>NC_139238.1:7618951-10018951 GCF_977018435.1 Lepisma saccharinum
AGATGAAGACTGGAGCAGTTGCAAACCATAACCTAACCACGTGGTAAATAAGATATCCTTATTAAAACCACGAGAAGTATCAATTGCGTAAACTTGTTACTTCATGTTAGTTGTCATACAGAATGTACAGGGTGTCCGGGAAAGATTGCGCCTATTTCTTCTGCTTCGTTCTAGGTAACCAGTGTGCGAAGAGTCTTGTAAGAAGCGGTGCAGAACGTTCACTCGAAATGCTCAACCTGCGCACGCGAACTATTTGTGCAAAATGGTGTTCAGCAAACAATAGCACGGGTTTTGTGTTACAGAATATGCGAAGACGATGTCTGTGATCACATTTTGACGCAGTTTTTCGGCGTCAGTTTGGGTTTAATCCATCTGATAACTCCATTTAACATTTGTAAAACATGCTTCTTTTTCGGACAACCTGTATACAAGTAGCAAAAGCCTACTTTGTTTATCAGCGAGTTACTGTGCAATCATATAATCAATTCTTTCTTTTTGCTTATCCGCATAGAGAACGTTGCTTTCTCAGACTGTTCTCATGGTACCGCTCCCGCCACTCGGTGGTCTGTCGGTTGGAAGACCTTGGAAGCAGGGCCGGACTGGCCCACCGGGAGCCTTTCTTAAATACACATTCTGCGCCCTTTCCCCTCCTTTTTTATCTACTGCTCACACTCGGTCACTGATATAGATGAATAAACCTTTTCTTTGCTGTTCTCTCATGGACTTAAAAATAAGATAGTTGGACTCAAGAGTCTGACACCTATCGAAAATAATCATTAACTATAAGGATTACTAAAAATCAGGACTCTTGCCGAATTTTTACTTAATTTTTATTGATAGTTTGAAGAATTTGAAACTATACTTCAATTTTTATTATTATGTTTAAATTGCTGTACGTTTAAATTTTCATGAAGCAACCTCACACTTATTTTATTCACTTGAATGTCTTAGGTCCTCTTTATTTATATATAAAAAGAATGTGAATTCCAATTCAGACTTTAGCCGATCTTCGTGGCAGAGTGGTTAGCGTATCACGAGAAGCCACCAGAGGCCCTGGAAGAGGTGTTGTTCGTGAGTGTTTCTTCATCATTTTCATCATATCATCACCCACCCTCATCTTCGCGATTAGACAAAAAGTGACATAAAAGCAAAGTAGAATAACCCCCCCCCCCCAAAATCAATCCAGCCTTTACTGTAGTACTAGTCCAATACAATCAACGAGTTTTTTAGGCGCCCTGTTGACAGTCCCAGTCCGGCTCTGCTTGGAAGTCATCACGTGAATGCTTCCACCTGCTATAGAGCGACTAGGGATGGCCAAATCCGGATATAATTTTATCCTGAAATCGGATAACTTTGTATCCGGATATCGGATATTCTGATATCCGGATTATCCGACTATCCAAATGGCCAGGGTTATCCGGATGTTCGGATTATCGGGATAACCCTGACCATTTGGATAGTCGGATATCCGGATACAAAATTAACCGATTTCCGGATTATCCAAATTATCCGGATATCCGTTTTATCTGTTACATCCCGAACGGATATCAGATAATTTGAAATCCAGATTTTGTGTCCATCCCGAAGAGTGAGCACAAAGTTTAAGTTTTTGGCAACCGGGAGGGTAGTCAGCACATGGCAACAGGGCGGTACAAGTGAAGGGGTCCACTTTAGTTCGCGAATTTGCAGGAGGGGGGGGGGGGGTTGTCATATTGGTTCAGCTTTAGAGTAACAAATAAAACAGCACACATCAGAGAGTCGTTGATTTGATCCTTGTCATTTAGTGCCGATTTTCTGGCCCTTTGTCTTCTCGCGACCATGAGGATGAGTGATGATATGGTGAAGGGACAGTCACAAAGAACACCGTGGCGCTGCGATAACCATTCTGCACCATAAATTCGTATTGTATTCTGTGGATCCTGGAACGAGATCCTTGTTAGCTTGCAAGTTTTTTCCCATGGATATTCCAAGAGGAAGCGGGTTGGACATTTTGGGCGCCTTACGAAAAGGGCAACCCCTTCCACCCCAAACAGTCACTTGAGATATTACTAGAGCCAATAAGAGCCATGTTATGTAATACCACTCAGTAACATCTGTCTCCGATGCCACACTTTGAATTGTTTACACGACGGCTATAAATTTGGAAATCCATTGTTCACTGCAATAAAAGAAAATTCGTCTGATGATTGAAAAATGATGCCAGCCAGGCGGACTGAAAGATGAATATGAGAGCCGTGAAGATGAGAGTTTGCGGATGGGCGGGGGGAAGGGGGACGAGTGCACCCGCTAATGATTCATTCTACTCTGCGCCGTAAGAGAATATGAACAAGGAAGAGGAAATGCGAGAGAGACAGAAAAGTGATGGGAGGGGGTTGAAAAAGGGGGCGGGAGGTTGGTAATAAAGTCGGCTGCCAATAAAGACGAATTTGCATCTGAATAGGGGATTAAAAACCGATGTGTCCCGTTCCTCGTTCATTAGGAACCCCGGCAGAGGCGCTGGCTACGTCGATACACCTTCTGGGGAAACGCACTTTCGCAGCCACAGCCAAAATTATTTACCCTTTCCTTTTTTTTTAACTCGGCAAGAGGGGATGAGAGTCAGTGTTGCCATATGTTGATGTGAAGAAGTCACTGTTCTCCATATTTTTCTCTTTGGGTCTACTTGGTTTTTCCTCATTGAAGCTTGATTTCAGAAGCGCCCCCAAGGGGGTTGGTGAGTTTAACCCCTCTGTCGCCCAGAATTCCCCCCCACCAAAATGAACGTCAAATGCAGGAAAAGATGGATTTTTTTTTAGTTGTTGGTAAAGTGTTCATTTAGGTCTTGGTAAAGAGTTTACACAATATTTGCTCTAGCAAAAACATGGGAGTAAAGTTATAGTGACTAATACTTATTGCATTTATTACTGTAGACAAGGGAATTAAATTGCAAATATTTCATTTGAAGAGTATTTAGTTAAGAGTTTTCTAAGTTGTCATAGACAGAGATTGGAATTCTATGTAATTTATTTTTTATTTATATGTAGATAAGCAAAAATTACAAAGGGCGATGAATTACAGAGTTAGAAACCATATAAATATATTTCATGCTTTGCATTTTGAGGTATTTTTTTCTTTTCAGTACATATATTTACATAAAATGCTTTATTTGCATTTCGCCAGTTCTCATTGTTAATGCATATTTATAGGAAAAGCATTCAAAATATGATTTATTTTTTAAAAATTCTGCAAATTTTATCTGTGCCAAACTACTTCTTCATTCAATGAGCACATCTCGTTCTAGTCTTGTTTCGATCTCGAAAAGTGTAGTATAAGCAACACAATACGTACAATATATCACATTATAAACTTACAAGGCGTGTAGATTTCATTAAAGCAAACCGCTAGCGTTTTAGTTTCAACCATCATTTCGATACTACGAGCATTTAGAAAATGGGATCTCGTCCTAAATATATACACAACCACACAGCAAAAGGTTCATAATGCGAGGGGAAGTCAGTTAAATAAGTGAGAATCTGCTGTAGGATAGCTGAATATAATAGTGAGTAGTTTCTAAAGATGCCATTAGATGGCAGCACAATTCAGTTTTATGTTATTGAGTTAGCAGTTGCTAGATAGCAGACACACGCATGGGCAACTCAGTTCAGAAATGACGACCGTACTCGAGGACTACACGGAAGTGATTCGAGCTGAGAAACGAATGACGACAGACAGAGTAAGTAACTGCAATAGCGTGTTCTCATGGTTTAGCCTACGGCGTAATGCATGATCATTTCAATTTCCCGAAAGACTGTGCATCTCAAGTTCAACATCATCATCCGCGATGTTTGCCGCCACCGTTCGCACACTATACTACAAAAGGTTTATAGTATAGTGTGCGCACGGTGGCAGCAAACGTCGCGGATGATGAATATGTTGAACTTGAGGTGCGACTATGGCTGGGATAGCACCAAAATACTTTTTATGGAACAGGTATTTGGGGACTGGTAATACAATGGAATAAATTTGTCCATCAGTGTTGGTGTAAATAATGTTTAAAAATAAAAACGGGTTTCAAGTCAGTATGTCAATTAGTATTTTTCTTAATGAACATTTTTCACCTACGTACTTACTGACTTACCTATGTATAAATAATAAGCTAGATATCCGCGTGGTATGTGTGGAAAAGTGGGATAATGTTTCAATATCATATCTTAGTTTTCGTCTCGATTTTACAGAAATTTATCTCGGTCTCGTGTCAGCAAGTCTCGAAGGGTCTGGTCTCGTTCTCGTCCAAACACAGTACCTTCTTCAGCTGGTTGGCAACACTTCCACACACACCTCTACAGTAGCCAACTTTCTGGTTACAGTCCCTCCTCCTGTTAAATTTGCCCGGGGCGCTCGGAGTGGTAATTTAAGGAAGCGACGGACGCAGGGACGCCCTTATATCAAAAATACGTAATACAAACATGAAAGACCGGATATGACAAACGCGTCCCCTCCCCTGCTCACGTCAAATATCCCCTCTGCTTACGCACCCGTTCGCCATTTTCAAAATATAACGACGCCTTGAGTGTTTTGCAATTATACCCCTCTGCAACTATGGACTTGTGGGGGCATTCAAAAACTTCACACTCCCAAGCCTCGTTGGAAAAACTTGCCCGAGGGGGTCGAATCCGGGAACAGGGGAGAGAAGTATTCCTTCAGGAGTTGAATTGGGGAGAGAGGGGCGAGGATATTGGGGCGCTAAAAAGGGACTTTATGCGAGGGCATTGTGTTCAGAAGCCACGATTGTCATTTGTCTCGTTCAACCGAGAACGTACCCAAGCAATCATATTATTTTTCCATTTTTGCGCTTGGTCCAATACAACCCCTTTTTTTGCCCCTCTGAATCGCACCTTGCATTCACCAGACTTTCCAAGTGTGTCCACGTGCCCCCCACCCCCACCCTTTACACGGCGTGTTAATTTTTCTCACTTTCCATTGCTCTAATATACTTGTTTTTCGCGAACCAATCCAATCTTCGAACAAATGAAACCATTCTAATGCCATTAGGGCAATAATACGGATCGACTGCTTTGTAAGAGAAGGGAGGGGGAGGAATGGTAAGAGGCGCTCTTCTAACCCTCACCCCATCCCACCCCCAGAAGCCTTCAGCAGAGGAAACAAAGTCTTACTCATACAAGAGCAACTTATTGTTCGCGTGCAAACGTTCCGAACCTAACAGTAACAAATACTGAACAACTTTCTGATGAACCCCTGAAGGTATTTTCTGGTAGTAAGCGCACCGTAGCAATAGTGGCCTTCACTAGTGTTGCCCACGAGACGAGACTTTGGCCTGTCTCGTCTCGTGGAGTCTCGTGGAAATGCTGTCTCGTCTCGAAAATATTCGTTTGTCTTATGACACATGGTCAATCTCGTCTCGTCTCGAAATTTTAAAAGCCTGTCCCGTCTCGTCCCGTGGGCAACACTAGCCTTCACATTTCTGTTGTTTATGTTTGTCTAATTTCTTATTGGAAAAGGGGCCAATGCTTACAAACAATGGTGTAGCAGACTGAGAACTAGTTGTGCACTTGCGACTCGCGAACAGACGTAGAACTAAACATGCACTTGAAACTCGGGACTAGATCGTGAACTGGACAGGCACTTCCTAATCTGGACTACAGCAAGAACTACATGTGCACTTTCCAATCGGTAATAGACCGAGAACTAGATGTGCACTTGCGACTCGCGAACAGACATAGAACTAGACATGCACTTGCGACTCGGGAAAAGCCCGAGAACCAGGTATGCACTTGCGACTCGGGACTAGAGCGTGAACTGGACAGGCACTTCCTAATCTGGACTACAGCAAGAACTACATGTGCACTTTCCAATCGGTAATAGACCGAGAACTAGATGTGCGCTTGCGACTCGCGAACAGACATAGAACTAGACATGCACTTGCGACTCGGGAAAAGCCCGAGAACCAGGTATGCACTTGCGACTCGGGACTAGAGCGTGAACTGGACAGGCACTTCCTAATCTGGACTACAGCAAGAACTACATGTGCACTTTCCAATCGGTAATAGACCGAGAACTAGATGTACGCTTGCGACTCGCGAACAGACATAGAACTAGACATGCACTTGCGACTCGGGAAAAGCCCGAGAACCAGGTATGCACTTGCGACTCGGGACTAGAGCGTGAACTGGACAGGCACTTCCTAATCTGGACTACAGCAAGAACTACATGTGCACTTTCCAATCGGTAATAGACCGAGAACTAGATGTGCGCTTGCGACTCGCGAACAGACATAGAACTAGACATGCACTTGCGACTCGGGAAAAGCCCGAGAACCAGGTATGCACTTGCGACTCGGGACTAGAGCGTGAACTGGACAGGCACTTCCTAATCTGGACTACAGCAAGAACTACATGTGCACTTTCCAATCGGTAATAGACCGAGAACTAGATGTGCACTTGCGACTCGGGAGAACTAGACATGTACTTGCGACTCGGGACTAGGGCGAGAACTGGGCAGGCACTTCCTACTCTAGACTACAGCAAGAACTAGACATGCACTTTTCAATTTGTAGCAGATCGAGAACTAGAATCGTACTTGCAACTCTGGGACAGACATAGTTCTAGGCATGCACTTGCGACTCGTGAACAGACCGAGATCTAGAGACATTTGATACTCTGGACCAAAGACGAGTCGAGTTAGAATCATGAAAAGAGACAAGACTATCTATTTAGAGGTGCCATCCAAACGGAGCATGGCAATGCCCTGGCGCATTCAAAATAACTTCTTTAAAAGAAATCTTCTTTGGTAGAAGAATAGTGGGAACCCGTCCAATCATCAGAGCCATGGATAATCTGTCCTTTTCGGAAACTTCAATTAAACATGCCGCGATTGAGTCTGGTTGAAAACCCGTCTGAGGGACATCGCCAGGCGACCACCTCTGAAACTGGCTCCCCTTTCCCCGGGGGACCCAAAACGAGAGAGAAAACCTGGTTTTATAAAGATTCGGAACTTCGCCGGGTACGAGGTTGATGAAGGGGTTTTGGCGAGGCAGTAAGTGGAAGGGGGGGGGGTTGGAGGAAGCTTCTGAAGAGGGGTTGGGTGGGGACGAAAGCACAATTAATTAAGACCTTGAACAGCTTTTACCAAATTTGTGTGGATGGGAAGATTTTGAGGGCGCTAGGAACTGCGGGTGCAGTATTTCTCAGGGGAGCAAGTTCCAGGTCTCAAGCCCCTTGTAGGAGAGTCTCATTTCAAGCGGGATACAGTTTCTCGTCCGCAGACCTCCTGGTCAATCCAGTTTAGCTTGTCATGTCTCCGAAGTTTCATATAAGTGAGTCAGTCATGTGCGTAACTAAGTTGGATTTTCTTGCATGTTGCAGAATTCTCCAGTGGCCTTGAAGAGGAGATGGTATTATTTTAATATTTGATAAAAGTTTCAGTGGAGAAAACAGACGAGTTAATTAATAATGGCTAAACATAAGTGTAACCAGAAGGATTTTGACGAGCATAAAGGGAGAGGGGTCTCCCAAGAGTTTTGTAAGATGGACTGAAGGGTGGTGTTTTGTGCTCGTGTAGCCTATACTAAGATTTTGTATATTTGTCTCTATTTTTTCCTCTGTCTTCTTTTATTTCTCTGTTTCTTCATCTGTATCCAGATTGCTTCTCTTACTTTTTCTGTTTCCAATCTTCTCCCTCTCCATCTGTTTCTTTGTATTTATTCTCTTTCTTTATTTCTACCTGATTCTATATCTTTTTTCTCTTTTATCCTCTTTCACTGCTTCTCAATCTCCCCTCTCTTTCCCCCTCTCTCTTTTTCTGTATCTTTTTCTCTTACTTTCTCCCTTTTACCATCTTCCCTTTCCTCCTCTACTTCTGTACACTTTCTTTTCTTCCTCTGCTTCTTTCCTTTCTATATTTCACCCTTTCTTCCTGTTTATCCTTTTTCTTCTTCATTATCCAAATATTTTCTCTTACTTTTTCTGTTTCTCCATTTTCTCTCTCTCTCTCGTCTTCTATTTCTCTATATTTTCACTCTCTTTCTTCCTGTTTCTGCATCATTTCTCTTTACTTCTTCCTCTGTATCCAGATGTTCTTTTCATACCTTCACTCTCATCTCCTTTTTCTTTCACTACTAATTCTTTCTCCCTTTCTTGCTCTTCATTCTTTATTTATCTATATTTGTCTTCTTCGTCCTGTTTCTCCATTTCCGTCCCCTATATCCTAATCGTTTCGTCTTACTTGCTCTGTTTCTCCATCTTCCTCTTTCTACTTTTCTGTATCTTCTCTTTCTCAATTTCTTCCTGTATCTCCATGCACTCCCTCTTTCTCCCTCTGTTTTTGTATACTTCTCTCTCTCTCTCGATCTTCTTGCTCCATTTCTTCCTCACTTGCTCGCCGAGCAGCGTATAAAAATCATACATGTACCCATGCACTTAGGCCAACAATGAAAAATTCATGGTACTTGAATTAATAAATATATACACCTCAAAGCAAGGATGGGAAATAACAACATCCTTCTCAAGATTCGAACCAAACCACTACTAAACCACAGATACTCGGTTTTGCTTTTGGCGTGTCATGTGTGGCTACTTCCAATCCTAAAATCCACCTTCCCACATCGATTTCGTAACAAACGTCAAACCAACTTCTGCCCGTGACTGTACATTACATCCTTTACATCGCATATCCATTTTCCCTGCAAAAAAAAGGGATAAAAAAAACAACAGAACATTGTTGGATTGAAAGATGTAACAGCACCCGTCGCAGAAAGAAAATACTCCTATTTCTTTCAACAGAACAGCGACAGGTAGCATATTATATTAGAGGGAAAAGAGCAAAGGCGGGCCGTGGGAAGAGGGGGGCGGGGGGTATCGGTATGCGGAGCCCTGGAAGATATAGGGAATACGGTTGAGTAATCTGCCAGGGATCAGTTCGGGAGACGGGAATGGGGGGCGGGGGGCGGGGGGATTTTATGCTGTTTCCTTCCGCTTGCATTCCCATCCGGGTGCAAACAGGATTCTTCTGGAGGATTTTCGGGACATCCACCCTTTTTTTTCCCGGGAGAAGAGACAGCACCCCGAAACGAAAGTTTGGGTTTTTCTCCCCTAGGTTCGCTGCAGTCGCTTTTAAGCGGTTAACCGTATTACACGGACGATAGTCAAAGCGGATTCTATGCCAAACTTATATGTCTCGTTCACCTTCTTGCAGTATTTTTTTTTGCCCCCAACTCTTGAAACTCCGGATATTTTTTTGTAAACTTCTTTTCAAGCCGGGTAAGGCAAGGATGAGGCGCATTTTTGCATGCAGGGGGAAGCATTGGAATCGAATGCACGATATGGGGAACAGGTATGGAGTGACTTAGCTTCGGTTGTTATACAGTTCTGAGATAGGAATCCACACACACACTCACAACCGGATTTATAAGGGATGAAGCCCCTTCAGCCAACGGGCACAATCTAAAAAGAAACTTCCACAAAGAAAAATGCTTTGAAGAGGGTTTCAAAATGAAATATACGAGATATTTGAAATGTGGTAAATAATACAGGGTTGCCCAAAAAAGTTAACCGACACAATACAACGGTTCTACATTTCGGTTACCTTTTTTTGGGCCACCCTGTATTAGACCACACACACACACACACACACACACACACAAACAAAGGTAAACAATGCCCACGTGCATTATTACACAGTTGCATGAAGGTACAGTCACCAGCAAAAAAATGAGACCCCTAAATCCTGAAATAGTCTCTTCCCTGCAAGGAGATCTGTGTGTTGCCTAACTCTGCGGCATCACCGAGTTAGGCAACCCACACAACACTTTGCAGGGAAGTGAATATTTCAGGATTTAGGCGTCTCATTTTTACTGTCGGTGACTGTACATAGTGGGCTTTGAGATTGGGCCCAGCATGATTCTCGGCCTCGTACACACTGTAAGTGGTGTGATCAGCACCACGACTAGGCCACGCAGGTACCGATTGATAAGAGGCTGGGTGAACACCAGAGCAGATTTATGCCGGGACATTGTCGGAAAAATTCCCACGTAGATTGCTCATCTCAGGAATCAAAAACGGGTCCACCGGCTGCATCTCTCACTCACATACAGGCGGTTAGATGAAATTGAAGAAGGAACATCACATCTTAGGCTGGGACTTGAACGAGGCCCGTAGCCAGGATTTTTTTTGGGGGGGGGGCTAATCCCTTATCAGCACAGGCGTCGCCAGAAATATTTGCAGAGGAGGCAGGCCACTGATAAAACTTGATTAGGAGAAATAATAATTACAATAATAATTATTACCATGGTTATAATTGTCATTTTATAATTATAACTATTATAAGTTAATAAAAATAAACCAAATTTATTATTATTATTATTATTATTATTATTACTATATAAATAGAGAGACTGCTACTCGATCTCACGTATGAGTGAATACGAAACACGGTTGTCCATTATTTTTCTTATATTTTGTACATTTAGTGTACTGAAATTCATAGTTATTGCATTTTGTTTTTCACTTTTACAAATTTCGTTAAAAAAAGGTTTTAAAACTTATGGCCAAATTTTACTCATAAAGATTATACTATCGTGTGACCTCTCAGAAAGAAAACTATGTATTTTCAGAGCTGTGGATTCGTTTATTATTTCGATTTAATGGTAGAAAATAAAAATACGTGTATAACCTGGCTCCTCTGTTAAACACTAAACTCTTTTCGATCTAATGTTTATTCCTGCAAAGAAGTAGAATTAATTACCGATTCACACTATTTAAATTAGATATTTGTGGAATTTCGGGTGGGGCTTCAGCCCCCTTAGCCCTCCCCCTGGCTACGTGACTGACTTGAACCGAGATCCATCGATGGCGAATTCGTGAATCAAGCATTCGACGCGTACGGTAAGTATCCAAATTAAACCTGTAGGTCCAGTCCGTGCTTACATTCATATCCGAAATAAACTTCACAAATGTTGCTTTTCAATCGAAACCACGAGAATGAATAGAGAACAGATGAAATAGATGACAATGAATGGTGAACATGTGAAATAGATGAGAGAGAATGAAAAGTGATGAGATGAGAGAAAATTAATAGTGAGTAGTGGACAGAGAATGAATGGTGAATAGATGGAACAGATTTGCTGGAATAAGTAGTGAACGCGTAAAACATATGTGAGAGAATGAATAGTCAACAGATGGAATAGATGAGAGAATGAATGGTGAAGAAATCAAATAGATGAGAGAATTAATAGTGAATAGATGAAATAGATTAGAGAATGAATAGTTAAGAAAACAAATGAAAGAATTAATAGTGAATAGATTAAATGTATGAAAGAGAAAGAATAGTGAATAAATTAAATAGACGAGGGAAAATATGCACCCAGGACACCAAACCAGGATGCCAACTACCGCCACTCTGATGATAACTTGAAGGAGAGAATTTAGCCAACCCCTTTTTTACGAGCAAGGGTAATGAGCTAATGCTAGAAGACCCAACAGTGCCATCAATAACTACGAATTTCAGAACAGAAATAAAAGCATTAAGATGGAGTGGGAAGAGGAGGAAAAATAACGGGGGGCATCCGCATCAGATGAACTCCATATGGTGCATGAAGCGTTCCATCTAGAGTTGATTTATTAGATGGATCCAATGAGAACTAAATGATCTGCCCGCGTATATTAACAGCTTCGCAACTTCCCCTCTAAGTGCAGGGCATCTCGTAATTTTCCACGCTTTAACAAATAAGCTACTAGTTCGATATCCCTGGGGGATGCACGACATCGCACACCGTGTGTGTTTGCTCAATCTTTCAAATTACTCTCTCTCTCTCTCTTTTTAACCATTCCGGTACGAGCTAATGTGCTTCGGTGACTGAGGCATTCTGCCCCAGAAATTTGGGGACGCATTTCTCTCGTAAACGACCGGGTGACACACTGAGCTTTGTTTTCCGGATGTCGACAGATGGCGCTAGGAACAGTCTGTTTTTAGAAATTGCATTCCCTTGATTTATGTCCGCTCGAGTCTGTGTGAGCAACAGTGAATCATTCTCGCGCTAATGTATCCGCTATTTGTTTCTTTCGGTGATGTATTTTTCGTTCGTATCATGAATTATACATGCAAAGACACCTTATAATTCGTCAGAAAGATGAATAACTATTAGCAACGTATATATTGCTTATTGTCTTCGAGGTGCCTGTGTTGGGCATGAATCAAGGGAATTTACCCAAACCTTCTTGTTCCCTTACTTCGATGTGAAGCAGTTTAACTTGAACTTCCTTTGCATCGAAGTAGTGGTTTCTACACTTTGGGGAAAATCCTTTTTCGTTCACCCCAAACGGTATGACAGGTACCTGCGCTTTCCCACGCTGGTTGCCGACCATCGTGGCAGAGTGGTTAGCACAGCGCTCTACGCTACAAGGATCGCGGGTTCGAATCCCGGCCTGGGCATTGGTGTTCTTTATGAATGTCCATCAATTTCATCACCTAATCGTCATCGTCGTGATTAACCAAAAGTGCCAGAAAACAATAATTTTAATTGTCTTTCTCCAAAACGTTTAATCAAGATATTTCATAGTTTTCATTCAAATCACATCAAATCCTTGTTCACTAATCGTGACTAAATACTGCTAACATGTAACCTCATTCTTGCATGCATATAACTTCTTAACACATTGTGACTCCTCACACACACACAAACACGTTATAAATCCAAAATTAGACTTTCTTCTTAAATATAAACATTCGTATATCAAAGTGTAGAAGGTACTCTTGAAAATAATATCCCCACTTCAGTTTCAAATTTTGGTTAAGTTTTGACATTTACAATGATTTTTCTTACACAAAATTTGATTTTATGTTTTTTAACTATAGTTTATTGCTAAAGTAGCTTGAACCAAAAGTCACTTCTATGAAAATCAATGAAAAAACCTCTCCCTGCAACGACAACAAAATCATATTGCATAAAATATATTTCCTGTACTCGAACTTTTTGAGGGCACCTCCCTTAATGACAACTGGTTGAACAGTTCATTGTAGCTTCGATCTTAATATTTAAGCCCAATTCGAACTAGGGAGAGCGCACTGCTACCTGCGCCTTCTACCCTTCCAATTTTTCTGATTTTCCCGTCTTAGGAAGTGTGGCCCTAGGGAACAATCTCCCCTGCAGTACAAAGATTTACACCCCATGTCCTAGCATCCCCTAAATATTTCATGTGACACCAAAACGAGGGGGAAGACGAAAAAATATGGTCGCAGCTCGGTTGCACTGCCTCCTTTTTTCGCTGCTAGGTATGGCAAAGGTGCGAGGAACGTGATGTTTCGCGATTCAGACACTTGTGGCGCTAGTAGACTGTTCTACGTCATTTGGAGTCTGGTATTTTAGTGGTGAATTTGACTGTAATTAATCAAAAACATGATTTTTTTTCTTGATTACCTTATCATCTAATTGTTAGCACTTTTACCATTGATGTGAGAACTTATACGAGCTACTTCGGACTGATTCAAGCTGCTTGAACTTGTAACACTAGGGTAAGGTTCCGAATGGGTTGGAGCTGCGATTACGACACTAATGAATAAGCACAGATAATTATTACATGTTTACTATAGATTCTTACTTTCCACGTGCAGACATAGGCCTCTGGAGTGGAGGTTCCCCCTGAAAAGTGGGAATATGATGAAATTGATGAATGGGCACTCACAAACATGCATGCACACGTCGGGATTCGAACCCGGACGTCGCAGCGCGATATGATGACTTCGCGGCACGACATAAAACTTTATGACTATAATGTTCACCTAGCATCTGAAGCTTTTTCTTGAACGAGATGTGTAAAAGTTAATAACAAAATGGAATAACTATGCATTTTAGCACAGTAAGTGCGTTTGAAATGTAAAAAAAGCTATGAAATTCAGTTGGACTAAAATTAGTAAACGATGTAAGTGCCACAATACTTCAAACACCGTTTTCCACGTTAAACTATGAAATGTTCCATGTATAATGTGGTAAACGTAAAAATTGGCTGGTAGCCCTCTAAGTAGTTCAAAGGGCGTGTAAAGAGGTCACTCGTGTGAACGTTGGGACGGGCTGATGTGCGATTTCCCAACACTTTCGCTTTTGGCACTTACAACGTTTACCACTTTTAATCCTCAGTTGCTCTGGATATTCATTCATCTGGTGAATCGAGTAGAATAGTCTCCCCCATATATAATAATAATACTACCAATAATAATAAGAATAATAATAACAACAATAAATTTAGAATGAAAGTGGTCATTTTTGTTACTTTTAGTGTAATAATAATCACAATCACGATAGTAGTAATGCCTATATTATTATTTCTACTATTCTAGTTTTATCAATGGCCTGAGCCCCCCATCCCCCTTTGCCACCTACATTTTTTTTTCGCGACGCACATATTTTATAAAATACATTTAGTAACAGTTGAACCTTCATATTACTTTGGATGGATTTAATTTGCTTTACTTCACTTTTCTGCCATGCTCAGGCTGGGATTCGAACCCAGGACCCCTGGTGTCTTATCGCGCTGTTAGCCTGTGATAACCACCACCGCATAACTTTATCGATTCTGCCTGCGTAAAGTGTAACCAAAGTCTGACATGTTAGTAGTACGTGGAAGTCTACAAGCAATGTTACATCTGTACCTGATGCTGAGAAATTTCTGTGCCGACTCAAAATATAATTGCTAGTACCCAAAAAGCTCATTGAAGCTACTGGTAGTGAAATCAGCTCCACTACTGTAATTTTTATCCCTAGAATCCCGTTAATTGCACATTATATTAAATAAATAAAAAGAACACGAATTCCAAAATTCCATGGCTCCAAGACAAGATGTCTTGAAAACGTGTAGCAACGTTCAATTGTTTTCCGAACGTGCCACCTGGCGGCAAAGAACCTGACTGACATTAATGGATTTAGAAGGGACGAAAAGTCATTAAAATAAAGAGGTATCACAAAGAACAGGAACAAAGGAGAGTTATCAAGAGGAATATAATTAGAGATGTTAAACGAAGGAAAAGGGGAACATAGAAAGTGAAATTCCTGCGCTGTATGCTACCAAGCAACTTTTGTTTTCGACGCTAAGAATCAGAAATATATCATGCCGTTCAACAAGAGGAATTCATTGTTCGACATTACAAAGCAGACTTGGGGATTCTTGCATGCTGAAGTGATATGAAGAGGGTGCGGACCTCTCTGAAAGCAAGACTTGCACACAACTCTGAAACACACCAAGCCTGAAATGTGTCAGTTGACGGAAATATTTTAGTTTATTCATTTGTTTATGGAATTAGATTACACTGCTGGAAAATAGCATACCTGTCTAATACAGCAGTTGAATTTACATACACCGTAAGAACATGAACGACCTGTATATTTATAGTAAGTTTGTAGCAAGCGTTATGATGTTTTGTTATGTTAAAACTCTTCTTTGGCAGACAAATCAATGTTCAAATCTTTCAACACGCTTAGCTGTGTTAATTAGTACTCAAAAGTGTATCGACCTTGAATCTGATTCATTTTAACTCTAGCTTAACCGTGCCGTACTAACTTAGCTCAGGGCGGGGGAAGGGGGGGGACAGTTCCACACTTCTTGTTAGTACTAAAATTCAAGAAATCATTTTATGAAATCACTGCTTCTTTTGTTATTTATATAGGTGTAGTTACATATCGATTATAATAATTACATTGATAAAGGATAGTAACCAATTCTTGAATGAGTACCACACTCATAGTTTTACATTCACTCAACTTAAAAAGAAAACCAATATTAATTTTGATTCAATGCTTCTTCGTTTATACAGCTGTATATATATGTGGAATTCCACGTAATTCTTCTACATGTACTTTCAGTTTCAGCATTTGTAGTAGATTAGGCACACACTGACTGGACTGGAAAAACCATTACCAGGTATTGTTGTAGTATCAGATGAATCCTGGTTTTTAATGGAATTTTCTGGACTAGTTGTGGTTATATTTTCATGATGTGCTTCAAATGCTGCATCACTCTTGATTAGTGATTTTGTGTGCTACATATAAATCGAATCATGTTTCACTGCTGAGTCCTGTACTGAAGAGGTTTCCATCACAATTAAAGAATGAAGAAACATTTTTATAAAAGCAAGCTGCATTACCAAACTTCACTTCTAATGCATTCTTTACAAAAAAAAACAACAGTTGGCATTTGGTAGTGGGTCATCTTCGGAGAGACGCAAATTCAAGCATTGTTTGATTCTCTAAGTATCTGTACTAGTCCATCCTCACCAAATACTCTGATGTTGTTAATACTCTCTCCAGCACACAGCCTATATATTATTTATTGCATACTATCAACCATACGGCAGCACGTATTAATTATAATAGTTACAAAGTGTACAATCATTACCAACTGATTACACACTGTCACTAGCAGGAGCGTCATGCAGGACACACATCCAAAGGGGTCGCCAAATATGCCCATCAAGTGAATTTTGCCTCCTATGTACAATACATTCATGTTTTTATGAACAAAAGTAATACAAAAACATTGGTAACACCCTAGGGAACAATGTATTTTTTTCAATTTTCTATAAAAAGGTTGCAGTTGAAAAATGGAAAAAGAAGAGGCATGTGCTTGACAGTCCCCCCAAACCCCCCGCTCCTCGGGTAAGCTAGGGTTAATTCAGATTTCACTTCCTTCTGGTCACAGTTGAAACTATGGTTTACATCTGGGTTTTATTTTATATCGAGGCATGAGCATATCCAACACTGTCTCAAATTATTTGAAAAGGGAATAATATTTATTTTACTTTCTACGCAAACAGCACAATGAGAAGAATGACATTTTTCATTACTCATTTCAGGACTGGGAGGTAAGTACCCCTTTCGTTCGCGGAATACGCCTTTGCTCGAGATACACTGTAACGTAGAAATTTTGAGTTTCCGTACACTACCCGAAAATATTCACAACACTCTTTCACAACCGAAGAAACCTTACGGACACAGCAGAGGTCAGGATATTTTCTGAAGTTGGCAACACTCACTATCTCCAGCCATCTCGGTCCGCAGTAGAAAACCAGCAAAAGGTCCAGAGTCATATGATTTAGGTCACGTCCCTCATTGGTCTGCAGCACACTATGAATCAAGCCTCCGGGTCCCTGGAACTTCACACCAACACCTTACCATGTTTCTGCAGACGCGAGGTGCTTTCGGAAACAGGCGGTGTGTGTTTAAAGGCCGTTTCTTTCTATAACAACAGCAAAACATTCCCTGCTTCTTCCTTCGGGTCAGTTTATTTGTTCCTCTCCTTTTCTGCTACAATTTCCTTGCACATTTTCGCCCAAAGGACGAGCGAATTCGTACCATAAAAGAATAAAACTCTAGAAACAGAACACAACATTCTAACAGACTGTAAAACACTTCCCCTTGCCCAACACGAACAACCTAAATTGTAATTCAAAGTACTTCTAGAAATCATCACGGACATATAAAACTTCTGCAATAATATCCACATATGGTAAACGTATGCTTAAAAACATTACAATCTTGTCAGTTTTATTAAATAATGAAATAAAATGTAAAAATTCCTATTAGAAATCTGAAAAATGTTCACGTTATGAATCGTTACTATTAATTTTAGCATTAAATTTCTACAATGAACTTGTGCTGCCATCTCTACGACCAAATGTCAAAATACTCATAGGCACCGACATTGTTCCCCATGAAATTCTTCAAGTAGAGCAAATATTACATATAATTACATACAATATTTGTTTATACCAATCAAAACTCCCCCCTTCCATAATTTATATGAAGTTATTGTGACTGGAATTCAGTTTTCTCCAGAGTTTCAAATATATGTCTGGACAAATCTCGAAGTGTTTGATCTCGACAGTGTCTCATTACGATATAATTTCAAAAATTCACTTTCATTCTTAGTCATTTGTCTCCTAATGCATCCAACGTAATCGCTAATGTTGAAAACTTAATTCCCAGATGGCAGTGTATGATTAACATAACATACGTTTTTACTTTGGTAGTGATTAAAGCAAAATAAAAACTAAAATTAATAATATTTGCAGTTTATTATAAGAGTTGCTTGTTTAAAGAATTCAGAATATTTCAGTAAAAATTTGACTTATTGCCGTTCTCTAAGTTTGTACATATCAGAACTAAAAGTAAAATATATCAAATGATTTGGCAAGGCAATGTTTCGATTGCTCAATAATTTTTTACAGTTTCAGGTTTCATTAAAACATGGCCGAAGTGATGAAAGCCGTGTTCGAACTATGCTGTGCCAAGTGGAATGGCACAAATGAACTTAACTGTGAGTACCCATCACCTGTAGATTTGTTATTCGTTTGATTGATTGATTGAGTTGGTGTTTTAAGTCCACTTATTCACAGCAAGGCTAATCGAGACTGGACCTACAATTTAAAGTAAGATCCGAACGAGCCACCTTGTGCCTCCACCGGGTATAGAACTCGGGGTCCTTAGATTACAAGGAAGAAACAGGGATAAGTAGGCAAGGAATCACAGGAAATAGAAAGGGAACCGGAAGAAAATAGTGAGATATGAAACAAGAAGGAAAGAAGAAAACTGAGATGCAGAGAAGGAAGATAAAGAAAATACGAGAGACAGAATGAAAAGCAAAGGAACAGACGCAGGAGGATAGGAAACGAGCAAGAATGCAACTAGATAAAGATACAGAGGAGGAAGGGAAAGGAAGATAGAAAGCAGAAAGAGAGAATCAGAACATTGGAAGATGAAAATGGAGAAAGAGAAGCAGAGAAGGAAGAAGAGAAAGGAAAAGAAAAGCAGAAAGGGAAACAGGAAGATGGAAAAGGAGATAGAGGAGAACATTTAGAGAAGGAAGAAAAACTAAATATGCTGATCAAGGCAGAAAATTTATTTTATTTTGAAACAAACATTTGTACTGGGTACAGAGTCTGAAGAAGACCTTGGTAGAAGGTTGAAACGTTACATTTAGTTTATGTTTTATAATAAAATAAATTACTGCCTTGTTCAGAATATTGAGTTTTTCATATCATGGAAACAAGGCTTAATGGTGTTATAGAAGGAAGAAGAGAAAGAAGACCAGGATAAGGAGAAACTGGGAAAGAGACAGTTAATGAGAAAAATAAAACAGGTAGCGTTAGAAAAGATAAAAGTAGAAAGGGCGTTTGTGACTGGACAAATCAACAAAGACTTCGAGTAACAACTTAGTGGACTGTTTTGAAGAACCACGACTTGAAAATTTACATAGGTCCACCTATAGGCCTCAGAAACCGATAGAGGAAAAAAAAATGAAATTTGGTACACTCAAACTATCAAATAATTTAAGTTAGTCACGGCGCCTAAAAGTTTGGAAAACCTGGGAAAATGAGGGAATCTACTTTTTCTGGAAAAGTCGTGGAAGTGTCACGGAAATTTATTGTTTCTTGAAAAATCAACATGTTTTTGTAGTAATGCACTAAAAACAGTTTTTGAACAAAGATAAATAGTAAGACAAATAAGATATTTTACGTTTGTTGTGGACAAACGTAGTTTGATATAATGAGTATTCCTAGTAGTTACAGCAGAACTTGTGCATGAAATACTACAGGAAAATGGGTCGTGTTTTGAACTATTTTCATGCAGAAATCTGTTACAGTAAGAGATTTTTGCAATTCATCACTTTCTTTGTGGGGGAGGGGTTGTGTTTCGTAGATGTTATGAGTAATACATATGTAACTAAATTTTACTGTAATTATATATTGTGTTGTAATTGTTATGTTTTTATTAAAAATAATTCTTTTTTAAGCATTAATTAATACATAAATAATACAACAGTCAATTTTTGTACAGTTTACTTTCGCATTATTACTTTTAGCATGTGAAGTATGTGTTCTTAAGAAAGTTGGTTAAGTAAGATTCTAAGTGTCATGTTTAAGTAGCACAAACATGCATTCGATTGACGAAATCCTCAAGCGACACGTGTCGCCTGTTGCTCCGGTGTGAAATATGTTCGAGTGTGAGGGCCTTTAGTTCAAACCTCGAGACTGCCAATGCAAATTTAGGTTTATAAATTTGATATTAAAGAGGAAATAAAAAGCAGACTTAATTCAGGAAATATACGTGTAACTTTTTCTCTTCATAAACTTTTAACTTCTCGCATAATATCTGAGGAACTAAAAGTTAAGATATACAAATCATTAATTTTGCCTGTAGTATTATATGGATGTGAAAGTTGGTGCCTTACTTTAAAAGAGGAACATAAATAAAGAGTATTTGCAAATATAATCTTTAGAGAAATATAGAACCTAAAACGGATGAGGAGACAGGTGAGTGGAGAAGGTTACATAATTGAGAACTGCACAATTTGTATTCATGTCCAGATATTATTAGAATAATTTAATCAAGAAGACTTAGGTGGGCAGGCCACGTGGCACGAATGGGAGAGGATAGAGGAGTTTACAGGATTCTTGTTGGTAAGCCTGATGGTAAGAGACCTATAGGAAGGATAACGTTGAGATGGACCTAAAGAAAATCGGTAAGGAAAGAAAAGATTGGATTGATCTTGCCTAGGATAGGGACAGGTGGAAGGCTTATGTTGCTGCAGCCATAAAAGAAGGCTAGAGAGTTAGTTAGAATCCAGCTTCAACACACTATGGAAAGCATCTCACTTTATGGCGCCCTCTTGTAATGGTACGAGATGGCACGACAACTGCCGGAGTACTGTAATTTACGAAACCAGAATATGCACAAGAGAAAAGATGCGGGAGCGAAAAGGTAATACAAAAAACGAGCTGTGTATGGCGCATTAGATTGGTCCAATCAAAATGGTAAATATTGTAGCGATCATTTGGTTGTAAATGAGTCCCGGGTTGTTCGCGATCGGCAGAAAGAGCGATCTGCCGGGAGGGGAGGGGGAGAGCAAACACAGTAAAGTAATTAACCACTGAAACAAATCATTAACCCTCATAAAGGGAAAATAATTTTGAATTTGAAATCGCCTGGAATAATTCTGGAACAAACGTGTTCGGATTACCACTTCCAGTGGGCGGAATGATAATGGAAGAGAACTAACGAAATAGGGAGAAAAAGAATGTGAATGATTCGAAGTATTAACAGGAGAGAGAGGGAAACATGTTAAAAGGGACGAGGAGAAAGGATGACAAAACAGAGAAAGAACTAAAGAAGAGTACGAAGTAACAGACAAAAAATGGAAGAGAAGAACAGAGAGAAGGAAAATAAAAGAGGCTGGGAAAACAAGAGATTGATATTGAGAGATATCGATAAGAATGAAGGAACGAGAAAAAACTAACAAAAGATGAGAAAGATATGTGATAAAAAATTTAAAAAAAGAAGCGAAGGAAAAAATGAAATATAGAAAGGAAGGAGAATAAATAGAGAAAGAGAAAAATGTCGAATGAACTAGAACAAAGAGAAGTTAAGAAAAAGGCAAGAATAGTATAAAAGGGTTTTAATTAAATCATAAAGAATGAAAACCAAAGAGAGAGAGAGAGAGCAAAATTAAAGAGACGCTGGAAGAGCTAAAGAATTATGCGGAGAGACATTAAAGAGAAAAAGAGAGAGCTCGAAAAATAAGAGATTGATATTGAGAGAAGATAGATAAAGAATGAAGGAACGAGGGGAAGAGAAAAATTAATTAAAAAATGGGAGAGACAAATAAGAGAAAGATATATATATATATATATATATATACAGTGCAATCAAAATTCAAGAAATTAACTGAGATAGGAGAAGGAAAAGGATATATAGAAAGGGAAAAGATGGAATAGAAAAGAAAAAAATGAATTATCGAAGAAAAAAGAATAGAAAGAGATTTTAACCAAAGGAAATAACAAGACAGAGGGAGTAGAATTAAAGAGACTGAAAAAAATAGAGAGAGAACGCGAAAGAAAGAGAGAGAGATTGCGGAAATGTAACGACGAGAGAGAGGGAGGGGAAGGATAAAAGGAGAATGAAAGAGATTGCAAAATGAAGAGACAGAAATAAATACTGGTACGAGAGAAATAGATAAAGTAAGAAATAGCAAGCGAGGTACACACAGGAGAGGAACATTGTACTGATAAAACATTATTGCTCACCTTATCACGAGGATGTTTACACATCGTCTCGTATCTCAACATCTCAGCCATTAATTGACTCCTTAGGTTTCGAATCGAAAACTTACAAAAAAAGAAAAAGGAGGTTGATTCTTTTGGTCTTTGAAACGGAAAGTCGATACGCTTCAGTGAATTACTGTTGTGGTAAGAAACAATCGTCCTCGTATATCATAGCTAAATAGTGGAAAATTATTACCCCCCCTTTCCCCCACCAACAGCCCGAGCCTCAATAGTTATCCAACCGCCTTCCTTCCAGACCAAAATTCTAATTTCCTGTTACTGTTTGATACGGAGCTCTTAATGTCGAGAGCTCGGTGCGAAATCGCTTTGCTGAAGCAGCGTTGCCACTTAATTTCCCTCAGTAACTTATAATTTCCCTCTGTCCGCATGATTTTTTCCCTTCATTTCAACAATTGTAGGCGCAACATTTTCTCAAACTTAGTACATGTTGACACCTATGGAAAGGCTGTATTTTGTGTGACGATTTGTAAGCCAGAAATGAAAATAAGACCACCATTAGTTTATTATTATTTGATTTGTTTATTTTACTTCGATTTTCTGACACTTTTGGCTAATAGCGAAGATGAGCATGTGTGATGATATGATGAAGATGATGCAGAAACACTCAAAAATAAAACCAAACCCATCCCCAGGCCGGGTTCGAACCCGGAACGCCTGGAGCCGTTTCGCATTCTGCTAACCACTCCGCCAGGAAAGTCAGCATTAGATTATTTAAACAATGCAAATAACTGCTTGCAGGCAAAATGACAAAAACAAAATAATAATAACAATAGGGTAATTTTTAGGAAGGCATGAAGATAAATTCACCACTTCTACTGCTTGATCGATATATTTGGTTTATTTTACTTCACCTTTCTGCCACTCTTGGCTAATCACGACTATGAGGATGAGTAAGGATATTATGAAATTGTTGAAGGGATATTCACAAGGAACATCCATGTCCAGGCAGGGATTCGAACACGGTACCTTTTGCTTCGTTTCGTGTGGTGCTGGCCACTCTGCCCCGGAAGTCGACAGAGGAGAAGAGAGAGAGAGAAAACAAATTTGAGATGGAATGGGAGAAAGGAGAACGAAGTAAATCGAGCGAATAAGAGAGAAAGATAAATAAAACAAGAATGACGGAAGACAGAACAAGGAATAAAGAGAGAGTGTAGCTAAAGCTAAAAGCGGAGACAGGAAACTAAACAGAGAAAAGACAGTAAAAGAGAAGAAGATAAAATAGTCAAGAAAAATACCGGGTGGGCAAAATTCGAAGCAACGCATTGCAGTGAAACTTGGTACAGACGGTATGGAGACCATGGGGAAGCGAATGCTGACGAGAAAAATAGTTTAATTTTTGACCACCAGGTGCAAATTTGGCGCTTAGAATTAAATTTCCCCTATTTAGAGCCCTCTGGAGCTTGGTCGAAGCAATGGATTGCGGTGGCACTTGGTACAGAAGCAACATGGGAAAGCGAATTCTGATGAAAAGAAAAGTTCAAATTTCGATCACCAGTTTGAAATGTGGCGCTGAAGTAACAACCAGTAATTTGAGTCCATGTCGAACAGCAGTGGTCAACATGCGCCCTGTCAACGTGAATGACCCATTGGAAGCGTAAGGCAGAGTGATCAACGGTCGGACGAAGCGTTTCCCTGGTTGTGCACCCAATTTCAGCGCAACATTTCGACCTGCTAGTGAAACCTTGCACTTATTCGTCAACATTCGCTTCCCCGTGGTCTCCATAGCCTTTGTAGGAAGTTTCACCGCAATCTATTGCTTCGATTAAGCTCCAGAGGGCTCCGAGTAGGGGAAATTTAATTCCAAACGGCACATTTCCACCTGGTGGTGAAATTTTGAACTATTTTTTTCTCGTCAGCATTCGCTTTCCCATGGTCTCCATAAGCTTCTATACCAAGTTTCAGCGCAATCCGTTGCTTCGAACGGGCACCAGAGGGCTCTTAGTATGACAACTTTAGTTGTGGCCATCCAGTATACTGTAAGACAAAGGAAGAAAGGCGAAAATCTAGAAAAAAAGAGATAGAAGAATACAAATAAAAGGAACAATTGAAGAATAATCCACCTTTCCATGTTTCCCGTGGAAGCCCCCTTGTGGACGCCAAGATGCTCATATATTGTCACAAGCTTTGGTGAAAGAACGTCGACTGCTCAGTCCTTCAAAGCCAAAACGAGACACACAAATTCAAATCTCACCATAATACTGAGATTTTTATCTTCGTTACATAAAATTCCCCATTGAACCTTAAAGGGGAATTTCCAATTTCCCTTTGGCGTAATGAAATCTCCCTTTATTCGACAACACTGTTTCAACGGCGTCGGATATCTGCACAGAGCTGAGTCTCATCCAGGCATTGAACATTCGCAGGCTCTCTTTAACGTCCATCGTTAACTTTGAATAGCCAGAGTATAGCCTTTAACGAGGGAAAGAACACGTCTATCCCATCAAAATGGCTCTTTCAATTCCTCCCTCAAGAGGGCAGGAGTGTGCGCTTTGCACGATAGCCTAATGTCTAGGGATTTTCTAAAACAATTGCCTGGCAATTTTGTTTCCCCTATTTCCCAAATCCAGCACGTTGATGCGTGTAGAATCAGGTATGGATTTGTGTCTCAATTGTCGTTGTTATCTTCATTAAAATGCCATGTACCGCCGATACGTTCTCTTGAATATGTTACAAATTGTAACAAGAGAGAGACTAAGGTTAACTATCGTACTTTTCTTTTATCTTATTGGTGTCTCATTCCCAAGATGAAGTTCTGGGTTTATAATGCGTAAGTTATCAGAATACAGCGGTGATACAAATATAAATTGAAAAACCTGAATAAACCCTTGATCTATCTTCTATATATATAAAAACGGATGTGTGGGTGTGCGTGTATATATGTTTGTTCCGGCATAACTCTCGAACGCCTGGAGCAATCTCAACCAAACTTGGTACACGTATCACTTGCAATCTAGAAATAATACTTTGGGGTAAGACACCCCTGGCACCACTAGGGCTTGGTTGGGAATAGGTGACATGTAAAAATAATCGACCGATATTAAATTCCGCACAAACAGACATTCGTGACTATGCAATCCAGCACAACGATAGTGTTTCTCGGGTTGTCTAACATTCAGGCTGTAGGTCCAGTCCCGATTAGCCATACTGTGCATAAAGTGGACTTAAAACACCAAATCAATAACAATCAATAATGTTTTTCTTAATTACATACATCTGTAATTTCCATATTTTGTATATCTATATACAATTTTCGTAACTGTAAACTTAACATATTAATTCATGTAGGACAAAAAACTGTTTTTTTATAGTTAGATAATTATATATTGATTATAACCAATGTAATACTTTAAGCTTAAATGTAACCCTACTCAATAATAATAATAATAATAGTTGCTGTATCTTTCTGTCTTTAAGTCATGGAAAACAATATTTTTGTTATAAAATATATCTACAAATACACCATTCTAATTACATTAACTTCTTCCAGAAATCTCAAGGAGGGGGGGCAAGTGCCTCCCTGCGGGTGCCCTTGATATTTGTTGTCCTCGCAGGAAAAATATACAGATGCATCACTAGTTACAAATGTAGAACATTCCGGTCCCGGAGAAGAATCAACGAGTAATCTCTCTCTAGTGACACGTGGGTGAACAAATAATGCAGTAATTTGCAAACGTAAAAATAGATGGAGCGAGAAAGCTAAGCAAAGACAGTTAAAGCCCCTAACTGCAAAGGTACAAGCTGACAGTTAAATGTGCCTCAAAAAAAAAAGAAGAACGTTGCAAAGTGTAAATAAAAATCGGTGGCCAATTGAATGTCTAAACGTGAAAATTAGTTTAAGCCTTTGAAGGCTGGACGAGGCAAAAGTTCCAAATATGATTTACACATTACAGCCTCCAGTCTTTTTTAACTCTGCATTTTTCAAAGCGGTTTCGATCGAAACCCGCGCAAATAAACAAAGTCCACTAATTCGGCAGGAATAAACGAGAGAAAGCGAGGTGGGGAATCAAACAAGTTAGCTCAATTAGCAGCCTATTCTTTCATGTGGCCGTGCGTGCTCGATGTTTGCACATGAATGCGTAAGCGGCCTACGCAATTTCCGTACCGTGATTGTCGTTCATGTCGAAAATGTCCCCCCCCGCCAAACGTACCAAAATGCTACCGTGTAAAGTTAGAAATCTTATGGCATTTCAGATGCCATGGCATATTTTATGACATTTCTCAAGGATAGGCTCGGTCCGTATCATTTTTCGTAGCGTTACCAATCAGAAGCGACCTCTAGGTCACGAGTGCACATGTAATGGCAGCCGAGTGAGATGTAAATAATGCACCACTTCACATTTTTAAAAGCCGATAACTATTCAAACGAGAGGAATAACTTCTCCAATTCAACAATATTAGGTACAAATCAATGGCGCTGCTTAAATACATACTTTATAACGTATGTAGTACACGTATGGACGAATATTTTAACTTTTTCAATTGTGAACAGCGTGCACTCACCATAAATGGTGTAACTCGAAGTGTCTTCCGTGCTGTATTATACATTGTAATTGCAAAAGGTAACAAAAATGTTACATGAAATGCTTTCGTGTTGTAAAGTACTTTCTGCTATAAGATTTTTGGAAGCATTTACGTAGCATTTACACTAGCAAAAATGTTAAGGGAAATGCTACCGTCTGAAGCGGCCCTTGCTGAAATTTACTTGTCTTCGAGTTCGCATTTAGTGACTGTCCTCCCAATTAGCTACTTTAGCAGGAGGGGCATGGGGTATTTGCCCCTCCCAAAATGATGACTAAGTTACATAAAAAGTAGAGATAATACAACGAAGAAAATAATGTTCGAGCAATACAGGGTGTCCCTAAAGTCCCGTTACCATTATAATCACAAGTAACTCTGAAACCACATGACATGGAGCAGGGCGGATTTTTGCAAAATGTTCTACAGCTCTTTTTGTGTGTGTGTGTTTATTGCACCTCAACATGTGTCCTTCTGGTTGCCCTCAGGATATCAAGGCGATATTGCACTTCTACCCATACAGGCTGCAGCATATCGAGATCAACTGTTTGCACAACTGCAATGATCCTTCTGCGAAGTATAACAAGATTTGCAAGTAGGATTTGGTATACACAATCTTTGACGTACTCCCAAAGGCAAAAATCCAACGCAATTCTGACCGACAGATGGCAGTTCATGCATTTTATATTACTTTGTTTTATAACACAAGTTTATAGAATTAACTTTAAATATTAATTACATGGAAAACAGACATTCCAGTACTAACAATACAACACTAATTGTTCTCTAGATTAGTTAACACAAGAACTATGTAAGTTTTATCTCATTAAATTATGCATGGATTCTTATTAATAATATTACAGTGATATTACATACGTACGTACTACTATTAATTCTTTTGACGTACAAATTTGTTTTAATGTTACGTAATCTTGTTTTCCACATGTAGGAATGTGCTGGTATTTGGAACAAATTGTAATACTACTTAGAAACATGTTGTATTTACATAACAGTATGACATTACCTTGGGCTGTTCGCATAAAGCGTGTCTCGAAAATTTCTCAAACAAATACACAAATAAAGAATATGATAACACTAATTCATGACGTCATATATTTTATAAAGAATTCCTACTGTTACAGTATCATCCAACGAATTCGCATATTTACGTTTTCAACAATGCACGAATTTGTTTTTGCTAAATTGTCAACTTAATGTATAAGTACATACTTTTCAAAAGTTTTACTTGTACTACTCCCATTCTTTGAAAATGTAGCGGCTATTTAAGTTATGATACATCTAAATTAATAAAAATATATTAAAATCATGTCTCCTCCTCATCTTGATTTTATAAACGGCTGTCTCAATCTGAGCCTAACCTTGAAATTCGAGACAAGACTGAAATTTGACTCGTTTCGGAACAATTCCTAAACGGAACGTTACCGAATTGATGTTGCAAAATGGGAAAACCAAGTGGCAACACTGAGAATAGTGAAGGGGTTAATAAACAGTGTTAATTTGCAAGTGTCTGTGGCACTCGTGGAGAAACCATGTGATCAGGCTGCGACATGATCGAAGCCTTTTTAGTTGCTCCATCTTACCATAGATGGCAGAGTAATGTGGAATGTAGATTTCTAATAGATAACCTTTTGGAGAAGGAACCACTGCTGAAGAAACCATGTCAATAATGGTTAAGAATTACTACTTCCTTCAATTTTGTAGAAGAAGTAATCTTCAATAACAACCTACAGAACCATTACAGCCAAAATCGAACCACACAGTGAAAGAGTGGAGGTAAACAAGTACTTTTCGAATGACAGAGCTCGCATCTTTCATCGAGCCCACAAATGACCATGGACACTAAAAGTGCATTAGATCATTTTTTTCTGGTTTCCCCCTTCTTATGTGCTGGTTTGTTCACCCCCAAAAGCAAGGCTTCAGGAGGGGGGGATTGTAGCTTCCATCTAAAATATCCCACATCAACTGAGATTAATCGCTTACCATTTCGGATGCTTTCCTATTCAAGTGGTTTTGACAGAATACTCAGATGCTGATCGTATGAAGAATTAGGAGTGGGTACACGGCACAGGGTTTTAGAAAACATGCTGGTAGAAGATAGGAGAGAATCAAACTTCCTCCCTCCACTCCCCCAAACCTTTCAGTCTTGAAAAAAAAAAACCTTTCCATCGGTTATCATTTGTAGGAACTTTGGATGACTTGCTACAAATAAGCCAGATACGAAAGTTGTTTCCAACTAGTGATGCCAAAACCGTCTTTTAAAACCTATTTTCTGTTTTGGTTTCTTAAATAATAGTTTTCTCGTTCCCAAGACCGTTTTTCGAATTTGAGAAACTATTTTTTTGAAACCGAAAGCCCAAACTGTCGAATAGTTTCTTGTGGTCTCTCTGATGATGCAGTGGTAACGCCGTCACCTTGTAACCAATGGGTTCCTGGTTCGACACCAGGTGGGGGTGCACATAGTGGTTCGGATCGAGGTTTACACTGTAGGTCCAGTCCCGATTAGTCTTTCCGTGTATAAAGTGGACTTAAAAGTAGACTCAACATCATTCAAAGCCCTGGCAAATTTATGGAGGTGATGTGATGTGCACTACGCTCCTCCTGCCTTTACCATTCAGATCGCCATTCTGTTTCATATGTATTTAATGATGAGAGAGAGAGAGAGAGTGTGTGTGTGTGTGTGTGGTTATTACAGCGCACTACGAGACCTAGGGTCCCGGGTTCAAGTCCCGTCTTTGGACACTGGAGTTCTTTGTGAGTGTCCCTTCAAAAATCATCACAAATCCTCATAATCGCGATTAGCCAAAAGTGGTAGCAAACCGATCTTTGATGATTTAATTTTGTTTCATCTTGTTTCGAAGTTCTCCTGTAGTGTTTATAAATGCCTATGTCGATTAATTTTTAATCGGTTAAGCTCATGAATTTAATCGATTCATTGACGGATTAATCGAATTTTAATCGATTTTAAACAGTGTTTATAACTTAGAGCCAAAACCAACCTCCGCGGCGGAGTGGCTAGCGTTGCGCGCCACGACGCCAGAGGTGTCGGGTACGAATCCAGCCCTACGCATGGCTGTTCCTTGTTGGTATCCCTTCACCAGTTTCATCTTATCATCACGACGCTAAATAATAACAATACATAAACAAGTGTGATCGAACTCAGTGACGTAGGAAAGTGAATACCGGTTAAATATATCTATGACTACTGGAAAATACCGCCCCGTGTGGAAATTTTCTGAACACGCCACTGGCCAAAATTTCCGCGCGCTTTTTAATAAGACAACATAAACCCCAGAAAAAAGAAAAGAGGGGCAATTTATTTAAAGCAATCTCAGCCTTAACCTTTTCACTCCGGCTACAATTCAACACTTTGCAACAACCGACGAATCTCTGGCTCGCTGTCTAACTTGCCGGCTCGAAATCCCCCCTTCCGCACCCGCCCCTGCTTCTACCCCCACCGTCTCTTCTGACCCTCGTGGGAAATCCACGGTTTGCCCGTTTTATGTGCGTTACTTAAAACTCCCGTTCCTCCCCCCTCCCCTCCCCTTTCCCTCCCTCCAGATGAGAGAGATCTCCGAAACGACGGGAACTTCTTTGGGCAAAGATCCTTCCAAGAAGCTGGAGGACACCTTGCTCTCAAGAGGGTGGGGAGATGGGAAATTTGAATTTGTTGGGAATTAACGTTGATGGCTGGTGACGTGAAACACAGACCCACTGTATAAAAATCGAGATGAGACTCTTCGAGAATTATCTAAACGAGAACGATCCTATTTGTAACTATAGAACCATTAATACAAGTATTGGAATTAGTGGTAGTTGAAGATCCTTAGGAAAATATTTGGACCTAAAAGGGATGAGGAGACAGGTGAGTGGAGAAGGTTACATAATTTAGAACTACATAATTTGTATGCATGTCCAGATATTATTAGAATAATTAAATCAAGAAGACTTAGGTGGGCAGGCCATGTGGCGCGAATGGGAGAGGAAAGAGGAGTTTACAGGATTGTTGTTGGGAAACCTGATGGTAAGAGACCTGTAGGAAGGCCAAGACGAAGATGGAGGGACAACGTTGAGATGGACCTAAAGGAAATCGGTAGGGATGGAAATGTGTATATAGATCTTGCTCAAGATAGAGACAGATGGAAGGCCTGTGTTGCTGCAGCCATGAACCTTCGGGTTTAAGAAGGCTAGAGAGTGAGTGAGTGTGAGTGAGTAACAGTAAATAATGATGCATTAATAATAAATAAATATTAGTACTATTTACGGAACATACCGTGTACTCACCTTGGAATAATGCATGATTGATTGAGTTGGCGTTATAAGTCCACTTTGAGCACAGTAAGGCTAATCGGGCATGGACCTACAGTTTCAAGTGGGGATCGGGACCACTATCTGCCTCCACCGGGTATCGAACCGGGAACCGTTGATTACAAGGCGACGACGCTACCCCTGCGCCATCGGGGAGGCCCAGGGAATGATCCTATGGATACTAGAGAACCATTATTTTATTACTAGTACTACTAGTAGTAGAAGTAGCGGCAGTAGTAGTGGTGGTATTTGTTCAGCTAAGGATACATTTTCCAGTTTTGATGACCTTAATATGTCGTACACTCAGCAGTATGGTTCCCAGAATTTTCGAAAGAGGGATACGTATATTTTTCATAGTAGTCAGTTCACATTTTGCTATCTTTTCCTGCCTGGGCCAAATGGACTGATTATCATCCCCACCAACCTCTCCTTGGGCATGCCACTGAATCCCCACGCCACCTTTGAATGAAAAAGGAAAAAAATAGTTGTCATGAGTTCTACAGAGCATTCCCTGACATTCGCTACGAGACTCGGCGGCAAGCGGCCCGGCGTCAGCGCTTGCCTTTCCCGGCGAACGGGGTCCGCGACAGTCGCTATTAAAATTATAGTTCTTGTGAGAGGTGGCGGATAGATTTCCAAGGAGACTGTTCTAACCTTTGTCCTATCTCATCGCGTTTTTCCTCAGTAAGTACACGTGGGTTTTTCTTTCCACTTTTATTCAGATCTGACCCCGTTACTCTAAACTTTTTTTACTAGGTTTAATATAGTGGTCTTTCCGGGAACACCAGGAAATTTCGTTGCAAAATGTCGTCGCACTTCTCCACAATTCCTCTCTCCGAAGTAACACAAGAGAAGATAAATACTTTGTTGTAATGTAAACTTTTGTGGTGCCACATTAAGCCACAATCTTCAACACACGGACACGACACAACACAACTTCCGAGGGAGGATTATACTGACGTCGGTCTGCAACGTCAGTAGAAAGGGAAAGAGAGCGAAGACAGGAAGAGCGAAAAAAAACAGGCTGTAGCATGCGACTGTCGCGGACCCCGTTCACCGGGAAAGACAAGCGCTGACGCCGGGCCGCTTGCCGCCAAGTCTCATAGCGAATTTCAGGGAATGCTCTTTATAATGCTCTGTGTGGTGTGTACACACACACACACACATATATACATATATATATACTGGATCTGTAGCTGAATACATTAAGTTGGTTGACATTCGATTATACAAACGAAGGAAGATCCCATGTTTCAACTCCGGTCTGAGTATGTGTGTTCTTTGAAGGTGCCTCTTCATCAATTTCATCTAATCATCATTGATCCTCATCGTCGCGATTAACCGAAAGTGGCAGAAAAGCAACTCTAAATAAAAATTCACGATGTTCGGAAGTGCTCTGAAGTTTATGAAGATTCTATTTATCTTTTCGAACCTTCAACACACTTATAACCAAGAAAACAGTGATATTTCTTTTCAATATTTTGGACTTGTGTGTGTTATTGGTCCTTTTCTAGTGCACAGAAACGTTAATCACCCTGTATCAGGCTGAAGGTTGAGAAGTTGTTCCTAACGCTTGAAAGAAGGATTGCCTTTTCCATTTGAGACCCGAAAGGGTTGAGTTTTCTTTCTTCGAGATGCAGGAACAGGCAAGGAGAAGAAAGAATAATACAATAAAAAGAAGGCACATACAGTAAAAGAGAAGGGGAAACAAGATAAGAGACTGACTTGAAAGAATTAAAGGAATAGGAACGAGGTGGAAGAGAAAAGGGGGTGGATGGAGAGAAAGAAGAAGGCAAATTCCCCCTCCCCCCCTTTATAGCCTTCCGGACTTGCTTTTTTCTTTCTTTGAAGATCCAAATTATGAGGCAGATCATCGTTACTTTGATCTACGTGATGTGCAACCCGGGGAGCGCGGGTCGGGAGGGGGGCGAGGTAATGGTGAGAGGGGAGTCGGAGCTGCTGAACTCGAGCGGGGGTGGGGTGAGAGGGAGGGGGTGAAGTGGTCTTATCATCAGCTGCAAGACCTAATCGTGTTACGGCCTCGGTGCTTACTTAATCGAGGCCCAAGCAGCTCCCCCCTCCATTTTCCCCGTGCCTCTCAGGAGACAAAATTGTTCTCCTAGACTCGCTCACTGAGCGGTGCTAGGATCGCAAGAAAGCTGCAAGTCTTCTGTTTCTTTATTCCCGCAGCGTGGTGGAATGGCGAATGTTGAATGTGCAGTTTTTTCTCCTCTCCTCTTCGGTGCGTAGAGAAACTTTACACTTTACTCATTACTGTTCTAATGTCCCTGAAATTGACAATGCAGTCGTTTTGGAGCGGAGAAAGACATGCTACGTCTTGTTCTGTTAGAAATGCAATTGTACGTGGATGGATCAGAAAAAAAGGTTACAGAAAAAGAAAACAGTATGACCTGGTATTAATTGATGATGTATTCTAAGAAGGCTAAACATACATCCCTTTTCCACGTAATCGCCACGGCGATTGAGACATTTATCAGACCGCTGGACCAACTTGTTGATCCCGTCTTCGTAGAAAGCATGTCCTTGCTCATTGAACCACTTCGTGGCAGCTGCCTGGACGTCATCGTCGGACGAGAACCGTGTTCCAGACAAGAGCTTTTTCAGCTGGGGGAAAAGTCACTGGGAGCCAAGTCCGGGTTGTAAGGGTGGTGGTTCCACACTTCCCACCTGAAACGTTGCAGCAACTGCGTGCACCGTGGCTAGTCAAATGACCTACACCATTTCGCAACATGTTGTCTACTGATAACACTCTCACCATACACTTCCGCGAGTTGACGATGAATATCCGCTGCCGGAACATTCCTCCCAAACAACACGCGTATGACACTTCGCACTTCCACGGCAGACCAATTCTGCAAGCGTCTTGCCATTGCATCTCCTACTACGCCACTGACGGTATACGTAAAGTTGTCGAAATTCGCCAGGCGTATGTGGCACCATCTGTTGCACCTCTGGGTAAACCAATTACTTCCCTCCTATTTCGAGCATTCACGGAATGCTTGTTGTAGCCTTTTTTTCTGATTCATCCACGTATTAACGATGCAACGTTGAGAAGGGCGAACTGGCGTACGTTGGTTTATTTTCAGGAAGGGCTGCAACTATACAGGTGAAAATTTCATGCGTACTAAGAGGGTTAAATTATAAATTATTTTGTAATTACTATTTTTAGTCTTTAGTTTTACAAGTTATTCAAAAATCGTAATTGGGGCCATTTTAAGATGGTTTGCATTTACCACCAGAGTTATTTTATCCTTGCTAAATCTAATCATCTCTCACCCTCATCGTCGCGATTAGCCTAAAGTGTCAGAAGAGCGAAGTAAAATAACCCAAATCAATCAATCAATTTAATCAAAATACATAGAACAGCCAGACCGGGATTTAAACCCGGGAACTTCGGTGGCCAGATCGGAAGTCTACCCCTTAACGCGCTCTGCCAGAACAAACGACCCCCTAGTGAAGCACACTTAAAAAAAATGGGGGGTTGAGTAATTTTCTGGAAAAGGGGCCGAGGCCCACATCCCATCTCGTAAATACGCCACTGCATAACTGCAATAACGCGTTGATTTGTCTGAGAAACAGTTGTTTTCAAAAAGCACATTCACGGAGGCAACTTCTATCTCTTGTTACCAGAGGGAGAAGAGAGAGAGAGAGAGAGAGAGAGAGAGAGAGAGAGAGAGAGAGAACTGCGTCGAGTGCAAAATTCCATCTCTCCACCCTTTTCGGAACCAACACCCCTCCCCCCTCTCTGTGTCGCCCGTAGAGTTTGCAGTTTGTAGGTTCGCGGCGCCCACCGAGCATAAATATTCCGCCACCGCCCCCCTCCCCCTTGTGGCGTTGTTAATTGCTCCCAGTAATTGCTCTTAGTTGGACAGTTTTAAAATGCTAATGGTCCAACTCCTATGTTACCTGCGTTTTGCGATTACTTACTGTATTTTGTTGTACCTCGTTTCCGTCCCTTTCCTTCCTGAGCTCGATGAGCTTAGCTGGTCTCCCCCGCCCTTTTTTTTGGACTGTGCACTAAATAGACCTAATTTTATATAAGTGAATTCTTCGTGCAGATAACAAAATAAGAGCCGTTCGCAGTATAATGATCAATGTTACAAATGCTACGATTCTCTTCAAATATACGTTCCCGAAATCCGTCTTTCTGTTCTATTTGTAGGCGTAATTAGTCTTTTTAGTGTCTAGCTGTACTCTTTCAGTGTGTATTTCCCTCTCTCAGGGCATATTTTTTCTACGTATTTTAGCCTTCTCAGCGTTCCATCAATTTTCGAGCAAAAACACACGCACCCACATACACTCTTCGTATGAAATTCTGTCAACAACATATTTCTTATCTTTTAGTGGGCATTCCCCTCTTAAAATTCATATTTTCCCGTTTCAAGTTCACGTTTCCCTTCTTTCAGTTTATATTTCTTGTCTTTGAGTGCCATTTCGCTTCTTTCAGTGGATATTTCTTCCCTTTTAGTGCCACTTTCCTTCTTTCTGTGCATATTTTTATCTTTTAGTGCCATTTCCTTCTTTCTGTGGATATTTCTTCCCTTTTAGTGCCACTTTCCTTCTTTCTGTGCATATTTTTCTTATTTTAGTGCCACTTCCTTCTTTCAGTGGATATTTCTTCCCTTTTAGTGCCACTTTCCTTCTTTCTGTGCATATTTTTCTATTTTAGTGCCATTTCTTTCTTTCAGTGAATATTTCTTCCCTTTTAGTGCTACTTTCCTTCTTTCTGTGCATATTTTTCTCTTTTAGTGCCATTTCGCTTCTTTCAGTGGATATTTCTTCCCTTTTAGTGTCACTTTCCTTTCTTCGGTGCATATTTTTCTCTTTTAGTGCCATTTCCTTCTTTCAGTGGATATTTCTTCCCTTTTAGTGCCACTTTCCTTCTTTCTGTGCATATTTTTCTTATTTTAGTGCCACTTCCTTCTTTCAGTGGATATTTCTTCCCTTTTAGTGCCACTTTCCTTCTTTCTGTGCATATTTTTCTATTTTAGTGCCATTTCTTTCTTTCAGTGAATATTTCTTCCCTTTTAGTGCTACTTTCCTTCTTTCTGTGCATATTTTTCTCTTTTAGTGCCATTTCCTTCTTTCAGTGGATATTTCGTCCCTTTTAGTGCCACTTTCCTTTTTTCTGTGCATATTTTTCTCTTTTAGTGCGATTTCCTTCTTTCTGTGGATATTTCTTCCCTTTTAGTGTCACTTTCCTTTCTTCGGTGCATATTTTTCTCTTTTAGTGCCATTTCCTTCTTTCAGTGGATATTTCTTCCCTTTTAGTGCCACTTTCCTTCTTTCTGTGCATATTTTTCTTATTTTAGTGCCACTTCCTTCTTTCAGTGGATATTTCTTCCCTTTTAGTGCCACTTTCCTTCTTTCTGTGCATATTTTTCTATTTTAGTGCCATTTCTTTCTTTCAGTGAATATTTCTTCCCTTTTAGTGCTACTTTCCTTCTTTCTGTGCATATTTTTCTCTTTTAGTGCCATTTCCTTCTTTCAGTGGATATTTCGTCCCTTTTAGTGCCACTTTCCTTTTTTCTGTGCATATTTTTCTCTTTTAGTGCCATTTCCTTCTTTCTGTGGATATTTCTTCCCTTTTAGTGTCACTTTCCTTTCTTCGGTGCATATTTTTCTCTTTTAGTGCCATTTCCTTCTTTCAGTGGATATTTCTTCCCTTTTAGTGCCACTTTCCTTCTTTCTGTGCATATTTTTCTTATTTTAGTGCCACTTCCTTCTTTCAGTGGATTTTTCTTCCCTTTTAGTGCCACTTTCCTTCTTTCTGTGCATATTTTTCTCTTTTAGTGCCATTTCCTTCTTTCTGTGGATATTTCTTCCCTTTTAGTGTCACTTTCCTTTCTTCTGTGCATATTTTTCTCTTTTAGTGCCATTTCCTTCTTTCAGTGGATATTTCTTCCCTTTTAGTGCCACTTTCCTTCTTTCTGTGCATATTTTTCTTATTTTAGTGCCACTTCCTTCTTTCAGTGGATATTTCTTCCCTTTTAGTGCCACTTTCCTTCTTTCTGTGCATATTTTTCTCTTTTAGTGCCATTTCCTTCTTTCAGTGGATATTTCTTCCCTTTTAGTGCCACTTTCCTTCTTTCTGTGCATATTTTTCTCTTTTAGTGCCACTTCCTTCTTTCAGTGGATATTTCTTCCCTTTTAGTGCCACTTTCCTTCTTTCTGTGCATATTTTTCTCTTTTAGTGCCATTTCCTTCTTTCAGTGGATATTTCTTCCCTTTTAGTGCCACTTTCCTTCTTTCTGTGCATATTTTTCTCTTTTAGTGCCACTTCCTTCTTTCAGTGGATATTTCTTCCCTTTTAGTGCCACTTTCCTTCTTTCTGTGCATATTTTTCTCTTTTAGTGCCATTTCCTTCTTTCAGTGGATATTTCTTCCCTTTTAGTGCCACTTTCCTTCTTTCTGTGCATATTTTTCTCTTTTAGTGCCATTTCCTTCTTTCTGTGGATATTTCTTCCCTTTTAGTGTCACTTTCCTTTCTTCTGTGCATATTTTTCTCTTTTAGTGCCATTTCCTTCTTTCAGTGGATATTTCTTCCCTTTTAGTGCCACTTTCCTTCTTTCTGTGCATATTTTTCTTATTTTAGTGCCACTTCCTTCTTTCAGTGGATATTTCTTCCCTTTTAGTGCCACTTTCCTTCTTTCTGTGCATATTTTTCTCTTTTAGTGCCATTTCCTTCTTTCAGTGGATATTTCTTCCCTTTTAGTGCCACTTTCCTTCTTTCTGTGCATATTTTTCTCTTTTAGTGCCACTTCCTTCTTTCAGTGGATATTTCTTCCATTTTAGTGCCACTTTCCTTCTTTCTGTGCATATTTTTCTCTTTTAGTGCCATTTCCTTCTTTCAGTGGATATTTCTTCCCTTTTAGTGCCACTTTCCTTCTTTCTGTGCATATTTTTCTTATTTTAGTGCCACTTCCCTTCTTTCAGAGCATAGTTCATCTCTTTTAGTGCGTCTGATTTTTCCTTACTGGTACACATTTCGGCCATTTCACTACATATTCCATCCCAATTCGTTGCCTATAGATCCGCGATTGTGAATTATTTAATATGCCGATGCAGACAAATATATTGATTTATGAAGTGGATGCGTTTGTGTTGAACAAATACGATGGAAATTTATATTGCTCTCAAGGTTGAGTTATTGATATGAGAGAAAACGTAACCTGACTTATTTACCTGACGAAAGAATCAATCATCACCAATATTTCATGCTGTACTTACTGTTTGATATTTAACAAATTTAACAATGTAAAATATTCTATAATTTATGACTTATTTTATAAATCAGTTAAATAATTCCAAACTTGTTTCAATTTGTAATAAAATTAATGATATAAAATTACTTAGAATGGTTATATTGTAGAGTGCCATCTGTCAATAACATTACAAGAATATTAACCACGTGTTCCAAGACGTAAAAAATTATGTTGACATTCTACATTTCAGGATCAATGGGGTCTATACGGATGAATTAGACATACATACACTCAGGATTTGAATCTAGGACGCTGCGATAGGATAGCAGTACTGCCAAATGTGCTAGACAAGTAAATGGTTAGTGTCGCTTGATTCGAACCTAGGCACGGATCCTAGGAATATATGCTAGTTGTCTAACTTTACATTATTTACAGAAGAAAAAACGAACCAATAAAAGTTCCAATTAGTATTATTTAATACTTCAAGAACGGAAAACATAACAAGTATCCTGGTAGTTATACATTCAAGCGAGACAAGCCTGTGTTGCCGAAAGCAAACTTTTCAAGGTAACCATCACTCTCCAAGTTTATAGGTCTTTTCTACTGTTACGGCGGCCGATCCTCATGCTGGCAAGGGAAGTTGGGAGCAGGGATTACTCCGCAGACCAATCAGACAACAGCGGTGGCGCCAAGAGTTACGACGCGGCGGTAGGAAGTACTACGTGCACCTCGATCTACAGGTGCTTCCCCGCTCACCACTTCCCTTGCCAGCATATAGAGCGCCCGCCGTAAGAGTAGAAAACAACTGTACCTAGTAGTTTTGTCCCAAAAAGCAGTTGAAAATGTTATTGGGGGAGAGGGTATGCAGTTAAGAACGCCGCCAAGTAAAAATGGGAAATAAGAAACACGTGTACCTTCGTTCCAACGTCGAGCGGTTTGCTTTCCCCAACGAAATATGGAAAACGGAACAAACTGCGCATTGCGTGCTGATCGACTACGAACGATTTCAGAAATGAATTCGTTAATTACTGGAAGTGACGTCAATTTATCTGACTGCGTGACACGCAATTAAATCGGCTGGTGCTGTATGGGGTTCGTGCTGCGTCAGACATTGGTGTCAAACGGTAGCAATCGAGAATCGATCTCCGAAACTGAAGCCTCACGGAAGCACATTTATCCAATTGCTAGCGTATATATTTTCCATGCTGTGATTGGGCGATAAATTACTGTCCTTTTTGGGGGTATCGCACAGGATATTCCCACTAGTTCGAAACATTGAAAACCGTAACAAATATTAATTATGTACAAACAGGACTCGGTTGAATTGTTCCTCTGGTTATTGCTCAATAAATATACTGCCTGTATCCCTACGGAGGCTACCATCCAGAATGAGCAATTGTACCTGGATTACCAACCATAATGAGCATACGTACCTGGTAATTCTATCCAGAATGAGCAATTTTAACTGGGATTCTATCGAGAATGAGCAATTGTAGCTGGGATTCTATCTAGAATGAGCAATCGTAGCTGGGTTTCTATAGAAAATGAGCAATTGTAGCTGTGATTCTATCCAGAATGACCAATTGTACCTGGGTTACCAACCAGAATGAGCATCCGTACCTGGTAATTCTATTCAGAATGAGCAATTTTAACTGGGATTCTATCGAGAATGAGCAATCGTAGCTGGGTATCTATAGAAAATGAGCAATTGTAGCTGGGATTCTATCCAGAATGACCAATTGTACCTGGGTTACCAACCAGAATGAGCATCCGTACTTGGTAATTCTATCCAAAATGAGCAATTTTAACTGGGATTCTATCGAGAATGAGGAATTGTAGCTGGGATTCTATCTAGAATGAGCAATCGTAGCTGGGTATCTATAAAAAATGAGCAATTGTAGCCGGGATTCTATCCAGAATGACCAATTGTACCTGGGTTACCAACCAGAATGAGCATCCGTACCTGGTAATTCTATTCAGAATGAGCAATTTTAACTGGGATTCTATCTAGAATGAGCAATCGTAGCTGGGTATCTATAGAAAATGAGCAATTGTAGCCGGGATTCTATCCAGAATGACCAATTGTACCTGGGATTATATCCAGAATAAGCAATTGTACCTCCGTTGTCAACCAAATAGAGCAGCTATACTTGGGTTACCATCCAGAATAAACAACTGCATATGAGCTGTCATCTAAAATGTACAAACGTGCATGGATTACCATCTAAAATCAGCGAGTGTACCTGGATTATCATCCAGAATGGACAACTGTGCGTGAGCTGCCATCTACAATGAGAAACTGTACCTGTGTTATCATCCACAATGCAACTGTTATTGAGTTACCATTCAGAATTAACAATTGTAGCTGGGTAAAGACGAAAGCATTTCCTTTAACCTTTTTTGCTAGCATAAATGCTATGTACATGCTTCCAAAAATCTTATAGTAGATTGTACTTTACACTTAAGCATTTCATGGAATATTTTGGTTAGCTTTTGAGATTACAATGTATAATACATACAGCACGATAGGCACATCGAGTTACACCATATATTGCAAGTGGAAGGTGTTTACAATTGAAAAAACTAAAATATTATTCCATACGTGTACAGTAAACGTTGTGAAGTATATATTTAATGAGCGCCATACTTCTCTACCTAAAACCATTGAATTCGAAGCGTAATTCCTCTCCGTTGAACAATTATCGTGTTTTAAAAATGTGAAGTGATACGTTGTTTACATCTCACGCGGCCGCCATTACATATTCACTCGTGACCTAGAGGTCGCTTCTGATTGGTTACGCTACGAAAAATGTTACGGACCGAGCCTATCCTTGAGAAATGCCATGAAATATGCCATGGCATCTGAAATGTCATAAGATTTCTCACTTGATACGGTAGCATTTTGGTCATGGCACATATGTTAAGAAAAATGTTAAGGAAAATGCTATCGTCTAAAGCGGGCTTTACCTGGCTTGCTTTTTAACAATAATGAGCAACTGTACACGGGCTGCCATCTAACGTTGGCATGTATAACTGAATTACCATCCAAATGAGTAAGTGTGCCTGGATCATCGCCCACAATCAGCGAATGTATCTGGAGTAACATCCCAAATCAGTGAACGTACCTGCGTAGCCAAATGGTTAACACCCTCTTCTTTGGTGGTACCGGGTTCAATTGCCGGTGAAAGCCCCCAAAAGTTTGGCGTGGGGACAGTTGGGGAGCTACTTGAAAAGAAGCTCCGGTCTCGACAGTCAGAAAATACCGGCTGACAACCCGTCACCCAATGAAAAAGCCACTCTGGCATGCCCTGGTCCTTAGAGGTCTGTTGCGCTACAGAATTTAGATGTAGTACCTGGATTACCATCCAAAATCAAAGAGTGTGCCCGCATTACCCATTCAAAATCAACGAGCAGACATAACTGAATTACCTCCCATGTAAGAAATAACTGCACGCAAAGCATATACTTTCCAAAAATTAGTATCTTACTGAGATGTTTAACAAAACGTGTAACTGTGAATAAGTTACTTTCCAAATTGATCGACCAATAAACATCCCCAAGGTGAAGCTATTACTGAGCTATCCCCCAAAATGGGTAATTATAGCGTAGTGACACTCCAAACTGAGTAACTGTAACTGAATTTGTTTTGCTGCAAACTAAGTACTTGTAGCGTAACCCACGACAACGTATAATGCTCACAGCAACAGTACTTGAAAAACGAGCAATTTTATTAGAAGTACGGTATTATATATGTAGGCAATATGACACGAAGTAGTGAACTAACCATACGTGAAAAGAAAATACGCTTCGGATGTTGAGTGACCTTGAGCCCACAGGATATTCCCGACAGACCAATCTTCGGCAACAGTGCATCCTTTTGTATGTCCCAGAGGAGTATCTGATGAAAAATGGGCGCTAGGTGTCGGGCCACCGGATGTGGTGTGTGACGGGCGCCGAAGACGAACTGTTTGACACATAAGGATGGGGATGGGCTTGGCGGAGGGCGCTGGGGGTTGTCCGAGAATGGGGGGCTTTGTTTCTCCAGCTGTTGGGAAAGATCAGAAGCATCCCTCTTTCAGCTAGGAGCGAGACATGCTTTCCCATATCGCCCTCTTTCTTCCACGGAAACAAAACAAGCCTTCATTTTGGAATAACAAACGGATTCAGTGTTTCCAGAATCCCGAATGTCACTGTGTCTAAACGGAGCGACGTAAAAGTTGCGTCTATGATGTGAAGGACAGCATTCGAATTCAACAAGGCCGACCTCCTTGATGAAGTGGAGAGAACAGCGCGCTACGACGCCAGGGACCCCGGGTTCGAATCCCGAATGGTTGTTGTTCTATACATATGAATTATTATATGACACACATATTTATTATGACATTAGATATAAAAATAAGTTACTAAATATTTTTTAAAAAATATTAAAAATAATGTGATTAATTTTAACACTCCAATATAGACAATCAAGTATTTATAAACACGTTAAAAGCAAATCATGTAAGCCTAACTTACTTTTCAAATCCTAATTTCTGCGGGAAACGATGCTTAGTGATGTTTTAACTGTGCAAATTAGTATCTCTGAGCTTCAAATTAACTTCTTTACAGTATTCTATAGTACTTCCTTATGCCTTTACAAAACTTGAAATAATCATTAAAATTTCTGTACCCTAAGGGTTTCCTTTCTTCGTTCTTCGCTTCGCGCCATCTGTTGTTATCACTAGTAAATATTTTGTTTATTGTGTTAACACATTTTACATTTTTTAACTTTTTGAGTATACCTCGTACATATCCACAAATGCAATGAATTCGAGCCGAGGGTAAGAAATCCGAATTTAAACAGAGAGCAAAGGGGTCTTCATTTTGAGTCTTGAACTTTCTTCCCTCTATGTATGTCATCGTATTTCACTTTTCCCAGAAGCTATGGAACCATTCTTGCCATCTCGCACAGTTTCTTTCTTCATTTTCTTCCGAAGAAAAAGAAGAGAGAAGAGAAAAAGCGTACGATATGCATATAATATTGACTTCTCGACAAGGACACAAATCTGGATAACGATTTCAGAAAGCAAACTTACATGAATGCGAAGGGAGCGAAAATATTCCATCGTATTTTCAAAACAAACGTTTCAAGGAGAATGACGAGTTTTGTTATTAAAAACAATATATTTGGCACTAGGCCTCGTCTCAAGAGAAAAGTATAAATTGTACGAAATAGCTTTTCTTATTGAATTCAGGGAGAAAAGTTCGCTCAGAATGATGAATTGATATCAATAACAGACCAGAAAACCATCTAGGGAATGTGCTGTGAGAATCTTCACCCTTATAAAGAAATCTCGACTTAAGAGTACTGCTGTACAGGATAGCGTACAGTGATACTACCGATGTGGAATCTCGTATGGACTTGTCTCAGACTCGGTCTTATCTGGAATTACAAATGCTGTATGTGTTTTTCATTATCTCGTCTCGAGTTAAAATCCCGTCTCAGTCTTGCAGGAAGAAAAGCCTCGATTTTGTGTGTCTGATCCTAGAGTTTCAAACGAGACGAGACTTTTTCGATCTCGTTCCATATACCAGCCTTGTTCTCGGTCTCGTCAGTCTTGAAGAGGAAGTGTCAATTTGGTCTCGTACTAGAGTTTCAAGCGAGACGATACTTCCTCGGTCTCGTTACAGTCTTGAAGTGAACTTTCGTCACAGTCTGTCTCGGTCTCGTCCTACTTTCAAACGAGACGAAGCTTTTTTTTGATCTCTTTGTATATATCCGTATCGTTCACAAGTTCCTCTAGACGAACCTCGCTCTTCTCTCGATTATTACATGGCAGTATCAGTGGAATCTCAATCGCGTACAGGTCAATTACAGAAGATATATTTCCTGTAAATTCAAAATGTCATTGGGTAGCTAGCACATTGTGTCCCTAAATGTGGCATCTCCTATAACAAAGTCGACCCGTTAGTAGCGACAACTGTGAACGAAATTCTGAATTTTCGCTCCCGTCTGCGTGGAAAGACATGGACCACATCGTGAGAGCACATCAAGGCTTCCGACGCTCTGCTCTCACGTTCCTGACATCGATCCCAGATCACGGCAGCGGAGAATGTAGTCACGCGCGACTCTTCCCGGGATTTTGTCTTGAGTCCTTCCAGACCACGAGTCACCTCCTTCCTATCCCGGGATACGGCTTCCTCTGGTAGCTCTGAAAGAGACCTAAGAGACCTAAGAGACCTTCTCACAAGGGACAAAGATGGGAATTATAAGACTGTAGATTCACTGAAGAAAAAAAACCATGATTAACATGATTGATCGTTTCATGAAACTTACCGCATACCCTGTAAAATATTTGGGACTACAGGACGAGCCAAGTTCGATACCCAATGGAGGCCCATTGCACAGTGGTTCGGACAGTACTTTAAACTGTAGGTCAAGTCTAGATTAGCCTATCCGCACACAAAGTGAACTTAAAACAACAATTCAAGTAAATTTCCCTCCAAAAAGCATACAGCCGTCCGAAACTGATAAGACAGCCCTTCTTCATTTTGGGGGGAAAAAATCGGATGATTTCAAATCAATAGATGATTCTGGAAGTATGCTTATCACGCATATAACATTCATTTTCTCCCATCACGTCAGGATTTTTCAGAATTTCACAATCAAAATTCTCATAATCGCCATTACATCTACTACCTAACGCAACAGAGAAATTTATGCAAGCGAAATTGAGGTTGTTTCCAAATCAATAAGTGATTCTGAAAGTATTTTGTGTGCGGATCTCGGAAATGACATCCATTTTTTCTCATAACGTCAGAATTTTTCACAATTTCACAATCAAAATTGCCATATTCCCCATTCCATTATACCTATTACAGATCGCAACAAAATAAATTTAAGCAAGGGAAATTTCGGTTGTTTACAAACCAATAGGTGTTTCTGGAAGTATTTTGAATGCTGATGACGGATATATGACATACATTTTTTTTCCTTCACGTGAGGATTTTCCCCTAGATCCGGATTTTATTCATTTTGTGAAGGAAATTTTTATGAGAGATTTCGAAAATGGAACTTACATAATCAAAGTTTACAATTTTCATGCCAATGTGTCTTGTGAAGATAGAAGGTGAATTAAATGCTTACTATTCTATGTGCATTTATAATTCAAGATTGGAGAATTTGTATTGTAGTAAAGCAATATTATACCACCATCTACAAAGAGCCATCTGTTGAGGAAATGATAAAACTACACATTTTATTGTGAAATTAAAGCAGTTAACATATTGCTGGTTTCTGAAAAACTAGATGTGATGGATAAAAATTAATTTAATTTTTGGAATCAGCATTCTGAAATTATTCAGAGACAACAGTCATCTGCGAGCCATCCAAACCCATACCGGCCGGTGTAATCCCACCTTGGACGAACGTCTACGAGACTTAGGCAACGACAAAACGGTTCCGCAAAGGCAGTTTACGATTGAGAGCAGCTTGTTGCAACGTCATTGAAATTCCTCTGCTACCCTTCGGTAACACATATAAACCAAATCCTTACTTCTTGTACCCTTTTTTTCCGCTCCCCGTTTCTGGATTTCCTCATCCCCCTCCCCCACGACACACCCTTTCAGCGGGGTTGGAGGGGGCGTCGGCTCCATCAATTTCCCATTTCCCGTTTCCTGCCTCCTTCCAAGGTGGCAAGAGAAGGAACGGAAGGTTGGAGAAAAGGAGACTCTGACAATTTCAGCCTTTCCATCTTCACGAATTACTAAACGTGTCAACCATTTTCTCGCAACCCCCCTTCCGCTCCTCTATACCTTTAGGCTTCCTTAGAGTTCCTTCTGGGGGGTTACGGAAATTTTACCGGGCCGGGGGCGATGAAGAGAAGGAAGAAAAAGTGGTGAAGATAGGATTTGAGATATCTGGATTTCTGTTCATCTACCTCCAACCACCAAGAAACCCTCCTTTCAATGATGACACTGCTCTTTTTTCCCTTACAATAGCACCAGACAGAAAGCTAATCCTACAAGGCTGGAAAAAATTGACAACAGATGGAGCATCAGACGTCTAGACTTTAATTTTGCATACGAAACGAGAAATAGCATGAAGAAGCCTGTCGAATGTTGACAGAATACTGACAATTTCGGGTCCTAATAATCTATTTTCCCCAAAATTCGTCCAATTCGTTTTCCCGTTTGCACCTGGGCTCTTTGTTCAATGATAACACTGGAGTAAAAACCAAACACCAACATATAAGTAAATTAAGGTTTAATCTCAGTCATCCAGTACATGATATTTCTCTTGCTGGTCACAGAATAATAATCCCGCAAAATAATACACAGAATATTCACATCAAAAAACATGCACAGAATACTCATATCAAGCAAATACACAGATTACTGCTTTTCTATTTCTAACAACTGGGGAACAAAATTTTTGTTGCATTGATAGCAACACTTATTTTAAAACTAATTTTGGGTGCGCTGATTTCAAATCAGAAGTAGTTTTTCTCTGTAAGCTCTAGTTAATTTGCAATTCAACATTTTAATTTTTCACCTTGATATCCATTTTTCAAAGTTCAATTCAACATTTTATAGTTGGATGCCATCTTGGATACCTTCTTGTCGAAGATATACTTAAATTATTCACAAACACGTGTAGGTGCATCACAATATGCATTACAGTTCGAAAATACGGCAACATAAAAGCAATTTTTGTAGTATTTAATATGTATTCAAGATAGTAAAATATGAGCATGAATTTAAGGTTTTATTGAAAGAAAATAACACATATGTCTACATGTAGACGGAATGCAATATAAGAAATTTGACATGGAGAGCATGCAAAGTTCAAATAAGTTCTATTCAGGCAAGAATATGTGCATGTACAGCTCTTGCTTTGTGAACTTGCTCAGGGCAAACCCCAATGGCAGCTGTAGTCAGTCTGCCATCATATTCTTGTTCCGCCGCCCCTTGACATGCTCTTCTTTGTAATTATGTTCTTCTCGCAAATGCACTGAGTGACCAACTGGAACTGATCCATAAACATTTCCGTTGTGCAAGGGAACACACATGATACTGTGCTTAGAGCTATCGAGAAATAATCTCCATTCTTTGGACTATACGAGCTAATACATAATTGGATGAGAAGACCTTGGATATCATGGCAGTAAACAGGGTGCTTCTCTTCTGAAAAGAAGTCTCTAACATTCGGAAAAAAGACACTTTTGCTTATCAGTGCAGCATATACGTATACGATATATACCGGGTGGTCCATTTATAATGATAGTATGGAATATCGCATGCAGAATGCAACCAATCGAAAAATTGCACAGAATAAAAGTTTGATACTATTGAGGGGGTAAGCCAATGCCGCAAAAATTTCGTCGCCGCCATCCACCCCTTCGGGGGGGGGGTAAATTTGAAATTTCAAATGGAACACCCCCATTCGTTTTACATATTTGGATTCCGTGTTGAAAAAGAAAAATTTTTTGTTTGAAAAATTTTGTAAAAAAATTGCAAACTTCGAACATTTATAAACATTTGGCAGTTTCAGATTCATTTTGTTCCCTTTATGTAATAACGGTTTTGGTTTCCGTTGAGAACATTGCATAAACGAATTTTATTCAAAAAATGTCTGCAAAGAATTCGGCAAAAGAAAATTGTTTGCAATTTATGTTCTTGTGTAACAATAAATAATATTAATTTGTTCCAACTCTTTGGTTTCAAGGAACAATTTCATATGAACAACAAAATTAAGTATGTTACTACAAATTAGTTATCATTTGAGGTACACAAATAAACGTTTAAAGGAGCAAATGTTCAAAATGATGACCGTTCTCTTCAATGCATTTCAAAAATGCTCCACACTGTTCGTCCCAAAATGTCAGGAGTGATAGAGGCACAAGAATCAATAATTCGTTGCCTCATGTTTTCTGGCGTTGTTGGAACTTCGTGGTAGCATTTTTCTTTAAGTAGTCCCCAAAGACAGAAATCAGGCGACGTGAGATCGGGTGAACGAGCTGGCCAAGAAACGGGCCCTCCACGTCCTATCCATCGACCAGGAAACTTTGTGTCCAACATGGCTCGAGCCTGAATGGAGTAGCGAGTAGTGTTGTTCATATGAAATTGTTCCTTGAAACCAAAGAGTTGGAACAAATTAATATTATTTATTGTTACACAAGAACATAAATTGCAAACAATTTTCTTTGGCCGAATTCTTTGCACACATTTTTTGAATAATAATAAATAAAAATTTTTTTGCGGCATTGGCTTACCCCCTCAATAGTATCAAACTTTTATTCTGTGCAATTTTTGGATTGGATGCATTCTGCATGCCATATTCCATACTATCATTATAAATGGACCACCCGGTATATAGCAGCCTGGATGCTAATAACTCAGCTGCTTTCTTATGTCTAAGTGAAGAAGCCATGATCTGATATGAAAAACCGAAAAAAGGATGTTTAGGGTCTCACCGATGACGATGATGATGATGAGATCAAGGGGTACTGGGTTCAATACTAGGTGGAAGCACATACTGGTCGGATCCCACTTTAAACTGCCGGTCAAGTCCCGATTAGTCTTTCTACACAGAAAGTGGACTTAAAACACACTCAATGAATCAATGTTTTAGTGCGTGGTTATGGTAAATCTAAGCGTCGTTGTCCACCTATCCCCACTGTAAATACCAATGGGTGTCCCTTTTGGCAAAAGTAAAACTTTCAAATTTCGTGATAACTATAGCACGTACGGAAAAAACAGTTTTATATTTGAAATCAACGATGAAAAATTACACAGAAACAGTTGAAAAATCAAATGCAACAGAAAATGAGAAAAAAGTTGTTCCCCTGTGTAATTCGAAGACATTTTCATTGAAATCCCTCAAAAAGTCTTCTCTCTTGAAAATTGAGATCTTTCATCATTTTTTTTGCTATGTTGCCACTAGATGGCAGGATAGTAATTTTTATATTTTAACCCTGTGATCTGTAGTATTGTGCAAACTCTCCCTGTGTACATTTGTTGAACTAAACTGTATTATTAATCTGACATTTGATTTTTGAAAATAAAGGAAGCAGGTTATATTCGTTATCGGTCTTAAGAAAAGATTGCAACAAAGATTACAAATTAATATATAAGTTATTTTAAGATACATTCGGACTTCCGAGGGGAGAGCGCATATGTTATCTATCTATTTGGATCTTTTCAGAATATGTTGACCAAGGCAGAAATTTATTTTATTATACTTAAAACATAAATTAAACATAAGGTTTCAACCTTCTAGCAAGGTCTTCTTCAGACTCTGTACCAAGTACAAATGTAACAAGGTACAAAACAGGACACAAACATTAATCCCCTCCAGTAATGTCTGAGTATATATATCGTCCTGTTTTGTACCTTGTTACATTTGTACTTGGTACAGAGTCTGAAGACCTTGCTAGAAGGTTGAAACATTACGTTTAGTTTATGTCTTATAATAAAATAAATTTCTGCCTTGGTCAGCATATTGAGTTTTTTCATATCATGGAAACAAGGCTTAATGGTGTTATAATAATTGGTTATTTTCGCTCATGTTCATAACAACGGGAACTAATTCCTATCTAATCCCTTCATGATTTTAGACTTATAAAGACTTATAAAACCTGCTCGAAAAGGCTTTAAAAGTCTAAAATCATGAAGGGATTACATAGGAATTAGTTCCCGTTGTCATGCACAAGTGCGAGAGAGACCCACAAGTAGATAACAAATGCATTAATATAGAGGAAAGTAATTTATTGCAAATGTGAAGTGGCATATTCAAAAGTGTTGTCAGTAATGTGTTTGTGTCAATTGACACATTTTGGGTTTTCTTGTAGTGTGATAAACTGCAAAACCTCCCCGATTTCATAAACAATGTTTGAATCTCGTGTGCTTACATTCTACTGTAGAAGCAACGGAGACGGGGGTGCGGAATGAAATTTAAGGGGTGCGATGTTGAAAATATAGGGAAGATCAAACATCCACGCAAGGGTGCCCACAGGATTTTATCTCCGGGGGAGGGGAGATTGAAAATGAAAATACTTTGGCGTTGGTGCCAAGTTCAGGCTTGAGTCCACTATTCAAATAGATACTAGATTCACCTCATATTTCATTTCCATAAACATCTAACGTTTTGTTGATAAACAGTTCTTTGTCTTCTTGTACGTTTTCACGATGCACAGATATCAGAGATCACTGCTGAGTGTTCAATTTGTGTGCGTTGGGTAAGAGAAAATCGCTATGCATGGACTTTGGAAAGAGGTGGGGCGCGACCCCCCTCTGGAAAATGAATGTCCACCTGAAAATTATATATTCCACACACAATTTCATTTCAGCCAAAGTAATGTATGTTAATTATTATAAATGCGTTGAAGTAACATGATAATTTCAGACTGAAATAGTGTTTTTTAAGGGGGCATCACTCTTATCGGGAAAAATATACCTCCTTTGCCCCCCTGGAAAAATAACTTACTTGCCCCTCCCTGGAAAGAATACAGCGAATGTCCATGTCGCTATGTAACCTGAAGTTCTACTATTTATAATAAAATAACACGTACAAGAAAAAAAAACTGCTTCCCGTACATAGAAGTTTGCATTAACAACAACGAAAAACAATCATCTCGATATAACTCGCGTTAAATATTTCCCGGACACAAACCAATGATCTACTGAAAGCAACTAAAATTTTTGTTGCAGTGTGATTTTGAGAATAGAGAAAGAACAAGTGGGTTGAATATAAATGTTTTTATAAACAATGCTAAAAAAAATAAAACATGAGACAACTCACACTGAGCTGTAGGAAATTATCGAAAAAGCCACCGGGATAAACAATAGTACAAATAATTCTTAATAACAATGGTGATGAAAGGAAAACAGCCGCCGATATTTGTATAGATTGCCGCCACTACGAAAAAGTACATGCAATTTCTCTTTCAGAACCAATGGATTGCCTGTTGAATACAATAATAGCGATGTCACTTCAATAACTAATATTCTACGCTAAAAGTGACGACATTGTTCTAATAGCATAACGGAACATAACATGTCATTAGGTTGACTGTGAAGAAAAAGGGGTGCTGAAGAAAATTAAGGGGTGTGCCCATCGCACCCCCTCCCTGGTGCCGGCCCTGTGTAGAAGGTTACTTTATAGGTAATTTATTCTTTCTTACAATATGCATGTGCAAGATATTTGTTAAGACAGCAGGAGAGTTTCCACAACAAAAGAATGAGAACATGTAACTGAATCACTGCTGGGAATTTAAAGTAAAAAAAAAATAGATTCACATATAATTCTTATCCCAATTTAAGCCTTGTTCATGCATATATTTTTAAACCGGCGGACAATGATTGGATTTCATTAGTGTCCACGTAGTGTTGCCAGACGTAACGGGAAGTGTAAATGAAATGAGAATACATTTTCCCCCGCTTGGAAAGAAACAGAGGAAAGGCCAGTCGTGTTCTCATCGCATGGTTGCCAGGTGCATGTAAGTAACACTATTTTCATGAAAATTTCCAAGATCCTTTATTATTGTTTTCAGTAATTGCATGATGTATACAGTTCCGTAACACACCTTTTGTGGCACTGAAACACCAGCAGTGTCGCCAATGCACAGTCTTAATTTCTGAAACCAACTATTTTCCTAGTTCCCCCTTATCGGTAGAATTGAATATTTCTTTTTTCACTGCCATAGATGCCGAGCTAATTCACCTAACCAAACTGAAAATTACCGATGGCATGTCCGTACATGTGTCATTTTTCCATGCTTTGTAAAAAAATTCATTTACACTTCCCGATACATCTGGCAACACTGCGTGGACACTAATGAAATCCAATAATTCTTCCCCGGTTTAAAAACATATGCATGAACATGGCTTCAATTTGGTATAAGGATTATATGTGTACCACTTCCGGTTCAAAAGCTGTACTGGTTAGCACATCGCGCTGCGACGAATCCCGGTCGGGCTTGGTTGTTTGTGAATGTCTATTCATCAATTTCATCATTTCATCACTCATTCCCATCTTCGCAAATTAGCCAAGAGGCACAAAACGCGAAGTAAAATAAACTAAATCAATCATTCAATCAATCAATCAATCAAAAGCTGTACTATCCCCAACTCCGGGTTGCGTTGTAAATGGAACACCCTGTATAACTACAACCAACACACATTTAAAATTGATATTTCACAAACTCGCCATATCAAAAAATAATAAATAATAGTGGGACGAGTTTGAACCCCTCTTTACAATAAATGAACTTTTAGAAGTAAATTAGTTTGGCTTTCAATTTACATACCACATTACAACACTACATCATTTGTTAGCATTCCTCTTGCGTGACGAAGCTGAGATAAAATTGTACTTGGAAAAACTTTGACTAGAACGTCTCCAGCGTTATTAATTTGTTTACAAGAACTCATTATTTAGGGAGACGCAGCTCTTCCTTAATTTGACTAATAATTACGCACTTATTATTCACCCGCCCTGCCTCCTTTTCCTTAAATCCGAGAGTTAAGAGTTTCGGAAAGAGGGCGGTAACAACTTTATCTCACTTCCAGCACCTTGCCTGTTCCCCAGTTGAAAAAAAAAGGGAAAGGCTGGTTCGTTATACTTTAGAGCTAGGAATCTGGCTCTAATGAGAACGGGCGCCAGGTGGCGCAGAGACACGAACGAAACTTGCAGAAACGAGGGACGCAATTTTCTTCGACTCCAGCCAGGTCTGTTTTTTTTCTTGCTCGCTGGGATTGTATTGGGCAAACAACAGTTGCGGGAGGTGAGTTTGAAGCAGCGTTGTTAATGGTCCGAGAACATATAAATTCCAATGGGTTCTATTGGGTTCCGCTGCAGGACCGGAATCTTTTTTCCTAGCACAATTTAAATTCGGTCCAAGTTGCGTATCGTTATATTGAAAAAAGGTTTCTGGACCGTATTTAAATTGAGCCGGAAAAAAGTTCCTAGACCGTATTTAAATTGAGCCGGAAAAAAGGTTCCTGGACCATATTTAAATTGAGCCAAAAAAAAGTTCCTAGACCGTATTTAAATTGAGCCGGAAAAAAGGTTCCTGGACCATATTTAAATTGAGCCAGAAAAAAGTTCCTAGACCGTATTTAAATTGAGCCGGAAAAAAGGTTCCTGAACCATATTTAAATTGAGCCGGAAAAAAGGTTCCTGGACCATATTTAAATTGAGCCAGAAAAAAGTTCCTAGACCGTATTTAAATTGAGCCGGAAAAAAGGTTCCTGGACCATATTTAAATTGAGCCAGAAAAAAGTTCCTAGACCGTATTTAAATTGAGCCGGAAAAAAGGTTCCTGAACCATATTTAAATTGAGCCGGAAAAAAGGTTCCTGGACCATATTTAAATTGAGCCAGAAAAAGTTCCTAGACCGTATTTAAATTGAGCCAGAAAAAAGTTCCTAGACCGTATTTAAATTGAGCCAGAAAAAAGGTTCCTGAACCATATTTAAATTGAGCCGGAAAAAAGGTTCCTGAACCATATTTAAATTGAGCCGGAAAAAAGGTTCCTGGACCATATTTAAATTGAGCCAGAAAAAAGTTCCTAGACCGTATTTAAATTGAGCCAGAAAAAAGTTCCTAGACCGTATTTAAATTGAGCCAGAAAAAAGGTTCCTGAACCATATTTAAATTGAGACGGAAAAAAGGTTCCTGAACCATATTTAAATTGAGCCGGAAAAAAGGTTCCTGGACCGTATTTAAATTGAGCCAGAAAAAAGTTCCTAGACCGTATTTAAATTGAGCCGGAAAAAAGGTTCCTGAACCATATTTAAATTGAGCCGGAAAAAAGGTTCCTGGACCATATTTAAATTGAGCCAGAAAAAAGTTCCTAGACCGTATTTAAATTGAGCCAGAAAAAAGTTCCTAGACCGTATTTAAATTGAGCCAGAAAAAAGGTTCCTGAACCATATTTAAATTGAGCCGGAAAAAAGGTTCCTGAACCATATTTAAATTGAGCCGGAAAAAAGGTTCCTGGACCATATTTAAATTGAGCCAGAAAAAGGTTCCTAGACCGTATTTAAATTGAGCCGGAAAAAAAGTTTCTGGACCATATTTAAATTGAGCCAGAAAAAAGTTCCTAGACCGTATTTAAATTGAGCCAGAAAAAAGGTTCCTGAACCATATTTAAATTGAGCCGGAAAAAAGTTCCTAGACCGTATTTAAATTGAGCCAGAAAAAAGGTTCCTGAACCATATTTAAATTGAGCCAGAAAAAAGTTCCTAGACCGTATTTAAATTGAGCCGGAAAAAAGGTTCCTGAACCATATTTAAATTGAGAAGGAAAAAAGGTTCCTGGACCATATTTAAATTGAGCCAGAAAAAAGTTCCTAGACCGTATTTAAATTGAGCCAGAAAAAAGTTCCTAGACCGTATTTAAATTGAGCCAGAAAAAAGGTTCCTGAACCATATTTAAATTGAGCCGGAAAAAAGGTTCCTGAACCATATTTAAATTGAGCCGGAAAAAAGGTTCCTGGGCCATATTTAAATTGAGCCAGAAAAAGGTTCCTAGACCGTATTTAAATTGAGCCGGAAAAAAGGTTCCTGAACCATATTTAAATTGAGCCGGAAAAAAGGTTCCTGGGCCATATTTAAATTGAGCCGGATAAAAGGTTCCTGGACCATATTTAAATTGAGCCAGAAAAAAGGTTCCTGGACCATATTTAAATTGAGCCAGAAAAAAGGTTCCTGGACCATATTTAAATTGAGCCAGAAAAAAGGTTCATGGACCGTATTTAAATTGAGCCAGAAAAAAGGTTCATGGACCATATTTAAATTGAGCCAGAAAAAAGGTTCATGGACCATATTTAAATTGAGCCAGAAAAAAGGTTCATGGACCGTATTTAAATTGAGCCGGAAAAAAAGGTTCATGGACCATATTTAAATTGAGCCAGAAAAAAGGTTCATGGACCGTATTTAAATTGAGCCAGAAAAAAGGTTCCTGGGCCATATTTAAATTGAGCCGGATAAAAGGTTCCTGGGCCATATTTAAATTGAGCCAGAAAAAAGGTTCCTGGGCCATATTTAAATTGAGCCGGATAAAAGGTTCCTGGACCATATTTAAATTGAGCCAGAAAAAAGGTTCATGGACGATATTTAAATTGAGCCAGAAAAAAGGTTCCTGGGCCATATTTCAATTGAGCCGGATAAAAGGTTCCTGGACCATATTTAAATTGAGCCAGAAAAAAGGTTCATGGACCGTATTTAAATTGAGCCAGAAAAAAGGTTCCTGGACCATATTTAAATTGAGCCGGATAAAAGGTTCATGGACCATATTTAAATTGAGCCAGAAAAAAGTTTCCTGGACCATATTTAAATTGAGCCGGATAAAAGGTTCATGGACCGTATTTAAATTGAGCCAGAAAAAAGGTTCCTGGGCCATATTTAAATTGAGCCGGATAAAAGGTTCCTGAACCGTATTTAAATTGAGCCGGAAAAAAGGTTCCTGAACCATATTTAAATTGAGCCGGATAAAAGGTTCCTGAACCATATTTAAATTGAGCCAGAAAAAAGGTTCGTGGACCATATTTAAATTGAGCCAGAAAAAAGGTTCCTGGACCATATTTAAATTGAGCCAGAAAAAAGGTTCATGGACCGTATTTAAATTGAGCCGGAAAAAAGGTTCATGGACCATATTTAAATTGAGCCAGAAAAAAGGTTCATGGACCATATTTAAATTGAGCCAGAAAAAAGGTTCATGGACCGTATTTAAATTGAGCCGGAAAAAAAGGTTCATGGACCATATTTAAATTGTGCCAGAAAAAAGGTTCATGGACCGTATTTAAATTGAGCCGGAAAAAAAGGTTCATGGACCATATTTAAATTGAGCCAGAAAAAAGGTTCCTGGACCATATTTAAATTGAGCCGGATAAAAGGTTCATGGACCGTATTTAAATTGAGCCAGAATAAAGGTTCATGGACCATATTTAAATTGAGCCGGATAAAAGGTTCATGGACCGTATTTAAATTGAGCCAGAAAAAAGGTTCCTGGGCCATATTTAAATTGAGCCGGATAAAAGGTTCCTGAACCATATTTAAATTGAGCCGGATAAAAGGTTCCTGGACCATATTTAAATTGAGGCGGATAAAAGGTTCCTGGACCATATTTAAATTGAGCCAGAAAAAAGGTTCATGGACCGTATTTAAATTGAGCCAGAAAAAAGGTTCCTGGGCCATATTTAAATTGAGCCGGATAAAAGGTTCCTGGACCATATTTAAATTGAGCCAGAAAAAAGGTTCATGGACCGTATTTAAATTGAGCCAGAAAAAAGGTTCCTGGACCATATTTAAATTGAGCCGGATAAAAGGTTCATGGACCGTATTTAAATTGAGCCAGAAAAATGGTTCCTGGGCCATATTTAAATTGAGCCGGATAAAAGGTTCCTGAACCATATTTAAATTGAGCCGGAAAAAAGGTTCCTGGGCCATATTTAAATTGAGCCGGATAAAAGGTTCCTGGACCATATTTAAATTGAGCCGGATAAAAGGTTCCTGGACCATATTTAAATTGAGCCAGAAAAAAGGTTCATGGACCGTATTTAAATTGAGCCAGAAAAAAGGTTCCTGGGCCATATTTAAATTGAGCCGGATAAAAGGTTCCTTGACCATATTTAAATTGAGCCGGAAAAAAAGGTTCCTGGACCATATTTAAATTGAGCCAGAAAAAAGGTTCATGGACCGTATTTAAATTGAGCCAGAAAAAAGGTTCCTGGGCAATATTTAAATTGAGCCGGATAAAAGGTTCCTGAACCATATTTAAATTGAGCCGGAAAAAAGGTTCCTGGGCCATATTTAAATTGAGCCGGATAAAAGGTTCCTGGACCATATTTAAATTGAGCCAGAAAAAAGGTTCCTGGACCATATTTAAATTTAGCCAGAAAAAAGGTTCCTGGACCATATTTAAATTGAGCCAGAAAAAAGGGTCATGGACCGTATTTAAATTGAGCCAGAAAAAAGGTTCATGGACCATATTTAAATTGAGCCAGAAAAAAGGTTCATGGACCGTATTTAAATTGAGCCGGAAAAAAAGGTTCATGGACCATATTTAAATTGAGCCAGAAAAAAGGTTCCTGGACCATATTTAAATTGAGCCAGAAAAAAAGGTTCCTGGACCATATTTAAATTGAGCCAGAAAAAAGGTTCATGGACCGTATTTAAATTGAGCCAGAAAAAAGGTTCATGGACCATATTTAAATTGAGCCAGAAAAAAGGTTCATGGACCATATTTAAATTGAGCCAGAAAAAAGGTTCATGGACCGTATTTAAATTGAGCCGGAAAAAAAGGTTCCTGGACCATATTTAAATTGAGCCAGAAAAAAGGTTCATGGACCGTATTTAAATTGAGCCGGAAAAAGGTTCATGGACCATATTTAAATTGAGCCAGAAAAAAGGTTCCTGGACCATATTTAAATTGAGCCAGAAAAAAGGTTCATGGACCATATTTAAATTGAGCCAGAAAAAAGGTTCATGGACCGTATTTAAATTGAGCCGGATAAAAGGTTCATGGACCGTATTTAAATTGAGCCGGAAAAAAAGGTTCCTGGACCATATTTAAATTGAGCCAGAAAAAAGGTTCCTGGACCATATTTAAATTGAGCCAGAAAAAAGGTTCATGGACCGTATTTAAATTGAGCCAGAAAAAAGGTTCATGGACCATATTTAAATTGAGCCAGAAAAAAGGTTCATGGACCGTATTTAAATTGAGCCGGAAAAAAGGTTCATGGACCATATTTAAATTGAGCCAGAAAAAAGGTTCCTGGACCATATTTAAATTGAGCCAGAAAAAAGGTTCCTGGACCATATTTAAATTGAGCCAGAAAAAAGGTTCATGGACCGTATTTAAATTGAGCCAGAAAAAAGGTTCATGGACCATATTTAAATTGAGCCAGAAAAAAGGTTCATGGACCATATTTAAATTGAGCCAGAAAAAAGGTTCATGGACCGTATTTAAATTGAGCCGGAAAAAAAGGTTCCTGGACCATATTTAAATTGAGCCAGAAAAAAGGTTCATGGACCGTATTTAAATTGAGCCGGAAAAAAAGGTTCCTGGACCATATTTAAATTGAGCCAGAAAAAAGGTTCCTGGACCATATTTAAATTGAGCCGGAAAAAAGGTTCCTGGACCGTATTTAAATATAGGCGGAAAAAGGTTCATGGACCATATTTAAATTGAGCCAGAAAAAAGGTTCCTGGACCATATTTAAATTGAGCCGGAAAAAAGGTTCCTGGACCGTATTTAAATATAGGCGGAAAAAGGTTCATGGACCATATTTAAATTGAGCCAGAAAAAAGGTTCCTGGACCATATTTAAATTGAGCCAGAAAAAAGGTTCATGGACCGAATTGATATACTTTACGGATAGAAAGGTTTTCTACAGTACAGAACCCATTTACGAGTAGTGGAAGTGCCCGGGTTCTGCAACAGAAAATGAGGCTCGCCTTAATGGATTTCTCTTGTAAGGCATGAGCCTCATTTTTTCGCAGTGTTGCCAACACCTTACTCGAAAAAATCACCAAGGTTTTTTTTTGGGGTCTAACGTAACCTAAAGCAAGGAGCTGGCAATCTTGCTTGAGGTTTTTTAATGGTTTGCTCTTGTAAGGCATAAGCCTTATTTTCTCGCAGTGTTGCCAACACCTTACTCGAAAAAAAATCACCAAGGTTTTTTTGGGTCTAACCACCTAAAGCAAGGAGCTGGCAACGTTTGCTTGAGGCTTGATTTACAGGGGCATAAAGCAAAGTTGGCAACCTGGTGGTTTTGCCATAGCTTTTTACAAAAAAAGAGAGAGGAGAGAAAGAGAGGGAAGAGATAAACAACCGACAGCTGCCAACACCCACCCTAACCTAACCTAACCTAACCTAACCTAACCTAACCCACCCTAACCTAACCTAACCTAACCTAACCTAACCTAACCTAACCCACCCTAACCTAACCTAACCTAACCTAACCTAACCTAACCTAACCTAACCTAACCTAACCTAAAGCAAGGAGCTGGCAACTTTGCTTGAGGCTTGGCTTACAGTACATAAAGCAATTTTTGCCAACCTACATATACTAAACAAGGAGAGTTGGTACTGCCGTAAAAGAGAGAGATGGGTGGATGGCAACACAAGCGCGCGCGCGCGCGTGCGTGTGTGCGTGTGTGTGTATAATATGTAGCATTATTAACTAGAGTGTGTTGGCAAACCACCTGCAACTAAAAAATAGAGATGCCAACGTTGCTGTAAGATGAAGAGAGAGAGAGACCTACGGCCGGCAACAGTAATAAGCGAATGCGCCATATCGTAATTTTCCAACTTCGTATATCGTGATTTTTGTAAACCTCTCTCGGGGGAACTATGTGCCACACACACACGCACGCGCGCGCACACACACTTATATTATAACACAAACAAACAAACAAAATAATAATAATTGTTGTTTTTTAGGATTCCTGTCCTCCATAACCCTGCCAGGAGTGCGTGGTGCCCAACCAAAAAAAAAAGTAAAGGTTTACAAATAGGAATTGGCAACACTGACGAGGCTCGAATTATTATTTGAGGCTCGAAATTATTATTTGATGCTTGTTGGTGTTGCCTACCCACAGGAGGAGGGGGAAAGAGGGGGGGGGAGAGGAGAAGAGGAGAGAGAGAGAGAAAGGAGGTACTATCAGCGCCATCTATTAGCAAACAATAGAAATAAAAAAGTAGGTCAAACTTTTTCAACACCCAAACATTTTAAACGTCCTCACGTAGTAATACGATAGCTGAAGATGTTTAAAAGAGTACTCTTAGTCGACGAAGCTAATTGCTAGGGCCCTTATATTACTAAAATATTCTTTGATTTGCATATTTCTCATACCGCCATATGTTGTTCTAGTTGACTTCTTCCAAAAAAATGCTAATTAGCGAGAGTTAATTAAGCAAGGGCAAGTAAAAGAAGCAAAATAGAACATATGTGCCGGCGTGAAAATATGTAAAAATTCGATTCAGAAGTGGATCGAATTAAAGTTTGGGGGGTATTTTGCATTTTTTCCCTATAATGTACAAAACATTTACCGTACATAATTTTTTCCATTTACAACAGTATAAAATAAGAGGAATGTGTGACAATATCTATATTAATTAGAAAAATATGTTGTATGCTAGGTTAGCTAATTGTGTCTTCTACAGCTTCACTGTATAGAGGGAAGATGGAAAAAAGAGCTCTACGGAAACTGACGCTCTTAACAATATTGTACGCCCGTGAAAATTACATATAAATAAGACTTAAGCGTATTATCTGCTTTCATGTCAGATTTTGCCAACCTGTGAGCTGTAGTGTTTAGGTGACAAGGGACCTGCTCAAATATGATACTGTTGACAATATTGTACACCCGTGAAAATTACATATAAATAAGACATAAGCGTATTATCTGCTTTCATGTCAGATTTCACCAACCTGTGAGCTGTAGTGTTTAGGTGACAAACGACCTGCTCAAATATGATACTGTTGACAATATTGTACGTCCGTGAAAATTATATATAAATAAGACTTAAGCGTATTATCTGCTTTCATGTCAGATTTGGCAACCTGTGAGCTGTAGTGTTTAGGTGACAAGCGACCTGCTCAAATATGATACTGTTGACAATATTGTACGCCCGTGAAAATTACATATAAATAAGACTTAAGCGTATTATCTGCTTTCATGTCAGATTTTGCCAACCTGTGAGCTGTAGTGTTTAGGTGACAAGGGACCTGCTCAAATATGATACTGTTGACAATATTGTACGCCCGTGAAAATTATATATAAATAAGACTTAAGCGTATTATCTGCTTTCATGTCAGATTTCACCAACCTGTGAGCTGTAGTGTTTAGGTGACAAACGACCTGCTCAAATATGATACTGTTGACAATATTGTACGTCCGTGAAAATTATATATAAATAAGACTTAAGTGTATTATCTGCTTTCATGTCAGATTTGGCAACCTGTGAGCTGTAGTGTTTAGGTGACAAGCGACCTGCTCAAATATGATACTGTTGACAATATTGTACGCCCGTGAAAATTACATATAAATAAGACTTAAGCGTATTATCTGCTTTCATGTCAGATTTTGCCAACCTGTGAGCTGTAGTGTTTAGGTGACAAGGGACCTGCTCAAATATGATACTGTTGACAATATTGTACGCCCGTGAAAATTATATATAAATAAGACTTAAGCGTATTATCTGCTTTCATGTGAAATTTTACCAACCTGTGAGCTGTAGTGTTTAGGTGACAAGCGACCTGCTCAAATATGATACTGTTGACAATATTGTACGCCCGTGAAAATTATATATAAATAAGACTTAAGCGTATTATCTGCTTTCATGTCAGATTTTGCCAACCTGTGTTTAGGTGACAAGCGACCTGCTCAAATATGATACTGTTGACAATATTGTACGCCCGTGAAAATTATATATAAATAAGACTTAAGCGTATTATCTGCTTTCATGTCAGATTTTACCAACCTGTGTTTAGGTGACAAGCGACCTGCTCAAATATGATACTGTTGACAATATTGTACGCCCGTGAAAATTACATATAAATAAGACTTAAGCGTATTATCTGCTTTCATGTCAGATTTTGTCAACCTGTGAGCTGTAGTGTTTAGGTGACAAGCGACCTGTTCAAATATGATACTGTTGACAATAATGTACGCCCGTGAAAATTACATATAAATAAGACTTAAGCGTATTATCTGCTTTCATGTGAAATTTTACCAACCTGTGAGCTGTAGTGTTTAGGTGACAAGCGACCTGCTCAAATATGATACTGTTGACAATATTGTACGCCGCCGTGAAAATTACATATAAATAAAACTTAAGCGTATTATCTGCTTTCATGTCAGATTTTGCCAACCTGTGAGCTGTAGGGTTTAGGTGACAAGCGACCTGCTCAAATATGATACTGTTGACAATATTGTACGCCCGTGAAAATTACATATAAATAAGACATAAGCGCATTATCTGCTTTCATGTCAGATTTTACCGACCTGTGAGCTGTAGTGTTTAGGTGACAAGCGACCTGCTCAAATATGATACTGTTGACAATATTGTACGTATATTGTATTGTATAGGAGACTAGAAGCATATAATTTGGCGAAAAAAAACAAAAAAACCCAAGTAAGGTCATAGAGAATAGTTAAAAAAAAAGTGAAGAATTATATTTTGCATTGCACAGCATTGGATATTAAATAACATACCCCCAAAAAATCTCTGCATTATACGTTCTGTAAAAAATTGCCCTACGTACCAAACTGCTGTGTCAAGTAAACATTTTCAAAGACACTGTCGTACTTGTGTGCCGGGAAAACAAATATGTGCGACCAAACTGTGCTCTAAAGTGTGGGGAAAATATTTCTATTGCCAACTTCAAGCGACACCAGCTTACTTGCCACTTACACTTACTTGTAGCAAAAATAAGCACCACCCATATATAAATAAACCCCCCAAACTAACGCTAATTAGAATTAGCTTACAAAATTTTTCTCATAAGGCATTTTTCGTAAACACTCTACCACCAACAGATCACATATAAATAAACATACCCCCAAAAAAATGCGCTCCATGAAAAGTTGCCCTGTGTGCAAAAAAACAAACATATCAAGCAAAAATTTTGCAAGACATTGTCGCACCTGCGTGCCAGGCAAGCATTTGGCTGCCACCGAACTGTGTTCCGGATGCAATATACGCTTCACAATTGCGTATGCCAAGAAGCATAATCTTACTTGTCTAAGCGAAAGTACATCTGGGGCTCAGCCTTCGACCTCCACCAAGAGGAAGGCAGAAGCAGCCTCCATCAATGCACCACCCACGAAACGCGTCAAGCCTGCGATGAAAGCGAACCAATCTGCTTTCGAGCGTTTGTTGGAGGATTTTGTCCTCACTTCGGAGGGCTTATGCGACGTTCGTAGCTTTTTAGAGGAGAAGCGAGCAGAGATAATTTCCATCCTCGGTGATGCGCTTGCAACGCACTCCACCAAATTCTACGCATCGCTACGTTGCCAGTACAAGAAGCCGTCCGATGAAATTTACAGCTTCTGCCACAACACCAAAGCGAAGACGCTGCATCTGGCGGATGTCGACAACCTCGAGGTCATCTACAACCAGTTTGCCGAGGAGCTGGTGGTTAAACAAGAAGAACATGAAGCTGAGGGCTCGGGGGGTTCGCTGTGTGGCGGGCCTCACGAACTGTGCGTCAAACTTTGCAAGTTTACGCCTCTCTCCGCCTCCAGCTACGTCCCCTTACCACCTTCCATCGCGGCAAAGAAGGCCGTCCTGAACATTCAGAACAGTGACGCCAAGTGCTTCGTATGGTGTGTGCTTGCAGCGTTGCACCCTGTCAGCAGGAAAAACCAACCACATCGAGTTAACCACTACCTACCCTACGAGTCGGAACTGAAAGATGCTATGGCTGGGATCGACTACCCGGTGGCGCTTTCGGACATTCGCAAGTTCGAGGCCCGTACACACAACCCTCGGTTGGCCATCAACGTTTACGGCCTCACCGACAAAAATGTGGTGTACCCCATCCGGGTGAGCGATGTAGACGACGTTGATGCTCGGGAAATTCACCTTCTGCTCATCAAGGACGAGACCCATCACCACTACACCCTCATTCGCTCCCTCTCTAGACTTGTTTCGAGCCAACGGAGCAAAGACAAAACCCACATAGAAGTTTGTCGCAGGTGCTTGTCCATATTTGATAATCGAGAACAGCAGGATTACCAGCGCATCAGAGGTCCCAACATCGCTGCTGAGAAGCTCGCTCGCCACAAACTTTATTGCGATGCCAACGAGCCTGGGGTGGCAGTCTTGCCCAAACCTGGCACCGTGGAGCGTTTCCACATGCACGGTGCCATGGTGGAGCACCCCGCTATCATCATCGCGGACTTCGAGGCCTTCCTCAAACCCCTGTCCACTTGCGATCCCGATCTCGAAGTTTCCTCCACCACCCCTTACCAACTCGACGAGGCATCCAGTTTCGCCTACGTTGTGGTGCGACGAGACCAGCACATCGCCCCCGAGCCCTACGTGTATCGCGGTCCCGACGCAGTTAAACACTTCCTCGAGAGGATGGTTGTCGAGGCCATCGAGATAGGGAAGGTACTGTTGGCCCCCAAGTCTATGCTCCCACTGTCCCCCGACGATCAACGTAGACACGACGAGGCCATCGCTTGCCCTGTCTGCGTCGAGCAGTACACTGCCAACAACCGTAAAGTCCAACACCACGATCACTTTAACGGTAGGTATGTTGGTCCTTGGTGCAACGATTGCAACCTAATGGCCCGGGACCCGCGCTTCATCCCTGTGTTTTTTCACAATGGCTCGGGGTACGTTTTCCACCATCTGGTGCTTCACTTGGGGTACGACGACATGCGAATCAACGTCCTGGCGCAAAACGAGGAGCGTTACATTTGCTTGAGCAAACGAGTGTCGATCCCGGGATCACGCTCTACCGTCGAGCTTCGCTTCCTCGACTTCCTCGGGAAGTTCCTTTGTGCGTTCAAGTGTGATTTATTATAAATGCATTAAAATTAATTTGTTTTTATTATTATTTTTTTATTCCAGATTATTCTCACAAATGTAAGAAGGTGTTCCTCGCAGTACATCCTAAACATTGCGTTGCAGGTTAATCTAATATTTGAACCTGCGGTCAGTATAATTTTTTGAGAATTATGTGATTTTTTTTTTACTTAAAACTGTTCGGTCACTCTTTCATTTTTGACATCATACACAAAAAACTTCTTTGCAATCAGGATGACGCTGCACAGAGTATCGGCAGGCAGCGCGTCGTGGAACTCGCACACGATCTTGATGTTGGTTCGATCGTTGACCACCACCTGCTTTCTCTTAGATGTGTTGATGACGAACATCGGCCTGCGTGTTTTGAATTCGCTGGGCGCGTAGTACACGTCCACGCTTCCCTCGGTCACGCGTTTGTAAGCCGTGTAAGCTTCGTAAAGTTTGAGGTAATCGTTTTTGGTCATGTCGAGGTTGTAATTCTCGCGCGGGAACACTTCGTTCCTACCGTTCTTCAGATAAACATTCTTGATCTTGCAGTCGTCGAACTTGCTGGAATCTTTTTCCTGATCGTTATTGCGTCCGGTCTGAAAGAGCACAACGACGAAATCTGGCATGTCGAACTGTATGTTGTTGAACTGCGTCGTCACGTCGAATTCCATGTGACTTCCCGACGCCATCTTCTGCACGCACTGGTAACCGTGAAAGTGAATCGGCACCTGCGGACTTTTCAAGATCTCAGCTTTGTACTTGAGGGCGTAGTTCGTTTCGTATTCCACCACCGGCATTCTCAATTCCATGCTCCGGATGACGCACTTGGCCGCTTCGGGTAAAGTGTTGGGCAGCGGCGTGGTGCCGTCCGGACCCAAAGTAGCGTATCGCATCAGTGCGTCGTTGTCGTTGGCCGCTCTTCGAAACGTGACGCGCAGTCCTCCCTTCCACATGATCTCCTTGTAGTCCGAGAATAAACCAGGCAGCAGACGCATGGGAAAGAGCACCGTGTGACTTGTCGTCGATATTTTGGTCCCGGCTTCGAATCCCCCGGCCTGATAGTACGTTGCGTCCGTTTTGGATAATTTCAACGTTCCCACTGCCGTCGACGTGATGCCTGGATAATCTATTCTGTCGATGACGGTGTTGTGTTTCCTCACCTCCACCTGCGAGAACAGGTGAGGCACGAAGTTGTCCACGAGTATCAAGTTTGCTGCTGCGGGAAACGCGTCTCCGCTTTCCTTCTTCACCACGTCGAATTGAAGGTAGAGGTCCGCTCTGTGAGGATGAACGAACCCATCCCCTACGTCCACGTCGTATTCGATCTCCCTGTTCGCTTCGTTGAGATTGGCGAACGTGCGACGGTTGGGAGGGAAAGATTGCAATTCGTAACTTTCGATTTGCTCCATTTCACTATGTGTGTTATTTATTATACGTTGATCTCCACGATGGCCGTCGTAGTGGCACCTGCGAAATCCACCACGTCTCCTTTCTCGTTCGTCACCACCAACTCTATGTCGTCTATGCGGTTGCGACATACTGGAAAATAGATCGGCGAAGAGGGCGTGTAGATGATCGGTTCCATGAACTCGGAACTTGGTTTGAAAGTGGCTATGATTCCCGTCTGCTTGTGACTTCCTAATAATCCGTCCGAAGATTTCGTGATCATGCCTTCCGCCACGTTGCAGTGTACGTTCAGAGTCTCTATGGCCAAGAATTTAGGAATGTTGGTTGCCGTGTGCTTGATGCCAGCTTCGAGTTTTGTGTCATTCTCGAAACCTAAAAGTTCTCCCATGGTGCCCAGGTCCACGGTCTCCGTCGCGGATAGGATTTCCACTCTGTGCGTGACCGAATTTTGAGAAAGGTATGTGCCTTTGGGTAACTGAGCTTGCAAAGTGGAAAGATTGTATTGTCCTGGCGTGACGACGATGTGTTCGCTTCCGACGCTAATTTTGTTCTTGTGCTGCGTAACATTAGGTATGAGGTACATGCTGTAGAATGCACGCAGAGCCACGGATTTAGGATAGACGATGTCGTCGTGCAGCGTGAGTTTCAAGATTGAAGATTCGCTCGTGAGATGGAACACGCCCATCCTAGTGATGCTGTTTGAGGTTCCACAGTGCTTTCTGGAAATCCTCGATCGTAGGGTTATTTATTTTAGAGAGAAACGCGAGCACGGAGAGGCAGAGATGGCCGCAGTTCACGTCTTCGAAATTTTGAATGCGTTCGTCGTTGTAGTATATAGAGGTTTTGTTCGTCTTCAGATAATAAATTAAATTTGTAGGTGGAACACCTCCGAAAGAATCGAAAACGAATGCTTTATCATCATTTTTGTGGTAACATATCCAATGCGTGCCTGGATTTTCTTGACCGTCCAAGTTGACTACTCCGCATTCTCTTCTTTTAACGCTTGAAGGTAACGAGTCGGACATGAAAACTCCTCTGAAGTGTTTGATTCGTAACGGTCCGATCAGAGATTCAATATCTCGGTTGGTGAGTGTCGTTGTTTCTTTTTTTTAAACTTTTTCATCACGCCCTTTCCCCCTTTCTTCTCCATGGCCAGGTTGTGACGTTTCTGTTCTTCCAATTCCGCCTTGTTCTTCTTCAAGTCGATGACGGTTTTCGCGATGGCGGCGCTACCGCCGGCTAAACTTCCAACGGCCCCCAATGCTGCCAGGATGGCCGGGATGCTGAATATGAAACCTCCGACCTTTTGCTGTTTCCGCGAACGCTGCAAGCGTCTCAATTGAGGTGTGCTGAGAAGTAATTTCATTCCGTGTCCTTTGCTCAAGCAAGAACGTTTCTTCTCGCGTTGTTTCTTGGTGAGTAACCCATCGAGGACACCTAGATTTTTAAGATTGGAGTATGGTATCTGGTACACGACACCCTTGGGCTTCATGTTGATGCTCTATGTGTTATTTTCACGGTATGTTATTTATATATATATTCTGAGATTTTTTCTCGTGTAGTTTTTTTACGGTATGTTATTTATATATAAATGTTCCGAGATTTTTTTTTACGGCCTCGCAGTCGTTACACAAATTCTATTACGTGCTTCGTTTTCTTGCCAAGAAGTTCCTTTGTCCCCTTGTACACGATTCGAGTTTTGTTCTCGATTAAAATAGATAGCTTCTCGTCGGATAACATGTTAGCGTATCGATCTGGTAAAAATAGACTGTATTGTGCGTTGAGCAACAAGCGTACCTTGGGACCATACTGGGTAGAAACGATTGAACCGGAAGTTATCGTGTAAGGTTTGTCGACTTCCAATTCCTGAATTTTTACATACTCGACTGACAAATTTAGCATTTGTTTTAATGCTTGGAGATCGCTCATTTTTTCAGTCGTCATATCAAAAAAATTTCAGAGTGTTAGAGAGAAATTTAATTGTTTTTCACTATGTGTGTTATTTATATATACCAAAAATTATTTTTTTATGATGTGTGTTATTTATATATTAAGTTTTTTTTTACTGGATGTTATTTATATACCCCACCCCAATTTTTGTTTCGTGTTCATGGCGATGGTGGTACCCAGTGCGGCGACCCGTTCACCCAACGATGCGTCTCTGCTCACGAACCTTTCGAAAGCTGCATGCTCCAATTTTCTGTCTGCTTCGTGACGTGCGTCCAGATCCGTCTGCGTGGTGTTGTAGGCGATGTCGTGATCTTTGCATGCGGCGTCCAACGGATTCACACCCTTGTCTCCTCTCTCCAATCTTTTCTCGAGTTTGGTACCCGGTCCGCAGTACTGGTAGCCAGGTAGATGCATCTCGAAAGGTAACTTGTTGATGATGTCGTTCACGAGCCCCTTTCCTTCGGCCACGTTCCAAAATTTCGGAGGCAGCGTGTTGATGATTTTGATCAGGTAACCTATGCCCTTGTCGTCGTTCACGATGAAGTTGGAAAATTTCGTGCTGATCATGTCCACGATGCCAACCTTCTCGTTGTAGAAATTACGGTTGCCTGCATTCTCTTCGCCGGCTATCACCAACAATCGGTCCACGAGTTTCCTAACGTCGTCCACCCAAACGAATTCTTTGGGTAGCGTGTTGTAGCGTTTGACGCCGCTGCCTGTTTTCACCTGGTTCCAAATCGGTTTGATGAGATTCCTGTACTTCTCGCCGCTGCTCGATTTCACCCTATTCTGCGAGGCGTCGTTGTTCTGGTACAAGGCATCCGTCATGATCAGAATTTCCTTGTAACTCTGGTAATCTTCGTCGGTGTAATCTTTCGGCTGCTTTTTGGCAACGAGTTCCCACAGTCCCACCGTACCCGGATACCTGGTCCAACTATCCTTTTCGCCTAAATTGACTTTAATGTCGTTGCCTTCGAAGGTCACCTTCGATTTCCCAATCTTCCACACCACACCACCGCCTTCGTTGGTTTCCATGCTGGGATACAATCCGAACACTTCATCCTTGTCGAATTTCCCCGTACTCAGGTAGTCTCGCGCCAAAGGTCCCAACTCGATTTTATCCGAAGACGACGACGTGCTACCTATAGCTCGGCGTCGTGCCGGTGCATCCTTCAGTTCGAACGGTGTCGAAGGAATGCTCGAAATGGGCGTGGGTACGGCGTAACTTTTAGCTGCGAGCGGTACGAGTTCGTTGATCAAATTTTTATTTTGTTCCGTGACACTTTTAATTTCTTTACCTAGACCGCTGATGGCATCGATCACAGGTTGATCCTGACGTTTCTTCTCTTCGTAGAATCCGCGATTCTCGGATTTGCAACCTTTGAAGCGTTTCGCGAGGTATTTTCGCAACTTGAGATTTTCGTCCTCGATTTTTCGTTTCGTCATGACGTTATTTATACACGTCGTTTCTCACAACGTTGCAACGTTTAGAAAGTCGTTGATTTTGTTTCTGTATTTTCCGTCGTTGGGTTTCCTCGTCATGTCGATCGTCGCGAATCCGAAATCGTCACCGTTCCAGCAAGTAGAGCAGCAGCGTTCCGAAAATTGATTGTAGTTCATGTCTCCGCCTACGTAGTCATCGTACGCGTGCTTGAGGTTGGTGTGATCTTGACGAAACAAACATATGAAATTAGCATTGTCGCGTACTAACTGTTTTGGAATTTTGGAAAACGTTTGAGCTAGGTAGAAGCAATCCATTCCTTTGTGACGACCTTGCGTGAAAAAGTTGCGAATTTCATTTTGATTTTCCAGGATGGCGTCGTCGAACACAACAACTGAATTTTCACGACAATCGTCGAGTGGTTTTATTTCCGAGGCGAACGTTGCAATGTCCAGACCATCGTACAGTTTCATCAGTTGCTGGTATTTGGATTGCTCCAAACTTTTCGAGAACACGTACAGGTGCCTGTTCTTCCAATCTAACCAATTCGGTGCGAGGAGAAAATTGTCCACGAGCAGTGTCGTTTTCCCACACCCCGAAGGACCTACGATCAGACAGCGAATGCTGTCGGGAAGCAACTCACCGTTCTTTTTCTTTCTCGTTTGACTTTCCGGATCCGGTAGACGCTTCACCACGTTCCACGTACTCACAAGATCACTTCGTTCGCGTCGATCCAACTCTTTTCCGGAAGTCCCAGCCATTTGACAAACAGTTTGTCACCTTTCCTACGCAATACTTTCTCGATGAGGTACGTGTCGGGGTGTTTCGTTTTAGAGAGTTCCTCTTCGTAAAATCTTCCTTTCAAAATCTCGCCGCTACTATCTTTTATTATATACGTGTGTCGGTTTCCGGGTAAAACTCGAACCACCGTAAAGAGTTCCGTGCTCCAATTTTTTGTGAACCCCTTCTCGAAGGTGCGTTTGAATTTGCTGATCCTCACCCGGTCTCCAATTTTGTATTTAGCTTTTTTTGTCGTGGGTGTGTACTTTGGACAGTAAACGGTAGAAATTAAACGCTGCTCGTCAGATTTCGTAACGTCAGCTGGCTTCATGCCTATCGTTCTGTGTACCGTATCATTATAGGTGTCGACGAGTTCCGGCAGGATGTCGACCCATTTGTAATTTCCCCGAAGCGTGAATCGTTTCCACATGTGTGTTTTCAAGGTTCGATTGAATCTTTCCACGATGCTGGCTTTGATGTGACTGAAGGTCGAATAATGTCGAATGCCATGTTTTTGAATAAACTTTTGGAATACGGCGTTGTAAAATTCTTTACCGTTGTCCGTTTGCAGAAACCGAGGTCGTCTGCCGCTTTCGCGAAAAATTAATTTGAATGCTTCCGTGACGCACGTTCCCGTTTTCGCCTTCAAAGGTAGAGCCCATGCGAATTTCGAAAACGTGTCTATGACGGTGAGAAGGTACTTGTTGCCCTTGTTCAATTTATGTACGTTTTTCAAATTGCCGCTACTCATCTCCACGAGGTCACTTTGCCAGAGGTCGTCGATGCCCTTGGTTACCACAGCCAAACGTTCGTAGTTACGGCGTGCAGGTTTATGCAATTCTTCGACGATGGCTTGCCTAGACATATTTTTTTTTAGAGATTACGTTTGAAGAGAAGCACCAGCGTGATGGGATTCAAAGAGGGTGGCACCTCGCTCGTGTTTTGAATGATCAGCTTATCGCCGGCACTCACGTCGAAAACAGTGAGATCTTCGTCTTCGTGTATTTCATATATGTTGCGCGTTTCGTTCCAACGTGCCAGAGGAATGTTTCCCGCTTTCTGGACACCACGATTCGATATTAAGGTCATGGTGGGAACGCTAGCTTTTCTGCCGTGAGACCAGTACGAAAATTCGTTTATCTGAATTGTCCCATCGAGGAGAAACTTGTAGTACGGATGATAAGGATGCAACATGTACAGTTTGTTACCTTCGACGAACGTGGAGATTCTCTGTTGATTGGGAACGCTGTTGATTTCGATGGCTTGCAAGGTGAACAATTTGGCGAATTTAGTGTCGAAGGTGACGAGATTACTGTGAACTTGTCCGAGTTTATTTTCGATGGGCAGCAAATGCTCGATTATGGTATCCGTTACGGTAGAAAACGACGGTTTGATTTTCACTTCCACGTTCAACTGCTTGTAGTTTTCGTTGAGTTCTTGCAACTTGGCACCGAAAGAGGCCAGCGTCGATTCCTGCGTGGATTCCAGCACTCCAACTTGATCTCTGACGTTGACGACGATGTTCTGAAGGTTCTCGACTTGATTCAATTTCGAGCTCTTCTCGGTAAGATCGTTCACGATGCTTCTCATCTCTGTAAACTGCGTGTGAAGGTCGGCGACGCTCTGCGAAGTGGGCAGCGTCGACACCAGCGAACTAATTTCGTCTCGAATCTGTTCCACGTTCGCCGTTTCCGTTTCTAGTCGTTTCAGCATTCGAGATATGTTTCTTTTCAAAGCGTGCAATTCTTTGGAGGTGGGGAGATTGGCCACCCTACTCTCGAGTTCGCTCAACGAACTTTTGATGTCGCTCGAATCGGATAGTGCCGTCACCGCCGTTTTCAATTTTTCCAAATCTTCGCTCGAAGGCACGCTCGTCCGTAACGATTCCAAGTCACCCTGTATGTTGTCGAGTACGTGATGAAAATGAGCGAGATTCGTTTCGACGTTCAAATTTTCTAAATATTCGATCTTCTGCTGAACCGTGCTCAACGTGTCTTGAATGCTCGTCAACGCTCTCGCTTCAGCGTGAATATTTTTAATTTCTTCGTTGATCAATTCCAGAGACGCCTGAAGCGTAGCGATGGTGGTTTGAATGTGTTCGAAATCTCGATACGCCTCCAATTGAATTTTTATGTTCGCGACGCTTTTACCGATGACCTGCAGTTCGTCCGACGATGGTAGGTTCGTCATTGTATCTTCCAAAGTCTGCAACTTGGATTTAATTTCTTCCAACGTGCCTGTGAATTCTTCTTGTAATTTGGAAACGACGACATGCAAGCGTTCTGCGTCTATATCGTTCACGACGGTTTGAAGTTCAGAGAAATTCTTTTCTATTGCGGAAGTTCGTTCTTCGATTTCGAGTTTCAATTTTTCCAAATCTTCATTTTTCGATTGAAATTGCTGTAATTTGGCCAAATCATTTTGAAGCGAATCCACGCTCAACTGTATATTTTGAACGCTGTCGTAAGAAGGTACGTCGACATAATTTTTTATCAGCGTCTTCAGTTCGGAATCGATTTTCAGAATGGGGTCGAGACATTGCGTTTGGAGCGTGGCAATTTCCGACTCTAAACTTTTGTTTAAGGTCTCCTGCAAAGCGATCAAATCGGTCCTCAACTTCTTAACTCGAACGTCCAACATGAGAATCTCTTCTGCATGGTCTACACGCTTGGTGTTGCCGAAAATGCCGTTAGGCATTTTTGGTTAACGGTTATTTATAATAGGATAGACGATTCGTAATTCTACGAAGAGAGGAATAAGTTTGTCGTAATCTCCGAGGAGTTCCATGTAAAGATAATCTCCTGCAGACACATCGTACGTAATGTTAGAAAGCATCTTGTCGTGCTTAATTCGAAAAATGTTCTTGCCGGTAGAAATTTTGATTTCGCCTGCGTTTTCCGGATTCACGGTGATTTGAAGTTTCCCGTCGATCGGAATTTCGTAGAAATGTAAATTGTTATTAAAAACATAAAACATCTTGCCCACATCGTCATTCAGTTTCGTCCAAATGCTGTTGAGGTGAACGATCAGTAAACCATTGAGTTTAGATAACACGGAAGGTAAGAGGTTATTGAAATTTGGCGGTGCAGTCTCCATGTTGATCTGTTTGCGGAAGCCAAAAAGATTCATTGTTCTTGTTAGTTATTTAAGAATACGGTCAAAGTTTTTTTTTTAATAATAAGAAGCAAAGTTTTTTTTTCCACATGTATGTAATGCATCTCAATACAAGCGCGCGCGCGCGCGTGCGTGTGTGTGTGGCACATCGTTTCCCCGAGAGAGGTTTACAAAAATCACGATATACGGAGTTGGAAAATTACGATATGGCGGATTCGCTTATTACTGTTGCCAGCCATAAATCTCTCTCTCTCTCTCTTCATCTTACAGCAACGTTGACATCTCTATTTTTTTAGTTGGAAGTAAATTGCCAACACACTCTAGTTAATAATGCTACATATTATACACACACACGCACACACGCACGCGCGCGCGCGCGCGCTTGTGTTGCCATCCACCCACCTCTCTCTCTTTTACGGCAGTACCAACTCTCCTTGTTTAGTATATGTAGGTTGGGCAAAAATTGCTTTATGTACTGTAAGCCAAGCCTCAAGCAAAGTTGCCAGCTCCTTGCTTTAGGTTAGGTTAGGTTAGGTTGGGTTAGGTTAGGTTAGGTTAGGTTAGGTTAGGTTAGGTTAGGTTAGGGTGGGTTAGGTTAGGTTAGGTTAGGTTAGGTTAGGGTGGGTTAGGTTAGGTTAGGTTAGGTTATGTTAGGTTAGGTTAGGTTAGGTTAGGTTAGGTTAGGTTAGGGTGGGTTAGGTTAGGTTAGGTTAGGTTAGGGTGGGTGTTGGCAGCTGTCGGTTGTTTATCTCTTCCCTCTCTTTCTCTCCTCTCTCTTTTTTTGTAAAAAGCTATGGCAAAACCACCAGGTTGCCAACCTTGCTTTATGCCCCTGTAAACCAAGCCTCAAGCAACGTTGCCAGCTCCTTGCTTTAGGTGGTTAGACCCAAAAAAAAACCTTGGTGATTTTTTCGAGTAAGGTGTTGGCAACACTGCGAAAAAATGAGGCTCATGCCTTACAAGAGAAATCCATTAAGGCGAGCCTCATTTTCTGTTGCAGAACCCGGGCACTTCCACTACTTTTACGCTTACTGATTTTCTCTTCTTTACCGGAATTGAATTTATTTAAAATTCCTGGATCTTTAGGAACCATTGCCCGACCCTGTGGCCGAGTGGTTAGCACATCGCGCTGCGACGCCAAGGGTCCCGAGTTCGAATCCCGGTCGGGCTTGGTTGTTTCAATTTCATCATTTCATCACTCATCCCCATCTTCGCAAATTAGCCAAGAGGCACAAAACGCGAAGTAAAATAAACTAAATCAATCAATCAATCAAATTTGCAACTATGGTTTCAAGGTGCAGTAAGACGAAGACTGAAATACCATGTGTGCGCATGATAAGAAAATGGAACTTGAATCTCGAAAGTATTCATCACACGTTCATCCGTGCAAATGAATCATTTTGACTCGTGTCTTCTTATAAAGTTGTTCTCTTAATAGTCCAGGCAAATTAGAAAAAAGAATGGAAAAAATTCAAACAGAGATAAAAATTGGTAGATATCACCAGTATGGTATTTCAAACAACATACTAAAAGTCCCCGACAATCCGAGTTGTGCTCTGTCCGCCATATTGGAAAATGGCGGATGAACGGTGACGTTTGATCATAATTGCTTTATTAACTAAAAATGGTGAAGGCTGAGCCGAAAATGTGTTCAGACATAAAATAAAGAAAATGAAATTTCCAATAACTGTAAGAAGATAAATTTTTGTGATTTAACCTACCATTTCACTGTTAATAATATATGTAATTTCTTTAAGAGTGCTGCCCATTGTGGAACTTCGATGTAATGGATCTGATCATCATAAAACAAACTGAATAACCTTTTTGGCAAGGCAACAATGGATATAACCCAATATTGTATTATTTGTGAACAAACGTTGAGTGAAGGTGACACTGTGGTTGTGATAAAAGGCTTAAATGCTATAAAGAGCAGCAGTTTACGTCGAAAAGATGGAATATTTGAGAAATTGGAAAATGAGACGAATGTGAGGTTACATATTAAGTGCCGTACAGACTATACTCGTGAGAGTAGTATTACTGCTGCAAGTAATTGTTCACCACAAAATTCAATACTCCTTCGATCAGCAGTAGATATATTTCACTTCAAATGTAATTGCTTGTCTTGCAGTGAAGTTTGTGATTTTCAAGCAGAAATGAAAAACAAAAATGTGAACAGACGAGTTAAAATATTTGAAGTTCGATCCTTAGCATTCAAGGAGCAAATCATTGAAGCTGCCATCAAGAGGAACGATGATTGGGGAAGGACAGTGCTTGATCGAATGCACACCGTTATTGATCTATGTAGTTGCAGTTGAGGCTAGGTATCACCATCCTTGTTTCACTAAATTTTACACATCCTCACCTACACCAGGAAAAAGTGGTAGTCCTGAAGATGAGTGTATTTCTATAGCATTTCTGCAGTGATGCTGCTACCTTGATAATGATAACGACGAGTGTCAGTACTCGATGAATCAACTTATGACGAAGATGAAGGAATATCTTCCACAAGATACTGATGTCTCAGAAACAACTCTTAAGAAACACCTAAAAAAGGTAAAAAAGGTAAAGTGCTCCCCTGTGCATAGCACCACGCCATGAAGGCGTATAGGTGGTGTGGGGGTAACGCCCCACACTTTCTTGATCCGGTCGTCAGTGGGGGTGATGTGATCAGCATCATGCCCCTGACCGCCTTTACCCCCCAGGGTTTCCCCCAGATACCCATGTTATTCGATGCTGGGTGTGCGCCGGGGCCGCTTCCATCGTTAGAAAAGTTACCGGATTTGAACCGGCCGGGATCGAACCCGGCACCTTTAGCATGATAGTCAGAGGCGTTACCGACTTTTTTTTTTCTTTCAAAATATTTTATTTACATAACTTTCAGCAAAAATGAAGAACAGAAAAGATTGACTTAAAAAATAAAAAGTTAATTCCGCTGCGGACAGGATTCGAACCTGTGCGTGTAGAACCCATTGGATTTCAAGTCCAACTCCTTAACCACTTTTTTTTTTTCACTATTCTGTTTACATCTATGGATTTTTTTTCCTACATGTATACATACAATTACATTACATCCAGATATTTACCAAAATATTGTGACATTCGGACATTTTGTTTATTTGCTTGTTTCCTTCTAGATCTTTTAAGATACATTGTATATAGGGTGATATTTGGTTCAAACTTTTTGCTATATATATAGTATACTGTATGTGCTATTAGCCACACAATGGCATTTTGTTTCTTCACAGGGAAATATTTAAAGTCTGGTAATATACAAATTTTTGCTTGAAAGCATTGTGGCGATATACGACATATTTTGGCAAGGCACATAATGAGAAAGGCCCAAATTTCTGAAATTCCTTTACATGTAGTGAGGCGATGTTCATTTGTATCCACCTCTCCACATTGTCTTCACTCATTTGTTGGTAGTCTTTTTATTTCATTTAGTCGAACATTTGTTGGAACTAGATCATGCACCAGGGTATACCACAAACTTCGTATGTCCGTGTCAAGGAAAGGCTTGTGGACATTTTGCCATACATTTGACCAAATAACATTAGGAAGTTTTTTCTCTATTCGACTCTTCTGCAAAATAAGTTGTCGTTGAAAATGTTCATACAGATATTTTGACAGAGTATTCTCCTTCAAATCCATGGGAAACTCCACATAACTCCATTCTTGTACAAAGATTCGTACATACATAGGGTTCTTTGTTAGTCGAGACAAGTTAGGTGGATTTTGCGGTGGAAACGTATCGGTAAATATACGCAACCACATTAATGTAATCGACCGTTCAATTAAGTACAATTTATAATTTCTAGCTAAAATAGCGACTTACATTTATTTTCAATATTCCATAGTTCTAGACCACCTGTCATTTGTGTTTGGCACATAATCGGGAAAGGTACCCTAAAAAAATGTTCGTACCACATGAACCATCCCACAGCAGACTTTATTTGTCGAAGATATTGCTGTGTGATTGGAAACACTTGAGCGACATAATTTAATTTACTAAAAATAAAAGTGTGTAGGAACCAAACACGCTGAATTAAATTGAGTTGTCTTCCTCTCATTTGATAGCACTGTAACCTGATTTCGCTTACAATTTTCGTCCAGTTTAGATCCAGCATTCTGGATTCGTTAGTATGAAAAGTAATGCTAAATATTTTGAGTTCGTTTACATATTTTATCCCTATTTCCGGATTGTCTTGCTTCCAGTTGCCAACAGGTAAAGCCTTTGATTTTGTCATGTTAACTTCCGCTCCACTGGCAGAACAATACAAACACATTGCATTTAGTATATTTTGAAGCTGGTTTGTTGTTGTTACACAAGCTGATAAATCGTCTGCGAATGTAAACACTTGCGTTTCAAGGAAAGCACTCGCTGCCAGCGGGGCTCGGCACTGAATGTATCGAAGTAGCGGGTCCAAGGTCAAAGCGAAGAGAAGCATACTCAAGGGGCACCCCTGGCGAATGGATCTCGTCACGTGTATTGCAGAAGTCACGAATCCATTGATAAGAAGACGGGAGGTTGCCTTTCTATAGAAACTTTGCAAAACAGATATAAAGGCTTCACTGAAGCGATAGGCTCGAAGTACTTCAAACAAATATTGATGAATTACAAGATCAAAAGCCTTTGTAAAATCAAAGGATAGTATACAAGCTGCGGTTTGTTGCATTTCATAATAATACATTATATCATGTATACCCGCCACCGTAGAAAATATATTTTGAGTTTTACTGACACATGTTTGCCGTGAACTGAGTAAGGAAGATAATATAGGTTTCAGTCTATTAGCCAAAACTTTGGCCATAATCTTATAGTCACAGTTTAACAAAGTAATGGGCCTAAAGTCAGTCACTGCACTCGGACGCGTTTTTTTGGCAATCAGTACAATTATACCTTCATTTTGAAGCACGCATTCGTTTGGAAATGCATCTTGTATTATCTTGACCAATTCATGTTTCATAATATCAAAAAAACGTATATAAAATTGGTAGCCTATGCCATCGTTGCCAGGAGTGCGCTTAACGTTACAAGTACGCAGTGCTTCATACACCTCATCGACAGTGACGTCACTGTCTAACAAATTTCTGTCTTCGTCCGTCAAAAAATTATTTACCGATGTGAGCAATTGTTGTACAGCCAATTCATCTACTTCTTTACCCGTATACAAATTATTATAATACGTGTAAAACGCCTGTGATATACCTTGTTGATTGCTATGTGTATCTCCGCCGGGATCGACAATATTGTTTATCAATAGAGCTCGCCTTTGTTTTTGTGTGTGTACATAGTGAAATAAAGAGGTTCGTTCATCTTGCAAGGATGACGCATGAGTAGTTCTTATCTTTATACCCTCCAAGTGATGCCGTTGCAACGTAAGGATTTGTGCTTTGTATTTTTGTATCTGTGGATAATGTTCGGTGACATCAGGTCGCATACATAACTCATGTAAACATTTGTAATAGAAGTTCAACATTAAGTTCCGGTCACGTGCACTTTCTTTCCCTAGCCATTGAAAATAGGATTTAATTCTAGGTTTTACGTATTTTACCCACCACGTATTGTAATCAGTATAGTGTTTTTGTTGCCGGCACCAATACTTCCATTTTTCTTCAAACATTTCATTAACATTAGGCAGTTGAAGTAGGGCAGAGTTCATTTTCCAATAGGACGGACCCCAAACTAATTTAGATTCTTGTAGATTAATACTCATTCTGATTGCTATATGATCTGAAAAAGGTACCGGCAAAGCATCTATTGTCGTCACATATTTTATAGTATGACCAAGTGTATAGAATCTGTAGAGTCGAGAAGCTGCTTTGTTATTGAAATATGTAAACACTATGTTCTTTCGTTTTTCGGTCCAGATATCCTTCAGCTGTAAATCGCTGATTAAGGTCGTTAATGCTAAACTATTTTGAAACTGGCCTACACAATCACATGATCGCAGCACTTGATTAAAATCACCACCTAGGATTATACACGAATCATTATTTGGAAGTAAGTATACTATCTCAGTCTGGTAAAATTGTTCCCTTTTCCATCTGTTTTGCTGTCCGGAGGGGGCGTAGATATTAACAAAAGTATAGTGTTGACTTTGAAAACTAATTCCCCTCCCATCGACTAATTTAATCATTTTGTATTTCTATACCACTTTTGATTAAAATTACCGTCCCTCTCCCGCTTGTCCCCAAGTTTACAATAGCCTCGTACCCATACAGGAAGTTAAAATCTACAATACAAACTTCCTGCAAGTATAAAATGTCAATCGAGTGGATTCGGACAAAGTCCGCAAGCAATTTGCATTTCACTGGTGTCAAGATCCCATTGATATTTAGGGTACAAAGACGAGTGCTGTAATTCATGCACAATAAGATATTATAAAAAAGCTGTATATAAGAATACCACGTTAATGTGCATTTTTGGTGCTCAATTACACTAAAGTAAGTATTAGTCCGAAGTGTTTTCAGAATGATGATATTCGTTCATGTGCATGACACAATTTACACTATTTTTTCTACCTGTTAATATATCGATATTCTTCTTGTAACTCTCTAACATGTAATATATAACATTACACTGTAGACACTAAGAAAGTACACAAATTTATGTCGCGCACTACACCCATAAATCACTCTCATCTCAAAACATAAACAAACAAACATTTCTCCTTACACTAACTACCTAATGGAGGGGGAGGGAAAGGCGATCTGAACCCACATCTAATTAACATTTCACTTTTGTTGGGTCTTCCTGCTGTGTATGATGGACTGCTGGCTTAGAGACATCCTTGTACATTTCTTTTTCTTACCTTCTGTTACCGCTTTCAGTCGTGAACTGGTGCGTTTTTTTCTATTTCGTTGACCTTTGTCCATAACTTGCTTATCATCTGTGGATTCCTCTTCGGTTTGGGAGTCATCTCCTGATACCATTTCTTGCGATTGTGACGAGGGAAGGGGGGGAGCAATTTTAGGTTGGTCATGTTGTTCACTCACGTTTCCTTCTGCTAGTTTCAAGGTCGTTGTGGGCGAGGAAGCGCCTGGCAGGGAAAGCTCATCACCTGCCTGGCTCTTTTCACCTTCCGATACACAGCTGTTTGCGGGGAGAGGAGGGGCCATCTTATCGCTAATCGAGGCTTCAGGCGTGACCTGGTGGTTACTCGAAAGTTCCTCGCGTTCAACTTCTGCAACCCATGTCGAAGTGTGACCTTCTGTTGTTAACAAATGGAAAGTTTCCTTTGCTGCTCTCTCTGATGAAACTTTGTTCGTCGGAGGATCCAGTGGCGTCTGTGCGGCACCTTCCGGTTCTTTTACATCTGGGTTCTTTGGGGATTCTTTCATTTCTATGTCCAGGGTTGTCGTGGGTACTTGAAAACTTGTAGGCTGGTATGGCAGTGGTTGTTCTGCTGCATCAATATTGATTGGTGATCGGTGGATGGCTTCCGCATATGTTGAGGCTGTCCTTCTTCCTGGTTTTCTACGCTTATCGCAACAATTTGAGAGATGTTCTGTAGATTCACATATCCTGCACGTAATCTTTTGACCATAGTACGTTACCCAATATCGATCACCTTTGATATTGATGTACGATGGAATTGGTTTTTTAAGCGTCATGCGAATTCGCTTTGTACCGGTACGCGTAGGGTATATATGTTCATCCGTGTACTTTTCATCGTCAACATATTTCACGTCACCATATGTTGCCAGTGTCTGTTGTAGAACGTCCATTGGAAGTTCCATAGAAACTATATGTACATTCACAATTACACTATTTTGATCCGCCCATTCCAGTTTTACCTCATGCTCACCATTGTCATCAGTGTATACTAATGTGCCTCCCGATCGTAATATTATCTGCTCGCCTAACACTCGCGATATTAACTTTATAAACACACACTTACGATATTGATCGATTTCAATACTAAGCACTTGATCTTCTGTTAGTGACAAATTCTGCTGAATCCACCGATGCAGTTCTATCGATGTCGGTTTTTGTCGCACATTCGTGAAGACCAATTTCACAGTATTCACTCGCCGTACAGACATGGTTCAGAACACGGAAGGTAGACTTAACCGGAATTTCACTCGCTTGCACGTAAATGCTCGACACGGACCGCACGTAGAGACGATGCACCGCGTGCCAGTGCTGGCAGCGAACTGACTGAGCCACCGCGACCACCTATTAAGAAACACCTATGTGATCACTATGGAGAAGACATGATAATAAAACACGTAAAGGGCAAACCACTACAGTATGTTTCCGTGATACAGGATATAAAATATTATCCAAAAGTTGGTACACACAGAAAGAAGAAGATGCAAAGAACGAAAGACTTAGAATTGTTAGAACTGCTGCCGCAATAATTCGGGAAGATATACGATCTGAAACATATGCTAAAGATATGTATCCAAATCCACATTAATGCTTGAAGACAGCTGATGATATGGTTCCAGAGACATTAAGGGTCTTTACAGAGGGTGTGATTATGAAACGAATAAAAGGAAATGAAGACTCCATCAAAAGACAATGTGCGTGTATTGAGCATGCTATTATATCAGCAGTAAGACCACGGTCATTCAATTCAATGATTCAGATTGGACTTGCAGTTCATCCACATAGATATGTTGGTTCAAGAAATATAATTGATATGTTATCAAGCATGAGTTTATGTGCATCCTACAATGAAACCGTATTGCATCTTAGTTCTGCAATGTTAAGTGATGAGGAAATTGTTGTTGACAAGGAATTATTGAATCAGTTTGTTTTTGATAATGCAGACGTCAATGTTTGGACCTTGGACAGACTAGGAACTTTCCACAATACGGGGAGCATTATGTGCACTACTCCTGCAACATCTGTTCATCCCAGAAAATAAATTGTTCGGTTGAAGAAGCAACCACCAGAATGTTACCTTGCCAAATTTGGTAATGTTCCATTACGCACATACGTTGTGCCTGCTGTCCGTGGCCTGGAGAAAATCAAGATTAAAGAAATTGAATACACCAAACAGGTAGCACCATCAGTGCATGTTGCATCACTTCTTGATTTTGTATAGATGTGTGGAAATCACCTTACCTTGTCACCAAGTCCAAGTTGGAGTATTTATATGGAGCTTGCCACTGAAGGTAGCAAGGAATATCACATTTCTGAAATAAGTATATTACCATTTATAAAGCTACTGCCGACAAATCCCGATGCCATATACTCATCCCTTATGTTCGCAGTTGAAGAATACATGAAACATGGTCAAAAGACATGTATTGTTACTTTCGACCGACCTCTATATCTGAAAGCCTCTGAAATTGTTGCGGCTTCTCTAGACAACGGAGATATGTCGTCAGTTGTCCTTCGTGAGACGGATTCCACATGCTTATGTCGTACAAGGGAGCGATAGGATACATGATGAGGGGAAGCGGATTGGAAGAAGCTTGGTCAGTAATATATATTATTCGTTACAAGTCGCGAAATAAAAGTGTAAAACTTCAATCAACACCAGGAAAATTTGATTACAAAATAATGGGAAAAGTTTCCACAGAGTTAAATTTATTTTTTACATTATTGGATTATATTGGTTAAATTAATTTTTAACATTATTAGATAGGTTGGTTAAATCACAAAAAATTATCTTCTTACAGTTATTGGAAATTTTATTTTCTTTAATTTATGTCTGAACACATTTTCGGCTCAACCTTCACCATTTTTAGTTAATAAAGCAATTATGATCAAACGTCACCGTTCATCCGCCATTTTCCAATATGGCGGACAGAGCACAACTCGGATTGTCGGGGACTTTTAGTATGTTGTTTGAAATACCATACTGGTGATATCTACCAATTTTTATCTCTGTTGGAATTTTTTCCATTCCTTGATGACATTTTGCCTACTTTTACTGGACTATAAGCGCATTCGACTGTTCAATTAATGTTTTTCAGAAATTTGACGCAATCCTCATTTGTCGTCGCTATTTTAGTGTTTGTATTCGATTTGTATACCCTGTCCCTGGAGCAAGGCCGCGCAAAGCCGCGCAGGAATCGAGTAGACAGAGCGAAACAGTACACGCTGCTGCGAAGACTGACAACTGCAGTAGCTTCCCCCTCCACGCAATCCCGTTCCTTCTCGCGTATTCATTGGTGGAGCCGTCTCGCGTAACTGCTTCTGCAGAGACTTGTTTTCTCTCGCTTGCTCCAGAGATAAGCGGGACAGGGTATAGAGTGGCCACTCTTAGGACTCTGACAGAATTAAGTACAATTCAAGCTTTTCAAGGCGAACCTTCTTAAAATTCAAGGGTACAAGCAGATATATTCTCTAGTTTAACCTTTGCCTACGTATTAGGGCTTCTCAACGCCCACACAAATACATTAACAATATAAAAGGTCTGTTCGATTCCAATGTATAAAAAAATTCTAATTTAATTCCGTTAAATGGCATAAAATATTTAATTTAAGATGTGGAGAGTCTACATATTTGACATTCCCCACAAAAAAAAAACAACATGAAATTTGTTTGATCTCATTTAATATGACTGTACCTTTGTTACACTTTGCCATATTCAATTCAAATGTTAAAAATGCTTCCCGTCGGCTGTTACACAACGCCGTAGACGGTGTAACCAACTTGCAGTGGCATTCTGGATAGTTTCAAGTGGAATATTGTTCCAAGCTCATGTCAACACAGTTTCTAAGCAGTCAATGTCTGCGATTCATCTCCTCTGTATTCGAACTTGGTGTAACAGTAGACCCCATATGCAAAAATCCATTACGTTAAGATCTGGACTTTTTGATGGCCAGTCGTTAGGTTCAATAAAGTCAGGAGTATTAGCTCTGAGCCATGCCACATTGTTTCTGGCTGCATATGGACCTTTGCTTCGTCCTGTTGCCACGTCCATTCATCCCGGTCCATTACTCTGTTTACGTCGTGGAACATTTGGGTGGACATTTCAGCTCTATACGCAACCTGGTACACATTACATTACAAATAATCTTCACAGTGAAACATTAAAACAACAAAATAGCACGTATAAAATACAAATATCTTTAAATTTTCTGGCTTTTTGTGGGGCACCCTGTACAAACAAGTCACAAATGTTTCAGGATATAGTAATCTACGAAAATTGTTAATTGTATAAGAATTACAAACACAAATTTACCTGATCAACTTCAAGATATCTTATCTTGGAATAATCATTCGTCTGTTAGATAGATTGTTCTGCAAGGGACACTATAATCCTGTCCCAGCTAACTTTGGAGCCAGGCCGCGCATAGCGTCAGAGAAGCGAAGGAAATGGAGTGGCCAGAGCGAAGCAGTACACGCTGCTGGGAAGGCTGGTAACTTCAGTCGCTTTCCTCTCACGTGTTCATTGGTGGAGCCGTCTCGCGTCACTACTTACGCAGAGACTTGTTTTCGTTTGCCTGCTCCACAGTTAGCTGGGACAGAGTATAACAAAGTAAACGGATTGAAACCGTGAAAACTTTCCTCAGGGCATTTATAAATACGTACGAATTCAATAGGATTGGGATTAATAAAGATTCCAATTTTTCAGGTCTACGGAGAAAACTTCACGCACAATTCCCGGAATTCAAGGAGCCTGGATAATGGTAAAAGCAGGCTTTTCAGGCTAACAATTAGCCTGGATAATGCTAAAGGGACGCTTTTTAGGCTCACAATTAGCCTGGATAATGGTTAAAACACGATTCTCAGGCTCACAATCAGCTTGGATAATGTTAAAAGGACGCTTTTTAGGCTCACAATTATTAGCCTGGATAATCACAAGAGCACGAATTTCAGGTTCAGAATTAGCCTGCATAATGGTAAAAGCAGATTCTTTAGGCTCACAATGACCTTGGATAATGCTAAAAAGACGCTCTTTAGGCTCACAATTAGCCTGGACAATGCTAAAAGGACGCTTTTTAGGCTCATAATTAGCCTGGATAATGCTAAAAGGACGCTTTTTAGGCTCACAATCAGCTTGGATAATGTTAAAAGGACGCTTTTTAGGCTCACAATCAGCTTGGATAATGTTAAAAGGACGCTTTTTAGGCTCACAATTAGCCTGGATAATGCTAAAAGGACGCTTTTTAGGCTCACAATCAGGTTAGATAATGCTAAAAGGACGCTTTTAGGCTCACAATCAGCTTGGATAATGCTAAAAGGACGCTTTTAGGCTCACAATCAGCTTAGATAATGCTAAAAGGACGCTTTTTAGGCTCACCATGAGCTTGGATAATGCTAAAAGGACGCTTTTTAGGCTCACAATCAGCTTTGATAATGCTAAAAGGACGCTTTTTAGGCTCACAATCAACTTGGGTAATGCTAAGAGGACGCTTTTTTGGTTCACGATTAGCCTGGATAATGGTAAAAGTACGAATTTCAAGATCAGCAATAAATGCTGATAATGAAAATTCAATGCATTGGTAAACAATTGTTGATAACGTGGCAAAGTTTAGCTAGGAGGCCGGGTTCAATGACTCAAGTGGATTACTAAAACATATTACGATTTAAAATAAGTGTAGTGCATTAGGGGAAATGTTGTTTGTACCTCAACAAATCAAACCGAGAAGAAAATTTCTGATCTCAAAAGCTCGAACTCGGTCGGAATTGGGCGGGAACGCTGGTGGATTTACTGCATCCCGTTTGTTGGGAGATTTGATTGTTGCCAAATCGGAATTACATTGTTGGAACCATGGCTGTTGCGAATGCGTTTCTTGGGGTCTTTTGTGGAGAATACAGTTAGGAAGCAAAAGCGAGAAGAGGCGGTGGTAAATGCACTTTCCTCTCCCATGCTCCCGAAGCTGTTAATCACTCGTAAGATAGGGAACACTCAGCGCCATGCGGTGGTCCCAAAACTTTGCGAGCGAGAGAGAGAGAGAGAGAGAGAGAGAGAGGAGTATGCTGGTAGAACGAGACGAAGCTTAGAAACCGGGAACACAACAAGTCTCCAAACTGGGAGAAAATTTATTGCTAGAATTTTCATTTTCCAACTTCCCCCTCCCCCCAACACCCCTCTCCTTCTCCCTCTCATAGGGTCTGGCATTATTTTTCCAACTCTTTCCCCACTGTCAAGCATGCTTGCATCTTCTTGGCGCATTAGTTGCTGGGGCTAGCAAGCTGGGAATGGACGTCTGCAACAGCCTATGCGTTAGGGAGTTTGGTTTTGGCAACCACAAACGTTAACTCCCTCCCACAATTTCCAGTTAATGTAAAGACGAAAGGGGGCACTGTGCAGGAAATAGGGAGACAAATCGCAGGACACGGGTGTAGAGAATACAGAGATATTTTAGACCAGTGCTTCTCAATAGTGATGGCTGGAGATTGGGTTCCAAAACTGGAAGGTGTGAAGGTTTTGCCATAACTGAGCAGTGTTGCCACAATCTGAGGGCACAATTTTCCTTTCCAAGAGGCAAAATTTCCCTATTTGGACTACTTTTTCCCGTCACCTAAACAAATATAATAATAATAATTATTATTATTATTAGCAGTGGTAGTAGCAGTATCAGCAGCAACATCAGTAGTAAAATTTCCGTTGGCCCATGTTCGTATGAATAAAAAATATTACACAAATTTTTCACATAAATGTCAGCTTAATCGCTTTCTGGTCAGATGTCCCAGGTTTCAATCATGGTGGGGAATCCATTAAATCATTAATTCTCATCGTTACAATTATCCTAAGATACAGAAAAGCGACGTACAATAAACTTCAGAGAAATATAAATAGATATAGGCTTATATTCAAGGGAGCAGAAATAAGAAGGATCAGAAAAAATAAAAATGTTCATATGAAACTGGAAGTTAACATAAACCGTAATAATGTAAAGTCAGAAGTCTTAAAATTTCCCTGAAATTGTGACGTTTTTAATCGAAATTGCCTTTTGGCTAAAATTTCGGTCCGAATTTCCCTGCAAAAGGCAAATTTCCCTTCTTGTGGCAACACTGTAACTGATATGGCAATAACAGTTTACTTTCGCTTGGTAGATAAGCTCATAACTAGCGGACCACCCCTGACCTGCCCATCGGTGTCGTCCGGACCAGTGTTGCCACATGAAGGGAAATTTCCCGTTTGCAGGGAAATTCGGACCGAAATTTTAGCCAAAAGGGAATTTCGATTAAAAATAGCACAATTTTAGGGAAATTTTAAGGCTTCTGACGCTACATTATTACAGTTTATGTTAAGTTCCAGTTTCATATTCAAATTATTATTATTTTTTGATCCTTCTTATTTCTGCTCCCTTGAATATAAGCCTGTATCAATTTATATTTCTCTTAAGTTTATTGTACGTCGCTCTTCTGTATCTTCGGATAATTGTAACTATTAGAATTAACGATTTAATGGTGCAACGTCCACCCCGGTTGTACACCAGTCGTCACAAAGTTATTCCGCTACTCCTTTAGTCGGGAACATGAGAATATTTGCAAATCATCAGGACTTGTTGGGTAGAAAAGAAACACAACACTGTTTTCAAGTTAAAACGCAGTTTTATAATCGCGTATATTTCATAATCACTTACCAATAAAACACTAGAACATTCAATACTAACGTTTGGCAATTCCCTCACATATAGCGAAAGTCAAAGTACATAATTAATTGCTTACTTTCAACTTATCGGCAAGAAGAAAACTCGAAAACCCAAAATCTCTACTTGAATTCTCTCCGTTTCCAAGTTCTAATTGATTCGTCACCTTCATCTCTTTTCCAAACCCAGTCTGTCGTCAGGTGAGAAACATTCAGGTTGGTTCACTTCCTCTGCTGAGATGAGAAAGTGACGTCAACACGAACAGATTATGACGTATTTATAAACATACATAAAAGTTCCAACTACAACTGTATCAGTCTAACTATAATTGTCTGTGACAACTTGCACATTATTACAAATCTTAACTTCTTACATATATAAAACCTTCAACTCTCAGGTTCGTTACAATGGATTCTTGACCATGATTTAAACCTGGGACATCTGACTAGAAAGCGATGAAGCTTACATGTATGTGAAAAATTTGTGTACCATTTTTTATTCATACACTCATGTACCAACGGAAATTTTATTACTACTACTACGTCTGCTACTACCACTGCTAATAATAATATTAAATATTATTATACTTGTTTTGGTGAAGGGAAAAGATGGTCCAAAAAGGGAAATTTTGTCCCTTGGAAAGGGAAATTGTGCCCTCAGATTGTGGCAACACTGGTCCGGAGTTCCACGTACATTCAAGAGTAAAGGGGGGGGGGGGGTCCGAGCAATGATTGCGAGCCAAACTCGTCGCTGCTTTGAAAGACGAACTCAAAGAATTAGAAATCTGGAAAATGACTTTATTAAACCTTTGTCCCTAACGCACCCGTTTCTACTTGAAGGAACTCTCCAGTTGCAAGACCAAGTGCATCATCTCCTTGGGCGAAAGATAACGCCCGAGACAGCATTCGGCATTCTTCCACACGGGTCACAGTAGTCAAGGAGTGTCCTGTGTGCCTATTCAATATTTCCTTCAGCCTTTGTGGTTTCAGACAAAATGGTCATTGGTCATTCAGAATGGCGAACGTGCTTACCCAGGTATAACTCTTGGGATTTCAAGTTCCTGGCATTCGGGTAGGTATATTTCTGCATTAGGAAACGCGAGAGGAATCGTTTTGTTTGCATTTATTGCCAATAAAATGGATTTGCCGAAAGTATGGAAAAGTGGCATAGAAGCGACGCTTAATTACAAGTATCAGATCAAAGACACCTAAACTAAACGTAACGTTTCAACCTTCTATAGCTCTTTTCAGTTCTTACGGCGGGCGCTCTAGAAGTTGGCAGGGGAAGTAGGGGGCGGGGAAGATACCAATGTAGCACGATAAGAAACGTAGCGGCCAGTAGAACGAGTTTCACGTAGTACTTTTTCCGGCCGCGTCGTGTCTCTCGGCGCCACTGCTGTTGTCTGGTTGGTCTGTTGCGTAATCTCCGCTCCCCACTTTCCCTGCCAACTTCTAGAGCGCCCGCCGTAAGAACTGAAAAGAGCTATAGCAAGGTCTTCTTCAGACTCTGCACTAAGTACAAATGTAACAATATATGCAAAGACATTACTCCCTTACAGACTATTATAAAGTTGTCCTGGAACATTCTAGCAGGTGGCTTTCCCTTGTCAACTGTACTTTCACCTAAAAGGCTAAAAGTATTTTCTTCCATCTAGAATGTGGTTGGACTCTTTATCTCATGCTCATTATCCTTCATTCTTCTTCCTTCTTTTCTCCTCTTTCTCTCTTGTCCTTTCCACTCTTTCACCTTTTAGGTGAAAGTGCAGTTGACAAGGGAAAGCCACCTGCTAGAATGTTCCAGAACAACTTTCTAATAGTCTGGAATCGTCCTTTTTGTACCTTGTTACATTTGTACTTGGTGCAGAGTCTGATGAAGACCTTGCTAGAAGGTTGAAACGTTACGTTTAGTTTATGTTTTATAATAAAATAAATTTCTGCTTTGGTCAGCATATTGAGTTTTTCATATCATGGAAACAAGGCTTAATGGTGTTACAAAGACACCTATGTTGTGTGTTGATTGAAGGAAGCCAGCAACTCACGAATGTAGTACTTTGCGGGGCTGAGAAGCAATTTTTGTTTCTTTCGTGCTATCTTTACACATGAAAAGGCTTAATTAAGATTTCACGATCGGAACAATATCTTTTGACTTCTTGGAGATTGTTCCTCACGAACGTAACAAGTGTCGCAACACCAACAATATATTTCCCAAGTAAATTGTGGCAAGAATAAGAAACAGATTGACAACCAACTCGGAAGAAACAAAGTGGAAGAAGAAGATGACTGTATTGCAGCGACATCTGAAGAATGATGGTAAAACAGAGACATAACTTAGAATCTAAAGATACGTCACTACATTTTAGAATTTGTGGTGACGGGAGGTGATACCATTTCGCAGCATCTCTTAACATCGTCTCATTGTTTCTTCATTAAGAATCTCCGTTATCTCTCGATGAAGGAAACTTCATTTGGGGAGAAAAATGGGGAAAAAGAGGAAGAAGAAAAATATCTCAACAAAAATTCCTCCCAGTTTCCTTGTTCAAGCGAAATCATAAAGGAAAATGCGCAAACAGATGGAAAAGTTAATGAAAAGGAAGCTAGAAGCGGTTGAAGCGTGAGAGGAGGAAGAAATCAGAGGCCAGGAATGGAAACTGGGCTAAATTATGTAACTTTCACCGCCGAGGTTCAAATTTTAAGGACGGGGAAAAAGTTCTTCGCCCAGAAGAAATAAAGGCAACAGTCAACATCGTGTTTCGTAATTAAGAAGGGCGCAAGAGCATACGTTTGCTCTCGTATACTATCCTTCAGGTTTCCATAGAGATCTTTTTCTATTCCTCGGTTCTCTCTTTCTCTCTTTTCTCATCTAATCTTATCCATGGACTCATTCGCTATCCTCTTCTTTCTCTCTTATCTCTCCTTTTCGTTCTCTCCCTTTTGTCTCTTTTTCTTTTCTCTCTCTCGTCTTTCTTTTAATCCTCGTCTTTATTTCTCTATCTGTTCTCTTTCTTCACGTTTCTTTTTCCTTTCTCTCCCCTTTTCTTTCTCTCTCATTTTCTCCCTCTTACCGTTTCGTTTCTCCTTCGCTCCTTTTATTTCTCTTCTTCCTCTCATTTTCTTCTTTTCTCTCCCCTTCCTACTTTTTCGCTCCTCTTCCTTCCTTTTCTCTCATTCTCTTACTCACTAATCTTCATTTTCTCTACTTTTCTTTCTCTCTCCCTCTTCTCTCATACCATAAGAGAGGATCTCTCAATCATCCTTTCTGAGGGGCAGATTTAAGTCGTAGCGTAGACATGGGCGATACCTTGCGAGTGTTGTTACAGATCAACCATGATGAGAAAAACCCCAGCATACTCAAGTGGATACGCATTTGTTTTCTCCTCTCGCTTATGCCAGACTGTCCCCGTGTTGACATATGTTCCTCTTCTTTTTGTCGTCACTATCTCTTCCCTCTTACTTCATTACTCCTTTCCTTTCGTTCAATCTTTCTTTCTCTTCTTTCCCTTTTACCTTATCTTCTTCTTTCATTTCCCATTACTCATCTTTCTCTCTCTTTTTTTTACTCTACTATTCTTTCTTCTCCCTCGTTTTGCACTTAAACTTATTTCTCTCTTCTCTTTCTTTGTCTTCCTTTCCGTTATTCTATCATTCTCCCTCTCTCTCCCCTTTTACTCTACTCTACCTTTCCTTCTCCCTTTCTCTATTTCCTCTTCGCTCTTTTCCATGTTCTGTCTCTCCAGCACTTTTTCATGAATATTATTTCAGTTTATCTCACTCTTTCATCATTTCTTCTGTTTTCTGTTTCTTCACAGCTTGAAAATTTCTCATTTAGGTTGGTAGAGTTGATCAATACTATTTTACTTGGGGCCAGAGCCCACCATCACCCAAGTGTTATCGCCACACCTATATCGATTTAACCTACAGCGTGTATGGGACTCTACATCTGTAACTCCTCAGCCGATTGGCCCTATACCATCCGGTTACAACTTTCCGGCTGAGGGATTGTGCACTATGTTCTCCAACTCTTTCCACAGTTCCCCCTGTCCATCTCCTTCCTACAGGATTGCCTTCCTTTCCCCCCCAAATCAGCATCCTTTCTCCCCGTTCTCCCGGCCAATCGTTGCCGAAAATTGGCCGTCACATAAGCCAAACACCCGCCTTGGTGGAAAATAGCTTCGGTTCGACCCTCATCGTCCTATGCCAGGCACGTTTCTAGATTTTTCCGATCCGAATCTTATTGGTGGAACCATTTAACGAATGACCTGGCCCAGGGTAAAAAGAGAAAAAAATACTCTAATGGAATGCAATGAGATCCCACCGAATGATAAATTCACGCGGGATGCACAGGAATGAACCAAATTAAGGAAGAGGGGGGAAACACAATCAATTGCAAGCTCACACGTACATGCATGGAGTATGTGAAAGATTCCTGCACATGTGACCAATAGATGGCGCTTTCTTGGCATATTACATTTTCAATCGACTACTAATATTCAAATACAGGTTGAAGACTCATAAAGTGATATTTATTAAAGGTATTCTATTCAAGTAAGATGAATTAGCCCTCATTTGTTACAAAATCAAAACCTTGTTCCTACAATAAAGCAATCTCATGAATAACTTATACGTTTAAGAAAAATTACTCTCTTCACTTCCCTCATTTTCACATTAATCTATCTTCCTTTGTCTCATTTCCCATTTATTATCTTCCTTTCCCTCTTTCCTATTACTCTGTCTTTCCGCTGTTACTGTTAGACTTTTTCATTTCCTCTTTCTCCTGTTACTCTTGTTTCTTTCCCCCTTTTTTCTTTCCCTCTCTTTCCTTTTAGTCTAATTACTTCCCCCTCTTTTTTACTCTTTCCTTACTTCTTCCTCCTTTTCCCCTTCCTTCTCTGTTACTCAATTTCTATATCTCTTTCCCCTGTTACTCTTTTCATTTCCTCTTTCCCCTGTTACTCGTTTTCTTTCCCATTTTACTCTTTTTATTTCCCTCTTTACCTTGTTACTCTTCTTTGCATCTTTTCCCCGTTACTCTTTCTCTGTCCCTGTTTTACCTGATACTCACTTTCTCATCTTCCCTCTTTGTCTTGTTACTCCTTCTTTCCCTCTTCCTATTTTTCTTCCCATCTCTTCCCTTTTTCTCTCTTTTCCCCTTGCTTCCCTTTTATTCTCTCTATTTCCCTCCTGTCTCATTCATAATACGTATATAGATATCTTTCTATCTTTACTTTCTCCTTTTGTCCTTTCTTTCTATCACTTTCCGCTTTTCTTTATTTCCCTACTGGAGTGGCCCTTTCTGAAAAAACCCTAATGTCAACTTCCCTATGTCATAGCGCATGGTGGACAGCATTTGGCAGACTGGCGAGGGTCTGGAGTCTCGATTCACAGCCAGTATAATCCACTGTGGGGCTTGGTTGTGTCGTCCTCATATTTTTTATGACTGCCCTTTCATCCATCTCATCTTATCACCATTCATTCTCATCGTCGCGATTATTCAAACGTGATAGAAAAGCGAAGTACCATAAACCAAACTTTTTCTGTCATTTCTTCAATTTCTCTACTAATTGTATCCTTTGTCTCTTTCATATCTCTACATCTTTTTATAATATTCTCTTTTCATCCTTTATGTATCTTTCATTACTCTCTCTACTTTGTCCCGTCCTCGTTTTCTTGTCAAATTTTCCCTATTTCTTCTCGTTCTCTCTTTCTACCCTTTTCCGTTCTATTTTCTTAGATCTTCCGTTTCTCTCCCTTGATCGCCCTGTCCTATCTTTGCTTTTCTTACTATCTTTCCCTCTCTTCCTCTCTCCATCCTCGCTTGTTATCTCTCTCTTGCGGCACCAACATCAGAATGGCTGCTGCAACAGTTTACCGTCCCGCAGTTCCCTTTCCACGGTTCGTTAGACGAGAAACAGGCCGCACGTGCACTGAAATCCTTCCGAGGCACGAGCCCCATCATAAGGCATTGTAGATGGCCACAAAGAAACTGGAACAAAGGCTGCGAAGGTGATGGGAGTCTTTGGGCAACTTGCAATGAGGCCGGCAAATAGCATCGCTATTCCTATAAACTATGGTGAAGACATTGAAAGTTCTCGCACAATTCTTCCCTAGTCAATTTTCTATACTTATTCTTCTACGCTAGAGTTATAACGAATAGTCCTGTCCCTAGCTATGGTTCTGTAGGAAAGTTGGAGTTTCATCCTCATTTCGTGATAAGCCAACAGTGGCTGAAAAGCGACGTAAAATAAACCAAATCATGCACTCGTCGCCTTTTAATCAAGGGATCCCGTGTTCGATACCCCAGTGGAGCCTTATAGTGGTTCGGATCCCATCTTGATCTGAATACCCAGTCCCAATAAACCTTTCTGTGCATAAAGTGGACTTAAAGACAAATTCAACAGTAGAGGAGAAGGTCTAAATATGGGCGAAGGTTTAAATATGGGTTTTGGAGTTATCAGCGCTCCCGGGTGCTGCAGCCTGGCAGAGGCAATTGGAACTGGTTATCTGTCAAGGACAAAGGTTGCGGCGCCAATTCGCAAGAGAAAGTGGTGGTTAGTTTCGGCCTTAGACGCTGTTATAGAATTGCTACCTCCGAAAACTTTTTGCAGGTATGTTTTAACTCAACGTTTTCTGAATTCTCATCTGCCTTGTATAGGTTATAATATTAGCGGTACATAAAACAAATGTGGGCTTTTATAATGCCATGATTTGTTTGTAAAATATAAACCACAGAGAGCGAAAATTAATTGAGGTCTAATGTTGAGATCACATTTTCAACAAATATTTGGATGTTTTTCTTAATTTCGATTTTTCCCATTCCGCGTGGTTTTCAAAACAACAGATTATTCATAAATACGAATTTTCTAATGTTTTAGCGATAAATGACTGTTTTATTTAAATTTGAATTGCTTTTTGTGATATTGCCACTAGTAGCCCATATTTAGACCACAATTGTGAAATATATCATTTTACCATTTTTTGGAAATTGTTTTTTTTTTTAAAAAAAATATGGAGACCTTTTATACTTTAGCATGCTATTACATTTAAGTATATATTTCATAGATATGCATTTTAGAGGCAGGTGCTTGAAATATTATTTTTTTTCCTTCGAAAATGACAAAATAAAAAGGGGGGCCATATTTAGACTCCTCTAATATTGAATATATTGCAATTTATATTAAGTGAAAGTATCTATGGATCTTTTTATGCGAAAGAAAACTAGAAAAACAATCAACAAAAGACAAAACGGTTTACACAGGGCCGGATTAAGACGAAATTGGCCCTGATGCTTGAAATCTTCGGTGAAAAATAAACACAACGACGTTATAGTTACGTCACAGCGCAAAGAATAATAGTAACTGTATAATAAGTAACGCTCTGTCTAGTCGTCCGAAATTGGGGCTCCAAATGTCATTCTAAGATATATTTTCAGGTTAATATAGCAAAAGAAAACTGTTCAGGTTTCGTAAAATTCTCGTCTGTTTTCATCTTGGCCTATTTCAGGAATAGGCCTAATGCTGCAGCATCAATAGCACCCACCTTAATCCGGCCCTGGTTACAAACCATCTTCATTCACCTTGTAAATAGAAAATTACTTCATAGTGACAATTTCCATCAAAATCGGTCAAGTATTGACAGAGATATGAACAGTTTTGTGATCGCGTGGTCGCCATCTTTGATGACGCCATAGCGAGAAAATGTTCCAGGTGGTGGATGTCCACCCAAGTCAAAAATACTTCTTAAGACACCTACTAATCATTGGTGAATAAATTTATCTATACTCAAAATTTGCTACAGAACCATAGCCAGGTCCTGGACTACAAGTAATATATTCTTATTATAGCCTGACAAGTTACGAGTAAGTCCCGATATGCGCAGATCGCTGCGGAACACTTCCTATTACGTCATCCTCCCCACCACTCTTCTACGTACTGGTCTGGCCTTGAGACTGCGAGTTGTGCCAACTCAGCAAAATTAAACTAAAACAACATGTCATGTCCTTTTTAATGAAAGAAGGAAGGAGGAATGAGTTTCTAGTATATAAATAACTTCTTACATCATCTATTTTCAGAGGTGGCGTAACAGTGCTGGAATATAAACAATTGTTCCTCGAAGAAACGAATGTAAACATTTTGAATACCAACCACTGAAAGTCAGGTGGAGGAATATTAGCTAAGAATGGCAGAAAAGCGAAGTAAGATAAACTAAATTAAAAAAAGCTTTGTAACCTGACTTTTACCTCACCCTGTAGATTATGCAGGTCAGTCATTTGCGGTGAATAACAATTAAATTATAGAGTTATCCTTTTGGAATTTACTATTAAAGTTTGAAATGTCTAATAAGATCCACGGACACGAAATGGGGCGCTGGGTATAAAAGTTAACGATGGAAATTGAAGTTTCAGTTTTGCACGGCTGTTCCGATTCATAAACTCCACAATCGCAAAGCCCTTTTTAGACTTGGTTCTATCCAATTTTCAATCTTCGAGATGCAGCAGTGGGGGCAGGAGAGGGCCGTTTCCCTTCCGAAACTAAACAATTTGAAAAATTCCCTCTCTCCCGAGAAGGGGTAATCTGGGCCAATGGGACTAAGATGCAAATCCCGTAGGAACCTGGGGAAAAGTAGGGAACTAATGTCGGGCTAAGGAAGACTCGCGGAGATGAAGATGCAGCAAGATGAAGAGAGGGAGAAAGATCTCCTCAGGCTTCTTTTCACGGCAGTCATTTTCATTTTTCTTCCCTGCCTCTTTTTTTTCGGCCTTCTTCTTTTTCTTCTTACCTCACTAAAAGGCTGGAAGTTCCTTCTCCGCCATTAAACATATCTTCATGGCTACCGTAGCGCCATCTATGAGTGTCACTTCAACTACGTCTGCAAACATACATCAAGACTCAAATAGGCTCGGATTAAGCAGGGATTACACTGGAATGGAGGGGGTGGGGAGAGACGAGAAAACGCTGGCGAAGTCAGCAGGACAACCAGAAGGGGAGATGGAAGGAAGAAGAAATAAAAGTATGGTAGAAGTAGATTATGGGATAGGAATATTACTTTGGTATTTTACCAAGACGTCATTACATGGCATTTCCATTTCGGATAGTTTTCCCCCTTACGAGGTGCTATGTATCATGATGTGTAATATGAAGGGTGTTCGTAATTGAGCTCAAAAGATACGTTGACAATGCGTGGTGAGCATCAGCGCTGCGCGGTAAGTCAATGGAGGAGCGCCCCCTCCACTTCCCGTATTATATAATTATTGCGTTTCAGCAAAGGTAGAAAATGCCAATTACAGAAAGCATCTTTAATTTAATTTCTATTCTTGTTATTTATAATCGCTTTTCTGCTACTTTTGACTAATTGCGACGATGAGGATGAGTAAATATTTGAAACGGATGAAGGGACATTCACAAAGAACACCCATGCCCAGGCCGGGATTCGAACCCGGGACCTCTGGAGTGATAACAACTCTTGCCACGGAGGTGGGCTGAAGAAGATATATATTTTCGGCTTTACGAAAACAAACGTTCATATACATCCACAAATGCATAAGTATACACAGAAAGCAAAATATACATTAAACTAGCCTCCCGGGTGTAATAGAGAGGTCCAGGGTTCGATCCCTGATGGAGAAATGTGCACAGTAGTTTGGATCACACTTTAAACAGTAGTTACAGTCCCAATCAGACTACCTGAGCACAAAGTGCACACAAACAAACGAGGCATAACAAACAAACTAAAACACATTGAAATAATTACATTTATTCCTCTTCCCAACAGACATGATATTTCATGTTATCTACTGTACGAGTAAAGCAAGAACGCATACATTTCAGTACAAGTGAAGAACATGTAAGCAGATACAGAATTTCAAATATCTCAAAGATCAATATTAAAAGAGGATTTTTTATAATCATAAGCATAGTGTACCTATCACAAATATTATACTTGTGGAATAATTTTGTATATTTTTACGTTCTGAAATGTTGGGAATCAATAGATTTCGACAGCCCGAATTATTTTTCTCCAATTAAATGGAACAAATATATGTTTCATTTGATATATAGTGACATCTTATGAACAGTGAAATTATTTAAAATACTATGCCGCCATCTATGAAGTTCTGCCACAAGTATACTTCCGAACAATTTCAGTTAGAGCAGTTGACGTAGCACTCACTAAAAAAAAACTTGATCTCAGAAATACCAGAAGTGATCGACCACTAGCAACCATAGTTTTACTTGTAATCAAGAAATCACAGCTCTTTCCATGACTGATACTCAGTGACGGTGATTAGGGGGTTTAGGAGGGCAGTTGCGCCTCCCCACACTAAGCTAAACATTATCTAAGAAGGTAGAATAAACTGTCCCTGCCCCCTTACCAGTTTTGGCAGCATGCCCCCCTACTTTTGGAACCCAATTACCGCCACTGCGGATACTTGTGCTATTTTTGCATCACTCATATTTAAAGACGGATTTCAGAAGAAGAATATACATTGTTGCAAAAAAACTCTGTACAAATTCAGTTGGCACCAACGATGTGGCAGTCACAAAAATCGTAACTGTGCCCAGGCCCACATATATTTAGACAGCCCCCCCACCTTCTCCGATTTGCACCAAAATGGTGCCAAACGTTAGTGAATCGTTTGTGCACGAATGTGCACGCAAAAATTTCGTTTGTGCACAAGGGGAAACCCGAGATATTAACACCTTAACTTTTGGGGTCAGCCCCCCCCCCCCCACCTTCTCCGATTTTCACTAAAATGGTGCCAAACGTTAGTGAATCGTTTGTGCACGAATGTGCACGCAAAAATTTCGTTTGTGCACAACGGGAAACCCGAGATATTAACACCTTAACTTTTGGGGTCAGCCCCTTCACCTTTGTGTTTGTGGGGGCGAGGGATGAATGACTTATTTGAATTCCTCCTGGTTAATATTCTTTATTCTAGCAAGCTAAAGGTCCCGGGTTCGATCCCCGGTCGGTTCAAATCTTGAAACGTTTCTAACGTTGGAAGCGGCCCCGGCGACCACCCAGCATCGAATGACTTAGGTACCAGGGGGAAACCCTGGGGGTATAGCAGTCAGGGGCGTAATGCTGCTCACATCATCCCTAGTCACGACCGGTCAAGAAAGTGAGGTGTTACCCCCACACCCCCTATAGCTACGGCTTCATGGCGTGGTGCTAAGCACAAGGCGGCACTTTACCTTTTTTTCTTGTTTTTAATATTCTTTATAACTGTGATTTGTAAGTTAACCTATATTGTTTATTTGTTCTATGCGACCTGTTTTGCAGCTACAGGGGACGAATGGAACGGTTGTCGATGTAAGGTGAGCTCAGACCGAGTAAAAATATAATTTATATAAGATAGTGTCGATCACTTTGTCTTAGAGCCACTTGATTTTCTTTTGCGCATTATTTTAATAATTTGCAAAGTAGATGAAAGGAAAATCTTGTTCCTTTTGCTCCTGAAGCAGGAATGTGTGAATGTAGGTGGGCATCACTTTGAACAACTCTTATAACCCAGATTAGTGCTATAAATATCTGAATGCTAAAGATATGTCCATAAAAATAAGCGGAACGTTACTGGTCGAAAATGTCGGCATCTCCGCTAGCACTGCCCGCCAGACTTCTCCCGATCTCTCTATCTCTCAGCCTCGCAAGAAATTGGACGTACTGTATATGCAAATATGTATGTAACACATTTTAATATTATAATTTAAGTTAATTGAACATTTATTATTTGTGCTTAAATCGAGTAAAAAATTATTATATTAGTGTAGTGAATTTCTCGTTTATTGTTAGTGTATCTCATAAAATTCGTTCATATAATTCTTCGAGTCAGTCCATGTAACACACTAGATTTAATATTATTTTGAAGAACAGCAAGGGATCCTACCTGCGAGTTGATACAAAGATATATATATACAGGGTGATTCTAAAGGTATAGTACAAACGAAAACCACAGATACCTCCCATGAAATAGAGACGAAAGTTCCCCTTCCAGTTTGCCGAGAGATGCCTCCGTGAGGAGCTAGACAACGCCGAAAACGTGTGAAAATGAACTTCACACCTCTGTACAGCTAGTACCAGTGAAGATAGAAAGGCGGAACAAACGAAGTCAAAAGGAACACCAAAGTCGCCCATCCGAAAAACACTAGGCGGCAGCTGCGCAACGCATGCGCATGGGGTTCCACAAAGGAAATAGGAGTGTCCCGCAAGACAAGTGAAGGGAAAGGGTAGCAATCGACAACGGTAGGGAGAAAAGAAGCTATGAAGCATGAAGTAACAATTGCACAGCGGGAAACAAACACATGCAGCGCGTGGGGAGTCCCCAAACACAGTGGGGAGACACCGCAGCAAGAACAAAGCACGGTTCAACAAAAGAGAAAGAGGACCGGACTGGGAATGGTACCTGTCAATGAGACAACAAATGCGGGAGGAGGGATTCCCCGTAGCAGCACCGAGGGGATGTCACACAGAGGTCGTGCGCCAGCAGGACAAACACAGCAACTACGGGCACAGGAGGTTTATTGCCACGCAAAGGTGCACTTACAGATAGGAATAGTACGTAGTACGTAGTCGTACCCCGGACTGACGTTGTTACAAAAGTTGCTCAAATTGACGACCACCACATTCAATGCAGGCATTGCAGCGTCGCAGGAAATTCTGGCGAAGCCTATCAAAAATCCCTGGCATGGTACACATCTCGGCCGATGCTGCAAGTATCCGCGCTACCAATGTTTCCTTGTCAGGCACCGGGGTCTCGTAGACGAGTGTTTTCACATGGCCCCACAAGAAGACATCCATTGGTGTGAGGTCAGGCGAACGGACGGGCCAGGGGACGGGGCCCTCTCTGCCGATCCAGCGCTGTGGGTAGGTACGGTGCAAAGGGTTCGCACTGTGCCATCAAAATGTGCAGGCGCTCCATCCAATTGAAACCACATACGATGTCGCACGTTAAGGGGTACATCTTCTAGCAGCTCTGGAAGGACTGATGCAAGAAAGGTGCGATAGAGGCGGCCATTTAAACGTGGTGGCAGCAGGTATGGACCGATAATCTGTTCATCGATGATACCTGCCCAGATAATCACTGTAAACTGGGTCTGATGGTGCACCTCGACTGCTGCATGTGGATTTTCATAATCCCACACATGGCTGTTTCGGCAACTGAAGATGCCCTCACGGGTGAATGTTGCCTCGTCTGTGAAAAGCACATGGCGCAAAAAACGGGGATCGTCGGTACAAAACTGCAACAGTCGTTGACAGAATTCCACGCGTCGTGGGTAATCCCCAGCCTGCAACGCGTGGACTCGCTGTGGATGATAGGGATACAGCAGATCATCATGAAGGACACGCCACACTGTCGACTGTGATACTCCCACTGCACGTGCAATGCTACTGGTGCTAGTGGACGGTGTGTCGTCCACGCGAGCAAGTACGTCCTCGTCGACCGCCGCGGTGCGCACATGTCTTGGGTGACCGACATGATGGCCTGCACGTAACACATCCGATTCACCAAGGGTACGGTGCACGTTCGAAAACAACCTGCTGTCGGGTTGTCGCCTTTCCTAATACCGTCCGCGATAAGGGCGTGCAGCTGCTCGGCCATTGCCATCTGCAAGGCCGTAGACAAAATGCATGTCCCTCAGTTCTACAAATGTGTAGCGTTCCATGGTACGGTGAGGATAGTGCCAATTATGGAATACTGTACTGCAGTGCACAGGTGGCACACACACACACACACACACACTGGTCACAACGGCTTCGAAACAACGTACTCAATTGTCGTACGTCAAGCACACCACCACCGCACCGGCTCTTTCACTGACACGCTCCCTGACGCTGCACTTCCAATCAGCCCACACGTCCGCACGGCGCTGTGGTACAATCAGCTGACGTTCCTGAGCCACCCGTGCCTGTGCTCTTCACTACCTGACCACTGCCGTCAGGTGGGGCAATGTACTCTGGGGCCTTGTCATCGTGGAACACATGTAGCGTCCTTCATTCTTGCCCCATTCACCCACAACACGTACTTCGTCCGTCTTGCTCGAGCCGACGGGGAGCACTACGTACGATCGTGTGGTGTTTGTGTACACCAATGTGGGGTAACCCAGCAGTTGAACAGACGTGCGTACCCCCACGTAGCTTCATTACACGATTGTCCCACGCAGTTTATCTGTCCAGCCTTACTCGGCCCGGTCTCACACCCACGCGGCAGTGTGCGGCTGCGGTGGTGTGAGGCCACGCTTGGTTTCGGAGCGGAAGGCTGCGGCCGAGGAGGGACTTGAGTAGTTCGGCTGGGGTTGCGCTCGGAAGCAAGCAGCCGCGTCAGGTCTGGGAACGGTGGACCTGGTGATCGGGATGGAAACATTCCGACCTCGTCCATTAGTGTCGTCCACCGTACGGAGTGGTGGGGCCCGTACGACACTCCAGCAGCCTTTCGCCCGCTCCCACCCAGCGATGTGCCTCCGGCTTCATTTCTAAGAGGCTGATTGGGCCCCATCACGACGTTTGTTACAACGTCAGTACGGGGTACGTGGTCCTATCTGTACGTGCACCTTTCATTAGCAATAACCTCCTGTGCCCGTAGTTGCTGTGTTTGTCCTGCTGGCGCACGACCTCTGTGTGACATCCCCTCGGTGCTGCTACGGGGAATCCCTCGTCCCGCATTTTTTGTCTCCTTGGCAGGTACCATTCCCCGTCCGGTCCTCATTCTCTTTTGTTGCACCGTGCTTCGTTCTTGCTGCCGTGTCTCCCCACTCCCCTTGCGCTGCACCGCCAGCGCCGCTATTTCTGCCGCGAACCATGTACGCGTCTGTTGCCTGTCGAGTGTCACGGACCACTTTGCTTGCATTCTCGGTGTGTTTTTACATCCTACGTCGTCCTCCCGTGGTTCTGCAACCCCGCACTACTTTTCTCGACTGCACTGCTTCAGTCATGGTGTTTGTTTCCCGCTGTGCAATTGTTACTTCATGCTTCATAGCTTCTTTTCTCCCTACCGTTGTCGATCGCTACCCTTTCCCTTCACTTGTCTTGCGGGACACTCCTATTTCCTTTGTGGAACCCCATGCGCATGCGTTACGCAGCTGCCGCCTAGTGTTTTTCGGATGGGCGACTTTGGTGTTCCTTTTGACTTCGTTTGTTCCGCCTTTCTATCTTCACTGGTACTAGCTGTACAGAGGTGTGATGTTCATTTTCACACGTTTTCGGCGTTGTCTAGCTCCTCACGGAGGCATCTCTCGGCAAACTGGAAGGGGAACTTTCGTCTCTATTTCATGGGAGGTATCTGTGGTTTTCGTTTGTACTATACCTTTAGAATCACCCTGTATATATATATATATATATATATATATATATATATATATGTGTGTGTGTGTGTGTGTGTGTGTGTGTGTGTGTGTGTGTGTGTGTGTGTGTGTGTGTGTGTATGGGGGGGGTGTTTGTAAGCCAAGTATATGTATAGAAAGTCATACTACTACTCAGAATAATTATCAATGTGTTGGTCACTATGGATCATACTGAATTCTCTCCTTAGAATAGCTATTTAGTTGTATGATGATTACGCCAGGAGAAGACTTACTTCAAGAGATCAACAGCTGTGAATTGCCAAGTTCTTGTTTATAGCATATAATCTGAAGATAGAGAAACAAGGATAGAAACTTGCATATTTTCATTTTCTTGATGCATATAATTTTTTTATTTTGAATTAAATTCTTCAGAAATAGTAATCAATAAAAAGTTTTAATGTAAATTATAAGTGTATTGTATTTACAAATTAAATCTGGTATTTAAAAATATGAATCAAGTAGTTGAGGAAAATGTGCTAATTGAAACATAGGCACATATTATGTATAAAACACAATTCAATATTACAATTTTAAGTTAATTGAACATTTATTATTGTTGTTAAAGACGAATAAAATTTATTACATTGATGCAGTGAATTTCTCGTTTCTTGTTAGTGTATCTCATTAAGAAATCTTTCATATCATTCTTCCAGTCATCATCATTATAAAATTCTTTCATATTATACTTGCAGTTTGCAAACTAAGTAATGTCAATATATCACACTAGATTTGATATATTTTTTTTTATAACAGCATACGCATATACCTGTGAGTAGATGCAATATTTATGCTACTAAACAAGTAGAAGAATTCTAGAATTATGAGTTTCATCTAGAGTGATCTAGCATGCTAACTGATATGAGTACAGGTTCAATCAAGCAGGAAAATGTATTACTTGCTGGAAGTATGGATATGTAGGTGTACACATGGATAGACGTCATTATTGAAATTGATTTTTCATATTTTTTCCGTAAAGGAAAAAATGATTTAGTGTATTTTACTTCTCTCTTAAGACACTTTCGTCTAATAGAAGGGGATGAGTGATGATATGATGAAACTGATAAATGGACACTCCCAAAAGCCCATGTCCAAGCCAGGATTCGAACCGTAGACCCCTGTACTCTATCCATGTTCTAACCACTCCAACACTGGGCCCGGCGTAAGAGAAAAGATATCGTGGTACAGTGTACCAAGAATATAACCGTGCAAATTGTCCATAACCATCTTCATTAATTTTTATCTTATATCTTATGTGATTTTAAGCAATGAATTATTGTGTGTGCTTGTGCAGAAGTTGTCAACAGTTTGTTTGGACTTTTTTTTAAACTTCTTGAAGCTCTTATTGCCTCGAATAAATTGCACCAAAATGATGATGGACAATTTTCACGGTAATACATATGAATCCTATTGCACATGTATTCCATATCGCACACATGAGATAGAATAGATGTACGCAAAGTCACAAACGATGCACTAACTTTTGGCACCATTTTGGTGAAAATCGGAGAAGGTGGGAGGCTGACCCCAAAAGTTAAGGTGTTAATATCTCGGATTTCCCCTTGTGCACAAACGAAATTTTTGCGTTCACATTCGTGCACAAACGATGCACTAACGTTTGGCACCATTTTAGTGAAAATTGGAGAAGGTGGGGGGGGGGGCTGACCCCAAAAGTTAAGGTGTTAATATCTCGGATTTCCCGTTGTGCACAAACGAAATTTTTGCGTGCACATTCCTGCACAAACGATGCACTGACGTTTGGCACCATTTTGGTTAAAATCGGAGAAGGTGGGGGGCTGGCATTTAGACAGCCCCCCCAAATTGACTTGCTAATTTTGGTTTTTTCCGTTTGTGCACAAACGAAATTTTTGCGTGCACATACGTGCACAAACGATTCACTAACGTTTGGCACCATTTTGGTGCAAATCGGAGAAGGTGGGGGGCTGTCTAAATATATGTCCCAGGCCCGTACCTAGGGGAGGGGTCGTGGGAGCCAATACCCCACACTCGAGCCATGATTTTTTTAAATGTGAACCTACAAGAAGCTACGAGAATAACATCGACGATTCTTCAAACTTGTAAACATTTCAATTTTGTCCTTGCATAAATTAATGTGTTTGTTGTGTGGAGAGGTATTCTCCAGAAGTAGCCCCAGGTCACCCAAATAGCCGCCACTGTATAGATATATGTATGTATATATGTGTGTGTATAATATATATATATATATATATATATATATATATATATATATATAATATGTGTGTGGGAGGGTGTAAACACGGATCTTGCCCCTCCCTAAAAAATCCTGCGTACGGGCCTGACTGTGCCTATTAGCAATCACAGCATAACCTGTGATCAAGAAATCACAGCACGTTGAATCACAGACACTGGCACCATTTTCGCATCGCTCATATTTGAACGCTCACGATTTCCAAAATATAATCCCAAAAAAATTATGGTGCGTGTACCGTCACACGGGAGAGGTGACAGCTGTATTTGTCGCGCGACAAGTAATGGAAAGAAACTCCTCAAAAATTAAATTTCAACATACGAAACTGTCACGTGCAGGCATAGGCATGTGACCTACAAATCGAAACACTAGTTTAAAAGCACAATAAGATATTATTTTATGTACGTATATTTCGCAGAAAAGGTGTGCTAAAATAAAGACGCGAATTTTTTAAAAAAATAACACCGATTTTTTTTTTTTAGAAAAATATAACATTGGAAAATTGAGTCCCCCCTCTCCCTCCACCGCGATACAAGAAGAACCAACAAAAACATTCAATATGGCGTCCTGCTACCACGAGAAACGGGATATCATCTAATATCTCTACCCATCTTTCCTGAGCCGACACAGCTGTGCTTCCAAGGCCCTACAAGGAATGGAATAGCTGCCGGAAAGGTTGGACAAGTGGATGTAGCCTTCTCCTCACTACTCGCATCGCAAGACCTTCCCCGATTCGCTTGACAACCGGGTCAATTATGAGAGTCTGCAATCCCTCCTTCCCCCCCCCCCCGGTACGATCCAAAGAGTAGAACGAATAAGAGGGAGGAAAAGGGTTTTTTTTTCGGGGAATCCAATTTGCCGGTCTCCCGCCTCTCATCTTTGGGTGTGTCTGGATCTGTGTTCGATAGAAAGCTTTCTTCGCGGGCCCCCTCCTCCACTTTAAGTCTTGTTCTGGAGACGGAGGTTTTTCTTATCCGGTGCAATATTCTTCCATCGTATGACAACCATTAGTGTGTGCCGCAAGCTGTCTTCTTGGTCATGATGGATATCTCTTATTCGCATAAGCGACGGAATTTTGAGATCGCAACTAGGCAATCCGGATATATCCGGATAATTCGGAAAACCAGAGAATTTGGATATCCTGATCATTCGAATTATACTGAAAATTTCGATACTTGGAAAATTCGAATGGCAGTATAATACGGATATCCGGAGAATTTGGATATCCTGATAATTCGAATTATCCTGAAAATTCCGATATTTGGATAATCCGAATGGCCGGATAATTCGGATATCCGGAGAATTTGGATATCCTGATAATTCGAATTATCCCGAAAATTCCGATATTTGGATAATCCGAATGACCGAATAATTCGGATATCCGGATAATTTGGATATCCTGATAATCCGAATAATCCTGAAAATTCCGATATTTGGATAATCCGAATGGCCGGATAATTCGGATATCCGGAGAATTTAGATATCCTGATAATTTGAATTATCCTGAAAATTCCGATATTTGGATAATCCGAATGGCCGAATAATACTGATATCCGGATAATTCGGATATTCTGGTAATTCGAATTATCCTGAACATTTCGATATTTGGATAATCCGAATGGCCGAATAATTCTGATATCCGGATAATTCGGTTATTCTGATAATTCGAATTATCGTGAACATTCCGATATTTGGATAATCCTAATGTCCGGATAATGCGGATATCCGGATAATTAGTATAATTCTTAAAATTAGGACAATCCTAATATCTGATATCCGGACAATTTGGATATCCGGATAATTCGTATATCAGATTATCCGATATTCGGACAATGTGTGGACTGCAGAGCGAACAGCGGTGCTCTTCTTGTCTTTTAACTTTATTGTATTTTTCATAGTTAACTTGACTTTTGTTCTTTCAAAAAAAAAATTGTAACAAAATTTTGCATTAGAACTCGAATATACATTGTTTCATATGAGAACCCCCCCATTTTACCCAATCGGTTGCCTAAAACGCGAATATTACATAATTTTTTCATAAAAATGCTTTCCTACCTGGGATAATGTCCTTTTTACACAAACACCCTTGTCTCATGACAGTCTAGGACATACTTAAAAAAAAAGTTTCGCAACAACTTTCTTCATTGATAACTTTGCTTCTGTTAGGCTAAAATATGTGCGTCCCAATTTTGGACGACTCTCGCCTATTGGAGCTGTAGTGGGATCCCAAACACTATGCGCCTCAACTGGGTATCGAACCCGGGACGACGTTACAGATTATCCGAATGATCAGCATTATCCGGATATTATCCGTTGCAACCGAAACGGATAATTGGGAGTTCGGATATCCGTTATCCGGATTTTGTGACCATCCTTGGAAACGTGCAAGCAGACGGTGCAAAAACAACCGCCGCTCCAAGTCCAACCGAGCGGAAAACACCCAGGGAAGCATTGATGAATGGGACTCACAGACCACTTCCAGAAGCTAATGCACTGGTATCTGCACAGACTGATCCTTCGTGGATAAGAAACGGCTGCAAGGTTAGCAAGAAAGGGAAAACAAAGCCAGCGTTGTCTATGGACAGTATAAATCTTCCCTCCGTCCCTTCCGAACGATCGCTCGGAGAGGAAATATGACAGGAAAGCTTCTGCTCTTGGGGGAAAAATCAACAGTGGAACGAAAGAAACAATATCGTGCAACATTGAGCTCGATCTTCCAACACAGAGGGAAAACAGAAGCTGGGCAAATGGAGGTCCATTAACCAACTGACACTGCACTCAAAACTATTCTGAAAGATTCTCTCAATGAACGAATAAAATCATCACGAATCGAGTGTCCGAAATAGAGATGCTGCCAAATCTTGAAAACCGGGGGGAGGGGATGCTTGAAACTAGAGATAAGAACACTTTTTTGTTGACAGTCACTACACTAGATATCACATTTGTTGAGGTCCGTGGCGAACTGGTTAGCACAGCGCGTAGTGGCAGAAAATAAAAGCATTAGTAATACATGATTCAAGTAGAAGCCTAGTACATGGTTTCCAAGGTATTTTGCACACGATTTGAAACAGCAAACCTTAATTTACTACCATTTCCAACAAATCAGCCAATTTCCTGTTTAAAATAAGCTTCTTTGATATTTGCCGACCCACTCTTTGCAGTAGTTACAAACAGTTCTCTTAAACCAATTCGAGATTAAAATTACCACCTGAGCGCTAGTGTCGCTTCCAATATGGCCGCTCTACGTAGGATAGATCTTTGTTTACATTCAGTAGTAGTACGTAATAGCAGCGTGTTGTCATTGCTGGTATGGAAGAACGTTTAAATTACGCGTTATATTTAAATATTGCGAATGCGATGTGAATTCCAGGAACTATAACGAAGGTGAAGCTGTGCTGAGAGCGAAGCATTTAATTATGGTAATAAAAATAACAGGGAAAACGCACGAAACTAATGTATACGCACTGGTTTTTCAAAGCGGTGCTGTTTCATCTGCACTGCACCTCGGTTGTAACTGCCTAACTGGGGCTCTCAGAAATGATTTGAAAATATAGCAATTCACCTGTATTGCAAAGCTTGGGAGGAAATAAATGAAAACATGCCGTTGCAGTTTTTTTCCCCAAAGAGGCAGGCTGGATTAATATCAACACCGGATAATGATAATAATAATAACAACAACAATTTCATTTAGGCTATTTTCAGTCTTCACTGAAAATTGACATACTGAATCAAACAGCAGCATTAGCATGTTAATTATGTTTTTCTGACTTACCTTTATGATTAAGGACATTAATTAATTCTCAAACTATTTTCATCTTTGCACTTAACCGACTTGCACCTGTTCCAATTTACATACACAATACATTGTTTTCGGAAAAAAATGTTATATTCATAAAGAACAATTTAAAACTTATTTTCATGGCAATAAAACCATCTTTCCGAAAGATTCTTTCGGAAAATAGAGTGAACAGACTCGTGCATTCTTCGTAATTTCCTTGCCGCATTTCAGTTATGCCAATCTTGTCCATCAGTTCTGTTTTCCCATATTTATTTAAACATTTCATTTTGTTGATTCCACGGGGTGGAAAACACATGTAAGCTTTTCACTTGTCCTGAACCACAAAACGATTTATAGCAAAAAACTGAACAGTATACGCTACTTTTTCGCATGTTCCTCATGCTTTGAACGGCTTCAACACGACGAAGCATAGCGAGGTGTCCTACGTGGAGTGGTTCCTGAAAATCTCACCAGGTGGCATATCGGATAATTTTAATCGCGAATCAACTGTATGGTGAAATGAGATCCTTGGCTCTGACTGCAGGTCTAAACATGATCCATTTAGCACGTAACAATTGAAAATAGTTTAGTGAAAATACAACTTTGACTATATTCTAGTCCCTTTCTGTAACTTCGTCCTTGCCCGACCCTGTGGCCGAGCGGTTAGCACATCGCGCTGCGACGTCAAGGGTCCCGGGTTCGAATCCTGGTCGGGCTTGGTTGTTTGTGAATGTCCATTCATCAATTTCATCATTTCATCACTCATCCCCATCTTCGCAAATTAGCCAAGAGGCACAAAACGCGAAGTAAAATAAACTAAATCAATCAATAACTTCGTCCTCTTTTTAATAATTTGAAGTATTCCTTTTCTGAGATAACTGCTGTCACAAGAATTACAATAAAATGCAATGTTATGTCTGCACTCTTTTACAAGTTCCAATGTTGGTGGGTCCTACACCCCCTCCCCTTTTGGACAAGTATTTAAAAAAAAAGAAGAACGTCAAAGTCAGCAAAATTTGTCAAAAACGAGCACTGACTACCAAAAAAAAAATACGTATCCCCCTACACGATCCTCAGCTTGCCACTGACAGCGAGCTGTGACTCCAGGTGTCCCGGGTTCGAATCCCGGCCTGAGTGTGGGTGTTCTTTGTGCTTGCCCCTTTACCAATTTCATCACATCGTCACTCATTATCACCTCGCGATTAGCCAAACGTGGCACAAATTATATAAAAAAAGATACCCTATTCCGTGCTGAGCTAGGTAACGAACTGTTTCATTTTCACATTTTGGGTGCAACGTAAGTGGGCTGTGCGATTTCGATATGTCGATACCAAAGTTCGATATCTTTGAATCAGTCGATGCATCGAGTATCGAAAATATTGATGGTATCGAGGCCACTAAAATAACTTTCTGTCCGACGTTTGGATAGCAATTCTAACTAGAAAAAAAAATGATTTGGGTTCTTTAAAGTAATGGGCACGTCAGCATGTAGGCTATTTGTACCCGTCATGGAAAACGGAAGACATGACAATAACAAGAAGAAAATATGTCTTTAAAAACTTACTAAATCAATTGCTAAAACTAATGATAGACTACACTGTCTCCGAGGATAAATTCTCCACCACACAAAAGGAGAAACACACAACAATATCCCACAGAGGGTTACCCTGCTATCGGGTTCAGACGCCAGAGCCTCGTTAACTGAAAACGAAGAGAGTAGATATCGTAGCCTTCTATTGAACTATTTGCACCAAAGAACATCGATAGATTCTGCACTTGGTACCACGTGACGTATGTACCTTGTCAACGATATAGTGTAGCATCCATATTATTTATCATGTCAGCGAAATATATCGTGTCCAAAATTAAGACACGACTTAGCATCTAATGCCACGCAAGCACTGTTCGATTTAAATAGTAAAATAACAGCATTACAGTAAGCTGAACATGAAATTAAAATTCGTCGTTCTGGGCAACTATTAATGATCAACATGAGCCGTAAACAGTGTTAGGCTTAAATAGAAGCACTAAAAAGTCTAAAATAAAACTTCGTTAACAATGCTAGACGAATGCGGAAATATAGAAGCACTTGTTGCAGCTAAATTAGTCTGCAGCAATTATGGTGCATGGAAAACATTATTTGTGAAGAATGAATTGTGCAGCTCACTAGGCTATATTGATTTTTTAATATTCTAAAATCATCCTGATGCAGCTTATGGTGCGTATCTAGCATTGGCTTCCCAGGAGGGCAAATGTCAAGTTTGTGTCCAGCTCACTAGGCATGAGTCTCTTTTGATGTGTAGAATAATAACATTTTAGGGCCGTTACCATAGTTGCATAGAAAATATGACTGAAGCGAGAACTGCAAAATCTTTTAGCTATTCCGTAAAGGAGCACAAAATGCCCCATATTGTCAATGGCATTGTCCTGCTAAAATAGTAGTGCGAACAATCAAGAAAACTACATCCCACTCTTTTTCCTTCTAGGTTCAAGAGCATTTTTTACCTTCTGTCGGGTTAAATTTTAGTTTATCCTGCATTTTCCTAAAGAATTTATCTGTAAAAACTACGTGCCTCCACCGGGTATCGAACCCGAGACCCCTAGATTACAAGGCAGTGACGCTACCACAGTGCCATCTAGGAGGTCCTATGCTGGAATTAGAAAAATTAGCTAGACCCGATCATGTCTATTATATTGTACATATTTGCTTTTGTCTTTCTTCTGCCCTTGTCCTAAGTGGTTTACTCAATTTAGTGTTGTATATTGAACCTGATATTAAGACGGCCACCCATACAGAAAGATTTCGAATTGTTGTGCATTGAACGAGTGCTCCCTGGGCGATGGCAACAATGAGGGATTCAAAAGGAACAATTAAAAGCTAAAATTATCGAGGCCTCGGTGGCGTAGGTGGCTTTGGTCGATCCCGTGCATGCTCTTGGGTGCAGCTTGCTTGTCCCACATGATAGCTACGTGCTTGATGGCGACTTGCCTACGCCCGGACACACGGAGGATCCCTCTGACCTGGAATTCGTCACCCGATGGTGGGCCTCACAAAGTTTTTATTCATTATGTGAGGATGGATTGATGTAGGATCTAGAGATGGACGGTGGACAACAATTACCTTCCGCAAGGGGTCCCGGGTTCGAATCCCGGCCTGGGTATGGATTTTTTTTTACAGATTCTCATTTTTTCGTGTTCATAAGGGTGTTCGTTATGTTTATTATTACAATAAAATGCATCGTTAATACAGAATATGTGTAAAGTACTCCTTCTCTAATACAGGGTGTCTATAAATTAAGTAGATATATATTTTGTTGAATTGTTAATTTTATTCGCGATGGTGCATGTTCGTTACACATTACTTTCAATATGTGCACCATCAAGCATTACGACACACTTTCCATTTGTCGGCAGTGGCGCGAAAGATGTTCTGGAGCATTGCCGGTGTTATGGAGCTTGTGTAATGAGATTTCGGAGCTCCTTCAATATGGTAATGGGTCGGATGAACACATGTCTGAAATATACTGTGATTCATATAATAAATACTTCAAAAAATATTGTACAATGTGCAGACTAATTTCCTGGTTCAGGTGACAGAGCAGCAGAATTTGGAAATGGAGCAGACGTTTCCTGCGCGTTGCATTGGTAGAGATGGTGCAATTGCTGATGTCCTCTGAACTCACAGTCAATGACATTTCTTGATTGCAAGGATTCCATTGACAAGAAGTCTATCGAGATATTTTCATAGTAGAGAAAAGTTCCTTTTGCAGGATTCGTTGGAAGCAAACATGCTAATGGTAAAACGAAAAAAATACGGAATAGCATAGAAACAGCCGAAATCTTTAATTAGATAATCAGGAACGTTTAAAAATTAAATGCATCTTCATTGCTGGTAAGAAGCACAAAAAAGGTGTTGAATTGGAACTGACATTTTGAAAGTCGCGAACTCAATCTTTTGAAAGAGATTTTAACCTGAAAGGTATGGTATTATACTTTTTTATTATAATATAATTGGAAAACTTGTAGATCTTGCCGCTGTCCAAGATATTGATTGTAAAACTTAATTAAATTAAGCTGTAACATTGTACAAATTAAAGACTCGCAAGAGAATTATTTCCTTAAAATTAATGTTTTCATTCCGTACCTTCAAGACCAAAAAGGAAAGGAAAGGAAGTTTTCTGTGTATTTGAATTACATAAAATCTTCACTTCGTACATAAAATTAATTCTAGGCTTAAAATGAAAAAAAAAGCATGATTTTTTGATAAATATAGTAGGCAATTCCAAGGAGATGAATTTTCGCCATTTCGCGTATGTATCAGTAAACAATGCAGAGCCATCTATCCGAGAATGTTTGAATCATTGTTGCATTATATTCTGAACTTCATAAGGTACCTTATGCTCCCGAATAGGAAACACAAAAAAATATTACACAGAGGTGCAGGAACGTTCTGGGCTCTACAAAGTTGAATTTATGCGCGGGGTGTGTTTCAATGGATTTCAATTTAAACTGTAGGCTTGCATAAAGTAGACAAATGAAACAAATAAACTCTGGCCATTTCATTTTAGAATAACTGAAAATTTTCAAAACAATATTTTCAAAAGTTTGTATTGCCAATAATAAAATACCGTATTACAGAGTAATTTTGAATATTTTAATTTTGTGGTAATTTTCATTGTAAAATGGAGAGTCAAATGAATATCTTAACTTATTTTTGATTGATTGGTTTGCTGTTTTAAGTCCACTTTATGCACAGTAATGCTAATCGGGACTGGACCTACAGTTTAAAGTGGGACCCGATCTAGTATATGCCTCCACCGGGTATCAAACCCGGATCCCCTTGTTTACAAGACGATGACGCTTCCATTGCGCCATGGGGTTCATTTGTTTTTGTTTCTTATCGAGTAGATTTCTGTATGTAGGATTGCACAAGGTTGTTGTATTTTAGCACAGACCTATTGCTCATCGACTATATTTTCAACTTTGAGTTAGTGTCTGTATACCTCAAGAAGAATAAGTCTTTGGGGTCCACGTGCAGTCACTTATGAGCCACTGCGAACGGAGGCCATTGTCGAACTTTCTCCTCCATTAGTAAACTTGCTGCTGTGGTAAGCATGCATAGAGATATTGAATTTTCATTTGACGAAAAATTTCTCTACGTTTTAGGCTGATAGAACGCAAGAACCACTCCTCTTCACTGGTGCAAGTGTGTATAAGAGGCGCCATCTTTAATATTTCAAAAATGGTGTTTTGAACCTCACTTGATTAGTGTTTCAGCCTTGAGCATAGGCGTACGCAGACTCTCTGATTAGGGGGGGGGGGGGCAAGAGCCTTGATGAAAATCCATCATTCCATCTCAAAGGTTCGTAACCAGGATTTTTTTTAGAGCGGGGGGCAGGAGGGGTCCGATAATGCAGAACAAAGAGAAGCGCCGAAAATGCTGTTGCATTAGCCGAGTTAGATTATTGTACGTCAAGTTTCAGCTACTTTTGGCTAATTGTGTAATCATGACGATGAGGATGATGATGATGAAATTGACGAGAAAACACTCACAAAGACCACCCATGCCCAGACCGGGACTCGAACCATGGACCCCTGGCGTCTTAGCGTGATATTCACTCTGCCACAGCGGTCGGCGAAATGCTGTTGAAGTATTAGATGGGACCAGCAATGCTATGGTGGTATTGCAAGGAGCTAAATGTACGTAATTGTAAAGTTGAAAATTATGACCCGAAGTAATGGAAGAAATTCAACTCGTCGATAGACACGACAACACGACAATCAGAAACACAGTCGCTCACATCCAAAGGATGTCACAGCGTACCGCTTAGATTATTGTTTGCATTCAATTCTCAGAAGTATTCGAATAGTGCAGCGTGAGTCACAAGTCCCTGACCACCCTTATAAAATGAAAGGGAGTGTAGATTGCAGCAATTGGTCATGGTAGTAATATGTTAGGCCTAGGAGAAAACTTTGTGGTGCATGTCATGACAACGTCCGCCATCTTGGTGACCGCCATCTTGGATACAACTTTATTTCTTTAAATGGGACGGAGGCCATGTGGAGTATGGTTTTGGGCTAGAATTTCACCAGGAATTCAGTGGTGAAGTCAGATTTATAAAAACTTTAATGATAAGGAAGTTATGTGCATATGAAAGTTACACAATCTGTTCAACATGCTGTCGTTCTTGTGCCTTTCACATGTGGAGACGGTTCTCCCATGCTATCTGGACACGGAACAATATCTCAGGTGTGATTTGTGCACATATATCTAGTATCCGTTGCTACAAGTGACCCACATCTCGAATCTTTACGGCATACATGATTGACTTCAAATGACCCCACAAGTAAAAAAGTGAGTGGCGTCAAATCTGGTGATCGGAGAGGCCATTTTACTGGCCCACGTCGACCAATGCATCGACAAGGGAACTATAGGTCCCAATAGTGACGAACCTGTTGCCCATAATGAGGTGGTGCCCCATCCTGCTGAAAATATGAGGGGAAGCTGCCATCCTCCGTCAAAACTGACTGTAAAATGTGTTCTTGTAGCAACTGCAAGTAGCCTTCTGAATCTAAAATGTCACGAATGAAGAAGAATGGGCCAATGATACGTGTCCCCCAGATCCCGACCCACACCATAACTTTCCCAGCACCAACCATATTGATCGAATCTCTCCAAAACGGGTTCTCGGAGGACCAATACCGCATGTTTTGTTTATTCACTTCCATATTCACATAAAAAATTGTTTCATCAGAATGCAGAATATGCAGTGCAAAGTGTGGTTCCTGGCGAATTTGCTCCACAGCCCATTCACAAAACTGCAATCTCCTATCCGGGTAGTCCTCAGAGAGATGGCGCTGCAGCTGCAACTTGTGCGGGTGACACTTAACCATCTCTAACACCCTGCAAATGGAACTCTGGCTGACACCACATTGCACAGACATTCGGCGTGTGCTGCGCTGCGGAGACTTGGCAAACGATGCTAGCATTGCCGTAGCTATTCCTTCGTCAGTGGCAGTTCTGGGCCTACCAGATCGTGGCCTGTCACGTGCTGTACCGCTCTCTTCAAACCTGGTCACCAATTGAGACACTGTAACGTGAGACACTGGGTTCCGTTGAGGGTTCCGTTCGTTGAAACCACGAGCTACAGCACTGGCACTTCTGCGCCCCCCGCCCCCTAACACACACAACTTGATGATCTGGATTCGTTCGGCCTTATTCTATGGCATGCATCAGCACCTGCAAATGATACGTAATTAACACTTTCATATGCCCATAACTTCCTTATCATTAAAGTTTTCATAAATCTGACTTCACCACTGAATTCCTGGTGAAATTCTAGCCCAAAACCATACTCCACATGGCCTCCGTCCCATTTAAAGAAATAAAGTTGTATCCAAGATGGCGGTCACCAAGATGGCGGACGTTGTCATGACATGCACCACAAAGTTTCCCCCTAGGCCTAACATATTACTACCATGACCAATTGCTGCATCCACACTCCCTTTCATTTTATAAGGGTGGTCAAGGACTATCGACGATATATCGCCGATATCACGATAGAGAAAAAAATATCGTATCGTATCGTCTGTGACGCTATTTTCGTGACGATATATCGCGATACCTATTTTCCGATATCGTTCATCCCTAATAGAATCGTTACTGTTATGATGGCTATTATTATGATAAATTCATTACATAATGTTATTATTCATGATGGTGCTGTTATATTACTTCATGTTGTGATAGTAACATTATTTTGTAATATAGATGGAATTAAAAATGAGTATGTAAAAGAATGTTGCTAATATTATTGATTAATTGAAAGATTTTAAAAAGAGACGCTGGTGTGTTCTTTACTTCCTCTCAAGCGATGAAGTAAAGGCAGTCTCGTTGTACAGCAATACCGATGTGAAAGCTTGAATTTGCAATCATGCTGGCGATAAAGGGTTCAGCATATTCTATGATCCGGGGCAGTTAAAGGGGGTTCCTCAAGGGGTTGGGTTTCGTGTCATAGTCATTAAGGAATCTTCGTTCTAACCACAGTGCGAATTAAGCTTTTTGTTGGGGAGAAGGGGGGGGGGCACTCAAAGGCGTACTTGTGACTTCATTTCGTGAGGTAGTTTTTTTGGGTATGCAAGGTTTGAGTTCTTTCCATGTCCACTTTATGGACAGATAGGCTAATGAGAACCTTTTTTGAGTATGTACATTTGTGTAAAGGCCGAATCACACGGAACTAGATATTCAGTTAGTTGGCACTGGACTGGCTACCTGCCCGGGTGTGATGGCTGCCTGAGATTATTCAATTCGCTACCAGCTTCTATACGTAATTTAGAAAACAAGCAGTTTGCTAAACACATTAATAATATATTAGTACGATATTGTGTATATATAGTGTCACGGACTTTGAAGAACACTTCCGTCAGGGCCTGTAAAATGTAAATGTCTACTCATAATGCATCACAGGGTTTTTGTACATGGCTTGTATTGTAATCAAAATAGAGTACTATTTTCGAATTGCTTTCGCTGAAATAAAACATGTAGTTTAATTTGCAAACTGTATTGTTGAATGTGTAATATTTTAATATGTATTTTTAATTTTATTTTCTTTTGTAATTTTTTATATTAACATTTATATACTTAGTATGACGAAGTCTATTGCAATCATGTTGTCTAATGACTAATAAATAATTCTATTCTATTCTATTCTTTTGAATAGGACATGCTCTAATTGCTACTAGCTTTCCTCCAATGGATTCTGTGGAAGAGCTAATCAGAGCAAAGTTTGGCCATGTGAAGATAATCTGTGAGTTTGCAAAGGCAGTTTTTTGTCTGTGGTTTCCGAGTGTTGGCTGTTTTTGTTAGTTCTCGATAAAAACAAAAAGGAAAGAGTTGACGTCCAGTGCATTCATGTTCAGTTCAGTAATATTTAGGTATTTATGCAAAGCGATGAGATATGTACGTGACAAATATGATTAGCCGAAAATGAAAATCCTTATTATTACAAGTGTATTAAATGAAATGTTTGATTTTTTTAAAAATTTGCGAATGAATCCTGCGAATCTCATGTATGAATATGCATACAAGAGTTAATTAAAAAAGCTTGTTCGATACGCATTGATTACTATATTTTTTCGAGACAATCTCTTGTCCTTACTTTTCTTTCTTAATTTTTAATAAAAGCACAAAGCAGTAATTCCCCTACAACATTCTTCAAATTGCTCGTCCATGTTTACAGATTGTCTGCTCTGTGCAATGTCTTATGGGAACAAAAGAACAAGCATCGTGTGAGGCGAAAACTAGAGTGCGCGCCAAATCTCCTGCATATGGTCTTGAATGGCTGATCAGCACCAGCGAATCACAGACGTGCGGCGTTGCCTAGTTCCGTGAAAAGGCGTTTCGCTCAACCACGCTGTCTCTTTTCCGTGTGAGATTTCGACATGGCACCGCTGCAGTATGCTGCTATTGGCTATCGCCATATGCAGGAGAAGCCAGTCCAGCGCCAACTAGGGCAATCGTACTGGAAATCCAGTTCCGTGTGATTCAGGCTTTAGTTACCAGTCCGTAAACTAAACTACTATTGCCTTTCGGTTCTAAGTACCTTAGAATATCTGTTCTAACCCAAGACATTAAATATTATGATTACATTTACACGTAATTTAGAAACACACAGTGTATTTACATTCTAAGAAAACTCAAGCTTTGACCAACTTTATATTACAAACCTGCCTACAAGTTTCTTATGAACACTTTTAATGCTTGTAAAATATCAGCACTATGCCTCTTGTCTCGGTGAGGTCGGTCAGTTGCAGAATGGTGTCCTTCTTTAATCCACAAGGCTGCATACTTTTTGACAGGCAAATCTTGGATGAATTGACACGAATTATTTTTCAATTGTGCTTATTACATACTTAAGAAATGGTATACTATATGCTTTCAAATCCATTTCTTTTGAGGGGGGGGTAGAAACATCCCTGGCAGGGATAAAAATAATTTTCTTTTGCCGGGGATATTGGGGGGTGGGATCCCCGACATACCCCGTTAATTCGCGCACTGGTTCTCACTCTTGGTAACTTTGTATAGATGTATACTGTGGACTCGTGACTGCAGGGATGTTTCTACCCCCCCTCAAAAGAAATGGATTATTCAGCATTCAGACCAGTGTCCCCTTTTTTCGCTGGTGGCTGCAATTTAGGGTGTCCACTATTTCACCCTTCATAGCCATATCCCAACACATGGGCGATTTTGGGGTACACAACACTAAAAAATGGTAATTCAATCCTCCCTTGGTAATTTTTTAAATTATTATCTATTGAACGATTCCATTTAACTTATTTCAGCGTAGTAGTTGTGGTGTGCTTGTATGTGGGTTTGTCTTGCGTAGTAGATGTGCTGTCTAGTGTGGTTGGGAGTCTTGTGTAGTAGTTCTGCTGTCTAGTGTGTTTTTGTTTATCTTATGTAGTAGTTATGCTGTCTAATGTATTTCTGTTTGTCTTGTGTAGTATCGGTGATGTGTCTTGTGTTGTAGTTGTGCTGTCTAGTATGCTCGTTTTTGTCTTGTGTAGTAGTTGTGCTATCTAATTTGTTTGTGTTTGTCTTGTGTAGTAGTTGTGGTGTGTAGTTTGATTATGTTTATATTGTGTAGTAGTTGTGGTGTGTTTGTGTTTATATTGTGCTATAGTTGTGATCTGTTTGTCTGATTCTTGTATAGTAGTTGTGCTGTCTAATGTGTTTGTGTTCGTCTTGTGTAGTAGTTCCTCCATTCATATTGGGGGTTAGGCGTAGAGCTGACAACTCTGCACTGTAAAAAGACATGTCAAGAAACAACAATATAAGGCCATGGATGTTCCCAAGGTAAAATATTCCGGAGGTAAAATAGTCCCCCGTTCGGATCTCAGGGTGGGGACTACTTTGGGAGGTCCCTGGACTAAGGATAAGATCTACGTTAGGAATAAGGATATTAAATTAGGCACCTGGAATGTTCTGAGCCTTTACCGGCCTGGGGCATTTCAGTGTACAGTTAATGAGATAGTTAAGTATAAATTAGATGTATTAGCTGTCGATAAAGAAGGCATTATGAAGTCAGGAGAAGAGAATTGTAAAACTAAAAATTATACTTTTTTCTATGGTGGTACTGAAAATCATAATTTTGGAACAGGGTTTTTCATAAATAATAGAATTATCTCGGCTCTTAAAACAGTAGCATTTATTAATGATAGGATATCATATGCAGTTTTACAGGGTAGGTGGTGTAAAATTATTTTAATAAACATACATGCTCCAACGGAAGATAAAGATGATAATACTAAAGATGATTTTTATACAGAGTTAGAACAGGTCTTTGATAAATTTTCTCAGTATGATATGAAAATTCTGTTAGGTGACTGTAATGCACAGATTGGCAAAGAAGAGACATTTAAACCCACGATTGGTAAAGAAAGTCTTCATGAATTAAGTAATGATAATGGTATAAGATTGATTACTTTTGCAACCTCAAAGAATTTAATTGTGAAAAGTACCACTTTTAAACATAAATATATCCATAAATATACCTGGTCTTCTCCAGATGGTAAAACTCATAATCAGATAGATCATATTCTCATTGATAAGAGAAGGCATACTAGTATAATTGACGTTCGTACACATAGAGGTGCTGACTGTGCCAGTGACCATTATTTAGTAATTGCTAAATTAAGAGAAAGACTCTCAGTGATAAATCATAAGCAACAAAATCTAAAAGTTCTAAAATTTGATACAGGAAAGTTTACTGATGAAAGAATTAAGAAAGATTACCAAATTAAACTGTCAAATAGATTTGAGGTTTTGCAGGATTTAAATGATGATGAAAATATAAATGAAACAGACGTAAATAAGAATTGGGAGCACATACGTAATGCAATAGAATCAGCAGCTAAAGAAAGTATAGGATACCATAAACCGAGAAAAAGTAAGCCATGGTTTGATAATGAATGTCATAATCTAATAGAAATAAGAAATCAGGCTAGACTTAGGTGGTTAAATAACTCTGATGATACAAATCTAAACAATTATAATAGAATAAAGCGAGAAGTTAACCGCACGTTTAGAAGTAAAAAGAGAGATTACTTGAAAAGCAAAATTAACGAAATTGAAACAAACAGCAAAAATAAAAATATCAGAGATTTATATAAAGGTGTAAATGAGTTTAGAAAGGGGTGGCAACCTAAAGTAAACTTGATAAAAGATAAAGATGGTGATCTTCTAGCTGACCCAAACGATATTCTAAATAGATGGAAGAACTACTTTAATGACCTTTTAAATGTTCATATAGGAGATAAATCAGAAGTAAATGAAGTCCACACAGCAGAACCTTTAGTTCCAGAACCTAACTTGACTGAAGTTAAAGATGCAATTAAAAGGCTAAAGAATAACAAAGCACCTGGCATTGATTTAATACCAGCTGAGTTAATTAAATATGGTGGAAATTCATTAATATGTCAAATTCATAAATTAATTTGTTTAATATGGAATAAAGAAGAAATCCCTCAACAGTGGAAAGAATCCATAATTGTTCCTGTGTTTAAAAAAGGTGAGAAAATGAACTGCAATAATTACCGTGGAATTTCTCTACTCTCAACAACATATAAAATATTGTCTAACATTATTTTAACAAGACTAACCCCATTCATTAACCCCATATGCTAATGAAATTATAGGTGATTATCAATGTGGATTTAAACGTAACAGATCAACTACAGATCAATTTTTTCACATCAGACAGACACTTGAAAAAAAATGGGAATATAATCAAAATGTCCATCAGCTATTCATTGATTTCAAAAAAGCATATGATTCGGTCAAAAGAGATAAATTATATAATATATTAGTAGAGTTTGGAATACCTAAGAAGCTTGTTAGTATGATAAAAGTATGCACCAGTGAAACAGAAAGTAAAATTCGTGTGGGTATTAATATGTCTGACAAATTTACAATTCATGATGGGTTAAAACAAGGAGATGCATTATCTCCATTGCTCTTTAATTTTGCCCTGGAATATTCTGTTAGGAAGGTAAAAGAGACTAAAGAAGGACTAAAATTAAATGGTGTGACTCAGTTGTTAGCATATGCAGATGATGTAGACTTACTGGGGGATGATGTGAATACAATTAAGAATAATGCTAAAATATTTTTCAAAACTGCTAAAGAGATAGGTTTGGAAGTTAACAAAGACAAAACTAAATATATGCTTACAGGCCGAAACCAAGTGTTATGTAATAATCAAAATCTAATTATTGATAACAACTCGTTTGAACCAGTTTCCAAATTCAAATACTTAGGAGTAATATTAACAAATGAAAATTATATTAAAGAGGAAATAAAAAGTAGGCTTAATTCAGGAAATGCATGTTACTACTCTCTTCATAAACTTTTGTCTTCTCGTTTAATATCTAAGAAACTAAAAGTTAAAATATATAAAACAGTAATTTTGCCTGTAGTATTATATGGATGTGAAACTTGGTCCCTTACATTGAAAGAGGAACAGAAATTGAGGGTATTTGTAAATAAGATCCTTAGGAAAATCTTTGGACCTAAAAGGGATGAGGAGACAGGTGAGTGGAGAAGGTTACATAATTTAGAACTACATAATTTGTATTCATGTCCAGATATTATTAGAATAATTAAATCAAGAAGACTTAGGTGGGCAGGCCATGTGGCACGAATGGAAGAGGAAAGACGAGTTTACAGGATTCTTGTTGGGAAACCTGATGGTAAGAGACCTGTAGGAAGGCCAAGACGAAGATGGAGGGACAACATTGAGATGGACCTAAGAGAAATCGGTAGGGATGGAAAAGAGTATATAGATCTTGCTGAAGATAGGGAAAGATGGAAGGCCTATGTTGCTGCAGCCATGAACCTTCGGTTTTAAGAAGGCTAGGGAGTTAGTTAGTTAGTTAATATTATTGGAATTAAGTTTATTATTAATATTTGTACTCTTATTTAAATATTTCATTTGGTGCTGTATAAATAAATAAAAGTAATATTCCATCTAAAAATACTAGGAAAAATACATATCAAAGTCATGTGGCTTATAAGAATGTTGATATAGTTAGGCAAGACAGAATTTATGATTAGCATAATTCGTATTGATAATGGATATCTTATTTGTAATAATAAAATAGTAATAAATCTTAATTGAATTTCAATGTCAAGGGATAGTTTAAATAGAATATCAATTTTGGAATTAATATTGGTATTTTAACTAAAAAAAGCAAAAGCTATACTAATAAGATGAAATTAAATAAAGATGAGATTTCGGAGAATACCTCTACATATTATGCATACGTTACAGAGGACACGGAATAACTAGAGAAAGAAATCGAATAAAGAAAATGCTCTGATCGGGAATCACTGCCGGTGTCACGGTGTTGAACGCCCATGCACGATAGAATGTGAAAAGGAAGGCAAAATAAATAGCCTATGGAAACAGCTGTGAAAGAATGGCTACGAGGAGGAGGATAGACTGGACATAAACAGAAGAAGGAAGAAAAGTGGCAGGGGAGAAGAGGAAGAGAAAGAATGAGAGGAAGAGAAAGGAAAGGAGAGGTGGTTTGTCATGAGGAGTATGGGGAAGACCATAGAAAAGATATGCAAAGTGCATAGGAAAGCGGGCATTAAAACTTACAGGAAGGGAGGACGAAGCATCTTAAGAATAGCGAAGAATGCAAACAAGAAAAAGGAAAACAGAGTAGAGGAAGAGGAAGAGATTATCTACGAAGTGAAATGTAAAGAATGTCAGAGTGTGTACATAGGAGAAACAAAAAAAAAGAGGATGAAATACAGGTTGAAAGAATAAAGGGATGATGTACGAGTTAAGAGAGAGAGAAATGCAATATTTAAACACACGAGAGAAACAGGACATGACATAGAGTGGGATGAGGCTAAGCAGATAGGAAGGGAGAAGAGAATGCTAGTGAGAAAATGGAAGGAGGCCAAGGAAATAGAGAAGAAAGGTGAAGAAGACAGAATGAACTGGAATGGGGGACTGAAGATAGACAAAGAATGGAAGAAGGTGTTAGGAAGAGTGGAAAGGACAAGAGCGAAGGAGGAGAGAAGAAGGAAGAGGAATGAAGGAAGAAAGTATAAGGAAAAAGAGCATGAGATAAGAAGTCCAACCACGTTCCAGATGAAAGGGAATGTTTATCAAAATCGCTTGTCAGATGAAACAACAGTTGACAGGATGCCACCTGCTGGAACACCTGGAAAAGAATGTTCCAGATAAACAACTTTGAGGGGAGTTATTTTTGTGTATAGGCCTATATATCTTCCTGTTTTGTACCTTATTTCATTTGTATTTGGTACAGAGTCTGAAGAAGACCTTGCTAGAAGGTTGAAACGTAACGTTTAGTTTTATGTTTTATAATAAAATAAATTCTACCTTGGTCAGCATATTGGGTTTCTGATTATCATGGAAACAAGGCTTAATGTAGTTATAAAGGTATGTTTAATATATAGATGTATTCTCAGATATCTCATCCTTACAGTGATGTAGGACACACATCACAATTTTGTTTCATTACGATGAAACCACATGACAAGTTTGTTTGGAAATTCTGGGATGTAGCCCAGAAAATAGCACATACACCGTGATTCAGAAGTTATGGTGTAAGAAGAAAGACATCATGCGAAAGTATACTAAAAACTGTAAGCGGACAATCACGAAAGCAAATGAAGGTGCAAGGTCATAAGGTTGTGTGAAGTAGTGTAACTAAACGCCGTTAGGAGCGCTAGTGGCACAGTCTTTCAAGATGGCGACATCGAAGCAAGAGAAAGCATTTTCCGTGTTGAAATTTGCTCTTACAGGGTCAATCGTGACAGTGCAGCGATTTCTTTCTTTAGGGATACATCAAGGACACAGCGTATCTGCCTCCTGTGCCACAAAAACCTTGACGAACTAAAGCATCTCTGGAGCAGTGAAGTTGAGGATATGCTTGGACTTGTCTGGGCAGAACTTAATTACCGTATTGATGTGTGCCGTGTCCCCAATGGTGCCCACATCGAGCACTTGCAATGATGAGTTAAAAAACTTGGATAATTGTACATCAATTCATGTCAATATGGTTGCGGTATGTAATTTCATATCCGATTAAATAAGATTTCATTTTACACCATTACTTCTGAATCACCCTGTAAGTACACTGCTCCACAAAACTTAAGCAACACCAAGGGAAGAGAAGGAAACAAACACAAAAACAGGGTTCACCCTGTGTACCATTTTGCAATATTGCTGGTTATTTTCATAGCATGTTGCATCTGTACCTTATTGGTGTTCATAAGCCCGGATCAAGAGCAGCCCGGATTGAGGTCCGGTGAGTTTTCAGGCCACCCAATACGGGTGATGTCTTTTGTTTCCAGGAATTGCGACAAAATATGTGTGCGGTGGGGACGAGCATTGTCATCCACAAACAGCAACTTCGGAAAAAGTGTTCCACGGAAATTTCGAACATATGAACGCAAAATGTTGTTTTTCTCAATTTCAGATGGGGCTGAAAACTCATGAACCCCTCTCTACGTACGCCAGTGTAGCGTGACAAAGCTTAAATAAACTAGGGACGATTATGTGCAAAAGAGATACTTTTTAAAGGTTATTCTAAAGATTTACAATGTTCTCTAATACTCTGCTGCTCTCATAATCTCTTGGTGTTCCTTAAGTTTTGTGAAGCAGTGTAATTCAAAAGTAACCGATGTAGCAGTCACCTTAAGTCAAATGCGGTGATGGTACCTTTAACAGTGGCAGCCATCCACTTAACTCTTCACTCCGTTACACTCAGTTAAAACACGTGCGTAAAACACACGCACACGTACAATCCCCCTTCCACCATTACTCACATCGCCGACATGGTGGCAGGGACAGGCAAATTTGTGGAATCGTTTAATGCGTATATTTGTAAATTAATCTGCGGCCGCGAACTGTCGAATGCGCTACACGCCGATGTGGATTATCTCCGCGGTATTGGCAACCCTTGTCAGCGCGCTTCTGTACTCTCATTGGTAATGCAGTGTTGCGGCATGTCAGGATAAACCCACGGACGCTTTGCAATTATGAGGCGGCGCTTCGTACCCAATCAAAGCGAACATGAGTTCTGTATTAAGTTAACACCCCTGCCTCATCCGCAAACATCATCGCCCGGATTATGCAGGGGACGACAAGCCTATGTAAATATAAATATAAAAAGGGTGGGAAAATGATTGTGACAATGGTGTTATTTATCCCATCGATTATACAGTTTGCATCATCAGCCTATGGCAGCACTACAGTTCAATATGGAGCGCTTGAATTACCACTGACATTCACAGGGTGATCCTAAAGTACAGTGCTAGTTTTCTTCGATGTTATGCCTAATGGAGCCGCGGGGGTCCAGGGCGATTGACAGCCACTTGGGAGATACGGGATCGATTTCCGGAGTGGGTGGGAATTTTTCCGGCCCTGTCCCCGCAAGAAAGCGGCTCTGGAACTCACCTAGCCGCAATTAAATTGGTACCTTGGGCAACCTTGGTGGGTATAGGGGATCGGAGTGTGGTACTGATCACATTACCTTCAAAAAACGGTCGAAATCGATAGAATGTGTGGAGCTCTAAACCCTCATGGTGGGGAACTTTACCTTTTATTATACCTAATATTTTGGACGACTCAAATGTCCTGTATGATATAGTTTAACAGGGTTGAGAATATTGTTTAAAGTTTGGTTTAAACCCACTTTAGGGTCATCAAAGGCTGGAGCTGGACGTACAGTTTAAATCTGAATCCGAACCCTGTGCCTCAAAAGGGGATCGAACCAGAGACCCTTGATTGATTGATGATGTTATTTTACGTCGCTTTTCTTCCAGTTTTGGCTAATCGCGTCGATGAGGTTGTCATGATTGAAACTCATATACACTCAGAATGAACACCCATGCCCATACCGGGATTCGAACCCGGGACTCCGGTGTCGTATTGAGCTGTGATAACCACTCCGCCAAGGGGGCCTGCGAGAGAAAGAGAGAAGAGGAGGAGATATAAAGAAAGAGGCAGAGAAAGAAAGTTAACGAGGTAGAAGAACGGAACAAAGGAAGAAAGGAAAAGAAAGAGGGGCACAGAAGAAGTTAAAAGACAGCGAGAAGATAATGGATAGAATGGTTTGCCTTGCCTCCTGTCTCTCTTTCTTTTGAGTTTGAAGGAGAGGAGAAGAAAGAAGATGGAGAATGATTAATTGATTGAGTTGGTGTTTTCAGTCCAGTTTATGCACAGTAAGGCAAACCGGGACTGGGCCTATAGTTTAAAGTAGGTTCCGAACAACTATGTGCCTCCACCTGGTATCCAGTGGCGTATACTGAGTTCAAGATCTGGGCTATCTCACTACGTCACGTGGTTCTAGGCTATGAATAGAAATCAGGTTGCCAACTTATAAGAAAACAGGTTGCCAACTCATAGGAAATGAGGTTGCCAACTCATAGGAAATGAGGTTGCCAAGTCATAAGAAATCAGGTTGCCAATTCATAGGAAATGAGGTTGCCAACTCATAGGAAATCAGGTTGCCAACTTCAGAATCATTACCGTTACTATCTCACTGATATGGATAATTATATTTATATATTTTTCCTTGATTACAAGGCGACGACGCTACCACTGCGCCATCGGGGAGGCCAAGATGGACAAAGAAAGCGAGAAGAAGGAGAAAGAGTGATTTCCTCCGTCCTCTCTTTTTTCGCTTTCCTTCTTTATTTATCTACTGTTTCTCTCTCTCCCTATCTAGAATCACATACAGCTGCGTAAAGCCACTAAAGCACAAGAATAATCCTTTGACGTCCAAAAACTGAACCATGAACGTCATGTAGCAGTGTACAGAGCACTGCCTAACCACGAAGCATATAGGGGTTCGCCGCCGGAAACGCAGCTCCAACGTGTTTACCATTATTCCCAATGCGGAGGCCAGGTCTTTCAATTTCAACTTGGCCGGGAAGTAATTTTTTCTTTAGAGTTTCACCTGCAGCCACTAGATTACAAGCCGCGACTCACCCTTCCCTTCGACTTCCTGGTCTGTAATCTTGACATAGGACCCCAGGGGGGCGGTTGGGGGTCTTGAATCCCCACGTGGCTCAAAGTTAACGGGGAGAAAAGAATCGATTTTGACCGCTGGGGAACGGGCAAATATAGAGGCACGGAGAGAAAAGAGTATTGCGACAAGAGGGGAAGTTTGGATGATTGCAACATTGAATCTGTGGACCTGCAGCATGAGGGCTTCTAAGGGGGTTAAAGAGGTATTTAGGCTCTGCACAGGACGTTCGGGATCATATGTACTTCGACTCTAATAAAATGTTGTAGTTATTTTAAGTCAGCTTGCAAGAGAGGAGAGAGATACAGGATAAAGAAGGGAAGAGAGAGAGAGAGAATGAGAGATCAAGGAAAAATTAAAAGAAAGGGAGAATGTATGTGTGAAATATAGAAGTATATATATATAGAGAGAGAGAGAACGAATAACTAGGGTAATGAGGGGAAGGGAATGAGAGAAAGACGAAAGTTGAAGGAGAGGGAGACTATGTGTTAGGGAGAGAGGGGGAGGAATGATGAGAGATGGAGGGAAAGTTGGAGAGGGAAGAAGTTGTGTGTAATAGAGAAGGAAGGAAGGAGGATAATGAGAAGAAGATAGAAGGTGAGGGAACGAGAGATTAAGGGAAATTGAATGGGAGGGGGAGAGAGGGGGAGTGAGAGATGGAAGTGGGAGATAGAGAATAGTTGGAGAGATTTATTGATTGATTTGCTTTATATTACTTAGCCTTTTGTGCCACTTTTGGCAAATTTGCGAAGATGGGGATGAGTGATGATATGAAATTGATGAATGGACACTCACAAACATCCATGCCCTGTCCGGGATTCGAACCCGCAACCCCTAGCGTCGTAGCGCGATGTGCTAACCACTCCGCCACGGGGGCCGGCTTGAGGAGAGAGATGAAGAGGAGAACTCCATAAAAAAAAACTGACTAGAAATGAGTCTGGCGACCACCAATTCCCTCCCATCTACCTTGAAAATAATCATCATTGTGTTTCAAGTATTAATGAGTATTACGTAGCTTACAAAGCTCATTAATACAATTTTAATGGCTCACTTTTTTATAAAATGTGGCGAGAGAACTGTAATTTTCAATCATTATCTCTGGTTATGTATCTGTGTGTGCGTGTTTGTCTAATCTTTACTTCTCATAAGCACAGCACAGGGAGATGCAACATCAATACGCATGCGCCAGCGAGAAAAAAGGTTGCGTTCCTTTTTTGTACATTAACAGTCAGCTTGTTAAATTTTAACGGTAGAATATTGTAAATACATTAATTACGGTAAGTTATAACTAGACCTAGGATTTTATGTTCTTAACCTATTTTTTCCTTTACAGGTATGTAAAAAATAATAAGTTATGTCAGCGTTTCGTTAAAAAACGCAAAAACTGATGAAGTTTTATAGTGCCTAAAATAACCTATTTTGCTTGTTAGAACCTATTTTAGGTTTATGCGCTTAAATCAAGCCTATTTTTAGATTTTATATATTTTTAAAGTTTTAACAGGATTTTTATGTCACACAGGGGCATTTGCTTTGTTTGGAAACGAAAAAATTCAATGACGAACGTGTTTGAAACGTACTGTCTGTCGATTTCCCTTCCTCCAAGTCCATGGTGATTTTTCAAAGCTCTAAACAAAGCAAAATGTCTGGTGCCACTGTTACCTGTACGATCCAAAGTGGTCTGATCTGTGTGGTCTTGCTCACTTTCGCGTCACTTCGGTGCTTTGTGGCATTCACGCCTTGCAAACTAACATTTCAGGTTTGAAGTTTGTACCACTGACTATGTTTTTGTTGGAAAATTATTTTCAGCATATAAGATGATCCTCACAGACAAAATTGCGGAGTTTGACTCACTGTGGAGATCATGAAAAAAGAATGTTGCCTAACTATACGGCGAAGAGTGGATTTTAATTGGTAAGTTCTGCCATCGGCGTAGGGTTAGGCAACACACATAACGTTGTGCAAGGTAGTGCGTATTTCAGGATATAGTTGTCCCATTTTCATTGCCGCTGACTATACCTAATCAACATTTTTCAGGAATCTTGAACTATTTCAAGTTTTTTTGAACTTACTTCAGGATTTTTCGAGCCTAACTTTAGATTTTTAGGACCTATTTTTGGATTTTTAGAACCTGTTTTAGGGTTTTTTGAACCTAAAAATCCGAGATCTAGTTATAATAGGGGAATGGAATGGAAAAGTGGGAAGTGTAAAGTAGGTGGCTACACTGACAATGGAATTTTTACTTTGTAAGTGAAAGAAGTATACTAAACGGCCATGAAAATAGGCGGCTGGGCGGGATTTCAATGGTGCCACATGTAGGAATAGCAAAGCGAGAGCGGGACAAAAGTCGCTGGTTCCCGCGGAACGTGTGGCAACGTCTACCGAGCTGCGTTGTCTAGTTCCTCAGACCGACCTCTCTCCGGGGCACTTTTGTGTCATCCCTGACTATTCGAGCAAATACTGTCAGTTTGTATCACATGGATTACAAAGACCAACTGATCAACTGTACAACGAGATCCTTCATTATCTTAAACCTCCGAATACGAGGGGGTTGTGTTCCGACGTGGCAACAGCGCAAAATTCTGCCACGCGCCTAATTTCATAGCCATCCGTTTAGGTCATGTAGAGACGTACATTTATTGCTATAGAATCGAGATATCAACAGGTCCTTAAAATCGATTGTTGCCTTTCATGTCTCAACAGTAAGGTCGATATATGTTGACACCGCATTGACATATAATTTGATAAATCTATCTCATCAATAAATTTCATCTTTACAGCTCTCCTAGTTCCTGAGTTCTTGCGACTGCCACGAGGACATTTTTATTATCTTTCACATTTTGACCGAGTTTCGAAAGCACCCAGTCAGTCTGTTGGCAAACTATTAAGTGGTCCTGGGATGTGATTGCGAAAGCAATCCCCTACATTCTACCAAGTGAGGCAAACAGCAATTAAAACACAAACGATGTCACAGTCGAAAGCTCTTGGACAATCAAGAGAAGTTCCATCAAGATCTACTGAGTACACAAGGTATCGAATTGCGACCTCCACTAACGTCATTCGAAACGCCAAGAAACCGAGGAACTTAATTGGTGGATCCAACGGCTTCAACCATGGATGCGAGACGTGCGTCACTCCAATCCGTGGCATACCCAAGAAGGGGGTTGATGGGGTGGTAGCCCTCAATTCCTCATATTTTGTAGGAGAAAAGAAAAGATTTGAAACATCCAAGCATTTGACCGGATCAGTAGCTTGTGTCACTCGGACAAATAATCAAATTTCTCAAACGCTTCAAATATTCACACAATGGTGAGGGGCAATCTGGAATTTGCCCCTGGGCCCCACAAATTTATATTGGGCCTCTTTGAACTTGATCTGTTCAAACACTGGGCTATAAAATCGACATACATAACTACCGTAAAAGTTTGTGCAATAAACAGCCTACAACAACTATTGATCACAAATTTGTAACCACACTGAAGAATACTTCATCATTAGTAAAACTATGGTTCAATAATATAATTTTTAGTAGTATTCTGAAAGGTGGTAAAATATCATAATTGCAAAGTGGATACGGGGCAAGATGAAATTCAAGATTCATACAAGAATATTTTTTCCTGAAACGAGCAGAATATATGAACAGAAGAAAAGAATAAAGGTAAAGTAAAGTAAAGTGTTCCCCTGTGCTTAGCACCACGCCATGAAGGCCCCACACTTTCTTGATCCGGTCGTGAGTGAAGGTGATGTGATCAGCACCACGCCCCTGATCGCCTTTACCCCCCAGGGTTTCCCCCAGGTACTCATGTTATTCGATGCTGGGTGGGCGCAGGGCGTTAGAAAAGTTCCCGGATTTGAACCGGCCGGGGATCGAACCCGGGACCTTTAGCATGGTAGTCACAACAAGAAAAAATATAGTTACACCACAATTCACGATAATAGCCCTGTCCTATGAAGTAGATTATAACGTGCAACGTGCCAGCACAATCGCAACTTCAGGGTGTGGATTCACGAATTGGCAACACTCTGCTCCTTGCTCCGGAGAAAGCACGAATTCTCACCCAAGGATCGGGATTAAGGCGATCCCCAATCTTCCAGGAAGGTAACCACCGAACAGCACATCGCGTCAAATAAAATTCAAATACTTTATAATTAAAATGTTCAAAATCTTAATCATGAATCACGCGCGTTTCAACGTTCCCCGGTTGTACACCAGTCGTCAGAAAGTTAGTCCGAGACTCCTTTAGTCGGGAACATGAGAATCTGTGCAAATCATCAGGGCTTGCTGGGTAGAAAAGAAACACAACACAGTATTCGAAGTTAAACGCAGTTTTATAATTACTTATATTTCCTATCGTATGTGGACTTACAAGCAAGATACAGATTTGCTTACGTTTCTGCCTGAAGAGGAACTATTCTATAGCATATTAAATCACATCACAAGCACTAAACACACTTGCATATAGAATTAACGTTGGACAAGACAAACGTAAGTAGAGTCCAGCGCAGATAATTCTGCCGTGCGATGCGCGAAACAACTAAAGAAGCAGTGTTGCTAATGGAGCAGATAGAAAAATCGCTGCAGTGCGCCGATGCACAGCTGTTACGTACAACAATAGAATTAGAGAATTCAGGTATATCTAACGTTGAGTTTTAAACGTCATGCATTATACCAGGACTAGGATTAATATGTACTAACAAGTGGCTTTGTATGTAGCTACATACTTATGGACTAAAAATTCGCAAAATATGAACTAACACATAAGTAAAATTACCAAAAATGCTGCAAAGAAGACTTCTTCATACGATTCCTTATTTGAGTGATTTCAAACAAAATAAAAAAATATATATATTATTTTTCATTGCATTAATGCACTGGTGGCGTTCTAACTTTTCACTCCCAAAACCCGTATACACTGGTATGGAACTGCAACGGCAGATAATAACATGCCAACGTGTTAAACCGCTACAATTGCACCATAACACTCCTCCTGAAGCAGTATTATTATTTCCTCTCTGAGATCGGCGACAGTCGGTTGCCTTTGTTGTACATTTACAAAGGATGCCGGCTTCCACCACAATAACAAGTACATATACTGCCACTAGACGATAAGCTGCGCGGCTTTTTCTTTTGTTATGAACCAGGGCCGGCGCTAGTCATTTTGCCTCCCTGGGAGGTGGCGGCAGATGCCGCTCTATTTCGACCCCCCCCCCCCCCGTTCATTACGCAGCAACGGAAAATTGAAAATCAATATATTCCTAACTAAAACATCAAAATATAAAATAAATAATGAGACTTCTTATGCTATTTCAATACTATTCAGCGCAAAAGAATATCTCGCTCGATCACAGTTTTCAATAGGCTTATTTTTTTCTTCTCTTCAAATTTTGCCGCTCTGGGCGATGGGACGGTTCGCCCTCCCCTTCCGCCGGCCCTGCTATGAACTTGGTCACCCATCAAAGCATGGCAATTTTAACACAGAAAACAATATGTATCGCATTAAGCAGCAAAAATGACAGCCTCCTCTATGCAATTTCTACAAGAACACGTGCCGGAGGCAGAGTTGAAATGATGTTGGAGCCACATAATTTATTTATTTTGAATAATTCCAAAATTATGAAATATGAACAATTTGTTGCTGCTGTTCGCTGCTCTCTTGCCAAAATGCTTTATTGGGATGCTAACACCATGACTGGCTTCCTCCTTCATGAACTCGTGCACGTTGCTTAGAATTTCCCGAGCTTGGCTATGCAAGGTTTTTGATTTCAACTTCGACAGAACTGGAGGCATTATGGAATTTAACGTTCATTAGCAAACACACACTTTTACATACACACACGCAATACACGCACACAACGTCAAACCGGTCAAATACTTAGTATAAAATAAAAATATGGTGCTTCCAATCCAACAAAACTCACCGCCACTTTACCTGCCTTTTCCCCTTCCGTGACAGAAATAGTGCTTCATTATTACAGTTGGCAACACTAGTTACTAGCTAGCCAATGAACATGCACTGCATAAAAGAAGCAAGCACTACGCCGTGCTATATTGCCACATTAGCGTCCCTACCGAACGGTGGGAACCGCGAGCTGGAGCACTATTCAATTGTTTTCAATGATGTTTGCGCGAGTGTGTCCAGGAATGGAATGACAATGTGGCAACAATAGCGAAGGTTTTCGAGCAGGGTAGAACACATGATGCTAAGAGAGAGGGAGACGAAACGAAAATTCGTTTCTACGCAACGGCAAATTTACGTGTGTGGCACTCTACACGAAAGTTTCTGTACTGAATTATTATTTCCGAGTATAGCAACAATGAAACGAAAATAATTACCAATTACACTATTAGGGCATTCCACTAACCGTTACCACGTTTCTCACCTTCACTAGTTTTCTAACTGAGTCTGTCGTCAGGTGAAAAACATTCATTTGGGTTCACTTCCTCTGCTGAGATAAGAAAGTGACGTCACCACCAACAGATGATGACGTATTTCTAAACATATACACAAGTTCCAACCACAACTGTATCAATCTAACTATAGTTGTCTGTGACAACTTGCGCATTATTTAAAGTAACAAACATTTTAAAAATCTTAACTTCTTACAAATATAAAACCTTAAACGCTCAGGTTCGTTACAGCGTAAATACTGATTCGCACAAGTTAAAAGTATAATTTGTTGGGTCCTGCTTGCTCCTAGGCAGTGCAACTGCTACCTCAGGCGCGAGGCACAGCTTAACAGATTCTTTCTTACAATCCTACAAACTCATACCATAAAAATAACACAAGAAAAGCTGATGATGTATATGTCAGATTAATGCATAATAGCGATAGTAAGTTTTGATTATGGTTGGCAACAATTAAGAATACCAACGTGGAACTTTTGACGTCGCCAAATACACGAAGCGTCATTCCCCACTCATAAAATAAACAGCCAATAGGGGAACGATATATTATAGAAAGCGAGAGAGCATTGCTATGCTTACATGTTACAATATTAAATTTTGTAGAAATAAATAAGCCAAGACGAAGATAGAGGGACAACGTTGAGATGGACCTAAGGGAAATCGGTAGGGATGGAAAAGAGTATATAGATCTTGCTCAAGATAGGGAAAGATGGAAGGCCTGTGTTGCTGCAGCCATGAACCTTCGGGTTTAAGAAGGCTAGAGAGTTAGTTAGTTAGAAATAACTAAGCTGATTTTATAAAGTAAGTCACATTTGCCCTTGCACATAAAATGATTAAATAAAGATGTAGTTACGGATTTATAACGAAGCTACCTTGATCTTGTCCATTGTTGAGAAATATCGGTTTTAAATAGAAATGTATTTAACATGTGCTCAAACAACAACATTTGCGTGAAACATAGAAATAATCCTAACCATCTTGTATTTGACAAATAATGCAAACGTTGCATAAACTATTTAGGATAGTTGTTAGCCTATAAAATATGAATTAATGTTGCAAAAGTATGCGAATAATATAATAACATAAGATAAAACATAAATATATACATGAATTATGGAAACAATTAAGTATAAATAATTTAATGCAAGTTATTAACTTTAAAGCATACGAATAAGATAAATCCATAATATGACTGAAATTTGCCTAACATGGTGGTCGTTACAAACATGTAAGAACATATAATATCAACTTCAGAAAAATATTTTCGAAAGAACAAGTAGGATTCACGAGAAAGAGATTGATTGATTTGCTTTACTTTACTTCGCTTTTTGTGCCACTTTTGGCTAATTTAAAAAGAGGGGAATGAGTGATGATATGATTAATTTGATGAATGGACACTCACAAACATCCATCCCCGCTGTTCTTAAGATGTTATTTAACTTGTTTTGACTTATGGTAGCCAGCCAGCATTGTCGGAATTCGAACCCGGCGCTCCTGGCGTCGTAGCACGATAAAATAACCATTCCGCCACGGGGCTCGGCATGAAAAAGAGAAAACAGAACTATGACACAAAAAAAAAGTTACCCGCTATCCACTCGATGAACAGTATTCCTGTCAAGTTTTAAAAATTAAGATGTTGACCGCATAGAACAACTGGGGAGCTACTTATGAGGAGCAGCAGACGACTATGGTCTCCCTCTCAAAAATTCCGCCTTCAAGTTGACACATCCTTTCCCATTGCACTAATATTTATTGTTATTAATTACGTTTCCTCTTGTACAAATGTTTATCGTACTTTAATATTAATTTCTGTAATTTACCTATCACTGATAATGTCAGGATAGTGACTGACCTGTATATACTTATCTTGTTAAGAGCTGTTATCATGGAAATTACGATTGTGTTTTGTCTTGACTTGGGAGTTCGGGCAGGCCTCCCGCACTGGTGCAAAAATCCGAACAAGGTTAATTTCGGAATTCATTTGTTCGTGCATGAATTAACCAGCTACCAGACGGCACCACCATCGATGTTAAATCCTAATTTTCTCATTATAAATTTAGTTTATGTATCTATTAATCAATGCTGATCACTTGTACGTGATTTTGTATTTTATTAAATGCCTTTCCCTTCTTAAACATGTATAAGAAAAATCGTATTTTTAAAGTCAATACTTCTACATGACGTAACATCGTTCCACATGATCTGTCATGGACGTACACTTAACTATTTTAATAAGGATGTAGAAGAAGAAAAGGAATAACAATGGCTTATTGTGCAGATTTTTATTATAAAAACTGTCAGAAGTGGAATCCAGAGCTGTATTTTTTTCGTGTTCCGTCAAATCCTGAAAGGTTAGTTATTTATGAATTATGCTCGCTCTTTATGTAAAAATCATTTACATGAAGTTAGTTTCCACCTATGATTTCCACGGAGAGTAATTCCTAGCATGTCTTCGTATCCTGTATTTTGCTTCATTTAAATAAAAGGCCATGTGTTAAAAGAAACGTCTGAAAGGGTAAAGGTTCGATTTTGTAACTTAATGCTATTTATAAGTTACATAGGATGATAGGAAGCCAACGAGAATAGTGGGAATAACTTGAAGTTTGTTTGAGGTTCAGAAAAGCTCATTTGTGAATGTTATAATGCAGAAAGTTGCAAGTTATCGCGCTCCTAATTGCTACTGCATGAAGTTTATTTCTTCTAGCATATGAAACTTTGTCAACATGTACAGGAGAAAAAAAAAGCGTGTAAATATTAAAGCGATGAAACCTAAGGTAACGGTTCCTATCGTTCTTTGATTTTTTATAAAATTCTCTAAGCAGGAAGACTAATTATCGTAGAATTTTAGCAATCATTGTCACAAGAAATTTGAACCTTTTATATATATTTAAAATACCTAAAATATTTTACCAACATTTACACATGTGTTACTGTAAAGAACAATCCTTTCTCACTGGTGCCACGGAAGGAAGATTTTGTGTTTCAAAACACATTTTAATCTATGTGCTTTAGTCCAACACTACAGAATTATGGATGTTACTCCTATTATTAATAATAATATATTTTGTTGATTGAATCATCTAATTATACCTGTAGTTAATCTTCTTCAGAAATATGTTGTGTCATAACATTTTTCTTGGAAGCACTCCCGGGAATAGATTCCATGCAGTGGCGTGCCCAGGATTTTCGAAAGGGAGGGGTTACGTGCACTATTTTTGGTAGTCATCCCTCATTTTTCCATCTTTTCCTACATTTGACGTTCTTTTTTTTAGGAATACTGGGCCAAAGGGGGGGTTATAACCCCCACGAACCCCCCCTTGGACACGCCACTGATTCCATGATCCATTCAATGACAAAAATTGCATTGTTAGCCAGTTGTAGGTTAGGCAGTAAGCTTCAGTGACTCTTTCTAAAAAAATAATGTGGTAAAACTTTGCTTCATATGTTAGGAAGTTTAATGCAATATCTATAATATGTTTTTATTTGCATTGCCACACATTGTATGGTACCATAAGAATTAGTTGCGATGAGAAATAATGTGAAAATTAAGTAAAAATAAATCAATTGAATGGTGACAAGCACATAAGATTTTCCGCAATAGTTGAAGGAGCTATCATAGAATGGACCCTTATACATTTGACACTACTTTATTCAACAGATACAGATAGTGATCTAATGCATATTCATTTTCAGTAACTTTTCTTTGTGTGACACGCTTTGACCTTAGCTCACTAACAACTCTTGCATTTTGGAATTTATCTTTTTTGAGTGACATAAAATGCAGAATGCTTTGTCTTGCATAGTTATATGTTTCTAAAATATTTTTTCATCTTTTATTTTTCTTGTAGAGCTGAGATATGGTTCGAGAAAATATGGCAAAGGACTTGAGGCACAAAACATACAAAAGTTACAGAGTTTGTAGAGACAATTTTTCAGAGAAAATGTTTATGAATTCTAATAGAAGTAAGTTAGTGCATGATGCATACCCAGATGTAGAACCAAGTAAGTATATTGCATTTCTTATGGAATAACATTGTCATCAGTTATGGCTCATGCATAAGAAATGGTATTTTCCCTTTTCTTGATTAAAAAAAATATATATGCTTTAGAGATAAATTTTGCTTAAAGTACATAACACCTAACAACACAATACATTGCTTGAGGATGTTAGAAACAAATGTATTTAATGTTTCACTAAATATTCCAAGCAGGGTGGATGAAAAAAGATGATATGATTTTCAGCTAAACAGTCCTGTAAAATATTTGAACAGTTTGATTAAAGGAAATAAAATGCACACATTTTCTGTTTGAGACTACATATGTGAACCTTCTATGGAAATGTTTCTTGAGTGTGTTAATGATGCTTCAATAATTTCAGTAACTTTTATTCCAGTGAAAGTCCGTAGGACCTCAATGAGATCATCATACCTTATGCAAAATATATTAATTACTAGTGATTCAATAAATATATGTATACCTAAATAACAATATGTTTGTTTATTTTCCCTTACATTTGTTATTAGCAATAGAATATAATGTTTTACATTTTTACAGTATGAGTACTAAATCATTAAGAGTAATGTACTTACTCTGAAACTGTTCTCTTCTTCTGGAGTATTTCAACATGTAAATTCATTCTTGGTGAAGTATAACATGTCACCATAGTGAGTGTCCGACCAAGAAACCTATCAGTATGACTATCAATGGTTTGTCTCATGGAATTTCATTAACAATATTACGATAATATTCAATACAGTGGAAACTAATTGATGTAGGGTTTTAAGGATTTCTTATAGTATTTTACTCTATATTCCATATGTTTAATGCTAACAATATGATTTATATATATAATTGGAAGTGGGGCCTCCCCGATGGTGCAGTGGTAGCGTCTTCGCCTTGTAATGAAGGGGTCCCGGGTTCGATACCCGGTGGAGGCACAAGGGGTTCGGATCCCACTTTAAACTGTAGGTCTAGTCCCGATTAGCCTTACTGTGCATAAAGTGTACTTAAAACAACAAACCAATCAATCAAATCAATTTGTAATTGGGAGTAAGATGTTTGAAATGAATTTTGGGACTTGTAGGCATATATGACCATATTGAGCCATTCAAGGTATGTGAGGAAGAATCATCTTATCTAATAACCTTACTTGAGTTTGAACTATTCTTTTAGGTCTACTTTATGCACAGAAAGGCTAATTAAGTTGAACCTACAGTTTAAAGTGGGATCCGAAACACTATGGGTCTCCACCAGGTGTAGAACTCATACCTGAGTTAAAAAATGGGTGTGAAGAGCCCCTTGAGAAAAGTTGAATGTTATAAAGACTTGCAAAGGACATACACAAAACTACGAACTTCCTCAGAGACAGTATAAGAGCCCTGCTCTTTTCAAAAAGGTAATGAAATTTGTTAAAGTGCTGTCATTATCTCCCAACCTGGTCAATAATTGGTAAGATCAAAAGTTTGAGGAAAGTATAATCTACACATTAGGTAGGAATAAGCCAATCACTTAACATTTAGACATGGCACATTGGATGGTCTAGCCCTTGCAGCAAATGATCATGAGTGAGACACCTATGTTCGATACGAAGCCAAGTTAAATTTACTTCTTGATGGAAGGGATGGTATGAGAAACATCATGCACCAATGATCGACCTGATAGTGTGAAGCTTGAAAGAATGATTATCACTTTCTTTTAGACTGGCTAGAAACATGTGTGACATTATTTAGAAGCTGATAATGAGTAGCAGGGATTTTGTCAATATGTCATCCACTATGGGTGAAACTTTGCTGTTCATTGGTTCATCTCCAAGTGACATATGTCACATGTCACTTTGGTGTGAAATCTCTCTAAATTGCAAAAAATACCGATGGTTTCATTGTCATCAGCTGGAAATTTGCAAATTTCTTTTGTTTTTTTAGTTAACTTTAAAATTCATGTGCAATATTGATTCTGAATGCACGGATTGTATCATCTTCAGTACTGTATTAAGTATATGAATATATAAAATACATGCCTGTGCAGGATAAGATCTTTCAGTGGTGTATTTATAATTCCATTGTGTGTGTTTTTAGGAGTGGGGGGGGGGGGCTGGGAGTGTGCTTATCTAGCTTGATCCTAGGTACTCCATGACTGCTTTGTTTTGTATTCTAAGACATTAATATTTCGAGTCCAGATTTTTGTGTAACTATGAAATATGTAATGCCATATGATGAAATTGTAGTCAATATGTAGAGTGGTTCCAGTAAGTAACTTCGAACAAAACTCCCATTCTAGATTAAAAATTAGGGATGTTTGACAAATACTAAATGAATAAGAATGCAGTGATTAGTTAATAATATATCTTACAAACATCCACACGTTTATAGAAATGGGTTGAAATTACTCTCATGCAAACCAGAAAAGTGAAATTTTATACAACTTCGATTGATTGATTGGTTGATTTGGTGTTTTAAGTCCACTTTATTCACAGTAAGGCCAATCGGGACTGAACCTACAGTTTAAAGTAGGATCCGAACCACCATGCGTCTCCATATACAACTTCGAGATAAGGTGGTTGCTATATAGGCATTCTAGGTTAACTTGTGTAAGGTGTGACTCTATTTTCCCATAACTATTCATTATGATCATCATAGTAGTTTTTACAGAGAAATAGACTGATAGAATTAAAACAATTACAATTTTATTCCAGAAAATATTCTGTTTGATAACTTCCCCAATGAGCTGTGTCACTCATAACTATTATTTTATTCTATTCTCTCATGGCAGATGACACTCAACTAGTTTCTAAGTTGTATTTTCTAAAATATTATTTCATCTACAGAACACTGAATGTAAGTTATGATAGAAATTAACTGTAGTGTAAAATATTTACTTTCATGTTCAGCATAACATAACCCATGGTTCTACAGAATCGTTTCTCAAGCTATAGGGTGCGACCCACGCCTGGGTCCTGAGGGGACATTTGGTGGGTCGGGAAGTTGGGCTCGAAACTTTGTTAACTGGGTCTTAAAAACCTATTACAATAAATTACTTAGATATATTGTTTTAACAATTTTAATTCAGGCCGTGTTGTTGTAAAAGAGAAAATATATGATTATAAACTGGGTGCGCACCCCTACAAAGTAATTCCGCTGGTCCCCATCCATCCCATGAAGGTGGGTCCCCGACTGAAAAAGGTTGAGATCCACTGCTCTACAGCCCTGGAAGGTCCTTGGCCTATCAGCTGACTGCCAGTCTGCCTCCCACAACCCTACCTAGAGGTGTGGAGATCTTCAACCAGTAATGGGGTGACGTGGGGTCAGCACATCGAACCCTCAGCTGTTATAGGAGATTTCCCAGACTGGGTTACGCTACTCACTTGTAGGTCCCCAATTTTCTTAGGATGGTGGTTAAGTTTGGAAAACAAGTACTGACTATATGTATATATCTTTTATTCCAGTATTTCATACCTACAAGCCGCCAGCCGATTTGTAATGGTTTCGTTAGATGAATAGCGCTAATGTTCCATCAGTAGTTTTTAATATACGTTTTATGATTTATTCTTATTTCCTGAGACAAAACCTTCGAATCCTGTCTTTTGTATCCCTGGCATTTTCAGCATCAAATCTCCCCCCTCTCAGGTTACTCCACTGATATCAATTGCAGAGAAAGTGGATGCATTTGTCTTTCGTTTTATGAGGCCATATACAGATGAATGGAATTTTCTACGTTGGTAAATCAGAAGTGTCTACATCTTGCGATTGAATATGGTAGGCCTACACAAGAGAGAAAATTACAGTGACGGCACCAGAAACAGTTGCTGATATTAAGTGTGCTGTATCCTGCAGATTACCACCCACGTTAAACTGTGCAGCAATTGTTATGAAGAGAAAGAGACAATTTGGGAAATATTGCAACATGGCTCGAGCGCCCTTTAGAACACTTTCGGTAGCGCAATGATCCGCTCACCCCACCCTTCCATTCCTGCTTTTATTTTCTGCTAATAATTCGGACATATCTCGTAAGGTCGTAGTATTTATTTTATGTAAGTGCACATAAATGTTCTACAAGGATAAATACCATTGTTCAGTTAATGCAGGGGTCCTGGGTTCGAATCCCTGTTAGAGCTTTCTTTGTGTAATCAATTTTTCATATCCTCGTCGCGATTAGCCTAAAATTGGAAAAATGCGACGCTAAATAAACAACGACGAGGGAGGGGTAAAACGCATTGATCTACGAACAAAGTAATCGCCGTAGATAATATCGCGATTTGCCCAAAATGTCAGAAAAGTAACGCATAATAGGGAGAATACGAAATAAAAATACTTATTACCACAGATAATACACGGACCATTTTTCATGCACAACGGAATGATTTACGTGTTGGAATTTCAGGAACTTGAAATTATTTTCCTATGTTGTGCTTCTGGGCTACTAATTCTGTATATCTCGTAACTTAGATGTATAAATCATGCATACATAATATGCATTAACTGAACAATGGTATTTATCCTTGTAGAACATTTTTATGCACTTAATAAAAATATTTAATTCGACCTTAGGAGATATGTCCCGAATTATTAGCAGAAAATAAAAGCAGGAATGGAAGGGTGGGGTGAGCAGATCATTGCGCTAAGACGCATTCAACTGTCACTGCCAAGACTAAGATATGATTGGCGGAGAGGTTGCTATGACAACACTTTACGTTTCGAAACAGCCGTAGGGTGGCTCCACATGTCCGGTTTGGTATACGCACAGATTACAAAGGAGAGATAGGAAGTAAGCGATCTTATTAATCTGTGGTTCGGGCTTGGAGTGTGAATAGAGTGATCAAGTTGAATTATAAGAAGTTTAATTTCTTTGAGTGAAATGGATTTTATGTTAGGTACATAAGTATTTAGTTTGAAAAGAAGTAAAATATACTTACTTTCTCTTAGTGAAAACTTAACTTTGATTTTTATTTGACGAACTAACAGATAGATATTACCCAATACCCTGAGTGTCTTCATATGAAGTTATTTTTCGGTGTTTTAGTTAAATGATCATGTTCTTGTGACTAAAAAGAACGTGTGAAAGTTCTGATTTAGAAATTGCACTACAAGTTACAAGGCACACTGTATTCCATGTTTCCCATCACAAGCCCACGTTCATTCTCATGCACAGATAGCTGTCGTGTGTGACCTTTACAAATGTCACAGCTCATCGAACGGTCCACGTCTGTCCGAGAACATAGATATGACGACAAAGGAACAGTTTTGGTGTCCCAACCCCATTTTCACTATTTTTGAGGAAACTTGAGCTACTTTTTCCTTGTTGGGAACGGTGTTCAATGTATTTATTTCACAGCCTCGAAGTGACACCATCGTGAATTTGTTTAAGCCCGCCCTTTTGCTTCCAAATGGTCTGTAACACCGAAATTGAGAAACTTAAAGAGAGTAAGAGAGGTTGGGAAAGAAACTGAAAAAAAGAGAAATAGAAAAAGGGAGAGGAATGGAAAATAGAGTGAGTGGGAGATAGGGAGAAGGGGGAAGGGGAGATGGAGGGGAAAGTAAGATAGAGTGTAGAGAAGAAATAGAAAATAGAATGATTGTGGCAGAGAGACAAAACTTAAAAAGAGTGAGTGGGCAAGAGATAGAATTATAAAGACAGGGAAAGAGTGAGAGGTAATGAAAAATTGGGAGTGAAAGACAGAAATAGACAAAAGAGAAAGAAAAGAAGAATTATAAAAAGAGAAAAAAGAGAAATAGAGAAAAAGGAAAAAGAGAAAACAAGAGAAAGTGACAGAAAAAGAGAAAGAGAAAAAGAGAAAGACAAAAAGATAAGGACAAAAATAAAGAGAAAGAGAGGATGAGAAAAATAAAGAGATAGAGAAAAAGAAAAAGAGAAGAAAAGAAAGAAACAAGAGTAAGAGAAAGGAGACAGAGAATAAAGAGAAAGATAAAAAGGGAAACAGAAATTTGAAATGGAAAGAGAAATAGATAGGGATAGATATAGAAATAATTTTAAATTAAGTGAAAAGATATATATATATATATATATATATATATATATATATATATATATTAGAGAGAGAGAGAGAAGTAGAAAGAGAAGAGAGAATGACTTCTAGTTAGGTGATCTTTACGTTTGTAAGTCCACTTTATGTACAGCAAGGCTATTCGGGACTGGGCCTACAGTTTACAGTGGGATTCGAACCATTCTAGATCTCCAACGAGTACGGAACCCAGAATCTCTTGTTTAGTAAGCGAAAACGTTCCCACTACACCATTGAGGAAGCCCAGAAGGACTCTTAGTAACCATGACAACAGAAACAGAGAAGTTTAAGTTTTATATTCCATCTACCAGACTGAAATTCTCTAACAGTACAGCTATGATTTCATGCAAGAGGTGTTGTGATATTTCTCCACGTTCACAAGCTTGAGCTACCTCTGAACACCACGCTAATAATAATAATAATAAATTAAATAAATCTTCCATCAAATTTCCAATGAAAGTCACCAGTAACATTATTATCGCACGGTGTTAATCTCGCCGAAAGAATGTTCGATAAAATGTTGATAGGTTTAAATGTCATCAGTTACTGTCAGTTCTGTCACCACATTCAAACACACGGACACCAATCGATAACCTTTGGCGAGAAATTTCCTCATATTAAACAAAATATGCGGACTAGTTATGTATTGTTAATGATTTTCAACTATATTTAATTAATTCTGTTAATGTTACGACGAGATACTACTTAAACATATATCATATTATTCTTCAAGATTAGGGCCTCCCCGATGGCGCAGTGGTAGCGTCGCCGACTTGTAATCAAGAGGTCCCGGATTCGATACCCGGTGGAGGCACAAGTGGTTCGGATCCCACTTTAAACTGTAGGTCCAGTCCCGATTAGCCTTACTGTGCATAAAGTGGACTTAAAACAACAATTCAATCAATCAATCAATCAATCTTCAAGATTATTATAATCAGAGGTGGCGAGTGTCGCTCTGAAGTTTATTTCTGAAGGATTGATTGATTGATTTATTTTACTTCGCTTTTCTGCCCCTTTTGGCTAATCGCGAAGATGAGAATGAGTGATGGCGTGAAATTTATGAAGGAACACTCACAAAGACACATCCATGGACAGGCGGGGATTGGAACCCGAGGTCCCTTTCGCCGTTGCACGCTGTGCTAACCAATCCGCCATGGCTATCACAAAACTAATTACAGCATTGCATTTCTTGGAAAATTCTAATGTGCTTTGATATCCAACCTGACACCACTGCCATTTTGAAAAATTTGACCCCGATCCAATATGGCGGCCATGTCCCGGTAGTACCCTCGCACATGAGCCCCTTACCCCGATGTATCCAGGTGAAGTTGGATATGCCATTACCGCATCCGGTACAGAGAAAAAAAGAGTGCCCTGGGACTTTTAAATCAACCTGTATAATTTAGAGGCAACAACATTACACTGCGAGTTGGCTAATTTAGTGTCCACGGAGAAGACGGAACCTTTAAAAATCTAACGGTCACAACTTTTGAGATTCTGTGAGAACTTAGTTCATACACCTTCTTTTGACTGTCCGAAGGAAACATTTCAAAGAGAATTTGTCCGACACAGTTTCGACCAACAGTTTTCTGATCTTCATACAGAGGTGTAGAGTTTCGTTCTTGGATGCTTCGACTAGGCTTTACAGAGGCAGCACCCATGCGAAAGAGACAGAATACCAGCCTGGGAAAGCACTGGAAGGATATAAAAAAAAGTGCCAAAGAGATCACCTGTTGGTAGAAAAACCAACGTGTCAGCTGCTTCAGCCAGTGTATCCAACTGTAAAGGTTTGTCTCCAAAAAGCCAAAAACATTTCCCTTGCACTTTTTGCTTAGTACACACATGCAAATTTAGAGAACAAATGAAAATAAATTGTGGCTTTGTGAAACATTTTAGGGGTCACAAGTGTACGCAGGATTTTTATCTCGGAGGGGCTGGAATTGATTGATTGGTTTATTTAACTTCGCGTTTCTGCCACTTTTTCGCTAATTGCGAAGATAGGGATGAATGATGACGTGATGAAAGTGATGAATGTACACTCACGAACACCCATGCCCAAGCCGGGATTCGAACCCGGGAGGAGCTGGAATTGTAAAAGGGAATACTACCTTGCTGCCTTTTAAGTAGGGGCAGTATACATAATAAAATATTTCGCAAATATCGTTTTTAAACTTGATTTTTAAAGTTGCTCAAAGACAAAAATGATAAACGGAGGTCATTTTAAGCAGAGTTTGTATTTATAACTTTGGTTTGGTTTGAAAATTTTTATTTCCTCAAAATTTCTGGAGGGTCTTTGCCCCCCTCTGCGCATAAGTAAAATGACAATGTAAAAGCACATGAACGTTTTTGGACAGCAACAACACGCATACACAATTGATCAAATGTTTTAATTATCACGAACTGAAAATGACATTTCAATATCACTTATGGATTAAAATAACACAGAAGTTCATTTTCAAGAATCAAAGGGCTTCTTTTTCTTTGCTAAGTTAATTTATGCAACACTTATTTGCAATTAGTCCACTACAAATCTTGGTAATTTCAAACGTTTGATAAAAAATATTCGTGATCATAAATATTTGTCTATTAAAGCTAAGGGAATTTTTGAGAAGCAAGCAAGATATGATTAAGAATGAACATAATAGTTAATTTTATGAGATAAACCTGTATGTAATATTAATTTTTTATGTATTTATCTGTAAAATGCTGTACTTAGTTTTATTGCAGTAGTTTAAATATTTCTGCGGATTGCTTATATCTATCTTGCAACTTTGTTGTATTTCGCCCGCAGTATTTTAAAGCATATTGTTACTATTTTTCAATATTTTCTACGCATACATTGGTGTATAGTGACCAATTTAAGTGCCTGCCACGTTGGCTTATCGCAAAGATGATGAGTGATGAAATTGGTTAAGAAACACTCACCGTTACCCCCCCGGCAATGTTACGCGCTGTGCTAACCACTCCGCCACAGAGACCATCACTACCAACAGCGAAGTACTAAAAAATTGGTAGTTTAGAGATTTTTATCTCTTTCAGATGGATACACTGCACAGCGATGATGTATCATATTGACCCAGGTGAGATTAGCAACTATTCTGATACACCTTTCTCCAAGAAAAAAGGGCAAGCATTGATCTTTTCCGGAAGACTTGCCACCTGCAATGATGGCAGATGATGGGGCAAGAAAGGAGTCTTCATCCAGGTACCATCGGAAGCGCGGCGTCCTTTGTGTAAGCAATACCCTCTGAATGCCTCGTTTGGCGCACACAGAGGCCATTCTTCGGTTCCTGAGTTGGAAACAAGTTCTCACAAAGATGATGTGACGCAAGGCATACGAGGCAAGGCTAATAACGTCGTCCATTGAAAACCGTTCGAGGAGGACACTTCCGTATCGAATGCCTTCGCAAAGTCTACACACCCAGGCTCCCCGCTGCTTAAGTTCTTTGTGCCACTGCAAATACAAGGAAGGTTACTTGCCCTCATGGACAGTTAGTTTGCTCTTCGTTCCTCCTTAGCGCCAACCAGGATCTTCCTATTATTAGGTGGAATCGTGCCGCAGACACTGGTCACCTGGTCCTGTAACCGATCTTCCTTGTGTAAGGATTAGCGTGCTGCAACCCGAGTCCACAGATTCTGTGTTTTGAGCAAGTGTACTGAATTCTTACTGGGATATGCTTTTCTGTGGAGGGTGTTGTTGGGGACAACCTTTAGAGTTGCTAAACTCTACGCAGACTGATTTGTTATTTCGCGTTGCTTTTCTGTCACTTCTTTTTGGCTAATCGCAACGATGAGGATGTAATTGATGAATGGACGCTCACAAAGAACGGCAATGCTCAGGTCGGAACTCGAATCCGGGACCCCTGGCATCGTAGCGCACTGTGCTAACAACTCCGCCACGGAGGTCGGCTCTACGAAAACTGAAAAAATAATACAGGGTGTTCATAAAGTCCCTGTACCATTACCAGTAACATTTACTACGACATGCTTGAAGAGTACCTTCTTCCTCAGTTGGAGGAATTCCAGCCAACCATAATTTTTCAACAAGATGGGGCACCCCCTCATTGGCCCAAGATGTTCGAGGTCTTCTGGATAGGCATTTCCCTGGCAGGTGGATAGGCCGTGATGGACTTATCCCCTGACCACCGCGCTCTCCTGATATAACATCTTTGGATTTATTCTTCAGGAGGTACTGGGGGTATGTCAAAAATTGTGTTTACCGCACTCCTGTTCCAGATGTTGCTACTCTTCGAAGAAGAATAACGGAGAGTATCCTAACTGTTAATGGTGATATGCTAGGGCGTGTATGGGCAGAAGTGGATTACCGCCTTGATGTTCTGAGACCAACTAGAGGGGCGCGCATTGAGGTGTATGGCATATAAACGTGGAGAGTTGTAGCTTATTTTGCAATCAACAACATTGTTCTATTGCATGTAGTTTCCGAGCTATGTTTTTTGTAATGGTACCGGTACTTTATGAACACCCTGTATATGTAAACGGAAAATAGCCAACATTTGAATCTTAAGGAAAACATATTGATAAAAAGAGTTCGTCAAATTTGTATCGTGCCGCAAACTAAACACAGCTGTGAAAACACTGACGTTGCTGACCAAGTTAGTTTATTAAGATTTAAAAAATAACTTTACAAGTAACGTTTCTACCCTCGATCAGGGTCTTCCTCAGACGAGGAACTAAACTAAAATCGTCTCAGGAAGACCCTGTTCGAGGGTAGAAACGTTACATGTAAAGTGTCTTTCAATCTTAATAAACTACCTTGGTCAGCAACTTTAGTGTTTTTAATATGGAAACAAGACTTAATAATAGTACAGCTGTGAAGTACTTTGCTTTGCTTTTACAGTGCTTCTGTATACCAGCTGTTTTTCTGTGGTTAATCTGTGAATAATTGTGTATTTGTTACAACATATTTACATGAAGATGTGGTTTGTAACGGAGGTTCAAGCATGGTGCTATTTCTCTATGGATTCTTGTTGACAACAACATTCATGCAGTACCAAAGAATTTGGTATCTTCATGTTTGTTATTGAGTATTGCTATTCTTACATCAGTGATGAGGATGAGTGGTGATATCATGAAAATGATGAAGGGACACTCACGATGAACACCGATGACCATGCCGGGATTTGAACCCGTTAACTTCGCTGACGTGATCGAAAATCGACCACTTGACGCGCTCTATCACCTAGCAGGTGAGAAACGTATAACGGACCAAACCCTCACTATCCGAACACTTTTTGAATAAATGATAAAATTTCGTACGATACATACGTTCAGATAGGTTAATCTGAACTGGATCCCTCCAAACAACTGCGAATACATGTTTGTAAGGGGAAAGGAATGAGAAATTAAATCAGGGCATGACAAAATGTTTGTCATTGGGGTAAGATTTCTACAAATTGCAAGCAACAACTGTGCTCCGCATCCACATGAACATACATCATCAGAAGATGGATTCGAAACGAATTACAATGCCACTATTAATGTTTCCTAACCTACTACTTTTGCGTCGTCGCCTTGTAATCAAGGGGTCCCGGGTTCGATTCCCGGTGGAGGCACATAGTGGTTCGGATCCCACATTAAACTGTAGGTCCACTCCCGATTAGTCTTACTGTGCATAAAGTAGACTTAAAACAACAAATGAATCCAATCAATTACTACTTTTGCTTACCTTAATGGTAAGCACTCTTATGGTCATCTTAGGACTATACCTAGGTACAATGGCTTACCTGAAAAAGAAAAACGTTTCATTAACAACATGTTAATTTTTTGTTTCTTTTAAAACATAGAAATAAACAAAGACTGGCATATTTTGCAAATGTAACAATAATTTAAAATATAAAACGTGCATTTATATAATTTTAAGCTACTTTTCCTCATGCACAAACGAATCCTGGACTTTTGACCCTCCACCAGTCACCACAGTCAGCCACTGAGGCTATTCTCATATGGCTAACAAAAAAGGCACTAATTAAATAAGCGAGTAACGAACATAAGTTGAATTATATATTGTACATAAAGATAAAATTACCATAGTTATGGAATATTTTAAACAAATCCTGAAATTCTAACATTGATATTCCTTCTTGGCAAATAAACCAGTTAATGGTAAAAAAATATTCAAGAAGGAAGATATATTATAAGTTTGTTTTCCAGAACAGGTAGTAAATTGTAGGAATTTTTGTCTAGACATACAGTATAAAGAAGTATGGCAAGGTAAAGCTTTCACAAGGGGGAGTGAAGGAAAACCAATAATCACCTCCACCAGGAAAATGTGGAAGAAAGAACTGATAATGGTGGCTGAAGTCTGATTGTCGAGGAGGCTAAAGTTTTCTGAAGAGTAAATTGAAAGAGGAAGTAAAAGGAAAGATATGAACAAGTAACACGAGAATTAGAGACAGAGGGGGTACGATTGAATAAAGTAGCGAAAAAGGAGTGTGAGAAAAAATGGACAAAGGGAGGATGAACGAGAGATGGAATAGAAGGAAAATAACAGAGGGAAAGTGTGAGGTAGAAACTAGACAAAAATAAATCAAAGACCGAAGGAAAGCAGAAAAGAATGAAGAAAAAGGAATTTAGAAGGAAGAATATCAGAGGAAAGAAAAAAGGGTATGGAGAACAGGGAGAAATCTATTATTATATTCTAAACTTATATCTAATAAAATAAGAAAACGAATGATGAAAATATAGTACAGAGAAGAAATTACAACCGGAAGAGCAAAAAGAAAGTTGTGCAGATTGTAGAAATGTAGAAACACTAAAGAGAGAAAAACGGGAAAGAAATTGTGGTTGATTGTAAGATAATGAGTACAGATATATTTAAAAGGCAGAGAAAATGAAAGAGATGGTAGAAGCGGGTCACTGTAAATATTTAACAATTAGGAAAGGTAGGTTCTTTAGGTGCGCGTTAAGTAAATAGGTTGCAGTTTGGCAAAAACTCCATTCAAATCACATCGCCATCTACCAACTACCGATAAACACAGTCAATACAAGTTGACGTTCCGGAAACATTTAAAATTTGCTAGAACTGATGCTCATTACGCCGAGAAACTGAACAGCCGAACACTTTATCTTAAAATACAGCATTTTCCGTACGATTATACCAGACGCTCTCGTCGCAGAGGACATGAAACCAGCTTAGGCACGATAGCCTAGAGTCTGACGTTTGGTTTTACTGCCCTCCGATCCGGTTCGAAAGACTTGGCAGGTGAACCAGTCTTCTCATCTCACGGAAGAAGGAAGAAGAAGGTACGCTGGTGCCATCTTAGAGCTTTCCACTAACTTTGTTTTATGGTCAATGAGCGACACGTATAACAAACCTATTTCGGCACCAGAATAGATGTCCTAACAGAAGTCTTGACTTAGGGGGCAATGAGAATGTCCTACGTCATGGAAGACGTTAGGAAGAATTGAGGGCTGTAAAGAGGGGTTCCTGAGAGGACGTAAAGAAGACGGCTAGTGCTTCAAGGTGATGCTGGGTACGGGATATTTCCCTCGTGAGGGAAATTTTGATGAAATTTGGACCCAAAAGGGAAAATAAAAATCCCTTCATAGGTGTCTCGAAATTTTGTTGAAACAAGTAAAATGTTCATTTTGCTAATATTTATTGATTTGGTTAATTTTGCTTCGCTTTTCTGCCCCTTTGTGCTAAGCGTGTAGATGAGGATGAGTGATGAAGGGATACTTACTATGAACATCCATGTCCAGGCCGGGATTCGGAATCGAGACTTCTGGCGCTGTCCTAACCCCCTTCGCCAAATTCACCAAGTCATCATTCATTCTCACTGTCGCGATTAGTCAAAAGTAGTAAAAGAGCGACGTAAACTAAGGAAATAGTTAAAACGCATGAAAAAAATTGAGACAGGGTGAAGGAAATAAGGGAGAACAAAACAAACCTGAAATAATTATGTTTTAATGGTAGTTAACAAAGGTTCTTCGTACCCAAAGACTGGTCAGAATTCATTTACTTTGGTGACTTTTAATTTAGAACTGTGATTCTCTACCCTTCTGATGGAACGCAAAAATGCACTAGGAGAGGGAAATTTCTGCCTTCCGCGAGGGAATTTCATCGACACTAGGCAAGCAACACTGACCAGAATCTTACATCAAGGACCGCCCACCTTGTTCTTAAGGGTCCCACTGTTACCCGCAATGTGATATCAAATGGCTCGTGAAGCAGTCGTTGTTCTCGATGTCTTTTCACTTTTTACAAGAGCCGTGAAGGATGGAGGAGGCCGTGATGTCTCTCGGAGGTGATTCTCGAGCGAGGAAGGACAACACACCGTAGCATTTTTAATGCCGCCATGGACAATTTCACAAATACAAAGTCCCTTCCTGCCAGAGGAAGGCAGGGATGGTTCTAACGACTAACTTTCCACCGAAGAAACCCTTGCAGAAATCCTTGAAAAGTAGCAATCTCCTTTTCCCGCCAAAAACTTGGAAAGCGCGGGAACGGAAGGGCCAATCAGAAAACGCGTCAGCGATGCTTGGCTGAAGCTTATTTGCTGCTCGATTATCGCGCGTTATTGAGTCATCCGTTTTGACGGGAGCGAAAAAGTTCAAAAATAAGTGTAGGGAGTTTCTGATGGTCTGAACAAACTACAGATTTCAAGGGACGAACAAAATTAGGCCATAATCATTATGAATTAGAGCGGACATGTATATACCATTATTATGAGAGAGAAGTGAAGGAAAAAAGATTAACAAATAAACATACAAAGAGGGAAAAGCAATTTGCATTTTCCCAAAGTGCTCATTAAACAGGACTATTCAAAATGGTAAAAACAATTACAGAAAGAGATATGTTATCTTAATTTCTCATTGCCAGTAAAAATCAGCAGTGTAATTTCTCGTGAATTAAATATATTGCAGATTAGTTATATTTCGGCATTGCGCGATAATAATGTACAAAGGTTTTATTCTGCAAATGCGCAGTCACAAGAATTGTTTGAATCACAGCCACATACCATTATTTTTCAGTTTCAATTAAGCTCAGTTCAATTCAGTAGTTTGCAGCTTAATAATTGTCACTTTTTGTGCATTTCAGCTTATCACAGCAACATTTCATTATGTTTAAGCATGGCTTCAAAGAAAGATATCGACTTTTTAGAGTAATGACAATGAAGGGTGATAAACCAATGAACTTGACAACAATGGGGCGTAAGGGCATTCATATGTCAACCTCACTTCCACGTAGAACATCCTGGGCAGCATTGTTGATGGCTAACGAGGCTGTGGTGCCTGGACGTACGGCCACTATGATCCTTTGTAAGGTTTGTGTTGTGTCGCTCATGTGTGGTTGTGTTCCTTAATCAATTTCATCTTATCACCATTGATCCCCATCGTTGCGATTAATCAAAAGTAGAAGAAAAGCAACGTAAAATAAAGTAAATAAAAATATGTCAACGACAAAACCACTAACAAAGCACCATCACTGTTTTACACAAGATACGAACTCTGCATTTCACAGGACAGTAGTACTTTAACCAATAGACCAGCGCGGTTAGAACACATGTCAATGCAGCATGTGTTCATTATGCAAGAATATGCAAGATAACATTATCTTATGCCCATTTGCTAGACTCTCAAAACTGAGCGTACCAACTCATTCTCTACATCATAACAGTAAAAACCATGTTGCTTTCAAAGGTGCAAACCAACCAATCACATTCCACCCTTTCTCCATTCTAAAAATTCAACCCATTTCCTTTCCCTGTCCAGGATAAAAGAACTTATTAAGACTCCCGGAATTTAAAGTAGCCATTTCGGCCATGAAAAGAAAATGAAAGCTTGCTTTCTCTAGATCAACCCACCCCAACTCCTCCATCCTTTTCATAACCGTCCGCACCTTTCACTCAGCTGGGCTCTCGAATTTTTTTAACGACATTGAATAAAAAGGAGCGAAATGGCAACGCAATATTAATAAAAGAAATTTCTTTACAAAAGAGGCAAATAACACCAGCCCGGTGTTTCACCAGTTGATGAAATGGTTCTTTTTCATTCTTTTTTGCCTTCCAAAAGGATGTATTTCACTCTCATACATTTGCAATTCATATTACGACTTCCACGGCGTTCCTTTCTACTTTCTCCTTCATGACTCTGCTTACTATCTTCATTCTACCTAAGTTTGCCGTACCTAAGTTTCTACAACACTGTAGGGCCTCTCCGATGGCGCAGTGGTAGCGTCGTTGTCTTGTAATCAAGGGGTCCCGGGTTCGATACCCGGTGGAGGCACATAGTGGTTCGGATCCCACTTTAAACTGTAGGTCCAGTCCCGATTAGCCTTACTGTGCATAAAGTGGACTTCAAACACCAAATCAATCAAACCAAATCTACAACACTGTAGAAAAACTAAATATGCTGACCAAGGCAGTAATTTATTTTATTAAAAACATAAACTAAACGTAACGTTTCAACCTTCTAGCAAGGTCTTCTTCAGACTCTGTATCAAGTACAAAAGCAACAAGATACAAAAACAGGGTATTATATATACACACACAAACATTACTCCCTCCAGACTATTTAGAAAGTTGTTTGGAACTTTCTAGCAGGTGACTTTCACTTGCCAACTTTACTTTCACCTTAAAAGCTAAACACAATTAAACACAAACACAAGTTAAGACCAGTAATGAACTGCAGAAACAATATTTTGGAACCCTTAGAAAAGAAATTAAAGAAAGTTATTGACGTGTTAGTAACACAGCAAGAAAGCAGAGCAGTTAAGAACAGTGAACAAGTAGTAGACCTCATAAAAGGACTTAAGTTAAATGAGATGAAGACGACAATGTTTAGCTTAGACGTGAAAAGTATGTTCCCGAGCATCAAGAGGGGACACGTTTTGGACATTATTAAAAAGAGAATGGGACAAGAAATAGGAGAATGGGATAGTGAAAGGGTAGTGAAGGCGTTGGAAACCATTTGGAATAACGGTTACAGTATAATGGGAGATAAAATAATGTTAATGAGTGAAGGACTAAATATAGGTTCTAGTCTAAGCCCAGCATTGGCTGAATTGGTTATGAATGAATGGGAAAAGAAAGTGATAGAAAAAGGAGGTGACAAAATAATTCTGTTTTGCACATATGTGGACGATTGTTTTGGCATATGGAAGGGAACAAAGAGGCAGCTTGACATTTTTGCCAAAGAAATACAAGATGAAGAAAGAGGGATATTATTGGAACTTGAAATAGAAGAAGACAAGTTAAGCTATCTTGATATATTGATGAAAAGGAAGAGAGGACACGAAATTGAAACCGCTTGGCATCAGAAGAAGTGTGCAGCAGGGGTATTCTGCCACAAAAGAAGTGATGTAAGTGAGGTGACAAAATTAATTTTATAAAGAATATGGAGGACAGAATCAAGAAAGTATGCATGAAAGAATGTGAAAAAGAAGGCAAAATAAATAGCCTATGGAAACAGCTGGAAAAGAATTGCTATGAGAAGCAGGATAGACTGGACATAAACAGAAGAAGGAAGAAAACAGGCAGGGAAGAATTGGAAGAGAAAGAAAAAGAGAGAAGGTTTGGAATAAGGAGTATGGGGAAGACCACAGAAAAGATATGCAAAGTGCTTAGGAAAGCGGGAATTAAAACTTACAGGAAGGGAGGGAGAAGCATCTTAGGAAAAGCGAGGAATGCAAACAAGAAAAAGGAAAACAGGGAAGAGGAAGAGGAAGGGATTATCTACGAAGTGAAATGTAAAGAATGTCAGAGTGTGTACATAGGAGAAACGAAAAAAGGCTGAAAGACAGGTTGAAACAACATAGGGATGATGTTCGACTTAAGAGAGAGAAAAATGCAATATTTAAACACACGAGAGAAACAGGACATGACATAGAGTGGGCTGAGGCTAAGCACATAGGAAGGGAGAAGAGAATGCTAGTGAGAAAATGGAAGGAAGCCAAGGAAATAGAGAAGAAAGGTGAAGAAGACACAATGAACTGGAATGGTGGATTTAAGTTAAACATAGAATGGAAGATGTTAGAAAGAGTGGAAAGGACAAGAGAGAAAGAGGTGAGGAGAAGGAGGAAAAATGAAGGGAAAAGAGCGTGAGATTAAAAGTCCAACCACATTCTATATGGAAGTAATTGTGTTTAGCTTTTAAGGTGAAAGTAAAGTTGGCAAGTGAAAGTCACCTGCTAGAAAGTTCCAAACAACTTACTAAATAGTCTGGAGGGAGTAATGTTTGTGTATATATAATACCCTGTTTTTGTATCTTGTTGCTTTTGTACTTGATACAGAGTCTGAAGAAGACCTTGCTAGAAGGTTGAAACGTTACGTTTAGTTTATGTTTTTAATAAAATAAATTACTGCCTTGGTCAGCATATTTAATCTTTCATAATCATGGAAACAAGGCTTAATGGTGTTATAACACTGTAGAGTATGGTTCGTCACACTAAGAAAACAATGATGTTTTTAAAAAAGGCACACAGTGGTCGCAGTAGAACACATCTCATTGTGCTCAAAGTTTAACCTCAGGAGTGTTAAAATTGCGTTGATTTAACCTCAGAAGTATTAAAATTGTGTTGATTACAACCATATCCGTATTTTTTTAACACCACTAATGTTAAACGTTGACTAAAACATGATGATGTCCTTCTGGGACCACTGTCTTTGTCTGACCAGTGTGTGCTCAATGTTTGACTTCAGTACTGTTAAAATGGTGATGACTACAACCATGTACCTGCATTATTTTAACACCATTGAGGTTAAACATTGGCCAAAATGTGTCGTGGGCCTTCTAGAACCACTGTCTGTGTCTGACGAATGTTTGGTCAACGTTTAATCTCAGTAGTGTTAAAATGGTGTCGACAGCAATCATTTATCTGTGGTATTTTAACACCGCTGAGGTTAAACGTTGACCAATATGTGATGTGTACATCCTGGTACCACTACCTGTGCCGGACCAGTGTTTGGTCAAGGTTTAACACCAGTAAGGTTAAAATGGTGATCAGTACAATTATTTATTTTTGTTAGCCTAAATGTGGTTTAGACTCCTGGGACTACTGCCTGTGCCAGACCAGTGTCTGATCAACGTTTAACTTCAGTAGTGTTAAAATGATGGTTACTACAACCATTCATCTGTGGTATTTTAACACCAATGAGGTTAAACTTTGAACAAAATGCGGTGTGTACATCCTGGGAACACTGTCTCTTTAACACCATTATTACTACAATTTGGTGTAAACGAACACCCCTGTTGGTTTAATATCTGAATTGACACTGCTAAGCACCATCTTTGGGCCTTGTTACACATATCCCTACCAAATAATCTTAAGATGCTACAGTCGATTAGGTGCAGTGTTACAAATTGTGGCATCTATTACTAACTTCCAGTCACTTTTGGTTGCAACTCATCAGCATTTTTTTAAACATATTGCGCAATGAAATTGGATGTTACGAACAAGCTTCTAGATTGTTGCAGAAGTCGGGAAATCAGTTGTGATATTATTGCCACTACAAAAAAATAAGTTTTCTTTGACGTTGCAGGACATTTAGGCTTGCTCCCTTACCAGAGACTCTAATTATGGTACTAAGAACCTTTCAAGTGATGTTATTTAATGGAAATGGCTATTTAGACCTTTCGAAGAGGTTACTGCTCAATATGTTGATCTTTTTTTTATTTTCTGGGTCACAACCAGTGAAATGCTATCTCGTCCGGTTGTTTTAAGGACACTGTTGTTATGCAGTTAGATTCGTTGTGTGTTGACTCGCCTTAAGGAGATTGCAATCCAATTTATTCCCAAGTTAAATATTTGACAGGTGACATCATACAGGTAGGTCAACAACAGTCCAAACAACCATTGGGATAGCAGAGTAAGTAACGCCTTACTTGTCACATTAGAACGTTCTTAAACCTCGTACAAAGAATAAAATTCAACTTCTAATCTGGCTCTAACCGTCTGTGACTTTAACAAATCTCAAGTCTATGATTAGTCAAAGTAAAACATACAGAACATTTTTAACTTCTTTAAATCTTTTATAAAAATTAAGAAAACCATTTTCCACACATTATTGCTCATTATATTACATAGGGAGTTGTTTTAACATGTTTTAGCAATCGAAACTACAACATTTTAATCTATAATTCGCAGGGAATAAGATGAACACCAGGCAATGTAATACATACTTCGGAAATTTGTCTATTTCATAACGAATACTCTATTCTTACTCCTATTCTGTTTATTTATTCATTGTCTATAGCCTCTTTGTACACGACTTTCTTAGGTGGAACATGTAACTGAACAATCATAACATTTTTCTTGTTGGGGGTCTTCTGGAAGAATGGACGCACACCAACGTAGTAAAAATTCACGTTTGTCTTCAACATTTAGTTTGGAGAGGGATTTAACACTCCAGCGCATAAATCATGCATGCACCATCATGCTCACATATATTGCACACTTTACTTAATGCTTTTGCACTAAAGAAGTACTTTGATATGTTTAGTCTGGAAGTCAGCTGTTGGCTTCATTTCTAAAACAGGCTGTCCATGGAATGTAAAGTATGTTGCATTCCGTGGCTGCATACATACAGGATAGTAATGCTGATTTTCGATCGTTCGTAGCGTGGGAATGAGACTTCAGCGAGCAAAACGTTGTTAAGAAAGGTTGTACGTCTAGATGTTCTCTACGTGATTTGAATGTTTTTTTTTTCATTCTAAGACGATAACCTCTACACTGTGGGGCCGAAGTCGCGAGCGGATACTATTACTATATTTATAGTGCAAGAACATAATTCTCGCAAGCGAAATTGACGTGTAATGTTGTCGAAGGTTGAGAGGGATGTTAATCCTCTCACCTGGTCTCCAAGAAGTCCAGACATAACGTGAGACAACTAGCTGTGATCCTTCATAAATGAAAAGATTAAGGGAATTCATTATGATCTCCGTTAAGAATTTGAACGTATTGATTGATTTGGTTTATTTTACATAACGTTTCTTCCACTTTTGGCTAATCGCGAAGATGAAGAGTAGTGATGGCATGATGAAATTGATGACAGAACACTCACAAAGAACACCCATGCCCAGGCAGGGATTCGAACCCGGCACCTCTACAGCTGTGCACCGAGAATGATGGGAAACATACCGAGAAATTTGACCATAGAGAACTGCAGTGACTTCGATCATATAGCCATTCTCTTCCTATATCACTCTTAAATGTGTTTTGTTCAGTTGATTACAGGTTTTACATTGATTACCGAATTTTCCTTTAATACAGTATGCGACAAAATATACAGTACTGAAATGAAAAGATGAACAAAGGTATAAGATATGTTACAATATAGTGACTGGTCTATATGCAACCCAAATAACAATCGTGCCTTTTGGGTTGCATAACTGTCAGGAAACCTAAGGTTAGGTTAGGTTAGGGCATGTGGAGTGGACGATTGTCATTTGGGTTGCATATAGACCAGTCACCTTTTTCAAACTTGGTCCACCTTCACGACCGCTCAACTATGAATACTTTTTCCTCCGTCGAGGGGACTCAATTCCAACAACAACTGCACAACACGACTTCCTTTTCACTACTGCGAACACGTGCAGCTGGAGCTATGCCCCGTCGACAAACGCAACCACGTGTTCGAGATGCGCGAGTTTCAGTACTGTATAATTTGGCGCATACCGTACTATGATATCAATATCCGATCGTGCCTTTTGGCCTACCCTGTTCAGTGTGTGTATTTGTGTTCCTTTCTTTCCGTTGTTAATCCTGGTACAGAATATACTTGTTCTCTGCGGTACCTCGGTTTGCAGTAGAGGAATAACGTTAAAGCTGCCTTTGACGGTATTTACAGAGGATTTAGCGAATAGGGAAAATTCATTTAGGGGATCCAGTATACAGAACTGAGACAGACAAGCCGATGAGGAAAGAAAAGCCCTTTTCACTGAAACATATCCTTTTTTCCCGGACCCCTCGAACTCAATTAATGAGAGATTTTTGTACGGGGTTTACACGGAGATCTGGGAACAAACTCTCCGGAATCCAACAGACATGCATCCCAGCCTCGGCTGATCTCCCGACAGATCCTCCCAACCGGTTCAATTCACAGATGCTGCATTGACGGGATGCTGCGGAGGCTGAAATCGTATTCCTGTTCCAGAGGCGTTAATGTTCTGCCGATTTAATGAGGTTTCGAACCCCTGTGATTGATGTAACGGGAGCATCAGATGCCACGGAGAGGAATGCTCCTGAATTATTTCGGGATCCGGGATGGCGGATGGAGCAAGTGTTTAGTATCCGATACGGAAACGTTGGGAGAAAACAGGCCGCTCTGAATTTTATACGAAGTTCCGGTTCGACCCGAGAGTAACTCACTCGATCGAAAGCTTTGGAGAAATCTCTCTGTCACAAGTGATCCACTTAATCTTGTGGCATTATGGACTCGTGTAATGGACGCATTGGTTAATGTGTTTGTCATGGTTGATTGTTACGGCCAGCTAAATTCAAGATAAATGTATCATAAGGCGAGGAGTATGTTAATTGAACTGTAATGGTTGTAGGCGTGATTTTTTAGCATGAAGCGACAGGCTAATAATATTTCAATGATTGTTTGATTTGGTGTTTTAAGTCCACTTTATGCACAGTATGGCTAATCGGGACTGGGCCTACAGTTTAAAGTGTGATCCGAACCACTATATGCTTCCACCGGGTATCGAATCAAGGATTCCTTGATTACAAGGCGACGACCGATAGGCTGACAAAACATTCGCGAAATTTATTTATTTATATATTTATTGTTTATTTATTTATTTATTGAAATTTCCAGTACAGCAGAAGCCATTTTAAACCAGAAAGAAACAACAGTAAAACAATAGACTAAGATGAAAAACACAAAAGAAAGGATAACATAAAATAAACAAAAATAAAACAAGCCTACAAAGTACCAAGGTAAAAAGATCAGTTTCACAAAAGCATTACTTATGTACAATTTTTTCTATGTTGCTGATAAAAAATGAATATGAAGTGAATATATCTATTTGGTTTGAGATTATATTGAACTGATTCGGTAGCCTATGGAATAGTGATGGTTGTATGAGTGAGAACCTGGGAGTTGCAGTGTGGAAAGTTTCCTTGCTCCGTGTTTTATGTCTGGGCACTCTGAGTGAGAGTTCGTGGAGTGGGATGCTGCATCTTAAGTTTTCATTTATGATCTTATATAGCAATTTCATATCTGCAATGTATCTACGAGTTTCTGGAGTATTAATATGCAGATTTACAAGCAGATCTCTCTTAGGCAGGTGTGTCAGGGCAGGCACTCTATATCGAACGATGGAGAGGAAAAAGCTGAGAACACTGTCGATCTTGGAGGTATGAGAAGGGGCAGCCATGTTGCAGATTGGTGAACAATATTCTAGAATGGGGACACAAATGTCTTGAAGTAAATGGAAAGTGCTTTCGGCTTATTGATTTCAGTGAATCTGTAAAGTAGGCCTAGCATACGTATTGCCTTTTTTGTGATGGTTGATATGTGATTATCGAAATTTAGTTATGAATCTATTAGGATACCTAGATCTCGGTGTTGTGCTTCTCTTGCTAGAGGGAGGTCGGTAAGTGTATATTTACCTCCAAGAATGTTTTGTTTCAATGAAATTGTTGAAAAATCCTGAATACAGAGACAATCCATTTTATATCAGGATATCAACAGAGCAAAAAATAAACTAACAAACGATAAACGCTAAAAACAATAACAACTAGGGTATAACAAATATTAATTACCCTTCAGCTGTTTGATGCACGCCGTTCTGAAAGCCTGCTTGGATAAATGGAAGCCTGGAGGATGATTTAATGAACTGTACATGGTTTCTAGCCTGTAGAGAAGTGATCCTTGTTCTAGGAATAGCCTTGAAGCGAGAAGGGTGGGGAAAATCGAGTGCGTAAAGCAAAGAAGTACACGCTGCTGTGAAGACTGGTAACTGCAGTCGCTCCCCACCCCTCCACGCAATCCCGTTCCCTCTCACGTGTTCATTGCTGGAGCCGTCACGCGTCACTACTTTCGCAGAGGCTTGTTTTCGTTCGCTTACTCCAGAGATACCCGGGACGCGTATTTCACATATGCACATTGAAATAGAGATTGGAGGCGTGGCTTGTATGGAGAAGTTTCTGGTTGGTTGGTCTATTTTTCTTTATTGAGCACTTCTATGGCGTGCCTAACAATTAACTACAGGCTTGAACTTGTTCAATGATGTAAACCACTTATATCTTCCTTTTCTATTTATTTTCTACATTTTATACATTGCTTTGATCTTTTCTACATATTTCTGTTGTAGTTCACTTTCACTAAATCCATACTTATCCTCCAGCGATTTATTTATATTCCTTCACCTTGTGCTGCCATCTACTTTTCTTTTTTGAAACTCCTCTCTTTTCATCTTGTGTTGTTTCCAGTATGTAATATCTGGTTTGTAACAACTTTTTACAAAACAAATAGCAGCGCGCTTATATAGTCGAAATTAAGGTTTTGGCGCTACTCAAGGTTTTGACAGTTTTTTAAAGTAGGAATTAAAAATGCTCCTTGTTTCCATCTGACGAGAAGCGGAAAATGTCCCAATATATTAAATAATTGTATAAGAATTTTCATCGAACGCAACATTTTAAAAATTATTGCGTCTTTTATTTCCAATAAGAAAGTCTATTCGCTTTTCGAGTATTGATTACTATCCGATTGCGTTGTATTTTTCCCACTAGATGGTTCTGCTTGTAGTCTGTGGTTTACAGAAAGTGTTCGCACAAGTCAATGAAATAAATGCCAGTGTCCTATCCTATATCATTGAGGCAGTCTGCTAGCCAATAGGGAGCATTCATACACAAACCACGCCCACAATCTCTATTTCAATGTGCACATGTGAAATACGCACCCGGGACAGAGTATAGAATAAAGCGAAATGAAGTGCACAGATTACATTAAGGTAGGGGAAAATATTCCCACCCCGCTGGCCTGAATTTGGCCCCGAGAATGACCAACTGTGGGATTCGAACCAGGACGATGAAGCCAAGAATGAAATCCCGACAAAGAATCTAAGAGATCAACAGCCTCTTTCCTCAGCACGGAAAAAAAAGCATGACATAAATATGCTGAAAATTTCCCAAGGAAAGTATATTTCAGGGAGGCTCCACTCTTTCCACACGCTCTCCCTCGTCCCGGCATTTCCTCGACTAAATGTCCTAAGGAGCTGCTGTCAACGTAATAGATATTTAAGGATTATAGGCCTCTTAAGAGGAAATTTATGCGACAGGGAGAGGCAATTAATTTCTTTGGTCTTTTGCCTATTTCAGCTTCGCTCCTTCAGAGAAGGCGAGCGGAATAAGAAAAAGCAATAGAGCTCTTATATATTTTTTTATAACTTTTATTTCACCCCTTCCTTATATTTGCATTACTGATGTATATTTCCCAACCAGTTTCCCGTTTTTATGGATCCTAAGTTCTTTTAATTCCTTTGAGAACGTGCGAGATCCCGTTCTGAAAATTAAATCAATTTTATTTGTTCGTAAAAAATAGCCCTTCCCGCCCCCCAAGCCCCCTCCCCACTTATCGGCAAGGAGCTTTTCAAACCGTCCTCTCAGAAGACCTGATTCCACTTCCCCACTCTCTTATTTTTTTTTCTTCCGAAGTGCAGAACTCGTGTGCAAGTGTGCGATGCATTCTGATGAGGCGATGACGTCATAAATCCTCAGAAATTTGCTCAATGCGTCTACGATAGGGACGAGAGAGCGAGAGAGAGAGAAGTATGGCGCGTCTTGGAATTCGGGAATGGGAAGTTTTGGAGAAATGGCAAATGCTGGCCCAATTGCAGAATACTGGAATTCGGTTCCAGGACGTCAGGAATTGGTTAACGGGAACCGATAGGGGCAAGAATTAATGGGTGGATTAATTAGGGATCGCCTTGTCTGCGGGCTGCTCATTAATTCCTACTCTAACCGCTAGATGGTGTTCATTCCTTCGTTAGGCATCAGTCGTTACAGCCAGTGCTGCGTTGTTAATAACATCTCTCACTTTTTTGTCAAAGTTTTGATTAATCGTATCATGCTAACAATAAATTGCCATATACATATTATACCCCACTAGGGTTTTGAGAAAAATACAAATGATAAAATACTTTCTTCAGATGAATATGTACAATTCTCCCATTTCTTAACAGCAGGAAAAGAATGTTAAATGTGGGGGATGGTATTCATCCAAGTGAATTTGTATTCACTCGTATATTGTAATCAGAAACAGACTAGTAGAATACAGCAGCTTCGCATGAGAAAGCAGCTCGTACAGTTCATACACTGATCGTGGAAGACAGCCGGTTCACAGACATTACTCGTGGAACGCAGCCGCTCCACAAACACTGTCCGTAGGACGCAGTTGCTCCACAAACACTGCTCGTAGGACGCAGCCGCTCCACAAACACTGCTCGTAGGACGCAGCCACATCACAGACACTGTTAGTAGAACGCAGCCGCTTCACCGACACTGCTCGTGGAACACAACAATCCACAGACACCGCTCGCATATCCCAGCCTCTGCAACTAATATTGAAGTTATTTAAAATCATAGCTTTATTGTAATGAAAGACTTGGGCACTGATGATGCTAGTGGTGTCGTAATACAGTATCTTTGTTACCAATATGAAGGATCGCTTGACCATTGAAATATATTAAATTTATGATCATTCCAAATTTATCTCTGCTGCGAGATACTAAACTTGTGATAAGAAATGTTGTTATAAATAATATTTTTTTTAAGATTCGGCGTTATTCTGAAAAGTTTTATCACGCTGGTATTTCGGCGAAACGTACAATAACGCAATGTAACGATCAACGATTTTTCCAGGTGACTTCCTCTCCCCTGTCCCCCACCTCCCAACCGGAACGCGTTCTGTTAAAATGCATTCACGGGATGGAAAATTCCGTTCGAAACAAATGACGAACCAAATGCGCTTCGACAGCTACATCGCCCCAATCAACCCGAACAGACACATCATATTGACGTGCGATGCAGTACTCAATTGCTCTCCCTTGATTGCTTGCTAATTTCGTTGTTCTACGGATAGATGTCGCAATTTCACGGATCAGCGTTTCGACCCCATACTGGCATTTGCGGATGGGAAATTCTGACCCTTTTGCAGTTACTAACGTTGCCGATATCTATGTGCACGTATTCTTTTCTTTATTCCTTTCTATTTTTCTCTCTAAGTAATCTACAGGTCATAATTACAAGGAGCCTATAAGTAAATTATGTAAACGATCTATGTTAATAAAAGACAGGATTCAGCAAACTAAGTAGGCAAATGGCCTGACCAGGTTAGTAAACTAGCCGAAACTAGCAATTCACCACTAGATGATTAACCTTATTGACTTCTGCTCCAAAGGGTTAATCCAGTGAGAACTGTTAGATCGTCGGCTAGTGTACTAAACTGACCAGATCAGTAGCTATCTGCCTATTTTGGGGGAGCAGGGAAAATATTAGGATATTTCCCTGTTTCAGTGCCTCAAATCAGTCTCCAGCTGCTTTAACCTGCTGAGATCCCTACGAGATTTAAATAACGTAATATTTCATTGAAAATATTATCTTATTATGTTCATTTGACAGAATTACAGAAGTGCCTGCACCAGCCAAAATCGTTGGATAGATATAACCATAAAACTAATATGTGAAATAGCAGATGTGCTGAGGCATGGGGAAACAGATTTGCCTTAACTTAGACAACTAACTTCATAAGGTGGGGACAACTTCATCACTTTCTAACAGTGAAATGTCAATGAAGATTGTGGAACAATGATCGAAGTTCGCAATGCATACAACACATTCTGTGGTCACGTGGTTTATTTTGTGAATAAAAATGTATTCAAATGTGTGTCTATTTGGATAACATCCATTCTGGGTATTTGGAGTCCTACTCTTCGCGCTGTTTTACATCAGGTATGTAATTGCAAAGCCTTGTTCCTTTGTTGTGCATCATTACTGATTATTTTAAGCCATGCTCTTTTGTTTCTTTACATCGTTCCTGATCGTTTAAAACCCAGATTTATTTTTCCTTCACACCGTTCCTGATCATTTGGACCCTACCCCCTTTGCTATTTTACACCATTCGTGATCGTTTGAACCTTTACCTTCTATCCTGATCACTTGTGACTTTTGCTATTCTTACACCCCTCCTGATCATTTGTATCCCTACCCTTCCTTTAACACCACTCCTGATCATTTGGAGCACCAACCTTTTGTTTTTACACCACTCCTAATCATTTGTTTTTGTTATTTTACATCGTTGGGTATATTCAGCATCTTCATTCACATTAATTTACACTACTGGTGCATATTTTCAGTCCTTTTTACACTCTCTGTACGGAAACTTTGCATCCTCCTGTACAGAGCCACAGAATCGCAAGCAAAATTTCACCAAAATGTTGCTCCTAACCTGACTTTGCCAGCATGCCTAATTGATAGAACTGCGTGGGACGACGAACTCCCAGACACACATTAAAAAGAAAGGAAAAACGCCCAGCTGTGAATAGACTCCCAAATAGTGCTAAAGCGTGGATAAATGGTTGTGCGCAATCACTTCGTTCGCTAATTAGTTTGGCAGTTTGTTACACAATTTACTTTAGTCGGTAATTCCATTGAACGGTCGGCCAATTAACCTTCACAGTGAAACAATATGCAAATGTTTTATGAGCTCCCGCGCAAAATATTAAATTGAATCGGCGCCAAGTTCACATAATACGGATGCAGGAAGGATAACACGAGAGAACAATGCGCTCATTTACCAAGTGTGCTAGCAAGTGCTTGGGTGTGGGTGTTATGTGACGGTGTGATGGTGCGAAAAAAGAGAAAGACAGAGGTAGGAAGAGGTGGAAAGACAAGGAAAGGAGAAAGAGATGAAAAGAGAGAGAGAAGGAAGAGCTCATGACATACGGAACAGATGGAGAGAGAGAAGAGAGAAGGATAAATGAAAGGGAATGAGAAGAAGAATCGAGAGAAGAAAAAAGGGGCAAGATAAGGAGAGCGAAGCGAGTTGGAGAAAGAAGAGAGAAGGATAAGGAAAGGGGAGTAAATTTTAGAGTGGGGAAGATAGAGAAGGGTAAGACAAGCAGAGAGAAGAGGGATGGAGGAAGAAGAGATAAGGATAAGAGAATAAGAGTGAGGTAAAAATTGTGAGTGAAGAAGACAGAAATGGGTAAGAAATAGAAGAGAGAAGGCTAAGGGAAAGGGAGTGAGAGGGAAGTTTTAAAAGTTGGGGAGAGAAGAGAAAAGGGTAAGATAAGTAGTGAGGAGAAAGATGGAGGAAGAAATGATAAGGGAGATAGAGCGAGACGAAAATTGAGAGTGGGGAAGGGAGAAGATAAAAGGTTAAGATAAGGAGAAAGAAGAGATAAGGATAAGGGAAAGGGAATGAGAGGTAAAAATTGAGAGTGGGGAAGAGAGAAAAGGGTAAGATAAGGAGAGAGAGAAGAGGTGGAGAAAGAAGAGAGAAGGATAAGGGAAAGGAGTGATTGGAAGAATTGAGAGTGGAGAAGGGAGAAGAGAAAAGGGGCAAGAGAAGAAGAGAGATAGATAAGGGAAAGAGAGTGAGGGTGAAAATTTGAGAGTGAGGAAGAGAAAACGTAAGATTATAAGAGAGAAGAAAGGAGGACAAGGGAAAGGGAGTGAGAGGGAAAATTGAGAGAGAAATAGAGAAGAGAAATGGGTAAGATTAGGGGAGAGAGATGGTTACGTGATGGCGGAAAGGAAAGAGATAAGAGAAGAAGTGAGCGAGAAAAGAGACTGACAATGGAGACAGAAAGGAGTTCGAGAAGACAGACAGAGGGAGAGAGACGGGACGGTAAGCGAAATATACTAGGATTTGATTTGATTTTTTGTTATATAGCGTCGCTTTCTTGTCACTTTGGCTGATCGCTGCGATGAGGGTGGCTGACAATACACACAAAGAACATCCATGCCCAGGATGGGATTCAAATCCTGGAGCCGTAGCGCCCTGTCCTAGCCACTTCGCCACAGAGGGCGACAAACATACTAGAAGAGAAGCTTTATTAAGACAATACAGAATCACCCGAGGTAGGAAAACATACTAGCTCTCACTTTTTAGGATAGTATATAATACAAATATTTGGGGTGGAGTATATGGGATAGACATTCTGATATGTGCTCCTGGCCAATTCCCATACTAAAGGAAGTCGCATGAAGGAATATTGCAAATGCAACATTCGTCTCACGATTCTACAACAAATCTCTGAAGACATTCTTTCCCGTCTTGCGAAACGAGGGAAATAATTTCATAAACAATATTTCCTGCGGAGCATAACCGCCCACATAAAAAGTCTTCCCACTCGAATGCATACGAGCTATACAAAGACCTCCTCCCCACAACCTCTGGTCTCCACCATGCATCTTGCACGATCCAAACTCTCTCGGAATCCCACATATTTCTTCCCGGACGCTGTTTCGAAGAAGCAACGGAATTTTTTCCCATCAATGAAGACCACCAGTCTCAAAGTTTATCCGATTTGGAAGTTCGCCAAGGGTTACCAACGGGGACCCTTTTATTGGAGATAAGCATTTAAAAGATGCTGTACCCAAGGAAACAAAATGCATGTAGGGACAAGTATGCGAAAGGGAGTGCTTCTGGCAAGGGAACAATAAGGGCAAAAGGGAGGAGGGATTCTTCTGAGATCTTTTGCACGAGCTCTCCAAAGAAGTTCTGAGAAAGTTGGTTGCTAGGATGTTGCTAACATGTAGCTTATTCGCTGCATGAGACGAGCTTTCGTGCTTTATCATCCGAATACAGGGTTCATGGGAGATTGACTTGCAAGTGGTCAATGGTGCAGCCATTTCAGCAAAGGACCAGCTCATCTGACAGCTCTGGGTTGTGGTTATAGAGTACGTTCACACTAAATGGACATGTGGCAGATGGCTAGGTGGCACGCGTCACGGCGAAGGAGCACGTCAAAGTTGAAAGTGGCACACGTTGAAAGCAGCACACTGAGACCACACCATCGTGGCTGATGGAACGGAAGAAGTTTCATTTGCAAGTAGCACGGTGAATTCACACCAAAGTGGCATTTTCACGTAGCAAGGTGATTCCACACCGAAGTGGCTGGTGGAATAACAGAAGTGGCATATGCACGTATCACGTGGATGCAAGAGACAGTGATGCTACACCAAAGTAGCAGATGGTACATAACAAGCAAGCACAATGATTTCACGCCATAATAACATATAGAAGGAGAAAAGAGGCACTTCACACATGGCACATTGATTCCACATCAAGTAGGACACTGAAAAGGTGAACCCATGTGAAAATGGTAAATGGCCAGACAGAAGTGGCAATCCACAACGTAGCATGGTGATTAAACACCAAAGTGTGACAATTTATGCATCACCAAAGTGTCAAGTGAAATGTAGGCCATAAGAGAAAAGTAAAGTATTTTCCAACCAAAATATAATTTAAATTACAGAGAGTTTTACTTATTCCTTATCAAAAGGTGGTTGCTTTTAGTAAAGCTTTCTTGCAGGTTTATGAATTGAAGTGTTTAAAATTGTTGCCCATATTAACATCATATTCACGCAATGAATACAGCAAAAAAGTATTATATTTAATAACCCTTTACAGAAGAACCATCTATGAACAGACAAGGTAAATTTTCTGAAATAAATTGATAAATTAGAATCAAATTTAGTTCCCAATAGATGGCGCAACTAATATTATTTTATTCTTTAGTACTCCTGGAAACTATTTCAACTACATTTTTTAATAATCTCTTGAGAACTAATTAATACCTTTATATCTACTTAAATTTTCTTTAAAAGCGTTCCATTAGTATCATTGACAAAATCACAAGGTGATGAAACACATATTCAATTATATTAATTTCACAATTTCCTTTAAAAAAGAAAAAGGATTTTCAAAACGTATAGAGTTCAATTTATATAACATTTTTCGGATATCATTTCAGCACAGATTAGGCTAAGAAACTTGACAACAGAAACCAACCGTGAACTTCAGCCGAAAAACTTATAATGGCTTCCAAATTGTATCAGATCACGTGGTATCTCCTTTCTTGGATAAGACCCTGAAATTATTTTACGAGAAGCAGCCCAGTTCTGAAAAGAAGACGGGGGTCGAAATAAGAAAACTGATTTCAGTATTTCAGACATTTTCAACTTACTTAATGAAGAATGACTACGAAAGTTTCCTATAAATGATTAATGGCTGCCTAACTTTCTCTTCGCCTGTCCGTATTGTCAGGAAGATTGAGAACTTTCGTGGCAAAATTTCACGAAGAATATTGAAGTTGCAAAAAGAAGAAAAAAGAATTAAATGTGCTTGTACTTTCTTCTCTTCTCTCCACACACATGCGCGAGTGTGCACATTGGATATGGTTCGGATCAGCATCTACAGTTTAAAGAGGAAGGCGAACTAATGCGTAAATGTGCCTCCACAGGGAATCGAACTCTGGACCCCTTGATTACAACGGGACGGCGTAAAGAAGTAAACATATTGGCCCAGTAGAATTAGCCCACCCTCTAGTTTTGAATGACATATGCATTATTTCGCATCCAGTGGATATCTGACCACCAAATATACATTGCACTTATAGAGTTCATTTTAGAGCCAAATAGCTATATTATAAAGAGTGTCCCACAAAGGGGTTTACACTATTTGAATGTTAATAACAGAGAAAGTATTACACATAACCTGATGGAACTTGTTGTATCTGGATCTGCCATGATTAGTGCTTGTTGCCATTCATTTGTTTTTCTTTAATTTCAGTTCAGTTGCCAGTAGTGACAAGTAATTGACAAGATGGCTGGGAACCTTTCCGTTGAGCAACAGAAATGGATTTTAAAGTGTTTTTGGAAATGTGAGAACATGAAAGAAGTGCAGAGAAGATGGCGGGCAGAATTTGATGTATGGACTTCTTGAAGGATCTTGTGAAAGTTTGTACCACTGCTTCCATCCCTCTTTCGTCCGATACTGATTTCTTCCTGCCACGCCGTCCCAGATCACACACAGTTCCTTCCCTCCCAAACTTGTCGCGTAATTTCGTAATTGTTGCTCGTGACGGTGGCGCAGTATCAAATTGTTTTATTTTATAATTTAACACAGAATGCTGTTGATTGTTGTTGTTGTTGTTGTTGAGTTGGTGTTTTAAGTCCACTTTATGCACAGTAAGGCTAATCGGGACTGGACCTACAGTTTAAAGTGGGATCCGAACCACTTGTGCCTACACCGGGTATCGAACCCGGGACCCCTTGATTACAAGGCGGCGACGCTACCACTGCGCCATCGTGGAAGCCCGCTGTTGATTGTGTTCCATTTGATATAAAAATTAGATTTTCATCACTTGATGTTCAATTATATTCATATAGTAGTATGTCGGTAAAAAAAGATACCGCATGCAAAGTTTGTGTGTGTTTGTATATATATATATATAAATTTATCTATATATACACATACACACAAACACACACACACACACACACACACTCATATGTAGTCCGCGTGTCACACCCGTGACAATAGACTTCCCCATATGTGTGTGTGTGTGTGTGTGTGTGTATAAATATATAAATGTGTATACATATATATACGTATATAAATTGGTGTATATATATATATATATATAAATGTGTGTGTGTATATATATATATATATATATATATATATATATATATATATATATATATAAACACATACATATATGGGGAAGTCTAGTGTCACTGGTATGACACGCAGACTACATTTTTTATATTATAGTAACTATTCTACTGATAGTTAAGCAACATTTTTCTTTCAGTTACTGTGCAATGAAATATGAAACTTAACACTGTTGATTAAAAATAACTACCCTTAGAATACTTTGCCAGATTTTTAGCTACAGGTGAACACTTTTGTGTCGCTGGTGGGACAGACAAAACACTACCTCTTCACTTATTTAAGAAATTTATTTTAATTCCTGTGAATTGCCAAATGATGAAAAATAAATTATTAAAGACAGAGAGCGAAGGTAATTGACCTTTGAATAGTCTAGTGGAGTTGGGGGGAGGGAAATGTAACGTGTATAATACTAGAATTTTTATGCAAATGACAATATTAGATATCTCACTCACAAGTCACGATATAGTTACAGCATTGCATTTAATTTTGAATATTGAGGTTCAGGGGCAATGCATGTAAACTTTGCATGCAGTATCTTATACCGGGTGGTCCAAAAGACCCGGAACTGTCACATATCGTGAGAAATACACATCGAATCGGAAAACGAAAACAATACGTGTTTAATAAGTGAAAGAAAGCTATTCAATGATATCACACTTGATTCCCCACCCCCCGCCCCCTGAGGATGGGGCGGGGAGCAACTGAAATTTTAAATGGAAACCCCCATTTTGTACTGTAGAAACGGAAAGAGGACTTCATTCCGAATCCAACGAGCTATCAACCATCCTCCTACCTCAATTAGGAACGGAGATACGGCGATTTTAAATTTTCGAAAAAAAAAAAAAAAAAAAAAAAAAAAAAAAAAAAAAAAAAAAGTGGAAATAAAGCGATTGCAGATTTGGAATCTTCTCGTCAAGACCTTTCAATAAGGTCTACCACGTTCCATTCCATCTATTTTATGTAATTGAGCTAGGAGGATGGTTGATACCTCGTTGGACTCGGAATGAAGTCCTCTTTCCGATTCTACAATACAAAATGGGGGTTTCCATTTAAAATTTTACAGTTGCCCCCCGCCCCCTGGGGGCGTTTTTTTCGTTTTCCGATTCGATGTGTATTTCTCACGATATGTGATCGTTCCGGGACTTTTGGACCACCCGGTATATAATATATACAGTATATTATGAAGATAGCTAGCACAAATTCCTTAAAACATAGAAAGCCTTGGAGAACCAGCTCCCGTCCTCCTTGCAAAAAGTTTCCGAACTTTATGAATGATTTATTGGAAAGTGCCGGGGGTTACAATGAAAGGAGAAACGTCTATGAGGGGGAGGGGGTAGAATGATAACAAGCTCTGGGCGTTGTTTTTCAAGAGCCCTTGCTTCATAAAAATTCAATCTGATACCTGAAACCGTTTAAGTCATGCGAGCAAATTTCCGTATCTAAAGTCTCATTCTTGGGAGTGGAGTCTGTTTTTCTTTATGGGAAAAAGTTCGTTGCTTCAATTAATCTATCTAGCGGAAACGTATTGCGTTACTAGTACGATAGGGAATCTATCTATGTTGGGAGTAAGATTCAATATTGGTCAGTAGTTACGGCAGCATCACTTAGAATCATAGGCGCTGATTTGGGAGGCTCCATATCCAACCCCTCTTCAAAGTACTTTAATGGGAGCAGGCACTATTTTTACTCTCCAACTTTCATTTTGAGTTAATATTTTTATTTTGAACGTATAGGAAAAAGTGCAGTATGTGTCAGAAACATTAGACACCTCTCTCTCTCTCGCAATCATATATTCCATCAGCAATTACAATGTAACACAGCGGCAGGTATATCTTTTTACATAAAACCTATTTTAATGCAGTTTTTATTGCATTTGTAATTTATGCTGGTTGAAAATTAAATGTTTTTCATTCCAAACTAATGTTTTCATTATTTTTTGCTTGCCATGTGTACATATACGCAATATATATTTTTTTAAAAAAACTTGTGTAAATATTTTGCAAACAAGTTAGGATTAGAAACTAATGTGAAAAAAACAAAAGAAAACATGATTATTAAACAAAAACCTGATAAATATAGAGAGAAAAAGATAAAGTGAATGGGAAGGTATTTGAAAGAGTCAGCTGATTGCACCTACCTAGGTTTGACTATAAATGAACAAAACAAAATAGGCAGCATGATAAAGGTTTGATTGATTTGGTGCTTTAAGTCCACTTTATGCACAGAAAGGCTAATCGGGACTCGACCTACACTATGTGCCTACACCGGGTATCGAACCCGGGACCCCTTGATTACAAGGCGACGACGCTACCACTGCGCCATCGGGGAGGCCTAGCATGATAAAGGAAATTGTATGCATGGGCAATATAGCTTATTATGCAAACATGCGGTTGTTAAAGAGGAAATTTATAAACACGAAACTTAAAATCACCATATCAAAACATTAATCAGACCGATAATAACATATGGTGCTGAGACAAGAGTAATGAATAAGACAGAAGAGGAAGCATTGCGCAGATTTGAGAGAAGGGTGATGCGCAATATTTATGGACCGATTATGGAAAATAATATCTGGAGAATAAGGACTAATCAAGAAATTAACAACATAATAGAGAAAGAGGATACAGTGAGATTTATTAAATCACAACGAATCCGATGGCTGGGTCATGTACAGAGAATGGGAAAGGATATAATGCAAAAGAAAGTGATGCAAGAGAAAATCTACTCAACAAGAAGAAGAGGAAAACCAATTCAAAGGAAAGTGATGCAAGAGAAAATCTACTCAACAAGAAGAGGAAGACCAATGCAAAGGAAAGTGATGCAAGAGAAAATCTACTCAACAAGAAGAAGAGGAAGACCAATGAAGAGATCTGTGGATGATGTCCTGGAAGATCTGCATCACTTGAAGGTGAAAAGATGTTGGGAGATTGCAGAGGACAAGGACAGATGGAGGCACATAGTTGAGGAGGCAAAAACCCACGAGGAGCTGAAGCGCCATGTGGTAAGGTAAGGTGTAAATATCTGTCCAGTTTCTATGTTATAAATGATCAAGGTTAGGGTTGCGTGACTTTAGATTGATTGTTTGATATTGCTTATTTCACTTTTAGGCAATTTGGGCTAATCGTGAAGATGAGTGATGAAACTGATGAAAGGGACACTCACAATGAACACCCATGCCGGGATTCGAACACTGGACCATTGGCGTCGTAGCGCTCTGTTCTAACCACTCCGCGATGGAAGATGGCTAGAGCAGTTTATGTTGCATGTGCGGCTATACTGGCAAAATATGGATAATTTTGAATCCACAGTAATGTTGTCATTAATGTCTTACTTATCATTATATATATTGTGGAGAATTGTTGTTTTTTCTTTAAGTCCACTTTATGCACAGTAAGGCTAATCTGGAATGGACCTACAGTTTAAAGTGGAATCCGAACCACTGTGTGCCTCCACCGGGAATCGAACACGGGACGCCTTGATTACAAGGCTACGACGCTACCACTGCGTCATCGGGGAGGCCCGTATATTGTGGAGAGTACAAGGGAGAAATCTCAAAATCATGTCATCTCAAGTCATCAACAAAAACTCGGTCAGGCAGTGACAAACAAAATACGACTTATATGACGTCGAACGCCGGGTGTAACTCCGAGATCAAAACAAGTAAGCATCTGCAGTCCCGGAAAGATTGTTCAGCAGAAGTCATGGAAAAATAACCAAATAAAAAGACAACGAAATTTGGAATAGGGGGTCAGAAGTCACAGTTGCAGCAAGGCGCTTAGATAATTGACAGATCAGGCAAGGCAACGTCAACCGTCGGCGGAACGAGATACGGAGAGGGACCCGTGGAGGACAACTCCTGCAGCCTCTGTCGAGGGCCACAACACGCCGATAGAGTCCTGCTCCGATCGCGGCCCTTCGATCTGCCTTCCGGCCGCCGTTCGTCACCCAATGCCGACGTCCGTCTACCATCACAGTCTGAGACTGCCGTTCGCATCCAACGGACGCGACGTACGACCGATCTGCCCGCGAGATTGCCGACGCCGACCAACCGCACTTCGTGGACGGCAGAGAACGCCTGAGGTAGAACTCGCCAGAACCTCGTAGGCGGCTTTATCGGGGCAAGTCATTTCATGCGAAGATACGCACAGAGACGCAAACTGCCTGGCAGGGAGTCGCTCCCGAGCTGCCCGAACGAGCGACCAAGAGCCTCTCTTATTCTCTCCACACCTTGACTAGGGGCAAGCAGGGGCGATAAGTGGGTTTAAGCAAGATCACGTAAGTCATTCATCCGATTTGGGCAAGCGTTCACCTCCCGATCCCTCTCAGTGCTTCAAGGAACCCGGTGAACGCATCAATATTATACGTATATACGAGGGTCTTTCGAAAAGTAACTTCCGTTAAAGCAACACCAGGACATTGTGAGAGTTTTATTATATACGAGTACACCGTGGGTCACGATCGGTTACTACAAGTAGTTTCTACTTGTATTTATAGTGCCAGAACGTCTCATCCGTAAGTGAAATTGAATTAAAGACTTGTCGTAGGTTGTGAGGAATGTTCATCCTTCTCACGTACGTTGTGTGGTAATAATTCACATGTTTGCCGCTAGAGGTTAGTCAATACCAATACTGTGGTTGGATGTCAGGCTTTCGGACAGAGGTCCGTCCGAATGAGAACTGCATTGACATTAATCTTACAGGTATTCTTGCCATGTTACACTCTTTAATGCACTCTGTTCAGATCAATGCAGTTTCTGCATTGCGTACCATACCCTACAGTATGTGGGATCGAATCTGGGTAGTGTAGCTCATTCACCATTCATCCCCAAGTAATAGCATGCTCGTTGCTCATGGAGAGCTTAATGGCAATGTTCGAAAGGTAACAATTGTTCTCTTGGCAGAAAAATTGAAATCTATCGGCATAAAAAAATAAAGAATTGTTATGGTTTCAGTCTTATCTAACGAACAGGCAATAATGTGTAGAATTAGTACATGAGAATAAATCGTGCATGTTTAAATGGCTTGGTATCAAACAAGGAGTACCACAAGGAAGTATTCTAAGACCTATCCTATTTTCCCTATACATAACAGATTTTAATGATGCACTAAAACACTGCAAATACCACCAGTATGCGGATGACACACAAATATATATACAAACACCATTAAGAAACCGTGCAATGGCCCTAGAAGCATTGCAACAGGACCTCAATTCAATATCTAAATGGTCTGAATGTAATGCACTCTAAGTCTTACATTTTAACTCTAGGCACAAAGAGTAACCTAAAAAAGTTAGAACAATTAAAACTCACCCTCCCTACACTGAATGATTCCAAAATACAGAAAGTAGAAACAACACGCAACCTCGGCATAATATTGGATGAGAATCTACATAGGGGTTCTCATGTCACACACGTAATTAAAAACTCGATAGCCAAACTGAATTCACTTTTTCCATTCAAACATATGCTAAGCAAAGAAACGAAAACTCATCTAATCAACACACTTGTAATGTCAAAAATTGATTATGCTTCCCCCGCATTTATAAACATCAACAGTACCCTAAATTACAAGCTACAAAAACTTCAAAAGAGTTGCATAAGACTTGTACTGAATGTCAGAACAAGAGAACATATTTCCCCGTACTTACAGGAACTTAATAACTGGTTAAACGTTAAGAAGTTAAGAATAGGAGAACATTTATGGTATTGTCGTTATTGTACAGGATCCTGAACAATAAGGAACCAAAATATTTATATGATCAAATTGCCCCGTACAGGAAGAAGGGAAAACAAATTTACCTTCGCCAAGAAACACAATTCACGATTCCCACATACAGAACAAGACTCTATGGAAATTCTTTTATATTCACTACAAGGAAAGACCTCAGGGGAGCTCCACCCTGCAACACACAAAATAAACCTAAAGAAGCATCTACTGTCCAAACAATAGTGTCTGGATTTGTCTTTTCTGTAATGAATGGGAATGAGGTATTGGTTTTAATTTTAGCTGTAATAATTGTATTCTAATTGTGGTTTTAGATTTAACTCTGTACCTTCAGTACATTAATTGTTTACATTATAAGTAGGAATGGTTTATTTTTGTTTCATTTTTGATCTGCAACAGTGATTTTCAAGAAGTGTAAAGTGTCAATTGTAATATGTTTTTTTAAGGGTTTGTTGTAAGAACACAATAAAGCCGATATTGTTATTATTATTATTATTATTATATATTATTACTAAAGACATAAATGGCCAAACACAACACGAGTTTTATATCCTCAAAGACTGATCAAAATGGTAAGTGGAAAGGTATACCTGTCTCTGCCTGGAGATGAAAGTTCAGCGGTGCGCGATTATGCCCGTGACTGTACTGTGGATGGCAACTCGCTCCAACGCTCCCTCGCTCAATCCTCCTTCTGCCTCTCTCAACGTTTGTTCTCAAACTGACCAATGACCTCCATCCTCCCAGATATGAATTATGATCGATTTTACAAGGCAAATGCAGAGTCAGACCTGTCTCCTCTTCCTGGGTTTCACCTGTTTACATGTTTACGCCGCTGACGACCCGGAAAGCTTAGGTAATGTCTGACACTGCATTCCTGATTGCCAAGTTCCTGTCTGGAAAATGATAGCCAGTGTCTGAGATTTTGAAGTTCATTATATTAATATTTCTAATTGTTCATAGATCGTTACGATTGATTACTGTATTTTCTTTCAAGGTAACAATATTATATCAACATCTGATCGTAATTTTTGGCCCACCCTGTATATGAAATATTTTTGGAAACATGGTGCAAAAATCTGTCCAATTTTTCAGGTTATAAATTATCAAGGTTAAAATTATTCGACATTTGAAATATTCTGTACACGCAAGGGCATATACAGGGTGGCGCGGAGCCGACTGACACATTTGAAAGTTGAATATATTACGCATGCGCGATAGTTTGAAGTGGATTGCGGAGGAAATGAGAAGAAGATAGGATACCATTTCATATGAAGACAGCAACAGTCATAATGGACCGTTGGAGCTTTGAGCATCGCATTTTCTGTGTTCGTAGTTATTACGAAACGAAGTCAGTGGTTAAAGTGCAGCGATTGTTCAGAAAACAATTCATTGTTAGCCGACATTGTAACGTACAGTCTCGGAATATTATATTGGCTTGGGTGAAGAAATTTGAAGAAACTGGCAGTGTATTGGATGTAACACATGGAGCTCCAAAAACAGTGCGTACGTCCGAGAACTTGCAGAGAGTGAACGTATTCCACAATGCTCGGCACGCCAGCAGTCTCTGGGGATTCATGAAAGAACGTGTTCAGAAGGCATATTACGACTCTTCAACAACTGAAAGAAGCCATTGTTGAGGAAGTAACGGCTATTGATGAGGAACTACGGAGATAACTTCCAGAGACATCTGCAACAATGCATTCATGCCAAAGGAGGCCACCTGTCTGATGTAATTTTCAAAAAATGAACTTGTAAGTTGTTAGTAATAAAATTGCATACTTCAATGTACCATTACATACGGTTTTCCTTATTGTCCTTCCTTTCTTTCATCATCTATGAGCATATCAAATGTGTCAGTCGGCTCCGCGCCACCCTGTATAATAGAAGGTAAATTGTGCATCACCAGGATTGGTCGCGATATAAATCAGAGAACCCTCAGTCAGTGTGACCGACCACGAGGTTCGAACCGGTGACCTTCCGAATACGTCACTTCGACCATTCCTCGCTCGAGCATCCCTAGCCTTTTACGCTCTATCTCTGTAATATGTGGAGCAAAGTCGAGCATAACGGTTGAGAAGGAGAGAAAGCGAGAGGGTGGAACAATGTTGTGCGCGATGCTACAAATGGCTGGTAGCTGCAGTCGCGTTTTCCCCTCCACGCACTTACTTCCCCTCTCACGCTTTCATTGTTCGAGCCCTCTTGGTCATGTGCCATGTCCCGGCCGCGCATAAAGATAGAGAAGGGGAGAAAGCGAATGGGCGCAGCTAAGCAGTAAGCGCTCCTGTTAAGAGCTGGTAGCTGCAGCTACCTATTTCACACATTCATTGGTAGGACTTTCTAGTCAATACTTGCGCAGAAACGTGGCTTTCGTTCGCTTGCTCCAGAGATTCCCGGGATAGAGTATACTTGCGAAGAGAACTTGCTTTCAATCGCTTGCTCCAGAGACTCCCGGGATAGAGTATACTTGCGCAGAGGACTTGTTTTCAATCGCTTGCTCCAGAGATTCCCGGGATAGAGTATACTTGCGCAGAGGACTTACTTTCGTTTGCTTGCTCCAGACATTCCTGGGATAGAATATACTTGCGCAGAGGGCTTACTTTCTTTCGTTTGCTCCAGAGATTCCCGGGATAGAGTACACTTGCGTAGGGAACTTTCTTTCGTTCGCTTGCTCCAGAGATTCCCGGGGTAGAGTATACTTGCGCAAAGAGAACTTGCTTTCGTTCGCTTGCTCCAGAGACTCCCGGGATAGAGTATACTTGCGCAGAGGACTTGTTTTCAATCGCTTGCTCCAGAGACTCCCGGGATAGAGTATTCTATCGCAAAGGACTTGCTATCGATCGCTTGCTTCAGAGATTCCCAGGATAGAGTATACTTGCGCAGAGGACTTGATTTCGTTCCCTTGCTCCAGAGATTCCCAGGATAGAGTATACTTGCGCAAAGGACTTACTTTCGCTCGTTTGCTCCAGAGACTCCCGGGATAGAGTATACTTGCGCAGAGGACTTGCTTTCGTTCGCTTGCTCCAGAGATTCCCGGGATAGAGTATACTTGCGCAGAGGATTTGCTTTCGTTCGTAGCTCCAGAGACTCTCGGGATAAAGTATACTTGCGCAGAGGACTTGCTTTCGTTCGTTTGCTCCAGATACTCCCAGGATAAAGTATACTTGCGCAGAAGACTTGCTTTTGTTCGTTTGCTCCAGATACTCTCGGGATAGAGTATACTTGCGCAAAGGACTTGCTTTAGTTCGCTTGCTCCAGAGACTCCCGGGATAGAGTATACTTGCGCAGAGGACTTGCTTTCGTTCGCTTGCTCCAGAGACTCCCGGGATAGAGTATACTTGCGCAGAGAACTTGCTTTCAATCGCTTGCTCCAGAGACTCTCGGGATAGAGTATACTTGCGCAGAGGACTTGCTTTCGTTCGCTTGCTCCAGAGACTCCCGGGATAGAGTATACTAGCGCAAAGGACCTTCTTTCGTTCGCTTGCTCCAGAGATTCCCAGGATAGTATACTTGCGCTGAGGACTTGCTTTCGTTCGCTTGCTCCAGAGATTCCCAGGATAGAGTATACTTGCGCAGAGGACTTGCTTTCGTTCCCTTGCTCCAGAGATTCCCAGGATATAGTTTACTTGCGCAGAGGACTTGCTTTCGTTCGCTTGCTCTAGAGATTCCCTGGACAGAGCGTACAATACACCAGAAACACGTGAAGAACATCGAGAGGAGAGAAACTACAAGACGTTCAAACGAAACAAGCCGAGGGGGAGAAAAAGTGAGAAACAGAGTGGGGGAGGAGGTGGGGACAAAAGACTTGTGGATATGGCAGTGAATATTCCCTCTCCAGACATCCAACTTCGGAGTCTCCCAGATATACGTTAGTTATTGATTTCGCAAGGTTTTCGGAAAAATTCTACCTCAATTCACGTCCTGGTAGAAGCCTCATGGAAGAGGCAAGAAATGGATCTCAATATTCTCTCCTTGCAACTTTTTTCTCCAGAAATAGAGAGGGGGGAGTTAAGGAGAGATGGAACGCATTAAAAATATACCCTGAAGATGTAGAAGCGACAGTCCGAAGGGTGGTGGATTTATGCAGGCGTCTTTTCACGCATGAGATGCTAGGGAGTGAAGGGTTGGAAAGAGAGGGGGAAGGAGAAATGCAGAGAATGAGATCTGGATGCTGAATCTTCGTGGTGGACCAGTTTGGAGATATGCTTAGGACTTCCCTAATGAATTTACATCTTGTTTGTATCAAAATCGATCTCGTGAAATAAAATGTTTCTTCTTTTGGTACTTAAGCAAGAGAAAGTGTCTCCTTTATAATTACTTAAGGAAGAGAAAGTGTCTCTTTTATAATTACTTAAGGAAGAGAAAGTGTCTCTTTTATAATTACTTAAGCTAGAGAAAGTGTCTCCTTTATAATTACTTAAGCAAGAGAAAGTGTCTCCTTTATAATTACTTAAGCAAGAGAAAGTTTCTCTGGATTACTACTTGAAGAATATGAAGTACCCCTATACTATTATTTAAGGATTAGAAAGTGTCTATATTATTACTTAAGAAATAGAAAGTGTCTATATTGTTGCTTAAAGAATAGAAAGTGTCTACACTATTACTTAAGAAATAGATAGTGTCTACATTATTACTCAAGGATGCTATTACTTAAGATATAGAAAGTGTTTCTGTACCATTATTATTTAAGGAATAGAAAGTGTCTATAGTATTACTTAAGAAACACAAATTTCTATATTATTACTTAATGAATATAAAGTGTCTATATTTTTACTCAAGCAAGAAAATGTGTCTATATTATTACTTGAAGAATATGAAATGTCTCTATACTATTATTCAGATAATATAAAGTGTCTATATTATTACTTACTTAATTGAAAGTGTCTATAATATTGCGTAGAGAATTGAAGTGCTTACATTATTACTTAGTAAGTGTCTCACTATTATTACTAAAAAATTAGAAAGTGCCTATATTGTTACTTCTCTATTTTGCCCCTTGCGGTACAACTGGTTAAGCTACTTACGGTGCACAAATTGATGTTGTTAGCCAATAATTAGAATTCCAGACTGTCTGGCTCACTAATTGATAGTTAACCTGTCCATTTGCTTAATCGAAATAGCGTTACGAGGTTTTGTACAAAGTGCTCGCTCTGCGGTTCCCCAATAACTATTAGGATTTAATTACTTACAGGATATTCATGAAGATGCTATATAGAAACAGTTGATGGAAAGGGAGGGGGAGTAAAACATCCTTTGCCTTCAACATCTTCCGAATATAGCTCCGTGTATTATTCCCTTGATCTGAAAAAGGTTTCTTAATCTTTCATTTCATACGAATCTCCATTAGGTATATATTGCCCACGCGCCACTCCCCGTCTTCTACGACGCCAGTGGTTCCGGGTTCGGATCTCGGCGAGATGTTCCTTATTGCACGAACGCGACCGACGAAACCTCCTGCTCACTCCTTCCTTCCAGGCCCTCCTACAACGCTGCAGTACCGCTGTACTAGAGCTCTCTTTCACCCTATCAGACCACACAACGTGCTTAGCTTGACAGGTACCTCTCTACGAAGGCCACTTTCCTGTCTTCAATATTCAGGATCCACCTATACCATGGCCACCTTCGTTTACAACATTCTGATTAAAAATGGAACAACGAATATTAAATAACTAACTAACTAACTAAATATCTAGCCTTCTTAAACCCGAAGGTTCATGGCTGCAGCAACACAGGCCTTCCATGTTTCCCTATTTTGAGCAAGTTCTATATACTCTTTTCCATCCCTACCGATTTCCCTTAGGTCCATCTCAACGTTGTCCCTCCATCTTCGTCTTGGCCTTCCTACAGGTCTCTTACCATCAGGTTTCCCAACAAGAATCCTGTAAACTCCTCGTTCCTCTCCCATTCGTGCCACATGGCCTGCCCACCTAAGTATTCTTGATTTAATTATTCTAATAATATCTGGACATGAATACAAATTATGTAGTTCTAAATTATGTAACCTTCTCCACTCACCTGTCTCCTCATCCCTTTTAGGTCCAAATATTTTCCTAAGGATCTTATTTTCAAATACTCTCAAATTATGTTCCTCTTTCAATGTAAGGGACCAAGTTTCACATGCATATAATACTACAGGCAAAATTACTGTTTTGTATATTTTAACTTTCAGTTTCTTAGATATTAAACGAGAAGACAAAAGTTTATGAAGAGAGAAGTAACATGCATTTCCTGAATTAAGCCTACTTTTTATTTCCTCTTTAATATAATTTTCATTTGTTAATATTACTCCTAAGTATTTGAATTTGGAAACTGGTTCAAACGAGTTGTTATCAATAATTAGATTTTGATTATTACCTAACACTTGGTTTCGGCCTGTAAGCATATATTTAGTTTTCTCTTTGTTAACTTCCAAACCTATCTCTTTAGCAGTTTTGAAAAATATTTTAGCATTATTCTTAATTGTATTCACATCATCCCCCAGTAAGTCTACATCATCTGCATATGCTAACAACTGAGTCACACCATTTAATTTTAGTCCTTCTTTAGTTTCTTTTACCTTCCTAACAGCATATTCTAAGGCAAAATTAAAGAGCAATGGAGATAATGCATCTCCTTGTTTTAACCCATCATGAATTGTAAATTTGTCAGACATATTAATACCCACACGAATTTTACTTTCTGTTTCACTGGTGCATACTTTTATCATACTAACAAGCTTCTTAGGTATTCCAAACTCAACTAATATATTATATAGTTTATCTCTTTTGACTGAATCATATGCTTTTTTGAAATCAATGAATAGCTGATGGACATTTTGATTATATTCCCACTTTTTTTCAAGTGTCTGTCTGATGTGAAAAATTTGATCTGTAGTTGATCTGTTACGTTTAAATCCACATTGATAATCACCTATAATTTCATTAGCATATGGGGTTAGTCTTGTTAAAAGAATGTTAGATAATATTTTATATGTTGTTGAGAGTAGAGAAATTCCACGGTAATTATTGCAGTTCATTTTATCACCTTTTTTAAACACAGGAACAATTATGGATTCTTTCCACTGTTGAGGGATTTCTTCTTTATTTCATATTAAACAGATTAATTTATGAATTTGATACATTAATGAATTTCCACCATATTTAATTAACTCAGCTGGTATTAAATCAATGCCAGGTGCTTTGTTATTCTTGAGCCTTTTAATAGCATCTTTAACTTCAGTCAAGTTAGGTTCTGGAACTAAAGGTTCTGCTGTGTGTACTTCATTCACTTCTGATTTATCTCCTACATGGACATTTAAAAGGTCATTAAAGTAGTTCTTCCATCTATTTAGAATATCACTTGGGTCAGCTAGAAAATCACCGTCTTTATCTTTTATCAAGTTTACTTTAGGTTGCCACCCCTTTCTAAATTCATTTACACCTTTATATAAATCTCTGATATTTTTATTTTTGCTGTTTGTTTCAATTTCGTTAATTTTGGTTTTCAAGTAATCTCTTTTTTTACTTCTAAACGTGCGGTTAACTTCTCGCTTTATTCTATTATAATTGTTTAGATTTGTATCATCAGAGTTATTTAACCACCTAAGTCTAGCCTGATTTCTTATTTCTATTAGATTATGACATTCATTATCAAACCATGGCTTACTTTTTCTCGGTTTATGGTATCCTATACTTTCTTTAGCTGCTGATTCTATTGCATTACGTATGTGCTCCCAATTCTTATTTACGTCTGTTTCATTTATATTTTCATCATCATTTAAATCCTGCAAAACATCAAATCTATTTGACAGTTTAATTTGGTAATCTTTCTTAATTCTTTCATCAGTAAACTTTCCTGTATCAAATTTTAGAACTTTTAGATTTTGTTGCTTATGATTTATCACTGAGAGTCTTTCTCTTAATTTAGCAATTACTAAATAATGGTCACTAGCACAGTCAGCACCTCTATGTGTACGAACGTCAATTATACTAGTATGCCTTCTCTTATCAATGAGAATATGATCTATCTGATTGTGAGTTTTACCATCTGGAGAAGACCAGGTATATTTATGGATATCTTTATGTTTAAAAGTGGTACTTTTCACAATTAAATTCTTTGAGGTTGCAAAAGTAATCAATCTTATACCATTATCATTACTTAATTCATGAAGACTTTCTTTACCAATCGTGGGTTTAAATGTCTCTTCTTTGTCAATTTGTGCATTACAGTCACCTAACAGAATTTTCATATCATACTGAGAAAATTTATCAAAGACCTGTTCTAACTCTGCATAAAAATCATCTTTAGTATTATCATCTTTATCTTCCGTTGGTGCATGTATGTTTATTAAAATAATTTTACACCACCTACCCTGTAAAACTGCATATGATATCCTATCATTAATAAATTCTACTGTTTTAAGAGCCGATATAATTCTATTATTTATGAAAAAGCCTGTTCCAAAATTATGATTTTCAGTACCACCATAGAAAAAAGTATAATTTTTAGTTTTACAATTCCCTTCTCCTGGCCACCTAACTTCCTGGACAGCTACTACATCTAATTTATACTTAACTATCTCATTAACTGTACACTGAAATGCCCCAGGCCGGTAAAGGCTCAGAACATTCCAGGTGCCTAATTTAATATCCTTCTTCCTAACGTAGATCTTATCCTTAGTCCAGAGACCTCCCAAAGTAGTCCCCACCCGGAGATCCGAACGGGGACTATTTTACCTCTGGAATATTTTACCTTGGGAACATCCATGGCCTTATATTGTTGTTTCTTGACATGTGTTTTTTACAGTGCAGAGTTGTCAGCTCTACGCCTAACCCCCAATATGAATGGAGGAACTACTACACAAGACGAACACAAACACATTAGACAGCACAACTACTACACAAGACACACACAAACACATCACAACTACAACAAAATATAAACACAAACACACCACAACTACTACACAAGACAAACACAAACAAATTAGACAGCACAACTACTACGCAAGACAAAACCAACATACTAGACAGCACAACTACTACACATACATACTAGACAGCACAACTACAACACAAGACACATACATACACACCACCGATACTACACAAGACAAACAAACGAATATTAAATATACAACTATTTCGCTTACAATGAACGTTATCAAAACTAAGGAAGATAATATTCACAGAAGATTGCTAAAAATTCTTACTTACAAATTATAGAAAGACGAAAGAATAAATGTCCAAATTATTACCATAGCATCTATTCAACAGATGACGAATGCATAGCAACGAATCAACAAACTTTGGCCATATAAGCAGCGAAATTCGCACAATAGACGAGACTTGTCGTTACTTGCTGGTTGAAGACATACGTACATTGCTGTCTGAGGATTCTTACGGAAACTTGGAAGGGGGACAGTTCTTTACCTAAACCCAACCAGGACCTTTCGCGTAGTCAGTAATTAAGGCGACCCAGGTTTTCCCCTCGAGCCCCTAATTCTCACTGCTAATAACAAGTTCTGCTATATTCACAGGAATCTACTGCATCATCATATTAGTTTAGTTATTTTAGTTGGTGTTTTAAGTCCATTTTATGCACAGTAAGGTTAATCTGGATTGGACCTACAGTTTAAAGTGGGATCCTAACCACTATGTGCCTCCACCGGGTATCGAACCCGAGACCCCTTGATTACAAGGCTACCACTGCGCCATCGGGGTTTGTTTGCATACACCCTGTCCTTCAGTAAACCCCGCGTACGTTATAAGCTTTAAAGGACAACATTTCGTCTGAAATCAGGAGCATCACCGGAGAAACATTGCGGAGAGTGACGTCGAATATGCAAACGCGGGAAGAGACTGCCTTCTTGAAAACGGCGGACACTTTCAACACATGCTCTGATCACAATCAATGGCACATTCTCCAAGGTACGTCGTGTATGAATTACGTTAATATCTACATGGTATATTTTATGTTACAACTTATTTTGTCGGGCCAGTTCTATAAGAATCAGCCTGTAGTATAAATGGCACAAGAAGCAAACGACTTCCCTCAAAAGCTCTTTTTCAATAAAAACATTCATCCCTTTCCTGGCATGTCTCTAAAGCAACAGATTTCCTCTGCCTCTTGTTCTCATATTTATTTTCCAGTCCTTAGCGTCACGGCGCATCTCTTTTCCCCTGATTTAAACCCGCTTCCTCTTACAGACACGAGGATAATATATGTCTTGTGCCCAAGTCTGAAGGTCTGAGTCTCTAAGAAACATGGCATAGGGGGCGGGATTATAATAACAACCTGACTCTTTGCATTACTTTTGTGAGAAGGACATAGCGCAGGCCTTGCTAAGCGGGTGACGGGTGATGGCTGCGAAGATTGAAGCGATACAGCCATCGCAGGGGGGAGAACTATTGCCCAAGATGATCGTATAAACATGGATGACATTTCCAGGGTCACCAGACTCGAGTGGTTTCTCAAAAGTGGGGTGAAGCGCAGAGGACTGCCAGATAAGAGGGACATGGGGGGATGAGAAGTAAAATTGGAAAGGGGGGGTTAATGCCGGTCGGAACAGACCTACCTTGATCCTTTCCAGAAATTGAGATTTGTCTTAAGCTAAGTGAGTTGTTTTTTGCTGGATGCAAGGGTAAGGTTATGAGGATATATCAACGTAATGAGAGCCTGTTCGTTATTCAAGTTCATTGCTGAACCTGAATACCACTGTAAGTTTCCGTGGAATGTATGATCTGAAGAGTAACATGGGGGCTTAATTTGCGGGAGAAGGGGGAGAGGATAGAACATGAGACTCAGGCCCAAAGTGGTTAACTAAGACAGAATTCACACCGAAGCGACACGTGTCGCTTGAAAGCGAACCCTCAGTAATCAATGCAACCTTTCGAACCGAAGAAACACGACAAGCTTCACATGCCGCTTGTCGCTTGCGTGTCGCTCGGACGTGCATCGTGTCGCCTCGATGCGTGGTTCACGCATGCGCGGTGAATGCTTTGCCTTAGACTGAAGGACTCGTGTCGCTTGCCGCTTCGGTGTGAGTTCTATGTGTCGCCTATCGCTTTACACTTGTCGTTTCGGTTTGAAATCTCCCTAACGTGTAAATTTATATAAACTTAAATATTTGGGGGCACCGAGTGTCCCCTTAACACCCCCTTAAATTAACCTATGTATATGACACAGCTATGCATACCGGATCACCCTGTCTACTCAGTGGTCGAGTAGGTTTGGTGCCGGACTCATGATCTCGTCACTGACGGTCCCAGGTTCGAGTCCCGGTATGGTTATGGGTGCTCCTTTTCGAATGGCCTTTTACGAATTCAATCTCATCATCATTCATCCTCATCGTCGCGATTAGCTAAAGGAGGATGAAAATCGACATAAAGTAAGCAAAAAGATCATTCCTTAAATTTCTGTATCATGTATAGTGTGGATAAAATCGAATCTCTGACCATTGTTCAAATTTATGTAGAATGTGTTGCATGGATTAAACTCAATCTTCACTAATTTCTCAAGTTTCCGGTCATAATTTTTTCGAGAATTTCAGAGAAAATGTCGCCGACTAGCAATAGTTTACCACTGTTCACTTATTTGAACACTGTCTGGTCAACACCAGCACTTTTTTGGTTATTATATGCAATTACTAATACTAATTAATTTTAATACATGAATTGAACAATTTTTCTTTAGGCATGCAATGTAAAAGACCACATTTAGGCACACCAGCAATTACCTAATTACGTGGAATATTTTGTAACTATAACACACCTTAGTAATCGGAAAGGTGCCATTTGAAGTTCGGTAGGGCCCCCCAAAAAATATGCATGCACTATACATGACAGTCTTCTTCTGACTGTCAGTTAATTTGCAATCCAAAAGTAATACGTTTGGATCGTTCGTTCATAGATGGCAACACAAGCCGTTAATCTTCGTTTGGAAATAAAAATTAAGGGTAAATGTCTGTTATATCGGAGACACACTTCTTCATTTTTACAGAAGAAACTACTTACGGAAATGAGTTTCTGTAGCATTTTGAAAGTTCGTGGAGGTATTTTCTCACCCTAGAATGCTGCACAACAAAAAATAAGCACTTTGGATATAATAAACTTGCATTTTGTGCAAAGCGACAACATTATGCTGTTGTTTCCATTATGTACCTGCAGATGGCGCGAGCGTCGAAAGTCAAGCGGTCTCGCCAGTGTTTCCAAACGTGCCTTTTTTTACGAGAACTTTTTTTAACTATGCTTACCTAACCTAACCCAACCTAACCTAACCTTGCCGGAAATGGTCCGTGGGGCTATCGTGAATAGTTCTTGGGGCTATCCGTCAATGGTCCGTGGGGCTATCGTAAATGGTTTTTGGGGCTATTCGTCAATGGTTCGTGGGACTATCGTGAATGGTTTTTGGGGCTATAGAGAATGTTTTTTGGGGATATCCGTCAATGGTTCGTGGGGCTATCGTGAATGGTTTTTGGGGCTATCCGTCAATGGTTTGTGATGACATAATGAACACGAAAGTAGGTATTTTTCGGTTAAGAAGGTTGAACACTGCATATCCACTCTAAATCGACGAAACACAAGCAAGACGCGCGATGATCCACAGCTGTGCGCGTCATATTGTATGTTCCGCAACGGAAGAAACGAACCAAAAGAATTACTCGTAATGTGAAAAATCGAAGTTATTTTCCTGTAAATAGCATAATGGCACCTTCAACTATGTTCCGCAATACACAATTGGTAAGTACGAACTATCCGAAACACAAAATATCCGATTTTAATGTGTCTCCGATATAACAGACATTTACCAAATTAAGTAAAGCTAGAATGCAGAGAATTTTATTTCTTATGTTTTCTGCGCGGTAACGGAGTCTTGAAAGACATGAAACAATAATAGTATATTACTGATTTGCTAATAACAATAATCCACAGTTTTAACTGAACTCGGGTTAAAAATTTCTCCACAAATTTATAAGTAAAAATCTGAGGCAAAGGAAACCAGTAAACCTACGTGGTTTAATGGGTTTTTTTCTTTACTTGGGAGGCGGGTATTTTACCCAAAGCTCCCCTGCATATTCTCACGGACACCCCCCCTTAATGTTCCAAATTAAGAGACTATAGTTTGTCATGTGAAATAACACAGCAACGATTCAAAAAAAATATAATGGAACATGAAAAATAAATTTGCACTTGCGTCAAGTATTCATTACTCATTCATTAGTTTTTTTAATGACATGACCATGACATGAAAGGATAACTGATTACATCACGACCGACAATGATTAGGGGGGTGAAATCAAACAGGATTTGTCGTAATATCCCCCGTGCGAGCTTGTGAACATTGCCACAAATTTAAACAAAAAAATGACGCAATCGATTCTGTTCTTAGCGGCCGCAGACAATAATGCCGACAGTGGATCAATCTCGCCAACAATGCTAAAAATTAATGAACAATCGCCGCCGATCAACGCCAACAGTAAAATCAGCTGACGACAGGTAACAATGAATGCGAGGATAATGAGCACCTGGTACAGCGCCCAATGGCAACAATACGACAGGAAGTTTAGGTATGACGTCGCATCTAACGGCAACAATTATTTGGTAACGTCGACACTGTGCAGAACCATGCAACAATTACGACGCCATGAAAACTTCATGAGAATTATACGTGACTGACGGTTAGCGTGGAGGGAGGGGTGTGACAATTGTCAGTCGGCAAGCATTGGTTGTTCTACAGTGTTTCCAACCTCAGGAAAAGTATCTACAACTTGTTAATTTACAACACAACAATAATCAAATTGCAGTTTGTAAGTAGATAGCAATCATATTAATGTTGTAGGAACTAACTAACTAACTCTCTAGCCTTCTTAAAACCGAAGGTTCATGGCTGCAGAAACACAGGCCTTCCATCTGTCCCTATCTTGAGCAAGATCTATATACTCTTTTCCATCCCTACCGATTTCCTTTAGGTCCATCTCAACGTTGTCCCTTCATCTTCGTCTCGGCCTTCCTACAGGTCTCTTACCATCAGGTCTCCCAACAAGAATCCTGGAAACTCCTCTTTCCTCTCCCATTCGTGCCACGTGGCCTGCCCACCTAAGTCTTCTTGATTTAATTATTCTAATAATATCTGGACATGAATACAAATTATGTAGTTCTAAATTATGTAACCTTCTCCACTCACCAGTCTCCTCATCCCTTTTAGGTCCAAATATTTTCCTAAAGATCTTATTTTCAAATACTCTTAATTTTTCGAAATTATACTGTATCGTTCGATTGAACCTTCGACAATGTTGCAGTTTCAGGGTGGCCACTCTACGACCTAGATAAAATTCTAGTATAATTCCCGATTTCCAAGGCGAACTTTCCAAAAATGCAAGGGTACAAGATGTTTTCTCTATTTCAACTCATGTATTACCGCCTCTCACAACCCACACACAGATACACAAGGATCTGTGCGATTCCAATGTATCCAGAAATTATAATTCAATTCAATTAAACGGTATATATATTTAAAACATTTCATTTAAGTTACGGAGTTTATATTTGCCATTTCACACACTCAGATTCGAAATACTCTATGTGATCAGAAGTATCCGGACACCCACCTGAAAATAAAGTACAAGTTTGGGCAACCCTCCATCGGAAACACTGGCAGTCAATACAGTGTTGGCCCACCCTTAGCCTTGATGACAGCGTTCACTCTCACAGGCATACTTTCAATCAGGTGCCGGAAGGTTTCCTGAGGAATTGCAGTCATTCCTCGCAGAGCGTCAAAATGAGAAGAGGTATTGATGTGGATCGGTGCGGTCTATCACGAAGTCGGCATTCCGAAACATCCCAAAGATGTTCTATGGGATTCAAATCAGGACTCTGCGCAGGCCAGTCAATTAGTGGGACGTTGTTCTCGTCAAACCACTCCCTCACAAGCCCTGCAGTATGGACGGGTGCTCGGTCGTGTTGAAAGACACAATGGTCATCCCCGAACTGGTCTTCGACGGTAGGCAGCATGAAAGTTGTGAAAATGTCAACGTAAGCTTGTGCCGTGACATTGCCATGTAAAGCAACAAGGGGGCTGACCATACTGTAACCCCGTCACATCCGAATTTCACTGTCGACACTATACAGGCTGGTAGATGTCGTTCACCAGGCATTCGCCACACACACACCCTACCATCGGATCGCCACATTGTGTACTGTGATTCACCACTCCACACAACGGTTTTCCACTGTTCTACGGTCCAGTTTCGACGCTCCTTGCACCACACGAGGCGGCGTTTGGCATTTGTCTGTGTGATGTTTGACTTATGGGCAGCTGCTCGGCCATGGAAACCAAGTTGCCGCACCTTGCACCAAACAGTAACGGTGCTTGAAGTAGATCCTGATGCAGTTCGGAATTCCTGTGTGATGGTGGCGATGGATGATTGACGATAATGCTGTACGACCCTCTTCAACACTCGATGGGCTCTGGAGGTCAACATGGGTGGTTGGCCTGCACGCATTTGGGTTGTACACATCCCTTCACTATAACATTGGAAACAGTGGACAGAGGGATGTTTACGAGGGTGGAAATCTCTCACGGATACTTTTGATCACATAGAGTACATCTACAAACACAAGTCACAAATGCTACGGGATATACCAACGAAAAATTGTAACCTGTATAAGAATTTCAAACTCAAATTTACCTAATAACTTCAAGATATCTTGCAAAAATTTTCCGTCTGTCAGATTGTTCTGCAAAGGAGACTAACGAAGTAACCGAATTGAGATAATTCTGTCTTATTTTCCACGCAACTTTCTTTCTCTTCCTCGATAAAAATAAAAAAATAAACTGAAAAACTTGACTCAGGGCGTTAATAAGTATGTATAAATTCAATGAAGTTTGGATTAATAAAAATTTCAATTTTTCACGTCTACTGAGAAAAATTCACGCAGAATTCACGGAGCCAATAATTAACGCATAATTCCAGGAATTCAAGGAATTCTCGTTGAGTTGCCACCCTGAGTTTGGAAAAAATAGATAAGTTTAGACCACTTTCTTTAGTATTAAAGATAATCTTTTATCTATTGCTTCTGCTATTATCAATCTAATTTGAAATACAGAATGGTCTGACTATGTCAAGACACTATTACATGTATCTGCGAAAGCAATATACGCAAACGTTACCTAGAAATTATGGTTAAATTCACTTAAACGTTGAGATGGATAATTGAAAAGTTCATTGGGTACCCTTGATCCCTTGTACCCCTTCACGAAAGTGAAATATTTTGAAATGTGTTATTGTGAGGTTATGTACTTCTGTTACCTTAGCGTGTAACCTTACCGTGAATCAGAACAGCCCGAAGGCTTTGCGCAAGTGAATGTAGCACCCAACTCGACATTCCACAACAGCAGCGGCAATTTTACGTCGTTAGGTTAGGATTGTTAGGTTTGAGACTGATAGTTTTTTCAAAGTGTTCTTTCGCTATTTGAGTGTGCACTCAAACGGTTTCTACTAATAAGAATCGGCGAAAGTACTTCGAAATGGCAGGTTTTTACTCACGCGGGCCATGCTTTGGGATCAAATATCTCAGTTATTTGTGTTTTCCGCGCGCTTGAAACCAATTTTATGTTACGTAAGACATCGAAATCTGTCGATTAAAAAAATCCAACATAATTCTCGAGGGGGTATAGTGGGTCAACGGGACTTAAAACTCGCCGGATAGCAAGCGTAAACTGATATATGTAATAGAACTGATGTAGATTATACCGTATGTGTGCGTTAACATGCATAAATATATTGATGTGTGTGTGCAATGACAAATAAAATTTATTTAATGAAATTATAAATTAAAAACAAATTACTTCAGATTCAAAAGGATTCATATTGTAAAAGCGTTAGATTGGATTGAATTTCAATCAATCAGTTAGCTACATTGCTAGACAAGATTCAGGAAATAGCACACAGAGCTGCCATATTGAACCGTACATATAAACTCAACACGTACTGTAGTTACTTTCCCACTTGAAAATAGCGCAGGATTCCAGAAAGAACAACAGATGGCAGCAGAAATGCATTACAAGAATACTTATCAGTTATCTGTAGTTTTATGCGAAATTGTAAAAATTGTTAAAGGATTAACAAATTATTATTAATACTTAATAGAAATTTGCATTATGCAGTTTCCCTTTATAATTTCTATTTCAGCTTGGTTGAATTTTAATAATTTATCGCTAAAGAAGCAGAGAATAAAATGCACGTTAATTATTTTTTTTCATGGCACACAATATAAAATTTGTGTGATTTGGGGATCTAGTCTGAATGCGTGACGTGATTGGTTACTTGATTTGAATTGATGTTGATATTTTAGTCCCACTTTCTGCTCAGAAATCCTAATCAGGATAGGACCTGTAGTATAAAGTGGGGTCTGAACCACTTTGCGCTCCACCGGGTATCGAACCCGGACAAGGTGACAACGTGACCACTACGCCATCGGGAAGGCTCAGGTTTGACTTACTGATTTGCACAATAAGGTTAACTGTGACGGGAAGTGAGAGGATATGAAAGTGACAAGAAGAAAAATTCGTTGTGATCTCTGTTAAATGTACCATCACAGCATCTACATGGATGAAATCTGTGGAAAAAAAACACGGATTTTGAATCTGTGACGTTTGGAATACGACTTTGTACCTTAACAATATATCTCTTGCCTGGTCTTACGGCAGGCGCTCTACATGCTGGCAAGGGAAGTGGGGACGGGGAAGCGACCAATCCAGGGAGAAACCTAGCAGCTCACAGAACGATGTGCGCGCAGCAACTCCTCCCGCTATGTCGTAACTGTCGCCGCCACCGCTCTTGTCTGGCTGGTCTGCTGCGTATTCCCCGCTCACCACGTCCTTTGCCAGCATGTAGGCCGCCCGCTGTAAGCCTAGACAAGAGCTATAGCTTAATCAGGTTCAGTTGTGTGATGACTAAGATTTCGCATACCAATGGTAAAAGCTTGAGACCGTTAAGTGTTAGCACAAATAAGGGTCAATGTGCCACAACCTCGTTAGCTGAACCTACTGTGAGACGATTAGAATACTTGAGGACTTCAAAAAAATTTCCCGCAGGGTACATAAAAGCGATTGCTGCCAAGTGAAGACTAAGAACTGGAGCTTTTCCAGAACCAAAGATAGCAACACTGCTCCACAATGCAGCACCTATTACATTCAAGTTTCCAGCACATAGCGCGTTACACGAGGCTGAAAAGGAGCAGCGAAAAAGCTCTAATCTAGAGAGGTAGGAGGGGGCTTGTTAAAGAGGGGAATGTGGGAGAGTTGGTAACGTTGAAGCTTCATCCCCCTCCTCCCCCCTTTCAGACAGCGCCACCAAAAAGCTTCATGCGCCGAAAACGACAGCGTGTGACAGCTGCTTTATTCAGACCAATTCGGCCATTTATGAAAATGGAACTAATTAAGCTTGAATGCTGATTCATACGTGCAGGAGGACACGGACGCACATACAATTGCACACGGCCATCCCTTTCTCTCCCCCCCCCCCTTACAACCCCCGTACGCTTCCGAATAAAACTTGAGCGGCGAAAAAAAAACTTGTAATATGGATCTAGTTGTGGTTCTGACTTCTCATTTCAATTCACACCCCGTAATCGCGGTTTTTATTCTTTTGTTTCGTTCAACGTTTGATTTTTGTCATTTTTTTTCCAGGTTTTACTTTTTTCCTGTACTGAATATCGAACGAACGCTACAAGGGAAATAATAATTCTCTCGAGTAATTGGCTGAATCTTTGAGGAACGCGCGGGCAAGTTGGGATTTAACAGTTGACAGTCACTCATTTGTTGACTTGATGTCAATTCTCACGATGTAAACAAACTTAACGATCATTAGAACAAGCTTTTTGAATAGCTGCAAAGGTATTAATAGATAAATCTACTCCAATGCACATTGCATTGTGGTGTGAAGGTTTATGGGGGGACAGGGCCCCACACACTCTCATTTGTGGACTTAAACTGTATGCATAGAAAGGCCTAAGTGGGACAGGACCTACAGTTTAAAGTGGTATCTGAACCGCTGTTCAATGTGCTCTCAACGCGCATCGAACCCAGTGGCCCTTGAACAGTTTTTTTTGCCACTCCAAAGAAGAGATACGCTAATGGGGACTAGACCTACAGTGTAAGGTGAGTACCGAAGCACTTTTCAATGTGCCCCCACGGGGTATCGAACCCGGGACACCTAGATTACTACCACTACCCCAAAGTAGAAAAAGGCTAATCGGGACTGGACCTACAGTTTAAAGTGAGATTCGAACCACTGTTCAATGTGCATTCACTGAGAATCGAACCCGGAACCCCTTGATTACCTTTATTCCAAACGAGAGATAGGCTAATCGGGACTGGACCTAGAGTTTAAAGTGTAATCCGAATGCTGTTCATAGGTAATAAAAACCGAGATCCCTTGATTACATAGCGATGACCTGACCACTGCGAGATCATGCCCATTTGTGGAGGTGATGTTGTCAGCATCACGCACCGACCGCCTTTACTCCCCCTGGTGTTGCCCCCCGGTATTAGAGGCTGCGAGCAGTGCAGTCATTCATCTACGCACCCCCCAAGAAGCAAACAAAACTCAACATCCCCTAACATTTTTCACAAAGGACTAATCTATGGATATTTTAGTTCTACATTTATCCTTACGCCCGTCTCGCTGGCAAATTCTGGATAAACCCCTTGACTTGAAGTGAAGTTAATATGTTAAGTGACGTGTCTTGAGGAAGATGTATGGCAATTTTTATTTATTTATTTAATATAAGATTCCAAATACAGCGTTTGCCATTTTACATTGGAGCGATTTTATAGAACATAAGGACAAAAATAATAACATAATACAACAAAATAATAACATAGAAAAATTACATGTGGTTAAGAGACTTACACACTTTGAGTTAACTTTCTTCTAAAACGGTCCAGATTTTCAAAAATGTCTATTTGGCTTCCTAGATTATTGTATTCACTGGACAGTCTATGGAACAGAGAGCGCTGGATGAGGCACAATCTCGGCTTCTGAGAAGCAAAAAGTTGAGTGCTTCTTGTTGAGCGGGCAGGCACACGAAAGTGAATTTCCTGAAGAAGGCGGTCACTTCTGATGTTGCCATTCACTATTTTAAGTAGAAATATATGGTCAGCCAGTCTATGTCTCTCTTGAGGAGTTTGGATATTTAACATTTGCAGGAGGATGGACTTTTGCAAGTGTTTTGTGAACAAAATCGGTGTCGAACAATGGCCAGGAAGAAATTTAGGATGGAATTTAGTCTATCTGAATTTGAGGGGCATGCCATAGACCAGATCGGAGAACAGTATTAAATTTTAGGTGACACAAAAGATTTGTAAAAGGTGCCGAGGGCTGTTAAGTTGTTTATTTCCGTGAAACGATAGAGAAGACCCAGCATACGCATTGAGCCCCTTGTGACTGTAGAGAAGTGCTCAGAAAAGGAAAGTTTCTCGTCAAATATGGCGCCCAGGTTCTTTTGTGCTGCAACTCTTTGAGTACAATTATTTTTTATGAAATATTTAGTATTAAATGTGTTTTTCTTTAAGGAGAAGGTCATCATGGTACATTTTTGAGGGTTGAGTTTTAAGTTCCATAATTGACACCACTTTATTAGAGAATCTAAATTCTTTTGCAGAAGTGTCATGTCACTGGAATTGGAGATTTTACTATATATTTTGCAATCGTCAGCTAACAAGAGAAGGTTCTTGCATGAATCGGAAAGATATTCTGGAAGATCATCAAGGTACAGGATGATGAGAAGAGGTCCACGAATACTGCCTTGAGGTACACCAGAAGATACAGCTTGATAAGAAGAAGACATTCCGAAAAGAACAGCTTTTTGTTGTATGTTTTGGAGGTAGTGCTTGAGCAGAGAGAGAAAGTTTCCATGAATATTGAAACTGTGGGATAATTTATGAAGCAGGAAAGTGTGGTTTATAGATTCAAAAGCTTTCGAATAATCCACATACAGGGTGGCTCAATAAGTCACTTAACACCCCCAGTACAAGGCCACTGCAGCGCGCAACATGGAAATGGTGATGACCAATCGTTATCACGCCAAGGGGGAACCACATTGTCGGCCCACACGGTCGGCGGCCATCTTGATGTCCGCCATCTTGAATTCAACTTCAGAATTTTAAATGGGAAGGGGGTCGTGAGACATATCAAAATGGGCTAGAATTTTACGAGAAATGCAATGGTGAAGGTTTCTTCGACGTATCTTTAACCAGTAAAAAGTTATGACTGAATTCTTGTACCAATTTGCTCCTTTTCGAGGTGTTAGAAAAATGCCTTAAAATTTGTTTAGCGCTTCAATAATGCATCGAGATCAAAGTGACGTCTATGGAGAGACGTTCGCATGCCATTGCACATTATTTTAATCGGATACATCCATGAAGAGCTGTGCATTATGAATGGTTGTCGCGAACAATTTACAGTGTGACGCTTCCATTGAATTAAAAGTCCTTCACAGTGACATGGCTAATGTTTGCGCGCTGCAGTGGCCTTGTACTGGGGGTGTTAAGTGACTTATTGAGCCACCCTGTATATTACATCCAGTTGAGAGTTTTCAGATATAGAGTTGATAGCGTCAGATAATAAGATGCTTAAGTTGGTTAAGCAGGAGCTGCCTGGTAAGAAGCCGTGCTGTGCTGTATTTATATATGGAGAGGTAAATATGTAGAGTCGGTCCTTTATTATCTTTTCACAGGCGATAGAAAGTTCTGATGTTCTGATGTTGGTTACGATCATTCGTAACATTTTTCAGCACAGTGCTTAATTTGCCTGTACCGGCAGCCATTTTTTAATATGGCGGCAGGGATTTACGTCGGATTCATGTGAACTTTTAGTGCATTAAATGACAAGATCCATGGTATTTGTATGCAAAATACCATCCCTTTGGGAAAAAATTCTCCCGTTATTTAGCCTCATTTCTCCCGCATTATCTTTATTTCCGTCAGTCTGACACAAGTCGCCCTCTGCGTAATTTTAATTTCCCTAGTTTCAAACCCCGGGGCACAGTTTTTCCGCCGTCCGTTTGACTCTCTTTTCCCGCAACACTGCCTCTTTTCCAGAGAGATAACTCGGAAAATTTATCACTTGGGGAAAATTTCGATTGGAAAAATATTATTTTCTACGATCTTGGAATTTCTCCTCTCTCTCTCTCTCTCTTTTTATTGCAAAGAAAGCGACCGGGCAAAATCCTGAATTCCGCGAAAATGCGTCGTTCTAATTACAGGCTGCAAATTGAGGGCCAAATCCTGTAACACCCTCCGCATCGCTAGCGATTGAGCTTTGATCATTAAGTTTCTCTCCGGCCGGGCCCGGGTGTGGAGGCGTTGGAAGGCACCCAACTAGAAGACGCTGCCGGGGTACGTGACCAACATACTCAACGATCCAACAGGTCGTGGTGAGGGCTACAGGAACCTCTGCTCTCTAGGTCTCGGTAGGTGTTCTTGTTCGGCTTCGTTCTGATGTTAACCTTTCTGCTCTTCTGGTGTTACCAACCAGCTGTTGGGTATTAATCGGGAACAGATTTTAAAAAAATACCCTTGTGGTAAAGTAAAAATTACACATTTTGAGGCCGGTGGACCCATTTATTTGCTGGATTAAATGGTAGAATATGAAAATATAACCTCTATACACTATTTCTTTTTTCGATCTAATGTCTAATCGTGCTAAGGAAGTAGAATTGATTACCACTATACACTACTTAAATTAGACATTTCTAGGATTTCGGGGGCTTCAACCCCCTTAGCCCTCCCCCTGGCTACGTGCCTGGCTGTAGAGCTCTAATCGGCAACAGTGCAGTACAAAATTATTTACTTTAACAAAAAGAAAAGCATAAATGTAGCACTTACCTTAAAAGTAATAAAAATCCTTTAGAACCAAGTTGCGAAATCCTGACAGGGGGAGGGAAAGGTTCGATACCCGCTGGATGCACAATAAACAGTGGTTTGTATGCCACTTTAAACTGTAGACACAGTCCCGATTAGCCTATCTGTGCATAAAGTGGAATTGAAGCAGCAGTTCAAAGCAAAGACAGGAACGATTACCCCGACCAACATTATTTTCTTAAAAAAATCCCCCATCAAAAAATTTCCGTAAGGGGAGTCTTTTTTTAAAGAAAAAACTTCAAATATACGTACTTTGCTATAGAAAACACTCAAAGAACGGAAGAAACTCTATGTGTTTGTAAGCGTTGTATGCTCTCTCACACATATATTATTTTTCCTTATGATTATTTTTAGAGACCATTAACTCATCTACACCAATAACGATATATATTCACAATAATAGTAAAACAAGGGTGGATGACAAATGTAAGTGTGATATCTAATTAATTAATATTAATAAAAGCAAAACCTTACACATAATAAAACCATTTCAACTATTATAATTTATTGACATTTTTAACCAGTTGGCAAAGGAATCGGTTTGCTACCTTATAAATATATAATATACATGATACTATCAAATGAATTCTTTGACATACATTTATCAATATATATTTTAAAATATTCAGTAATTTACTTTTATATGTAATAACTTAATGTGTGTTTAAATGAAGATCACCCACCAGCATAAATAAAAATAAACATACATGAATGCTTTAGTCACTACATCAATTAGCAATCAACGTTTAGTAGGCTTCTATGAAAATCTCCTCCAATGCATCAAGTTATTGTATATTCCAAAGTTTTGTTAGGGTACGTTTAAAGTTCACCATTTTGAATCACGCGGATCCAGAACATCAGAGCAGACATCCATGCCATCTAGTGGCTATGAAAAATTCTAACTTTAGAGCTCTACATTCACGGACGTTATTGTGGCCACAAAATTGGCAACTAGTCATCTTCCATCTTCCCGCCTCTCCCCCACAATTTGTTTTATTACAAAAGAGTAGCTCAAACCATTCCCTAAAATTTCACAAGTTCGTTATGTTCTGAAAATCTAATCGGGCCAGAACTTTTATTTTCATTAAAGTGATTTGTTTTTACATCGCTTTTCTGACAATTTTGGCTAATCGCGACGACGAGGATGAATAATAAGATAAAATTGATACAGGGACACTGGTAAACAACACGCATGCCGAAGCCTGGATTCGAACCCGGAACCCTTGGTGTCGTAGCGGGCTCTCCTAACCACTCCGCCACGAAGGTATCATAATATTGTTAAGACCTTCATGTGCAGTTATTATTGTCCCTTTGGAATTTGAATTACACCCTATATTTCAAAGAACTTTGTGACGTTCCTTTCTGGTGTTCGCCACTGGATCACGGATTACTACGTCACGGTAGCTACCCTATCTCACTGTGCGGCGGAGTTATGAGAGTCACCTTAATGTATACTACACTTGGTTCTCAGGACGAAACTATTTGAACAAAAAATTAGCTTCTTACTATTTTACAAATTTAATAAAACATTTTACCTTTAAACAATCACTGCAAATTAATAACAATATTCACCAACACAATCACTTTTGAATTAAGTTGCTGCTTTTCCTTTAAAACAGTGTTTTTCACAAAATAGACGTCATCTTCCGCAACTCAACTTATTTCTTTTCTCTTTTTGCACTGTTGTCCTCGCAACCGAATCAATAAAAGATTGGACAGTTCTACACATCTTCACAAACCGGAAATGACTTCCGCTTCCGATATTGCGAGTAACAAATGTACAGCAAAAAATACAAATTTAAGCCAATATCAAAATATCAAACAACAGTATTGAAACTAACAAATAAATCAAATGTGAAATTAACAGAAAACAAATAAAATATTTCATATGGTCAAAATAAACAAAGCGTATCAAGTTCTCCTCCCATACAAACAAAGAAAATTGAGGTAATGTTTATGTACGAAATTTTCTTTGCTACGAAAATTAGTCCTTTTTGATCTGGTGATGTCATCTTTGCAATAATTCCTGTGTTCTTTCGGGTGAACAATTAATTTTCTTCAGGTTGGAAAAATTTTCCCTTCCTATTAATTTGTCCTTCCAAGGATCCAGCAAGTTAGCTGTGTTGTGCTTAACATCCTCAACTACATACGGGCCAACGAAGTATTCAAAGAACTTGGATATTTCTTTATCTTTAGCTGAACTTAACCGGTGGTTCCTTTTTAAAACCAGATCTCCTTCTTTTAGTGTGAACGAATGGAGATTGATCCGTATGTTCTTTTTGTTCTTCTGTCGGCTGTTTCGACTTTCTGCGATGAATAATTTGGTTTCCCAGGCTAGAGTCTTCCACTCACTGTCTTCAGGCCAGTCTAATTCCTGCAGTAAGTTAGCTGCTACAGGTCGATTATAAAATAAATCCACTGGGGCATAACCGGTTATAGAATTATTGATGAGCCAACAGACAGTCCTCACTTGTTTGCACCAGGAGTCGTGTTTCCGATTGCAAAACGTCCTTAAAAGTCTTATAATTTCCTGATTGCTTCTCTCAATCGGATTGCTTGCTGGGTGATAAGGAGTGGTCCTGATGGGTCTAACAGAGTGGTTTTCCATAAATTGTAGCCATTGCTTGGACAGAAATTGACTTCCCCTGTCGGACAGCACATACTTAGGTTTCGGATAATGGGTGAAGTATCCCTGCTCTAACTTCCTAATAATTTCACCAGTAGTGGCTGTTCGTAACGGATAGGCTGTTAAGTATCGGGTTCCTACATCAATCAAGGTCAGGATATAGTAGAACGATGAAGACTTAGGTAGTTTGCCAATGATGTCTATTGACAGAACTTCATGTGGTTTCTTTTCGGTCGTGGTCAATCTCTCTCTACAAATCCCAAGCTTATCGGGCTTGTTCTTTGAACATATCAAGCACTCTTGAATATATCGTGAAATGTCAGACTTCATATTTCTCCAGAAGTACCTTTTTCTTACTCTCTGATAAGTTTTTGTAAACCCAAAATGGCCAGTGTTATCGTGTTCAGCCTCCAACACTTTATCCTTTAAACTTTACGGAACCACTATACAATGGAATTTCTTTTTACCTCTAGAATTCTTAAATAAAAGGTCTTCCCTCAAAAAATATTTAGCCCCTTCATCTCCAGTATTTAACTTGTCTGATATATCTTTACACATTGGATCTTGACTTTGGGACTCCTTCCACAGTTGGATCTCCTGGTTAGGCATGATAATTTTCTTAGCTGACCACACCTGTAGAATGGTAGGAGTGTTGCCTTCTGTCTCCAGAATCCCTTCAGCCACAGGATAACGACTTAGTACGTCAGCGATCTTATTACTCTTTCCTTCCACATGAATGATCTCATATTTATATTGTTGAAGTTTCAGAGCCCATCGCGTTAATCTGCCATTCCAGTTACGACTATTTTCTAACCATATTAGATTTTTATGATCAGTATAGATGAAAAATTTCTGACCATACAGATAAACTTTAAAATGGTCTATCGCAAATAACACAGCTAGACACTCTAGTTCTTGCACTGTATAATGCTTTTCATGGGGCTTTAATTTTCTGCTGGCATACTGAATAATGTGAATCTCAGTCAGATTTATTGGAGTTTCATGGTTTCCTTGAAATAGAACCGATCGAAGTCCTAACGAAGAAGCATCGCACATTATGCAAAACGTCTTAGAAAAATCGGGTTGCGCTAACGCCGGCAGTTGCACTAGTTCCTGTTTCAATCTTCTGAAACAGTTTTCTCTTGTGTTGGTCCATTCCCATTTAACGTTCTTTGACAACAATTGTTCTAAAGGGGCAGATTTTTGTGCCAAATTCTCTAAAAAACGACGTCTCCAGTTAATCAGCCCGAGAAATTGTTGCAAATCCTTCTTGTTCCTGGGACGTGGAAATTTCAAAATGGCTTCATTCTTCCTAGGATCAACCCTGATGTGCGTTCCGGATATAATATGGCCTAGATATTTAATTTCTTCCTTTCCGAATTCACACTTCTTAAGTTTCACTGTAAAACCTTCCTTCTGAAGAGTATCCAAGACGAATGATAAGTGTTGAAAATGTTTGTGAATCGTTTCATCAAATATCAAAAGATCATCTATATAAACTGTCAAGAATTTCTCAGTAGATGGATTAAACAAATTGTGCATGGAATACATAAATACAGCTACAGCATTGGTCAAACCGAAAGGCATTCTCGTAAAACACCAAATTCTTCCGTTGTATGTAAAGGCTGTGTATATTTGATGCTTCTTATTAATTGGAATTTGTAAATATCCTGAAGCAAGATCCAAACAGGAGAAATACTTCTTCCCTCTAAATTTCTGTAGAGCTTCCTGAATTTGAGGTACTGTACTCCTGGGAGCTACAATTTGTTTATTTAGTTTTCTGATATCAATGCAGGGTCTAATCGACCCGTCCGGTTTATCCACTACTAATAAGGGATTTAAATATGGTGAATTGCAGGGTATAATTACTCCCCACTCTTGCCACTTCAATAATTCTTCTTCCAGCTTTTTTCTCTTGGACAACGGAACAGGATAAGGATTGGAGAAAACAGGTTCTTCACTGGTCAAATTTATTTCACAGATAGAATTCCTAGATAATCCTGGTTTGTCAGCGAATATTCTTCTATATTTCAACAATAAATTAAATAGCTGCTCCTTTTCCTCAACTCTCAAAACATCTGAAGCAAAGGCTTTATCTCTTATGTCTGATTCTGTTGCAGTCCACTCATCAGCGTTAGCTTCTTCCTCCGCTTTCGTACACTGTATTAAGGCTGTCTTCTCCCGCGACTCGCCCTTCTCTGAATCTCCAGCATTAGGAAGTAAATGTTGCTGTACTGTGTGTCCGCCATTGATCAGATACAATTTTTCTGCGCCTGCATCCAGAGTGGCTTTGTATCTTCGAAGGAAAGGATAACCAAATAATAAGTCAGCTTCTAAGCACTTGACCACATATACCAAATCTTCAAATATAAAACCGCCAATTTCAAAATTTATTCGCCTACATCCAGCTATCCGTGATCTTTCTTTTCCAGCAAAATCTTTTAATATTACGCATGGACACTTCTGAAATTTAAGACTTGGTAATCGCTCTCGTACTTGAAGCCAAATATTATAATTCATAAGGGTACATTCGCTACCCGTGTCCAGAGTACATTTTATTTGGAATCCTAATACCTCGACTGAAATTTCAGGTTTCTTCACATTATCCCTATCTTCTTCCATTATCGTCTTTCTAATTTTTAAATAATTTAGAGGAGTGGCTTCGATATTCAAGTACAATACTTCTAACGGATGTTCTGTTAGGAATGGGTCTTCACTTTCGTCGCTTTCTTGTACTTGCATGCCCTTCATTGCAAGCGTAAGAGTACCGATTTTAACGGGCGCTGGGCTAAACCCAGAACTTCATTGCAGTTAATTTCCCATGGCGACGCTGTAACTCTAAGATTACTGGAAGGTAGCTCTTCCGTCTGTATTGCACACTCTTTTCGTTCTGGAGCTCTTTGATCTCTTCTAGAAATATTTTTGTACGGCGTAGTCCTTCTATAAAGTCTGTTACTTGTCCAGTATCTATTCTTCCACCTACCATTAGGGAATCGCTGTCCTTCTCTGGTGATTGGTTCCTTCCCATTTCCGCTCTCTGCGCTGCGGGATCCTCCAGGATTATTAGTAGAAGTTGTCATCTGTACTCTGCGAACTCGAGGTTGGTTAGGTCTCCTTTCTTCGGCTTTATTACCGTCGCCTCTCCACCCATCTATCTGTTCTGAGGCTTCGTACTTCCCCAAGAAGTTGGTCAACTGGTCAATGTTTCGAGGATCTCTCGTTAATACTAGCTGCCGTATTCTGTATGGGAGCTGATGAATAATTAAACTTAACACTTCTGTTTGGTCCACACGTTCGACCAAGTTACAGTATGACCCGTAGACGTCCCAACAATAATCCTCCATAGAAAGACCTGAGGATTTGGAATATCTTCTGTTTCTTAAAATCTGGATCTCTCTCTGCTTCGCTTCTGCAGAGGCATACTGTTTTTTAAACGCGGCACAAAACTGTTCAAAAGACTTCCACGTTCTCTCGTTGGCAATAAACCAGGCTTTAGCTTTCCCTTTCAGTACAGAAGGAAGCACCTTTAATCTATAGTGCATAGGCATTTTCATTATGTCCATGGACGTTTTCAGTTCTTCCAAATAACGCTCCGCTGATATGGAATTTATTTCTCCGGTAAATTTGCTCAGAGAGTTAATATCCGACATTCTAAAAAAATGTCCAGTGTGAGATGCACTATGAGAGACATCAGGAGATTTATCAATATCTTCTCTGGGTATCCCTTTTGTACTTTGGATACGTCTTCTCCTCTTACGGTTCCTTTTAGTCAACAATTCAGCAGAAGATACAGATTCTGTTGAAGATATGCCGGAAATCAAAGGGTCATTATCATCTCTCACCCATCGAATATTTTCCACAGATCTGTCAGTATTTCCAGCAGTCATTCCTGGATTTCCTTGCACAGATTCTAAATGCAATCTCTCCAACTTCCCTAAAAGGAATTCCTCCATAAAATAGAACTTCTGGTTAATTTCTTTATTCATCTTCTCACTGTCCTGCATACACAAATTCCTTGAAGTACTTTGCTGATCCACGACGGATTCTATCCTTGCCCTTACGGTGTCCAATTCATTCATTACTTTTCGTCTGTCTACTTCCCAGACTTCTTCTATCTTATTTAGAGCATCTCTCCCTTCATCAATTTGTTTTAACAAATCACATCGCACAGCTTCCAATTCTTCTTTGTTTTCTTGTCTTCTGTCTTCTATTACTTTCATCATTTCATTTTTATCATCTTTTCGCTCATCCTCAATCTTCTTCATCAATTCTTCTCGGTCTGCTTTCATTCTCGTCATCATTTCCTCCTTATCATTCCTAAATACCTCCTCTAAGTTCCTGAAAGCTAGTTTAGTTTCGTTTCTTCCGTCTTCAATAATCTTCATCAGTTCCTTTTTATCCTCTTTCCGTCCTTCTTCTATCATCTTCCTCAATTCATTCTTATCTTCTAACCTTCCTTCTTCCATTTTCTCAAACCTCTTTATCATTTCATTCTGATCTTCTTTCCTTCCTTCTTCAATGATCTTCCTCAACTCATCCTTATCTTCTTTCCTTCCTTCTTCAATGATCTTCCTCAATTCATTCTGATCTTCTTTCCTTCCTTCTTCAATTATCTTCCTCAATTCATTCTGATCTTCTTTCCTTCCTTCTTCAATTATCTTCCTCAATTCATTCTGATCTTCTTTCCTTCCTTCTTCAATTCTCCTTAACCAGCCACAAAGTACCTCCATATTTAAAGTAGCACTATGCGATTTGCAATTTTTACAAACTAAGTCACCATCAGGAAGAAATTCTCTGGATATTGGCAAATTTGCACACCCTAAATGGAAATACGCCTCGCATTTCCTGCACTGAAATATTTCGTCCAAAGGCTTATCTTTATCATCACAACAACTCAATTTATCCATTTTCTTCTTGCTCTGGCTTCTCAAAATTCTCCTACTCATACCTTGATATCTCTGCAAAATAGATCACATGACTTACATGTGTTATCAGACGTTGTAACGCTCGACAATTTCCTCATGACTTCACACAGCACAAAACACACGTTTTTTTCACACGATATTGCAGTTACAATTTATCCTTTTACATCATCGATGCCTTCACGTTGAGCGCAAAATTTACCTGTGACGTTCCTTTCTGGTGTTCGCCACTGGATCACGGATTACTACGTCACGGTAGCTACCCTATCTCACTGTGCGGCGGAGTTATGAGAGTCACCTTAATGTATACTACACTTGGTTCTCAGGACGAAACTATTTGAACAAAAAATTAGCTTCTTACTATTTTACAAATTTAATAAAACATTTTACCTTTAAACAATCACTGCAAATTAATAACAATATTCACCAACACAATCACTTTTGAATTAAGTTGCTGCTTTTCCTTTAAAACAGTGTTTTTCACAAAATAGACGTCATCTTCCGCAACTCAACTTATTTCTTTTCTCTTTTTGCACTGTTGTCCTCGCAACCGAATCAATAAAAGATTGGACAGTTCTACACATCTTCACAAACCGGAAATGACTTCCGCTTCCGATATTGCGAGTAACAAATGTACAGCAAAAAATACAAATTTAAGCCAATATCAAAATATCAAACAACAGTATTGAAACTAACAAATAAATCAAATGTGAAATTAACAGAAAACAAATAAAATATTTCATATGGTCAAAATAAACAAAGCGTATCAACATATTGGCAAATTCCCAAGTGATGCTCTGGATATTCCTATGGGTTTTAAGTCTCCAATCTCAGCAAATGTACACACACGAGTTTTGTTATTCGGATAAGCACCTTCATAAAATTTTTGTATGATACTGAACCTTACGAAGTCTGGTGCAAAATTCAGATTTTTCTTTTGTCCCTCCGTTAGAGGCTACAAAGCGTAAAACTTTTGATTTTTCAAAATTTTCAATATTTTGAAAACTTATGGGCCCAAGGTTTTTTTAAACAAATTTCTTTAACAATTTTCTGATTTACCCGGCACCTCACAGTAAAGATAAGAAATATGATTAATGTGTTTTGCCCCACTATGCTTATTTTGTGCCCCAAATATGAGAAATTATGAAAAATATATTTGGGATTTGTTGTAGCATAGTATGGAAACTACTAACATGAGAGCAAAGATGGAAATAAACAAAATGAAAGAGCATTTATTTCTGAAAAATTTATTTTCTTGAAGCATTACATTTGGAATTACAGAAAAGAAGTTTTATTTCATAAATGTCTGAAAACGCCAAGATCACCGCAAGCACCTAATTAAAAATGGCCGCCAATTCTAAACGCAAGCGTGAAAATATTTTTAATGAAAATTTTGAACACTTGAATGATACAGAAATAAGTGAATAAATTATTAATATATTTTCAAAAGTGATGATTCGACAAGAGTTGGTCGAAATATGGACAAGTTTCAGATTCTAACATCAGGACTGCTTCAAAAATAGTGTACAAAGAGAAGCATTTGATGTCTCCGTATGACATGTGGCAGATTCTATAAATATTTGTACATGTAGTTGTGACTCACTGTTTGGATAGTAGGAAGCCGTCTTTTCACGGTCAATTTACAGTATTTTTGGAATCATGGAATCATCATAAAACTATTTTTTTCGTATTCACGAATCACAGAAATAGGTCTGAACAAGATTTGACTATGAAAGCACGCACGAGGATGTAAAACTGGGAGTTATGCAACCACCTAAACCGAACTACAAGTTTGGTTGCATAAGACGAAGGATACGCAGTGGTAGAGAGTATCACTTGGGTACGTAGAGTTAATCCACGTGAATATTCGAAGAGTTTAATGTAAAATTACAATCGGCATCAAATGTATTGGGTGCTACAATCACGTGCATCTAGCCTTCAGGCTAAGGTAACAGAAGTACATTATTTCACCATAACAGATCTCCACAATATAAAGACAACAGAAAAGTTCATAAACCATACACAATTTTTCATTTTCTAGCAGATTTATAGTGTCGTAGAAAATGTTGTTTTTTTGCTTACATTTATAAGTACACAGCATCTGGAGAAATGTTTGTTGCATATAGGAATTCTATAGGAAATGCCAACAAGACAGATCTCGTATGAAATAATAGACCTCATCTTCACGAACCATTCCCATAATTATGATCATATTGTCTATGTACTTTAGTTATCAATCTGCAAGTTTTACTTTGATATTCTTTTTAATATCTAGTATTATAAAAGTGAAAAGTTATTACGGAAATTCGAACGAACTATAATTTTGCACAAGACTGAGAATCATAAGAACGAAAGAAACAACTTTCTAAACTGAATCCTTTTTGGGAGTGGAATCACAAGAACCGAATCCAGAAGTGGAAGTGAACTGCTAGTGCATTTTGAAACTTTTTCTCTTGCAGACTCCAAAATGCATGTAAATTCCAGATGATGCAAAATTCCCTTACATTTCCCTGATTTTTCCCTGAGAAGCCAAATTCCCTGAAATTTCCCTGTTTTCCAGTTTTTCGAGATGCGTAGCAATCCTGATTTAAAAATCACGGAACAACAGGGAAGATTAAAAATACCTGAAAGTCAGACGCCTTACTACTTCAGGAATAGTGTAATTTCATCCAATAATTCAAAATACACCTTGAGATATAATTTCCATATGTTAAATATCGGTTTTAACAGCCCCAGAGAGACTGAACGAGTTCATTGAGTCGTTAAGGTATACCAAAGACCCACAACAAAACAATTTCAGTGATTTGCTAGTAGTTTTAGGCTAGTGCTGATGTTCTCTGTCTCTTCTCTCTCTCATTTCTTACATTATATTCTTCTTTCTCTCTCTCTTTCTCTTCTCTTTCTCTGTTTTACATTTTTATTTCTTCCTTATTTCTTTCTCTTCTCTCTTTTACTCTTTCTTCCTTCTTTCTCTGTCTATTTTACTTTCTTTCTTTTTACTTTCTTCTCTTTCTGTTTTTACTTTCTTTATTCCTTCTCTATGATTTAACTTTTTACTATCTTTCTTCCTTGTTTATCTCTCTCTCTCTCTTCCTTCCTTCATTCTCTCTTTTTACTTTCTTTCTTTAATCTTTCTCCTCTCTCTATATTTTTACTTTCTACCATCCTTCTTTCTCTCTCTTTTTACTTTCTTTCTTTATTCTTTCTCTCTCTTTTTACTTTCTTTATTCTTTCTCTCTCTTTTTTACTATCTTTCTTTCTTTTTATCCCTCTCTTCTCTCTTTTTTTTACATTATTTTCACTCTTTCTCTCTCTCTCTCTCTATCTCTTCTCGTTCTGTGTTTTACTTTTTATTTCTTCCTTATTTCTATCTCTTATCTTTTTTACTTTTTCTTCCTTCTTTCTCTGTCTATTTTACTTTCTTTCTTCCTGCTTTCTCTCTTTTTACTTTCTCATTTTTACTTTCTTTATTCCTTCTCTCCTATTTCATTTTTTTACTATCTTTCTTCCTTGTTTATCTCTCTGTCTTCCTTCCTTCTTTCTCTCTTTTTTACTTTCTTTCCTTAATCTTTCTCCTCTTTCTATATATTTTTACTTTCTAGCTTCCTTCTTTCTCTCTCTCTCTCTTCCTCTATTCTTACAAAGCGTTACTGAAAATACTGAACTAGTCTCGATCCGTTCTCCACCACAATGATTTTCGAGAAAAGATCAGACTAGAATTGAAAGTGAATGGTAGAAAAATTAGTTTAATCCGATTTTGTGTTCATTATCCACACTGAGGGGCCCATCCCGCCATCCGTACGGTTGAAACAAATACCTCCTTTGGGAAACGAATTAAGAATCGGATACCACGTTAATTACGGCCATCTCGAGTCGCACGAAACATTGATTTCTTCCTAGGAGGGTTTCTCAGACTAGAGAGGCGAGAGCGTGGTGGTTCATTTCCATGCAACGGTACACGAGACGAAAGATCTGAGTTATTTATAGAGGTCGCGTTGAGTGCAGGCAGGATTATATACGTGGCTTGCTAGAAAATATCTTTACCAGCGATCTTAGGTTCAAATCCTGCGGTGGGACCGACCGATTACTTGTGTGTGTTCAATGTTATATTGCAAACAAAACCCAAAGTGTGTCAGTTGATTTCATTACGTAAAATGTTAATGATGAACTTTTCGTGCATAAACATGAATACAGAAATGAATAAAGGGATACTTTTATCAGCTTTCTCCGTGCGATGCACTTTGACTTATTTTTCTTAGATTTACCGACACTTTTCGCTAATCGTGAAGATGATGATGACCGCTCATAAGATGAGATGGATAAGGGGACATTCACAGACATATATGCACGACGCAACACGGACTCTACAGAGGATTATACTGGCTGTAAGTCAAGACGCCAGAGCTTCGCTAGTGTGCAAAATGCAGTCCAAACTAAAGAAGGTTGAGATTTGGATGTCCTTGCAAATAATACTTGGTGTAATATCCCTCTCTCTTCTTTCATTATTACTTTCTTCCTTCTTGCTCTCTTTTTACTTTCTTTAATCTTTCTATACTCTCTCTTTTACTTTTTCTTTCTCCCTTCTTTCTCTCTTTTTATTTTCTTCCTTTATTCTTTCTCTCCTTTTACATTCTTCCTTTATTTCTTCTCTCTTCTTTATTTTTACTTTCTTTCTTCCTTCTTTCTCTCTTTTTATTTTCTTTAATCTTTCTCTTCTCTGTTACTTTCTATCTTCCTTCTTTCTCTCTTTTTTACATTCTTCCTTTATTCTTTCTCTCTTCTGTTTTTACTTTCTTTCTTCCTTCTTTCTCTTTTTACTTTCTTCCTTTCCCTCTTTTTACTTTCTTTAATCTTTCTCTTTTCTATATTTTTTACTATCCTTCTTCCTCTCTCTTTTTTCACTTTCTTCCTTTATTCTCTCTCTTCTATCTTTTTACTTTCTTTCCCGTGTTTAAACCTCTCTTCTCTTTCTTACTTTCTTTCTTCTACAGATAGTAAAAAGAGGGAGAGAGAAGAGAAAGATTAGAGAAAGTAAAAAGAAAGAAGGAAGGAAAGTTAAAAAGGAAACGAGAAAGAGATAATAAGGTGTGGGTCACCCCTTATACCCTTAAAAAGTCATCTATTGGGAATATGTGATAAGATAATCTCAAACAAACAAACAATTTACGCGTTTCACCATGTTAATTGATGCACCAACCTTTGGTATAATGCATTTAGAGCTGTGTGTCTATGAATTCATCATTGGGACCACCCTGATGGAATAACGATGTCTTGCATTTAAGAGGTCGCGGGTTCAAATCCCGGTGGAGGCACATTGCAAGGTGTTTGCTATTCAACTTCAAATTATAAGTCCAGTCCTAGTTAGATTATATGTACATAAATAACACTTAAACTAACAAAGAAAATAAACTGTCATTATTCGGCGTCACGTCTAAACAACAGATGTAGGTAAGCGGTGTAAATTCACCTAAACATTTTCTTCCAAGCACCTCCACGACTTAATATGACATTATGGTTAACGTCTCGTAATACAAGAAGACTGTTTTCCATACTGGTGGGACCCATTTTGGAGGTTTGAACCACCACTTCTGATTGACAGCTTTGTTACAAAGCGAACAAAGCCGGCACGAACACTGAAGGTTCCTTGTTCAAGTCCCGGTCTGTGCATGGATGTCCTTTGTGAATGTTCGTTCATCAATTTTATCTAACCATCACTCATCATCATCTTCGCGAATACCAGAAGCAGTGGAAGAAATGCGACGCTAAATAACAGAAATACAAAACACATTTCCAAATATCACATTGTTAAATTCTTTAGAACAAACAGACAGATGTACTTAGAGAGAGAATTTGAATTTCAGGGCTTCAGATTTTAACAAGTTAGACACGATTAGTAAATAAGCGCAAATTAACACCCACAGGACTTGTTCTGAATTTTCAATAAGGACCCTAGGCTTAACTGCACCTTACACTACACAAAGTACACTTTTCATCATTCGAGAAAGTGTTCTGGCCTCCCCGATGGCATAGTGGTAATGTCGCCGGCTTGTAATCAATGGATCCCGGTTCTATACCCGGTGGAGGAAAATAGTGGTTCGGAATCCAAATGTACAACTTTAGGCCCAGAAAATTCATCACCAGAAAGTGTTCATTAACTTTTGGCAGTTGTAGTTGATACCACGTATCGTAATTAGTAACAAACCTTTAATGTTTAAGTAAAATCGTAAAACAAAATAAAAGTTCTACTGGAGAACCTTGGTCAAAGAGACATTCCATGATGTGATAGGCAATAAATGTATTATAGTTTGAGTAAGATCAGCAGCGTGAATCGAACCCAAGAAGCCTTGTATCTACGGCAGCCTCTAGAGCTCCAGCTTTTTATTGCGTAGCTCTTACGTCGCATTTATCCATTTTAGACTAATCACGACGATTGAACATCCATTCCGAAGCAGGGACTTGAATTCGGAATTTCACAACGTGCTCGGTTTCCGTTGAAAATTCGACGCGTCAAGTTCCATCTCCCTACACGCTACAGTTCCTGAGTTACCGACAGTTCAGTGAAGCTATTGATTTCGGCAACAACGCGCCGAAAATCGCTAAACTAAAAATATTGCGTTACCAAAGCTCTACTTGCCTCAAAATATATAATAAAAAAATAAATCGTGCCGTCTACTAAGCAAAAAACTAAATCAAATTTTGTGACTAAATTATTAAAGTAATGATGCACTCCCTACCTCGATAATTCGGCCAAGGTCACTATCCTCGATGAGTGGCCCCGCATGTAAACAGACGCTTCGGGGCTTGAATTTAACACTTTTAACATTTAACAGTTCGTACCGAGAGTTTGTCAAGATTTGCTCGAGTTATCTTACGATAAGAGCATCGTTCATATCTTTCCGATCACACTTCTCCAATTCTTTGAAAAGATGCTACACGTTCCGTTAATGAAAATCTTATTTAAACAATCATTTCGGCATCGAACTTTGCTTCTTTAGTTATGGCAAAAGAGGTGTAGAAAGGAGAGGTGTGTAAGTTTTCTTTTCGGGCGAGAAAAGATTGTTGTTTACCACGTGTGGCGATTTTCGAGTCGATGATGCGCACGCGAATTCAGAACCTGTCGTGTGTGCGAGCAGACGACGCTACTACACTCCCGTCATGCATAGCGCGAAGCTGACGACTGTACGGCGGGCAAAAGGCCGAAAAGACTAGGGAACCGTACGGGACGAGCTCAAAATCTTCCCGCGCGGGGGAGTCGGCTCGACGGTCTGCCCCCCTCTTCCCCTCCACTTCCTTTCTCTCTCTCTCTCTCTCTCTAGCTCTCTTCAAGTTCGTACACAAGGACAACGGATGATCCCGTCTTCTGTCTCTCCGTCGCGAGTCGGAATCGAACCGACAATCCGTGACGTCAACGGCTTGGCGGGATTGACTTGGGAATCTGTATCGCGGGACGGTTCTTGTTTAAATCGTTCTGGGGCGTGAACATTCAGGTCATGTGCGCTGGCCAAATCACGCAGCGACAAGGCAGCTCATGCCTTCGTGGTGGCCTAGTGGTAACGCCGTCGCCTCGTAACCAAGGTGTCCCGGATTCGATACCAGGTGGAGGCCCATAGAGGTTCGGATCCCACTTTAAACTGTAGGTCCAGGCACGATTAGCCTATCAGTATACACTCAACAACTCCCGTCCTTTAAAGACGATGTATTAATTTGTTATTATGCGTCATTTTTCTGTTACTTCTAGCCGATAACATTGAGTATTAGTGGTGATATGAAATTAACAAAGGGAGACTGACAAAGAACACTCATGCCCAGGTCAAGATTCGAACGTGGAGCCCCTGGCATCGTAATGCGCTGCGCTAACCACTCTGCTACCGAGGTCGGTCTTCTATATCGACGGGGATAATGACACACGCACATCGTGGGTCTGCCGTCCAAGCAGTCCAAAGAGCAAGTGGCGACCTTCATGATTTGTAGGTGACACTTGAATAAAAAGAAACACGGCACGGATTTCAATAGTCATACCCCAAGGCGCCTCACGAAAGAAACAACATTGTCACGTCATCAACAATGAACTCCACAGAAACAACCGTCTCAGGCGAACAGAACGAGTTGATTTACGTTGCATTCAGTTGTAATTTTTTAGATCTAAAGTCCACCAATTTCATCTTTACAGCTCTTGTAGTTTGTGACGTGCACTATAAAAAGCTGATTGGCCTTGTGGCGGAGTCGATTAGCACATCGCGCTACGATGCTAGGGGTCGCGGGTTCGAATCCCGGCCTGGGCATGGATGTTTGTGAGTGTCTATTCATCAATTTCATAATGTCGTCACCCATCCCCATCTTCGCAAATTAGCCAAAAGTGGCACAAAAAGCGAAGTAAAATAAAGCAAATCAGTCAATCAATCAAAAAGCTGACTAAAACCCTCAATTTTCGCTGATGTCAAATTACACTGTAAGAAGTTGACTAAAAATGACGGTCTAAGACCGTCAATTTGCGCTTTCATCCAATTACACTAAAAAGTTGACTGGGAAAATTACGATATATATATATATATATACCGTCCAATTCCGCTGCCATCCGAATATTGTGAAATAAATTACCATGACAGTTGTTAAAGTATTAACGGTTATTACACAGTCAAACTAATTAATGAAAACTTGACGGTTCAGTTTTTAAAAATATATTTGTGATATACACAACTGCAATTCACAATCATTACATATCTTTATGCTTGATAAAATATAGGAATTTAATTTGAAAGGTTTTTATCTGTGTGTCCTAATATAGCCAACGCCATCTTTGCTTCTCATTCTAATCACAGTACAAAGAGGTGACGACATGAATGCGCATGCGCTCACGAAACAAAAACGGTTACGTACCGTTTTTGGAAATTAACACTACTGTCAAATTTTAAGGATAGAAATTTGTAACTTTTACGATAATAACAGTGTACTGATGTCTCAAAAAGATGTGAAGTTTTCAGCTTTATCACGTTAGCAGTAAAATAGTCTAATCCCTTTATGGTTGTCAATGAATTCAGAAATTACGAGGTTTTTTCGGTTGATAATCACATTATAAAGAATTCGTAAGTATCTGATTCATTTGTTCTTAAACTCACTTATAGCAACGTGAAAATACTGCATTAAAAATAGAATTATATTCCATAAGGTCTGTCCTATTGGATATGCGAGACAAGCAATGACGCGGAATGGTACATATCTGCAAATGTGTCATGGATTAAAAACTAATTAAATTTAATAATTATCTTACATTACTAGAGGAAGATTTTTGATTACTTACACTCGGGTACTACTAACCACTTCTGCAATAATAATAATCTCAAAGTTTCAATCATGAAATCCCTTGCAGTAAACACAGTAAAGAAAATTAGAATCGAATGTCTTAAAGGTACAATTTAATATATAAATCGTTTATTATTACAATAATGCCATCTGTAGTTCCTTTTCTACGTCATGGTACATACATGTATGAATGGTGTGGTATTGTATATGTTATTGTGTAAAAATACCGAAAATATTTCACCACACAAGTTTTGCGTATACGACATTGAACACACGTCCATAAACTGGTCTATGCTGTATGCAGGGGTAGTTTCAGATGTTGGGCAATGCCCCCCTCTCTAAACATCGCATAAAATAAATTTATAAAGTTTTTACGAATATTTTTACGCATGCACTGAGTATGCATTTACGGATACTGTCTTCTTCATAATAAAATAGTATAATATTAATGTACCTATACTCTGTCCCAGCTAACTGTGGAGCAAGGCAGCGCTTAGCGTCAGAGAAGCGAGGGAAATCTATTGGCCAGAGTGAAGCAGTAGACATGATGAGAGCCTGGTAACTTCAGTCGTTTTCCCCCACTCCACGCAATTCCATTCCTCTCACGTGTTCATTGGTGGAGTCGTCTCACGTCACTACTTGCGCAGAGATTTGTTTTCGTTTGCCTGCTCCACAGTTAGCTGGGACATAGTATATTAATGCTAATGATTAAGAAACTTATTTTAATTATCCATACGTAACATGTTCCAATACCTACTCAGTATCATGGTGTCCAGTGGCGTCAGCAATGGGAGGGGGAAGGACTTTAAGGACTGAAGCCCCTTCCAAATGTTGAAATGAAAAAAGCATGTTTAAGTCCACTTCATGAGATATAATTACACAACCAAGCGGTTTACCAACATGTCGGGTGTCCGTAGTAAAATTTCAACACACTTGGTAGATATATACAACAGCTAAAGAAGAGCTTGCACACAAAACACAGAATATGTCAGTTAGGGTACCACCCTTGAGCGTATACAATGAAATATCATTTTAATGTGACAATAATCGTAGGCACATATAGGCCTATGTAAAATATCCGTCTGGCAGTTTCAGCCCACAATCATCTGCTTCATTTTCATGTATTGGTAAGATAGTTTAAACTACTTTTTAACATAGAGATGATGACTATGTTTACTTGAGTTTCAATTTCACTTCACGATTGATACTTGAGTGCCCACTACCTCAGAGAAATTACGCTTACACGTGTATTACTGGGCTTGGAGTATATGTCGCTCGTTTTGCCTGCTCGAGAGTTATTCGCTCGAGCGAAAAAAACTCTCGATTCCGTACGCTACCTAGCGTCGTCCGTTGGAACTATTTGGCGCTCGAGCGAAATGCTCTTTCTGCACCACTTCAGTACCTATCATAACAAGACTAGTTATACAGCATAATAATTATTTTGCTTTCTACACCTACCTTGTCTTCACGAATAATGGAGTCATCCTGTTATGAAGTTAGCTTCAACCATCCTGTTGGCTTCACTTAAAAACGCATCTAGCCTCGAGATCTGCAATTGCATTATAATTAATTATTATATTGTATTATATTATTATAATTAACGTAAATATACAGAACTCTGCAAACAGACATATTAATAGCAACATCATAAACAAGGTTAGAGATTAACACCAAGCAATTAACGTTTTTTTTTATACTTACGGTTGTAACGTGTTACTGAAATTACATTATAACTGTGCTCGGTTCTACTCTGAGTAATATTTAATTGTGCTGCCTTGATAGATGCAGAATAGGAGGATTCCTATGACAAAACTAAACTTGTTTTATTATCTTAAACGTTTCCATGTAACGTTACACTGGAGAAACGTACTGCGTGCCACAATTAAAGTTGCCCTACTCAGAGTCCTCTGGTGTACGTTCAAAGCAACGGATTGCTCTGAAACTTGGTTCATAGGCTATGGATTTGAGTCCATTAGGAAGGGAATGCTGACGAGAGAAAAATAGACAAAATTTTCAAGAAAAGAAACGTTCACGAGTTATTCTTGTAAGAAAAGTAAGGTTAACGCGATATTCTTGGTATAAAAGTGACGTTGGCGCGTTATTCTTGGAAGAAAAGGAACGATAACGCGTTATTCTTGGAAGAAAAGTAACGTTAGCACGTTATTCTTGGAAGAAAAGTAACGTTAGCACGTTATTCTTGGAAGAAATTAACGATAACGCGTTATTCTTGGAAGAAAAGGATCGATAACGCGTCATTCTTGGAAAAGTGGCGCTAACACGTTAATTTTTCAATAAAACTAACGATAACACGTTATTCGCGAAAGTAACGATAAGTTAAGTTAGGGAACGATTTAACGGTAACGGGTCACTGTTGGAAGCAAGTAATAGTAAGACGTTACTTTTTGTTGATTAACTTAACCAGATCAGAAAACGGACTTTGGAATTTCGTAAAAGAAGAAAATACCTTTTTCCAAAGAATAAGGACTGCATTTATCATTTCTGACATAACAGATTTTTCTTGCATTGCAGGTTTTTAAAAGGAAGGGGAGGGGCTATAATGTCCAACCTCTTGGGTATGCCATTGATGGACACGTAAAAAGTTAATAAAGGCTAATTACTTTACACATGAAACAATTTTACAAACATAATGATTGATTGATTGATTTGCTGTATTTTATTTCGCACGGGTCCCCTGGCGTTTTACAATCATAAAAACGTCAAAACTACAAATAACAAGCATTTTCAAAATATCGAATAATAATTATAAGGATTTGCTCACAGATACAATAGTTAAGTTATTATTGTATTACATTATACTAACTAATCAACGAGAGTGTTGCGTAAAAATTTTGTTTTGCAGTGAACGATATTTTCATACGTCATGGCTCGCTACTCTAATTCTAATTCTTAATAATAAATTTGCGAACTTTATGTTTATGACAATTGCATTATAAAAGAGTAAAAAAAGTAAAGTAAAATGCTCCCCTGTGCATAGCACCACGCCATGAAGGCGTATAAGGGGTGTAGGGGTAACGCCCCACACTTTCTTGATCCGGTCGTGAGTGGGGGCGATGTGATCAGCATCACGCCCCTGACCGCCTATACCCCCCAGGGTTTCCCCCAGGTACCCATGTTATTCGACGCTGGGTGGGCGCCAGGGCCGCTTCCATCGTTAGAAAGAGTAACAAATCAAATTTTAAAGTAACATAAAACATTCTTGTACACATAAGAATCCTTTGATTAATCGCTACGGCAAAGATGAAAGTAGTAGTATTTACGGTATTATAAACCCGAGAAAGTATGAGGTGTTTTGACTGAATAGAAATACTTAAAACTGAGGCAAAATGTCTATAAAATTTTATTGCTACTGTATAAAACCTACGATTTTTGTAAAAAAAAGCTTCCGAGAAAGTATGACCCCTCAAATTGATGTGTTTAAACCTAAATTTGCTAAAATTGCTGTTTATAAATTTCTTAAAAATATGGCTTTTCTCAATATTGTTTTAACTACACTAAAAACTAATCCAAGATGCTCTTAAGAGCTACACCCACACACACCCACACACACCCACACCCACACACACACCTATACCTACATATATTTACTTCCGGTCCACTTCCGGTCCACTTCCGGTTTACTTCCGGTTCACTTCCGGTCCACTTCCGGTCCACTTCCGGTCCACTTCCGGTCCATTTCCGGTCTACTTCCAGTCCACTTCCGGTTTAAGTTCAGAGAATTAATATGTTGACTTGTAACATTCTAAATATTTTAATTCAAGACCAGGCTCAACTTCTTTATCTAATACTAAGAAAATATAATATGCAAAAGTCTTCTAGAATTGCTCTGTGACTCTCTCATTTCTTACATCATAAACATATGATTTTTCACCTATAAGAATAACACTACATATGGTATTATCAGGAAGTGTTTCATGGAATTCACAGATAATTTTAATATTTGTCCTGTCATTAACCACAACCTGTTTCCTTTTTGAGGTGTTGATAACAAACATAGGTCTCTGTGCTTTAAATTCATCTGGTGAGTAATGTCAGTATTCCCAATTGTAACCCTTTTGAATGCTGTAAATGCTTCATATAATTTGAGGAAATCATCCTTGGACATGTTTAAATTATAACTTTCTCTGGGGAACACCTCATTTCTGCCATTTTTAAGATATATGTTCTTGATGTTGCAGTTATCAAATTTACTTGAATTTTTTTCTTGATTATTGTGTCTTCCAGTCTGAAACAGTACCACCACAAAATCTGGCATGTCATATTGTATACTGGAGAATGAGTTTGTAGCATCAAATTCATAATAGCTACCAGTGGCAGGCTTCTGCACACATTGATATGTATAAAATTGTAAAGGCACCTGTGGATTTTTTAGGATATCTGCTTTGTATTTAAGATCATAACTGGCTTCATATTCAACTACTGGAATTCTTAGCTCCATAGTCTGAATAAGGCATTTGCCTTCATCAGGTAGGGTATTAGGCAGAGCTTCCCCAGTAGAGTTTAATGTACTGTACCTCATCAAAGTATTATTATCATTGGCAGATCTTCTAAATGTAATTCTTAAACCACCCTTCCACATAATATCTTTGTAATCTGAGAAGAATCCAGGCAACAGGCGCATAGGAAACAATACTGTGTGACTCTTAGATATTATTTTATCACCAGCTTCAAATCCACCTATTTTGTAGTATGAGGCCTCGGTTTTGGATAATTTTAGTGTGGCAAAAGCTGTAGAGGTAATACCAGGGTAGTCTACTCTGTTTATAACAACACCATGTTTTCTAATCTCAATTTCAGAGAACAGATGTGGCACAAAATTGTCTACCAATCTTATATTTGAGTTAGCCGGATAATCACTACCATCGAGCTTGACAACATCAAATTTAATATATAGGTCTGCTCTGTGAGGGTGTATAAAGCCATCCCCTACATCAAGGTCAATCTCAATCTCTGTGTTGGCTTGATTTAAATTTGCAAAGGTCCTCCGGTTTAAAGGGAATGATTGTAACTCATAACTCTCAATATTTTCCATTTTATTTATTTATTTATTTATTTATTTCTTGTATGTATTTTTATTTAAATATTAATTTCTATGATAGCAGTTGTTGTGGCTCCAGCAAAATCAACTAATCCTTCTTTTTTATTAGTGACAATCAACTCAATGTAGTCTATTCTATTATGGCACACAGGAAAATATAATGTTGGCGATGGAGTATAGATGATCGGTTCCATAAATTCAGAGTTAGGTTTGAATGTTGCAATAATGCCAGTTTGTTTGTGAGTGCCTATGCCATTTGATTTGGTGATCATACCCTCGGCCACATTACAGTGAATATTTAGAGTCTCTATGGCTAAGAATTTAGGTATATTAATAGCAGTGTGTTTAATGGCTGGTTCAAGTTTTGTGTTGTTCTCAAAGCCTAACAGCTCTCCTATAGTATCCAGATCTACTGTTTCTGTAGCAGACACAATTTCTACTCTGTGAGTGACAGAATTTTGAGTTAACAATTTACCTCTAGGTAACTGAGCATTGAAAGTAGACAAATTATACTGGCCTGGAGTGATGACAATTTTTTGGTTACCAACTGCAATTGTGTTGTTGTGGTGTGTAATATTAGGTATCAAGTACATGCCATAGAATGCTCTAAGAGCTATTGTTTTGGGATATACTATATCATCATGTAATCTAAGTTTCAATATTGAATTTTGGCTGGTGAGATGGAATACTCCCATGATGTTTTAGATACCACAAAGCTTTTTGAAAATTTTCAATTGATGGTTTATTTATTTGAGACAGATATTTAAGAACAGATAAACACAAATGTCCACAATTAATATCTTTGAAATTTTGAACACGGGTATTATTATAATAAAGATTAGTTGATTTTAGATATTTTACTAAATTCTCAGGTGGAACACCTCCAAATGAATCAAACACAAATGCCTCATTGTTTAAATATTTAAGATAACAAATCCAGTGAGTACCCTGATTTTTGTACTTATCCAAATTAACTATGCCACACTCTTTTTTAAGTAGTTGTTCTGGTAAAGAATCGGACATGTATACTCCTCTAAAATTTTTGATGCCCAGTGGTTTGATTAAAGCTTCAATATCTTGGTTGGTAAGCGGCTCTTGTTTTTTTTTAACTTATTCATGGCTCTCTTAACACCTTTGCCTTGTTTTTCCATAGCCAGATTATGGCGCTTTTGTTCATCTAATTCTGCCTTATTTTTCTTGGCATCTATTACTGTTTTTGCTATAGCAGCTGATCCCCCAGCCAAGCTCCCCACGGCCCCCAATGCTGCTAAAATAGCTGGGATACTAAATATGAATCCACCTATATGTGATTTTTTTCTAGATTGCTGTAATTTTTTTAATTGTGGGGTACTAAGTAATAATTTCATACCATGTCCCTTGGCAAGACAAGAATTTTTCTTCTTGCGCTGCTTTTTGGTTAAAAGACTATCAATAGTTTTAAGAGATTTAAGACCTGCATAAGGTATCTGATACATAACACCTTTGGCCTTCATTCTTTTGGTTTATTATATACATATTCTGGGATTAACTAGTTCAATTAAATTGTAGCTAATTTAGTTAATTTATTACAACCCCCACCCCAGTTTTTGTTTAGTGTTCATAGCTATGGTGGTCCCCAATGCTGCTATTCTCTCACCTAAAGAAGCATTTTTGCTTACAAATCTACCAAATGCAGCTTCTTCTAATTTTTGGTCTGCCACATGTCGCTTGTCAAGGTCGGTATGTGTGTTGTATGCTATGTCATGGTCTCTGCAAGCAGCATCTAGAGGATTAACACCAGGGTCACCTCTGTTTAATCTATAGTCTAGTTTGGTACCGGGACCACAATACTGATAGCCTGGTATGTGTAGCTCAAATGGCAACTTGTTTATGATGTCATTAACTAGCCCTCGACCCTCGGAGATATTCCAAAATTTAGGTGGTAGAGTATTAATAATTTTTATAAGATATCCAATCCCCTTAGTGTCATTAACTATAAAATTAGAAAATTTGGTGCTTATCATGTCCATAATTCCAACCTTTTCATTGTAAAAATTGTGGTTGCCAGCATTTTCTTCACCAGCTATCACCAGCAATCTATCTACAAGTTTGCTGACATCGTCAACCCAGACAAATTCTTTAGGCAATGTGTTGTACTGTTTGATCCCACTACCAGTCTTGATCTGTGACCATATGGGCTTGATTAAGTTGTTGTATTTTGCTCCACTGCTAGACTTGACTCTTTTTTGTGTGGGATCATTGTTCTGGTATAGAGCATCTGATTTTATTAATATTTCTTTGTAGTGCTCATAGTCTTGATCTGTATAGCTACCAGGTCTCTTACGAGTCATCAGTTCCCACAATCCAGGTGTGCCAGGATACTTAACAAAACCACCTCTTTCCCCAAGATGAGATTCTGAATATACTATCAAATCATCTCCCATAAATGTTACTCTAAAATTGCCAATTCTATGTATGATGCTACCATCACGCTCTGTGTCAGCATATAAGCCAAAAACCTCATCTTTGTTGTCTTTAGGTGTGCTTAAATATTTCTGAGCAAGAAGACCCAATTCAATAGGATCCTGTGTAGCTTCAATTCTTCGAGGAGCAACAGGACTAGGTGTATGAATACTAGAAAGTGGGGTGATTGGATAATCTAATATGTTCCTAGCAGCTACAGGTACAAGTTCTGTGATCAAATTTTGATTCTGCTGTGTAACACTTTTGATATTTTTACCTAGTTCACTAATAGCATCAATAATAGGTTGTTCTGTGCGCTTGTGTTGTTCATAGATTCCTCGGTTTTCTACTTTCCATCCCTTAAATCTTTTTACAAGATAGTCTCTTAATTTAAGATCATCAATAATTGGTCTTTTCATGTTTATTTTTATATATTTCAATATCTAGAAAATTGTTAATTTTATTTCTATATTTACCATTATTAGGTTTTCTTGTCATATCAATTGTGATAAACCCATAACTGTCCTGGTTCCAGCACCAACTGCAAAACTTAGAAGAATTATTGTTGCTCAAGTCACCACCTACATGTTCATCATGTATGTGTTTGAGGTTGGTATGGTCTTGATGAAACACACATATAAAATTGCTGTTGTCTCTTATTAGTTGTTTTGGTATTTTAGAAAAGGTTTGTGCCAGGTAGAAGCAATCTATGTTTTTGTGTCGGCCATGTGTAAAAAAATTTCTAACCTTGTTTTGGTTTTCCAGTATAATATCATCAAATACAACAACAGAGTTATTGAGACATTCATGAAGTGGTTTAACATCTGATTCAAAAGTGGCAATATCCAGTCCATCATATATCTTCATCAACTGCTGATATTTTAATTGTTCTAAGCTCTTAGAGAAGACATACAAATGACTATTTTTCCAGTCTAACCAGTTGGGTGCTAATAAAAAATTATCAATCATTAGTGTAGTTTTACCACAAGCCGATGGCCCAACAATAAGACATCTAATATTATCAGGCAGCAGCTGGCCATTTCTCTTATTCTCCTGTTCAGGATCTGGTAGTCTTTTTATAACATCCCAGGTGTTCAAAGTATCACTTTGTCTGCTTCGATCCAGCTGTGTTCTGGCCATTTGACCAGTATTTTGTTGCCTTTTTTGCGAATGACTTTTTCTATAAGATATGTATCTGGCTGTTTAGTTTTGTTAAGTTCTTCTTCATAAAACCTGCCTTTGAGAATTTCACCTCGGTGATCTTTTATTATATATGTATTACGAGCCCCAGGTTTAACTTGAACCACTGTAAATAATTCAGTACTCCAATTTCTGGTAAAACCTCTTTTAAATAAGTGCTTATATTTGCTAATTCTTACTTGATCACCAACTTTGTATTTAGCTTTTTTTGTTGTTGGTTGGTATTTAGGATAGTAAACAGTACTGATCAATTTCTGCTCATCAGATGAAGTTACCTCAGAGGGTTTCATGTTAATTGTGGTGTGAACTGAATTATTATATCTATCTAAAAGTTCTGGTAGGATAGTAAGCCATTTATAATTACCTTGAAGGGTAAATTGTTTATACATATGATTTTTTAGCGTTCTGTTAAATCTTTCTACAATAGAGGCCTTGAGATCACTGTAACTCGAGTAATGTTTTATTGACTGGCTTTTAATAAATGGTTGGAACACCAAATTATAGAATTCTTTGCCATTATCTGTTTGTAGATAGCGAGGTGATCTTCCACTCTGATTAATAATTGTTCTAAAAGCTTCTGTAACACATTTTCCAGTCTTAGATTTGAGCGGCAATGCCCAGGCAAATTTTGAAAATGTATCTATAACAGTAAGTATATACTTGTATCCTTTGTTGACCTTGTCTAAGTTTTTCAGCTGTCCCGCCTTTAGGCGAGGGGCCATTTCCACCAAGTCACACTGCCATAAATCATCTATACCTTTTGTAACCACTGGCAGTCGCTTATAGTTACGTCTGGCTGGTTTGTGTAGTTCATTAACAATAGTTTGTCTAGACATGGTATGTAAACAAGAATATTGCAACTATAGAGTGTTCAGCAGCTGATACTACAGGATTTTCTAAATATAATTTGTCTCCTATTTGTATTTTAAATTCCACAGATCCATCATCTTCAGCATAAGATGTTTCTAATGTATTGGGATCTGTAAAATCCTCTAACTCTACACTGGTGACCTTTGGTTTGTTGTCAGCATTAGTTATTGATAAGGTAGGGTAGTGGTGTGCTTGTGGTTGTAGCCAATATTTAATCTTGATTGGTCTAAGTGTACCTCCAACAAAAAATTGGTAATAAAATTGTGCAGGGGACAGCTTATACAGTTTCCCACCTGGTGTAAATGGTGAATTATATTCATTGTTAGGGATACTGTTTAATTCAAGAATTACTGTATGCTTAGGATTCTCGATTAGGCCAGTTATTTCTTTTTCTGCTGTAAGCAATCTATTTATTACAGATTCAAGATGCTCGTTGATAGTCCTAACAATTTCATCGTGGCCTGGTTTTATTCTTATGTCTAGAGCAAGTTTTTTGTATTGTTGCACAATTTCTTGAAGCTGGGTGGCAAAAACAGACAGAGTATTTGCTTCGTTGGATTCCATGGTCCCTAGTTGTTGCTTGATGTTGGCTACAATTTGCTGTAAATTTTGAACAACTGCCAATTTAGAATTTTGGGCAGTAAGATCATGAACTTGTCTTCTGATATCCTCAAACAAAGCATAAAGTTCATTAATATGTTGATTAGTTGGAAGAGTGGCCACTGTCTGAGTAAGCTGTTTGATCTCTGTCTGGATATTCTTGATATCTTCTGATTTTAGTATGCGATTCACAGCTCTTTTAATATTTTTAAGTTCCTGTGATGTAGGCAGATTTGATACAGTATTCTGCAAAGATTCAAGTGCCAATTTCACATCATTTAATTCAGAAGCGTCAGCCACACTACGCATAGCATCTTGGAGCAGGGTTATGTCTGCCTGAGTAGGTGTGGATTGTTGTAAAATTTCAAGTTTTGTTTGGATATCATCGATCAAGTGATGAAAATGAGATAGCTCAGATTCGGTGTTGAGGTTTTCAAGTTTGGTAATCTGTTGCTGGACACTAACAAGGGTGTCTACAATACCAGGCAAGCGAGATTCTAGTGTTTCTTGTACATTTGTCAGATCACTTTGTACTGCTGCTATGGTACCCTCAAGGTGGGTTATGGTACTCTGAATTTTTCCAAAATCTTCATATGTTTCAAGTTGCAGTTTGATGTTAGCTACACTGCGAGTTATAGCACTCAAAGCATCAGAAGATGGTAAGTTGTTCATAAAATTTTCAAGTGTCTCAATTTTTTCTTTAACCTCGGCTATGGCATTGTTTAAGGGGTCCAGATTAGGTATTTGTAGTGATTGAATTTGTTCTTTTAGAGTGGAAATTACTAGATCAAAATCTTCTTGTGACTTTATGCTTTTGACAATTGTTTGGAGTTGTGTCTGGACACTACTAATCTGCTCTTCTAGTTGTTGTTTCAATTGTTCAGAGTTGGTATTCTGAGTTTTTAATTTGGCTTGAAGAGTTGCTACAGCTTCCTCTAAACTTTGAAAATTATCCAATGTTGCCAAATCAGTATATTTCTGAAGCAATAATTTAAGTTCTGAATCAATTTTAAGAAGAGGGTCCATGCATTGTGATTGTAAATTTGTAATTTCTAGTTGAAGACTGGCATTGAGTGTGCTTTGTAAAACTTGTAAATCACTTCTTAATTTTTTCACTCTGACATCAAGCATCAGAATCTCATCACTGTGATCTTCATGTCTTGTATGGCCAAATATATCATTAGGCATTTTTATTTTTATTTTGTTTTAGTGGTTATTTATTATTGAATATCTAATTCTTAATTCTATAAAAAAGGAATAAGTTTGTCATAATATCCCGGGACCTCAATATATAAACAATTACCAGCAGAAACGGTATATACAGTACCAGAAATCATGTTTGAGTGCTTAATTCTATAAATATTTCTCCCTACTGAAATTTTGACATCACCCTCGGGAGTTGTAATAAATTGTAATTGACCACCTACAGGTAATTGATAGTGGTTTAAATTATTGTTAAATATGTATAATGTTTTACCTGTTTTATCATCAACATCTGTAAGTATGCTATTGAGATGAATAATTAAGAAACCACTTAGTTTAGATATTATATCAGGAGAGGGTGCTGGTGTCGGCAGGTCCATAATAGCTTTTTTTTTAAATCCAAATAAATTCATTGGCATGTTTTATTTATTTCTAATCATGCTCTGTAATTGGGCATTGATTGCCACTTCTCAAGTCATAATGTCCCCATGGTAGAGTATGTATGCCACATGATAAAATACATCTCTTATCGTCATGTGGGTCTATAGCTACTTTTCTTACAATATTACTAGTTAACAAGTGATCCACACTCTGAATTCTATTTTCTGATGTTTTAATTAACCTCTGTGACATGAGAAAATTTTTATAATCTTCAAATTCAAGCTCTTTATCTACAGTATCTCTACCAATACCCTTAGCTTTTTTAGCAACAGCACCACTACATGTTTTAAAACTATACATTTTAGCTCTTAACCCAGCAAATCCTACAATAACATCGCCAAGGGTCTCATCTTTTAATTTGCAGGCACCTTTTTGTTGTGGGGTTGAATATTCAGATGGCCTGGCAATTCACTAGTATCAAAATATTTAAATAATTCAGGATGTGTTATATCTTTATAAACATCTTCTGTTTGAATATTAAGAATAAAACTATCTGTGTCCGTGTACATTAATTTTATATGATCACCATAAAAAGGTTTCAACACATCATAATATAGTTTTAACATATGTAATTTTGCCAATTCTAATATCACAGCCCCTACATAAATAGGTTTATCAAACTTAATTTTTGTTTTTTTATATTAAAAAGTGCCATATTGTCATCATAAATTCTTCTATAATTAAAATTCGGCTTTGCCACTAATTTTTTGCTCCGGCTGGGGTCGGTAACTAATTTAACATCACTATGCTTTCTAACATTTTCTATAGTTTTGCCATATACTGAATTAACCATTAATTCAAACAAAGTTTTATCAAATTGGCTTACTGCAGCTGTTCGAAGCTCGGTGTTCGTATCAATATATGGTTTCAACCATCTTGAGTGCCTGAACCTCAAAACTTTGCCAACCTTAGTTACTTTAACACCGTGACGCATCAAAAACTGAAGGTTTTTGTAATATATTACATAATCCTGTTTTGGATCCAGAGTCATCATTAGCTTTTTTTGTTTAGAGTTAGGTGAACACTTAACCTCAGAAATTGGGGGCAAATCAGAAAACTTATTGTGTAAATCTTCAGGAATTGTCAGATCAACCTCTAAGAATAGACCAGACTGTCATCAAAATCCTGAAGATCCCCAATACCAAAATTTTCAACCCACTCAAGTCCTGCATATGGCAATTTACCCATCATAGCGTAACCATACAAGCTATTTGCATCCACATAAAGTATATAATTTGATGGCAATTCTGGATCATAATTAGAAATATATTTGTTATTAGCTCTGGCATATCTCTGAGAACATTGCACCATCCCTCCTCTTATACACTGTACCATAAATAGATACATATCTTGATCTTGAATTAAATTTAACTCCATTTTAGTATTCAAAAACATTGCCGACCATGCTAGACCTGGAGCACTATAGAAATAAATTGGATCTAGCTTATAATTTTCTATTGAAGATTTTCTAAATGTCTGAAGTATATCGGCTAAAAGAGTTACATCTAGTTTTAAATATGCCATATGATAATCACCAAATGTCTGGCATTTTAAATTAGTCCACATCAACTGAGCATGGTGATAATCTTCATCAGTAATTTCGGATGCCCTGAGTTTACTATAGAATGCTTTTTGTGGTGGCAGAGAACACTCATCAAATTTAGAAAAATTAGTAACATAATCATACGGGTATACACCTTTTCGCCTAATTAATTTCAAGTCCTGATTTGGAAACGTGGCACAAGTAATTTTAAATTGATTATTAGATAATTGACTGGCCAGAGTAGCCAAGCTAGCCGACAAAATTCTGTATGAATCAAGAAATCTTAAGTGAATAGGAACACCATTAACTTTAATTATCTTGCTAATAGCTATATATTTCTCATCATTTTCTGCTAACATATTTAAATTCTGCTTGTCAAACCCCTCGTACCTGATCAGATGAAAATCATGATTAGATGCACCATGGCAAAATATAGGGACAAATTTTGGTCTCTGGATCTTAATATTACAGTTATTACACAGAGCCATTAAAAATTTACCACTTGTATGTGAATGGTGTTTCACCTTGATATTTGTATCTGAAAATTCACAATCACATACCGGACATTTTTTTGTATTTTTAAAATTTTGAATTTGTTCTTCTGTTAAAGGCATCATAGGCCTTGATTTTAATAAAATATTAGATGCTATGTCATGACACTCATTTTCAGTTCTATGTGCAAATTCTTTGATGGCATTTGGTCCCATGTATAATTGTGGTTCACTAGCTACACCATCTCGTATAACTATATAACAAAAACTAGAAGGTTCATGTAGCTGGTATGATGTAATTGAAGATTCATCAGGATCTGGGTTGCAGAATGCAAGGGGTTTCAGGTTTGACTCAAAATCACAAACTATATATGCTGGGTGTTCCAACAAAGCTTCAAATTTTTTGAATTCGGCATTTTCACTTGGCATAGGCATTACCATATGAACAGGTTTATGATTACCACAATATTTTAAATGTTCAATTAATTTGTTTTTAGCAATTTCTGCATTCTCTTTACTAATCCCATTTACCATTTTTTGACCATCAAATACAGTTAAACATCTTCGGTACAACTTGTATATTGTATTAGATATATTTATTTGTTTTCTTACTAAAGCTTCAAGATTGCGTATTAAAGTATAATGGTATGTGCCATCCCCTTCAATTAAAAGCAAATCAATCGGAACAGCAAAATCGTCATCAACTGTACTAATTCTGAGAGGTTCTATTAAGCAATTCCCAGCACCAGTTGAACAAATAAATACATTAATAGATAATGGTTTACCATTAAAATCTCTGGCCTTTTTTTCAAATTTATCAATATTTTGAACATACATTGGATATTCTAAGCCCTCCATAGCATCATCAAAATTGTGGTCATATTGTTTATAATAAATTATTCTCTCAGGATGCCTTGAAACTGGATACAAAGCAGCTAAAATAGACCACAAAAAGCATTTCTGATCATTATTTTCTATGTTAATCACGGTTCTTTTGTTCTTAATATTAGCAGGTAATGGCACATATGTCGAACCTTGTAGTAGTTAAATTTAGAAATATTAATATATAACTTGTGTGGACTTCCACATAAACTCCATCCGGATTCTTTTGCCGCAAATTCAGAGTGTTTAATAATTAATTGATCTATCAAACTACTTATTATTTCGTCTAAATTTGTATTTGAATATATAACTACAGTTTTTGTTATGTGGGGGTGTGTAAATTTCGTTCCATTTGGCTTCTTATATTGTACAAATAATTTGAAAGACAGTTTATAAGAGCCATTTTGTACATTTAGAATAGCTTGCATATCAGGATTTATATTGTTTAAAAAATTCTCAATATCACATTTTGGAGCTGATATAAAACGGTAATCACTTAGTTGGCTATTAAAACTACTATGAATAGGTGTATAGCGTGGCTGCTCTTTTTGGTTTATAATTAATAGGGGTTTCAAGTTTTCTTTTTAGACCAGATGAAGATGTAGATGGTTGTGATAAAGTAGAAAACTGTGCAGAACAATTATTTTTATGTTTATATAAGAAATATTCCAGACTATATTTTCTATGACATTTAGGGCAAATTTTTGTGGGAGTTCTGCATTTGTCGGGATTACAATTTCTTTGATGCTTAGCCCAATTAGGGCTAGAAATATTCTTATTGCATTTTTTACAATATTTTTGATTTGGCATTTTTGTTATTAGTTATAAGATTTCTTGGGGTTTAAATTAAAACTCTATATTTAATATAAAATATGAATTGGGTTCAGCAGTGTACTTTGTATAATTATTGTATATATTTAATATGTTAATATTATTAATTTTTATTCTTGGTTTATTATATCAGATTTCTTGGGTTTCAAATCAAAATTTTATACTTAATAAAAACTATGACAAATTGTAATGCCAATATTGCTTACATGCACCAAGGTGGAATAAGTATTGATGGACAGAAAAGCAGCGACCTTCCTCAATTGCGTGTTAGTACAGGCACGTCGGTGGCAGTGACCCAATAGCATATGCTATGTATTGATCTTGTAAAACACACGGAAACAGATTGCAACAGCAGCAAGCCAAAACTCTAAATATAAACTAATTACAGCTGAATGTAGCAAATATCAGACTTTTTTATACAAAATATAAGATTCTTGTTCAATATACTAGAAATATGTTTAATATAAATAATAAGAAATTCAGTATATCAAACCAAACAGAGCTATAATATAAGGAGCACTGGAACAACACTTCTGTACACTTCAACTATTCTCACAATATTAACTGATATGTAATGCAAGAACTCTTTAAATAGCCTAAGCGCGAACCGCATCTGAAACAGTGAACCACCCATGATGTCATAACCAACCAATCAGAAAACAACACACGTCTAATAATTTGTTGCATAATATTGAATAATAATTTGTTGCACTACATGATGCAATACAAGTAACCAGAAGTAGACGTGTGTGTGTATGTGTGGGTAAATATATGTAGATGTTGGTGTGGGTGGGTGAGTGTGTGTGGGTGTGTGTGGGTGTAGCTCTTAAGAGCATTTTAGCTTAGTTTTTAGTGTAGTTAAAACAATATTGAGAAAAGCCATATTTTTAACAAATTTATAAACAGAAATTTTAGCAAATTTAGGTTTAAACACATCAATTTGAGGGGGTCATACTTTCTCGGAAGCTTTTTTTTACAAAAATCGTAGGTTTTACACAGTAGCAATAAAATTTTATAGACATTTTGCCTTAGTTTTAAGTATTTCTATTCAGTCAAAACACCTCATACTTTCTCGGGTTTATAATACCGTAAATACCACTACTGATGAATGACATGAAACTGATCTACGGACAAAATGCGAAGAGCAAATTTTATGTCAGTGTGGTGGTTAACGCTTTGTGATCAAAGGATTCAGGGTTGGACTCCCGGTGAATAAACATTGCACATTGATTTGAATTAAACATTTTGAACAGTAGGTAGCCAAGAGATTGGCCTAACTGGATGAACTTCAAGAAGAAAAAAAAATCCCCAATGTGAGAATTGAGCTCAGAAGCTCCGGTGGAAAATTACGTCATAGTGCCACTGGGAAAGTTTGAAATGTTATTGGTCCATTGATATAAACGTCTAAAAGAGAAGATTCCACGATTTCCTGCGATCTAATGACGCGACCACCGATCCAAAAAGTTCCTCGAACGAAGGAACTGTCGCCATCTTCAATTGGCACCACAATCAACCAGCACGTGTGACTGACTTCTTGCTTTCAATTAATGGACCAATTGGATTTCGCTGACGCCAAGGAGCGGCTGGGCTTTTTGCATCTCGAAAACCGTGGGAACGTGGCGCTGCAGGACAAAGTTAATTTGGTAGCGTTCCACTGACAACCAGCTAAGATCGCTTGCTTTCGTCTTGCAGCGTAAGCACAACTTTCAACGTCATCAGCTCCTCTGATAACGTTTCTCTCCGCTGGTAGACACTCATTACGTCACTTTTGTCAGCAACGCCAGTTTTACCCTTTCGTGTTTCCTTCTGAGCGTAGGAGAGAGAGAAAGTGACAAGACGCACCACGCACAGAAAGAGTTAGAGAGAGAGAGAGAACGAAATCTGAAAGAAGGAGAGAAAAAGATAGAAGAACGTACAAAATCGAGAATAAAAAATAGGATAATACGGAATAGAGAAATAGACAAAATCAACAAGGCAGAGAGAAAAAGGAAAGAACACACATATACATACAGAGAGAGAGGGGGAGAATGTAGAGAAAGGGTAAAAATGAAGTAAGAGAAGAAACGTGTAAGTTTAGGAATAAGAAGAGAAAATAGAGAAAGAGAAAGCAAATAGATCAGAGGAAAAGACAAAAAAATATTGTAAATAAAAGAAGAGGAGAATGCGGAGACTTAAGAAGAAAGAAAAATATACAAGCCAAATATAAAACAGAAACGAAGAACACAAAGAGAGACAGAGGGGGAGAGAGAGAGAAAGAGAATGTAGAGAAAGGGAGAAAATTAAGTCGAAAGAAGAGCAAATAATTGAAAAGCGTGTAAAATTGATAATAAGAAAAGATGATAATACGGAGATAGAGAAAAGAAGAAAATGAACAGGGCAGAGAGATAAAGAAAAGAAGACACATACATATATACAGAGAAAGAGAGTAGAGGAAAGGGTGAAAATGAAGTCAGAGAAGAAAATAAAAGGGAAAGCATGTAAGATTTGGAATAAGGTAAGAGGAGAACATGGAGACAGAGAAAAAGAGAAAGCAAACAGACCAGAGAGAAAAAGAAAGGGAAAGATTGGGAATTAAAGAAGGAGAATATGGAGGCATGAAAAGAAAGAAAAAGAAAGAAGACAAATATAAAATGGAAAAGAAGCACACAAGGAGAAGACAGGGAGGGGTGAGAGAAAGAGATAGATAGACAGAGAGAATGCAGAGAAACGGAGAAAATGAAGTCTAAACAAGGAGAAAAAAAAGAAGATCTTGTAAGATTGAGGGTAAAACAAGATAATACATTACAACGTTTACGTTATAACCTCTCGCATAAAAATCTCATTTACGGAATTTTTGAAAACTCGAGAATCATTTACTCATTTATTCCTTCGATGAAGTGGTAGAATGTGAAAACATAAAGATCTGATCTAGGATTCTGTACTTTGTGCTCATTTTTGAGCTGATGTTTTAGTTTCGTTATGCTGCTGGAATATTGATTACCCGAACTTTATTTCTGTCGTCGAATCATTTAAAAAGAATGTGTTCCCAAATGAGAGATAAATATTTTTATAATATATGCCAGGATTAGTTCCACGAGTAACAATCTGGAACAGCTGCTTTAGACTGAGATAAGACACATGAAAGGGATGTTGGTATTCAAGGAAGGAGGCCACGTAACTTTTGAAACACCCTGTTTACATTAATTGAAATATTAATTAACCAGAGTTTCTATCACAACAGCATAAGTCGAAGTTCCACAGCTAGAGAATGCCGAGACGTAGCTGTCCCGTCCGGTAGGGCGCTGAATAAGATATGCACACCCAGTGAAGACACACAAAGTAGGAATAACACCACACTTGGAAAACAAGGGGGGGCAAGTAACTCTGGGCCCGGGAAGAGGGCTAAAATGGATTGTGCCCCGCGGCGTGGCAAATTCGGAGGAGCACATTTAAGATGGAGAGGCCGGAAGGTTTCAGTTCCAGGGGGAGAGGAGGGGAGGGGGGTTGTGAGAATTGACTCTTGATGCATCGCTGTTTACACATCCTTGTTGATCCAAGTGATTCATATCCCGTTCCACTCAGCACAAAGTGATTTTCATGGTAGCCGCTCTTCTCGTCTCCTTCACTTCCTATCCGTCACTGTTTTTCCCTCCTCTCTGTACCTTACTACTCCAACAATCTCCCCACTCTCTCGGCAATCGAATCGAATTTGAGCTCGTGGAAGAGCGATTCTCCTCGTTGGTTCGACACTCGAAATTATTTCATTCTCGCTTCCGTGGGTTTTGCCACTGTTTAATGAAAGGATCTGGTGGGGTACATCGACGTGGAAGCATTGTTTTAGCAAACCGTCGCAGAGCGTCTGTTGAAAATGGAGCGCTTGGGGGAGGGGGGGGGGGGGGTGAGATGTAAAACTTAAACATGAGACGACGCATCCGTGAAGTCAAATTGCAATCCTCCTTTACAGGTCTATCGAGCTGGAGCCATAGGAGTTTTAAAAAACTGTTGTTTTTTCTTTTGTGATCCCTAACAATATATCCACTGTTTGTCACTAGTAGCAACAATTAATCAAGGTTTTAGGCAATGTATTTATTCTCGCCTCCACATGTGACATATTGTAGTTCTACGGATTGACGTGTGGCGACAACATTGCGCTGACTGTAGACGTATTGAATAGTGCGCTCTACTCAGGAATAGAACAAATTGCGTTCATCAAAGTTCAAATTGCACGTAAGAGAAATGCTGTTATGCGACACAGAGAACTTATGCAAGCTTGTGGTGATGAGGCACTTCAATACCCAACAGTGGGTTAGTGGTTCTAACTAACTAACTAACAAACTCTCTAGCCTTCTTAAACCCGAAGGTTCATGGCTGCAGCAACACAGGCCTTCCATCTTTCCCTATCTTGAGCAAGATCTATATACTCTTTTCCATCCGTACCGATTTCCATTAGGTCCATCTCAACGTTCTCTCTCCATTTTCGTCTTGGTCTTCCTACAGGTCTCTTACCATCAGGTTTCCCAACAAGAAGCCTGTAAACTCCTCTTTCCTTTCCAATTCGTGCCACATGGCCTGCCCACCTAAGTCTTTTTGATTTAATTATTCTAATAATATCTGGACATGCATACAAATTATGTAGTTCTAAATTATGTAACCTTCTCCACTCATCTCTTTTAGGTCGAAATATTTTCATAACAATCATATTTTCAAATACTCTCAATTTATGTTCCTCTTTCAATCTAATAGACCAAGTTTCCCACCCATATAATACTACAGGCAAAATTACTGTCTTGTATATTTTAACTTTTAGTTTCTTAGATATTAAACGAGAAGACAAAAGTTTATGAAGAGAGAAGTAACATACATTTCCTGAATTACGCCTACTTTTTATTTCCTCTTTAATATAATTTTCATTTGTTAATATTACTCCTAAGTATTTGAAATTGGAAACTGTTTCAAACGAGTCGTTATCAATAATTAGATTTTGATTATTACCTAACACTTGGTTTCAGCCTGTAAGCATATATTTAGTTTTCTCTTTGTTAACTTCCAAACCTATCTCTTTAGCAGTTTTGAAAAATATTTTAGCATTATTCTTAATTGTATTCACATCATCCCCCAGTAAGTCTACATCATCTGCATATGCTAACAACTGAGTCACACCATTTAATTTTAGTCCATCTTTAGTTTCTTTTACCTTCCTAACAGCATATTCTAAGGCAAAATTAAAGTGCAATGGAGATAATGCATTTCCTTGTTTTAACCCATCATGAATTGTAAATTTGTCAGACACATTAATACCCACACGAATATTACTTTCTGTTTCACTGGTGCATACTTTTATCATACTAACAAGCTTCTTAGGTATTCCAAACTCGACTAATATATTATATAATTTATGGTTTAGTGGTTCTCGATACTGATTTGCCAAGACCGCGAAAGTTCCAACAAGCACCTAGCAACGCAAAAGTGATGCTTCTTGTTGCGAACGACTGCGAAGTGATTTTCCTTTCTCATAAGGTACTGAAGGAAGTTACCGTGATCAGTGAGTATTACAGTAACTTTCCGGAGAATTTCTTTCGTCCAGCTATTCGTCGAAAAGCACCAACAACATTGGCGAACAAACCGATTGTGCTGCCACAAGTCAAAAGTGTCTTGCTGCAACTGCTTCAGCGATAGGGTTGAGAAGTGCTGAAGCACCTCCTGTAGTCTGGACATGAGTTCTTGCGACTATGACTTGTCTTGGAAACTACAAGATCCTCTACGAGGATGTCGCTTCAAGATAATAAATTACATTGTGCAGGCCTTGGGGAGGCGCCTTAGTAATATACGGGAAAACGATTTCGCTGACGGTTTGAGGAAATTGCCAGACATTTGGCAACATGTGCTCTACTCGCATGGAGAGTATAGCAACTTTTATGCAAATTCTTTTACTGTTACCTCTGCAGCGCTTTGGAACAAGGTGCCACCTCAAATTCATCTCTTCCTCAATTGTGACGTTCAAAAATTGTTAAAGTTGTACATATTATATAATCTGGAAAGAAATACTGTGGGGGTAAGACACCCATGGCACCCTTAGGGGTGGGGTGGAAAGGGGTTACATGTAAACATAATCGAGAACCACGGATATTAAATTCAGCACAAACAGACATTCGTGACTCTATGCAATCCGCACAACGATAGTGTTTCTCGGGTTGTCTAACATTCAGGCTGTGTTGCGAATGAAATCCAGACTTTTTGTGACACTCACAATGCGGTTCAACTCCAAGTTCATCACCTATCGGCATGGGGGGTGAGAGGGGGTGATAAATAAAATTCCACAAATGACCTAGATTATAGTGCAGGAGGCCTTAGAAAGTTCGCTTCGCGGGCTTACAGCAGACGACAATATGGGGGTGTGTCTGCGAGAAAGGTCCGCGAATGAGCGAGCCCGGTTGCCACACCTAGCTCGCTGCACCCTTCTGGAAGGGTGAATGACCTCTGCCTCTTGCTACCTCGGCCTGTTTGTTCGGCTGAGGAGCAGACGACACGAGAGTGGCGGCAATAGTGTGCGAGCGACGTCTGCTGTTAGCCCGCGAAACGCTCTTTCTTAGGCCTCCTGCACTATAGTGTCGAATCCTTCGTTTTCGGAGTCGCTAAGCTAATTGGTGGCAATCACGATCACATTTAAAATTAGTTACATTTTACACTATAGTTAGAATTCATTATTTTCCTGTCTTATTCAAGATTGGGATAAATAAATACCTGGGCAACGCGGGCTAATCAGATAGTATTGTATAAAATAATAGCACAATACAATTGAATTGAAAATTTTGGTTGCCACAATACAATAACACAACCTAGCAAAGATAACGCAACCGCAACCTTGTGTTCAGTAATCTCTACATAAACCGAGTTGTCAACATCTCATTTACTCCACGTGGAGTTGACAGGATACGGTCAGTTTTTTGCACGGACACTATTGGTGGTAAAGGTTTCAGGAGAGGATTTACTGGACTCCACGTGGACTTGATATATGGTTGTAAGAGGGAAAAATGATATTTCGTAACTTTCTTTGAAGTAAAGTTAGGTTTATTCGAAGACCAGAACTACAGAGAAGTCAGGTTGACTTTGAGGTACGTTACCAGTAGATTGCCCCCTTACACCCCATGAAATTGATGAAGGGATAATGACAAACATATATGGAGGACACAAACCGAGATCCACTGAGGATTATACAGGCCATGCGTCCAGACGCCACAGCGTCGCTAGTGTGCAAAATGCAGTCCAGAATGTACTACGTGGAAGGGAGGTTAAGATTTGCGTGTCTTCATGAAAGATCACCCGTTACACCCCACAGCCAGTATAATCCTATGTAGGGTTTTGTGTTGTCCTGTGTTTTGTCCATATATGCACTGTGTCCCTTTATAGCCTCCTCGGGTTTTAACATGGAAATTTTAGTTCTCAGGGACAAGGGTAGATCTCAGTTGTGGTATAGGGCGTCTCAACCTTAAAAGTCAGTATGGGTTAAATGGAACGCGGCGTTGCCAGATCAACAAACGGAGTCTCATCGAGTCGCTGTTAATCGCTAATGATTGCGACAAATTTAATTCCTTAATATCGTATAGGATATCATCAAAATTATGTATTTGATGCATTTTGAAAAAAAAATGATAGTTATCTAAAGATTTGCTGTAAATATTTATATTTCGACGTAACTACAGTATTTACCATTTTACATTTGCATTATATGTGTAATACACGACGCAACTATTGTTACTTCTTTCGTTGAATGTTGTATCCTTTACATAAACAGAATTAAATAAATGCAAAAACAAACATTAAGATACATTTTTTACGGAAAATGAAGCACACTGCACTTCCTTCGAACCGGGGCACCTGCCTGCAACTGAATTGTAACCTCGGTGGCGCGCAATGAATTTGATACGCGAGACAGCCCGCATAAACAAACTACGATTGCGGAATAAATAATGGTGCTGTGGAGTAACAATGCATTCTAAAAATAACTTCAAACAATGGTCAACACTTTCCTTGCTTGGTCTGCATGTGTATCGCGACAAAGCGAGAAGTTTCTCGCTAACCAACTTTTTCGTGTTACGGTCTGATGATTTATACAAAATATCCAATGTATATATATATATATATATATATATAAATAACTCTCCTCGTAAGCAAATTAAATCCACTCAGGCGAAGAATATCATATCTACAAACATCATAGATCCCGTAGATAAAGAACTGGCGAAGTTGTTCAAGCGGTTTGATATTTATGGCTTTTGAAGTATTTACTAGAAAAAAATTAAGCGTTTTGCAAAATTGCATAACTATGAAAAATGTGATTTCACTATTTGAAATTTTTGACTTTTACATTTTGTAAATTTTGTAACATCTGGCGACGCAGCGGTGGTAGAGAAGGACAGAGCTATTGGCAAAACGCATGTATTAGAGAGAGAGGGAAGTATTCCATTTACTTCCATACTGACTTTTAAGGTTGAGACACTCTATAGGAACTGGGCCTCGTATAATGTGATGGGTGCATACAACCCAAGAGTTGACGTACCCAAAAATGTTATTTCAGTCAACAATCGGATGAAATATATGCTAAATTCCTTCCTTCTGTCAATACACTGTCAAAAACGTTCCTTAGGGCATTCGTAGATATGAATAAATTCAATGGGATTTGGATTAATAAAAGTTGCAATTCTTCACGTCTACGGGCAGAAATTCACGCAGAATTCAAGAAATTCCCGAGGAGTAGCCACCCCGCTACAGTATCGTGAAGGCCAATAGAAACAATGAAGTTCTGGTTCCTTTATGAAAACGTTGTAACAATAACAGGGACATTCTAGTAACGTTTGGAGTGATAGAATGTCAAACTCCTAGCCAATCAGTATGAGTTGGAGTTTGAACATACTTTTAACAAACTAATTAACTCTCTAACCCTCTTAAACCCAAAGGTGGCTGTAACAATACAAGCCTATACAAGCCTTCCATCTGTCCCTATTCTGGCCATAATCAATCCAATCTTTTCCATCCCTACCGATTTCCGTTAGGTCCATCTCGACATTATCCCTCCATTACCGTCTTGACCTTCCTACAGGTCTCTTACCATCAGGTTTCCCAACAAGAATCCTGTAAACTCTTCTTTCCTCTCCCATTCATGCCACATGGCCTGCCCACCTAAGTCTTCTTGATTTAATTATTCTAATAATATCTGGACATGAATATAGATTATGCAGTTGAGCTTACTTCTAAAGTCCACTTTACTCACAGAAAGGTTAATGTGAACTCGTGACCTACAGTTTAAAGTGGGATCCGAACCACCAATGTGTCTCCACGGGATATCAAACCCGGGACCACTTGATTACATAGCGACTATGTTACCAATGGGAGGCCCCTTGTTAGCAAATCAATGAGGAGGGCCATGTAAAGACATATCTCACACCATGATAAAACAGCAATTAATAACTGCCTGTTGCTGTGTTATTCAATAGCACCCACCCACCCTTCCGCCGTCCGCCGTCATACACTCCCTGTTATTCTTTCGGTCGCGGAGTTTTTAATTCACATACCCATATGTATGTACATACATGCACGACCTCCCCCCTTCAACCCTCTTGCATGGCGCATTCACACATGCACTGGAGACCGCTGGATGCCTCCCCCCCTCTGCAACAGGGTCTCTAGGGGAAGATAAATTTCGTAACTGACGTGACAGGGGAGGGTTGGGGGCATGATGTATCGTGGCTACAAAACGGCAATTGGGAGAAGGGGGGTGCAAAGCGTGACGAATTGCCTAATATCGTACCGAATCCACCCCCTTCTACCCTCCCGTTTTCAGTCAACTCTTGCATTTCGCCATTTTCAACCCTTTTTAACACCCTCCCGCGCAAAAAAATAGGATAAACCAGCAGAACAGAATCAGCATGAAGGTGGCAGTGTTATATTTTCACCTATCCTAACCCCCACGGTTACCAAACTGCATATTTCCAAATTACAACCCCCTCTTCCAATCCCCCAACAACTATTTTTCCAGTTCTTCAACATGCCTCGTTCTTTTGCTACGTGAGGCAATCTCGAAAATGCGCTGACGTCATTGCTGACGTTGCATCCGCGTCTGGACCACGTTTGATTTCATCCCCCATACCCCCTTCATCCCCCCTTACAGCCTTTCAAAATTCGGCCCGTTTCTCTTTTTTGAATTTTTTTTCATGCTCGCGTTGTAATTGATGATTTAAACTAATCCAGCCGGCATGCCTCGCTTCCAGAAAAAAAGGTGGGGCCCAATATGAGTCCAGTTCATTTCAACTTGTCCCTCCCAAAAGAAATAATAATAGAAGCGAACGAATAAATTACCTCCCCCCGGCCCGCTTGATGTTCCATTTGATGTCGGCGGTCACGCTCGGTGCTAAAAAAGAAATTTCATTCCAATAGGATCATTCCGTGATACTCAGATCTGCGTATCCAATTCGCTGTGAACCTTGACCCCACAGAGCCTAAATATATTCACACAGAGTATTCACGATAATGCACACCTAATTTTGCAACTCTAACGATCTCAATTTAACTATTCAATACATTATTTGGAAGTAACACTTACATTTTCATGAATTCTAACTGTAGCCGACCTCCCTGTCTGTGAGTGTTCTTTCATCAAATTCATCATATAATCACTCATGTTCATCGTCGCTTTTAGCCAAAAGTGGCAGAAAAGCACCGCTTAATAGCAAAAATCTAATATTTTATTGTTACTAGCTACTTTTAAAATTCAACAGCTGCAGCTCTAACAGTGCTTAGAAATCTTATCTCATACTTTTACAGTTACGTTACGGCACTTAAATAGTTAACTTGATTTTTTTTTATGTAGGAGAAGAGCTAATTTGGCAACACTGTTTCCAACCACTTATCTTCTCTGGATATTAAGGTGAAAAGGCTTTAGTTGAATCTCCTACGGCAAGCAAGCTAGTCTTCATTGCATGATAAATTTTGAACATTCACGCCTTATAACAATTCCTCATTTCTAATTGCACTTTCAGAGTTCAGTGTTTTGTTTCATCTTACTCATTTTTGTTGTAATACTGTAATATTAATATACGACGACTTAATATTATGTACCAGGGCAATGAAACGCATGTAAATCTTCATACATTAAATATGATAAGGTGAGTCCAGTTCATTTCAACTTGTCCCTTCCAAAATAAATAATAATAGAAGCGAACGAATAAATTACCCCCCCCCCCACACACACACCGTTATCTTCGCTAGAACAAATAAACAGGGTGTCTCATAAGTCTCGAACAGTAAGACTTACAAAACCCACTACTAAATTCGACTGCGACGAGGATTCCGTCTATCACCTAGGTGTTCAAAATCTACTTGGAAGAATTAATAAACGAACACTTCCAAAATAAGGTGATCAGCGAACTTCCGGTAGCTCGCGATCGACGCGACCATGTATTATATTCACCGTAGGCCCAACTGGCGGCTGATCTAGTTTTTGCTACATAGCTCTGTCTCTTCACCAATATTCTTCGGCGATGTGTGACTGGATGGGTGTCAACAACCTCTATTCCGAACTAAAAGCTGTAGCGGTAACATCGCTCTCCCGTTACAACGTTGCCAAGCGTACGTCTGTTTTTGTCAGTTGTTTTATTAGCTTCTTTGTACAGTGTTTGGGTGTTTTATATACTAATTTTCCGTGCTTTGTGTACTATTGTACAAATTCTATCCAGTAATGCAGCTGATTATCATCTCTCTCTCTCTCTCGTTTTACAGTACGTTTGGCAACATGCTTTGCATCCGACGTTCATTTGTTTCGTCCCGCCAGCAACATTCGGTGCCTCGTGACACGAAAATACCCGATGTCAGTCGAAGAGAACTGAACTGATCGCTGATTCGTTGTTTCCCTGCTGCCAGTTGGAAGTGCGAGTGGGTTGTAAGGGACACGACTGAGTAGGAATTCGCAGCATCGCAAACCAGCAATGCACTCAAACAACGATTCGTCCGTCTCGGAGTTAAACCTTCAACAAATATACATCCCGTCCCGTTCCCAGGAGACCAAGAACCAGAAAAGACCAATGTTACACAAACCGAGATCTCGGAAGGAAAAAGAACACACAAGCACGCATATCCGTTCACGGCAAACAACAAGTTCCGTATGTTTTCTTGGGTGGACCAACATCATCATCTTGTCTTTTTCGTTATTCCTCCTCAACTCTTGGAGGTCGACCCACATGACGGTTTGTCAAAAGTATTAGTTTGTTTGCTTTGTCCTGCTGGAAGTTGAGGAGGATGGGGGAGGAGGAGAGGGCTGTGGGAAGTTTTGTTTGTTCAACGCCGCCAAGAGCTGGCTTAGTAGCTTCTGGACAGCTTCCACTCAGAGAATCTTCTATTTTTCTTCTCTTCTCCAACTTCTCGTCAGGAGTGCAGCACGCGTACCCTCTGATTCTGTCTTGTCAAGTATTTCCGGTCGCGTTGGAAACTTCCTGCCTATTGCTTCTATTGCAAGTTTAGATTTATACTCAGGCCCGTAGCCAGAATTTTATTTCGGAAGGGGCTGACCCCTTATCAGCAGCCGCCATCTAAAGGCAAGAAAAGTTTGGGGCAGAACCCTTGAAGATAAATTTCTCAGCATATTACAACTTATTAAACAAGACGTTTAATCCTGTTAAGGAAGTAAAATTAATTACCACTATACACTAATTAAATTATATATTTGTAGGATTTCGGTGGGCGGTTAGGGCTTCAGCCACCCAAGCCCTTCCCCTGGCTACGTACCTATTTATACTGCTCCATTGGGCTACCAAACCTGGCCTATTCTGATAGCCATGTGCAACCTAACGTTACGACACCTAATCTATTCTGATAACCACTTGCCATATAACTTTACCACACCTAACCTACTCTGATAAACACGCCCAACCTAACGCTGCCAAACCTAACCTAATCTGATAATCATATGCAACCTAACGTTACCTAACGTCGAGAAGAAATCCGTGGTGGTTTATTACAGTGTGCTACGACGCCAGGTGTCTCTGGTGTGAATCCCTTCATCAATTTCATCATAAAATCACTCATCATCATCTTCGGGATTAAACAGAATTGCCAGAAGAGCGAAGTAAATAAAACAAATGAATCAGAAAGACAATGATGGCGAACTTTTACCCATCACTGACTCAGGGACAAAAATGTCGAAATTTGTACAGACAAAACTCTTTTCTATTAGAATATGAATCATATCCGATAGCTTAGACTTCATAGATTACATTATATCCTTCCGGATCAAAATTGTCGCCATATTGAATGAAGCATGGTAGAAATTAAAATTACGCATAGTGTTATACCGGAAATTAAAGCTAAACAGCTACAGGAAAACAACAAAAATACTATCATTATGGTTGGTTTCCGGAAATATGATAGTTTTTCAACACATTTTCAATTTAAAAGTATAAATTGTATCTTAATCAAAGTATAACGAATGAAAGGACCTAACTTAGATAAAAATATATTATGTATAGATATTCAATTGTTTCAAGTCCTGCTTCCAAGATAACCTCAATTACTTTTCTGCATCTCCACAACATGACGAATAAAATGTCACCAACCGTTATTCTTTATCCCTAAATATTGTAATAACAAAAAGCCAGAAAGCATACAAAAGGATTAATATATTTTTTTAATGGAAAATAGAATGGCCTGATTAGGCAAAATGTAAAGCGGAAATAAGAAATACACAAGATGGATAATAAATAGTGAATATGCAAAAACTTCCCGTTTAATAACAAACAGAAGATTGGTCATACACTTGCAACGTGAGGAGATTGATTCATTTGCTGTTGTTGTAAGTCCACTTTATGCACAGATTGGTTAATCAGGACTGGACCTACAGTTTGTGATCCGAATCACTATGTGCCCCCACCGGGCATCGAACCCGGGATCCCTTGATTACAAGGCGACGACGCTACCACTGCGCCATCGGGGAAGCTCTACAACAACGTGGGGAGAATAACAATGAAGAATCCCTTCATTGCTTTTATCAAGACTGCGAATATTTTGACACTGTAGGAATAATGTAAATGCGATTTGTCTGAAATTGTAGCTTTTCCCTTTATTGTGCGTCCAATTGATCCATTTTTCATACTTTAATCTACCCCCTCCCCGCCCTACAGAGTTCACCTGATACATAATGTGTGCCCACCTTTGGGTTCCTATATGCAACATGGGAATATAATAAATTCCTTGTGTTTATGGGACTGGAAACTTGGCTTCCTATACTCGCAAGCCAGATGAAAGGAAAGAAGAACGGAATCCAAATAATTTAAATCTTTGAACTTACATTTGCTATTGGAAGGAGAAGAAGACTGTAGTTCAATGTTGCTCCTTTTGAACTGAAAAGCTCCCGAATCTTCTCATATACGATTGTGTACGGATAAAAGTTATTTGGTTGTGCAGTGAAGTGGAAGAAGAACAATACGTATGACATTCAAATCCACTGGAAAAGGAGACAGGTTGAAAGACGGAGAGGGAGACAAACGAGAGGAGGGAAAGATAGGAAAGTGGCAAACGACCCCCAACACAGAGAGAGGGGGATAAGAGTCAGAGTTGTATGCAACCTATAGGAGTAACTACGGACCTAACTTTGGGGGGAGGGGGTTAGAATCGAACATTAAGCTTAACTTTGGGGGAGGGGTAGAATCAAAAAGCTTGAAGCCCACAAAAATATCATCCAGAACTATTTTGATAAATAACTGTTAGCTATAGTTCCAAAATCGTAAAAATGCTCGTTACTTTTCTCGTCAGGTTCCAGTAAGCTAACTAAAGTGCAATTAACTTGCAAATTTTCATAAACCTGAAAATTTGGGGCCAAGTTACGCCCAAGGTTACCAATCCTAACCTAATCTGTTAACTATATGTAACCTAACGTTACCAAACCTAACCTATTCTGATAACCATGTGCAACCTTATGTTAACAAATTTAATCTATTGTGGTAACCATATCCAATCATAAGTTGCTAAATCTAGCCAATTCTGGTAACCATACACAACCTTACAATTACCCCATGTATCCTATTCTGACAGCAATCTAACGTTACGAAATCTAACCTATTCTTGTAACCAACCACATACAACATGATAACGATATGCAACCTAACGTTACCAAACCTAACCTATTCCGATAACTAGGGCTAGCATTTTTATGAATTAGCATATTTTTTTGGTAAGGGTGATGTGTTCCCTAAATATATAGAAATTCATATTGTGAAGAAACTAATTGAATTAAGATGCATTTTTAAGGGCATATTTTGGCATATTTGGCCATTTCTACGTGATACAGCATATTTTGATGGATTTTCTGTCATATTCAGCATATTTTCGCTTTTTCAAGAAATATACAGTCATTTTCCAAGTGGATTCGTTCTTACTCCCATGCTCACTCGAGGGTTTTTTCTGGACTGCAACAAAATCCTTTTCATTTTTAATTGACAATTTACAGAAAGTATTCATTGTGCACTCCCAACTCATGGCCCGTAAAGTGAACTAAAAATAGTACGTATGTGAATATATTTCAGCATATATTACATATTTGCTTGAAAACAGTCTAGTTATAAGGGCATATTTTTCAAATTATAGTGCATATTTTGTAAAATTTTAGGTCATAAGACCATATTTTATTTTGCATATTTTGGTGATTTTTAGGTCATAAAAATCCTAGCCTTACTGATAACGATATGCAACCTAACGTTACCAAACCTAACCTACTTTGGCAACTATATGCAACCTTACATTGCCAAACCTATCCAATTCTGATAACCATATGCAACCTTATGATACCCCTCCTAACCTATTCTGATAACCATATGCAACCTTATGATACCCCTCCTAACCTATTCTGATAACCATATGCAACCTTATGATACACCTCCTAACCTATTCTGATTGTCACGTGCCAGTTCCGACGCAAGGAAGAAATGTTCCCCGAGAGCGACGATTGATGGCAGCACGCCATATAAAGAAGAGCAGAGTTCATTGTAGAAACTAGGAGCGGAGAAGTGCGATTATATATATTATAGTAAATGCAAAATATATAAAGGAAGAGTATAAAAATTATAGAAGGAGTGAATAAAATGTTGTATATAGGCAATTAAGATAAATAAGAATATGCTCGTATATGAAACAATTATGAAAGTTAATAAGTGAGCAAATTAATTCAGAAATGTGTCTCCTTTTTGATCCAAGTGATCAAAATTTGATTTAATACCTCTGACGAGGAGAACATCGTCAGCTTTTGTGTTTGTCCGTTCCTCGGTGGCGCTGTGATCAATTAGACGCCCAAAGCATTTACGGTTGCGCTCCTTATTAGACGCACTGGGCCATAGGCAGCGCTTGCTGTTAGCGATCCTGGGCTATTCCCCTTTTGGTCGTTACATAGGAGGTGGCGCTACTGTCAGTTTAGACGCCCCTACTCTTTCTATAAGTATAGCTTGTGTCGTTTGTATAATGCCAAAGAAATGAAACGAGCGCATACATGTAATAAATGAGATTACGCTTTAAAGGCAAGGACAAGAAATTAGAAGAAAGAAAAGAAGAACAATCCTTTTCCAAAAATAAAAGGAAGAAAAGAAGAAGAAGCCTTTTCCATAATCAAAGATAGAAAAGAAGAAGAAGCCTTTTACCAAAATAGAAGGAAGAAAGGAAGAAGAAGCCTTTTCTCTAATCAACGATAGAAAAGAAGAAGCCTTTTCCCAAAGCAAAGATAGGAATGAAGAAGAAGCCTTTTACCAAAATAGAAGGAAGAAAAGAAGAAGATTTCCTTTCAATTATACATATATTTATAAGAAGAATATAACCGACGTAAATTTGGAATCAGCATATATATATATATATATATATATATATATATATATATATTCAATGTATATACAAGCTTCGCTATCTCTGTATTGTGTACAGTTTTCAGAATATAGACCCGCATTTAACTATATCCTCTTGGCTATAAAACGCTTTCTTATTTGGAATTCTCGAATAAAGAATCTATTCCCCGAGATTAAGATATTTCTATAGTCGTGATATAACTTTATTTTAAGAAGTGCACTAGAGGGACGTTGCACGATAACCATATGCAACCTTATGATACCCCTCCTAATCTATTCTGATAACCATATGCAACCTAACGTTCAAAAACTAGCCTACTTCGGCAACTGCACTCTGCGCATGGAATCTCTGGAGCAAGCGAACGAAAACAAGTCTCTGTGCAAGTAGTGACTCGAGAGGGCTCGACCAATGAACGAGTGAGAGGGAAATGAATTGCATGGGGGGGAGTGACTGCCTTTGCTACAGCATGTACTGCCTCGCTCCGCCCATTCGCTTGCTCCCCTTCTCTACAGACATGCGTGACCTTGCTCCAGAGATTCCCGGTATAGAGTTTATATGCAACCTAACGCTATAGAGCAATCCACTCCCGAACTGAAAACTCGCGACAGGTAATCAAGAAAGTAATTTGGGTCCAGTCTCATCTTGACTCACGCAAATAACCGGGCTCATTAAACATCATTTGACTTCAAACACCAAACATGCACTTTCTCTAATAGCACGTTGCTCTGAAATGGTAATAAGAGGCGGGTGAAATCAAGGGAAAAGCCGCCTCCTGCAGAGTGTCCCAACCGAATGACATACGTTCCCTCGACAAGTAGACAAATGCAGGCTGCCAACGGGAAGCTGTGTTGGAAGAGAGTTATCAGTGACATATCGCAGACCAGCTAGTGGCATGAATCGTCACCGAGCTTCGTGGCAACATCCCCTCCTCCCAACCCTCTTTACGCGGTCAACCCGCACACACATACACATCAAGCATCTACTCTCAACCAGATAGTTGTGCGTGAAGAGGGGTGATTTGATAATTAATGCTGGCGTGGCAATTGTAAAAAGTTCCCCGTCAAGTGTTTCCATCTCATGGACTGCAAAAGTTACCATGTGTTTTCAAGACAATTTAAGGTGGCGATTGCCAAACGCGTGCCAAAGGGATGGTTGGTGGGGGTCAACAACCCCCCTTTGGCCCAGTATTCCTAAAAAAAGAATGTCAAAGGCAGGAAAAATGGCAAAATGAGTGCTCACTATTAAAAAAAAAGTATAGGTACCCCCCCTTGCAAAAATCCTGAGGCCGCCACTGATGGAGTTATAGGGTGGGTGATATATCTCCGGGCGCGTTCCGAAAGTCGAACGAGCTTAACGTTTTGAAAGAGTTATGGAAATTGACCCTTTCCTTAAGTCCTAACGTGAAGACCGTGAAGTTCGTTATGGCGTTCGTAAAGTCGATTTTCGTGGAATGTGTGGAGCTCGTTCTCGCACGAAGCGTACAGAGTATAAGTGGGTTTCTTCTGCCGAAATAGTCTGTTGTTTGCAGATAATGCCCATGCACGGTTGCTTTACACTGCTGTAGTTCGGAAAGTACAATATAATTTGAACATAGAGCTATATGAAAAAAAAACATGCACAAGGTGATGTATGTTCAGTTCAAAATATTCAGAACGATTTTAATAATAAAATATCACTATGATAGGAAATTTAAGCAAGTGGACTATTTATGTAAAATAACCATAATTACAAGACTCTATATTTTACCATAGAGCATATATGCTGCTGTGTGTAAAAAATGCATATATTGCTACCTAAAATTAATATCTGCACATCTGGCGTGGTTCTCAGTTCTCATTGGAAGTTGATTTAACTTCAGGATTGTCTTTGAGGAGGGTTTCTACTTCGTACCGTTAAGGGCGGGAGAATTTTTTTCATGACAAGAAAGCTCTCACACGAATCTGAAGTAAGGTAGATGGAGCTTTATCCTCAATTCAGGACTAAGCTATAAGTCCCATGTGAGACTAGCTGTATCACAGTGATGTACGTCTACGAGTAAACAACGAAAGTCTACATTCTACACGTAGTCTATTTTACACACTTAGATTACGTAATCTATGTAAACAACATGGCGAAAGGTGATAACTTAGCAAAGGGCGCCGTGGAAGTAAAACAAAATTCTACTGCGTATCAGTTACCGATGTGTGAGGAGATTTTTTTATACTCTTTCTTCCAAATTCGAACAATTTCTCACCTAGGAAGAAACCAAATATAGGAAATATTCTAGTGTTTTATGGGGAAAATACCACTTTTGCCTCACGACTGCCATCTGTTGTTGTTTTTTGCATACTATTTATTTTCTTCCATAGTTGATAATAGAAGAGAAGAGAAATTTTGTTGTAAATGGATTCTTCTCATTTCGTTAGGAACCAATATAGTTCAAAATGTCACTTTCCTGTCATGAAACCCTTGAAAATTAATTTTAATGGACTTTAGATTGTCTACGTAGTCTATGTAAACTACAACCCAATGTAATCTACGCGTAGATTACGTGTAGACAACGCATGTAGACGTAAACTTATAGTCTACGGCACATCACTGGCTGTATGCCTCTACCGTGTAGCTCAAGTCCAATTCACCGAATTTCTTCTCCTCGGCACTATGATATTGCAACGTTTGTTGGAGCCAAGGTCAAACGAATGAAAAGCACATCCGTATCTGGTTTTCGCTGGTTTTTGACATCTCTAGACAAAAGTATTTTTCCTGCATTTGCATCCACATGTAGCAACAAGTATTCCCGGAATAGAGTAGTTCTAAAATATCCCCGAAGATGTCACATCAGATAACTTGAATCGCGAATAATGTTGCAACGTTGCACTGGACCCAGTGTTGCCAGTTATATGTTTCTACAAAGGCACAACTATCAAACATTTTTAAATAAGGTTGAGTCAGAGGAGGGGAAAGAGAGCTCACCCGAACATGTACATTCACACTTTCTCTTAGTAGTGGGGCAATTCTCTTCTTTATACACCATTTTCGACCAAGCTGCATTTCGACTGCCACTGGACAAAATATTGTGTAAAGGAGGGAATTGTGGTACTGCTAAGGCGAATGCTCATCTGGTTTTGTACCGGTCTCGTGTGAATTTCACTATAGCTCTTTGTTTTAGACGATATTCAATTACTTTCACGATGTTTGGAGCAGAATTTCCAAGAAATATTTTTGCAAACAGAACACTGTCATTAATCCTAATCGCCCTTATTCAAAATAAGATGACAACTCGACTGTGGACATTTCAAAGCAAACGTTCATCTGATTGAACAAATATCAAATCCTCTCTCTTTCACTATTTTTTTTTCAGTAAGGCTCGTTGATATTTGCATACATGTTATTCAATTATTTCTATCTAGTGAAACAGAGGTACCATACAAGTGTGGTTTGGTTTGAGTTGGTGTTTTAAGTCCACTTTATGCACAGTAAGGCTAATCGGGACTGAAGCTACAGTTTAAAGTGGGATCCGAACCACTTGTGCCTCCACCGGGTATCGAACCCGGGACCCCTTGATTACAAGGCAATGACGCTACCACTGCGCCATGGGGGAGGCCCCACACAAGTGTGAAATGTGTTCATGCAAGACATATTGAAACTGGTATCTAACCAAATAATACAATTAACTGTGTCCTGCATAGCACAAATGTACAAAAAAATTACATCTTTCTTTTGTATATAAAAAAGAATGCCCGTTTTAGTAATACTTTACAATTACTTAAAATGTAAAAAGTTAAGAGACATTTTCTTCGCTCATAACGTTGCTGTACTTCTTAATACATTAACAGCGAGTGCTGCCATCTGTTGATGAGTTGTAAAGACGATTAATTAATTCATATTATACTGATTGATTGATTTGGTTTATTTTACTTCACATTTCTGCCACTTTTGGCTAATCGTGAAGACGGAGATGAATGATTGTATGATGAAATTGATGAAGGGGCGCACACAAAGAACACTCATGACTAAAATGAAATTGAGGACTGGCCCCTAACAAGAAAAATCATAACATGTTCCCTCAGTACTTAAAACTAACATATTCATTCATTACTTCACAAGAAACTAAAATTATTCTGTCTCTGAGGACTAAAACCTCTCTACCTAATTTAAAAACTCAGGCAATAACGGGACACTCACAACACGACCCCACAAAGGATTATCCTGGATGTGTGTGTAAGCGCCAGAACCATGTTGGCCTGTAAGAAGCAGTTCTGCGGGGAAGTGAGGTTTACTTTTGGGTGCCAAACCAGGTCACTCCTTACAGCCTACTAAACAATGTACCTGAGTACATATTCATAATCATACATATTCCATTTTGTCCCGCACCGTGGCCGTGCAGTCTAGCGTCAGGCTTTGGGCTCCGACTACGGGACGTGTGCAGATTCAATCTCCTCCGGGAAGCGTAACAACTTTTCTCCTGAGATTTCGGCCTGTTTATGGGACCGGTGACCACCCACCATCGTGAGGAAATTGGGGAGCTACGAACGAGCAGCGTAACCCGGTCATGGAAACCTACAACAACGACTGGGGGTTCGTCGTGCTGACCACACGTCACCCAGTAACCTGTTGGATGATCCCCCACCTCGGGTGGTTGAGCGAGTTGGATCAGGTAGGAGTGAGGCAGGGTGTTCAGTAGATACCCCACTACCTTCCTAGAACCAACTTTCAAGACTTGACACTTCATATTATTTCAGAAACATGAGGAATAACTTACGGGCGTCAGCATTTTCGGCAGCGGAAGGACACAAGAAGACAATAATTGCTTTCTTTCCAGACAGAGCCGAACATAATACGTTCCGGTGAAATATAACCCCAGTTGCAAACTCTGCCCAGCACACTCTATCTCTTTCACGCGCGTACGGCGGGAGGTTCGCCGTCAGGGACGCCATCTATTGGGCGAAAGCGACACCTGCGATTTTCGACGCCCCCCCAAGCTCCGTGGAGACAAATTCTCGAATGGGGACCCTCATCAATCTGTTTATTGTTGCGTGGCGCTTGAAAACGAGGCCCTGAGGTTCGGACTCCGTTACGCATTACCACAGCAATTGCCGCAACTGGGAATAAAATTTCGCTTTTTTCAAGCCCCAATTTTTCTTTGCGAAGGGGATTGGTGGGGGATTGTTTTCGTTTAAAAAAAAAAGGAGGGGGGCTCGGAAGTTAACAGCTAGTTGCAGCATTGATCCCCTAGAGTATTGTTCAAGGTTAATTTTTTTACGTGACGAATCAAGCCAACACTGTTGCACATTAGAACAGCCACTAATTGTTGTAGATTCATGTCTGGTTAGCCACCTTTAGCACATTTATGACTGGTTACGTCTGCCTAGCCAACAAGCTTTAGTATACTTATGCTAAGCTAACTAAATTATGTGCCTCTCCGATATCATAGCGCTAACGTTGTCGCCTTGTAATCCAGGAGTCCCGGGTTCGATATCCGGTGTACATACATTAAATTGTAGGTCCAGTCCCGATTAGCCTATCTGTACAAAAAAGTGGACTTAAAACAAAACGTTTTAGTACATTTATGACAAGTTAGTTACTGTAGTACACTCCTGTTCACATAAAGTGGCACATTCTTCAACGGTTCAACCCTATAAAGGGTGTCACTTTATGTGAACAGGAGTGTACCTTTACACCTGCCGAGACAACTTTAGTACATTTACACCATGCTGGCTAGCTTTAGTATATTTGTGTTTGGACACCAACGTTAGTACACTTATGACTACTTAGCTATAGTACATTGATGCCTATTTTAGACTTTTACCCCTGCCTAAATGGCTTTAGCACATGAACTCCTAGATGGCTAGCTTCAGTACATGTATGTTTGGCTAACTTACATTTAGTACATTTATGCTTAGTTAGTTACTTTAGTACTTTTACCCCTGCCTAAATATGTTTAGTACATTTACGCTCGGCCGGCTAGTCTTTGGACATTTATATTTGGCTAACCAACTTTAGTACTTTTATGGCTGTTTTGATAACTATAGTACAATTACGCCTAGCTAGTTACTTTAGTACTTTTACGCCTGGCTAGATAGCTTTGGACATTCATGTTTGCCTAACCATTGGTACATTTATGTTCATTTAGTCAAAACAAGTGTCTTAAGACTGGCTAGCCAGATTTACTACATCTATGTCTGACTAGCAAACTTACTATATTTATACTTGGTTAGCCAACTTTGGCACATTTACTCTTTGCTACCTAGCGTTAGTACATTTATGATTAGCTACCTAGCGTTAGTACATTTACGCTTGCTACCTAGCGTTAGTACATTTACGCTTGGCTACCTAGCGTTAGTACATTTACGTTTGGCTACCTACCGTTAGTACATTTACGTTTGGCTACCTACCGTTAGTACATTTATGTTTGGCTACCTATCGTTAGTACATTTATGTTTGGATACCTAGCGTTAGTACATTTACGCTTGGCTACTAGCGTTAGTACATTTATGTTTGGCTACCTAGCGTTAGTATATTTACGTTTGGGTACCTATCGTTAGTACATTTACGCTTGGCTACCTGGCGTTAGTACATTTACGCTGGGCTACCTAGCGTTAGTACATTTACGCTTGGCTACCTAGCGTTAGTACATTTATGTTTGGCTACCTAGTGTTAGTATATTTACGTTTGGCTACCTAGCGTTAGTACATTTACGTTTGGCTACCTAGCGTTAGTACATTTATGTTTGGCTACCTAGCGTTAGTACATTTACGCTTGCTACCTAGAGTTAGTATATTTACGTTTGGCTACCTAGCGTTAGTACATTTATGTTTGGCTACCTAGCGTTAGTACATTTACGCTTGGCTACACAGCGTTAGTACATTTATGCTTGGCTACACAGCGTTAGTACATTTACGCTTGGCCACCTAGCGTTAGTACATTTACGCTTGGCTACCTAGCGTTAGTACATTTACGTTTGGCTACCTACCGTTAGTACATTTATGTTTGGCTACCTACCGTTAGTACATTTACGCTTGGCTACCTAGCGTTAGTACATTTACGTTTGGCTACACAGCGTTAGTACATTTACGCTTGGCCACCTAGCGTTAGTACATTTACGCTTGGCTACCTAGCGTTACTACATTTACGCTTGGATTTGAATTTGAATTTGAATTTAAAATTGTGGGTGCGTCAGCACTAAGGCTATTTTGCACCCGTCACATTTTACGGGATCCAGCCCCTTATCGTTACAAAGAACAACGCTATCGTTGCAGAACTAAAATCATAAAATATTAAAATGTTCTGACTTTCGTTAAAAGCTGAGGCTGTAAAGGCGCACTCAGCACACATAAGGACAAAAGAACAGGACAATACAAACAAAATTATACTGGCCATGGGGCCAGTCGCCAGAGCCTCGTTAGTCTTCAATCCAGGGTGTACTAACGTGGAAGTGAGGTTGACATTTGGGTGTACTACGTGGAAGTGAGGTTGACATTTGGGTGTACTACGTGGAAGTGAGGTTGACATTTGGGTGTACTACGTGGAAGGTCACCCCTTACACCCTCATTTACGCTGGGCTACCTAGCGTTAGTACATTTACGTTTGGCTAGTCAACTGTACTACCTTTATGCGTAATCTATCAACTTGAATAAATTTATGGCTGACAAACCCGTTAACATAGGCCTAGATGTCTGAAATGACTGCATGTATGCGTTGCATAGGGCAAGACCATTACGCCTAGCAAAAGCTTTGATTTCATTTTGGTTTTTATTATTTAGCGTAGCTTTTCTGCCACTTTTAGCTAATCTGGCAGAACTTGTCAGGACTTGCTCCTACAATTATGTTGATTCAAGAGTTACACAGGAAGCAGCTAGGACGTAGACCTTTAAGGTGTAAATTAAGGTCAGCGAAAGCAACGAAACCAGGTGAGGAGAGTAGGAAAATAGGTATTTTGTTGGAAATCATCTGGAGAGGCACCAGCTGGAGCTATAGCTTTATTTCGTTACCGAACGGGGTAAGTTACTCTTTCCCCCTAATCTGCCATTCTCATTGCTCAGTCAGAAGTGTTTAATTCTAAAACTTTGGTTTTTCAATTATTACTAAATGCTAAGCTAGGTATTTCACACCTGGCCCTTAGGGCCGTCTATACCATTAAGTGCTATAAATTGGTGGGGGTGATTTACGTACCTTGGTTCGATTCCCGCGTTCTACAGGGTGGAACGCTACGCTGAGATATGATATAATTAATATGATGAAGGTGCAGTAACAAAGAACGTCGATGCCAAGGCAGGGACTCGAAGTCGAGACCTCTAGCGTCGCAGCGCGCTGTTATAACCATTCTGACAAGGACATTCTGACGGTGTAGAAAACTCCCTTTTACATCATGTCGTTGGGAATAGCCCCCGAGATCTGTTGCAGCCAGTTCATCAGCATTTACGAAGATTTTCTCGTCTCTCATTAAAAGTGTTCTTCCATTTCCCTCTGGGCAACATCCTGATGAATGACCATCGTCCCCTCACACAGACGTCATCATCAGAAGCACCAATCATGCTTATTTATGTCTACGGCAACAAAAGACTGCTCGCGTTGTCAACACCTGAGACCAAAAATCAACGGGTGGCGGTGGGGGATGCGAATTTTGTAAGGGGGCGGTGAGAAATATCGCATATGTAGAATCGGTCGTTATTTACATCATGCTGAGGAGATTGAAGCCTTATGTGCACATATGTATTATGGGAACAAAGGGAGTGACGAAGCAAGTGCTACCATTAATAGGACCCATAGTAGAGGTCGCTACTGATGACCGTGCTACAAATCAAAACGCAATTCACGACCTTGCCGCTAGGGGAAACTGTCATTATCGTTCAATATCTAGTTTTTTGTCTCTTGCAAAAAAAATGCATTAAATGAAGTAGAGGAACTAATTTTATTCGAAATCGAAGTTGATTGGTAACATTACATCGCAGATATTAAGTCAGTATGGCAAAGACTTATACATTTCTTTAAAAATGCATATTTGGACTATAAGCGGTGATGCCTATTCCCCACAAGGTCATGACGCCCCTTAGATTGTGTCATATTTCCCATAAAGTATTCAATGAAGACAGGTAGTGCCAAGGTGTAAACTTGGCCAAGTTAAATTTTATATTGACCACCCCCCCTGGCGGAGTGGTTAGCACATAGCGCTACGACGTCAGGAGTCCCGGGTTTGAATCCTGACTTGAGCATGGATGTTTGTGAGTGTCCAGTTATCAATTTCACCATATCATCACTCATCCTAATCTTCGCAAATTAGCCAAAAGTGGCACAAAAAGCGAAGTAAAAGAAAGCAAATTAATCAAAAATTAAATTTTATATTGAAGATAAAATGCCTTGCCTTCCAAGAAAAAGAACTGTCCTTTCCTCCCCCCCTCCCCTCAGTTTTGGCATCCAATCTGCGCTACTGCCTATGGACACCCCTGTCTACAAGAACATCAAGAATTCATGGGTTCAATTTCTCTTAACGGATCAACAGTTCAGTGTCCCGTACAATCAGCCTATTTGTGCCAAACTTTGCTGTATTTTTTGAGTATATGGAATGACTAATTTAATGAATTTATTGAATTAGGTAATTTTATGTCGCTTTTGTGCCATTTTTTAAATCTTGAAGATATGATAAAATTGATACAGATTAGAACCGGAGACCCCTAGCGTCGTAGTGCGCTGTGCTAACCACTCAGTCATGGAGGTGGCCAATATATTGCTGAAGATGATGATGTCCTTCTGTCTTTGGGATATAACAGCATCACTTATAATGTTTACTAGCAGTATTTTTTTAGGGCAAGCGCCCCCCCCCCCCACTTGCTAAATACGACAATGATACTGACACAACTCCGTAAATATATACATTTTTAGATAAATATGTAGAGAAACTCTACTTACAAAATCTTAGTTAATTTGAAATGCAAACAACAGAATGCAACATACTTACTTTTCATAACCTTCCCATAAATATCTCTATTTCTGTCCACCCAGATGCCAGCTTATGCAAGATGGAGAATTATTTAAATACTCTTGTCACGTGATCTCCCTCCAACCCTCACGAGCACGTGTGATTGATAGACTGCCGGAGCGTAGTGGATGGAGAGTAATAAATCGCCATGGCCGTCAAACTCCGATGCCTTTGAATGACGTACGTCTGGCAGGTTGGGGAATGATGTAAAAATTGACAGGTAGAGGGAGCGCTTCGAATTAGGGGGAAAAAATTACCATTCCCGGTGCTACAATCGTAATATTTTAACACGCGCAGAACAAATCTGTTGGAGGAAATTTGCTCACATGTGCTCGAACAAATCGCCAACCTCGGTAGGTAGAAATGTCGCTTCTATTTAATGCCAAGAGGAAGGGTTCACGTAAAGGATGTACGATAATTGTTTCAACAAATTCGCCGTCAAAGTGTGATGTGAGGTTTACCTAGTCTCATTTGGAGTTCTTTGGACTTTGCAGAAATCACTTCAAATTTGTTCTTCTTGATGATGATACTGATGCCAAGACTGTTTCAGTCACTACACATGAATAGATCTACATATTGATATGTCGCACGACCCCCTTCCCATTTAAATTTTTGAAGTTGAATTCAAGATGGCTGCCTACCATGCGGGTGACGTCAATGTGGTTCCTCCTTGGCCAGGCAACGATTGGTCATCGCCATTTTCACGTTCCATGCCGCAGTGGCTTTGTACTGGGGGTGTTAAGTGACTTAATGAGCCACCCTGTATATTCTTAATTTGAACATCGACAGCTCACGAAGCCTACAGTCCTCGAAAATGTGAGTAGACATTCCTTTCGAATTATCCAAGTCACTAAAAATCAGTGACAATATCTCTGAAAATGACCAGTTCATGAAGAGGGTAAGGGTGGGCATAGCTCCCCAAAAGTTGAAGATGACACTGACCATATCTCTTGAAACCTACAATCCCTGAAGATGAGAGTGAACATATCTCTGGAAAGACCCAATACCTGAAGGTGAGACTGAACATATATCTTGAAATCCTCAATTTCTGAAGATGAGAGTGGTCATCACTGTTGAATCTTTAAATCTATGACGATGAGAGTGACCATGGCTCTTGAAATTCTCGAACAATCCTAACGCTGCTACATCACGTAACGCAATGTTACTTCTGCGTTTGGGATCGAACCAAGAACCTTTAGATTGTATTCATCTCTCAGATGGTTATCACTCGCTTGGCCTAAATGTGATAAATGCGAGAGGTTACCTTTAAAGGAATGGCGATAGAAATTAACTTAAGTTAGATTTGGGTTTTTGTACTCTCCATGACTGAACCGATATGGATTGGTTTAGAAAAGGATATTACCTGCCTTACAAATAGATGAAGATTATTCCCACACTTGTCGTCTCAAATATCACTTGTCTGACCTCCCTGTCAGACATCAATCTCATCACACACCATTGTCCTAATCGTTCTCCACTTCGCTTCTCTCTCACAATCTGTAGTCCTTACTGTATCTCGTATTCTCGCCCACTGATTTCAGTGTCCATCGTATTACAACGCTCATTCCATACCCGTCTCCCAAGTCACTCACCTAAAATGTGCCTTATTGCTTATTCCGCATTTTTTTCTCTGCTTCCTGCTATGCTAAGACTTTATACTTCTTACCCAATATCTTTGGTACGATACGCCATGAAGATGAGAGCGAACACAGCCCTTGAAACTCTCGATCCATGAAGATGAGAGTGAGAATAGCTCTTGAGCAACACACGCAATCTAAATCCCTGGGGATAAGAGTAATCTTAGCTCTCGAAATTAATCTTTGAATTTGACACTGACTATAACCCTAGAAGTATCCAGTCTCAGAAAATGAGTGTGACGTTTCCTCTTTAAGGCAGAAAATCCATCATAAACGTTCGATCCAACTCAGACGCGCCCATAAACGGAACGGCCGGAATGCCTACCCGAGAATTAAAACCCGTCTTGTGTCCTTATCCGGAACCATCTGTATCACTCTGGTGCATATTTTTTCTGTACTGTACACAGCCTTGTGTTGTTGTGTGAGGAAATGAACACAAAACGTGAATATTTTTTTTTCTCTATGATGCTTCCGAGCCAAGTCTCCGTTGTGCCATCCTCTTCATAAATATACTTGTTATTCCTGTTCTCGCACCTTCTCTGCATAATCTTCAAACTTGAGCTCTCCATTGCAACTTCTGGCTAATCGGACGGCCGTTCATAAAGGGTTTCGTGCTCGACCAAATCGACCACTGAGCTAGCATTACGATGCCTATAAATCTAGCTCACTCTACAAGCATCCTCTGGCACAGGTCGAAAGTTGGTGACGTCAAAGACACCAGCCAATTACAGCAGCAGTGTCTGTTTACCTTTAAAGAGGACATCAATGGATAATCTCTCCGGGTACACAGTTTATTGCGATTTTAATCTCCCTATAATTAAACGGATGCCAAACGAACGCAATGATACCAACATCTGAATAATGACCTCCTTTTTTTTCTCCAAAATGCTTTCCGTCCTCTTCTAACTTACATAATCCACGCCACTCAGGCCTACGTAACGCAGAAAACATGTAACGAACAGGCGATTATTGGACGAACGGTTGCTATTGAATGTATGGAGCTGATCGGAAAATTTGCAAACTAACGAGTAGCGTGCTGAAAGTTAATCCGTGCAAATATATATCATTAGCCACTACTTTATTCTGAGGTTGAATGGCAATGTCGTTGGTTGTTTGGTACGGCAGTGCCCAGCACCAGGTTATATATAGCACCGCAATGCGCCTTGTGGTAAAATGTGGATAAGTTTACATCCTGTATAATAGATTTCAGGCTTCATCGTTGGTGTAGTGGTAACATCGTCGCCTTGTAATCAAGGGGTCCCGAGTACGGTAACCGATGGAGAGACATAGTAGTTTGCATTCTAATTTAAACTGTAGGTCCAGTTCCGACCAGTTTTGTAAAAATTTAAGATAAACTCAAACTCAGTATAAAAGATTGGAAAACTTGGTTGGAAGACTCATTATACAGCGAGCTTCAAAATGGTTTGAAAGATAAGAAACCATTCCAGGAGCGACAAAACTTTATCAACAATTAAAGTTCTATGTAAATACTTTCAACCATGTCCTGGAGTTTTGTTTGCAATGGTCGTAGTAGTTTCAAATTTCTCCACTAGGTGGCAGGGTCACAAGTTTCAAGATGGCTGCCTGTGGTGCAGAGAAAGCTTTTTGCATCCTACAGTTTCACGTTTGTCGGTCTGTTGTTAGTGTTCAGCATGAGTTTCGTACGAAATTTCGTAAAGAACCGCCATCCAAGAACTCCATACGTAAGTGGTATGATAAATTCAAGACAACGGGATGCATTTGCAAAGGAAAATCGTCCGGTAGACCGTCCACCTCTGAGGCAGATGTCGAGAGAGTTCGAGCTAGTTTTCAACGCAACCCCCGAAAGTCTGCAAGGAAAGTGAGTCAAGAGATAACAATGCCTCGAGCAACTGTTTGGCACGTAGTGCGTAGGTGTTTAAAGATATATTTCTATCGAGTGCAGTTGTTACAACATTTAACACCTAATGATCACACGTCCCGCAAAAAATTTTGTGAGTCATTTCTAGAGTTATGCAGTGGTGATGATGATTTTATTGACAAACTTTGTTTCAGTGATGAGGCTACGTTCCATGTGACAGGAAGAGTGAACAAGCAAAATGTTCGCATCTGGGGGACTGAGAATCCTCGTCAAATCGTTGAAGTTGTGCCTGATTCACCGAAGACTAATGTTTTTTCCGCCATTTCATCTACCAAAGTGTACGGTCCGTACTTCTTTCACGAAGAAACTGTGACTGGACAAACATTCCTACACATGCTTACTACAAATTACCTTAATAACAGACTGCCAGACAGCTGGAGTGGGCGATCTACTCAAAATGATCAACAGTTACTATGTTGGCCACCAAGATCCCCGGATTTAACCCCCTGTGATTTTTTTTCTGTGGCAACATCTGAAGACATTGTGTACAAACCTCCTCTACCCGCAGATGTCAATGAACTGAAAGAGCGCATTACTGCTGAAGCGCAAACTGTTGATGCATACATATTGAAACGGGTCTGGACGGAATTGGTTTACCGAATTGATGTATGCAGGGTAAAAAAGTGGGCTCACATAGAACATTTGTGAGATACTGTGTTCAAAATGTTATCAAAAAAACTTGGACAGTTACATGTAAAATTTAAAGCAATTTGAACGAAAAATAAAAAAATATATAAGGAGTTGAAATCGTTCACATCATTTTGAAGCAGCCCGTATACTCAGAGTGTAGTGAAAGAGAGGGGGTGGGGGAGAAGTAAAAGTTGTGTTTGAAGAATTCAATTTCGTTAGTAATATGAATCACATGCAGATTTGAGAGGTGGATTAAACTTGTAATAACATCGTTCACTCAGGCATGTTTAAACCTTCATTTTGATGGAGTTAAGTTTATCTTTTTCAATACTTTTTAGCTGTGCAAATTTGTAGGTGTTCTTAGCAACCAAACAGTATAACTGCACAAGTTTTACCTCAGGACATTTGTGTCATTGTGCACAATCCCTTCAGGGTTTAGGTTAACTCTATATGCGAGGGCCTCCTCATTGGCGTATTGTTAACGTCATTGCCTTGTAATAGTGGGGTCCAGGGTTCGATACCGGGTAGGGCACATAGTGTTCCAGGTCACATTTTTAACGAGAGGTGCAGTCCCGATTAGCATATCCGTGCATAAATGGACATGAACACAAAAACTAAAGGAAAAACTAGTCATCGAAGCCAGGTAAAAAGCAGCAATCGGTGGTTAGCACACTGCGCTACGACGCTAGGGGTTACGAGTTCGGATCCCGGCATGAGTGTTCTTTGTGAGTGGCCCTTCTTCAATTTCATCGTATCATCACTCATCCTCATCTTCGTGATTAGTGAGTTGTTGCTTTAAGTTCACTTTATGCACAGAAAGGCTAATCGGGAACCGAACCACTTTCTGCCTCCACCGGGTATCGAACCCGGGATTCCTTGATTACAAGGCGACGACGTTATCAGTACGACATCGGGAGCCCCTTCGCGATTAGTAAAAAGTGTCAGAAAAGCGAAGTAAAATAAATCAAATCAATCAATAGCGGCGATGGGACTCAATACTATGACGACAATCGTCGCCTCCCCTCTCACAAAGGACCTCCCCGATGGCGTAGTGGTAACGTCGTCGCCTTGTAATCAAAGGGGTCTTTAAACTGTAGGTTCAGTCCCGATTAGCCTTTCTGTGCATACAGGGGACTTAAAACAACTACAATTCACCTCTCCCAATCCCTTTTGACAGACAATGGCCTTGGAAAAAGAAATAAAACATCCATTTTTATTCTCTTAATGAAAGGGAGAAAAGAAACGCAATAGTTGGCAACACTGCTCTCAACTGCTACACTTCCTGAGGAAAAACTGCCGTTTAAGTTTGAATATGCTCCGTGCAGGAAAGTGCATGCGCGCCTCTAAATTAATAGTTCGGCCGAGAAGAGGAAGGCAAATTGAGCACCGGGCCACCGTCCCATTCCCTTGAACCCCGCCAAGAAGGAACGTTACAAGTAATTTCCTCTCTACGTGAAGCCGGGGACATAAAACAGTTCCTCTAGTACTTATTAAACATCCAACCCCCAGCCTCGTTTCGCATATCACAACTTTGTAATGTTTCTCTCCGTCTTGGAGCTACCTCCCGGCCTGGGAGCTGGAGGGTTGAATGAGGAAAAGGCCCCTCCTCTCCTAAGACTTCTGGAAGGGTTTCAAATGCGCCTGCATTGTCGGAGGATACGGAAGATTAGAGGAATTTTTAGCAGAGTAATTTTGTAGAATGAAGGCGTGTAGAAGGTTTGAGTTCTTTGTTTTAAGCGCAATTTATGTACGGGTAGGCTAATCGGGACTGGACCTACAGTTTATGGTGTGATCCGGTATTTATAATTGTGTGCCCTGCTGGGTATCGAACCCGGAACACCTTGATCACAAGGCGACGAGTTTACCACTAAGCCAATGGAGAGTTGACTTGTCTAAAGTTCTACTTTATACGCAGCTAGGCTAATAGGGACTGGAACTACAGTTTATAGTGGGATCCGATAATAATAATTGTGTACCCTGCTGGGAATCGAATCCAGGACACCTTGATCACAAGGCGACGAGTTTAGCTCTAAGCCATCGGAGAGATCAGTTGTTTAAAGTCCACTTTATACGCAGCTAGGCTAATCGGGACTGGACCTACAGTTGTAGTGGGATCTGATATTAATAATTGTGTGCCCTGCTGGGAATCTAATCCAGGACACCTTGATCACAAGGCGACGAGTTTACTACTAATCCATCGGAGAGTTGAATTGTTTAAAGTCCACTTTATACCCTACTAGGCTAATCTGGACTGGACCTACAGTCTAGAGTGCGATACAAACCACTTCTGCCTCCACCAGGTATCGAACTAGGGACCCTTTCATCCCAAGGAGGCCAGGTTACTTCTAATCCATCGGGAAGTTAAGTTGGTTTAAGTCAACTTTTTACAAAGATATACTAATCGGGATTGTACACTTCTCCAAATGTTACTTGACAGCCCTAAATGATTTTTAAGTACAGAAATCGTTAATTTGGAAACATAGCTCTTGAGAACAAGCAGAGATTAGCCAACTTTACTACAGGTCGCTTTACAAGACGAGAAACACTGTTCTGTTACTCCGAATTATTTTTTTGCGAACATTATTACAGAAATTTATTCAACTTAATTACTAAACTCCATACTCAATGTATCTGAATACCTATTTACAAAAAAGGGGGAAACAATTTCGGAGAGTTTTGGATTTGAACCCGCGACCCTTAATTCATAGGGCAAAAAATATGTGACGTGAGTACTTTACCAATACTCTACAACATCGCTTGTAGCAAATGCCTTGAAACGTGTTGCTGATTGCTCAAGTACCACTTTTCTATGTGACGAACACATTTTCGCGGAAATTGCGAGAATTACAATTATTAATTTTCGCTCATTGCACAGTACTTTGCAGGATGTTGTTATAATTTATTTACTTAAGCTATTCGTAATTATGCTCGTTTGTGTTCAACCGATTTCCTCCAGGTGGACACGAGCGAGTGCAGTGTTTCCAACGTCACAACAGTATATCTGATTCTAATTTTAACATGCCAAATCGCACGTATTCTCTTAAATTATTTCCCATACTTGAGTTTTCCGTTTTGTTCTCTATTAATATATTGGGCGAATTTCTGATTTCATGTTATAAACAAGAATGTCAATCTCTCACCACAACATTTCTTGTCTAGTAGAGGGACCTGCTCCAAGTTGACTACTCAAAGAGCTATGTTGCCAAATTAACTATTTCTGGACTTTGAAATCTTTCAGGTGGTCAGGTAACATTTGAAAAAGTTTACCTGCAGTTTAGAGTGGGATCCGATAATTGTGTGCCATGCACGGGATCGAACCTGGGACGCCTTGATTATAAGGTGACGATGCTACCACTATGCCAGCAGGGAGAGTCTTTTATTATTAGTGGAAGTTAAAGAAGACAATCGGTAATATCCAGTAAGACTTGACTTGAGTTTGACTTTTTAAGTCCACATTAGTCACCAAGGGCGCCGACTTTCCAAAATTTCTGTGGGTGCATATCAATGGCGGTTAGATCTGTAATTATCAAGTATTGTATTCTTTAAACAACTTACATGCACAATAATTGCAAGAGGCTATGATATTATCAACACGTTACTAAAAGGAAATACCACATTCAAAAAATTAAAATGAAAAAATCTTCATAAATGCAAATAATTTTAATTGTATTGCAGAGAGAACTATGCAATGATTTTGTTGTGAACAGAAACTACAAAATGACTAACGTTATGTACCAAATAATAATAATCATGACATGTTAACTTTCAATATAAACGCATTCCTTCTTACGTCATTTGCACTTATGAATTTGTTTGCAATTTTGGTAATGTCAATACTTTTTGTCATTTCTTTATGAACATGCAAAATTGCCAAATCATTCAATCTTTTTTCGGTTATCGTTGACAGCAAAAACGTTTTCAATCGTCTTAAGTGCTGAAAATGACCGCTCAGAAGTACAAGAAGTTACAGTATAGTTAAAATCACCCGTACAAACTTCACAAATTCTGTGAGCATTTCAGGCATGGGACCACTATTTTCTCTACTTAAAATATTTGTAATGACTGATAAGTCGGCCACTTTTTCTTTGTTCGTTCTGCACACATCTAGAAACATGTCCCTGTGCAATGTTAGCTTGTCTTTATCAAAGTCTGTCCCATCTCAATGTTTTAATTGCTTATTATTTTTTGATAATGGCAAGTGAGAAATATTTATTTTATTTTGTGTTTATGAAACTAAAAATCTTGTGGGTGCGGCGCACCCACAAGATTATTTGTGTCGGTGCTTGAGCCCCGGAGCACCCACGTAGTCGGCGCGCATGTTAGTCACACATAGCTAGTGTCATAATTAATCGGGACTGGACCTACAGGTAAAAGTGGGATCCGACCACTGTGTTAATCTACCTAGGACCAAATCCAGGACCTCGATTACAAAGCAACGACGTTACCGCTTCGCCATCGTAAAGTCCAGTTTATGTACAGACAGGCCAACCGGAACTGAACCTATACTTTAAAGTAGGATTCGAATCATTATGTACCTCCACCGAGTATCTAACCTGGGACTTCTTGATTACAAGGTGACCATGTTACTACTATCCCATTGGGGAGGCCCCATTACACACTTGTAACAGTAACAACAAATACTAGAAACAGCATAATACACGCAGAAACATGATGGCACAAAACCTTAATAAATGTACCGTTAATTCGGACCATAACACAATTTAACTTTTTCAGGAAACGACTAAACATCAGTAAAATGAACTGTCAACAACCAGGTGGTTACATCAAGGTTACTGAACGCTGCATATTCCAAGTAGAAATGCGTCATAGTTCTTTGCATCAATAACACACATCGCAGCAGTAAGATACGTACTTAGTAGCAAGTTGCTTTTTGCATTTTGAGTTATATTACGTTCATTATCAAAGTAACTTGTTTACTTGCAGCCATGAAACCGGTACGAAATGTATGAGAAGAAAATGTCTAAGAAGTAAGTCAAGCTACAGCCATGTAATTTAGTGTAACGAAAGTTAAATAAAATAACAATTAATTGACTGATTTGTCCATTTCACTGTTCACGTCAACGCACAACAACGTTGTGAAGCGTTGGGAAAATTCGACAGATACAATTTCAATTTCATACAGTGAAACAGATTCCAGGTTCTAGTTTAATGGGGTATTAAAATCTGAATCGAGGGGCGTTAAACAATGGGCAGCAACAATCAGCATTACAGTGACCTACCATTAACAAATAAAAGTAGAATAATATATTTTCCCGCTAAAACGCTGAGGCATATTTTAAAACACGCAAAGAAAAACTAACTTCAAGGTGATGTTCCAACATATAGAATTGTTGCATATTTTTTGGTATTTGGGTTTAGCATTGTTGCATATTAATTGACATAAGACGAATTGTTACACTCAACAATTCCATATGTAACAATAAGTAAAGTTTTGGTTTTTTATGAATGTCGAAATAATTTTACATTTGAACACATCTTTTTCTAGAAAAAGCATGGACTATTTCACATTATTAAAAAAAATTGAAGAATCTTATTCTAGAATATTCTCCACATTATTTGACATTGAAAATAAAACTATCAAAACAAAGACTGATAAAACGGCTTAATTTTATTAATTTTATTTCACTTTCTAAGATTCACTATTATTTGACCAAAGTCAGATTCTAAAATAATCCGTAAGAAGTTAAAAAAGTATATAAAATGGAATTAAATTGGTCTCATTATATTTACATATTTTCAATTCTTTGCATAAAGAAGAATTAATAACAACAATACTTGACACGTTCTAACGACTAACTAACTTAGAACGTACGCGTCGTATTATTATACTATTAATATTAACTTAATAATACTCAGCGGTGAACAATGAGACTCGGTGAAGTACACAGACTCCTCTCAGGTACAGGGGTAGTGTTAGGCAAAGACAATATTCACTGCACAGAGAAATAAAATCACATTATTGCAGTATATATAAACTGAAAGGTTTTATTCTTTATTCATTGCAATTATAATGCAAATATACTTGAGATGAAAGCGAGGATTTCGCTTTGTCGATGAATTGACTCAACTAAAACGCATAAACTCAATGCGTGGCTATCGGCAAGCCTATGATTGCATAGACCTAGCTTGCGCCCCGAACTACCACACCAAGAGATATGCAATGATAACTGAGCCAATATTTGCTCTTTAGCCTTTTTTTTTTCCAAATTAATCTTTAGGCTAACTTTATTATTTGACGTAGAATAGTTGCAGTATTGTGCATATCATCAATGCATGGCTATCGGCGTACCTATGTTCACATAGGCCTAGCTTGCGCCCCGAACTACCACACCAGGATGTATGCACAATACCGAGGAGTTCTTTTTAAGTTAAAAAGCTTCGACGATCCGTGGCGAAAGTGTGATGATTCTTACGCGATATCCTCGCTTTTATACTCTTTTCGAGAACACAGATTAAAGTACAGATGAATCACTCACTATCTACAAAAGGATACTATCAACAAGACTGACATCTATACATCTTTAGAAATACAAATTCGTATAGAGCACTCTTGCAAACAAAGATACATTAAGTTACTCATAACAGAGCATAAAATACAATAAACATTAAACAAAAGATATATATTACAAACAAGGTGCATTATTACATTTAATAACAAAGAAATTACGCTTTCTTTTACAAAAATAAATACATTAGTGACATATCTTTTACTGATGACGTCACATAACAATGTGGATCATATCATCTGCCCCTTCCTTTCGGAAACTAAGTTTCAGGAAGGAAGTTATCTACCTGGAGGAAACTTAGTTTTAAATTACAAATTCTTTCTTTTTATCCTCCGAAAAACGCACCAGTTTTACGTTATCCAAGTTAACCTTACCATATAATTCTTTAGTCCTTGGAATTAGCAATGTCACAACATTATTTTCCACTTTGTCCACTAGATAAGGTCCTATCCACAACATAAATAACTTTTGAATGGTCCTATCTAATGAGGAACTTAAGGAATGGTTTTTAACCATCACGAAGTCTCCAACTGTCACTGTCTTGGCCTTTCCCTTCTGTTTTAAATCCTTCGACAGCTTCTTCTTCTCCCTGACTTGGGCTAAGAATAATTTGGACTTCCAATCCGGTTGGGCTTCTTCCCGTTCGGGCCAATTGAAATGAGTTAGGATCTCTCTGGGTATAGGATGATTGAAGAATAGTTCAGCAGGTGAATATCCAGTTGTTTCAGAAATAGAATAATTAATTAACCAAACAACTTTTGATATGTATCGAGACCAAGTCTGATGTTCTCGATAACAAAATAAACGAAGTAATCTGACTATCTCTTGATTTGCTCGTTCTACCATGTTCCCCTTTGGATTGTAAGCTGTTGTGCAAACATGATGGATACCACGGTTTTTGGTAAATTCCTTTTTGACAAATTCACATTTTCGTAGCTTTACAGTCATCCCCACTTCTTGGAGTCGCTGCAACACTTCGTCCAGATGTTCGAGATGCTTGGAGAGTTCTTTGTCGAAAATCAGCAAGTCATCCATATATTGAGTTAGATACTCTTCGGTTTCAGGACCAAATACAGCATGCATGGCCGCTATGAAAATTGACACAGCACTAGAGATACCAAAAGGCATTCGAGCAAACATCCACTGACGTCCTTTATAGGAGAAGGCAGTACATGGTTGGCAGTCAGTTTTTACAGGGATCTGTAAATATCCAGAAGCCAGATCCAGATTTGTAAAATAACGAGCACCTTTAAATTTTTGTAAGGCATCCGAAATGGGCTCAACTGAATTTCGTGGAACACGTACAATTTTATTCAAATTTCTGAAGTCAATGCATGGGCGTACTGTACCGTCAGGCTTGTCGACTACAATTAAAGGGTTCAAGTAAGGGGAATTACAAGGAATTATAACACCCCATTGTCTCCACTTTTCTAATTCTTCCTCCAGGAGTTTCCTTTTTGCTATAGGTATGGGATATGGAGATCGATACACAGGTTCTGTGGTGGTGAGTTCAATCTCACACTGGAAGTTTTTAATAGTACCTGGTCTCTCGGAAAATACATCTCTATGCTTCAATAAGACTTCTTTCAATTGGCTTCTACCCCTTTCGCATAAAATCTCATTCGCATTGACCTTCTGCAGAATGTCGTCAGGACTAGCCGTCCACTGATCGACATGGGAATCTTCACGGACTTTTCTTACATACGTCCCTTTCGAAGATCCATTATTCACGAGGTCCTGCTCTACCGGAACTCCGTCTACGGTGAGGGATAACTTCTCGCGCTGTAGGTCAATTCCTGCTTCATATTTCCTGAGGAATGGGTAGCCCAAAATAAAGTCAGCTTCGAGACCTCTCAAGACAAACATGTCCTCCAATAAATTTCTTCCAGCAATCTCCAGATATACTTGTCTACATCCCACAACTCTAGTTTTGTTTCTCCCAGTGAAATCAGTCAGCCTAACATCTGGACATGTTTGTAACTGCAATGACGGCAGCTTCTCTTTAATCTTCTTCCAAATGGCGTAGCTCATGAGATTACATTCGCTGCCAGTGTCCAGAACACAAATAAACTCGACGCCTGTTACAGTTGCCTTAATTAATGGAGCCCTGGGTAAATTTTCCTTTCTAACTGCCTGTTGTAGTGCTCTATCAAAACTTTGTTCTCCTTCATTGAGAGTCAGCACAACAAAAAGATGATTGTCTTCACTATTTATAACGCTGTCATCTGTTCCCAGAGAAGTCCAAGATTTTAGCCCAACCGTGATCGGGAACGAAGAATTCACGTTGGGCGACTGGCTAAATCCGACTGTATACCACTCGGATTAGCACTAGTCGATGGAGCCCAACAAAAGTCTCTCGTCATGTCGACGCTTTGACGTTGCTCGTTCGTCAAACGCGAAGCTGAAGGTTCAAACGGAGGCGCCGTCGCTCTGAAGTTACTGGGTTCAGAGGCGTTACGTGAAGAGTCACGGGAATGTTCTTCTGGATCAGATCTGGAACGACGCGGCCCACGTGCGTAGTTGTTCCTGCCTTCCCTTCTAGGAGGATTACGCCGCCTGTTGTAATTGGAATAACCATTTCTATGGTTCTGCGTAACTTGTCTGACCCGGGGGTTTTGGTTTCCAATTCTATTTTGTCTAGGAACATTTCCCTGGCCAGCACCTTCTCTATTCCACGAAGGCTTCCAACTGTCTTGTTCCTCAAGCACCTCGAACCTTTTCAGAAAGTCGGCTAGCTGGCGTACAGTTTGAGGAGAATTAGCTAGACTCAGACTGCGAGCTCTATATGGAAGCTGGGAGATGATTAAATTCACAATCTCAGGTTCTATGTAACGAGCAGACAGATTGCGGTAGGCTGAGTAAATAGACCAGGCATATTCCTCCATGCTCATACCGGACTGCTTTAAGTATCGGCGAGATCTCACTGCTGTCAGCTGCCTCTCTTTGGCCTCTTCTGAAGCATATTGTTTGCGAAAACGACGGCAGAAATCAGAATAGGACTTGAACTCTAACTGGTTTGCTCGAAACCAATGCTCAGCCTGGCCCTTGAAAAGCCGAGGAATAATTTCCAATCGGTATTCGTATGGAATCTGCATTAAATCAAAATTGATATTAAGTTCTTTTAAGTATTGTTCAGCATTCTGGGCTTCCAGGTCTCCCTTGAACTTCGACAAGGAATTAAGGTCTGCCATCCTTGGAGTTCCAGTCATTGCTGATCGCTGAGTTCTTGGCGGCGACTCATCTGGCCCGCTCCTTGAATTTCCATGCCTTCGCGTTCGCTTCCTGATTTTTGCTTGATACTGAGAGTCAGAGGTGGTGCTGGAAGAGGAGGAACTGTGATCTTTCTTTCTTTCTAGACGTTTCCTCTTTGTCCTTTCTTCATAAAGACTGTGCCGGGCCCTGCGAGATTCACGCTCTCTGTAACTTCTGTCATCGCCCGAAAGACTAAAGGTAGGTGGAACAGCAGACGCCACTCCATTACCTCTTGAATCTGGTGTATCTCGTGGGCGACAGACTTGTTTGTCTTCTCTAGTTCTCTCTCCACCGGCTCTGTCCATCGCTTCATTTAGTTCAATGTTCACGGTTGGCAACGCTGCACTCTCAGCAACTGCAGACGGATGACCAGCTGTTCGAGATCCAGTTTCTGTTTCTGTTTGTCGGGTGACGTGCATGATCTCTAACTGATTCGTAAGCTGTTCTACTTGAGTCTTTATTTCCTCAACGTTCTTGCTTCTTTGAGACACAACTACTGAAATCTGACTAATATTTTCTTGGACCTCAGCCCGGAACTGTATTTTGTCAGCCTCGGCCTCGGCCAATATCTGTTCCATCGTCAGCTGTTTTTCAATAATCTTATTGCACTCCTCAGTGAATCTCGAATTAATATCCTCTACATCGATGCGAACACTTTCCGTGGCTTTATTAACATCGGCTGCCAAGCTACGCCGGAACTCATCAAAGTCCATCTCTCTAGCCTGCCGAATTTCTTCAGAGAATCGGGCCCTAGTACTCTCGTTCTCAGACTTTAGTTGTTGTATTTCACAGGCCATCTCGCCTATTTCAGCTCTTAAAGCTTTCATGGATTTATCGTGCTGCTTACCGATATCATCCTTTAGCAACGCACATTCTCTGAGGATATCTTCCTTCAATATGTCAGATTGTCTACAGATATCAGCCTTCAGTGTTTCAGACTGTTTGCAGATATCAGTTTTCAGTGCTTCAGACTGTTTACACATATCAGCCTGCAATGTTTCAGACTGTTTGCAGATATCAGCTTTCAAGCTGGTAATGGAATCAGCTTGCTGTTTAATATCAGCCTGCAGTGTTTCAGACTGTTTGCAGATATCAGCTTTCAGTGCTTCAGACTGTTTACACATATCAGCTTTCAAACTGGTAATGGAATCAGCTTGTTGTTTAATATCAGCTTTCAGTGCTTCAGACTGTTTGCAGATATCATTGCTAATATCAGCCTGTAATTTTCCCATACTTTCGACTTGTTGTTTGCTAATTCCTTCAATCATTGCTTTTAATGCGTTGAACATATTTAATGGATCAGATGAACTATCCGTAGACAATAATTCACAATCTTTACAAACCAAATCGGTAGACTCGTGGCTTTCAGTTCGAATATCTAGGCCACAACATTCAAAATGTAAAAGCTTTGTACATTTCTTGCACACAAATGTGGTTTTATCTTTATCAATGTTCCGACAACAATCGGGAACATTAAGCTCTGAATTTGAAGCAAGATTTTTATTTGCGCTACGCAAATGTTTTCTTTCCATTTCGAACGAAGTAGTTCTGTGCTTTTCTATAAATATGAAAGTTCAGTGCTCTTGCACAATTAATCTCAACTTTAAACAATGGTCTTGCCCTTGTACACTACAAAATCGAGCCAACACGTTGAGCTGCCACTTGACACGTTCTAACGACTAACTAACTTAGAACGTACGCGTCGTATTATTATACTATTAATATTAACTTAATAATACTCAGCGGTGAACAATGAGACTCGGTGAAGTACACAGACTCCTCTCAGGTACAGGGGTAGTGTTAGGCAAAGACAATATTCACTGCACAGAGAAATAAAATCACATTATTGCAGTATATATAAACTGAAAGGTTTTATTCTTTATTCATTGCAATTATAATGCAAATATACTTGAGATGAAAGCGAGGATTTCGCTTTGTCGATGAATTGACTCAACTAAAACGCATAAACTCAATGCGTGGCTATCGGCAAGCCTATGATTGCATAGACCTAGCTTGCGCCCCGAACTACCACACCAAGAGATATGCAATGATAACTGAGCCAATATTTGCTCTTTAGCCTTTTTTTTTTCCAAATTAATCTTTAGGCTAACTTTATTATTTGACGTAGAATAGTTGCAGTATTGTGCATATCATCAATGCATGGCTATCGGCGTACCTATGTTCACATAGGCCTAGCTTGCGCCCCGAACTACCACACCAGGATGTATGCACAATACCGAGGAGTTCTTTTTAAGTTAAAAAGCTTCGACGATCCGTGGCGAAAGTGTGATGATTCTTACGCGATATCCTCGCTTTTATACTCTTTTCGAGAACACAGATTAAAGTACAGATGAATCACTCACTATCTACAAAAGGATACTATCAACAAGACTGACATCTATACATCTTTAGAAATACAAATTCGTATAGAGCACTCTTGCAAACAAAGATACATTAAGTTACTCATAACAGAGCATAAAATACAATAAACATTAAACAAAAGATATATATTACAAACAAGGTGCATTATTACATTTAATAACAAAGAAATTACGCTTTCTTTTACAAAAATAAATACATTAGTGACATATCTTTTACTGATGACGTCACATAACAATGTGGATCATATCATCCTTTCCAGAAATAAAGAAATACAAGTAATATGTTAGATACAAAATCATCTTTTAATACTATGAAATAGAGATAGCCATCTGCTGTGAGCTTTTTGAACTACAACTTGCGAACAACGAATCAACCAATTGGTCTTTGACAAAAAGTATACACGTCACTTTTCTCACTTTCTACTTCTCTTACGGGGGGGGAGAGGGGAAAGACTCCACACATCTTCAGTCTTCCTCAATTTCCCGAATCGCGGTCTCTCTCTCTCTAGCTTTTTTTGCGATCGTTAGGCGGGAGTCAAGCCTCCATCCTTCGAAATGCAATCAAACACGGAGAAAACGAGATAACTCATGTTTTGTGACCTCGCCGCGGAGTGGCTCTTAAATCAAGTGATTACAGGATGTGGGAGAGGGGGTCATCGCCCCATACCGGCAACGCACGGTGGGCGTGGGGAGAGGTTTCCACCCTGACCTCAAATAACCAGGCATTAATCTGTCTTTAGGAGCACTTTTGGAGTGACGAGAATGGCGGTACCTAATGACGATCTCTCGTCCTACCGAAAATTAGGAAAAGATCCGGGGAAGGAACAAATTGAGCTCCTCTTCATTTAGTTCCCAACGCGGGAGGAGCTGGCAACAATAGATTGTGTTTTCATGCCAGTCTTCTGGTGTGTTTCCTTCTCTGTTGGTGATAAGGTCTTGTAAATTATATTTCGATCAACAGATGGCGCCAATGGCTCTTTTCAGAGTTTAGAAGTAACTAGTTATCTATAACGCAGTTACTAGTAAACCCACACAGCAACTTTCTGGAAAAAACTACTATTAAAGGTAAGTAGCTGTTTCTGTAGCTGTAAGAGTGTTACTCTTTGTGCAAGAGAAGTAAAGTTATCAATAGTTACTTTACGACACTTACATTAATAATTTAAAAATTAAAACCGTTGGAGAAAATATGGTAACTGAAACAACTGTGTCTTCTCTGAATGCTAAGCTGAAATGATTCTTGTGGAGATACAAGACGATAGGCTTCGGTGTAATCTACTAAGTTTAGAACATCCACGTTTTATTATAATTCATTTCGGTAAGAATTGACAAGATAGAGAAAATCTCCAATTTTGTTAATTTTTGATATATTAACTAATTTTGGCCTCCTAGTCACGAATCTGTTGTAAAAAAAACCGGAGGTCACGTCTGGAAATTGTACATTTTGATGAAACATTGTTCGTTAGCCCCAAAAACCATCCATGGGTAGCCCCACAAACCATTGACGTTAGCCCCACGAACCATTCACACGAGGTTAGGTTAGGCCTGTTAGGTTAGGTTCCATTAGCACTCATTTCACCCCTAAATTGATAGCAAAAAAATAGGGTTCGTACTAGAATTGAACATCATAAACCATTTTCTTGTAAAACAACGCCGTGGTTGGAAACAATGACAGGAGATTACATTTTCGTTCATAAAACTACGCTTATACACCTATATATATATATATAAAAAAAATCAATTGGCTTTTTTCAAATTTCCAGACGTGACCCCCCGTTTTCTACAATAGATTCGTGATTAGGAGGCCAAAATTAGTTAGTATACCGAAAATTAACAAAATTGGAGACTTTCTCTATATTGTCAATTCGCTCCTTCATTTCTAATTGTGGGCGAAGAGTTAAAAATGTTTTGTGTGGATGGCTGAATCTATTTAGAACAGTGGCGGCGATTGGGTTCCGAAAACTAGGGGGTCAAGGGCAATTTACTTCCCCTTGGTAAATAAGGTTTAGCATAGTGCGAGGGCAAAAGTGGGAAAAAGTGGGGGGGGCAAATATCCCCACGCCCCCCTGATCGCCGCCATTGATTTAGAATGCAATAGTCTAGCAAGAAATAAGTCATTGCTTAATAAGAGAGTGCCTGTATATATAGAGAGAGTAAAACAGAACAAAACACTTCTTATTCCATTAATTTATTATTTGTTTTAATAATATAAATATATGAAGACTTACATTGTGTACCAGAAACGCAAGTAAGTCTACTTATGTTTATTTTATTACAATAAAGAAAACATAAGCCACCGAAGTGACAAATTGGATCAGTTCAACATGTACAGTGTCTCTCAAAAGTTTTAGGACAACGACATTTTAAAGTAGGCAACCCAATTTACACAAAGCGTTGGTGGGTTGCGTGTAGAGTTAGGCTCAATTTCAGGGTTGCCACATGCACATTAAATATTTAAAAAATACGCGCAAAAATAAAAACGAGTATTATTGTATAAAATTATTAAAAATATCACTATTATATCGCAAGTGACAAAATTCTTTCTCAAAGAAAAAAAATAGGTCTTCTTGTATTTCATCGCTGATGAGTCTACAGAAAGGAAAAGAGGTGAGAGAAAACGAGAGGTGACAAAAGAGAGGAGAAAGAGAAAGCGAAAGGAGAAGAGGAAAAGTAGAGGAGAGAAGAAAGAGAGGATAGACGAGGAGAAGAAGATTCTAGGAGAGATGAGGAAAATGGAGCAAAGAAGAGAAAAGGGGAGGAAAACAAGATCAGAGAAGAGGAGACGAGAAGAGGGGAGTGGAGAGTAGAGAAAAAGAGAAGAACGAAAAGAAGAGGAGAAGAGTGCAGTGGAGTCGGAAATCTAAGACAGGAAAGGAGATACGAGGAGTGGAGATAAGTGGGATGGAGATAAGATGTTAGAAAAGTAGGGAAGGCGATATGAGATAAAAGCAGAGCAGAAGGAGGGGACAGAAGAAGGAGAGGAGAAGAGGTGGTTTCAGAAAATATCGTCTCAGCGTCAAGAATTGATGATGCATTGGTCAAATTATCGACATGAAACATTCAATAACATTTTGAAATGTATTGGAGAATGTATTAGATCGGTTCGAAATGCCCTTTGGCTTAGTTCAGAGCAAGATAAAATCTTCCATGTAAGATCTTTGATTTTAAGATGACGTTGTCCTAAAACTTTTGAGATCACTGTACCTACAGTCGTAATAAACAGTATGATAGTTGGCGTTTAATTCTCTTTTGAGTTCTCTGGATAATGCCCCCAACCCCTCGATGGCCTGAAACGCCTCGTACATATTGCTTTCCATCTCTTCAATCTGGATTCATAGCAACATAAGTGCCCTCATCACTACGATGCAAAAGTTCACCAAGGCGCGGAAACAGATCAAATGTAACACAGGCCACTTGTGGAGAAAGGGAGACAAAAAATAAAAAAATAAAAGGAAAAAGAAGGAGGGGGTGGTATCCGAGCAAAACATGATTTTTCCATTTTACTCGGGAGGTACGAATCAGAGGAGATCTATCAAGCGAGAAAATAAACTAAACAAGTTTCTGAGGGTCTACACCCCATACATTTTTAGCCCCCCTCGCCCCCTATTGCCCTCTAACTTCTGGCTCGGACAACCGAAACGATTTTTTAACAGCTCCCAATCCCCTTCCCGAACGTCACTTCTTCTAATTGACGTCTCGACCATAGCGCCAACGGTCACTATATTGATGAGCGACAACGTTAGAGTTTGAAGGGGGCTCCTAACTCCCTATCCCCACCCCTCCAAGAAACTCCATTGATCGCAAGACAAACTTGGCTTGCTTCATTGTTGAATCTGTCAGAATAAGAAAAAAAAGTCCACTGCGCCCCAATTTGACGTCATGGAATCACCCCTAAGGCCATCTTTTGGCAAAGAGGGGAAGTTGGCGACTTCAACAGTGTTTCCATCCAACATCAGCAAGCATTGTTTTGCATCAGCCATGACGAAGTTCGCTAGGCTAATCTATCACGTCAAATTACATTAACACTAACATAGTTACAAAGTTGTTAATATGTAATTACTGTAATTATATAGGCATTAATATTTTTTTAAAAATTCACTGGCGGATCAACATTCTCTTTTGGGGAGGGGAGAAGTCTCCTTCTTTCTTTAGCTATATCTCGCTATTTAGTTTTAGAAGTATTCTGCTTCATTCATCCATGTTTAGCAAGTAAATCTATATACAATTAATAATTATTTTTAAATAACTGCAAGAAATAAAATCGGAAACCTGCTTATATGTATATTGTCGTGCTAAAAATTAGTGCGAAGTTGATTTTAAAATTCATAAAAGTTGCTAGACCTGATAATGAAAACCGACGATCTTGTCAAACTTTACAAAATAAATGCACAATTTTTTAACAGTAACATGTGGTGGAATATCTTGCATCTACGTAAAGAGCTAACAACAATAAAGAGTTCCATGTTCTATCGTTGAACTGCAATCAACTTTCTTAGGTTGAGTTCCTGAGTAATATGAGACTTGAATCAATTAGGTAAATTTTACTATGCAACAGAGGGCGATGGAGAGCTTCCTCACTGTATACATTAAGCTCCACGCCCACTTTCGCACCCCTAATCTTCACCTCAACAGCAATAATAACACTCAAACGTAATATTTATTATAATAATGGTGATCAGCGATAGTTTTCGATTCTCTGTGCCAATAGAAATGACAATACTGTAGGCGCACATGTCAATACTGTAGGACACACACGTCAATACTGTTTGCTCACACGTCAATACTGTTTGCGCACATTTCAATACTGTTTGCGCACACGTAAATACTGCAGACATACATGTCAATACTAGCCTCGGGAATGCCTCCTAAAGGAATCGAGCCCGAGGCTTCTTGGTTACAAGGGTGTGTGGGTATTGTGCTGGTGTAATGTTACATGGCGCATATCGCATGCATAGCTATAGTAAGCTGCACACCGTAATATTTAACATCCCACAGGCCGCTATGTTCACCGTGTTGAAAATCACGATAATTTGAAATTTGTAAGAGTACCGCAGAAAAAAAATATTTTAGTCCAATCTTCGCCATTCTCGTATACGGAATCTAGCTTGACATAATTCTGTAGAGGCCGTAACTTTTGTCAAACATTTACTGAACACCCACTATTTTGCAACTTTTCTTCGCGTTTGGCAACACTTACATCGGTTAGGATCCGCCATTCATCGACGCACTAACGCTTATTGAGATTTCATTACTGGATTGCTCAAATTAGATCACCAAAAGAACTCGGAGATGGGGGTGGGAGGATGGGGGTAGGACACTTGAATTGTTGAGGGGAGCATTGGATCGGCGAGTAGTCAGGGGTTGATATTTTGTGGTTCATCGCCCCAGAAAGCCAACTTAAGACTTCATCAAGTAGCATTGTTGCGATGATGAGCTGGCGACGAGGTGGGGAGTTGGGGAACATATCCCCCCGCCCCTTTTCCAAAAATTGGTTCCTTACGCTTTTGCACTTCACACGAGATATAGAGGGAAAAATGGAAAGAGAACTGCCACTCTTCGCGCGCACCCTCCCTCTTCTTAACAGGGAAAGCATCCCCAAGGGTAACAATAAGGATTTTGGGATTGATGGTTGTGAAATCCTGTGTGGGTAGGGGAGGGGGTGGAGGAGGCCCACTCACATTTCAAAATCCGGATTTATTCGGATTAATCTGCTTGTTACAGAGGCTGGTTCCTTATCGATTTGCACTGTGGACTCGCATTCGGGAGGCTGTGGGTTTAAATCTTCGTCTCGTATATGAATTAATATTGTGTGATCAGCATCATGTTCTGTTGTACTCCTTTCACAATCAGCTGACTTGTTACATAAGAAGAACGACAAGTGTTACACTATGCGCAAATTTGCTCAGTTTGCACTGTTTTGTCATGTGAAAAGAGTGAGAATTGATGGAGTTAGTCGTCCCTTTGAAATAATTTTTAATTTGTCTGTGAAATTCCTTGTACAAGTTACCTCGCTATCATGTAGTACACCCTGGACTGTATTTTGCAGACTATCGAGGCTCTGGCCTCACGGTCAGTATAATCCTCCGTAGGGTTCGGGCTCTAGCCTCACGGTCAGTATAATCCTCCATAGGGCTCGGGCTCTAGCCTCACGGTCAGTATAATCCTCCGTAGGGCTCAGGCTCTGGCCTCACAGTCAGTATAATCCTCCGTAGGGCTCAGGCTCTAGCCTCACGGTCAGTATAATCCTCCGTAGGGCTCAGGCTCTAGCCTCACGGTCAGTATAATCCTCCGTAGGGCTCAGGCTCTGGCCTCACGGTCAGTATAATCCTCCGTAGGGATCGGGATCTGGCCTCACGGTCAGTATAATCCTCCGTAGGGCTCGGGCTCTGGCCTCACGGTCAGTATAATCCTCCGTAGGGCTCGTGCTGTGTTGTCCCTATATGTTTGTGATTATCTGTTTCATCTTATCATCATTCATCCTCATCTTCAGGATTAGTCAAAAGTGGAATAAAAGCGAAATAAATCGAACTAAATCTACCAATAGACCGCCCTGCAAGTTTTGTCATTATTAGTTCAGTTGATAATGAAGTTCTTGCAGATAAAGACATAACCGAGATATTGAACGCAGAACTAAAGGATTAGTAAGCAGTCATTCTTACAATTGCTTACATGACAGGTTACAGTCAGTTACTGTGGCGTGGCGCTGAATAGCAAGAGAATAATGACCAGTATCATATCTGGCCGCAGCGGCAATTGAGTTGCTTATATGTGTCTTACCGCGACATCTGTTGGCAGTATTGAATACTTGGCCAAGCTAGTCAAACTGATTAACATATGAATATGTTAAATTTCACCATGCAGAATTGCGCACATGATGCGTTTTATTTGTAAGCATTGTTTACAGTGCTTAAATGCAGGTCGGTTGCGGGACACATCCAGCTTTCACCAAACGCCAAAACAAAATGCTAAGATTTCTAAACCTGGCCCTCCTAAGCTAACAAGGTCCGGTGCGGGGCACACTCAGCTTGCAACAAAGGCCAAAACTAAATGCTAAGACTTCTAAACCTGGCCTCCCAAGCTAACAAGGTCCGGTGCGGGGCACACTGAGCTTGCAACAACGGGCAACACTAAATGCTAAGAGCTCTAAGCCTGGCCCATCTAACCTATAAAGTTTTGTGTGGGTCACACCCAGCTCGCAACAGAGGCCGATACAAATGCTAAGAATTCTAAGCTCCTAACATAACCTCACGTGCATTTAATAACCTCAGCGGAATTGTAGGTCAGGACCCGCTTTAATGTGTCTGCTTCATCTTCATCGTCGCGACTAACCTACAAAGGCACAGAAGCGACGTAAAGCGAGCAAAAATCTTCGTTCTGGATGCAAACAAGTTCAAGTGTTACAACATCGAGTGATAATCTCTCAACATAACTTGCGACAACGGAACAAAAATACGATATAAATCTCTAAATCAACTATGAAACAAGGCATCCCACGGGACATCTCGGGACAACCAGGACCGAACGTTAAAAATGCGCGAAAGTGAAATAATGGAAACATTGTTGCGAAGGATAGAATCCAAATAGCAATTTACCGCAATTATTCTCAATGGAGCCTCTAACAACACTACTGACATGATTGCATTGTTGTTTGGTGAATCCGATTACGCAATCTGCATCCCTATATTGTTTTATTTTTCTCTCAGTGAAAAATAAAAGCGGGATCGAAGTGTAGCCATTTGGAAATTTCAGAATCGTTGCACAATTTCTCAGTCCACTTTATCTGTAATAGGCCGGGTCTCTCGCTCTGTGATAATCCCCCAGTGTTCGGGGTAAACCCCTAGAAACAATCGTAGCTTTGCCAGGAGACATTTCAATCCTGTTTCGGGTTCAATTATTAGTCTAATTGTTGTGGTCCTGAACAAGCTTTGCAAGCGATCAACCCCCCCCCCCCCCCCGAATGTGTTTTCACTTTCGGGTGAGCAGTTTTCACGGCCTGTTAACCCACTATTCAATCAGATTCACCCAAATGATTTTCACCAAATGAAAGAAAATTGGGGGATGATGTGAGGGGTGGTAGGAGGGTTGTAATTGGAGAGGATGTTAGGATTGTGCTGTTGACGGTGTGCAAGGGAAAACTGCATGGGATGCAAGTGTACGTTCATGTCCTTTGGTGGGGGGGGAAGGGGGGGTCGCATAGCTTTGGTGCATTCGTGCCCTCATCTGCATTGTGGTTCGTGCCCCTACAGCCCTTTCCATAACGTCAACACTTCAGCCTGTATTTACACAGAACTGTAAACAAAACCATGACCCCTTCAAAACCAGTTTGTTTCATTTCTTTGCAACTTTGCATTCATGGACGGATTGATTAGTGGCTAAAAGGGGTGAAGTCCGACCAAAAATATAAGAGAAACAAACAAAATGATCTATCAAATCACACCAAAACGCTCCGACAAGAGTAGGGAAGGTTGATGGGACTTCAACCCGCCCCACTCCAACCCAATTTTCCTTCAAAAAGAAGGTAATATTAAACGTTTACCAAGTTTATTTAAAATCAACTTTACGATCAGAGATGGCAGCACCAACAAGTAAACAAAAATAACCTTTCCCTTGTTGCCGTGTTTTCGGTAACAAAGATGTTTTAATTTAATATAAATAGTATCTCGAAGCTAAAATACACTTTATCTTATTTAAAAAATCGCGAAGACCTCATCAACTTATACTAATACATTTTCTCACTCTCATAATAAAAGTTTGAAATCTTGTATGATTGTATTTAATTATAAAGCTTTTTATATTGTAAAAGAAAAAAAAGGTAAAGCGCTCCCCTGTGCTTAGCACCACGCCATGAAGGCGTATAGGGGGTGTGGGGGTAACGCCCCACACTTTCTTGATCCGGTCGTGAGTGGGGGTGATGTGATCAGCATCACGCTCCTGACCGCCTTTACCCCCCAGGTACCCATGTCATTCGACGCTGGGTGGGCGCCGGGGCCGCTTCCAACGTTAGAAAAGTTCCCGCATTTGAACCGGCCGGGGATCGAACCCGGGACCTTGAGCATGTTTTATATTGTACCATACATAATAAAAGTCAAAAGAGTCATCGAGAGGTTTTAATAATAATGTACAGTGTGTTGAAAAGAAGTCTCTACACATTACGAATTGTGGAATAAAAGCGGTAAACGTTGTAAGTGCCAAAAGCGAAAGTGTTGGGAAATCGCATCGTTCCGCACATCAGCCCGTAAGAACGTTCGCACTAGTGACCTCTTTACATGCCCTTTGAACTGTTTAGGGAGCTACCAGCGACTTTTAACGTTTACCACATTATGAAACATGGCACATTTCACAGTTTAACGTGGAAAACGGTGTTTGAATTATTTTGGCTCTTACAGCGTTTACCAATTTTAGTCTTCAATTCGTCTAAGATGAAGGGATTTGTAGAGATGATGTGATCAGCACCACGCTCCGATCGCCTTTACCGCCAGGAAAAGGGGCTTTTATGAGCTCCAGATCCCTTATAACCAGGGAAGTTGCTGGACAAATTTGCACCTGAAATCATCCACGACGGGAATCGAACCCGGATCTCCCGTGTGCCAGACAGGTGCCTTGCCGACTGTACCGCCAACCTAAGAGCCAACCAAAAAGTCCCTTCATTTTAAACGAAATCTGAATGTGCAGAGACATTTTTCAACAACCTCTCGATGACTCGGATGAGATCTTTCGATGATATATGGCACAATAACCGAAAGAGAAACGGAGCAATCCGGAACACCCGCAAAGATCTCTCCAGAAGGGTGGCTGGCTTCCACAGCTTCTTAAAGGACGCTACTGTTCGAGAAAGCTTATCGACGTACCCTACAAGAGTGTGAAGAAATTCAATAATTATGAAAATACCTCTTAGTGGTCATTGTAAGAGTAGAATGGAGTTCTACCTTTCGCAGTTCAGGAGCTATCGACACAGATGATCAAATACCAAAGCTCTGGTTTCACTTTTGCTGGTTTGTACTCCATTTTATTTTAAGTAACGTACGGGGTAGCCACCCTAGGATCATGATAAAATTCAAGTTTATTTTAAAGTTTCCAAGGCGAACTTTCTAAAAATTCAAGGATAGGAGCAGATGTTTTCTCTATTTCAACTTTACGTATTACTGCGTCTCACCACCCACACACATACACATATTTTAAATATTTAAATATTAATTTAAAATATTTAAGGTGCGAATTTTGCATCTGAAATTTACATTCTCAGACTCGAAATACATCTACAATCACAAATTTTACAGGATATACTAATCTACGAAAAATTAATTGTATAAGAATTTCAATTAACTTTAAGATATATTATCTTACAATAATAATATTCCGTCTGCCAGGTAGATTGTTCTGCAAAGGACACTCAAAAAGTAAATGGACTAAGAAAATTATGTATTATTTTCCAGGCAGCTTGCTTTTCATTCCTCGATAAAAATAAAATATAGACTGTGAAAAACGAGCCTCAAGGCATTTATAAATATGTGTACATTCAATAGGATTTGGATTAATAAAAGTTTCAATTTCTTGCTTCTACGGAGAAAAATTTACGCAGATTTCCCGGTGATTGGCCATCCTGAATTTACAATAACTTCAAACTATTTGGCAACCCTGATTCTTGACAGTACGAGCATTTTGGAGGGACGTTGGCGCGGCACTGAAATTACCCCTCAGCCGCTTAAACATGTTATTATTTATTCTCATACCCAGATACGCTCAATTTGACAATGGGATACTTCAGCGAGAATGCCGGTAAGGAAACGTGCTGAAAATTAGCGTTATTCTTGCGAATGTGCACAATGTCCCCCAAAATAGATGCGACAGTGTCCCCCCCCCCTCGATGTTCATTTTTTTCTACGCTCCTCCCCCCTTTTCCTCGTTTCAACGATGAAAAGCGACGCATTAACAATTCCCAATTTATCGTCACTTGGTCTGGTCTAATTGCTGAAAAATTAACCAGTAATTGCTCCCATTGTTCTCTCCATTGCGATATTAAATTTGAAGGTGTGGCGTAGAGCAGGGGGGGGGGATGGAGGACGTAGTGTGCTGCTCGCAGCGCGCATGGATTTTCGGATAGCTCGCTTCCGTAATGAGTGTCGGGTCATTCTCCAGCAAAGATTTCTACGTAGATTCAGCGGAGAATTTTGACTATTTTGCCCGACTCGTCTTTCCAATATGCTTAGATTTTAGCGGCAACATCAGTGGCGTGCCCAGGATTTTCGAAAGGAGGTTACTTTTAGTTGTTAATCCTCATTTTAGCAGGTTTTTCCGCCTTTGACGTTCTTTACTTTTAGGAATACTGAGCTAAAGGGGGAGAGGTTATAACCCCACCAACCCCCTCCACGCTACTGGATGAGATCCTACTTGAGTCGTTGTTGTAGATTGCTCTTTGTTGTTGATGTTTTAACCAGTGTTGTCAATTTAGCTGCCATTGTTGTTGATTGGTTGTCGCTAATGTTGGTTGGTCGTCGCTGTTGTTCATTTAATTTCAGTTGATCTTATTTAGTTGGCGATGTTGTTGATTTAGTTGACGTCGTTAATGAATTAATTGGCGTTATTTTTATTTAGTTGGCGTTGGCGTTTTTGTAGATTTAACTAGCGTTATTTTTATTTAGTTGGCGTCGTTGTTGAATCAATTGGCGTTATTTTTATTTAGTTGGCGTTGGCGTTTTTGTAGATTTAACTAGCGTTATTTTTATTTAGTTGGCGTCGTTGTTGAATTAATTGGCGTTGGCGTTTTTGTAGAATTAATTATCGTTATTTTTTATTTAGTTGGCGTCGTTGTTGAATTAATTGGCGTTATTTTTATTTAGTTGTCGTTGGCGTTTTTGTAGATTTAATTAGCGTTATTTTTTATTTAGTTGGCGTCGTTGTTTAATTAATTGGCGTTATTTTTATTTAAATAGTTTGTGTTATTGGTAAATTGATGTTGTAGATTTAATTGTCGTTCTTTTCGGCGTTGTTGTTGTTGATTCAGTTCATATTGTTTATTTTTGATTTGATAATTTTACAAATTTTGAGTCACTTTTCTGTCACTTTTGGCGAATTGCGAAGACCAGGATTAGTAATGATATGATGAAATTCATGAAGGGTCACTCACAAAGAACGTCCATGCCAAGGCCTAGATTCGAACTCGGGACCGCTGATGTCACAGCACGCTGCGCTAACCACTCCGCCACGGAGATTGGCAACGATAAAAAAACATTCAAATATTAACCCATGCCAAGTCTGAGGCTAGAAACAGGAACACTCAAGCCAGTATTTATACTTGATGGAACAAAAAACACGTATTTCTTCCTTTGGGCTCCTCTATACACCTGCCAAGTTTCATGGAAATCGGAGGGGGACACTTAGATAACCTCCCTTGTTAGTCTGCATATATTATAATGTTTTATTTTAATTTTTAAAACTGTAACTGTAGAACAATTGTATACTTTTTGTATAACATTTCTATCTTGTAAATGCGTTAAAGGTTTCATCCTGGAATGGAATGTCTCACATTTATGTGTGTTTCCATTTACAATAAATTCGAATGAATACATATTCGTTTCAATGGAATTTACAAAATCACCTCTGACATTTTATTTTATTAATTATTTTTGTGCACGAGTGTGTTAGCCGATGAGTAGCAAATTATTTTAGGAACAACACTTGAAAAAATCTTGTAGGACTAACAAATGAAAAATTTCTTTGTAATCGAAGATCATAATACCTTTTAAGGTGTGGTAATATTATAGTGGTATTGAGATACGAAACTATCGGATCCGGATCCGGATCCGAATTTTCAGATCCGGAACTTTCGGAACAGGATCCAGATCCGGAACTATCGGATCCGGATCCAGATCCGAAACTTTCGGATCCGGATTCAGTTCCGGAACTTTCGGATCCAAACGGATCCGGATTTTTCGGATCCGGATCCGTTTGGCCATCCCTAATCCGAACCACTATGTGCCTCCACCAGCTATCGAACCGGGACCTCTTGATCACAAGGCGACGACGCTACCGCTGCACCATCGGGGAGGCCCTTGATTCGTTGACAATGATGTCCTTATTGTTTATTCAAATATCACCGCCACTCACAAATTGAAGACTAAAATTAGTAACGCTGTAAGCTTTCCACGTTAAACTGTGAAATGTGCAATGCTTTATAATGTGGTAAACGTGAAATGTGGCTGGTAGCCCTCTAAGTAGTTCAAAGGGCGTGTAAAGAGGTCACTGGTGTGTACGTTCATACGGGCTGATGTGCGATACGATGCGATTTCCCAACACTTTTGGCACTTACAACGTTTACCACTTTTAGTCCTCAGTTAACAACAAAGATGACTGATCATAAGAAACAATACTGTTTTGGATGTTCGAAGTAGAAATTTAGGAAGATACGTGAGAGTTTATGGATATGAAGTCCAATATAAATTTTCTGCACCTTTTTAGTATCCAAGTTCAAATTTATCCTCCTTAGAAGTAGTAGATATTAAGAAACGTAGACCCAGTGGTTTAGGCGCCATCTTATGGTGTTCTAGAGTGTGTTCTGAAGCATAACAAATGTGTACAGAGGTACAGACAATGCCATGAATTGCTTTGAGAGTGACAATAGCTTGCCAGTCCTTACTTTCATTCAGTGATGTGCGTCTACGTGTAAACAACGATAGTCTACATTCTACACGTAGACTATTTTAAACACTTAGATTACGTAATCTATGTAAACAACATGGCGAAAGGTGATAACTTAGCAAAGGGCGCCGTGGAATTAAAAGAAAATTATACTGCGTATCAGTTGCTGATGTGTGAGGAGAACTTTTCATACTCTTCCTTCCAAATTCGAACAATTTCTCACCTAGGAAGAAACCTAATATAGGAAATATTCTAGTGTTTTATGGGAAAAAGACCACGTTTGCCTCACGACTGTCATCTGTTGTTGATTTTTGCATACTATTTATTTTCTTCCATAGTAGAAGAGAAGATAAATTTTGGTGTAAATAGGATTCTTTTCATTTCGATAGGAACCAATATAGTTGAAAATGTCACTTTCCTTTCATGAAACCCTTGAAAATTAATTTTAATGCACTTTAGATTGTCTACGTAGTCTATGTAAACTACAACCCAATGTAATCTACGCGTAGATTACGTGTAGACAATGCATGTAGACGTAAACTTATAGTCTACGGCACATCACTGCTTTCATTATACAAACGTTGGTATTAAATGGCCGGTTTCTTCATGGGGAAAAAACGTTGTAGCTTCTCTTTTCGCTGTCATTGGGCGTAAACATACATGTCCGATTTCAGACCACACCACTGTGAGACGCTCTCTACATAACAATAAAAGAACAATAGAAACTTAGTGTCTTGTTTCCGTGTTAGACATTTCTTCAAAGCAAGCAAATGAGGAAAAAGGTCCAGGGGAATAACCACAATCTCTCTCTCTGTCTCTCTCTCTCTCTCTCTCTTTCCTTTCCGGAAGAAAGAATTCCAATACTTCATTACATTTTCAGCTCCACACACATTGTCAAGCAAATTGAATCTGGGAAGGGGGATAGGAGGAGGGAGGGACCTAATTTTACATAAAGGAAGACGAGGATGGAGAGTGGGGGAGAGGATGGGAAGGGGGAGGGAAGATGAAAAGGGCAACAAATGGAATCCCAAAGCATCCAATACGAGACCAATCTTTATGGATAATCCGAGCCTATTTGGATTTGAATAGCGACTGATTGCCGGACATTTTCGCAAGGGAATCTCGAACGAAAGACAAGATGGAAAGAATCACAGGGGCAAAGAGAAAGAATGTACATTTTCTGGTGATTTCAAAAATTAGTTTATTTTTCATTTTTTTTTTTCTCGTTACACGTTCCTGTCTTTTTCCCTTCTTTTTTGGTCGATATGCCAATCTCTAGCCTCAGGCTTTTTTACTTTTCTTGAAATGAGATTCAGAATTGGGAATTTGACATTAGGGTATATGGAAAAGATATCGTTCCTTTCCCGCCGGCCTCCGTGGCGGAGGGGTTAGCACAGCGCACTACGACGCCAGGGAACAACCAGAGTTCGAATCCCGGTCAGAATATACTGTTCTTTGTGAGGTCCCTTCATCAATTTAATCATAGGGTTTCCAATGATTAATGAGCCTTGTAATCAAGGGTCCCATGGAGGCACATAGTGGTTCGGATCCCACTTTAAACTGTAGGTCCAGTCCCGATTAGCCTTACTGTGCAAAAAGTGGACTTAAACCACGAAATCAATCAATCAGTTTCATCATATCATCACTCATTCTTATCTTCGCGATTAGCCAAAAGTGTTACAACACTAAATAAAATAAATCAAGTCTATCAATATTTTCTCCTAATCAAGATACAACGTACGTACTTACGTAACGTTAAATTTCAAATAGCAATACAGCTACTGATACAATGTCAGATCATATGAAAAGGGAAAATTATCACGATCCTCCAGTTAATATCAAATTTCCTGTAATTTGAAGCTAAGCAAAGTACTTTCGGCGACGTAAGTAGTCATAGACGTGACGCTGACGCCAACTTAATAGAAGCGACGCCAAATAAATCAACAGCAACGCAAAATAAATAGAAACAACGACAATTAAATAAACATTAACGCAAAATAAATAGAAGCAACGACAATTAAATCAACAGTGACTCAAAATAAATTGAAACAACGTCAATTAAATCAACAGCAACGTTAAATAAATAGAAATAACGCCAATTAAATCAACAGCAACGGAAAATAAATTGAAACAACGTCAGTTAAATCAACAGCAACGCAAAATAATAGAAACAACGCCAATAAAATCGAGAGCAACACAAAATAAATAGAAACAACGCCAATTAAATCAACAACAACGCAAAATAAATTGAAACAACATCAATTAAATCAAGAGCAACGTTAAATAAATAGAAATAACGCCAATTAAATCAACAGCAACGCAAAATAAATAGAAATAACGCCAATTAGATCAACAGCAACGCAAAATAAATTGAAGCAACGTCAGTTAAATTAACAGCAACGCAAAATAATAGAAACAACTCAAAATAATAGAAAGAACGCCAAATAAATCAACAGCAACGCAAAATATGTAGAAATAAACCAATCAAATCAATAAAAACGCCAATGGGTGCAAAAATATCAGCAATCAAATCCGCAGAAACGCCAACTAAATCAATAGGCATAACAAGTTATGAATAACGCAAGCTAGACAGAGCTAACAAGGTTAAACAATTTTGTATTGATGTGAACAGGACCGGAGATGCAATTATAATAAAATGATATGTTTAAGTGTACATTTCATGGATTGAAATAAAAACAGAATTCTACCCCTTAACACAAGATGTAAAGTAATAAAAGAATGAAAACTGATGGACAATTTGCCTACTCTCATCTTTGCCGTTGACTGTACAATTGTAAATTTGCAATTTTATGGTCGAAAGTAAGGGAAAGAAATCAACTTATCGATAGACCCTCCTACCCAATGGTTACGATTAATTGTCGCATTTTAGGTCTTAACCTATTTTTTCCTTTGCCGTTAAATAAGAAATAACAAGTTATGTCAGCGTTTCATTAAAGAACGTAACAACTGACGAAGTTTTAGAGTGCCTAAAATAACCTATTTTGCTTGTTAGAACCTATGTTAGGTTTATTTGCCTACATTGAACCTTTTTTCAGGATTTTATTTTTTTAGGTTTTTACAGAATTTTTATATCTCACATAGGTATTTACAGGGTTTGGTGGCGAAATTCAATGACTGGCGTATTTAAAACATGTTTTCTGTCGATTTTCCTTAAAAGCTTTAAACAAAACAAAAATATGTCTGACGTCATTGTTACCTGCAGACAGCTGCAGCGAAATGGGACAGTTCCTCCCTACTTTTTACCCCTGCGCTATAGACTCTTAATGCTAAGTCTTGCCTACTAAGATAAAATAAACTGTCCTTCCCCTCACAATTCTCAGTTTAAACACCCAATCGTCTCTATTGCCTGCACCAGCCTGTACAGTCCCAAGTGCAAACTTCTAATCTTAGTTGCCTTGCTCGCTTTCTTGTCAGTTTGGTCCTTTTTAGCATTTACGCCTTGCGAAGTAATGTTTCAGCATTCAAATTTGAGCTACTGACTATCTTTCTGTTGAAAGATAATTTTCAGCACATGAAATTATCCTCCTCACAGACAAAAGGCGAAATTTGAGTGTGGATATTGCGAAAAGATTCATGGTGGTAACTAGGACCATGATAAAAGTCAAGTATAAGTTCTGGTTTTCAAGGCGAACTTTCCAAAAATTCAAGCATACAAGCAATTTCTTTCTCTATTCCATACTTACGTATTAACAACTCTCACCCTCCCTTCCACACACAAAAATATTAACAATATAAATGGCTTGTATGATTCCAATGTACTCTAAAATTTACCTAATGAACTTCAAGATATTTTGCAATAATCTTCCGTCTGCCAGATAGATTGTTCTACAAAATACACTAACTGAGTAATCGGATTGAGAAAATTTTGTTTTATTTTCCATGCGGTTTTCTTTTTCTTTCTTAAAAAAATAAAACCTTCCTTCAGGGCATTTAGAAACATGTATAAATTTAATGGGATTTGGATTAATAAAAGATTCAATTTTTCACATCTACGTAGAAAAAATTGAAATAGAGAAAACATCCGCTTGTTCCTTATTTCATGTTTTGCCAAAATTCATGAATAATTTCCAGAGCCAATAAATTCACGTGTAACTCCCGGAATTCAAGGAATTCCAAATGAGTAACCACTCTGATATTGTGCAGTAAATTAGCCTATATATAACGTAATTCAGTTTTCATATCAACAAGTACCTTCTTCTGACAGCACAACTGCAGTATTATAATAATTTGTAGATAATTTTGAAAATGATATAAAGAAATGAAAGTTTGTTCAGAAAATTAATATTTGGTTATCACGGTTCTTGCAAAATTTTGTATTTAACTATTGCATCTAATCAGTATTTTTCAGGAAATTTTGTACCAAATTAAGACTTTCTGCAACCTATTTCAAAATTTTTCGAGCCTAATTTAAGGTTTTTAGAACCTATTTTAGGATTTTTAGAGCCTATTTTAGAAACCTAAAAGCACACTTTTTAGAAGCTAAAATTCCGAGGTCTAATGATACTAAAATTACTTAATGTTGCAGACTGCAACAATCTGAAAAATCCTAAATTTAATTTTCGTAGTTTTTAATAGGTTCATATTATAATATTTCAGAGTTCGGGGTGGGGGTGGGGGCATGGCCCTTCCCCTAGGTATGGGCCTGATGAGACGTCTCGTGAGCAATACCATTCACAGACGATTATACAGGATACAAGTCCAGGCGCCAGAGCCTCGGTTGTTTGCAAAAATTCAGGGTGTACTACGCGGAAAAAAGGATTCACAATAATGAAAGGTGTGCAAAACTGTAGCTTTTACAATCTCTTACGGCGGGCGGCCGACATGCTGGCAAGGGAAGTGGGGAGCTGGGAATACGCAGCAGACCAAGTAAACAACAGCGGTGGCGCCGCGAGTTACGACGTGGCGGGAGAAGTACTACGCACACCTCGTTCTACAGACTGCTGCGTTTCTTAGAGCGTTGGATTGGTGGCTTCCCGCTCACCGCATGTTGCCAGCCCGCCGTAAACTGGACAAGGGCTATAGAGACAATTTGCTCTCATGAAGAGACAAGACGTCAGGAAACTCTTTCAGATGTGGTTCTCTCTTCAACAAAATAACGCTGGACAATTTTCCTCTGAAAATTTTTCGAAATTTCCTTATTTTTTTTTTCTAGTGGTGAGGTTGGGGGTGCATTTCTTTCTTCTCCGCTTCGATGTCTTTTACCGCCACCCCTTTTCTTCGTGGCCTCCCTATTTGTGCTCCGATTGAATTTTCCATCCGCAACTCGGGGTCCAATACGTGGCGCCATCATTACGCTGCCTTTGCCAAAAGACGTGGAAAATTGCTCCCGGTTTAAGAGGATTTCCCGTCCTGCTTTGCAAAAAGGAGACTGGCAAAAAAGGGGGAGGGAGGGGGGTGTGCAGGCAGGATAGGGCGGTCTTTTCGCAAGAGGCGAAAGGAAAGAACTGCGAGGGTGGCGAAAAGTAGCAAGATGGCGGATAGAGAGGGGGTGAGTACAAGGGGGTTGGGGGAGGGTGTAACTGTCATTCTACAGAGGATTATATTTACACTTTATTGACGTCGCCGTACTCGCTTCGCCGGCAACGTGGCAAATTCGGTATTCTCAGTGTTGCCAACCTATGCGATATTCTTGGTAGCGGCCCGATCTGGCCATTATGACGGGTGTAACCAGAAACTCTATTATTATGTAGGGGAATATAGGGAAAGAGCGAACACCTTGTTTTGAAAGACGAATTGTAAGTTACACGTAGAGTAAAGAGATTACAATGGTAGGACATGAAAAGTAGATGTTTCTAGTATCATAGTAATGACACGCTTATGAAATTAGACAAACAACAAATGTGTCACAGGGAATATTTCCAAACTCTCCAAAAATTCACTTGTGCTCCGGTGGATGGGACAAGATTAAACAGTGCACGGGGTAAGAATGAACGCACAAGTAAGCATTGGGCGTTTAATGAAATACATATTACATTACAATGAGCTGAATGTTGTATTTGGAACATATATTTTAAAGAAAAATTGATATGTGATCAATAATTGGAATGTAACTTGTAGTGGCTCTGAATGAGAAAGTCCTCCTAATGTATTTAAAAGTATGAACACAAACCCCGTGGCGTAGTGGTTAGCACATTATTATTTTTGTAAAGAATATTGAAACTTGCAGGTCATCTTACAAGAAAAAGATATGGGTGTGACTCATCGCACCAAACTCAAACACCTTTTTGGTCAAGCGTCGTATTTCATCTTCTGACGCAAGAGAGGAATGCTTTCGTTGTTAGGTTCGAATCTCTCAGAATAAATATACTAGGTACATTTAGTGTAACGCCGAAAGCCTGACGTCAGAAGACAAAATGCGGCGCTTAACTCAGAAGTTGTTTGAGTTTTGTGCTACAAGTGAGATCCAAAACATTAAAAAGTGGTGGGTTTTTCTGTACTACCTGCAGAGGTAAATACATCAGCATTAGAACAGTAGTCACTCGGGGAAATATGCCCATCGGGGTTAAATGCCCACCCCCTCGTATCTTGCGCAATGTTAATGTTGTGTCAACTCCGCGAATCTTGTTTGAAAGCGCCCTCGTGGTGAGACGAGGCAGCAGGTTTGGAGCTTGTGAGAAGATTCTGAAGCCATTCAGGGTTAATTTCATGAGGTAAGAAGACAATTTTTGAGGTAATATTTTATTGGACGTTGCTGTATTAACAGTGTGCAATAATATTCCCAAGAGAGAAAGAAACTGAATTATATTTGGTGTCAAGATCAAGAGTCAGGGAAACATATCTGCAGAGTGAAACTGTCGCATGCTGCTCAGAGTTGCCAACCCAGTGATTCAAGTTTCTGCTTGTAGCTGTGGGGTGATATGCCCACAGAAATTAAGTACAATATGCCCATGGGCATTGCTATGATAAGAAAGGACCACAATGTGACTGGATCCAGTGTATTCGTTGTAGTACGAGTATGTTGATAATGCTTGAAATATGAACCAAATTTAGGTCCATATGTCCAAAATGCAATGCATTTCTCACAAATATAAACAGTAAATGAGGCTATGGTAAATTCAAAATAAATGTTGTTAGAAACACTATGCTTGTCTGTACAAATGATGTTCTGTTTACGAAACAAACGTTCATAATCTTCCAGTTAATGCTGTGCTTTAAATATGTCATGTCAAGTATTATAACAATTGTTTCTTGTATTGGACATTTTACCGCTAATGGGTGAGCATTTTACCCTGAAAACGGGGTGATTTGCCCAAATTGACGTTCATCTGTTTATTTCTCTCTTGTTCTTTTCCTATATGACTTACAGTAATAAAACTTATAGGTAACAATAACTAAACATGTAGCTTTCATTTGACATCCTTATCATTGCGACACTCCTTCATTTAGCGAAGCTATAAACCGCCAAAAAAAAAAGTTGGGCGTATTCCCCCGAGTGACTCTACTGAAAACTTGTTGTAAATAGTTACAATAGATGGAGCGAGTAAAAACATTATCAGCAATCTGTGTGTGCACGATAAGAAATTAAAAGGTGGAAGTTTTATAATAAAAATTGTTGTAAAATAAAATATAGAAATTTTTAATGTCGAAGAGAAGAGTTTCTAAATTGAAGACAGCAACAATCCAGTGTAATTATTAGGAACAATCAGGACAAGTGTATATTGACTTAATACTTCTAAACACATTTTAAAGTAACTGCGTAGTTGAAAACTTCCTACCAGTGTCTTCAACGGAGTCTCCTGAACGCATGCGGTGCATGCTGCGCATGCGTCAATTGTGGGAAAAAGGACAGCTTGCTCTGTGGCGACATTAATGAGCATTTCTACATTCTAATTTCTTCATATAGGAGAAGTATTTTACACGAGAGCGCTAAACTAAGATTATATTACATTTCTTGCATTTGAAGTGACGCATGCGTCAATTGTGGGAAAATAATTATTACTTTCTTTCACTTCAGATGCAAAAAATGTAATATAAGCTTAGTTGAGCGCTCTCGTGTAAAATAAATACTTCTCCTATATGAAGAAATTAGAATGTAGAAATCCTCACTAATGTCGTCGCAGAGCAAGCTGTCCTTTTTCTCCCACAATTAACGATTGCGCAGCATGCACTGCATGCGTTCAGGAGAAGCCTCTGGTCTTCAATGTATCTGAATAAAGGCAATGTACACCATGTTTGGCGTTATTTACGAACATGTTCTTATTTCTTCACATGCGTCAATATTGAAATACATAGGCTAAGCATTAAGTACAATACATCATTTGCACTAAGTCCTGAAGCGGTGTAGTGTGTGGTGTATGGTCACGTGGTGCGTACTAACTAATCAAATGAACGTTTAAAGTATCAGGCAGGCATTTGTTGAATCTTCTGAACTTGAATACCGGCATTTCGTCTACTTGGTGAACGTAATTTTCTTGCACCAGCCTGACACCGGGATATGCATGCACTATACCCAGTGTCAAAAAGTGCAACGAACTAGACTGAGCTAATATCATCAAGCTGGATTGTGCTGCCACCTAATTACACCTATAGAAACTACTCACTATTATTATCAGCTGTCCCACATAAGTTTGTGACCTATTTACTAACTTACCCTCGCATAAACTTATACACACAAGTGAGGTTAGGTTTATCCATTAAGTTTCAAGTTTCTTGTCGTAATAGTTCCTGAGATAATGAATAGAGAGAAACGGAGGAAGAAGGCCATTCTTTGAGGATGCTTTTTCCAGTTTCTGTAATTAGTGTTCTTAAATCTAATTACGCAGGACAACGTAAATATTTATTTTCCCTCTAGAAGCGCCTCTTTTTTCTCTGTTTTTCTGCTTCCCCGCCAAAGATTGGCTCTCTTCGAGGCGCTGGAGTAAAGATTGGAAACCCAAACCTACAATTAATGGGAGGTTTTACAACGCTCGCTCAGTGTTGCCAGAATTAAGTATCCATTATCGGAAACGAGTATATTTTCGTTTTACGATCGGCTGAAAGGAGCTGCTAGAGAAACCGTAACTTTTGCGTTCGCGGATGAGTTTTTAATTGTGTGACGTCAGGCTGTTAAGGGAAAAAAAGGAGCGAAAACAAGCGAAAATACATGCTTACGATGACGCACATCCTTCAAGGTTGGCAGGAGATTGAGTTTTTTAGGAGAAATTGCGACAATTTGTCAACTGTGACGCTGTAATATACATATATTGGTGAATAGTTGTTGAGGAATAAGAACTTCTGATATTCATTTATAACAGACAGGGTTGCCAGTGCTTAAAAATTCAACCAATACCAAGTGTAATGGCTGAACATGGATTTATACGTGATTCCTATGAATCGCTTGTGTTCTTATTATTATCTAGTTTTTATGCCTCTTCAGGCTAATCGCAACGATGGATATGAAATACATAAAATTGATGTATAGACGTCGTACTTGTTCATTGTGACGTTTCTTTTCAAACAGCATAACATAAAATGCAATTGCTAATTTGAATCTGCCCGTGACTTCAGCAAACCTCAAATCGCCGATTAAATAAGCGCGTTGAACATCTTTAGTGTTCTTCAATGGATGAAACCCAGCATTTTCGTCAAATACTATACTTTGCATAACAGGGTAAATTATATTAACGTACTCTGTGACGTATTATCCACCGCCGGTTAAACAACCTTTTTCATATATTTTTAAAATTTAATTTTAATATATGTGCAATTGCTCATTATAGATTGATTGATTGATTTGCTTTATTTTACTTCGCTTTTATGCCACTTTTGGCTAATTTGCGAAGATGGGGATGAGTGATGACATGATGAAATTGACGAATAGACACTCACAAACATCCATGCCCAGGCCGGGATTCGAACCCGCGACTCATTCATTATATATTATGTAAACTATTCCAACGAGCTCTAAAACCAGAATTTAATATATTTTTAAAGAACTTGAAGACTGGTTTAAGTAAGTCGATGTTCGTTCTCAATCGCAGCCTTCTGACGACCCGGTTATCTCCTCGGTTGTACGCGGGAGTCGAAGCGAGTGGCCTGTGGGATCAGTTGCACCGCTGCAAACTGCGTTGGAGGAAGAACACTGCTTGCTCCTGCCTGCTTTCTGTGCCGCGCTTGGAAGATACAGTGTTGCTACATGAAGGGAAATTTCCCTTGGTGCCGGGAAATCTGTCTAATATTAGGTAAAAAAAGGGAGACTTTATGAAAATATAGAAATTGAATTTGACCTTGTCGGATTTCTGCTTTTATTTTACCTTGGTGTTTTATTACTATTAAACACAATATATAACAATTGTTGCTGAAAATCAGAATTTTCAGAATACACCACTGATATAATCTAAGCAGCAATCTGATACCATTCACACGAAAGGAATGTTTTGAGAACTTGCTACTAGATGGCACCACTGTACAGACTCAACTTTTCAGTGCAGTGGACATTTAATGAAGCCATAAACTGGACCGCGTAATCTTTCCTTAATGTACGAATTGAGTGTACGGTAAACTGCGGATTCTCCATGCTTCAGAGCTTTTTGCGCACTGCACGTCTCCGGACTAGGACGTGTAATCCTAAATTAAATCAAATTAATTCCAGCTTAAGTTCGACAGAGGCACAGAATTTGTCTGGAATTCAGGAGTATAGAGATCTTTGTGGCCAGTTTCATAGTGTGGACAGTCTGTATCGCACATTCTTTTCAAAGCAGGGTGTGTGTTGGTGAGGAAAATAATGCTGGTGACACGTAAAACTGCTACTAACATCTTCAGGATCGGTAGTAAAGTGAACAACCGGTGCTAGCAGGCCTCAATATGGAGGAAAGAGAAGCTAAAGGCCCAGTTTTGCATTGGTAATAAATATTTTGAGTTAAAAATATGTTAAACAAGTTTTATAATATGTTTCAAATATGGTACATAGGTAAGTAGGTCACAAAAGTTGATTAAAGAAAATACTAAGTGAGATACTGACTTGAAAACCGTTTTCATTTGTCAGCATAATCTCCATCATCATTCATAAACTTATCCGTCCCCCAAAACCTGCTGCATAAAACCCTTTGGGCTGCTGTCCCAGCCATAGTCGCACCTCACATTCAACATCATCATCATCCATTTCTCTAGTGCAAATACTGGCAAATTTTCGTCCCTCGTCCTTGAATTCGGGTCTTACACTTTTTGAACGCCCCTCGTATATTAATCCAATAAAAAGGCCGACATGAAAACGACAATCGTTTGAGAATAATGAATCCATGCACCAAACAATAGTTATTCGAGAGATGAAAGACCACAAGCAAACCGATGTGGTACTGAAATCCGTTGCAGAATACATCTGAAAAATACTGACCAATGCAACACAACAGTCCTCGATGTCCCCTACCGTTTCTCGGACGCAATTCTTTATTTATTTATTTCTCCTTTACCTCGACGGAGACCATAAAAGGGGAAGGGAGACCTTCAGTAAAGCAAAGGCAGAAAACTTCAAAGGTGCAGTTTCAATAAAATTAAATGCTCACAGGTAAACGACAAACAACGTACGAGAAGGGGGAGGAAGAGGATAGGGGAGGGGGAAGATTGGGGGGTTAGAAGGAAAGGGGGGCACATCGAGTCTCGTTCCTTCTTTCCTTGCTTGGAGAAACCTTAATTTTTCCTTCCCTTCCGGAGAAAAATAAACAAAAAAAATATATAAAAGAAACAAATACGAAAAGTCGAATTAAGGCGTGTGTTCGCTGGGGACTATCTCAAAATGAAGGTTCGACAATCGCATTATGTATGGTTGAAAACATTTTGTAGGGGGGAAAACAACCAAATGGTTATAAGAAATGCAAAAGGGAGAAAATTTAAATTGTCTTTTCTTTCTCTTAAAGAAGCATGAGATGTTAATAAAATTTCATTTGCAAAAAAATAAAGAAAAAGGGGATGAGTTGAACAAGAAACAAGGCATCAAGAAAAAAAAACCAACAAGGGCTGAAATGAACATTTTAGGGAAGATGTCCATATAAACAGTCAAGTACATAGGCCTAATTATAATCAGCTTATTTGACGACAAACAGGACTATAATAATTTAATTTGCCTTTTGTGTTATCGCCGAATGAAGGCAATATATTTTTAACGAGCAGTATTAACTGGAGGTTATTATGTACAGGGTGATTCATAAAAGTGTAACGGTGTTAAAAACATTATAAATTTAAAGTGAAGGAATCGTGGTGGTTCATTGATACATATACGAGGGGCATTCCATTGTTACAAGTTGGACACGCTGACTATATTTTTTATATTAAAGTTACTATTCTGCTGATAGTTAAGTAACATTTCTATTACAGTTTCTATGCATTGAAATATGACACTTAACACTGTTGATAACTACCCTTAATATACTTTCCCAGATTCGTAGCTGTAAGTGAACAATTTTGTGTCACTGGTAGGACAGACGACACGCTGCCTCTTCAGTCAATAAGAAATTTATTTTAATTTCTGTGAATTGTTAAATCTAACATTCCCCGTCCAGTAGCGAATGAAGAACTTGTCACAACTTACTCCTAGAATATTGTCGATCAAAGAGTTTTATACAGGAAGCAGCAAAGACGTTTACTTTCAGAGGGTAATCTGCCAGTCTCATTGCTCACTCAGAAGTGTTTAAATGTAAAACATGGGTTTTACATTTATTACTAAATGCTAAGTTAGGTATTCACACCTAACCCCTTTAGGGCCGTAGCATCAAGTGCTACAATTGGTGTCGTTGAGCAACATCCCTTGTTTCGATTCCAGCGTTCTACAGGGTGGAACGCTAGGAAATAAAGAAAAAGAAATTGTTCCAGACAAAGAGAAAAGACCTTTGAATATTCTAGTGGAGTTGAGGGGGAAATGTGACAGTTAAAGGAGAAATTAATTGTTTTTCTTTTGTCACGGGTGGGACACAATAGAAAGCAAACATTAATGAAGAACCATCTGAAAATACCTTCTAACTTAACTATGTATAAAACTTGATTTTTTATGCAAATGATATTTTTAGATTGTTCACTCACAAGACAGGATAAAATTACGGCGTAACTTGGGGCCTAACTTTGGGGGGGGGAGCAAAATCCAACTTGGAACTTAACTTTGGGGGGCATAATCAAACTTGGCACTTAACTTGGTGCGGGGGGAATTAATAAGTTTTCCAAAAATAGCATTCAGAACTATTTTGCTTAATAGCTTACATTTGCGCAATCATAAAAACATACGCTTCAATACTTTGTTAACAAAATTATCTTTAAGTATTAAATTTAGTAGCCTGAAAATTTAGAGGGGGGGGAAAGTGCCCACCCTTGCCTCCGCCAGTTACGCCTATGAGTTACAGCATTGCATTTAATTTTAAATTTTGAGGTTCAGTGACACTTTCACATGAAATGTCCCAATGGTATTGTGTACAACCGGTAGAGGCGCTGCTGTAACAAACATTTGAAAATGACAACAAAGTAGCCAGTACAAAACGATACACTAGACTTGAGGAAATCACTTTCACTTACCAAGCAATTCGTGCAGTGCGAGCATCCCGCCTTCATACTGTACCTGAAGTCTATAGGGGAGCCGCTTGCAACGAGAATTTTAAAAAATACTGTGGGGGAAGACGCCCTCCTTTTCACGTAACCCTATCCTATCTCTTGTAACATGATTACAATACCCCCGATGGCGCAGTGGTAGCGTCTTCGCCTTGTAATCAAGGGGTCCCGGGTTCGATACCCGGCGGAGGCACAATTGGTTCGGATCCCACTTTAAACTGTAGGTCCAGTCCCGATTAGCCTTACTGTGTATAAAGTGGACTTAAAACAACAAATCAATCCAATCAATACAATGATTACAATACCACACCGCACTGTTACTCATGAATCAGCTGACTACGTCACCGATGACTTGTTAAGAATACGTTTAAATGTTTTGCAGAGACGATTGAGAAACGTGTGGACATTAAGGCTTGGGTCTCACTTATCACACCCAACTCCAACACCTATTGGTCAAGCACCATATTTCGTCTTCTGGAAGTCAGGCTAAATACTTTAGTGGTTAGGATAAATGTAGTGTGTTTATGCTAAGAGATTTACGTATTTAAACAGGGTTGTAAAGGTACACAAACCCATAAATTGTAATAGGTTCTATTGAGTTCCTTTTTATCTCCGGAACCTTTATTATGATTCACCCTGTATATAAACATTTACCCTTTTTTGTTAGATACGCCACAGTTACAGCAACAGCAAGATTACATGGTTATGAGTGTGAAAGAGGCATTCTTTATTTCTCCTACAAGTTGCCGTGCTTGCATAGGCGCTGACTATAGGGGGGAACAAGGCACTCCCTGTCCCATAAAATTCTCCAAGAAGATCATCACATACCACATAAAACGTGAATCTTGCTCCCCAAAATATTTATTTGAAATAGGGACTACTGCGAGCTCGCTAACTGATTGGTCATGCACGCTTGCGTCAGAGCGAGTGTCTGCATCTGATTCGCCGCAAGGCCCTCTCCCTCCATCAGCACATTTGTAATCTTGCCACACAGGGTTTTTGCAGTGACCTCGTATATATCGCAAAGGGAATTTCAACCACGGGAATACAAGAAACAGCGGTCAAACATACTTTTACTTACATTGACAATCACAGACGAGATATGATAGTTCCGTTGCTTTAAAGAAACGGTTCGATTGCTCTGAAAGAAATTTATGCATTGGTTCTTTTGAACTCGTGGTCTTTAATTACACTAAAAGGAAAGGGTTAGATAAAAAAGAGAAACAAACACAAAAAATAGCGGACCAAACCTTGCAAACTTGTACAAAAGGAATAAAAAGAGAATAAAAGAAGGTTATTCTCATTCATGTCGTTTATGCAGGAAGAATTTACGCGCCCTGGACTAATTTAAATGAAAGATACACAATTTAAATTCCGTCCAAGTTGCGTATTGTTTCATTTCAATACGGAATTTCGATCAGATTTAAATTGATCTGGAAAAAAGCTTCTTGCACCGTATTTTAAATCATCCGAAGAAAAAGGTTCCTGGACCGAATTGAAATATTTTAAATATAAAAAGTTTCTTTACGGTGTAGAACCGATTTATGCTTTCTGATTTTCTCTCCTGGACCGGAATTGAATTCATTTAAAATTCCTGGACCTTTAACAATACCGATTCATCCCCCATCGTCGCGATTAACCAAAAGTGGCATAAATCAAAATCTGAGCCACAAAACTTCAAGTCTCGGGAATGGAGAGAAATAACTGGCGTGACCACTCTTTCTCTGGTTATTCCAATATCGGATCACGTGTCACGAATCATTTCGTGTGTCGCTTTTATTGTCGCGCTATTTCTACGCCTCTGTGTCAGCCACGCCCACGGCTAACCGCTCCCAAGATTCTTTCTACTTCTTCTCCGCCCCCTTCCTCCGTCCGCCCCTGTACTCTTCAGACACGAACGTGGCGTGCGGGGGGAAGGAGGGGTGAAGTCCCAACATAGAAACTCAATTCCAGGAAGACGTTTAATATGAGTACAAGACTCTTATCTTTTATCGCTTCGTGCTCTAGGAGGAAACTGAAGGTTACGATACATGCGACACCTGGTGGCGGATTTGAAGGACTGAACTTGGTTAATAATAATTAGGGGCGTTATTATCTTCGCTATTTGCATTCATTATTATGCCCGTGGGCGAAGTAAAAACTATATGTTACAGTTCGAAAAGCAGACTCGAAATGCATAAACCAGGTCAGACGATAATGTTTTCGTGCATGTTGAATTACCGCAGTGGTAGCGTCGTCACCTTGTAATCAAGGGGTCCCGGGTTCGATACCCGGTAGAGGCACAGGTGGTACGGATCCCGCTTTAAACTGTAGGTCCAGTCCCGATTAGCCTCACTGTGCATAAAGTGGACTTAAACACCAACCCAACTCAATATACAGGGTGTCTCAAAAGTAATACCGCAAACTGACACAGGTGAAAGTACACTATAATAGAAGCAAAAAAGTCTCAGTGAACATGGGTCTGCAAACGAGCCGTTTTCGAGATAATCGCGAATGTGTGATTACAAGCCGGCACTGACTTCATTGTTTGTAAACGTAGTCCTACTTGGTAAAATGCTTTCGAAAACCACCGGTTCATTTCGGAATTGGTCACAAGCATGTACAATTCTCTGTACTGATTGTATCCATCCTGTTTGACTACAACGCCACCTCTCGGGAATGTTCTGTTTTGTAAACAAAGAGCAAACCTCAGAACGCGCAAGGAGTAAAGCACTCGGTGTTTACAAAATGCAATGAGTGACGGCTTCTTACCACACATTCGCACACATTATTAGCATTTTACCAACTAGGACGACGTTTACAAACAATGAGGTCAGTGGCGGCTTGTAACCACACATTAGCAATTATCTAGAAAACGGCTCGTTTGCGGACCCATGTTTACTGAGGCTTTTTTGCTTCTATTATCGTGTACTTTCACCTGTGTCAGTTTGCGCTATTACTTATGAGACACCCTGTATATATGAAGAAGTTCTGAAAAGTAATGCCTCCTTTGTTTTTCTTGGAAAACTGTTGAATTTACTCTAGAATTGTTGATCTTGAAGAGCCAAAGTCTCACCTTCTTTTTCTGATCATCAGAATCAAAGTGAACTCCTCTCAAGTGTTGTTTAAGATCGCACCACTCAAGTTCGTGGCGCTGAAGCAACTGTTGGCTAATGCGCAGTCTCTTCTGTTTCATGTCAGTAGTGAACCGTGCACAGGGTTTTCGGTATCCCAGATCTGTGATTATCGCCTGCACTCGCTCCCGTGATATGCTTGCTACACTTGTATGCAAGATCTGCCTGGGTTATGAGACGGTTCTCTCTAATGAACTCATCGTCACAATTCCGATGACCTTCTTCAGTGGCAGTTCGCGGCCTTCAACTTCGTTCTCTGTCATACACGTTGAAAGTTCCTTGGCTGGGGTTTTGATTACGAGGACGTCGTACAGTACTGACGTCTACACATTCATCCCCATAAAAGGCCTTCATTCTCCGATGAATGTCAACTGGGGGCACATTTTCTGCTGTTAGAAACTAGATCACCGCATGGCGCTTCAGGCGCACCGACATAGTGTGCTCCCAATTCAACACCCTCTGGCGGTAGAAGTTTCAAACGTGCAATGGAGAAGCAAGAAAGTCTGATGTGTTTACACCGTAACGTAAAATAGGAGGCATTACTTTTAAGCACGCCCTCGTACATTCAAATATACAGGGTGTTTCCGGGCTGATGATACAAACTTTCAGGGATGATAGAGAAGGGTACATGTATCAATTTGAGATAAGGAACCCTGGTATGGAAACGACTTAGTCGGAAGTTATAAGCGAAAATCGGTGTATGAAGATGTAATACTTTTATTACCTGCACAAGTTTCACAAGCTTCTACATTCACAACAGTTGTTCAAAGTGGTGTCCGCCAGCATGACATCGTCCCACAAAGTCCTGGTGTACCCGTTGGAACAACCCCGGTGTCGTTCGAACAATGTCACAGGCAGCGAGAATTCTTGCCAGGAAATCCTCTTCAGTCTCGACAGGTGTCTCGCACACAAGACTTTTCACATGACCCCACAAGAAGAAATCAAGTGGGGTCAGATCAGGTAACCGAGCTGGCCAAGGAACAGTTTGTGAAACTTGTGCAGGTAATAAAAGTATTACATCTTCATACACCGATTTTCCCTTATAACTTTCGACTAAGTCGTTTCCGGACCGGGGTTCCTTATCTCAAATTGATACATCTGCCCTTCTCCATCATCCCTGAAAGTTTGTATCATCAGCCAGGAAACACCCTGTATAACAAAGGTGAGTAGCTGTCCGTAGTAGCCAAGGTCACCCGCTAAGATACAACTCGGTAACTTTAAAATTAGGAATCACCTCATTGGATATCTAAACTTTGATCAATCTTTCCTTGTATGTTTCATATTTTTGCGTCGCTTGTATGCATCCTTAGATTAATATTTACGATGAGGATTTTTGGTAATCGGGTGGAATTGGTAAACGGACACTCCCAGAAGAATGAACATGCCTAGGACCGAACTGGAACTACCAGGAACCATTGGTAGCTTAAACCTCCAAAGAATACCAGTACCTGAACGATTAGGTAAATAAGGTAAAGAAGAGGGGGATACGGGAGAATGGCCCCACACATTCTCGATCTCAGACTTTTTCTTTAGATGATGTGATCAGCACAGACAAGGCATGAAAAATCCCATGAGATCACCCCCCCCCCCCCCGGAATCGAACTCGGGTCAGACGTCCTACCGACTAGACAATCACGACGTCACTTGAACAATTACACTAATATAATTTAAGGCAGATTGTAAAGGAAGACAAAGGCTAATCTTGTCGTCAGAGACGATTTATGGACCATTTCAGATACAAACCTCACAAGGCCATAAAATATTATCTTAAACGCGGTTTGTGAGACACACAGTTCACGAGGTAACAAATCAAGCAAGGTGAAGTAAAAATATGGCCCTTTTCCGCCCTTCGCTTTGAGAGAAAGGGGAAGGACACTTTACACAGACTCTTTGACAGGTGAGTGTTGCATGAGGCCTTATCTGATGCTATCATGCAGGAGCTCGTTGCGTTTATTTCTGGGTGTCTCTCATTAGCTAAACAAAGTCAAGTGGTGGCTAAGGTCAGTGAGAGTCTGGTCGGCATGGATTGCATGAGGCGACAATCATTTATAAACACTTTTAGTGTGTGTGTTCTGATCTAGCAGAGTGAGAAAATACTTGATTGAGTTTCTATTAACGCTTGTAGGTTTGTCAGCAGTTGAAAGAGAGAAAGAGGAGATGAAGTTGCAAAAGGAGATATGTGAGAGACAGAGACAAAGAGAGAGAGTAAGGAAGAGAGGAGATAGAGAAAGAAAGAAAAGGAGGAAGACGGAGAGAAAGAGAAATAAAGAGAGAAACGAGAAAGAAAATGAAAGAAACAAGAAGCGAGAAAAGAGAAAATCGAGAAGTAAGACAGAAATAAGAAATAGAGAAACAAGAGAGAGAGAGAACATGAAACAGTAAGCGAGAAAAAGTGAGAAATACAGAATAGATGGGGAAATAAGAGAAGAAAGAGGGAAATAGAGAAGACGGAAAGAGAAATAGTGAAGAGAAAAATAGAAATAAAGAAGGGAAAATAGAGAGAGAGAATGCAACAGAGATGCGAGAGTAAAAGTAGGGAAAGGAGAAGAGAGAAGAGAACAAAGAAATAGATAGAAAAACAAAGAAAGAGAGACAGAAAGAATGTAATAGAGATACGAAAGAGAAGAAAGACAGGCAAAGAGAGTGAGAGAGAGAACCGAGAGAGAAATAGAGGCGAGAGAAAGGGAAAGAGAAATATAGAAGAAAGGCATGCAAGAAGAGAGGAAGAGTGAAGGAAGAGGAATATCAGAAAATCGAAAGAGAGAAATAAAGAAGAAACCCATACAACGGGAGGGAAATCACAAAAAATGAATTGGTCAATTAGGGAGGGATTAAGCACGAACAAAAATATACTAAAACAAGATTTAAAGCTAGAAATATGATACAAGGAAAAAAATATAAAAAAGAGTTACAAATTAAATGGAGGGAGAAGTACGAATTTTTTCCTTGTTCCAGGTTGGGAGGGGGGTCAAGTGTGACATTGTCCATTCCTGCAGGCACAAATACTAATAACAATAATAATCCTGTGCGTAACAGCCCATGAAGGACCTTGGCTTTATTGGAATAGCCGAGTGGTCAGCCCGACTTATCCCCAGCCTTTATAGTAGGTCTCTGCGACCGGATTACGCTTACTCATTCGAAGCTCCGCAATGTGGAGACTGAACCCGGGATCGAACCCATGCCGTCCCGCAGCCGCCGTCCAAAGCAAAGTGCCTTAGACCGCACGGCCACGGAGGAGGACAGGCACCAATACTGCAACATCTAAAAGTCAAGTCCAGTTTCGAACCCTTAACAGCAAGCCAGGAGCGTATATTCTAGGCTAGCTAGGCTATCTGCAAAGTCCGAAGTCTAGAGAATAAAATACAGGAGAAATAAAGATCAGAAATTGTAAATAACATTATTCATATCAGTGAGATGATGACGCTGATTCTGGAGTTGGCAACCTGATTTCTTATGAGTTGGCAACCTGATTTCCTATGAGTTGGCAACCTGATGTCTTATGAGTTGGCAACCTGATTTCTTATGAGTTGGCAACCTGATTTCTTATGAGTTGGCAACCTGATTTCCTATGAGTTGGCAACCTGACTTCCTATGAGTTGGCAACCTGATTTCCTGAGTTGGCAACCTGATTTCCTATGAGTTAGCAACCTGATTTCCTATGAGTTGGCAACCTGATTTCTTATGAGTTGGCAACCTGATTTCCTATGAGTTGGCAACCTGATTTCCTATGAGTTGGCAACCTGATTTCCTATGAGTTGGCAACCTGATGTCTTATGAGTTGGCAACCTGATTTCCTATGAGTTGGCAACCTGATTTCTTATGAGTTGGCAACCTGATTTCCTATGAGTTGGCAACCTGATTTCCTATGAGTTGGCAACCTGATTTCCTATGAGTTGGCAACCTGATTTCCTAGGAGTTGGCAACATGATTTCTTATGAGTTGGCAACCTGATTTCCTATGAGTTGGCAACCTGATTTCCTATGAGTTGGCAACCTGATTTCTTATGAGTTCTCAACTTGATTTCTTACGAGTTGGTAAATTTATTTCTATTCATAGCCTACGACCACGTGACATTGCGAGATAGCCCAGATCTTGTACTCAGTATACGTCACTGCAGCAAACACAGATCAGTATCGCAGAAGTAACCATACTGAACCAAATGGACCATACAGAGATTACAACCAAGAAAAACATTACACCTACACGAAAGCACATTGGAAGAATAGAACTCAGGGTCCAGGGTCCTTACTTTAACGAATCCATTCCGAATCTTCACCCCCAACCCTCTCCCCCGCTACATTTTAATGAGTGGCATAGTCTTCCCTAATTATGCAGTCGAATGCTACGTAGATTGCGAGAGTAGCCCGGAGCAGAACTTTCAAAAGATACCGTCTCTTCGGAAAGTTGCATTATATCTTTTGTAATTAGGATCCGAGGCAGAAAGTGAGGGGGGGAGGGGGGCTGATTCCTTTGTCCGATAATTCTCCGCATAACCATTGAAAGGGAAAAGACAAGATATTGCCGTAATCGCGAAACGGTTATCTTAAGTCAAATGAGACCTGAAGAATTGACAGTATCTTCGCTACTGCGGATGCTAAGGGGGGGTGGAGGGGAAATGTCTCCAGGAGAGATGGTAGCCGAAGGCACGGAAATACTTTCTCCAAGTCGTTCCTTCTGCGGATGTCTTAATCAAATCTATTCTCAGCCATGGGTCGTTAAAAAAAGGCTGGTTTCCAACCCGCGGCCCGTGTAGCTTTTAAGGTCCTCAAGCACTTCGATAGATAAGGAACTCTTCCCTCTTGAACTTACGGCTTCAAGGTAGGAATAATTTGTTGGACAGTTTTTTTTTTTAAGACTTTACAAAAGTTTCAACTACAAAATGATTTCACTTGATTTATACAAACATGATTGGAAAAGAAAAGTAAATTTTACATGATAAATAGAAACGTTATTTGAGGGTCAAAAATGAGATTTTCTGCACCGCGTCTATCCAACCTGCTGGTTTCAGAAAGAGCAGTCTCTGTGGACCTCGCCGATGCCTTATGAGTAAAGTTGTCCTCTTGTAATCAAGTGGTCCCGAGTTTGATACCCGACGGTGTTAGATCATGTTTTGGATCCCACTTTGAGCATGAGGTTCAGTCACGAGTTATCCTGTCTGTGCATAAAGTGCACTTTAAATGTCAGACATACTGTATATGCTTTGATTGATTGATTGATTTAGTTTATTTTACTTCGCGTTTTGTGCCTCTTGGCTAATTTGCGAAGATGGGGATGAGTGATGAAATGATGAAATTGATGAATGGACATTCACAAACAACCAAGCCCAACCGGGATTCGAACCCGGGACCCTTGGCGTCGCAGCGCGATGTGCTAACCACTCGGCCACAGGGTCGGGCTCAGACATTTATGCAACTGTGGATTGAGTTGCAAGAGGGTTGGAAAGGAGGGAGTGAGTCAGGAGGCTTCATCGGTCGCGTTCATCCAGTGCAGAAGAACAGTATTCTTACTTCATATTCTGCAACCTTTGGCTAATCGTGGCGATGACAATGAACTGGCGCCTACACGAAACTGATAAAGTTCCACTCACAAAATAATGCTCATACGCAGATCAGAATTCGAATCTGCGACTTGTTACGTTACCAGGTTTGTATAACTTTAAAAAACTTCCCATCACTCCTTTCGCGGATATATTTGATTGATTGATTGGATTGGCTTATTTTACTCAGCTTTTTCTTCCACTTTTGGCTAATTAACAAGACGTGGTGATATGATGAAGGGACACTCACAAAAAACATAAATGTCCTGGCCGGGATTCAAACCCAGGGCCCCTTACATCGTAGCATGCTGTGCTAACAACTCCGCCACGAAGGAAGGTAAGGGTAGATTACTACGAATCACGTAGGTCAGATGGGTTTTATACTAGGTTGCAGTAGACTCGTTAAAACCATATTTTCTACCAACTGTTGCACTGCTTGACTGATTTACGTGGACTGGCCATTCATTATGTGTTGTTCCTCCTAAATGAATGGAAATTGTATTTAAAGAAATGATAGTAATTGGAGAATTATTCTTGTATAGGGTTGTTAGTGTTGACTGTTGAAATATGAGGTTGTACTTTTGTTATTATCAGAAACATTTGTGATGGTTTTTGTTCTTAAAAAACTGTTGGATTTATATTTATTCGAAAGGATTGTTAATACACTTTGGGAGTGATGTGAAGCTTTTAAATTCACTTGACCATATTAACCATTTAAAGTGTTAAATTTGTGTACTTCCACTGCATAGACAAGATAATCCCCACCTCATCCTGGTTTTAAGGGCGTGTGGGACAGTTTCCACGGGACTCTTCCCAAGATCGTAGCAGTGTTGCCAACTTAGCTCTCGTGGAGCCAGATCTGGCTCTTTCGAGCACTCGTTTGGCTGTGAACGACCCCCCGCCACCGTGTCCCACCATGATGCCATCACTGGTTCCGGCCACATAGACCAACTTTTGCCATGACGTGATAGTGTTATATTGGCTGCGTCGCGCCACCCCCTCTTATATCCCCAGCTACTTTTTTTATAGCGCCGTGTTGACGTGAAATTGACATAATATTGTTATTTGGGAATCCTTTATTTTCAATTCCATACAACCATCGGTGGATTATTGAAATAGGTGATGCCGCCGGATCTAGATGGTGAAAACTAAGAAAAAATTGTTATCAATTTAGAGTTAACAACTAACATTACCCTAGGAAGAACTTTATCCAGCATTCGTAAATCTAGCTTCTTGAAAGTTAGTTTTAACTCCATTTAAGGAGAAATTTAGCTCTTTTTTGTGCATCAGGTTTGGTAACAATGCCAGGATGGCCATAGGAGTCAAGAAGATATGAATTGGGATTATGGTAGTATTATTTGATTTGTTCTGTTGGGAATATCAAAACTTCCGATGGAATAGAAAAATGTATCAATGAGAAGAGGGCAGTTTGAAGATGCATTTCACCAGCGGAAAAGTAGAAACTCCCATTTGGTTAGCCGTAAATTGATCTTGAAGTTGAATCCCTATAAGAAATACATGGAATTCCGAAAATTCTTATTCAACATATTTTTCATCCTGTCCACATTAATAATCAACATTAAAAAACGCTTCCACAAGCAACATGGAGAGAAATTCATAGTCTTCGATATACCCAGGTTTTATTTTTAAGTAGACGTGCCCATTCGGGCGATATTGAAATAAATGCACAATTACTGTCTTAGCTAAGACCATGGACGGAAATGCACATGCGCCAACTGGACGTGTTCATTGGCAAAATAGGGGTGACGTCACTCTGGTTAGGAAGCGGGATACGTGGAAATGGTCTGCTGTGGAAACAACAATGAAGATTCAAACGTAGTAACATCTCCGCCAAAATACGTAGAGATGTTTACGAATTATGTAAGGGTACAGAATGAAAAAGATAACCATCCATATACTATAATGATAATAATAAAAACAACAGCCCTGAAGGGCCTTGGCTTACCTACCGACTGCCGGTCTCCCTCCCACGCTTTCATTCGTCACCTCTGAGCGTGTTGATCTGCAACCAGTATTGGAATAGTCGGGGGGTCAGTCCGACGTATCCCCAGCCGTAATAGTAAGTTTCCGGGACCGGATTACTCTTACTCGTTCGAAGCTCCCCAATTTCCTCACGATGGTGGGTTGCCACCGGCCCTATACGTAGGCCGAATAAATTCCGACCAGAGCCGAATTCGAACCTACGCCGTCCCGCAGCGAACGATCTCAAGACGATCTTAACCCGCTCGGCTACGGAGGAGGACTCCATATAGTATGAGCAAATAGAATATATCAGGAAAATATTCTTTACGTCACATTAGTAGATGTACTTGTTTGTAAACCAGTAATTTTATTTTGGATCATTCAATTAAATTGATCTCCTTAGTAAATCTTATAATTAGCACAAATGTACACAGCAGTAATCAGGATACTATTCACTAATAATAGCATTATTATACATTGTATTATAAATATAATAAAGAAAATGTAGTAACTCAATGGTTTGTGGCATTGTGTATTATATCGATGGCGTTTTGTAGAATGCGCATCTGGGACCAAAACGTCACAGTTTTCTTTGTTCCACTTCTAAACGGTTTGTTGCAAATTGTAAAAGACGTCACAAACACACAGCAAACGGTAATAAACACAACAAGCGAACCAATACAAGCAAAATGCCACAGGGTTGTTTGGTGAGTGTTCTACCTGCTTCCCCTCTTGCGTTTGGAATCGTACTTTCCAGCTAGTTTCGTTTCCCTTGGCCGGACGCGAATTTTTTTTCCAGTCAACTTGTGAATGCGGGTTCATTTCTTGCTCTCTGATTGGCTGTTGGAAAGTTACGGTGCTCTGATTGTGAGAATATCTTATTTCCTATTTTCAGGGCAAATTCGCTGCTTTCTAATCTAATCTAACCTAACGTACAGCGCAAATAAGATATTCTCATAATCAGAGCACCGTAACTTTCCAACAGCCAATCAGAGAGCAAGAAATGAACCTGCATTCACAAGTTGACTGGAAAAAGAAAAAGCGCTGGCCAGACTGTAGTGCGGAACTGTAACTCCTCCCCTTAAATTCTGTGGGTAACTAACAGGTGTAAAAATCTTTCTGGTCATATCCGCCTCTTTAGAGTTTCTGGATATGCCACTTTCTCCTCACAGGTCCATCATGGTCACCTGGTGTAAAAGAAAATGCAGTACACAGCTGAAGTCGGTCTCCTAAATCTAGCGACGGCCAGAACTAAGAGACGTATTAATCACTTCTTAATCGACTGAGAGTCGCGGAATTGGCGTACAAGGGTAGAAGGGCGCTGGATCGGTTAATTGACGACAAATGAGCCAATTTGCTTAGAAGGGGATTCCCAGAGGATGTTCCTCTCAACCTGCTACAAAACACGTGTGTCAGAGGTTCACAGCCACCCCTACTTGAAAACACACACCCCCTTTGAGCTCGCTATCTCACCCCCGTTTCTACGATTAAGAATCCTTGTCTCCCCCCAAAGTTACACCCCTTTCTCCTCTCGGTAAACTCTTAGACAATGATTTACGCACTAATTAGTCGAAATAGGCTTCTGTTTTCCCCCAACCCCTAACTCATCATGTGGCACTTTGTCACCCCCAAAACAGAAACAGCGTGCCTTGGAGGGTAAGGGCAAGGATTCCGGAGGTCCAAGGGGGAAGATTTAAGTCGAGATGCGGTGGTCCTGGACAAATACCTTGCAATCACAATAAGAGGAGGAACGCTTTGTCTTCAGCTAAGCAAGGTAGATTGTGTTATGTTGAACACAGAGGGTTCAGTCTTTTTAATGGCTAAAGCTTGGTTCCATTGGTTTCTAGAGTGGAGGTAACGAAATGGCATTAGGGGGTGCGAGTGTTAAGGGTGCGGTGTGTCATCTAGAAAAAAATATGTAGGAAATCTTATTACTCTTATTGACATAACACATACATTCTCTCAGTATCTCTCTTCAATTCTATTTCTTCCCCATCTCTGTAGCTTTCCTTCTCTCTCTCTCTCTCTCTCTCCCTTGTTCTGGTTCAATATCTCTCTGTCTTTTACATATCTCTAATTTTCCCACTCCCTATTTCTACATTCCTTCTTCCGTGTATGTTTCTATCTTATCTGCCCTCTTCTGCATCTCCCTCTCCTTTTCTGTCTCTCCTATTTCTATTTCTTTATCTTTTTCTGCATCTCTGTATGTTCTTTCTCTTTTAGTATTCATTCCATCTTTCTTATCATCTACTCAGTTACTCCTATGTATCCTTCTGTCTATTCCATTTTTCTTTTTTCTTGTACCTCTCTCATTCTAACCTCTCTCTTTTCTGTCTTTCCATCTCCTATCTCTCTTTCTTTCTTTTTATGTCTCTCCTATCTCTATTTTTCCTTTTCCTGTCTCTCCTATCTCTATATCTATATCTTCTTCTGCCTCTCTTCTTTGTACGTTCTTCTCTCTTTCAATGCCCGATTCTTTAGTATCTGCTCTGCTTCTTCTCTGTGTCATTCTATTTTCCTCTTCCTCTCTTTCAGTTTCTCTTTCTTTATACCTCTCTCATTCCAACCTCCTCTCTATTCTAAATTCTTAAACCCTCGCTACATATGAAGGTAGTTTACTTCAACAAAAATCTTAAGTAAAAGTAAGTAAAACAAAAAAAATCAAGAAGCTGAATGACAGAAGTGATTCCAGTTGTCTACTATGACCTCAAGGACCATTACGATTCACCCTGTTCATAAACAATTAAGCGCTTTGTATATGCCACAGTTACAGCACCAGCAAGCTAAAAATAAAGTTATACCACGGCTATAGATATATCTTAATCTCAGGGGATAGGTTCTTTATTCGAAAATTCCAAATAAGAAAGCGTTTTATAGCCAAGAGGATATAGTTAAATGCGGATCTATATTCTGAAACCTGTACACAATACAGAGAAAATATATAGCGAAGCTTGTATATACACATTGAAATATATATAAATGCTGATTCCAAATTTACGTCGGTTATATTCTTCTTATAAATATATGTATAATTGAAAGGAAATCTTTTTCTTCTCACAATTTTGGGGAAAAGGCTTCTTCTTCTTTTCTATCGTTGATTAGTGAAAAGGCTTCTTCTTCTTTTCTTCCTTCTATTTTGGAAAAAAGGTTTCTTCTTCTTTTCTTCCTTCTATTTTATTGTCCTTGCCTTTAAAGCGTAATCTCATTTATTACATGTATGCGCTCGTTTCCCCCGCTTCTTTGGCATTATACAAACGACAAGCTATACTTATAGAAAGATTAGGGGCGTCTAAATTGACAGTAGCGCCACCTCCTACGTAACGACCAAAAGGGGAATAGCCCAGGATCGCTAACAGCAAGAGCTGCCTATGGCCCAGTGCGTCTAATAAGGAGCGCAACCGTAAGTGCTTCGGGGCGTCTAATTGAACACAGCGCCACCGAGGGACGGACAAACACAAAAGCTGACGATGTTCTCCTCGTCAGAGGTATTAAATCAAATTTTGATCACTAGGATCAGAAAGGAGAAATACATTTCTGAATTCATTTGCTCACTTATTTACTTTCCTGATTGTTTCATATACGAGCATATTCTTAATTATCTTAATTGGCTATATACAACATTTTATTTACTCCTTCTATAATTTTTATTTATATATTTTGCATTTACTATAATATATATAATCGCTCTTCTCCGCTCCTAGTTTCTACAATGAACTCTGCTCTTCTTTATATGGCGTGCTGCCATCTGTCGTCGCTCTCGGGAAACATTTCATCCTTGCATTTCTCATTGTGTCGACGGGACTGGCACGTGACAATCAGCACATTTGTAATCTTGCCGTAGAGGGTTTTTGCAGTGACCTCGTATATATCGCAAAGGGAATTTCAACCACGGGAATACAAGAAACAGCGGTCAAACATACTTTTACTTACATTGACAATCACAGACGAGATATGATAGTTCCGTTGCTTTAAAGAAACGGTTCGATTGCTCTGAAAGAAATTTATGCATCGGTTCTTTTGAACTCGTGGTCTTTAATTACACTAAAAGGAAAGGGTTAGATAAAAAAGAGAGAAACAAACACAAAAAATAGCTTACCAAACCTTGCAAACTTGTACAAAAGGAATAAAAAGAGAATAAAAGAAGGTTATTCTCATTCATGTCGATTATGCAGGCAGAATTTACGCACCCTGGACTAATTTAAATGAAACATACCTCTTTTTGAGCTGCATATTCCGCTCAGTTCCCTCATATCTTTCCAGTCACGAATTGCAACTGGTTAACCGTAGCATACCCCTTCTCCCCCATAGGAGTAAAATGCATATCTGTTTCATTAGAGATATTCCAAAAGAAACATCTGAAATAGTGTAGCTTATTTGCTGTTCAACAGAAGGCACTTTTAAGTAATGAAAGCAGGATTGAAACAGTTCTTGTAGCATCAAATTGGTATTGCCAATACGGCTAATGCTTACTATTCAATGCAGGACTGACTGACGCATCATGGGTAGGAGCCTCCCTGATAGGGTAGTTGATAACGCTGGATGCAGACCCAAAATATGTGAAGTGACACAAATATGCATAATGTTCTGGCCCCGGTTGCATAGGCGCACAAACTAAACACAGGCCATGATATTAGGCGGGTGGCAGAAGTTTGCGCTGTTGCGACGTCGGAGCACAATCTCGTGTGTTTGGAGGATTAAGATAATGAAAGATCTCGTTGTAGAGTTAGTCTTTGCAATCCATGTGATGCAAACTGACAGTATTTGCTCGGAAGGTCAACGATGACACAAAAGTGTTACTTTTTGTGCGACTTTTGTCCCGCTTTGCTTGTCCCATATGTGGCACCAACGCAATTCTCCCCAGACACCTACTTTCATGAAGGCGCGTTTAGTAATGAAGATGTATTTTTAGTGCATCAAACTGCAGAGACAAATGCATCAAAGAGTACATTTATCAGTTGCAATTCCGCATGAGTCACGTAAAATTAGGGTTACCAGACGTCCACTTTTCCCGGACATGTCCTACGTCTGCTACATTTTAGCCATACGTCCACTTTTCCCCGGTGTCCTACATTTTAGCCGTAAGTCCACTTTTCCCGAACATATCCTACATTTTAGCCATACGTCTACTTTTCCCCGGTGTCCTACATTTTAGCCTAACGTTCACTTTTCCCCGAACATGTCCTACATTTTAGCCTTACGTCTACTTTTCCCCGATGTCCTACATTTTAGTCTTACGTCCACTTTCCCCCGGTGGCCTACATTTCAGCCTTAAGTTCACTTTTCCCCGAACATATCATACATTTTAGCCTTACGTCCACTTTTCCCCGGTGTCCTGCATTTTAGAAGTAAGTCAACTTTTCCCCGAACATGTCCTACATTTTAGCCTTAAGTTCACTTTTCCCCGAACATGTCCTACATTTTAGGCTTACGTCCACTTTCCCCCGGTGTCCTACATTTTAGCCTTAAGTTCACTTTTCCCCGAACATGTCCTACATTTTAGCCTTACGTCCACTTTTCCCCGATGTCCTACATTTTAGCCTTACGTCCACTTTCCCCGGTGTCCTACATTTTAGCCTTAAATTCACTTTTCCCCGAACATGTCATACATTTTAGCCATACGTCCACTTTCCCCCGGTGTCCTACATTTTAGCCTTAAGTTCACTTTTCCCCGAACATGTCCTACATTTTAACCATACTTCCACTTTTCCCCGGTGTCCTACATTTTAGCCTTAAGTCCACTTTTCCCCGAACATGTCCTACATTTTAGCCTTACGTCCACTTTTCCCCGAACATGTCCTACATTTTAGCCTTACGTCTACTTTCCCCCGGTGTCCTACATTTTAGCCTTAAGTTCACTTTTCCCCGAACATGTCCTACATTTTAGCCATACGTCCACTTTCCCCCGGTGTCCTACATTTTAGCCTTAAGTTCACTTTTCCCCGAACATGTCCTACATTTTAACCATACGTCCACTTTTCCCCGGTGTCCTACATTTTAGCCTTAAGTCCACTTTTCCCCGAACATGTCCTACATTTTAGCCTTACGTCCACTTTTCCCCGGTGTCCTACACTTTAGCCTTTCGTCCAATTTTCCCCGGTGTCCTACATTTTAGCCTTAAGTTCACTTTTCCCCGAACATGTCCTACATTTTAGCCATACGTCCACTTTCCCCCGGTGTCCTACATTTTAGCCTTAAGTTCACTTTTCCCCGAACATGTACTACATTTTAACCATACGTCCACTTTTCCCCGAACATGTCCTACATTTTAGCCTTACGTCCACTTTTCCCCGGTGTCCTACACTTTAGCCTTACGTCCACTTTTCCCCGGTGTCCTACATTTAGCCTTACGTTCGCTTTCCCCGAACATGTCCTACATTTTAGCCATACGTCCAGTTTTCCCCGGTGTCCTACATTTTTGCCTTAAGTTCACTTTTCCCAGAACATATCCTACATTTTAGCCATACGTCCACTTTTCCCCGGTGTCCTACATTTTAGCCTTACGTCCAGTTTTCCTCGGTGTCCTACATTTTAGCCTTACGTCCAGTTTTCCCCGGTGTCCTACATTTTAGCCTTACGTCCACTTTTCCCCGAAAATGTCCTACATGTCCTACATTTTAGCCTTATGTCCGGCGTCCGGGAGGAATTTGGAAATATCATAACTGTCCTGCATTTTGAGCGTAAAATATTTTGAATTAAGAAAATACGTGTTTCAGTTGAACAAAGATAAATAGTTAATTTACAAGTCTATGGACTGCCCTTCAAAGTTTGATAGTGAAATTTGTTTTGATTCAGACATTGCAAAAACAAATGTGTTTTGCTGGAAGAAAGACTGCAGCTATATCAACGAAATATTGGGACCAAATTCGTTTGATATCATTGTTCAATGCCTAAGTGTAACTTTTTGCTATAACATTTATATCCTACAAGATGTTTTCTATTTTTATTCAATATTTTGAGTGCTTGTAAAGCAAGCGGTATACGAAAAAATTTAGTAAACTAAAAATAACCTCAAGCAAAATTTCTGGAACCATTTCAAGTTATGTTAACTGCTGAATATTTGTATTCCATTCCAGGCCTTAATGCAAATGTTGAGCGAGTATTTTCATTAATAACAGCACAATGAATTGATAAAAATAAATATATAAACATAAGAAAAGAGGAACATAAATTGAGAGTATTTGAAAATAAGATTTTTAGGAAAATATTTGGACCTAAAAGGGATGAGGAGACAGACGAGTGGAGAAGGTTACATAATTTAGAACTACATAATTTGTATTCATGTCCAGATATTATTAGAATAATTAAATCAAGAAGACTTAGGTGGGCAGGCCATGTGGCACGAATGGGAGAGGAAAGAGGACTTTACAGGATTCTTGTTGGGGAACCTGATGGTAAGAGACCAGCAGGAAGACCAAGACGAAGATGGAGGTATAATGTTGAGATGGACCTAAAGGAAATTGGTAGGGATGGAAAAGATTATATAGATGTTGCTCAGTATAGGAACAGATGGAAGGCCTGTGTTGCTGCAGCCATGAACCTTCGGGTTTAAGAAAGCTAAAGAGTTAGTTAGTTACAATGAACTGATGAGAGTAATAAATTTGTCATTGAGTCTACTCAGAGTTTGACTGTTCAGAGTTTTGACTAAACTTGAATTTTTTTAAAAGAAAAATGTCTCCTGTGAGAAATACGATTGAAAACACGTGAAATAAGAAGCGTATTGTTCAATATTGATCACAAGTTTTGGATTTTATGTGCAAGAAATCATGAAAAAAAACAACATATTTTTAAAACTGAAAATCCATCAATTTTACATTTTTGCAAACATGCTCTAGCAATGTGTAGAGGAAAAGGTCTAAATATGGGCGAAGGTTTAAATATGGGTTTGGAAGTTATCAGCGCTCCCGAGTGCTGCAGCCTGGCAGAGGCTATTGGAACTGGTTATCTGTCAAGGACAAAGGTTGCGGCGCCAATTCGCAAGAGAAAGTGGTGTTTAGTTTCGGCCTTGGACGCTGTTATAGAATTGCGACGTCCGAAAACATTTTGCAGGTATGTACGTTTTAACTCAGCGTTTTCTGAATTCTCATCTGCCTTGTATAGGTTATAATATTAGCGGTACATAAAACAAATGTGGGTTTTTATAATGCCATGATTTCTTTGTGAAATATGTACCACAGAGAGCGAAAATAAATTGAAGAAAAAAATAGCGTGATGGTCTAAATATGGGCTATGACATGAGGTCTAATGTTGAGATCACATTTTCAACAAATATTTGGATATTTTTCTTAATTTCGATTTTTCCCATTCCGCGTGATTTTCAAAACAACAGATTATTCATAAATATGAATTTTATAATGTTTTAACGATAAATGAGGGTTTTTTTAATTTTTATTGCTTTTTGTGATATTGCCACTAGTAGCCCATATTTAGACCACAATTTTGAAATACATCATTTTACCTTTTTTTTGAAAATTGCTTTTTTTTAAAAAAAAAAATGGAGACCTTCTATACTTTAGCATACTATTACATTTAAGTTCAAATTTCATAGATATGCATTGTAAAGGCAGGTGTTTGATATATTAATTTTTCTCCTCCGAAAATGACAAAATAAAAAGCCCATATTTAGGCATTTTCCTCTAATATTTACTGCAAACGATTTGTGTCCTACATTTTGACAAAGTGCTATATTTTATGACATGTCCTACTTCTCTCTTAAAACATTCTAATTTCAATGGTTTCAGAGACGCCCATCGAATAATTCTCTTTTTGGGGGGTTGGGTTACGAGTAACTTCCATCACTGAAGAGAGCTCAAAGATGAATTTTTAAGAGATGGAAGGAGAACAACGACCAATAACTGAAATCTTCCATTTCCAATCAGGAAAGAGATTTGTCACAAGTAAGGGGACCCAGAACCTCCGCCCAATCATTCAACTTCACCCCTCCCCTGAAAAGCGCTCCAAAATGGGGCAATGACAAACCGGCATAAAACAAGAAAATCAGCAGAAATTTCGAACGGGGAGGAACCCAAGCGTTGCAACAATCCTCGGGGCCATAACTTCCAGAGAAGCGTTTCCCTCTGCGGTCCTCATCCGAATCTAAGGGGAAATCAAGCCGCCTAGGATGAACGCCATGATTGCCCAAATAAGGCGGCCTGTAAAGCGCAAATAAGGGCGATTAAGATACGTCACGACCTAATTTCGGACTTTTATTTAAGTGCAATATCTGGGCCGCTGCTACACCGGAAAAAGCGGTAGCGAAGAAGAGGGAAAATTTCGAAGTTCCAAGAGCACCGAAGTTCAACTTTTAATTTTGAGTTATTTCGAACTTTTTCCATTTCAGTGTTGCACTACAGTTGATAACTATTTGACGCTGTCTTGTTGGTTCAACACTTAGCAGATTTCCAAGGAAATAAAATATCAAAATCTGGATTTAAAATTTTCCGGAATCATTCTTGGTCATCTCTAGTCAACCGGTCAACCGTGACCAGTTATCGTATTACTTTTGACACAGTTAAAAATAACAGTTACTTTTCGTGTAATGATAACTACCAAGTAAGTTACTTCATAAAATTCGTAATTTAACTCAGACTTCTCTGATTGACAGTGACAATAGTTCCACTCTGTTACCCATTCTACATTTCGAGAGAGCACTGGACATTATCCATCTTCTACTGTCTCTACTTTTTCTCTTTCGAATCGTACGTCTTGATTTTTCTGATTATGTTTCTTTCCCTGCTTGTCCAATCCTGGTTTTATTTCTCTTCTGCCTTTTTTATGTTTTTCCTCTTTCTCCCTTTCCATCTTCTTATATGTCTCTTCCTTTGTTTCACTCTTTTTCCTTTTTATCTTTTCCATTCTCTTCTTCTTGATTCTCTATCTTTTCTTTTCTTTCATTCTCCTTTTTCATCTTCCTATGTCTCTTACTTTTCCCTCTTCCCTCTCTGATTCTGTATATTCTCATTTCCCATGTCTGTTCCTCTGCTTAGCCTTTTTATATTTCTCGTCCTCCTGTTTCTCTATCTATTCGCAATCTTCCTCGCCTTCTATTCTCCTCCGTCTCTTTCATTGCTTCTCTCTCTCCTTCTCCTTTCCTTTATCTACCTTCTCTGCATCTCTGGTGTTTTTCCTCTTTCTTTCTCGTCTATCATCTTTCCAGTTTTATCTTTCCGGGTCTCTTTCCCACAGCGGTGGATAGGGAGATGCGGACCTGTTGCTTGGCCTGCTTGTTCACCTGATCTGACTCCACTTAATTTTATTTTGTGGGGTCATGTCAAAAGTGTTGTCTACGAGACACCTGTGAGTAATATAGAGGAACTGTTGTCAGGAATTCTTGCAGCCTGTGATCTGGTACGAACGACTCCTGGGATATTAGATGCGACAGAGCTTACTGCTACGCTGTTATGCCTGTATCGAGGCAGGGGGCGTCACTTTGAACAACTGCTGTAATGATGGCTGCAGTTACTACTCATTAGCGCCACTACAGTGATTCTTCTGTGTCTGTTTTCCACTTCTCCGGACATCTTTTATGGTTCCCCTCCGCGTTGTGCGTGGTTGCCTGCTTTTCGAAGGTTTTGCCTTGTATCTATCTCATTTTGTTGCGTTTGTTCCCTTCCATCATCCCTGCAAGTTTGTAACATGGTCACAGAAACACCCTGTATAAGTGTGTGTGTGTGTGAAAGAGATGCATCCTTGCTACACTACAAAGGATTCTGAATAATCTCATGCATTCTACTTGGGTGGGCAGTAGTCTGTGCTAGGACTAAAGTAGTATGTACTAGTACAACAAAAGTGGGCCGCATAGAATCGGCATAAAGATTCCAAGGAAACCTTGCAAGATATCTTCCCAGTAATATAAATAACAAAATTCGAAGCACCGCCATAACTTTACAGACACTGTAAAATGTGCAGTATTATCCGACACAAATATTAACATGTAAGCTACGTCCAGGACTTTCTTGAAAAATCGAAGACCTTGAGAGGTTTGTGAAAAGCCATTATATTCGGCTATTAATGACACCGAAATCGCTTTGGTGGTCTTTGCCACGGGGGAAAGTGCTTTTCCATGTGGATCTTGAAGGGTCACTGTTCTCAAAAGTGTGGATAGCGAATATGGTTGAATTTCAATAAGGAAGCAAGGGGGACATTCAAGGACCTTAGTCCATATATACGCACCGTGTCGATAGCAGCGAGTGCTGAAAGGGATTTGAGAAGGAATTATGGGTATTTTAGCTTTCTCTTGACCCTAATCGTTACAATTTTCTCCCCTTACCCGCCCTCTGGAGACTGTGCGGTGAGATTTTGGTCTTTCATCTGCTGCGTAGCAAAGAAATGTTAAGATGGTGAAGCATATGATGAGGGCCTATTCGCCTACTTTTATTTATTTGTAGTGAAACCAGAGGCGTGGGGGTGCGTTTAAACATTACAAGCAACGATTACAAGTAAAAACTAATATTATATCCCGCGTGAAATCATACAGAGCAGCGAAATTTAACGCATTCTAATAGTGGCGACGCTTAGGGTGGGAGCGAGAGGGGGCAGTTGTGCCCCCCCAACTTTTCGCACTTTTGCCACCGAACTATCTACAATCAGGGTTATTAAAGGACCAGGGACCTAAAAAATCTAATGGGTTCTATTGGGTTCCTCGAAGGATCGGAACCTTTCTTCTCGTACAATTTAAATTCGGTCCAAGTTGGGTATTGTCTCATTGAAAAAAGGTTCCCGGACCGAATTTAAATTCTTCCGAAAAAAAAAAGGCTTCCTGGACCGAATTTAAATTCATCCGGATGAAAGGTTCCTGGACCGTATTAAAATTGATCCGGAAAAAGGCTTCCTGGACCGAATTAAAATACCTTACAGATAAAAAGGTTCTTTACGGTCCACAACCCATTTACGCTTGCTTATTTTCTCTCCTGGACCGGAATTGAATTTATTTAAAATTCCTGGACCTTTAACAACCCTGTCTATAATCTACAATTGGAAATATACTGTCCTTGCCCCCCCCCCCCCAGTTTTGGCACCTTACCCCACCCCCCTAGGTTTTGGTACTCAATCGCCGCCACTGCATTCTAATGTTAATGAGAGTGGCTAGCTTGTTGTTGGTAGTGCGCGAATTATTTTTTTTTACTTTGTGGGGTGCGGGGGAGGATGCCCACTCGGTGGCGTATTTGTTTCATCGAGTGAGAGGGTAGTTTCTTGGTATGAAAATTTACATACGTTACCAGTTGGTGAACTATACGATAAATCTTATGATAACATTTACACGGCATCCCCCCGTTAATTCGCACACTGGTTGTTGGTCTAGTATTCAATAACGTCAACAGATGCCGTGGTAAGACACATGTAAGCAACGCACTTGCCATTCCGGCCAGATACAATAGTAGTCATTTGCTTTCTGCTAGCCAATGCAACGCCGTAGTATGCGACTGTAATTTGTCATGTAAGCGACTGGAAGAATTAATACCTTTCGAGCTTGTAATATTGCATTGAATATCTCGGTTATGTCTTCATCCATAAGAACATCATTATCAACTGAAAAGGTTTATTCTTCTCTGTGTATGATTGTTACGTTCTTGTAGGTAAATTTCACAAACTGAGCATTATTATAAACGAGCAACTAAACACTTTCAACGCTGACAAAGCAGTGCGACTGCTCCGTAATGTTGGATCTCACTTATCACACACTTCTCAAACACCTTTCGGGTTAAACCCCGCCTTTAGTCTTCTGACGTTAGCACGGATAGCTTTCGTTGTTAGGTTACGCATGTGAGGTTTAGGGCTCTCAGCATAAGTACACGGCGATTTTTCGGGGCTTCACCAAAAAAGGTAGAAAGGGTCCATAACCTAACACGTCTAACCTAACAACGAAAGTATTTAGGCTGACGCCAGAAGACGAAAGACGTGGCTTCAGCAAAAAGGTGTTTGAGAATTGTGTGATAAGTGAGACTGCTTAAAGAAACAATTTATATTTTCTAAAGAGAGCAACATTGGACTACCCTGACTTGAAGTCACCTGATTGTGGACTGAGTACATGCTACGGCTTTGCAATCTATTTTCAGGTAAATATGGATAATGATCTACACTATTGTATCTCTAATGTAGGCTCTTGTTGAATATAAACAATAGGCATTTTAAGCAAGATTATGCAAAATAGGTTCTGCCTAGGGCTGAGCCGATACCACTTGGAACCGATACCCTGATTCTCACTGATACAGATACAGTAAAACCTCGTTAATCCGGACTAATGGGGAATAAGTTGACCGGTTTAACGAAAGTCCGGATTAACTTAAATAACCTAAAAGAACAGTGGAAAGTGCATTAAAACTCCGTTTGTAGCAACAAAACACGTTTATTATGGTGTATTTAAAGGGCATAGGCCTAAATACACTATACAGTACAGTACAAAGTCTGCGGGAAACAGAATTTCATGTGGTTGACTGCCTTTTTTGGGGAAGTTCTCTTGTTGACTTCTAGCCACATTTAAAACCTTGCATTCTGCTTTATTTTGCCTTTTGCCTCTTGCCTGTCCGGATTGAGCGAAGTCCGGCTTATCGGAGTCCGGATACCTGTACCTGAAAATAGTAATAATTAGAAGTTATTCAAAATATTAATCAACATTAGCATTCCACTCTAAAATAATTTTGCTTTAATATATTCAAGAATTACATCAGAATATTAAGTTTTCCACGCAAAACCAGTGCAAAACGAAAAGAAAATTCGAGTTATGCATAATTTTCAAAATATGTAAACTGCACGAAAGTGTCGCGCGGCGTTCTTGCGGACCACTCGAACAAGAGCATCGGGTGTTGTCGGTAAATAAACGCCAAGCAATACTTCCCCATACCGATTGATTGAGTTGGTGTTGTAAGTCCACTTTATGCACAGCAAGGCATACAAGGCAGATATCGGGACTGGACCTACAGTTTAAAGTTGGATCCGCACTATGTACCTCCACCGGGTATCGAACCCGGGACCCCTTGATTACAAGGCGACGACGCTACCAGCTTCCCGATACCGATGCGTCGGTCAACCCTCAAAATAGTGTATCTTTCTTCGCGGAAAAGCTACGGAAAATAAAAGTACAGACACACCTCATTGTAAAATTTCCTGTGGATGTCATGAACGCACAGGCCACAGAAGAAAGCATAGAAATCCGTTCTGTATCCAAAACAAATTCAACCCCTTAAACAAGAGAGAGAGAGAGTTGCCAATTAAATTTCTTTTCATTGTTGCGAACTCCCTAAATCCGTACTTTTCACTCTTTCCCTCCCCCCCCCCTCCACCGGTTCAGCTCTGAAGCCCGTTCGATCACGTATCTTAGACCGAGAAGGGGATGAGGGTGGTGGGGGAGGGGGAGGGACGGGGGAGAAAAAAGAACAAAATCACATCGCATCAGGCCTTGTACCGGGCAGACCACTGCAACTCAAATCGAAAAAACCAATAAAACTGTAATTGTGTCCCCCCTCTATTCTTTTTTTGTTTTTCTAACAAACCATTCCTTATTTTTTTCTTCTTTCTCTCTCTGGGCTACACCCGTTGTTTCGAGGGTTCATTAAGTTGAACATTTTTAGTAAGGAAAAGACAAGAGAAAAAAGGGAGGAGACGAAACGCGACATGAAGGGGAGGAAGATAGCATAAGAATAGTTGAAAACAGGAGACGTAGTTATGCAAAAAAAACAACCGAATTTTCTCCCCTTTTTATGAAACATTGGAGGGTGGGAGGGGGTTAATTATGTACCCTTGAGTGTGCTTAGAATCTTGTGTATAATATCAGGGGCATTCCCAAACAAGGGACCTTGAATGGGCTGAACAGAGTGCTAAATTATTTATGTACACACACATACATACACACGCACACAAAAAGTTCACTTCTTCAAGTCTTCATGACACTCACGCAGTTCTCTTTTTAAAATTAACCTAATTATTGTCATTAAGGTGATAAAGTAAAGTATTGGTTAGTACATTCTAATGTAAAATGGCTAATCCTGTATCTGGAATCCATTGTTAAATAGATAAATATATTTAAACATAACAGCGACTACACAATCACCATTTTTCTAAAATGCAGTCACCGCAACTCCATGTTACAATCCTTTACACCTATTCAAATTTCGACAATTTGTGTAGTTCTTGTTAAACAAATGACAGACGCTCGATACTATGTGGAGGGACCTAGCGTCTCCGATCGTACTTTGAAATATAGGTGCAGTCCTGTTTAGCCTATCTTTGAAGAAAGTGGACTTAAAACATTGATTGATTGAATTAGATTAGTTTACGTCGCTTTTCTTCGCTTTTAGCTCATCGCGACGATGACGATGAGATTGATGAAACGACACTGACAAAGTGCTAACCCCTTCGTCACGGAGGTCGGCAACGCCAGAGTGGAAAATTCCTGCATGAAACAAAAACGCCCTCTTTATTGGAACAGTCTTGACAAACATACAGTTTAAAATTCCGCGTACCTTCATCGAGAATCGAATCAGGGACCCCTTTATTACAAACCCATATCGAAAAGACAGAGAACACCACAATACCAAGAACGTGTCGTTCTTCCAAGATTGATTTGGTTCATTTTACTTGACTTTTCTGTCGCTTTTGGCTAATAGCGAGGATGAATTGTGATGTGATAAAATGGATGAAAGCATAATCCCAAACTCGTATAGATAGCACACAACACGAGCCCAATAAAGGATTATATTGGCTGAGAGTCCGGACGCCAGAGCCTCGATAGTCTGCAAAATGCAGTCCAGGGTCTAATACCTGGAAGTGAGGTTAACATTTGGGTGTCTTCGGAAAGGCTCACATCTTACACCACCAGAAATCAAACCAGGGACCTCTTGATTGCAAAGCGATATAGAAGGGACATAGAACAGAATTAGGGACAAACCTTTCTACCTCTAATAATCTCCACTTTTTTTGTCCTTTGTATATACTGTATTTGTTTATATTTTACATACAAGAATTTGAATATATCTTAAAACACTAATATATCCATGCATTCATTTATCAATTTATTATTTTTCTTTGTAAGGGATATTTATTTATTATCTTTGCATTCCTTTTTAATCTTCGCCCCATTATTTTTGGTTATCTTGTTATTTTTATTTCCATTCTTCAGTCTGTGCTGCCATCTATCTTTGATTTCCGGAAAGTCTCCTTCTTCCCTTTCACATTACATTGTGAACGTGACAACACACGTGTTGATTTCAGCAATATTAATGGGCTTCGCTTCGTATAGCTAATGGTAGAGTATCATATCGTCTTGAAAGTTCAACGGAGCTGTTTACAACACGATCGTGTACAAAGCTTGTATCTTCATATCTATATCGCCAGAAGACATTACGGCCAAATAGCGCTCAGAATGCATAAGCAATGGAAGGTCTGAGGCGTTTGCTTCTTCCTCAGAAGCTAGAAAACTAAAATAGCCTTTTACTAAAGCGTTTGGCCACTTTTTCCTCTATTCGCTACCAAATTGAGAGAGAGCATGCATAATTCATACCCAATGCCCCGTGACATCCCTTTAAGAAGAAAGGGGAAAAAAAGTTTTCTCGAATGGGAATTATTACATAAAATTGACTAACAAATATTTTTCCTCAAAGGAGGAGAGAGAACGAAACACGTGAAAGGAGGAGGAAAAAAACACACAAGGAATATTTCTTTGTGTGTTTTTCCTCCGAAGTTCTTTTTTTATACAAGTTCTTTTCTTATCCTTCCGAATGTTGACTCGTATCCCTGCCTGCCTCCGCCCCCCAACCCCTCTCTAGGCAGCGGAAACTTGCATGACATTTTAATAATCAGTGGCAGAAATTGCTACGTTTATGGCCGATAAATCAAAAATCCTTTTCTTTTTTCTTTAAAGGCTTCAGCGTAGGGCCACAAATCATTCTCTCTCTGTTTCTCTCTCTCTGAGAAAGATTTTCCGTTCGGAGGTTGAGATTAAAAGACAAATTCAGATTTTGAAATAGAATCGACTTGGGTAAAGTTTGAAGTGTTGTTCTTTTAAGCCCACTTTATGGAAAGATAGGCTAATCTGGACTCGACCTACAGTTTAAAGAGGGATCAGTGGGTATCGAACCTCGGACCCCTTGATTACAAGGCGGAGGTGAGGCTCCTTAGGTAAACTTGTCCTCCCAAAAAATAATCAAAATAGTCAACCTCACGTCCACGTAGTACAGTGGGATCCGTGAATATTACCGTGCAATTTGTCCATGACTAGTTTCATTAATTATTCTCTTATAGCCTATGGGTTTTTCAGCAATGTATTTTTATGTATGCTGGTGCAGAAGTTGTCAACAGCTTGTTTTCAGTTTTCTTTTATTTCTTGAAACTCTTATTGGGTCAAATAAAGTGTACGAACATGGTGTTGGACAATTTGCACGGTAATACTCATGGATCCCACTGTTCCCCTTGGTAACTGCAATGTTGAAGGCCAACGAGGCTTTGACGTCAGGACCTACAGCCAATAAAATTCTCTGTAGGGCTCTGTGTTATCCTGTGTTTATCCTTATATGTGTGTACGCAAGATATTTGTTTTTCCGGAGGAGGCTGAAATTGTAAAGGTGGAAATTGCATAGCTGCGTTCTTATTAGGGCGGGATACACTACGAAATATTTCGTAATTATCGTCTTTAACTTTCGTTTTAAAAGTTGTTGAAATACATTCATGGTAATAATCATTTTATGGAAGTTTACATTTATCACTTAATTTTTTTCAGAACTATTTGCAGTTTTTGTTTCAAAATTTTAATTTTCTCGAAATTTCTCAGCAGCAGTCCAGTAATAACATAAACGACAGTGTCTCGTGAACGCATGCGCAGCATGCACTGCATGCGTTCACGAGACGCCTCTGAACGACACCTATCTTTCATCTTTTCTATCTGCTATTTCATCCCTTGGGGCGTCGGCTGGAACGCGCCCCCACTAAACTGTACGACCAAATTTGTAACTTGGCATAATAGTATGTTGGGGTGCACAGTCAGCTTGAAACAAACGCCAAAACTAATGAAAGGGGTTCTAAACCTGGCCCTCCTAACCTAACAATTCAACGTAGGTCTAATACTGCATGTGGTTAGGGCAGAAGGGCCAGGTTTAGAGATCTTAGTATTTAGTTTTGGCGTTTGTTGCAATCTGGGTGTGTCCCGCACCTGACCCTTTACCACAATGGTTGAAATGCTTTTTTTCAATTTGGTTCGGCGATAGTGTCGCCCAACAGTAAACCGATGTTGAACAAAATTCCTTAAAAGGCATGATTAAAAGAGAGGCGTCCAAGATCTTTTAAGTCTCCACTCTTTTCTTTGACCCTTTGTATATATTTGTCTATTTGCTACATTACACGTAAGAATTTGAATATATTTTAAAACATTAATATATTCATGCATTCATTATCAATATATTATTTTTTCTAGTTAACCATATTTATTTATTATATTTACGTTCCTTTTTAATCTTTACTTCATCATTTTTGGTTATCTTGTTAACATTTTACATTCTTCAGTGTAGCGCTGCCATCTACTGTTTATTTTTGGAAACTCTTCTTTTCCCCTTACAAATTTGGAACGTGACAACATACGTGTTGATTTCAGCTATGTTAATGGGCTTCACTTCGTATAATGTGAGTGATGGAAATAGCCTAAGTGGTGACGCACCCAAAGTTTTATTAAAATCAATAAATAATGAAAATAAGGAAATTAAATTTAAGAGAAAAGTAGAAATGATGGAATTATTACGTGTGTTCGTGCAATCCACATTAAACGATAATATTGACACATGTACTGCAATATCCATAACACAAAATCTTCCACTCTCCTGGAATACCCAACCCCCGTAAACCCAGTAGAAGGTAAAAAAGATGGACGAAACCTCAGAAAAGAAGCAGGGATCTCCCCTCAATAGCTTCCTTCCATTACACCGTAATCATCCCCCTCCCCAATCCACGCCTCTTATTTCCCTCATTCACGGCTTGACTGATGGTTTAATAATATCGTAATTACACTCCAAGCCCACACACCTCGTGTTGTTTCGCTAACAAAGTGTGTTTGAAGCCCTCCCTTGGGAAACGAGGGGGTCATTAGGCGGGGGGTGCCCTAGCCATCAGAAGTAAACACCTCCCACCCCCCGCGCGCTGTGTAAGATTGGCATTCGGAGATCGGAAGGAAGTAAAATAGGTGCCAGGTGAAGGATCAACACCACCATAAGGTACATAAGTTGAACAGCGTGCTCGTGAAAATAGCGTAATACCTCTTGTACTACGATAGAAATACGTAGTATTTTGTGCCTGCTCGGTGGCCCAGGGCGTTAAGTGGTGGACTTTCGATGTGGGCAACGAAGTTTCCAGGTTCCTATTCCATCTAATCATCACTCATTCCCGTCGTCGTGATTGGCGAGGCCTCCTCAATGGCGTGGTGGTAACGTCATTACCTTGTAATCAAGGGCCCCGGGTTCGATACCCGGCGGTGGCATATAATGGTACGAATTCCACTTTAAACTGTAGGTCCAGTCCCGATTAGCCAAAAGTGGCTAAAAAGCGACGCTAAATAACAAAAATACAAAACAAGATTTCTTTTATACTTTACGTGGCTTTTCAGCCAGTCTTGCTTCTCGCGGCGATGTGGATAAATCATGAAAAATTAAATTGATTTTCACTCTTAAAAATTACATAACTAAGTTGCCACCAAAGTGGCGTAACACCTTAATTTCTGTAGCACCTAATAGGGTGTTAAAGAACTGCATGGCAAATGGTGTAACAAGACATCAAAGAGGGTTTATTTTTCCTTTTGAAAACAAGATGTCGCTTTTTCTTTTCAACTTTTTTGCGGCTTTATAAAATCCATTCACCTTTCTTTGTTTTCAAATAGGAGGCACTTTTAATAAAGAAAATAATAATTTATTTACGAATAGTAAACCTTATCTTGCATCTAACACGTTCTTCATATTCTATTTAAACATATCTTGGTAGTTTATGTTAGGAATCACTTAAACTAACCAGATATTTCTTTAATTTAGGTTTTAGATAATATGTAAAAAATTTAATTCATGGCGGGTAAGAAACTTTTCTAGATATCAATGCAACTGATCTCTAATTCAGAAGTACTTTCTTATTTCCCGTTCTCTTATATGAATTTTGTATTTATTTTGTATTCTTTTTGTGAATCCATTGTATTTATTTAGTAATTTTATTTTGCATTTTTGTATTAATATTGCCTTTCCTGCCTCTCTTCTTTTGGCTAATATATTATATTGTTCTTTTGCGATATGTTTCTTCTATGGTAGAAAAAGTATTTTCACGAAACAATTTAGTTATTTACTGTTTATTTAAATTAAATACTTTCACACTTGCTCAAAATATTTACTCCTGTTTGAACACCAACATTTTCATTTTTTTGAAAGCTTGAAAAATTTGGCAAGTATTCTGTGCTGACGAAATCAATTCCGTTTAAAACAGCCGTTTGATGGCAGAGTGAGTTCAGTGCTCGACGACTTTTAAACTCGCTACTTGGTTCGAGTGTGCCTTCATAAATTTCATCTAATCATCATTCATCCTTATTCGTCGCGATTAACCAAAAGAAGAGAAGCAGGAAAGCCATGCAAAATTAATACAAAAATGCAAAATAAGAATACTAAATAAATACAAAAGATTCACAAAAAGAATACTAAATAAATACAAAAGATTCACAAAAATAATACTAAATAAATACAAAAGATTCACAAAAAGAATACTAAATAAATACAAAAGATTCACAAAAAGAATACTAAATAAATACAAAATCCATATAAAAGAACGGGAAATTAAGAAAGTACTTCGGAATTAGAGATCAGTTGCATTGCTATCCAGAAAATTTTGTTGCGCGCCATAAATTTGAATTAAAATGTTTGAGTGCGTCAACCCTTTGATTATTTGGCCCGTCACATTATAGAGGCACAGCCAGCCCCTTGCCTTAACTAAAATCATTACCTGTCTCTGGTGACTAAAATAGGCTTTTGATTGATTGATTGAGTTGGTGTTGTAAGTCCAGCTTGTGCACAGTAAGGCCAATCGAGACTGGACCTACAGTTTAAAGTGGGATCCGAGCCACTATGTGCCTCAACCGGGTATCGAACCAGAGACCCTTTGAGGACTAAAATTGCCATACCGATTTAAAGGCAGTTGCTGTAAAGAAAGAGCCAGCACATACAAGGACAAACACAGAACAACGCGATCCGTACACAGGATTACACTAATTCAGGCGCCCGATCTTCGTTAGCCTACAAGAAGCAGTCACCGGGGTCGCGGAAGTGGGGCTGACTTTAGGGTGTCTTACCAGAAGGTCACCCCCACATATCCGTTACCCGCTATGAATCGACCTCAATTAAAATTCATGATATCCAGGGTTGTGCCCAGGATTTAGGAAAGAGGGGGAGGAGGAGGGGTACGTATAATTTTTTTTAGTATTCAGTCCTCATTTCACATATTGTCCTGTTCCCAAGGGGGAAGGGAGTATGACCCCCACGAACCCTACTTGGTCACGCCACTGGCGATATCTAGTTTCAAGGTAGTGGCAGACCAGAGCAGAGATGGCAATATTATTGGTACTAAGGAGCCTTGAAGTTCCAATCGGTAGGCGTCTGACTGCTACGCGGGAGACTCGCGTTCGATTGTCGATGTGGGTGCTCTGGGAAGAGACCTGGGGTTCATCCAGCCTCTAATAAACGGGAACCTGGGTAGTAGAGGCTGCCGAAGCGTGGTGATGATCACATCACCTCTATAAAAATTGATGAGGTCGAGAATATGTATGGCGCAGTGAAACGAACAGGTACCTTTACTGGTTCTGAAGTCTTAAAAAGAATCGCATCGTCTAGCGCTCCCATCCGTCTTTTGTTCAGTTTCTTTTGTTTGTCGAGACAGGCCATAATAGTGCAATCGCACGAAACGCTCTCTGCAAGAATAATGGAAATTACAAAGCAGGAAAAGCTGGTGTTATCCTAATTAAACAAAAGCGAGGGGGGAAAATATAGGCAGTGACTTTTCTTTTGTGTTTGTAATGTAGGTACCTCGAGACATGCATCTCCCTGTCTGGCGAATCCTTTCTCTTTAGAGTCGCTTGTAATTTCATCCATCCTTTCGCGAGGAAGCCAATTTGTACTTTGCAGCTTTTCTAAATGTAAATCTTGAATCTTGTCAAAAAAAAAGTTCCATACACGCGCATACACACAAAATCTGTATCTGTAAACAGGCTCAATTTCCTCTCTCTGAGTCTTGTATTTCTATTTCTTTCTATCCCGCTTTCTGAGAAACGGATGTGATTATTATATATATATATAAAATGTATTTTTATATATATATAACCCGCTGACTTTCACTAAACTTAATTCGAGCTTGCCAAGAGACAGAGAGAACAGAATGAATTATTACTCACTTTCTTTGTTGGATTTATAACTTTTGAACCTTGAACAAAACAACAAGAGAAAATGATCTTTCTTTCTCTCTCTCTCTCTCTCTCTGCGCATTGTTTCGTCGCGTAAACGCATTTTTCCTAAGCTTAATGATGTATCCATGCATTTTTTCCCATGCTCTTCGCTACTCCCTTCCGTATTTCTTACCTCGTCTCTCCCCTTTCTATTTTATATTTTCCACCTATCTCTCTCTCTCTTTACACTTTAATTTCTTTCTAAATTTATAAAATTTCCTCGTTTTGTTATTTATATTATTCTCAGCTTCCCAAGTTTCCTACCATTCCCAGAACTTCGGTCTTGTTTCCTTTCTTTTGATTGGTTTGATTTATTTTACTTCGCTTTTTTTGTGCCACATTTGGGTAATTTCCGAAGATGTGGATGAGTGATGGAATGATGAAATTGATGAATTGACATTCACAAACATCCACGCGCAGGCCAGGATTCGAACCCGGAATCTCTTCCATTTGATTTGGACGAAAATTGTTTCGTCTTTCCTCAATATTTCCTTGGTGAAATTTAAATTGAAAAGAGACTATCCAATACACCACAATCATTGTTTTTGTTTCAAGCCAGGATGGATAAATATCATTTTGATGATTTCATATTTACGTAAATAATCCGTATTTTATTTTATTTAAATCGATTTTTTTATTTTTTAAAAAAACGCTTAAAATTACTTGTATGTTTTTGGCACCGTACATATAGTAGATATATGTATTTTTTTAAAGTAAAATTTTCTGGTAAACCGCCCTGTATAGTATTTGAACAGTTTGATTGAAGCTAATAAAAATTACATATAAATATACAATTTTCCGTATCTCATGAACTTACTTTGTAAAAAAATAAATGTAAGTTTAAACTGTACAAAGTTTAAGCGCAATCCGTGGCTTCGAATGGGCTCCAGAGGACGCTGAGTAGGGCAACTTTAATTGTGGACACCCTGTATATGAATTTGCCTTCAGCACATTCTCTTATTAAGCAGTGACTCCTTTCTAGATAGACTACATCATTCCCAGAGAATCCACCCAAAACATTTCATGACAAATTGCAAGACAACGTGGGTGTTCTAAATTCATCGTGCACCGAAGCCTAGCTTCGTTGCCTAAGGCGTTTTTATGAAAATCCTTCCACCTTAGCATCCAGAGGACACACATAGTTGGAAAGATTTGCCAAATTTAGTTAACAATTTAGCAAAGTAACTGTTGTAACGCCAATTCTATTGCAAAAAGTAACCCCGTTCCTGTTACAGCCTTTTAAAAGTAGCCAGTTATAGGCTAATTAGAATCTTTCAAAAGTAACTGTTACTTGTAGCTGTGTTACAAGTACACTGGTTCCTTCCCTGTCTTTACGTTTACCTGGAACAATATGTAACACTTCTTCATGTTCAATTATACATCCTTCTTTTTGCACACCCTGTAATAAAAACAGGAATATATATCCAACCTTTTTTTTTTATCTTTTTTGGTAAAATCTACCACAGAAGGAGAACCAGAAATCAAGTAATTTTATGAGCAGCAGAGTAAATTGAAGCGTGCTACAGGTGCAGTGTAGCCAATTATCTCCAAATAGCACCAGGTTCCTAGTTTACGGTTCCTCGTTCCATGAACACTATCAATTGATGGCGTAAAAAACCTCTTACTGGGCAGTAATAAAGATCCAGGCGTACCGTGTTATGGCGGAGTGATAAAAGTATATAATGCGTATATTTTAGCTCCATACAAGGTGGGTTGTCTTTCAAAGGCGAGAAAAATAAGAGGCGGGAGGCACTATATTGATCTCATCGTTTCGCTTTATGTTATAAACAGGGGAGTACCATATTAAAACCAAAGATCCGTCGTTCGTGAACCTATCCGGAGATCTGGAGAACATATCTGTTCAGGTGCGGCCTTAAGAACAAATTCTCTATAGTGAGATATGGAGAGAATTCAGATGGGGATTTCTTTAGGATGAAGGGAGGAAAGGGTGGGTTAAATATTAGTCGATCAGTCTCATCGCTTGTTACGATTATGTCTCAGGCGTCCAACGTGGATCGTGGAACAGCTTTCACGTTGTTTTTATGCGGCTATGGTGAGTGTCGGGAGTAGATTGGCAAGAAAGATACGATTATGTCTGTAGCAAAATTTGACACGATCACTTTTCTCCCGAAACGCAAAGTTGTTATAGCTTAAGTCTTCATTGGAACCTGAGTTCGGTATCTGATTTCGAGCAAGCATCTGTTTTCCTGAAAAGCGCTGTTGTCAAATTTACCTGCAGTGTTTAGACATTCATTCCACTGCGACGCTATACTCCCAATGGATGTGTGTATGTGTGTTTGTACCAGCATAACTCTCGAACGCCTGGAGTGATTTCAACCAAACTTGGTACACGTATCACTTGCAACCTGGAAATAAACACCGCGAGGGTAAGTCACCCCTAGCACCCCTACGAGTGGGGTGGGAAGGGGTGACATGTAAAAATAATCGAGAACCACCGATATTAAATTCCGCACGAACAGACATCCGTAACTCTATGCAATCCGCACAACGATAGTGTTTCTCGGATTGCCTAACATTCAGGCTGTGTTGCTAATGGAATCCATAGTTTTCGTGACACACTAAATACGGTTCAACTTCAAGTTCATCAACTATCGGCATGGGGGGTGAGAGGGGGTGAAAAATAAAACCCACAAATGACCTAGATTAGTGTAGAACCATAGTTTTCGGAGTCGCTAAGCTAATTGATGACATTCACATTTAAAATTAGTTACATTTTACACTATAGTTAGAATTCATTATTTTCCTGTCAATACAAGATTGGGATAAATAAATACCCGGGCAACGCCGGGTAGTCAGCTAGTAGATATATATAAAATATCACAACAGAATAACGCAAACCTAGCACAGATAACGCAACCGCAACCTCATGTTAAGAAATCTCTAAAGAATCTGAGTTGGCAACATCTCATTTACTCCACGTGGACTTGACAAGTACTGTCAGTTCCTACAACGGACGCTATTGGTGGGAAAGGTTTGATGGGAGGATTTACTGCGCTCCACGTCGGCTTGACATATGGTTGTCAAAGTGGAACTGATCTTTTGGAACTTTTTTTTTAGGTAAAGTGGTGTTCCGATGCGGACTGGGACTATTCAAACAGAAGAGAACTGGAACATGAGTCTACAACGTACACACAAGATGGCAGTCAGGGCATAGAAACTTTATTTTGCACATTACTAAATAAAAACAAATCCAAATTGTGACGAAATTTTAGCATTTCTTTCCCTTTTATATACGCTTTGCGCTTATCTGTATAGCTATATGTAATTAATATAGTAAACCTACCGTTTTACAATACGACAAACCGCATTCTCACAACATGAATTCATGCTCCTTGCTTTATATATTCAACAATCCATCCTAATTTACACAGAAACAGAATTCCAAGATATAGATACACAGGAACGTCAACATTCTGTAGCATGTTGCTTTAAAGCAACAATAACACGTTACTTTCGGAAATAAAGAAACAATAACGTGTTACTATTAGAGCCAAAGTACCGGTGACTGTTAAAGGTTACTTTTTCCTTGATAACACACTGACTAGGAAAAGAAAAAATTAAATTCTCTTTAAATATTGCATGTGTTTATGTACTTTAATTGCTGTGTGTGTGTGTGTGTGCCGAAATTTGTGCACAAACTTGCGGAGTAACCACCGATACTTGGGATTCAGCCAAAATTCACATTTGACTGTATTTGTTTTATGAATTTGCATACAGATTCAAGAGAGATGTGTAAAGGTTATGTGGAGAGAGAGGTGGAGCAGTAAGGAAACAAGGTATACAAGACACCTGCAGGGTGTCTACAAATGTGTAAAAACAAATTCCCTGACTTTTCCAGGTTTTCCACACGAATAATGAAAATTTTCCAGACGAAATCATTAGGACAATTCATGTATTTAAACATATGCATACGATGATTACTATACTTTAAATGAACAGCACACTTAGAATCCCACTTAAGTAAGTTTTTTTGAAATATTCATTTCACATGTTAAAAGTAAAAACGGGAAGGAAAACTCAACAGAAATTGACTGTTGGATAGGAGCATCAGGGTGAGATTTTATGTAATACATGCCATGCATCAGTAAACAAAGATTTTTTAAATGAAAAAATCAACAATTATAGCATAAATAATACATAATTGCAGCAAAATTTAGTAATATATGTATTCATCCTAGTATCAACCAAACACAACCCAAAAATTGCAACAAGATAATGGCAAATGCCCTTAGCCACTTCAAGTTGAAAATAGTTTTTAATTTTTATTTTAATTTTTTTAAAAAATTACCTCTATTCATAGATATTTCACATGCAATTTTGGATAATAATCAGTATATCAAACTGAAATATAGTTTGTCCACAACAAATAAAAAAAAAATCTTGTTCCTTTTTTCTTTGTTGAAAATCAAATTTCTACTGCATTTCCTGCATAATGTTGAATTTCACAGAAACAAGTAAATTCCCTGACTTGTTCAGGATTTCTGGGTTTTCCAGACTAGTAGACCTGGAGTTTAAAAACATTTGCAACACTGCACCGGTGTTGCCACATAAATGTACAAACCAAAACCATTGCAATTTCTTAGCGACAACGTCTTGGATTTTATAAGGCCTCGGCGAACGTTCTCTCCCGAGGCAGACAAGCATCCTTTAAAGATCTTCTCCCCTCCTCCAGCATCCTCTCATTCCTTTTTATCATCTCCCTCTTCTCTCCTCCTCTTTCCACCGATATGGTTCTTGCACCATCTCCTCTTTCTTTTTTATGCATAAGCGTTTATTGCTGTTTAAAGCACCCAGCTCGCAAGTTTCCGAACACCACCATACTTACAATTACTGCCTGGAGCCCTAACGTGTGTTTACAACCAATCTTCCCTCCCAACGAGTTCTCTGGAAGATGAACACAGTGCAGGCTACCCGTCATCCATTTTGTCTGCGAGAACAAGCGACCATGACTAGGCTACGCAATATTACTTTTTCTGTACTAAAGACAGGGGACAGATTGCATTGGGTCTCGCTTAGAATCATTTAAACAATCCTCGTAACTTGTAATAAATACGGACCTTAAACGTTAACACCTAAAAATGTTAATTGTTGCAAAAATAACCTGAATTTGGCACAGAATGCGATTTGTGGTCTTTTTTTTTTGCGAATTTCAACACATTCTGTGTTTAAGAAACGAAAGTAGCGAGAAAAATGTTGTTTCGTACTGCTGCTTGATAATAACGTTATCATTTTTTATAGGGTTCTTCGCTGAAGTAACCTCAATGGAAGTAGTGTAAATTAACCTTTTATTTATTGTTAAAATTTCAACTTACCAGATGTGCTCACAAACTCTGAGAAACTTAATATTGCCGACGATGTAAAAATATTTAATAAAATCATAAGCAATCGGATAACAAACAAACTTGACAAATTGCTTAATTGGTGCGAAAATAATAAAGTTAGTCTTAAGAAATGTAAAGTAGTGTCATTCACGCGTAACAGGCGTCCCATATAATACTCGTATAGCATCTCTGGTGTGGAAATCCTAAGAGAGAATTAGTGTTGCCCACGAGACGAGACTTTGGCCTGTCTCGTCTCGTGGAAATGCTGTGAAATGCTGTCTCGTCTCGAAAATATTCGTTTGTCTCGGGACACATGATCAATCTCGTCTGGTCTCGAATTTTTAAAAGCCTGACCCGTCTCGTCCCGTGGGCAACACTGGAGAGAATACCTTTACCGAGCTTGGAGTAACTTTTGACCAATCATTAAGCTTTCAATCACACATTCCGCGCATCCTCAGCGAAGCCCATAGATATTTAGAATTCATAATGAGAATGGGCAGGGAAACTTTCTTAGGAATTGTAGCTTTCCTGGCGACGTGATTCGAACAAGTGTTCTCGGGTTAAAAGCCAGGTTAAGACGATGTTGGCTTCCAACGTCGACTTAACCTGGCTGGAAACCCGAGAACACTTGTCCGAAAACTTTCTTGTTGCTGTACTATGCGTTTGTTAGGTCGAAACTTTAATATGCTTCAGTTGTTTGAGACCCTCTAGTCAAGAAACAAATTGACTGAGGTACCTGTTATATAAACTTGATGGTGAATATCCGAAGTTCACCTCGAGTAACACGTTGCGTGAAATGTTGAATGTTCCGTCGCTTGAGAAAAGAAGACAAATGCATCAATTCACTTCCTTTCCCAAACTCTCAAAGGAAAAATAGATTCTCCAGCTCTACTCTCACAACTAAACTTTCATGTTCCAAACGCTATTTTAAAGCCCAGAAATAATATCTTTAAAATCTTGATTGAAGAACCAACATGTCAGAAATGGAACCCCTGAGGAGAATGTGCAAGTTGTCCAATTCAGTCTCTAGTAATAATCCTAGTATCGATGTTTTCAGATTTGAAAGTCACTGTATTTTCTGAACACTGTAACCAGGAGACAATGGAGATTGTTGGCGCGTCATGGGCATTTTTGGGGGGACAACATTTTGTAGTTTAGCTACCAATTCTACGGGAGGCTCAATAAGTCACTTAACATCCCCAGTACAAGGCCACTGCGGCATGGAACGTGAAAATGACGATGACCAATCGTTGCCTGGCCAAGGGGGAACCACATTGACGCTACCCGCACGGTCGGCGGCCATCTTGAATTCAAATTCAGAATTTTAAATGGGAAGGGGGTAATATGATATATCAAATCTGGCTAGAATTTCACGAGAAATGCAATGGTGAAGGTTTTTTTTCTGTACCTTTAACCAGTAAAAAGTTATGACTGAATTCTTGTACCAATTTACTACTTTTCGAGGTGTTAGCAGCAAAATGCCTTAAAATTTGTTTAGTGCATTGGTAATGCATCGAGATCAAAGTGACGTCTAGGGAGAGAAGTTCGCATGCCATTGCACAAGATTTTAACCGGATACATCCATGAAGAGCTGTGCATTATGAATGGTTGTCGCGAACAATTACAGTGTGACGCTTCCATTAAATGAAAAGTTTTCACAGTGACAAGGCTAATGTTTATGTTCATAAGGAAGTTCATAAACAGAATATTCGATACTTTTTATCTGATAATCAATTTTCGACAGATCAAAGCTGAATGGTTAGTGCTGGTAAGTTAATTGCTTATGGAAGAAGGTACTTTTTACAGAGTTTTTTCAATAAGGAGGAACACCAGAACACTATGGGAACGTTGTGAAGCAGTTTCTGTTCAAAGTTAGTTATCAGATGACAAGGGTCACATATTCTGTTTATGAACTTCCTTATGAACATAAACATGAGCCATGTCACTGTGAAGGACTTTTAATTCAATGGAAGCGTCACACTGTAAATTGTTCGCGACAACCATTCATAATGCACAGCTCTTCATGGATGTATCCGATTAAAATCGTGTGCAATGGCATGCGAACTGCTCTCCCTAGACGTCACTTTGATCTCGATGCATTACCGATGCGCTAAACAAATTTTAAGGCATTTTTCTAACACCTCGAAAAGGAGCAAATTTGTACAAGAATTCAGTCATAACTTTTTACTGGTTAAAGATACGTCGAAAAAACCTTCACCATTGCAATTCTCGTAAAATTCTAGCCCATTTTGATATGTCGCACGACCCCCTTCCCATTTAAAATTTCGAAGTTGAATTCAAGATGGCGGACATCAAGATGGCCGCCGACCACGTGGGTAGCGTTAATGTGGTTCCCCCTGATAATGATTGGTCATCACCATTTCCATGTTGCGCGCTACAGTGGCTTTGTACCGGGGGTGTTAAATGACTTTTTGAGCCACCCTGTATATATATTCACACAAAAATTGGGGGAATCGTTTCGTTTGATTGACTTGTTACTGATTTCTAGTTATGGTTATTATGTACAGTTTTTCTACCTACTTGTGGGTGATCGCAGCAATGATTATGCGTTTAGAATAATACAAGGTTAATCAAGCAGACAAACTATTAAGAATATGGTTTAGCACACTCTAACAATGGCGTGAGCCTGAGTAGTTTTGCGTTTTATGTTATAGCACCATTAAGCCTTGTTTCCATGATATGAAAAACTCAATCTGCTGACCAAGGCAGAATTAAAAAAAAAATTAAAAAAAAAAAGAAGACCTTACTAGAAGGTTGAAACGTTACGTTTAGTTTTTGTTTTAAAATGAAATAAATTTCTGCCTTGGTCAGCACATTGAGTTTTTTGTTTTATGTTAGCAAACATGGAAGTGTGCCGTGGTTTATCTTTCTTTCACGCACGACTTGTTTCACATATATGTGTTCCTGTTCTACGACTGGCTGGATAATTGTAAAATACTGTCAGTTTTCGTTATCTAAAGCTTACGTATTTCCAAAATTTAATTTTTTAAAAAATGAAATCAAATTATCGACATACACCCAAATATATTTCTAGATACATGCCTGACAGAAACAGGTATAGACTTACTTCTGAGATATGTAAAGGCTCACAAAACGTTTCGCAAATACATAGATAAGGTCACTGTAGAAATAAACGATAGTGCAGAACACACAAGATATAATACTTCAGGATATCACAAATGACAGTTGAACAAACTAAGATTAGGAATTAGTAATTGGTATGCTTACATGCTCATGGTTTCAGATCCGTTGCTGGATATTTCGCACCCCCCCCCCACCCTCCCGCGGAATTACGAATCGCAGACATTTCGTGAGCGCCTTTCAAATATTTTCTTCTTGTACCATGCTTTGTGATATTTACATCCTACAAATTTTGAAATGAGGAAACTAACAAAAATCATTGAAAAAAATGTTGGTTATATTGAAATATTTGTAGTTTGAATTTCTGATTTTAAAAACTTTAGCAAATTTATTAATATTTCAGTTATATCTTAGAGAGTATGAATAACATCTTTAAAATGTACTATTACTTTGAAAAACACAAAATTCAGTGTCTCACCAGAACATAAGCCCACAAGTAAAAGAAAGGGGGAAAGGTTAATAATAATAATACTTAAAGTAAATAGTAACATGTGTTCTCAGCAGAAAAATGTAATTTTAAATTATTCAACTCTGCTTGAAAAAAAATTAAACATTATATTACATATTATTGTAAATAAAATTTACAAAATACTTACAAACCCGATTGATATCAAAGGTTTCTATATTTTTTTTAGTTCAATGGAGCAAGATCTTCAATTAACCTATCAAAATTTACCATTTTTGCAATTTCTTCTTCAAATGGAAATGTTGAGAGACAAAGGGGTCACATAACGCTTTGTATGTAATCATCCCCCGAGTAAATATCTTCTTTCTCCAATGACATCGAAAAATCTATAGACACCCGTCTCATCAGCGATAATGCACACGTTTGTACCAAGTAATGACATTTTCAACTTCTTACAAACTGCCGCATATTTTCTCTCTTATTGAAATATCTGTCTTTAATTCTCTTTGATAAAGCAGCCCATTAGGGTGTGCCTAGGCACACCCGGCACACCCCGTAGCTACGCCTATGATGTTAGTGTTTATACAAACTATAGTACATGCAGGAGACAATACTTGAATAGAGGCTCAATTTCGCGTTCACCTACGGAACGAAATTACAAACTTATTCATGTGCAACTGGCAAGGGCGAACGCAGGATTTTTGCTCCGGAGGGGCAGAGTCGTAGAAAAGTTTATTTTTATAATAGTACTAGCTGATTACCCGGCGTTGCCCGGGTATTTTTTTTATCCCAATCTTGTATTAGACAGGAAAATAATGAATTCTAACTATAGGGTAAAATGTAACTAATTTTAAATGTGAATGTCATCAATTAGCTTAGCGACTCCGAAAACTATGGATTCGACACTAATCTAGGTCATTTGTGACATTTTATTTTGCACCCCCTCTCACCCCCCATGCCGATAGGTGATGAACTTGAAGTTGAACCGTATTGCGAGTGTCACGAAAACTATGGATTCCATTAGCAACACAGCCTGAATGTTAGACAACCCGAGAACCAATATCGTTGTGCGGGATTGCATAGAGTCACGAATGTCTGTGCGGAATTTAATATCGGTGGTTCTAGATTATGTTTACATATCACCCCTTTCCGCGCCACCCCTAGGGGTGTCTTATTCCCAAAATATTCTTTCCAGATTGCAAGTGATAATTGTACCAAGTTTGGTTGAAATCGCTCCAGGCGTTCGAGTTATGCCGGAACAAACGAATATACACCCCCCCACACACACACCGACACACATACATCCATTTTTATATATATAGAAGTTAGAAGAAGATAGATTATTACTGTTATTATTGCTATTGTTATTATTATTGTTATTGTTATTGTTATTTTATTAGTTACTACTACTCCTACTTTACAAAGCATAAAATTCAAATTGAATTGAAAACACTTTGGCCTTGTATACAAGTTCAGACTCGAATCTACTATGTATACTGGATTCACCTTGCTTTCTTTCAATTAACATCTAACCTATTACTCTTTTGTTGAACAGTTCATTTTCCTTTTGTACTTTTTCACAATGCAGAGATATCAATCAGAGTCAGAGACCATTTAATTTATTGTCTTTCATGGTACGTACCTCTAATCCATGTTTTTACGTGCCAAAGGGTACTGCAAAATAATAATAGTAATAATAATAGTTGCTGTAACTTACGGCCTGTAAGTTACAGAAAACAATATTTTTGTTGTAAAATATCACTACAATTTCACCATTCGAATTACGTACATTAACTATTTCCAGAAATCCAGGGGAGATAAGTGCCTCCCCCTGCCCACCCACCCTTGGTAACTGGGTTGATTTTCATACTTGCATGAATGAATGTGTACATGAATCCGTATCCAAACTAATGCGTTCTACTCAAGGAACAAGTTCTGCTTATTAAAATACTATGTGTAACTCCTACGTCTTTAAAAAATGTCGAAAAAGTTTATGAAGCAACGTGTTTGTTATTATTCAACATTCTTGAATTATCTCGAATCACGCAAGCGTCCTTGATCTAAGTACGCATCTTACTTATTAGTTGTGGCATATCTCTCCCTCCTTCATGAGAAAGCCCAACTTAGGAACAATGTACGCAACGCGGTAAGAGAATCAGTTTTTGCTGAAGGGTTATGTTACACAAATGTCAAGAAAAAGTCATGAATTTAACCACATGTTTGTGTTAACGTAAGCTACAATCTCTTCTCGAACAGCGAAGAACTTCTCTTGCACAAGGCTTTCATGCACTGGATAGTCGAAAGATTACTTCTAACCTAACAGCGTAATCATTTTCGACGTGTAGTTCAAGGTCACGTGATTTCCTTTGCTTCAAATTCAATAACTAGAAAAGCGAGGCATTTTAACCAATTTATACATAGAACATACATACACACAACCATCTATATTCTATCTACCCAGGTATATATGTTCAACTATCTCTTCTAACCGCGATTAGCCAAAAGTTGCAGAAAAGCGAAGCAAAACAAACCAAACCAATCAATCACCATACAACTACGACGTACCTTGCAGTGCTTTCATACACCAGCCCTCTTCCACGTCGACATTAGCAGTACGGTGGAAATGTTTTTTTTTTTAGCAAACCGCCGATTCCGCTGAAAGTCACTTCTGGGTAACACCCTCGATGAATACTATAGATTGTCCAGTGAAAAGAATAGACTGTTGCTTCAAATGGGCTTTTACTTTCCCTACACCCCCCCTCTTTTTAAATATTGTTTTCACTACTGAGCGCAAAGGTGAACACACATTTGCTTTCTTTCGAATGCAAAACGCTATTCTGGAACTGGTTAAGCTTTCAGACCAGCAAAAGTTCCTTCCAGCAGCGCGTGTTTTTAATTTTGTGTGTGCAGGGGCACGTGAACGGAGGGGAACGGCGAGCCCCGCGTTGTCGACTGCTTTCCACCACACCCCCTCAGCCAGTACCGCGGTAGACAAAATTTCTCGGAAGGAGAGGGTGACTGACCGTTGGTTTCGACGAGCAATGACTGTGGCGGATCTGTGCGTTGGGTTGTGTTGTGTTGTGCTATAAAAAACCGTTGGTTTTAATACTGAAATATGAGCGAAAGTAATGTAAAGAAGAGAAGGCGTGGTGAGGTTCTCAAAAGTAAAGAAAGGCAAATAGTAATGAATATTTTTTGTTTATTTAAAACAGAAAAATCCGGATCGCAGTGTAAGTTGGTTAGCCAGCGAGACGGCGAAAGCAACTGGAGTTTCTCGGGCTACTGTGTATAAAATTCGGGGCGAGGTTTCTCAAGGTCCTCTTGAAACACCAGATAAGAAACGACCCAGGAAAAGATCGCCAATTACAATTAAAAATGTAAAATATAATGATTTTGTCAGAAGTGCTGTGCGACGTAAAGTTCACGAATTCTTTTTTAAAAACAAACCCCCAACACTTAATTCTGTTCTTGTTGCTGCTAATTCTGACTCCACATTACCGAATTTTAAAAGATCAACGTTTCATGTCTTTCTCAAAGAACTTGGCTTTTCGTATGAGAAAAGGGGCAACAAATCCATGTTAATGGAAAGAGAAGATTTAATTTCCCTTCGCCATAAATATTTAAGAGAGATTAGGAAGTTTAGGCGTGAAAATAGAAATATTGTTTACACTGATGAATCCTGGGTGAACACCGGAACCTCAGTTAATTATGAATGGAAAGACAAGACAATTACAACTGCAAAACAAGCGTTTCTGGCAGGTCTTTCCACTGGTTTAAAAAATCCAACATCTCGCGGAGCGCGATACTCTTTAGTGCATGCGGGTAACGAACGCGGTTTTCTGCGAAACGCCCTACTTGTGTTTCAGTGCAAAAAGAATACAGCAGATGTCCATGATGAAATGGATGGAGAAACGTACGAGATCTATTTTCGGGAACAGTTGCTCGTCAATCTCCCTCCGGGATCTGTTATTGTTGTTGACAATGCCTCTTATCATAGCCGCAAGCAAGAGCCAATGCCGACAACCTCGTGGAAGAAGAATGATTTAAGAGAATGGTTGAAATCTCATGACGACATGTTACGGAGAGATCTTCTGGAACTTACAAATATTCATAAAATTAAATATATAAGATCGATGAGATGGCAAAACAGATGGGGCATACGGTGCTTCGTTTGCCCCCATATCATTGCGAACTGAACCCGATTGAACTTGTGTGGTCACAGGTTAAGCATTATGTGCGGTGTAACAACACTACATTCAAAACTAAAGACATTGAAAATTTAATCACTGAATCATTTAAGACAGTAACAGTTGAAAACTGGCAAAATTACGTAAAACATGTCATGGACATAGAGAAGGAAATGTGGAATGCAGATGAATTGCAGGATGACGTTGATCAGATAATAATCCACTTGGGTGAAGATTCCAGCGAGAGTGATGATCTGACAGAAGAAAATGATTCTGGAATGGAAGGAATTAACCCCTTGGAGTGACATGCGAGAGAAAAGTAAGTTCATTAAGAATTATTCTTTCAGTTTATGTAATTTTGTGAATTTGTTTCTTGTTTTTAATAATAGCTCACCGTGAACTTATTTCTTCAATTTGTACGTACCCGCGATTCAAGCGCCACGCACGTTTGTTTGGTCTTGTACTTTCACTGCCAGCAGGTAGGTCCGTTACTCGCCCCTGCGGCAAGCGGCAACGCTGTTCTCATATACCCAACAGTCTATTCTTTTCGCTGGACAACCAATAGAGCTTCAATACTTTATGCATGTTATATTCAACTTTAAATTCAACTATGGTAGCACACCAATAAACAAAATACTTCCTCCGTAACGACACCATGTACACATCACGGAACACAATCATCTGTACGTACCCCTCTGCTGCACTTTTTCTTTCTTTTTTTTCTTTACCGAACTTTCTCGCTTCTGAATATCCAATACTTAACTGAAATATACATAACTAACCCTTTACAAATGACAGTTGCACCCAATATGAAACAACAATAGACACAAACAAAGGAATATAATTACAAATAAGCTCGGACTGTATTCAATATTGTTCATATCAATCAGCACAAACACGCGTTCCAAGCAAGGTAGGTTATTTCAACCAATTTTTAAGTAGAATGTCCCCCACCTTTCCATCCTGAATCAAACACGACCATCCCTTTATTCTCGCCAATTACTAAATGATTCACGATAAACTACTGATGATCAATTGTACATAACAATAATTAACAATTCTCTAAAGATCGTCAACTAATCAAAATGTGAATTTTTCTCACAATAACGTCCTGATAGAGAGAGATTCATCAACGCCATCTATTGAGCATAAAATCATATTACTGCTAATTGTATGGAATAAAAGTTAAAGATATATTCTAAAACAGACATTTTTACATCCGTTATACATTCACCGGATTACATCCTCCCCTCTCCCCACAACGGAAAAATTTATTTCGCATAATATATACAAGACAGGCTATGAAAGAGCAGATTTCTCGTACACACACTTGTCCCATGGGTACTAAAGGAACTACATGTTGGGTGCATGTTACTGACAACGAACACAAGTTTGTTACTAGTGTGTGAATTTTTAGTTGAAAACATATTTTTTGTTGCTTCGGAAGTCGGCCAAACTCGGTAGGAGTGCCGAACATATAATTGCAATGTAATCTGCAAAGCCTTATTTCACATAAAAATGCATAATTTTACCTTTAGCACATAAAACATATATTTCTAGAGATAGAACATAAAATGTGTATATTTTGTACATTAAAGACAAAATAAATTCTTTGTTTAAACACATATTTTGGAGCCAATGGATAAAATATGCGGTAAAGTAGTAAATTATTATTCTATTGAAACTTTACATCATAGAGGACACTACTGTTTGTGTTATTTTTTTCAACCATATGACAAGGCAATTCATGCAAAAAAAACATTCATAAGTCACCAGAAATTTGTCAGAAAATAAACATTGTGACGTAGCTTAACACGTGCAGTCAGGACAAGTGTTAATAGGGCCCACAATATGTTTAAATGAAGGACATTCTAAGTGTACACAATATTATTTTGATTTAAGTACAACATTTGTTGCAGAAGGATACGAGTATAATCAATCCAGTTCCTAGGTTACTTTTAGGCACACATTTCCGCTGTTTTAATACATACAAAATTTTAAAAAATTCAGATTTTAGCACCTAAAAATGGGATTTTTCATTATTTCAGTCAACGCCTCCCGTAGAAGGGGGTGGGGCAGGGGGACATTTGCCCTCTTGATGTTCTAGGAAAACTTCATGTAGCGTGATTCTAAAGGTGGAATTGTAGTTGTAGGGAGTAAACATGGATGAGGGGTGCCTTGAAAGACAGGAAATTAAGTGGCCTCTGTTTGACATCTGTGCATCTTGAAAAAGTACAAAAACAAAGAACTGTTCAATAAGATGTTTATCGAAAGGAAGCAAGTCAGAAGTTGACAGCAACGCCAAGGTATTTTCAAATCCATTTTATGGGGCGGATGCTCTGCCCAGTTTGGAAAAAAGGTTGGAGATGTTTGATGGCTTGGTTGATTTTTGCTATTTAACGTCGCTTTGCTGTCACTTTGACTAATCGCGAAGATGAGGATGAGAGATTCGAATCGTGGACCCCTGGCGTCGTAGCGCGCTGTGGTAACCACTCCTACACAGAAGCCGGTAGGGTGTCTCTATGGATCAACATCAAAATGCAGTGAGTGGTGGGATGCGTGTGCAAATTATTCCAGTGTGTTATGAGACTTTTCTTAACTGAGGGTATAAAAACCTGCGGGTACCCTTGATTACGTCACATCAACAAATACATAAAAAATGAATTGGCCAATCTAGAACTGAGATTGTGCGGTTATTCCCCCACGAGGTTATGATACTTTCAGCTTAAGCTTTTTGGCTGGCTTTGTCTAAACGCTCTAAAGATAAATTGATGAGACATGCAAGAAAGACATTTAGTGCAGAATTATGTTACCCAGAACGACATGCTGCTTGATGCAAACCAACAGATTATGTGAGCATAAAGAGATGAGGAATTACTGCAAGCGAAGAAATATGAAAATGACAAAAGAACTGCGACAAACATGGGCATTTATAAGGGTAAGGAATACTAGTAAGAAGACGAAGCAACTTTATCTGCAGATTGCTTATTCTAGCAGAAGACGTTCAGAGAACTGTTTTCCCTTAAGTCGAGATACGAGGAATTTTATACCCCAAGGGAATTTCCAAGGGAGGGAACTTTCTGATATATTAGGCGAGAACTTGCCAAGTTACCGTTCAACTAGTTGTTGACCCCAGCATGGAATTTTCCATAGCGGGTACGTTTCTTGGAAAACTTGAAAACTGCTTGTGAACTGAGATTCTTGTCGTAATAAATATATTTACAGAATATTACAGCTGGTTGGCTGATTCGATTAATGTCGCTGTGACGTACCACTGGATTAATCGCGACGTCGTTCGTGATGGAAGTGAAAGAGAAAGATATTGAAAGAAAGTGCCTATGTCTTTCGATAAAGGACATTCGTCTAGCGTGATCGAGTGAAACCATTTAGAAACTCACGAATAATACTGGTAACTTTAGATTCATCCTGTACTTTCAACAAGTACCGGGTGAGCAAGAGGTAACTGTGCACCTACACTACGCTACATTACGCAGAGAAAAACTTCACTTTCTTGATGTTTGTTGGTACATAAGGACATGGACAGTTGGTTGTAAGCCACTCATTGTTGTAAGTCACTCATTGTTGTTTCTTCGGTTGTTTCTTCGGAGCGTGATATTGCAAAGCGCGGAACAGCATTGGTTTCGTAATCGAAGTTCATGTGTTTTTGTTTTGACTGTTCACGTAACCGGATAAATGAAACCAGGCCTCATCTGCGGAATATGTGACGTCGAGAATATCCTCTCCATTGACAGCAATAAAGTCTCTGAACCACCCGCAATACTCAACACGCTTGTCGTGGTCCGTTTCTTGCAGATTTTGCACCACTGTTATTTGGAGGAGTGTAAATGTAAGTGCTTTTTCAGTGCGGTTCTTGCGCTGCCGTACGATACACTCACTAGCTGTGACAATTTACGAATAGACTTCTTTGGGCCTTTCCATAAACTTATTTCGCACTTCTTCCGTATATTCACCTCCATGTCGAGAGACTTTTTCCACCAAAAACCCGCGAACTTCGAGTAAAAAAACCATTGGTAATGCAGTTCTGCGCTTTGCAATATCACGCTCCGAAAAAACAACAGTGAGTGACTGACAACAATGAGTGACTGACGACAATGAGTGGCTTACTAACCAATTGTCCATGTCCTAATGTACCAACAAACATCAAGAAAGGAAAGTTTTTCTCTGCGTAATGTAGCGTAGTGTAGGTGCACAGTTACCTTTTGCTCACCCGGTAGAATCAGATTGCAAAGTTCTCCTGTTATCAGTCATCTTTCTTACCTTGCAGGTCGGGCAACCAAAGCCCGTTAAGCGACAAAGAAAAATGATCGTTCTATAGCGATATGGTCTCCCAAAATTTCTTTCTTTGTTTGAACTGTTGTCTTTAAGTTCACTTTATGTACAGAAAGGTTAATCGGAACTCGACCTACAGTTTAAAGTGGGATCCGAACCACTGTGCCATGTGCGTCCACTAGGTAACAAACCCTGGACCACTTGATTAGAAGGCGATGATGTTACCACTACGCCATCGCGTAGGCCCTAAATAATTTTTCATTCTGGCTTGCAATTTAATAATATTAAAGGAAAACGGATACCTGGTATCCTCAGAATATGTCTTTTCCACTTTAACTGATATTTTTAAATTCCATCTATCATTACTTCGCTTCTTTCGTATTTCTTCAATTCTAATTTTGTCTCGTAAGCTTACTCCACTTAAGAGGCCGCAAAAATGTCATTTATGAACAATTTATTCTAGTTTCTTTCATGTCGACGAAGAGTACAAAGCGAATAATGATAATTCTTTGCATGCAGATGGCTACAACAATTGTGTAACTAGTTATACCGCGTTTGTTACAACCTGTCCCGCTTCCCGCGCTTGCCGATCGCTAGCTTCTCTAGCAGAAACCACGCGGCGTTGCTGCTGCCTACCGCGGGAACTCCGTGCTGGGGAAAGCCGAAGCCAGGCTGTGAATAAAATACGCGGAAGTGCACAAATATACACAACTCCCCTTCCCGAATTTTCCAGCTAAGATGACACTAAACACAAAAAAAAAATCCACAATCAAATATCACCAGAATAAATTCCATCCTGGATACTTTAAAACGCACACTAATCAGCACCACGCTTACAAAACAAGCTTCTTCAACAACACGCAAACAAAACACGTGAGCTAGATCGCAACGTGGCAACAGTGTCTACGTAAGCGCCTCTCTTCTGCCTTCCATTCGCTCCTAGCTTCCCAGCAGACTACTCTTTCCTCGTTTCTCATTGGCACCAAAACTGTCGAGACAGGAACAATTGAAATTCACAATATCTTAAGAGAACTATATATATTCATGTGGAAAAAATTCTACACAATTACTAAAAATAGCGGATAATAAGTGTAAGTGAAGCTCTGGATATGCACTTGCAAAAATATACATACAGGTTGTTCCAAAGAGCACATTTTAGAGTCAATTTTAATGGAGGAAGACTAAAATTGAGAAAGCGCCATCTATTGTGTATTTATACACATTATTTCTCTCTATGTAATAACATTTTCTAACAAAGCTTATAATAGGTACTACCATAACAATGAAAGCCTAAAATGTAAATTCTATAAAATAAAATATACGTATTGCTTTCAGAGCAATATAGATCATAAATTCGTAACATAGACGGCAGATTTTATCAATATTGCTATAACGAGGAACAAAAAGACCTTTATTGAATGTTCGCAAGAAGCTTTGACAGATTTCAATTTAACAATTTCTAGTCTGTGTCTTTTTAAGTCCAATTTATGCACAGAAAGGCAAATAGTGGAATTTCTGCATAGATTTAAAGTTAGTTTATATTACCTCATATTTCATTTAGTAATATTTACATAGGTTTAAATTTGCTATATATGCCTTGAAAATCTAACCTCTTCTCAAACCTTGATCTTTCCCTACGCCCCGCCTTTAATGCTCATGTTTGGAAACCTAATAAACATGATGGTACTTTCCGCGCTACATACATCATTCTCCGTCTCAGTTCTCAACAATTTTAGGCACTTTTAGGCAGCAATAATTGAAATAGTCATTTTAGGCACAATAGTATTGACATGTAGTGACTGTTGTTCACTGAAACCAATGGCTATATTGAACGGTTACAAAGCTGTATATAGGAGGCAATCTTGGTTCTTGTTATTAAATAGCAACAGTGGTGGTCTCGTGGGTAGGAAGTGTGGCTGCCATGCGGATTAGGGTTCGATTAATTGTATAGGTGAGAATTATAGTTTAAGTCTTCATTGGAACGCCAGTTCGGTATCTTTGACACAGCTCGAGAGGAAGCCGAGCGGGCGCGTATCTGGTTTTGAGCCAGCACCTGCTTTTTTTCTGAGAAGCGCTGTTATCACTTTTACTTGCAGTGTTTAGACATCCAAGGACATCGGCTAATAGCTCGCTCGGATGACGCTAGATGGCTTATGCAAACGACTTCATCTCTCGAGCGAATAACGCTCGAACAGGCAAACCATCGTGAAGCCCAGTAGTTCAAGTACAACCATAATTTGTCTGTGGTAGTGAGCCTTCAAATATGCTTCGTGAAGTGTAAGATGCAGTGAAATTCAAGATAAGGTGAACATAGTCATCAATCATCTCCATGTAAAAATGTAATTTAGTATATCTTACAAATACATATACAGGGTGTCTCAAAAGTAAATGCGCAAACTGACACAGGTGAAAGTACACGATAATAGAAGCAAAAAAGTCTCAGTAAACATGGGTCTGCAAACGAGCCGTTTTCGATATAATCGAGAATGTGTGAGTACAAGCCGTCACTGACTTCAGTGTTTGTAAACGTCGTCCTAGTTGAAAAAATACCAATAATACAGTATGAAAAATCGGGAGATGTCATTTCTTTTATTGAACATTCTACTTACATGAACAAGGAATACAGCATTACTTTAGTATGTTCTACGTTACAATTACTGTACACTCGTACCTGTTAAAGGAGGTGTTCAAAGTGTCGTCCTTCCATCTGGATGCAATACTGTACGCGAATCCGCATTGACTTTCGAATTCAGTCGAACACCCCCGGATCATTTCGGAATTGGTCACAAGCATGTACAATTCTCTGTTCCAGTTCTTCAACCGTGTCAACGGGAGTGTTGTACACCACACTATCGCACACGTTATTAGCATTTTACCAACTAGGACGACGTTTACAAACTATGAAGTCAGTGGCGGCTTGTAATCACACATTCGCGATTATCTCGAAAACGGCTCGTTTGCAGACGCATGTTTACTGAGACTTTTTTGCTTCTATTATCGTGTACTTTCACCTGTGTCAGTTTGCGCTATTATTTATGAGACACCCCGTATGCAAATGATGATTTTGAGCTGAAACTACCAGAACGAATTTTAAACATATATTTGTACGATTATTGTCACATTGAAATATTTGACAGTCTATATATTCGAGAGAATCACGCTCAAGCGTGGGAGATTCTATCGAGTTTGAGCGAACGAAAGTAGTCCAATGCAGAACTCTAGCTTGTACATTGCATAAAGAAAATGGCAGAACACAATAACGCAACCTAGCAAAGACAAGGCAACCGCAACCTCAAGTTTAGAAATCTCTAAAGAAACTGATTTGTCAATATCTCATTTACTCCACGTTCCTAAAGCTGACGCTATTGGTTGGAAAGGTTTGAGTGGAGGATATACTGGGCTCCACGTTGACTTGATATAGCTTGTCTGAGGGAAGGTCCCTTATTGTTTACGATTTATATTGCAGACCTACCCTCAGTTGTCAAATACTGTAACGTACATTCATATGCTGATGACACTCAACTAACCAAATCATTCAATCCAACAGAAATTGCCATAAGTATTAAATACATAAGTAATGATTTGGGTGCGATAAAAACATGGTGTGATGCAAATGGCCTTAAAATTAATGCTAATAAGTCATGTTCCAGTAGCGGCTCGTGCCTAAAATAACAGGTGAAGAAGTATATTTATAGGCAATGAAAACAAATAGTAAGTGCCAGTGCCCCCCACCCCCCAATTTAAAACGTCTTTTTTTTCTTCATCCGTCCATCTGGAAAATGGTGTCTGCAACAAATTACACACTAAGTCATTTACTGGGTTCACTGTAGAAACCACAGCTCAACACATGAACACAACACACGATAGGAAACGCGAAACACACACGCGGAACAAGATCTCGCGAGAACGCGAAGATTTTGCCACAAGCACTGGATGCGATGTTTTCTCCGACGAGAGAACTGCTTCATCTAGAAGGCGACACCCGTTCAAGGCCAACGCTAGGTGACGTCACCGTTGCCATGACAACCGGCTAAGTTTTCCGCAACCTAGCGGTGTTTGCTCTTGGGTTGGGACGAACTCAATACGTGCGTAGCGCCGAGCGGCGTGTTATTTGAGTATTATCGTGTGCGTTCTGCTGGGAAATAGTTAAATTTAACAAGCAAATGAAAAATGTCAATATTAATTTGAAAATTAGGTGAAAACATCTGCACTTGTTGCACTTGGCCAGCCGCCACTGTGTTATACATTTATTGGAACTCGAAATGCCATTGGTTCGGTCGAGCACACTAATACAACAATTACGATAAATGATGATGTCATACCTAGAGCTCAAGTAGTTAAAAGTCTTGGACTGATATTTCACACTCGTCTATTATGGAATGAGCATATTAGCCGCCAAATCAATAAATCATTTAGAACACTTAGATTCTTGTTTAAATTTAACAAACTATTATCTTCAGAAATCAAGCAGCGATTAGTTGAAACACTTATATATCCATTTCTCGACTACTGTGACGTTCTGTACTCTGGTAGAATAAATAAAACTTTACAAGCAAAAATTCAAAAATGCCAAAATGCGTGCATGCGGTTCATATTTTGCATCCCGAGGCGTGAACATATTTTACCTTCCATAAATAATAAGAATATCCTCAATATGTACCGTAGGCGACTACTGCATACATATTGCCTTATACATAAAATTATTACATCTGGCAAGCCGTCGTATCTGGCAGACATGTTGATCCCTCGCACCAGTATTCACAGCCACCATACAAGAAATAATTTCAAATTTAACCTTCCACTCTGCAACACACAGGCATATCAGTCGTCGTTTTCATATTTTGCTGCAAAAATATGGAGTGCCCTACCTAAGACCATGTCAAGAATATCTAATATAGAATCTTTCCGAAATGAAGTAAAGAATTTTCTTTTGGCAGAGCAGAGATTGTGTTCAAATACTATGATGTAACTTGTATGTTTATGTTATGTATTTTGTCTACATGTTCTTTATTTTTATTTATTTTTCATTCATTTTATTTTATTTTTATGTAGTTGTCTTTTCACAACTTTTGTATCATTTTATTCATACATTTATTACAATTACTTTATCAATAGATTTTGTAACTAAATCATACAGTTTATTGCACACTGTATTAATACTGTAATAACATAAGAAATGTAAATTTAAATGTAATCGATGACACGGGTTAGGTGACAGAACAGCCTCAGGCTGAACCTCGCCCACGTAAATAAAGAATTTGAATTTGAATTTGAAGGGAAACTGATCTTTGAAGTAATGTGGCGCTCCGATGAAGACTGAAACTATACCGAACGTGTCCCTGCAAGTGGCTGCTCCGGGCTTCACCCAGCTTCAAGTGAAATGGCTACCTGTGGACAACCCATATGATAAAGGGGATTGATTGGAGCCTGGTGCTGATCACATCACCTCCACAGGAAGGGGTAAGAAGCAAACATTATGCTGTATTGTATTTGGGTAATAGACAGGTACTTGGTATTGGTTTTACTTCTCAGAATAATGGGTGGAAAGTGCTATGCAATCAGCTTCATTTAAGTATAGGAAAAATATAAACGTGAGAAAATCTATGAGAGCTCGTATAATCAGAGGCGACATTCCTATCGTCGTCTATTTCCGCTTTCTTCACTTCTTGGCACGTTTTTCGAGTGTGTTTTGAAAACGAAGCCAATCGTAGGAGACAAAATACTGCGGGAGACAGGAAGTTACTTCATGTGTTCCTTTCTCTCCAACTTTCCCAATCATTTCATCGTCGTTTGTCAGTGTTGCCAGCACCATCTAAGTTTTCGGGTTTCGCAGCATGAATATTGAGGCTAACACAGGCTAACACTTCTGACTTCGTAAAAGCTACTATCATGGCGGAGTGGTTAGCGTAACAGGCTACGAAGCCACAGGTTCCAGATTCGAACTCTTGGTTAGACACAGATGTATGATTGTCTGTGTCCTAACATCCATTCATTAGTTCACCACTCATACTCATAGTCGCGACTAACTCTAGAGGTAGAAAAGCACAGGTATTTATACAGTTCTTGTGTGACAACTATCTAGGTATTACTGGAAATGTTTTTTTGCTATTTTTTGGCTAATCTCGAAGATGATGATGAATTATGATGTTATGAAAATGATGAAGGGACATTCACAAAGACCACCCATGATCAGGTAGGAATTTGAACCCGAGACCCTTGATTCCGTGCTAACCACTACACCACGGAGGTTTTATTTATTGCAATCTGCTGAAAACGAATCGCCAGCCTTTGTGCACACAGAAAACTAAATGCATGTTATCGATTGGTGCAGCAGAATGCATGGATTGATGCACTAAAGTGTGTCTTATGGCTTCTTCAAAGAATCAGATTCACATTTCATGCATTTGGGTGCATTTTTGTACCTTGATACACCTTCCTGCATCTTTTTGATTCATTGATTGATTGATTTAGTTTATTTTACTTCGCGTTTTGAGCCTCTTGGCTAATTTGCGAATATATAGATGAGTGATGAAATGATGAAATTGATAAATGGACATTCACAAACAACCAAGCCCGAGCGGGATTTGAACCCGGGACCCTTCTGCATCTTTTTGGATGATGCACTTAAACGTTTCGTCTGAGCTACTTAAGTGCATCATCCAAAAAGATGCATTCTTGTGCATCAAAATGCATCAACTGATGCATAGAAGTGCATTTAGACTGAAAGAAATCCTCACTTGAATCAAATGATGCACTTTGGTGTTTCTTTCACGACATACAAAAATGCATCCAAATGCATCAAATGTGAATCTGATTCTTTGAAGAAGCCATATAACACACTTTAGTGCATCAATCCATGCATTCTGGTGCATCAATCGATATGATGCATTTAGTTTTCTGTGTGTGGCGGAGTGGTTAGCCACGACGCACAAGATCCCAGGTTCGAACCCCGTCCTGGGCATGGGTGTTCGTTATGAATATTCATTCACCAATTTCATCATATCATCTCTCATCCTCATCATCGCGATTAGCCAAGAGTGGCAGAAGAGCGACGCAAAATAACGCAAATGAATCAAATGAAGATCAGTAAACGAACACTGAACGCCGTTAGTAACGTAACGGCATACATGTACTCGTATAATGATATGGCACATGATTGAAATAAATGTTGTATGTTAATGTGATAGATTTGGACTATGGCACTGGCAACACTGTTTAGAGATAGAAAGGACCTGAAAAAACCCAACTCAAAGAAGAGACTTTTCGAAAACGTGGAAGTTGAAGCGAAGACCTAATGATTCCGGGCTGTCTTCTTTCTCCCTTTCCTTCCTCCTTTCGTTATTTCTTCTTTTCTCGTCCTCTCAACAAAAGGCACAGAACTGTTCGAAACCGGCGAAGACAGATCGCTTAGGTAGTTTCCGTCCCAATTTGCCCGGCGTGTTCCTTGGAGGTCATTAGCACTCAACTGGACGCTCGTAATGACTCTGACTCAACGAAGCCTCGTCAAATCATTCCATTGCCCTTCTCTCGCTCTTCCCTTTTGCCTTACTTTGCGTTCCCCACTCTCTCGATTTCATTCTTTCTTCTTCGTTCTCATTCTATCACTCTTCTCTCTTGCCTTACTTACTATCTCCTTTTAAATCTTCCTTCTTCCTTGTTCCTTCTCTTACTCACCCTTTTGCCTTCTCTTGCGTTTCCTACTCTCTCGATTTTCTTCTTTCTTCTTCGTTCTAATTCTATCACTCTTCTCTCTTGCCTTACTTACTATCTCCTTTTCAATCTTCCTTCTTCCTTCTCTTACTCACCCTTTTGCCTTCTCTTGCGTTTCCCACTTTCTCGATTTCCTTCTTTCTTCTTCGTTCTAATTCTATCACTCTTCTATCTTGCCTTACTTACTATCTCCTTTTCAATCTTCCTTCTTCTTTGTTCTTTCTCTTACTCACCCTTTTGCCTTCTCTTGCGTTTCCCACTTTCTCGATTTCCTTCTTTCTTCTTCGTTCTAATTCTATCAGTCTTCTCTCTTGCCTTACTTACTATCTCCTTTTCAATGTTCCTTCTTCTTTGTTCTTTCTCTTACTCACCCTTTTGCCTTCTCTTGCGTTTCCCACTTTCTCGATTTCCTTCTTTCTTCTTCGTTCTAATTCTATCAGTCTTCTCTCTTGCCTTACTTACTATCTCTTTTTCAATCTTCCTTCTTCTTTGTTCCTTCTCTTACTCACCCTTTTGCCTTCTCTTGCGTTTCCTACTTTCTCGATTTCCTTCTTTCTTCATCGTTCTAATTCTATCACTCTTCTATCTTGCCTTACTTACTATCTCCTTTTCAATCTTCCTTCTTCCTTGTTCCTTCTCTTACTCACCCTCTTGCCTTCTCTTGCGTTTCCCACTCTTTCGATTTCCTTCTTTCTTCTTCGTTCTAATTCTATCACTCTTCTATCTTGCCTTACTTACTATCTCCTTTTCAATCTTCCTTCTGCCTTGTTCCTTCTCTTACTCACCCTCTTGCCTTCTCTTGCGATTCCCACTCTCTCGATTTCCTTCTTTCCTCTTCCTTCTAATTCTATCACATCTTCCATTTTTCTTTCTCTTGCGTTTCCTACTTTATCCATTTCTTTTTCTTCTTCTTCCTTCTACCCCTGTTCCCTTTTGCCTTCTCTTGCGCTTCCCACTACTCGATTTCCTTCTTTCCCCTTCCTTCTAATTCTGTCACATCTTCCTTTCTTCTTTCTCTTGTATTTCCTACTTTACCCATTTTTTCTTTCTTTTTTCCTTTCTCACTCTTCCCTCTTGCCTTCTCTTGCGTGTCCTACTCTTTCCATTTCTGCCGTTCTTCTTCCTTCTAACACTCTTCCCTTTTGCCTTGTCTTGCGTTTCCTACTCTCTCCACTCTTTCTTTCTTCATTGCCTCACTCTTCGCTTTCTCCATATATTGCGTTTCCTACTATCTCTACTTATTTCTTCTTCCTTCTAACTCTCGTAACTCTTCCCTTTTCTTCGTTTCCTAATCTCTATTTCATTCTTTCTTCTTTCTTTTCTCACTCTTCCCTTTTGCCTTCTCTTGCGTTTCCTACTCTCTCCATTTATTTATCCCTTCTTTCACACTCTCTTTCTCTTTCTAAAGAAGATTTTAGACGGAAGCGCTTACTCTTTCCCTCTTGCTAATTTGCGTTCATCCCTTTTCTGGGCTCTGGGCACAATAGTGTCGTGGCAACTCTGTCTCCATGTAATCAAGTTGACACAGAAATCTAAACGCATCAAATACATGCGAGGCACCACAAAATGCCTCGATTGGTTGATTTAAATATTTGGTTGCTACATTCACATTGGAGGGAAGGAAACCAACGAACAGGCGAGAGGTAAAGAATTTGCATTCAATTATATTATTTGGTTGCCATTTGAAAGGACACTGAAACAATATGGTCAGTCGCTTTGTTTGCTGGAAACATACGTTTTGCAAACTACGTACCGCAGACGCCGGCCTCCGTGGTGGAGTGGTTAGCACAGCGCGCTACGACGCCAGGGGTTGCGGGTTCATTGAGAGTGTCGCTTTAATGACTCATCCTGATCTTTGCGATTAGCCAAAAGTGGCAGAAAAGCGAAGCAAAATAAATCAAACCAATCAATCAATGTCTCGCAGACAACAGGCCACTTCGTATCGGGAAGTGTAGCAAGAAAAATACCTTCTGGCCAATAGAATAATTGGAGATGCAGCGTAACATACCAACCATTCACGAGCCATTGAAACTAAATCCGATTGACGATACCTCTCCATCTCTCTCTGGAGCAAGGGCGCGCATTACGCCAGATAAGGGGAGGAAATCGAGTAGGCAGAGCGAAGCAGTACACTCTGCTCCAAAGGCTGGTAACTGCAGTCGCTTTCCCCCACTCCACGCAATCCCATTCCCTCTCACGTGTTCATTGGTGGAGCCGTCTCGCGTCACTACTTGCGTAGAGACTTGTTTTCGTTCGCCTCCTCCCGAGATAACGGAGACAGTGTATAGCATAAACCAGTACTGTGGCAACGCTGGGCAAAACATGCGAGCACCCACAATGCATTGCAACTATCCCAGGAACGTTAAAAGCATATCGAACCGATGCTTAACGTTAGGATTAATTACAACGTAATTGACTGAGATAAACATGGATATGAAACCCTGGGATAAAGATCTAGGGGAGGGTGGTTGGGTGGGCGGGGGTGCCGTAAACAGTTACGAGAGGAGATGCCTATTTGAGCTCACAAAGCGTAAAACGGAAGGGAATTTCTGATTATTACGTAAAGGATGAACCAAAGTTTCGCAGCGGGTAGCTATGGATTTAATAAGCTTTCAGCTTTTCAAGTGGAGTGGGACACTTGTAACGTTGCAACAAGGAGGATTCCCTCGCTTCGCTTCGAGCATTTGATGAGATTCTTAAGGAGGGATCTGCCATTACAGCTTGATTCATGGGGCGTTTGCAGCCTATCGTACGCAGAGTTACGGTTAACGGTCGAAAATGACTTCTATGGGGGTGGGTTTACAATATCTGCTTCGCTGTACGTTCAGATAGCATCGTGTCATACACTCAGATGTCAAGCTTAGAGACTGTATGGGTTTTCGGGGGTGGAGGAGGTAATACTGGCTTTGTTTCCCCTCCTTCAGAACTGAATAAGGATTTATATACAGGGTGTTCAAAAACATCTTCAACAACAGTTGTTTGCTGGTCACTGGTTTACATAGGATTTTTTTTAGAAGGAGGCTGGAATTGTAACATGTGACCTGGGGAGGGGGTGATCTTCTGTAATTACCATTTCCAACCTTATTTTTAAAAGTTATTCAAAGGCTAAATTAATTGAGGGTCATCTCAAGGGTAATTTGCATTTACCAATTTGGTTTTACCGTGTTCATTTCTCCTTTCCTTTGAAAACTTTGCTCTTCTCTAAATTTCTGGATGGGCTCTAGCCCCATCAGCTCCCCCCTGCGTACGCCAGTGGTGGTGGCAGATATCATACCTCGAAAGCGCTTAGTTTATGCTATATAAGCGCTGAGAATCTATACTGTATGTTTGCAACCCAACATACCAAATGATCGCTCTGAGGGACAGTGGCGCCAACTTATATGTGCCTATGGGGCTCGAGCCCACCCAATAATTTTCAAGTTATTATATTTTACTTTAGAAATATATAATCTCATCGATTGATGAAAAATGTTTCATCATTATACATTTAAAGAATTCTCAGTTTAATTAGTGAATGATTGTAATTAAAATACTTCATAATAATTATTTCATCTACACCATTCGTACGAACATCGTTATTAGGAAAGTAAGGATGATAAGGGCTTATAACCAGTGATGTGCGTCTACGCGTAAACAACGATAGTCTACATTCTACAAGTAGACTATTTTATACACGTAGATGACGTAATCTATGTAAACAACATGGCGAAAGATGATAACTTAGCAAAGGGCGCCGTGGAAGTAGAACAAAATAATACTACGTATCAGTTGCTGATGTGTGAGGAGAACTTTTCATACTATTTCTTTCAAATTCGAACATTTCTCACTTAAGGAAAAAACCTAACACAGGAAATATTCTAGTGTTTTATGGGGAAAAGGCTAATTTTGCCTCACGACTGCCATCTGTTGTTTTCTTTGCATACTATTTATCATATTCCATAGAAGATAAATTTTGTTGTAAATGGGAATCTTCTCAGTTCGTTAGGAACCAAAATAGTTGAAAATATCACTTTCCTTTCATGAAAGCCTTGATAATTTTAATGCACTTTAGATTGTCTACGTAGACTATGTAAACTACAACCCAATGTAATCTACGCGTAGATGACGTGTAGACAACGCATGTATAGTGTACGACACATCACTGCTTATAACGAGAATGAGGATCACCAAGCACTAAAACCTCTCAAAATAGGTTGGCAAAAAGTGCCCAAAAATATGAAATAGGCCTCACTAAAATTGACGAACATCGACAGATTTTTCATTTTTCCCCTTGGATTATGCACTCAGGAACATCATACGTAACGTAACGTTATTAAACGTCCAAAAATCTAACTAGAATTGTCATAACCACGCTATTAATATGCAAGGAAAACGGAATAAATAATAATAACAATGACATGGTTTTTATCACTGTGACGAATACTATTCAAATAGTAAGGTAGAAATGTTTTTGCACTTGCGCTATTTCACAGGGCTTGGACTCAAACTCCGACCCTACTTGCTGCTGGAGGGTCTAACACTAAAATAAATAAATTGCACTTGTTACAGAGATAATTTTGCAAAACATTCCATGTATTTTTGGAATAGTGTTAATTTTTAATTATATTGTTTTATTTAACTTTGACAAAGAATAGGAATCCTCGAGTAATGAAGAGTTTATCTAATTTCAATGTCAGTAAAGTTTCATATTAATTCTAATATCTTACTTTCGGATCCCACTTTAAACTGTTGGTCCAGTCAAGATTATTCTATGACTTAAAACTATAACTCAATCTCAATATTTCTGCCTTATTCGAATCTTGAACCTCTCTTGTGCGTGTGTGAACAACGAAACATGGTTCCATCGGAAATCGAACAGAGGTTAAGAAAGCAAAAACGTCGAACTCGACAAAATTAGGGAGGCTCATCCTGATTATTCAAGAAGTATCTTAGCATTCGTTTGTAATTAAACTCAAGAAAATTAAACTCAATGGGACAACAGTCTCTCGAAGCCCAAAGCTCTTCATCTCAAGTGGCTTTCCAATGGGCAAAGCGTGGTCAGCGCATCGAACCCCATTTCAGATGTTTTCTATCTTCAGAGAACGAAGTCTGCTAGCTCTAAAATTGATCAATTAATACTAATACTGTGACTTTTTACACCAAATGCAGAATGCTAACCGTTAGGCTTAAGACGTAAGTATTCTACATTCATAACTCACCGAAATTACAATATCATCAACAAGTTCCTTCCTGTTAATGTTGCCTACAGTCAGTTTCTAAAAAAATGGCGTTCCAAGGTCAATACAACATTTATTTTATAATGAATGTTATTCCCAGCGTTCTACCTGCAAGCTATAGCACGCTCATGTCCGATAAGCTTTTACAGAATTCTGTGAGTACATCTGCATCGAAATGTTGGGGAATCCAAATTGATCTCTACCAAAGCCCTCAAGATGCTCTCGATTACTCTGCGGTTGGTACGGAGGGGAGAGGAAGATTCCAAACTTCTTTCACTGGTGTCATCTACCGGCGAGTCGACGAATCTTCCTGCCTCTCCTACTGGAAATCACCCCTCTGCACCTTATCCATTTAAGCCACGCTCCGCAATATAATCCTCCTCTTGCAAACCGAGCGCTTAAGTACATGATTAATCTTCCAAAGGCGAACAGATACAAATATGCCAAGTATTCAAATTAATCTCTTCCTCTTGCAAAACTCCGCCAACTCAATGTGGCCAGATCATGTAGAAGATTCTCTCAATGATAGGGTTCCCTTTCTCCTTGGCTATCATCATCAGGAACTTCGGGCTTCCAGTGCAAAGCGAAATTGGAAATTGAACATTCGGAAACTATTTTCTTCGATTGTTATTGCTCTTGATTTAAGAGAGAATGAGCATCTAGTAGCTGTTTGTAATATTAGTATATTAACGTTTTTCTTTTGAAATATACAGGGTGTCTCGAAAGTAATAACGCAAACTGACACAGGTGAAAATACACGATAATAGAAGCACTGTATGGTTTGTGAAATGATCGCTCACTTCTACAATGAGTCGTCCCATGTATTGAAAAGTATTTCTTCTTGCTTTCTCTGTCCTTTGTTACTTCTTTTCCTATAATTTCTCTTCCGTTTTCTCCTACATTATGCCCCACTCTCTCTAGCTTTCTTATTTTTATATTCCTCTCCCTCCAGTTTCTATTTTGACACAATATTTGCAACGCCCTCTGTGAGTCACACTTGCGTCTGGTCTCTTTAGACTCAGAATTTTATTATTTGAAGCATGTGAGCAAATTACTTTTTTTTATGCACCCAAATGTTATTTTCATTACGCAAGTTCTTGATAAGTTCCTTATTCTTTCATATTTTGCTAAACCTGCTCATGTTTTAATTTACTTCCTTTTGTTTATTATTTTCACAATAACGTTTCCTTCATTCGTCGCACGTATTGATAACAGTCATCTCTTTACTATGTGTTTCTTTATGTCTTCCCTTCTCACACTCAATCTTTATTTGTACTCGGTAACCCAATTCTCTCTCCCAGTATTTCTACCTGATTTTCTAGATCTTGTTTGCTCTTATTTTTCATACTCTGTTTATGTTCAAACGATACATTGCTCAACAGTCATTCGCACTGTTTCTTATTGCTCTTTATGCTTTCTTCTCTCTTCCTATTCTTACTGCCCTTGTTTACATCTCTCTCCCTCTCTCTTCTTCTTCCTACTGCCTTCGTTTCCATCTCTCTCTTCTTCTTCCAACTGCCTTCGTTTCCATCTTTCTCTCTCTTCTTCTTCTTAATGTCTTCGTTTCCATCTGTCTCTCTCTCTTCTTCTTCTCAATGCATTCTTTCCCGTCTCTCTCTCACTTCTTCATCTTCTTAATGCCTTCGTTTCCATCTTTCTTCCTCTTATCCTTCTTACTGCTTTCATTTCCATCTTTCTCCCTCTTCTCCTTCTTACTACCTTCGCGTCTCTCTTTCTCCAATTTCTCCTCCTTCTTACTGCTTTCATTTCCATGTTTCTGTCTCTTCTCCTTCTTACTACCTTCGCGTTTCATTCTCCAACTTCTCCTTCTTACTGCCCTTGTTTCCACCTTTCTCTCTCTCCTGCTTCTTCTTACTGCCCTCGTTACCATCTCTCTCTTCTTCTTCTTAATGTCTTCGTTTCCATCTGTCTCTCTCTCTTCTTCTTCTCAATGCATTCTTTCCCGTCTCTGTCTCACTTTTTCATCTTCTTAATGCCTTCGTTTCCATCTTTCTTCCTCTTATTCTTCTTACTGCTATCATTTCCATCTTTCTCTCTCTTCTCCTTCTTACTACCTTCGCGTCTCTCTTTCTCCAACTTCTCCTCCTTCTTACTGCTTTCATTTCCATCTTTCTCTCTCTTCTCCTTCTTACTACCTTCGCGTCTCTCTTTCTCCAACTTCTCCTCCTTACTGCCCTTGTTTCCACATTTCTCTCTCTCCTGCTTCTTCTTACTGCCCTCGTTTCCATCTCTCTCTTCTCCTTCTTACTGCCTTCACTTGCATCTGACTCTCTCTCTCTCTCTCTCTCTCTCTCTCTCTCTCTCTCTCCTTCTTCATAATGCCTTCGTTTAAATCTTTCTCTCTTCTCCTTCTTACTGCCTTCGTTTCCATCTTTCTCCCTCTTCTTCTTCTTACTGCCTTCGATTCCATCTTTCTTTCTCTTCTTCTTCTTACTGCCTTCGTTTCCATCGTTCTCTCCTTCTTATTACATTCTATCCGATCTGTGTATTACCTCTTCACGCTTTATATATATCCCGCTCGTTCACTCTGTTTGTGTGCCTTTGTGCTTTAGCTCTCTCTCTCTCTCTCTCTTCCTTCATTGTGTTTGTGTTTCACCCTTGCATGTTAAAAACAGTTTTCCCTTTCATTGAGTCTAATCGTATACACTCCAATACGGTTGTGTGAAGAAATCTTTGAAATATGATCTCCTCCCATCATTCAATCCTCCATATGTACAGTCGCAGACAATAAAAATGGGACACCTAGAGCCTGACGCTTTCCTAAAAGGCGTTTATGTGTGGTGCTTAATTCTACGTCGATAAGTTGATTTTAATAGCAAATTTTCAATGGCAACTTCTACAATCGTCGTAGAGTTAGGCAACCCACATAACGCCTTGCAGGGCAGGATCTAGGTTTCCCATTTTAATTGCCGGTGACTGTACAGAGCTCAGAGTAGTCAAGCTTTGGCTACAGCCCCCTTAAACACAAGGGACTGACAGTTGAGTGTTTTACTGTGTTGTATTTTCGCAATGCTTCAGTTCAGTAGCCATCACGAGACTAGCAACATCGAAATAACGAACAGAGCTTGAAATTATTTCCTAACTATATTTGGAAACAGTGACAAATCCCTTCGAACTTCTCCATCCACCAGTAGGTAATTGCTATGGAAACAAACTTCCATTTCTCCCTCTCCTTCTCTCAGGCGAACTGCAATTTTGCAGCGGCAAAACTTTCGCCTTCGTAATGCTAACCAAATCGTTAAATATTTGGACGGTGACGAAATGGGAACTTGGTAAGAAGCCTAGGAAGTTTGTCGGTCTGACTGAGGAAAAATTGCAAATTAGTCTTGCTTTTCTCCGATAGTGACCACCCGCTCTCGCATTACTTCCCAAATTAGGAAGGATTTAAAAAAAAAGAAGTCTTTTTCCGGGGGATAATCCCCCCCAGCCTGTGCTTCTCCCTTCAATTAAGAAGAATAGCGGAGCGAAATTGGGAACATGAGAAATGCCGACGTTCATTTTGTCTCTAATCTTTCAGAGTTTCGAGATGAGATCTTTATCCGACAGCTGCAACGTCACTTTCAGAGGGGTCAAAACACACCCCATTTGCCACTTCGAAAGACTGTAACGTCACTTTCAAAGGGGTCAAAACACACCCCCATTTGCCACTTTGAAAGGTGCAACGTCACTTTCAGAGGGGTCAAAACACACCCAGTTTGCCACTTCAAAAGGCTGCAACGTCACTTTCAAAGGGGTCAAAACACACCCCATTTGCCACTTCAAAAGGCTGTAGCGTCACTTTCAAAGGGGTCAAAACACACCCCATTTGCCACTTCAAAAGGCTACAACGTCACTTTCAAAGGGGTCAAAACACACCCCATTTGCCACTTCGAAATTCTCCAACGTCACTTTCAGAGGGGTCAAAACACACCCCATTTGCCACTTCGAAAGACTGCAACGTCACTTTCAGGTGGATCAAAACACACCCCATTTGCCACTTCAAAAGGCTGCAACGTCACTTTAAGAGGGGTCAAAAAACCATCTCATTTGCAACATTGTTTACTAAGTACACAGAAAACGCACACGTTCTCATCTCATGGAGAGACCTCCGTGGCGGAGTGGTTATCACAGCTCGTTACGACGCCAGGGCTCCCGGGCTTGAATCCCAGCCTGGACGACGACTTGATTACGACGTCGCCTAGCAATCAAGGGGTTCTGGGTTCGATATCCGGTAGAGGCACATGGCACGGTAGTGCGGATCCCACTTTACACTGTAGGTCCAGTCCCGCTTAGTCTTTGCAAACTAAGATAAGCAACGAAATATGATCTTAAAACATTTAATTCATTAATTAATACAAGATTTAGATCAAAATTAATTAATTCTTACGCCGGAATGGCCTTTCTAAAGAAGGCACTAACCGGTATCAGCCTGAAGAACTATGGAATACATTTTAATATATGTCCGATTCTACTATATCGCTGCAGATTTTAAAATTCAGCTAGCAACAGTGGAGAAATGTATAATGTCATGTTTGTTATTCTGATTTAATTATACACATGATGCACAAAACACACAAATATTAAAACACACTACAGTACTCGTTATTTGCCAAAAGGAAATGTAAGCGTTCATAAGCGAACTCAAAATACTAAAACATTTTTTAAAAAAAAATGAATTAAAAAAGTTAGTCGCCAGGTAAACATTTTCAGGCGCCGTGGTGACCTGTATTTTTCTATTCCTGCTTACATGTATCAAATGATTCACTTGGCGTTACCTGTACAGTCAACGGCATAGATAATGGTAGGCAAATTGTCCACCGCTATTTTAAGTACTTTTTCATTCTACATCCTGTGTTGTTTTAAGGAATGAAACTGTGTTGGTTAGAAGCAGGCATTGTTCCCTGCTTACTGACGTCATCATTTCAATTCATTGTCATCACATTGTGATGAATGAAAATGGTGGTGGACAATTCACCTACTGTTTTTTTCGCTGTTGGGAGTACAAACGAAATACAAGAAATGTATCAAAGTGCAATCCTGAATCTTGGAAAACAAAAACACACATTAAAGCATCAATCGATGAGTTTCTGATGCATTATACTAGCTATAACCCGGGAATCTCCGGAGCAATGCCGCGCATACAAGATGGCGGAGCGGAGCAGTACAGGCTGGTACTTGCAATCGCTCTTACCCTTCCACGCAATCCCATTCCCTCGGATGTGTTCGTGCCCTCTCGAGCCACTACTTGCGCAGAGACTTGTTTTCGTTCGTTTGCTACAGAGATACCGGGAGACATACACACACAAATATATATATATATATATATATATATATATATATATATATATATATATATATATATATATATATATATATATATACCGCGTGAGGCACCTAAAAGTACCACCTGAAATAGCGAAGAAACCAGAAAGAGTAGCGATGTGAGGTTTGCGGGAAACAATAATATCAAATGGGGCTCGTAAATCGGAGGTATGGGGTGGGTCGAAAAATATCGACAAATGGGGCATCTGGAGCAAAGTCATATTTTTTTTAAATGGAACGATATACAATAACATGCATAATGTAAAAGAGCACACGCAGAGAAACACAACGCCGTTGGTCTCATGCATCTACTGCACATAGGAACGAAGATATGGCCATGTGAAACTATGTAAACAAACGAACAAGTGGCCCACTTGACCGTCAGTACCACGGCATGTACAAGTATGAGATGTCGGAAGCCATTGGACAAGATGAAGACAGAACGTGTTAAAGGAAGAAAAAATACAGTAGACATCGTCAGCACCATGTATTTGACAGTGTTACAGCATAATGAAAATGACCATGACAGTATGTCGAAGAACCATTGCGTAAGAAGCGAAAACCTGTCAAAGTGTGTGTTCAAAGTGGTGGCCGTCAGCTGCGATACAGGCAACGAGGCGCCCACGCAAAGATCGTTGCACAGAATGTAGCATCTCGTAGGGAATATCCCTACAGGCCGCAGTAATGCGGTGTTGCATATCCTCTGGAGTTGTTGGCACATCCCGGTAGACAATGTCCTTCAGCTTTCCCCACAGGAAAAAGTCTAACGGTTTCAAATCTGGGGAACGAGCCGGCCATTTGACAGACCCTCCACGTCCAATCCAACGATTTGGAAATGTATTTTCCACACATGCTGTAGCGCGTCTTGCACTGTGAGCTGGGCACCCGTCATGTTGGTACCACATTTCCCTCCTTGTCTGAAGTGGTATGTCCTCCAATAGTACAGGCAGTTCATGTTGTAAAAACTGTATGTATCGGTCAGCATTCAGTGTCCCTTGTATAAAAAAAGGGCCAATGAGATGTTCACCCACTATACCACACCACACGTTCACACTCCATGGGCGCTGGCGTTCCACTTGGCGAAGCCAATGTGGATTTGTCACCGACCAATAGTGCATGTTCCTTAGGTTGACATTTCCATGATTGGTAAAAGTTGCCTCGTCAGTGAAGAGGATACGTGACAAATCGGGTGTGTCGTGTCGTAACATCCATGTGCAAAACCGTACACGGTCCACAAAATCATTCCCGTGAAATTCCTGATGGAGGGAGATATGATATGGGTGAAACTTGTGTGTGTGCAGAATGCGCAATACACTTCGCTGACTCATCCCAGCATCCCTGGCAATTTCACGGGAGCTAACGTGCGGATTCACAGCAACAGCGGCGAGAACATTTGTTGCACCTGCCTCACCTGTAGTTGGCTTGTTCCGCACACGTGCTCGTGGTGTTACACTTCCGGTGTCTCTTAATTTAATAAATAACTTACCAAACAGACGTCGAGATGGCTGTCGTCTGTCCGGATATCTCTCTGCGTACACACGGTAGGCTTCTGAGGCATTCTTTCGGCATTCCCCATAAATCAGGATCATGTTCGCTTTTTCTATGTTTGTGAACACCATAATCTTCGCTCTTACCACTACGACTGCTTGCTATGAACTAACACGATCTCGTGGGCCTTGACATCAAAACTTGCTCTGCCTAAAGGCAGTTCTGTCAGGCACCTGAGAAGTCTTACATGCCGTGGTACTGACGGTCAAGTGGGCCACTTGTTAGTTTGTTTACATATTTTCACATGGCCATATCTTCGTTCCTATGTGCAGTAGATGCATGAGACCAACGGCGTTGTGTTTCTCTGCGTGTGCTCTTTTATATTATGCATGTTATTGTATATCGTTCCATTAAAAAAAATATGACTTTGCTCCAGATGCCCCATTTGTCGATATTTTTCGACCCACCCCATACCTCCGATTTACGAGCCCCATTTGATATTATTGTTTCCCGCAAACCTCACATCGCTACTGTTTCTGGTTTCTTCGCTATTTCAGGTGGTACTTTTAGGTGCCTCACGCGGTATATACCGGGTGGTCCAAAAGTCCCGGAACGGTCACATATCGTGAGAACTAGACATCGAATCGGAAAACGAAAAAATACGTGTATAATAAGTGAAGGAAAGCTATTCAATGATATCACACTTGATCCCCCACACCGTGAAATTTTCATAAAACCCCAAAAGAATGAAAAGGAACGATCTGCCCCTAATTGAGCTAGAGGGAAAGCGATTGCAGATTCGGAATCTGCACGTCAAGACCTTTCAATAAGTAATAAGTATGAAAGTGCGATAATTTAAAATCGCCGTATCCCCGTTCCTAATTGAGCTAGGAGGATGGTTGATAGTTCGTTGAACTCGGGATCAAGTCCTCTTTCCTATTCTACAATACAAAATGGTGGGGGGGGTGTCCATTTAAAATTTCACAGTTGCCCCAACCCCAGGGGGCAGGGCTGGGGAATCAAGTGTGATATCATTGAATAGCTTTCTTTCACTTATTAAACACGTATTTTTTTCGTTTTCCGATTCGATGTGTATTTCTCACAATATGTGACCGTTCCGGGACTTTTGGACCACCCGGTATATATAGTTCATCATTCCATTTGATTCGTATTCAGCCATACCGATCATTTGCAGACAGTGTTGCACGACGATTCCAGCACACATTTGGAGATATTCACGTTCACGCATTTGGCAACACTGCGAGCTTGTATGAGAAATTGTGAGGGGGGAAAAGAAGGTTTCTGAGCGGAGGAGTTGTCTTGATTTTCCGACATCCAATCCGGCTCCCATTAATCTATCTCCTTAATTACTTTATGAAATTTTCATTCTTATAAGCTATACTGTTGGCCGACAACATTAATTAACCTAGAGCTGCCATCCGGAATATAAATTGAAATTACAATCCGCCCCACCCTGTTCCTCTCCACCCGTCCTCGCACTTCTTTGGCCAAAGAGATACTTTGCACAGCCTTCAGATGTCCTCAGAACAACGATTTTTAAGGTGGGAAAGTGGCGGGGGGGGGGGAGCGAAATGGACGAGAGCTCTCTTTCTGGTGTCAACGAAGGGGGCCCATGCCTTGTGCCGAAAATAGCATTCTTATTTAATGTATTTGAATTGCAATATCCTAACATACATAGAAGGAAATTTGTTTTGGCATCTTTTATTTTATCCAGCGATATTTGATTTTGATTTTTGATACTTACTGTCTCTTTTTGTGTCACTTTTGACTAATTTTTAACGATGAGAATGGTCGACCTCGGTGGCGGAATGGTTTGCACAGGACGCCACGGGCTCCGGGCTTGAATCCCGGTCTAGGCAAGAATGTTTTTGTGAGCACCCGCCAGGATTTTCACGACTTAGCATATTTTTTTTGGATAAGGGTGATGTGTTCCATAAATATATAGAAATTCATATGATGAAGAAACTAATTGAATTAAGATGATTTTTAAGGTCATATTTTTGCATGTTTGGTCATTTCTACGTGATATAAATCATATTTTGATGGATTTTCAGTCATATTCAGCATATATTTCCATTTTCGAAGTGGATTTGTTCTTACTCCCATTTTTAGTCGAGTTTTTGTTTTTTAGACTGTAGCAAAATCTTTTACATTTTTATTTGAACATTTGGAGAAAGTATTCATTGTGGATTGCAACCCAGGGCCCATAAAGTGAACTAGTACGTATGTGAAAATATCTCAGCATATTGATGTTTGAAACAGTACAGTTATAGGGGCATATTTTTCAATTTATAGTGAATATCTTATAAAATTTTAGGTCATAAGATCATATTTTATTTTGCATATTTTGGTAATTTTTAGGTCATAAAAATCCTAGCCCTAGTTATCATATTAAGTGGCAGAACTTAATTTATTTAATTTTTGTTATTTAGCGTCGCTCTTTACCATTTTTGACTAATCGTGGTGCTACGTCTCATTCGTGGGTAAGTTAAGGTAAGACTCCACGTTATGGGCGCCACTATGCTACGACCCTGGGGGTACGTACTTAAATGTTATTTACCACGGCTATAGAAACATCTTAATCTCAGGGGATAGGTTCTTTATTCGAGAATTCCAAATAAGAAAGCGTTTTATAGCCAAGAGGATATAGTTAAATGCGGATCTATATTCTGAAAATACAGAGAAAATATATAGCGAAGCTTGTAAATACATTGAAATATATATATGCTGATTCCAAATTTACGTTGGTTATATTCTTCTTATACATATATGTATAATTTAAAGGAAATCTTCTTCTTTTCTTCTCACAATTTTGGGGAAAAGGCTTCTTCTTCTTTTCTTCCTTCTATTTTGGGAAAAGGCTTTTTCTTCCTTTCTATCTTTGATTTGGGAAAAGGCTTCTTCTCTTTCCTATCGTTGATTAGTTAAAAGGCTTCTTCTTCTTTTATTCCTTCTGACAGTGGCGATGAGGGTGAGTGATATGATGAAATGTATTAAGCGAAACAGACAAAGAACACCTGTGCCCAGGATGGGATTCGAACCCGGAACTCCTGGCGTTGTAGCTCTCTGTGCTAACCACTCCGCCAAAGAAGTCACCCAAACCTAATTTCATCAATGAATGAAGTCAGACTTCAGATATTCTGACATCAAAAATGGAAACGAAAATGAATTCAATTTCTCAATTATCTGTCTTGTTTGTATTATTGCTTTAAGTCAACTTTATGCACACATAGGCTTATCGGGACTGGACCTGCAGTTTAACGTGGGATCCGAATCGGGAACGCCTTGATTACAAGGCGGCGGCATCATCACTATGACATCGGAGTGACCCCTATTGTCTGTCAACTGAAAAAAATTCAAATCAACGTGTAGAACGAATACAGAAGGCTGTTTCACGTTGATGGTAACGATTTCGGTCACCAGGGACCAGCACGTAGGCACAGCACAGAGCAGCCAGAGCCAGTAGGACGAAAGTGCTGTGTGTTGTGTTGACTTGCAAAAACGATGGTTGGTGTGTGAGTGAGTGTTTATATGGCACCAAAAATTCCAGTCTTTTGGGAGGGGTGCATCTGTGCCCTTTCCGACGTTGGTTATAGTTATAGCCAGATAATTAAACAGTGCCACATGAAAGCATTCCATGTGTCAAAGAAGGGCATCAATGCAGTGTTGAATCGCCATAGAGCTTGCACTGTACCTGTTGCTGGAACCAGTCAAAGTGGGCCTCGGACATATCGGAAGCCCAAGCGTTCCTCCGATGTTGTGCGGAAAGTGACTTCCTTGGTGCGATGTGAAAACCCTGCAACACAAAGAGTGATTGCACATGCAGTGCAATGTTTCCCTGCAACTGTGAATCGCATCATAGCCGAAGATTTACAACTTGTGCGGAAGCACAAGGATCAAGTTCATAAGTTGCGTGCCTCACATGTCCAGGAGAGGAAGACCAACAGTCGGAAGCACTACGAACGCCATCTGACAGGGGACCGCTGGAAGTATGTGGTGTCCCTGGATGAAGCATGGGTGTATCTGTCGGGATGTGGTAAAAAATGGCCATCTACTATCGTCCACGTGATGCAAGAGGTCGATCTGAGTGGGTACGTGAATGTGCTGAAAGTTTTCCACGCGGGTTCATGGTTGTTGGTGGTTACTGCCATAACGGCAAACTTCCATTGCGCAGTGTGGAAAAAAAGGCTAAAATAAATGCAGCCTATTACCAGACGAATATTTTGGAGCCACTTTACAGACATGATATTCCTTCTCTCTATGGCAGCGACACATCTCGTGTTGTCATCCACCAGGACAAGGCTTCCAGTCATACGGCAAAGTCCACGCAGGCATACATGGATCGGATGGCACGTGTAACGGGCATTCATGCAATCCTCTTTACAGACATCCCTGTGAAATCCCCCGATGCCTCTTCCATGGATTTTGGTGGTTTTCCGTTGTTGAAACGAGCCTTGGGAAGCAGACGGCCCCGCACAATTGAGGGTCTTTGGAAAGCTTGTCAGGAGGAATATGATCGTTTGGACCAATGTGTTCTTCAACGTAGTCTCCTCCAATGGAAACTCCGCTGCAGGACCATTGACTATTTTGACTAGGATATAACAACACCAGAGAAATCGGTAAAGGAATGGGACTTGGAATCAGGGATTAAAGGATATCTTATTTGCAATCGCGAAAGTCTTCTCCTCACAAATTCTCCGATGACACTCTTCAAAAAGGCCTAATTATTCTCACAATTTTTCATCTTTCTGACGTCACCGGAGACACGCAGAAGATGAGTTCGGATGAGCAGAAAAGTCGAGAGAACAGCATCCTCGTTCTGCGCTTGCGTGCGTGTGTGTGTGTGGATTTGGAGAGACGATAATGAGGGCTTCAGCTCATTAGGAACAGACATCTGCATCTTTCTCTTGGGCGGGATTTTTTTTTCCTTCGCTTTTCTAAGAGAATTGCTTCAAGGACATCGTTCAAGTTGGATTTAATGATGACGCTCGGAAAAAGTAGGAGAAAGGAAGAGGGGGATAAAGCGGAGGAGGAGAGTTCCCCCCGTGCATGCGCCAGAACATAACTAGAGTGGATAGAAAGTTGATTTACTACTTAACCGCTCTGCTTGACACTCGTAAACCTGTGTACAGTTGACACATAAATAGTACATGCATCGGTGATTACAATAAGGGTCTATCGTGGAAATAATAACTAACTCTATGGCATTCTTAAACCGGAAGGTTTATGGCTGCGGCAACACAAGCCTTCCACCTTCCCTATCCTGGGTAAGATCCCTACAATCTTTCCTATCCTTACCGACTTCCTTTAGGCCATCTCAACGTTATCCCTCCATCTTCATCTTGGCCTTTCCACACGTCTCTTACCATCAGGTTTCCCAACAACAATCCTATAAATTCTTCTTTCCTCTCCTTTTCGTGCCACATGGTCTGCCCACCTAAGTCTTCTTGATGTAATTATTCTAATTAGAATCGTGGAAATAATAGCAACACAAATAGTTTTTGTATATGTATATATTAGGTCAGTCAAAAAGTAAATGCAATCATTTTATTTTTATTTTTCACAGCAACAATAGAAAACTAACAATGATATAATTTTCCAACATAGTCCCCCTGCAGTTCAATACACTTGGTCCAACGTTCCACAAGCTTTCCGATACCCTGAGAAAAAAGGTTTTCGGTTGAGCAACAAGCCACGTATGCACCGCTTCATTCACCTGTTGATCTGTGTCGAATCGACGGCCTCTTAAAGCATCTTTAAGTGGACCGAACAGATAGTAATCCGACGGGGCGAGATCGGGACTGTATGCAGGATGCTCTAACACCTCGAAGCCTAGATTCTGAAGAGTTTGAGCGGTGTTGGCGGCGGTATGGGGACGCGCGTTGTCATGCAACAAAAGAATGCCTTCCGACAATCGACCTCGTCGTTTGCTTCGAATTGCAGGCTTCAACTTGTTCTAAAGCATATCACTGTATCGCTCACTGTTTATTGTTGTCCACTTTTCCACATAATGCTCCATAATTACCCCTTGTGAATCCCAAAAAAGTGTGAGCATCACTTTTTCTGCAGAGTGTTGACGCTTGACTTTTTTTTTTCACTGGAGATTCAGGGTGTTTCCATTCCATGCTCTGGCGTTTGCTCTCAGGTTCGAAGTGATGGATCCATGTTTCATCTCCAGTGATGATTCGTTTCAAAAAGGCTTCACCTTCGTTAGCATGTCTGTGCAATAATTGCTGACAGATTCTCACACGATTTCGCTTGTTCTCGTCAGTGAGTTCTTTAGGGACCCATCTCGCACAGACTTTATGAAAGTTGAGCCTGTTATGGACAATTTCATATGCAGAACCATGAGTAACGTGCATGTGGTTTGCCACTTCATCAACAGTCACTCGTCGGTTATTCAGAACCAGCTCACGGACTTGCTCAATGTTGTCATCAGTAGTGGATGTGGCTGGACGACCTGCTCTTTCCTCGTCCTTCACACTTGTTCGACCGCTTTTGAACATTTCAATCCACTGGTAAACACTTCGCAGCGGTAAAACATTGTCACCGTATTGTGCTGAAAGTCTTCTATGGATTTCAGCTCCTGGTAGACCTTCAGACCACAAAAAACGGATTACAGAACGCTGTTCTTCTGTGTTGCACACGGACAGTGGCGCAGCCATGTTTACTTGGCAACACTGCAGAGCGAACTGAAGTGATGACGCTGTAACCTGCCACAGGCGAAAACAACGATACTATCTATCGGCTTGCGAGCGCAGAAAGCTGTACAGCCAACCTACGGAAGAAAACAAAAACATTGCATTTACTTTTTGACTAACCTAATACATGGTATAGTGAATAATATATAAAAAATCTACCATCTTGGAAAATGAGGCATAATGTTGCTTCTTGAGATATTTGAAATTCTGTCATAAGTTTATGCATTTATTTATATGCATATGTGTGTTCGTGTATTTTTCTATGTAGCAGATATACCTAATATGGTTCAAATTGAAACTTTCAAACAATTTTTCTTCTTTCAAACACAATGCTGATAGGACGTCAAGCAAAGAGGCGAAACTTTGGCTCCAACCAATATTGGCAACATCTCTTTTACTCCACGCTATTGGTGGGGATGGTTTAAGGAGAGGATATGCTGGGCCCCACGTGGACCTGACATACAATCGTCAAAGAGAAACTGATTTTTCGGAACTTTCTTTGACGTGAAGTGGCGTATGACGCAGGACTTCAACTTTACTGACTGGGCTGTGGCTCGAAGTTTTTTTAGTCGAGTGTGGAAGTATGATACATGTATAGAGTTGTGAATAAAACTACAGGTTTTTTTGTACTACATATAGCCCACAGGTTGGACTGAGAGCTGTAGAATAGTTGGAATTACTCGTTTTGTGTGTAATAATGTGTGTGTTAGAAATTCTGAACCTCATTACTTCCAGTCGTCTGGGAACACGAAAACTATATGTAGATGATACACAAGGTCTGGGAACACTGAAATTGTATATTGGGAACACACGAACTGTACTTAGGTGACAGAAAAAATGCATACAGATGACAGAAACACTGCATATACGGTATTTATTTTCTACTTATTTATTTATTTCCTTCAACAGAGATATTATCTCCTTTTACAGAAGGTAGCCAATAAAAAAACAAAAACAAGAGAAACACATAATATAATACAGTGAGACATAACACAGGTAGAACACATACACAAATATAATGTAATATAAATTACTAGACTATACTATAGAATCATATAACACCCAATTAGCAATTTAGAAGCGCTTCACCCCAAACAATACAGAACAATACAAAGAAAAAAAACATGTCATTTTTATTACTAAGTATAACACTAAATCTTATAATTTATGTTGTAAACACTGGTATGTAACACAAACACTGCATATAGGTGTCTTGTTACCTAAACAACTAACTACGAACTTTAAATAGCACTGTGGAAGAAGTTAGCCACAGTGGCGATGGTATTGACTTTTGGAGCCCCTTACAGAACCGGAAATGGGGCCCTACACTGTAAAAGGAAGTTGACTGACACCCGATCATTTACAAAATTTGAATTTTCATTTTCATCATTTTGCCACGTTTTCCTACCAGTTTCAACTAGTCGTGACGATGAGTTTGAATAATAAAAAAGATGAAATTAATGGACACTAATACACAGACAAGGACTCAAATTCGGAACATTCGGTAACAGGATTGTGAGTCGACCACTCAGCCACGGAAGTGACTGGAATCATTTAAGAAACAAATTTTCGAATTTGTTTTCGATTGAGCACCGTAATGAGCGAAAGTTAACGAGAGTAGAAGTTCCCAATATCGAAAAGGGGCCCCGGATGCAAATCCCGTATGTTCTTTGCGAGCGTTGCTTTATCAATTTCATCACCCATCCTCATATTTGCGATTAGCCACAAGTGGCAGAAAGATGAAGACGTAAATAAATTTGAAGTTATTGCTCCATATAAACCACACATTGGTATTTTGAGGGTTCAGTACATTTCACACAAAAATAGAATTACAAAGTTTCTATAATTTACAATTTAAGTATTATTATTATTAAGTATCGTAACAGGTTCCCCTGATTAGAGAAAAGCAGCAAGCCAAAAGCAATAACCTCCTTCGTCGGCCGTTACTCTCTGAAGCATTCAAAGAATGCTAAGTCAGTATCAAATCTATCTTCCTGGTTGATTGAAAGGAAGTTGCTGATCAACGGGTATTAGGGAGCAATAACCAGGTGGTGGAAGAAAGGATAAGTTAGAGTGTAACGGACGACGTGAGGGTCTTTTGCTTTGGTACGAGGAAGGAGAAAGATCGGGGAGCTTCAGCGAGTCTGCATAGAGCATTTTAAGGAGTTTTCTCCGAGGATTTCTTCATCATCGAATAGACAGGTAATATCCTTCTCTAACCATGTTGATCTAAACTGGAAGATATAAACCCAAATTCTTATTGTTGTGCCATTTCAAGTGTGAAAAGTAACCTCTCGCCTATTACCATCAAGTTATCTGCCAAAGGGCGAGTGCTCACCAGTGAGGATGAATGATTGAGCGAGCTACATCACCCAAGCATAATGGTTAGGATTCTGGTAAGATCCCAACGAGCAACAGTTCGTTACGGTATTATGTTAAGTATAATACATATAATACATGGGTACCTGGGGGAAACCCTGGGTGGTAAAGGAGGTCAGGGGCATGATGCTGATCACATCACCCCCACTCACGACCGGATCAAGAAAGTGAGGGGCGTTACCCCCACACCCCCTATACGCCTTCATGGCGTGGTGCTATGCACAGGGGAACACTTTACTTTTACTTTTTACTTTATAATACATAATTTAAGTCAACTCAATCAACAATATCAAAAGGTGGGTGCAACCATTTTCGGCACATTTTCCGAAAAGCGAATGAGCTCCAGGATTTAGAGTTGCTTCAATTTTTATTGGATATCGGTTGCCTGCGTGTGCAGTTGTCAAGAGGTGAAATAAATGCATAACGATCGAGAAGAAAAGAGCGAGCGAGCATGCAGAGAGAGAGAGAGAGAGAGAGAGAGGAGGCAGGATAGAACGGAAAGGAACAAAGAGTAATAACGTAGTAATGATGCGGTTTCGACGACGGAATAGACGCTGCACAAAAAAGAAAGGAGGAAAAGAAATGGAAGTTCTGGTTGAGGTAAGAAAAAAAAGAAGAGCGGAGAAAAGCCTGGATAGAGGAACTTAACTCATGCGTAAGATCAAAGGAACAATATTAAAGGAAAGAAGAAGAAACGGAAGGGAGCGCGGTCGACCCATAGGTCTTGGAAGGTGACAAAATCTCCACCTACTGTTCAACAATGCAGTCAACGCAGGAATAGTCCATAATGAAGAAACAGTGTTGCTAGCTGATGGAAGGAAAATGTGTCAATAGAAAAGTGCAGCCCAGAGAGACTAAAACGGTCTCAGCCTCAGAGTTAAAACTTGACCTCGGCCTCAGAACTCCAAGTCGGTCTCGTTCTCACATGGCCTTATCCTCGGAGCTAGAAAGGTGGTCTTACGCTATCTCAGTGATATGATCTACATTTTTATGTGACGTCACCAGTAGAAAATATGTCACTAATGTATTTATTTTTGTAAAAGAAAGCGTAATTTCTTTGTTATTATATGTAATATTGCACCCTGTTTGTAATATATATATTTTGTTTAATGTTTATTGTATTTTATGCTCTGTTATGAGTAGTTTAATGTATCTTCATGTTTGCAAGAGTGCACTATACGAATTTGTATTTCTAAAGATGTATAGATGTCAGTTTTGTTGATAGTATCCTTTTGTAGATAGTGAATGATTCATCTGTACTTTAATCTGTGTTCTCGAAAATAGTATAAAAGCGAGGATGTCGTGTAAGAAATCATCACACTTTTTCGCCACGGATCGACGAAGCTTTTAAACTTAAAAAGAACTCCTCGGTGTTGTGCATACATCTTGGTATGGTAGTTCGGGGCGCAAGCTAGGCCTATGTGATCATAGGTACGCCGATAGCCATGCATTGATGATATGCACAATACTGCAACCATTCTACGTCAAATAATAAAGTTAGCCTAAGGATTAATTTGGAAATAAAAGGCTAAAGAGCAAATATTGGCTCAGTTATCATTGCATATCTCTTGGTGTGGTAGTTCGGGGCGCAAGCTAGGTCTATGTGATCATAGGCTTGCCGATAGCCACGCATTGAGTTTATGCGTTTTAATTGAGTCAATTCCTCGACAAAGCGAAATCCTCGCCTTCGTCTCAAATATAGTTGCATTATAATTGCAATAAATAAAGAATAAAACCTTTCAGTTTATACATACTGCAGTAATGTGGTTTTATTTCTCTGTGCTGTGAATATTGTCTTTGCGTAACACTATCCCTGTACCTGAGAGCAGTCTGTGTACTTCACCGAGTCTCATCGTTCACCGCTGAGTATTATTAAGTTAATATTAATAGTATAATAATACGACGCGTGAAGTAATTGTGCTTAGAACGTATCACCAGTCTCAGAGCTTCAGTTCGGCCTCGAGCTCATCATTATAGCTAAAATACTGGCCTCAGCGCTAAGATTTAACCTGGACCACATGGCTTTAGTCTCAGAATTCCAAGCAAGGCTCGGCTTCGCACGGCCTCGTCCACGGAGCTAAACCTTATACGACCTCAAGAGTTAATACCTAGGGGCATCAAAACGTTTTGCCTGTTGAGGTATAATTTGTTTAATAATGGAAAGGTTGAAACACTGAACATGCATATAGTTTGCTTGTAGTGTCCTTTACTCAATGTTGGAAAAATTCCACAACTTCCTCTGCCCCACCGTTCAGAGCTATTTTCACTTCCTGTAGATCCCCGAATCTCATGCCATGAAGCACAGACTTAGAACAGACTTCAAGGTATCCCAAACTCTCAATCATTGCCTCTGCTGACCCGTAGGGCAAGTGCACCGCATCAGAAATGTCCTGGATGGTGATGAATCTATCCGCTCGAATGAACTCATCAGCCCTGTGGCTGTTGTTCTCGGTCATAGACGTTGATGGCCTGCCAGTCCTTCACTTGTCCGCACTTTCGGTTTCTCCCACTTTGAACTTAACTACTAAGTCTGTGCTTCGTGGCATGAGATTCTAAGACCTACAGGAGGTGAAAACAGCTCTGAACGGTTGAGCAGGAAGTGTTCTGTGGAGCTTTTCCAAACTTCTTTGACTCCTGGTAAAATGCTCGCTCAAATGCATCGAACGTGATTTAAGGGTAACTCTGAGTAGAGGACACTACATGTATGTTCATTATTTCAATCTTTCCATTATTAAACAAATTATACCTCAACAGGCAAAACTTTTTGATGCCCCCTCGTATTTACCCATGACTATACACGGCGCCTTAGTCTCAGAACCAAGTTGACCTCGATCTCAGCGTAAGAGCTAAACCTTGGACTCAGCTTCGGAGCTAAAATTTGACCTAGGCTTCACTGTCTCAAAAGTCCTCAGTTTCGGGACAAACACTTGAACACTTGACCTTCACCGCATATTGCCTCAGCCTCTGAACTCCCGCCTCACATGGTCTCAGCTTCAAAAGTTTATACACTTTGTCCCGGTAATCTCTGGAGCGAGCTAAGAAAAACAAGTCTCTGCGCAAGTCGTGACTTGATAGGGCTCGACCAATGAACTCGTGAGAGGGGAAGTGATTCCGGTGACCAGCCATTTGCAGGAGTGTGTACTGCTTCACTCCGCCAACTCGCAGCCTCCCCTTCTCTTCCATTATGCGCGGCCTTGCTCCACAGATTCCCCGGACAGAGTATAAGAGGCAGAGCCTGACTCCTGACCCCGCGAGTTTCAACACCTCTGGTGCAGAGATCATTACGGATTTCTTATGTGTCTATTTTTGTGAAGTCTTATTTGCGCAAAAAAAGTTTTTATTTCTCTATCTTTACATTGCTTTTATACTTTTTAAGCTAACAGTGACGTGAATGGAAATTAGATAGAATTGATTAATTAACACTCACAAGAACATCCATGGCCATTCCGAGACTTACGCCTGAAACCTCTATCGAATCTCGTCCGGATATCATCTCGAGCGAAGGTAGAAAGAGTTGGAGAGAGTAGATGTGCGCGAGAATGAGAGAGAGAGAGTCCCGTAGCTCCCCACACTACCAAGCACCAACATTTTAAGTGTGTCCTTAGATATTTCCTTCTTAAGTCATTCTTTGTGATATTTAAGTCCTACAAACTTTGAAACGAGGAAACAAAGAGTACTCATTAAAATAATATAGGTTACATTTAACGATTTGTAGTTTGTGTTTCTGATTGAAACAAGTCTAACATATTTAAGAATATTTCAGATTTGCCTTAGTGTCTGAAGAACATTCTTCAAAATGTACTGTTACTATTCCCTTGGGTTACTACAGTGTATTACCTTAATATAAACCTATAATAAATGAATAAATAATTAAATTATTCAACTGTGCTTGAAAACAAAACATCGTTACAAACTGTGTGTTTATTACACATTATTCTGAGTAAAATTTACAAAATATTTATAAAACCCTACATATCCCAGAAAGAAAATAGTTACAATTTAAACTTTCCTTGCTTTCAATGAACCGAAATTGTCAATAAGGGTCGAGTTACACATTGTATCAGAGGCGTATATTCGGGGCTACCTAGGCTATCTGCGAAGCCCAGACTCAGTGAATAAAATACACAAAAAATATATATCAGAAAATGTGCATAAAATTGTTCATTTCAATAAGAAGATGAACCTGATTTCTTAGAGGAGTTGGAAACATTGCCCGCTTTCTTTGAGTTCGCGAGACGGCTGGCCCAGCACTGGCGGACAACTCCACGGGGGTCACCGTGGTCAAGCTTGACAGGACCCCGATCAATGTTGCAAACCAATTTTTCCCAGCATGTAATTTCCCCAGGATCGGGGAATTGTGGAGCCCAACTGTTACAGGAGAGAGAACAGGGTTGCATATGGCGGGGGAAAAACCCTCTGAACTTCCTCAACAGTCTGGCTCAATGTTGCAAACCAATTTTTCCCAGCATGTAATTTTCCGAAGAATGGGGAAATTTGAAGCCAAATTATCGCAGGCAAGGGGAAAGTATCACATGCAGGGACAAGATCATCATTGAACGCTTGCAGATGAGTTGAAAAAGAGGTCGTTGACCTTCAAACAACTAGAGATACAGTGGGGAGTAGAAAGTTGTTGTTGTTGTCCGAGCGGAAATGGTTTATGAGTACATCTAAAAATTACCGAAATGACAAGGACAAGTTCTAGTCTAGATCGCGTCGAGTGGTCTTGGTTTATTTAGAGGCAGCGTGTGAATACAGTAATGAGTATATTGTATTTTTGTGAATGATACGTGCTGTGTTATGTAGTGAACTGAAATGAGAGACATAATTAACAAGCAGTCTATTCGGCTTACGAATGACGATAAGCTCTAAATCGTTGTGGATTTTTCTTGTATGTCCACTTTACGAACAGATAAGCTAATGGGGATCAGACCTACAGTTCAAGTGGTATGTAATCCACCATGTATCTAACCAGGAACCCCTTAGTTTCAAGGCAACGACGTTACCACTGCGTCAACAAGGAGTACCCGAACTTAAAATCGTGAAAATAGGTAGATTGAAATTTTATTTTTATTCTCGTATATAGGCCTACATAATATTTCACAATATGGGTCTCTTATTTATGCAAATAAGAATGAAATTCTTGAAATCCTTTCCTTACTGACAATGTACATTTCCATGTTTTATTTATGAGGTATATATTTTTAATCACAGAGTCACATCACTTCAACCCGCCACCCCAAATGAGTTAAAAAAACAAAAGCACCAGCAATTTTTGTCCATTCGAACACTATGATATGGTGCGATAGCCCAGGTTCTTAACCCAGTATACGCCACTGCATTGTATGTTTCCTTCTCACCTTACATCTGCCAAGTGTAAATTTCTCCGTAGAATATTCTGAGTTTGTTGTCTTTATAAAAAAGCTTTGGTTGACGCCCTCTCCGTACGGCGCCCTAGGCTCCAGTTCCCCCCCTCAGCCCCCTCTAGCCTACCCCTTGCTACGATCATGGAGAGAGAGCAAGAGATCATTTAATAGCCTTTCCCATCCTGATCTGCAAACATCTGCTTCCCGCAGGTTGAGAAGGCTGGGAAGTGAAGTTAGCCCATGCATCGGTTTCCCATAAGACGCACATTTCACTTTTCCCCGAATCGAACCCTGAAAAGCGAGCGGGAGGGGAGGGAGGGGGGGGGGGACACGGACGAAGCTAAATTGCTACAAGGCAAACAATGGGATTGATATAAGGAGCCTTTAGACTACAGAAACCCACCCTCCCTCTCTCCACAATGCCCGAAAACCCCACAGAACGATTCAAACACGGCCACCAAACTCAACAAACAAAGGAAGATCGCGATGCGGGGCGAAGACACATCAAAGAATGAAGTGGATTGCTCCAAGATGGCATTGGACTGAGGATGGAGGTGGAAGGGAGTGAGGGGGGAGGAAATTCCATGTGTTGCTCGAAGGAGGATAAAGAGGAGTGGGGGGGATGGTGAAGAGTTTTCGGTAAAGGGGTTTTTGCCATTCAAAGATTGGGAATCTCACGGCGACTTAGCAGCCGACCTCAACAATGGATGCTGCCTCACTAATCTCCGCTGGACCAAGATGAGGTTTATTTTAAAAGGAGCGTCATCATACGAACGCACGCCCACATGAAGTGTTGCCAACTTGCTTGGAATAACGCTAACCCTGCTTATGAACTCTGTCTCGTTAATGCTCATTTTCATTTGGAGAGGCTTGTGCCACCAGTCACGTTCTCGATTTTTTTTTCACTTCGAAAACGCGCCACGAAATTCTGGTCATAAATCCGTGTCATGGCATCTTTGCGATTAGACATAATGGCGGGAAAACAATTAGTGTTGCCCACGAGACGAGACTTTGGCCTGTCTCGTCTCGTGGAGCCTCGTGGAAATGCTGTCTCGTCTCGAAAATATTCGTTTGTCTTATGACACATGGTCAATCTCGTCTCGTCTCGAATTTTTAAAAGCCTGTCCCGTCTCGTCCCGTGGGCAACACTAAAAACAATCAATGAATCAATTCTTCTAGAGGATTCAAGTGAACCTTCGTGTGGTTTGCTTTCGCTCTTGCCTTCATAGATATTTGGAAAGAGAAACACGGTTACAGTGATACGAAATCAGAATTATACACAATCAACAGCCAAAGACAATCGCGTCATATTTGACTTGAATACATATTTCTTTGCATCTTTTTGCATGTTGTTGTTGTTGATTTGCTTTATTTTACTTCGCTTTTTGTGCCACTTTTGGCTAATTTGCGATGAGTGATGAGATGAAGAAATTGATGAATGGACACTCACAAACATCCATGCCCAGGCCGCCACTGGGGCCGGCCTTTTTGCATGTTGAATCCAGCTGAGTCATGATGGTCCAGCCGGTAGAGCTTCTGATAATCTCACGGAAAAAAAACATGAGGGGGGGGAAGGATGTGAAGATTTCTTATGCCCTCTACATAGAGCTGCACAAGCGCTCACCCAGCCTCTTAATCAAAGGGTACCTGCGGAATACAGACGACCGGAGCGTGATGCTGTTCCAGGGTGGATAAAAATCATGATTTTTATTTAAAAAAATCATTTTTGATGATTTATTAAATTTAAATCAGATATTTTTTATCTAAATCGATGTTGTTTTTTTTTATTTTTTTAAAAGAACACGCTTAAAATTGTTGCTATGGATTTTAGCACCAAACATATAGATATGTTTTTACAGAAAGAAATTTTTCTAGTAAACCCAGTAAATTATTTGAACAGTTTGATTAAAGCAAATAAAATAATTATATGTAGATATACATTTTTCTGTTTCTGATTCTATACAGCTATATGAACCTACTACGGAAATGTTTGTTGAGTGTGTTAATGAAACTACAATAATTTTAGTAACTTTTCTTCCAGTGAAAATTAAGCATTCTAAATGTACTCCACAATTGTAACTTAAAATATTTCTTTGAAGTCTTTGTAGCTGAGTTAAGTGCATTTAGAGTCTACATATTACATTTTCTTTAAATCGCGATTTAAATCCCCCTTGTGCTGGTCACATCACCTCCAGTACGGTCGAGATCGAGAATGCGTGGGGCAGTACCTTCACATCCTATGTGACTATGGCACAGTACAATCCAAATAATAGCTTTTATGTTTAACGTAGGACAAATAAGTGAATGGGTAGGTGATACCTTGTGTGCATATGTGTGCGCCTGTGTCTGAAAATAAATTAAATTAATTTTTTATCCTTTGGATCTATGTAGGATTATTCCAAAGGTATTTCTGAAAGGTTTGATCGCCCCCACCCCACCTTCCGCCTTGGCAACACCCTTAAGCTTACCTCTGTAAAACTACTAATTTCCCATGCTTTATTATTAGAAATATTACTTGGACGGTATTTGAATACCCAAACTCCCGTCGCTCATCATACCATTGATTCAAAATCCATATTACTGTTGCCCACCTTCGTGGCGTAGTGGTTAGCACATCCCACTACAACGACAGGGGTTCGAATTCCGGCATGGACATTGGTTCTCTTTGTGAGTGTCCCTTCATTATTACCCCGGGTTCGATACCCAATGGAGGCACATTGCACAGTGGTTCGTATCCCACTTTAAACTGTAGGTCCAGTCCCGATTAGCCTATCTCTGCATCAAGTGAACTTTAAACAATAATTCAAACTCAAACGTATTATATAATCACCCACTGCCATCGTTACGATGAGCGAGAAGTCGCAGTAAATAAAAGCGATACGAAGCCAGAGGTCCCAGGTTCGATTCACGGCCTGGACATAGATGAGTGAGTGTCCCTTCATCAATTTCATCATATCATCACTCATCCTCGACGTTGCGATTAGCCAAAAGTGGCAAAAAAGCAACGCTAAATAACAAATCTAAAATAATAAAAAAATAGCAGAAAAAAAGCGACGCCAAAAACAAATCAAACCATAGGCTACATCCCTAGTAATTTTTCAAGTGCATAGTTGGCAACACTTGAAACTGAGTAGGTGGTGATGAAGTGGGTGACCAGTGGCTTAATCTCTCCGTTTCTACAGCTAAAGAGCGACAGTCCCAGAAAAGAAGTTGCTTTGTCTTCTACCGGAAGTCAAGGGATTTCGTATAAAGCCCTCGACAATGGAAGCGTGCTATTGTTGCGCGACAAAGAACGTCACGCGAGCAAAAATTAAGATTTGTGACACACACAGAGGTTGCAAGGGAGCTGAACAGGCCACGCGAGGCAACAAACGCCCATTGTTACGTTTTCAAAAGTTTTCTTCGGTACAGTCGTACACAAAACTTTCCTCGTCTCGCACTGAAAGCCCTTTTTGTAACTGTAATTTTGATTTGATCGGATTAGGTTTCTGCTTTAATTCCACTCCATGCACATACAGGTTAACGGGGACTTGGCCTACAGTTTCAAGTGGGATCCGAACCACTATGTGCGTCCGTCGGGTATCAAACCCATGACCCCTTGATTACAAGGCGAAGACGTTAACTCCACGCCACCGGGGAGACCTATGTAATCTTGATTCTGTGTTATAAATTAGCGGGAAGGTCCAAGCAGGGTTTCGAACCTGGGTGCACTGTGCTAACCACTCCTACACGGAGGTCGGCCGCAATACGTTGTGAAGGAATATCGGGCAGAGTGGAGGTGGAGACCTACACATTCACAATCTAGGACATTAATGGAGATGGTGTAATGAGCACCACGCTCCGGCCGCCTTTAACACCAGGGCTGCACCTAAGTACCATTTGTTAAATTTTAATTGTATTTATTTTTTGTTACTTAGCGTCGCCTTCCTTTTACTTTTGGCTAATCGCGACGATGAGAATGAGTGATGATTTGAAATTGATGAAGGTATACTCAGAAATCCATGCCAGGCCTGGATTCGAACCCTGGGCCCCGTGACGTTGTAGCGCGATATGCTAACCACTTCGCCACGGAGATCCGCTACCTCTGAGCTGGGCGAACATCAGAGCCGCTTCGCTCACGGACATTATTGGGAAATTTTCAACTTGAAATCCACCACCATAGGAAGCAAACTGTGATGTCCAGCGTGGCAGCATACGCCCTACCGACTGTGACTCTGATAGAACGATATTCAAAATTAATAATTGCAACAGTATTAAAGAATAATTTCTCGGTTTTAGATCTTATTTCCAATTTCTCAAAGTTAAGGCCGAATCACACGGAACTGGATTTTCCAGTAGAAACATCTAGTTGGCTCTGAACTGGCTGGAAATGATGGCTGCCAGGCTGGCTGCTAGACTGATTTTAAAGACTAGATCGTGTTCTAATTGCAACTAGCTTTATCTGCTAAATTCTGTGAAACAGCCAATCAGAGTGAAAGTTTGGTCATGTGAAGATAATGTGTGAACTTGACAAAGAATAGGTATTTACCCTGTGGTTTCCAAATGTTTGCTTATTTGTTCGCTGTTCGATTAAAGAAAAACAGAGATGGGGCTGCATTCGCATTCATTAATATTTAGAAATTTATCCAAAGCAATGAGATCTGTATAAGACAACTGTGATAAGTTGAAATGAAAATCCTCATTATTACTAACGTATTAAAGGTTGGATACAATTTAGTTAAACACAATATTTTTTTTGTGATAAATCCTGCGAATCTCATGTATAGAATTTACATACCAGAGTTCATTAGAAAGATTGTTAAGTATACGTTGCCGTATTTTCTTTCATGCCAATTTCTTGCCAAGCTTCTCTTTTAATTTGAAATGATAACACCAGTAGTTCTTCCTGAAGTGACTCGTCCATTTTTTTTGCCTGTCTGCTTTGCGCAATGCCTTCTGGGAACAAAAGTATACCGACGGTAACGAGTGAGGTGGAAAAATGTTTGTTTGGATTAACCAAAGAAATGGTAGTGGTGAACAAATCGTTTGTTTAAATAGGCATCAACCAAACAATTGTTCACCAGTACCAAAAGATTTGGTCAAGTTCTATTTGTTTCTCGTAAACAATTTTTTGGTTACCAAAACCAAATATTAATTTGGTAAATCTAACAAAATGTAGACCATTTGTTTAGCAAAACCACATACTTTAGTCAAAATTACCAAACGATTTGTTAAATAATTTATTCACAATTACTTATTGTAGTGATGGGTCGTTCGTGAACGAGTCGTTCAAAAGTAACGACTCTCTCTTGTAAGCGGTGAACGACTCCTCCGCCCGCCAAGCAACTATTATTCCATTATTCCCTCTCCTTTCCACGAATTTTGCGAGGAAGGCGCATGCGCAAGTGTATACTCGCCTGGCTGCCGGAATTTTTGAAAGAAAGCAAGTCGATTCTGCGGGCAGCAAATGGGGACTGGAGAGGAGAGGGAGTGGGGGTCCTCTCTGTTCCTTTTCCCTACCCCTAGTTGAGTAAAGCTGGCTGAAACCATGGGCTGAAACGTGCCGTGTACGATGAGAGGGGAAGGAGCATGCTCGCGAGTCGACTCTTTCCTTCGTTCAAAGAGTCGTGGCACACTTTAGCGACTCTTTGAACGAAGGAAAGAGTCGACTCGCGAGCTCGCGACTCGCGAGTGTTGTTTGCAGAGAGCCCATGGCGGGCAGCGAAGAACAACCAACAAATTTGTCCTGTAGTTTCAAGTTCGGCCAAACCATTAGCGCTAAAATTACAAGAAATTAAATGTTAGTAAAAATATTAGGGGAGTCTTGTAAAAATTTTGGGAAGGTGTTAGGCACAGACCTCTTGATTACAATATTCTGATTAGCCTATTTTGAGTTGTTATTGTTTAAGTTCACTTTATGTGCAGATAGGATAGTCGGGACTGGACCTACAGTTTAAAGTGGGATCCGAACCTCCACTTTGTATTGAACACGGTACCCCTTGATTACCGGCGACGTTATCACTACGCCATCGGGGAGACCCGATTAGCCTATTGGAGCATAAAAGTGGACTTATAACAATTTTTGCCAAGCAAACCATTTTAATACATGACAGCGTTAACCACTATGCTATTAGGGTGAATCAGAAAAGGGGGGCAGTAATTTATAATTTGCAACACAAAATACTTAGTGTGGAAAGCGATTGTTACTTTTAATCGTTTTCTAAAGCGCCGGCCTCCATGGTGGAGTGGTTAGTACACCTCATTACTCATCCTGATCTTCGCGATTACACAAAAAAAGTGACAGAAAAGCGAAGTAAAATAAACCAAATCAATCAACCAATCATTATTTTCTAAAGCAAGATCAAAGACAATAAACACCTTTTGTTTTCTGTTACTCCAAATCCAAAAATGACGTAATACAAGCAGCAAGCACAAGTTCAAATGATAAACCTTTAGTGAAAATAACAAACATGTATTAAAACAAAAATTATAACTTACAATTTTTTATATTCAGTTAAGAATTACCTAATAGAACAAACCACATGATAATGAATTAATTATAAGTGGACTCGTGAAATGAAGGTCTTTTTATATTTGAATACTACAGGGTGGTCCATATGTCTTGTTACCCCCATAATTTTACATAACTTGATAATAATACTACTTTATAATAATACAATATAATATAATGAAGAGCAAGGTAGCCATTCATTCCATATGACGTGTGACACCAACAATTTTACATAATTTTATATTATGATAATAACAATATAACAATTTGTAAGACGTATGGATTCAGCGTCAACCAGGATGTTGTTCACGAATCAGAAAGGTCAATATGACCACCATTATTTTCATGGCACAAAATGACACGGCGCCATGACCTGTGTGAGATTTTACGAAGCAAATTTTTCGTGATTGTTGTTTGAAAGGCTGCCCTAATAGCGTCCTTAAATTGTTCTGTTGTTTGGTATCGTTGTTGTGATACCTTTTATAACGACTTTGTCAGTATAATTCAAACTCAGTATCGGCACAATAGGTAGCTATGGTGCTATGTTGAAAAGGAAATTTAAATTTACATATACTGATAACTTTATAATTATTATATTGATAAAAATGAAAAAAAAACAACTAGAAACAACAAAAATTACAATAGCATCAAATTATGCCTTTGTTTACAAGAACATTTATAAGATATCAATGCTCTACATAAAAAAAAATATATCTTTGTTATCTCCTTCCAGGATGAAGCAAGTCTTTGTATCTACAATTCTGAGCTTCAGTTTTGTAAATTCATCATCTGATCAAATCACCTCCAAATGTAGAACATATAAGTGTCACTCTATGCAACCTTCCTCCAAGCACTCATTTGAGGAACTGTAACATTTACAAGCCTGCCCGTTAAGGAAGATGAAAACAGATACTTATTCACTGCTTCAAATTCAAAATGGCATCTATTATACATATCAGTGTCATTCCACAACTTTCGAATCTTTATAAGATTATATCATATTCAAAGTTCATTCGAGTCATAAAAGGCTTCTATATAACTTAAACATCCAAGTTATTATAACATTGTCCAGTTTAATGCTTTAAAAGCAACAATTATTGTACAAATATAACACCATTCCATATTGCTAAATCTGTACTTATCTTTTTTCCATCCTGAGATCCCTTTTAAAGTCACAGACAACTAGTATTAGAGCAACTAGTTCAAGCCAGATTTTTTAGTATGAGTTATCTTCAATTGTTTTTTTTTTGTTTTATATTTTTGTCCATAAGTGCTTAACAGCTTGAATGTTTGTGTAGTAAATGTACATATTTGCTCTGTTACAGCTATTGTACTATGTATATCACAATATACTTATCTAATGATTACAATTACCATTTTTTGAATGTTGATACAAAATACCAAGTATGACATCATATTATACATTGAACAATTTTAAAGAGTTGACCTTTGTATATAAACCTTGATGCCAATGCAAATGTACATAATTTCAATAAATTTAATTATAAATTTGAATGTATCATATCTTTCTTGTCTGAAAGAACACATATGATTTAAAATATTTGTTTTTTATTTTGTCAGTCAAAAATAACTGTTATGAATATGAATTCAACATATTGCACAATTTGATAATTTTGTCATTATATACAAATTGGCTTTTTAAACATCATATTTAATAAAATTAGTTTAAATAATAATTTCAGACATTTAATTGCATTATATGAATAAATTTTGAGTAATCATTTGACTAAATTATATAAATATTGCACAAGTGTGGAACTTTGGACTTAGCCTAACTATTTTCATATGTTGTTATGACAATGTATTATTTTTATTGTCATACTGGCGCTCAACAAGGGACGAACCCACAACAGAATTGAGCACTACTGAGACTTTTAAACATATAATAATTAATATAATGCCTCTATATTTACAAACTGTTTACATGTTTAGCATTATAATCAATTGAGTATAACTGAATATTTGTTTTCCAACAATACAACAAGAACTTGTTCATCATGAACCAATACAGTGCAACTATGCATAATGAAATTTTAGTACATAATAATATTGAAAAAATGAAATTCAAGTTCGACATACCAACAATTATTATCTAGTTAAGTACCACATGAATCATTTTTACATAAACAATGTACCTACCTAACATTATTATTTATTGTCAACCCATGAAGCACCATTCAGAACTTCATTCTCAACCTGAGAGCATAATTTCTATATTAATCTTTATTTAGCCAAAAAATATATTAATAATAATTTTCTACATGTAGAGTAAGTAACCTCTGATCCAACTAAGTTTCCCATTGGGAATTCATCCATTTATCTGGTAAGATCAGCTAACAAGACAAAAATCTAAGTCCCTGCATCAAGAAGCAAACATCCTCAGATTTACGGAGTGCTGAATATAAGATTTTTTACATCACAAATGAATTCATGCAAGAAATGTATAAATTATGATGTGCGCACTAAAATTATAAATCATAAATAATTGTTGTTCCTGAACTCGCAGCGTCACGGCTCGAACTTACTATTCAGCCCTTTGTGAACACATTTTGGAGCCATAATGCATTCTAGCATTTTTAAAGGAAACAACTACTTGACTGAAGCTTGGATCAACACGTGAATCACTTTGCTCTTTGTCAAGTTCATTCCTATTTGAGCCTACGATTCAATTCTTGGAATCTTTGTGCTCTAGTAAATATTTTTCAAGCCAAAGCTAAATCTTAACATTCAAAATTATTATGCACATGCCATCACATTATATTATACATTTTTTGCACTCCAAAATACAAATAACAAAGAATATTTGTTATATCAAATATTTCCACCGTTCAACACAACTAAGGATCAAGAAATATGAATGAGGACCAATGTCGGATCATGAAGATCAACTTAAGGCAAACTTTACAGAGGAATACTTCACACCTGAACTAATGTTTCAAATTCAAGGAAAGAAGCACGAAAAGTGAGAAAATTTTGACATTAACAGCCGACAATAGAAAAATTATGCTTAAAGTATTGTGACTCACAGTAAGACCTTTAACCAACAGCCTAAGAGAAGAACTCAACCAACCAACTCTCATGGGTATGGTTGTGATATGAAGCAGTATCTTTTGTCCTTCAAAACAACAAAATAAACAACATGTTAGCATAATCAATTTCATGCCAAAATTAATATATGAATAATTAAAAAAGTAAAGAACTGAGGTTTTATGTACCACCCTTGACACTCAGTCAATAAGAAACTCCCAACCAACCAACCCTTGTGGGTATGGTTGTGGAATGAAGAAGTATCTTTTGTCCTTCAAACCAACAAAATAAACAACATGTTCGCATAAGCAATTTCATAATGCTAAAATTAATATACAAAGAACGAAAAAGTAAAGAACTGAGGTCTTATATACCACCCTTGACACTCAGTCAATAAGAAACTCCCAACCAACCAACCCTTCACGCTTACTTAATCTTACATCTTCACTACAGAAATATCTGTTTCCTTTGAAGATCTGACAAGTATGTCATCTACCTTGCATCCTTGCAACAATCTCTTTATTAGCTCCTCATGTGACTTGTTGCAGTTTTGCAAAATTTCTAGCCATTTATACCTTTTGGCATTAGAACACTTCCACACTTTGATGTGTTCAATGGCCACTTGACTCACAGGATTACCAGTGTTGCATTCTAACAATGTAACTGTTGAATCATCATGATTCTCAACACACAAATAAGGTCCTTCAAACAAGAAGCAGTATTTCTTAATGGGATTATTTTCTAAATCTTTATGTCTGTTTCTAACAAACAACAAATCACCAACTAATATGGAAACTTTAGCTTGTTGTTTTTGGTTGATTTGGTTTGTTTTCTTACTTCTGGCCTCAAAACTTTTTAGATGTGCCATGTGAATTTTATTATCCCATGACATTACTTCATCTTCAGTGATATTATTGAATATGCTCATGTTAGGTTCCATATTTAATCGCAGTTCTATAGGGGCATAACCTGTTTGAGATGAAATTGCATTATTTAAACAATGAAGGGCAACATTAACCTTTTCAGGCCATAGGGTATGACTATCCTGACACAAAACTCTCATTAAGCGGTTAAGCTCTGCATGATATCTCTCAACCATATTGGAGGACGGATGATATGGAGGAGTGAACACTAACATGATGCCTAAGTGTTTCATTTTATCTGCAAACTGATGAGATCTGAATTGAGGTCCATTATCGGCAATCAATTTTTCAGGAATACCCAAATGGACAAAATAACAATTGATAAGCTTTTTGATGACTGTATTTGCATTACTGTTGACAATAGGATAAGCCAACAAGTACCGACTTGCAGCATCCAACACTGTCAACAAAAATCTCTCCCGCTTAGAACCCATGACGAATGGACCTTGCAAATCCACAAAAAGGACTTTTCCAGGTTTACTGGTCAGGTGTATTTTAACTAAATGTTTTGCAGGATGTTTATTGGGCTTTGACCTGACACAAGTATCGCAATCAGCAACATATTGTTTTATATCTTTAAACATGTTTTTCCATCGGAAATTTCTATATATTTGTGCCATTGTCCGAGATGCACCGAAATGACCACTCTCATCATGAAACTTGATGAGCATATTACCAATTAAGGAGGCAGGTAAGCATATCCTTAACTTTTCTGGTCTGTGAAAATCCCTGACACATAATATGTTCTCCCTGAGACAGTACTGTTTCCGCCAATTCCTACAGCGAGAATTATCAGTATCAACATCTCCAGAGAGATAGGAAATGATCTCATCCAATTCGATATCATTTCTCTGTGCATTCACAAGTTCCTTACAGTCACACAAAGGTTGCAGCATTAATTCCAACTCGGAGTAGTTAACATGATAATGCATGTCCAACTGCCAAGGAAAAGATCGACTTAGCAAATCAGCGATTACATTTTCCTTGCCTTTGCAATATTGAACATCAAATGAATACATCTGTAACTGGATGAACCAGCGAGTGAGGCGAGCATTCCACGTGTGGGCAGTTTCCAACCACGTGAGGGCTTTATGATCTGTAATAATGACAAAATGCCTCCCTTTTAGTATAGAAGCAAATTTGTCTATAGTATATAGGATCGCCAACACCTCCATTTCAGTAGATGTATAAGATTTCTCATAATCTTTTAACAATCTGCTGACAAATCCAAGAGGCTTGAACCCTCCTTCTATGATCTGGAAACAATAACCCGCTACTCCAATAATCGAAGCATCAGTTTGAACAAAGAAATTATGTTCAAAATCGGGAAATGCAAGCATTACTTGTTCAGCAATTTTTTCCTTCAAAAGCTGAAATGCTTCAGATGCCTCTTTATTCCAACACCATTTTTGTTTAGCTTTGAGAAGCTCATACATGGGTTGGGCAAACATTGCATAATTTTTTATGTATTTACTAATCCAATTTAAGGAACCTAATATTTTTTGCAATTGTTTAATTGAGCTAGGTTCCGGTAACTCTATTATAGACTTGACAAAAACTGGATCTTTATGATACCCTTCTGGGGTAATGATGTGACCCAAAAACTTTATCTCCCTGCAGCAAAATTTACATTTCTCTATTTTAAGGGTCATGCCTGCTTTCAGTAGACAATTAAATACACTTTCAACATGTGTCAGATGAGAATCAAAGTCTTTGGATCTTATAATGATATCATCCACATACACCACTACAAAATCCTTACAATCAGCCAAAACTCTATTCATTGCATCTACAAAGACAGCGGTGCCATTCACTGAACCAAATACAACACGTTTAAATTGATACAACACGCCTTCGAATGAAAATGCTGTATATTTTCTACTTTGTTCATCCAAAGCAATTTGCCAAAAGGCATTACCCAAATCTATAGATGAGAAATAATTACAACCTTGAAACTGTACTAATAACTCATCTATTTTTACGGGATGAATTTGCATCAACGTTACATGCTTATTTATCCCTTTTAGATCAACACACATTCTTATCCCTCCACCTGGCTTAGGTACAACCAATAGAGGGGATAAGTATTCGGAGTTGGACAATTCAATCACATCCCATTCCAACATGGTGTTGATCTGTTCTCTAACTTCATCCCGGTATGCAAATGGAATAGGATAGTTTCGACCTACCACGGGTTTGTCTGTATCCAGTTCCATTGTGTGCACATAATTTTTACATAAACCTGGTTTAATGGAAAACAATTTTTTATATTTATACAATATATTTAAAAATTTCTGTTTTTCAACTACCGACAACATCTCAGTTTGATCCAACTGACCAGAAATTTTTAATATTGTTTCATCACCCACCTTATTATCCTCAGAACTTGACACAAAAGAACATTCATAATAATGATCCACATCTACAGTATTTTCCAATGGAATGAAACGGGCAAGTACATCATATTTATCATTATCACATACAAGTGCCTTCTTAGAGAAATCTAAGGTACCTTGCAATGCATATAGAACATCTAAGCCCAAGATCATATCCACCTGCAGATTCTGAACCACTAAAAATTGTACCAACAAACTTTGCAAACCGATAACAATCATAAGCCTAGTTAAACCTAAAACTTTGTTCTTTTTAGAGCCTGTAAAATCCACTAGTCTAATGTTTTTAGTACTCAATAATCTTGGCCTACTGGCTGTAGAAGAGATATTTTTCCATACCTGATAGGAAAGCAAACTAATTTCTGCTCCACTATCACATAGAGCCAAATGTTTATGATCTAGTATATTAACCCAAATTTTTGCAGTATTCGAACCATTAGGAACATTATTGATTGGTCTGTAATTTTCTTTCATGTAATTTTGATCTTCAGTTTCTAAGCCTTTTTCCCAATCCCCAACATTAACAACTGCTATGGCAGGGTTTATAGCATACCCTCTGTCACCTGCCTCAAGGCAAAGGGAATTGACTAGTTTTTTTGATTTTCAGAAACATGAGATCTTCCCTGATTTAAGTGTCCAATCTTGTTGCGCTCTTTGTCACCTATCTCAGTTGAATGAACTGACACTTCAGTCTTAAAAGTATTATGCACACTTTTGACAGGCAACTGCATATTTCGGATGACACTCATACTATATAAAAATTGCAACAACTTGCACATGCCCGCACGATTCCAATGAATCATATCCAGACGATTTTGTATACGAGGACCAATGTACTGTTCATACAGAGTTTCATTTATCTTGTCATCATCATCAAAGAAAAGAGGAGCAATATTTAGCACTTTGACCTTATCCTCATCTTGAAGAGATAACAGGTGAGAATTGTACCTTTGCCATCTGACCCATTCTGGATCCCCTCTAGAATGCATAACTTTCGGAATTGGTGGTAAGGTAAGTACAATTATATTCCTTGTCTTATTTTTCATGACCTGTATCAGTCTGTTAAAGCTTTGTTTGATATCATCATCATTTCTCCGTTTCAGTAGATCATTCGTGCCAATCATTAACATTACCTGGTCTGATAACTTATTATAAGATTCCATTCTTTGTCTTAGCTGATCTATTGTTTGACCTGAAACACATAATCCAATGTGCCGTGTACCATCCTTTTCCACCTTCACAGGTTCACCTAAGATATTTTGTGAAAGTCTAAGCATCATGCTATCTCCTACTAATTGATTATTGTCAAGTATAGGAGTTAGAATGTCTGTTTCCATTGTGTTTCTATTATAGGCAAATCTATTCTTATTTGGAGGCTTTAATACATTATTAGCACCCATGTTACCTCCCCCAACATGAGTCCTCATCAGTTTTCCGCTTGGGAAACAACACCATTAGCTACTGTGGGAATCTTATCTGTTCCGCAATTGTAGCTCTTAACTCCAAGGTTTGTTTTGTCATAGTTCCTATGAAAATTAGTTCTTGCGTAATTTGATTTGCGAGAGTATGTATTCTCTTTATCTGCACTAGATGCTTGTTCCACAGCCACTTGAGCTACTTTAGCTTTAAAGTTTCGATTTTTCACACCATATTCTGAATTGCTCATCCTAAGTGGGATGTCTCTAAGCGATTCAAAATTCTCTATGGCTTGCAATGCTCTTTGCAATGTCTCAACATTATTTACCACAAAGTGCTCTCTGATCTTAAATGGCAAAAGCGTAGCCACTTGTGCAATCAAGTGTGCTTCCTCCGCATGAGGCTGGATGGATTTGAGCAATTTATAATTCTTGTTTACAAATTTCTGTAAGTTACCATGAGCAGCTCTAGAAAATTGAGTATTCAGTATCCTAGTCAATGTGACACTCTTCCACCTAGAATTCTCATAGTGAGACAGAAAGGCCTTTTTAAAATCATGGTAAGTATTGAAGGAAGATTTATTCTGAGTGTACCAACTTTTTGCACAGTCTTTGAGTAACTTAGGTATATATTGCATGTAATCCTTTTCCTTGATATTGTAAATATCCATCATTTCCTCAACTTTCTCCAAAAATGCCGATGGCATACTGTCCATCGAGATTCCATCAAACTGCGGAAACTTGCACAATTCTTGTGGCTTTATGAAAGATTGTCGGTGCGCTAAAGAGTTGTCATATTGAGTACTAGTCGTAAAAGTTGCACTTTGAGAAGGACCATTTACATCACTCTTATTTATGTACTTATTATGATGCAAACAAGAATCACCTTTTACATAATCTTGGCGATGACCAGATGGTGTAACTCTGCGGTCATTGGTATCAAATAACTTTTCTTCTGAGCCAGATGACTCTGTTTCAGTATTAGTGGCTTTATCACATACCTTAGATACATGCCTGCGCACTACATCCTCATCAACACAACTATCAGAACTATTCACTACTGTGGGAACTTTTGCACGTTTTCTCTTTGTAAGAGTTCTTCTGCCAGCTGATTGTAACCTACACTGACTAATGGGTGACAACACTTCTTTAACCAATGTTAAAACTTCTAGCTTTACACCCATTATTTGTTCCTGCAGAACCTGGTCCTGAGAGTGATCACTATTCTCTAATTTGCAATCACTTGCCACAAGTCCGTGCATGGTGTGAATAAGTTCATTTGGCATCTTCCCTGCTGAGCCATCCTCTTCATTATGAAGCACTTTGTACGGAAATTGATCAGAATTCATCACTTGGTTAGGTTGAATTTGTGGAGAAGAAGCACCATCACACACTGAAGGTTTAGGTAAACTTGAAAGAGAGGACAAAGTATTTGCTAAATGCTGTTTAGTTTCACACCATTCCTTTTGCATGTGTCTCATGTCAACATGCAGTCGCTCTGCCAAATCTGCATGTGCTTCTTGTACAGCACCAACCTGCTTACCCAAATTTTCCATCTTTTGTTCCACAACACAGGATACTGCAGAAATATCAGTATCCACTTTCATGGATAATGCTTTTATATGAGATTCCACTTTCTCTGTTCTTATTAAACACTCCTTCTTATATTGAGCAAGATCAATTCTAATTTCTTTTAATTGAACATCAGAAGTTTGCTGAAGAGTTGTCAGCCCAGATTTAAGCACCATCTGGCTAGCTTTCAGCTCTATCAATTGAGCATCAGTCTTTTCCTGATTAGCTTTGAGCTCTGTTTGGCCATCTTTGATAGCATTGAGAGCAGCCATAACATCTGCCAAGCAGAAATCACCCTTTGGATCTGACATATTTAAAGGTAAAAACACCTAACCTCAGAAAGCAGAACAAGAAGCAAAACAATACAAAGATTATTATAAGCTTGAACCTTTTCAACTAATCACCTGACGTCTCATAATCTTAAATATATAACGACTTTGTCAGTATAATTCAAACTCAGTATCGGCACAATAGGTAGCTATGGTGCTATGTTGAAAAGGAAATTTAAATTTACATATACTGATAACTTTATAATTATTATATTGATAAAAATGAAAAAAAAAAACTAGAAACAACAAAAATTACAATAGCATCAAATTATGCCTTTGTTTACAAGAACATTTATAAGATATCAATGCTCTACATAAAAAAAAATATATCTTTGTTATCTCCTTCCAGGATGAAGCAAGTCTTTGTATCTACAATTCTGAGCTTCAGTTTTGTAAATTCATCATCTGATCAAATCACCTCCAAATGTAGAACATATAAGTGTCACTCTATGCAACCTTCCTCCAAGCACTCATTTGAGGAACTGTAACATTTACAAGCCTGCCCGTTAAGGAAGATGAAAACAGATACTTATTCACTGCTTCAAATTCAAAATGGCATCTATTATACATATCAGTGTCATTCCACAACTTTCGAATCTTTATAAGATTATATCATATTCAAAGTTCATTCGAGTCATAAAAGGCTTCTATATAACTTAAACATCCAAGTTATTATAACATTGTCCAGTTTAATGCTTTAAAAGCAACAATTATTGTACAAATATAACACCATTCCATATTGCTAAATCTGTACTTATCTTTTTTTCTATCCTGAGATCCCTTTTAAAGTCACAGACAACTAGTATTAGAGCAACTAGTTCAAGCCAGATTTTTTAGTATGAGTTATCTTCAATTGTTTTTTTTTGTTTTATATTTTTGTCCATAAGTGCTTAACAGCTTGAATGTTTGTGTAGTAAATGTACATATTTGCTCTGTTACAGCTATTGTACTATGTATATCACAATATACTTATCTAATGATTACAATTACCATTTTTTGAATGTTGATACAAAATACCAAGTATGACATCATATTATACATTGAACAATTTTAAAGAGTTGACCTTTGTATATAAACCTTGATGCCAATGCAAATGTACATAATTTCAATAAATTTAATTATAAATTTGAATGTATCATATCTTTCTTGTCTGAAAGAACACATATGATTTAAAATATTTGTTTTTTATTTTGTCAGTCAAAAATAACTGTTATGAATATGAATTCAACATATTGCACAATTTGATAATTTTGTCATTATATACAAATTGGCTTTTTAAACATCATATTTAATAAAATTAGTTTAAATAATAATTTCAGACATTTAATTGCATTATATGAATAAATTTTGAGTAATCATTTGACTAAATTATATAAATATTGCACAAGTGTGGAACTTTGGACTTAGCCTAACTATTTTCATATGTTGTTATGACAATGTATTATTTTTATTGTCATACTTTCTCTTAATAATGCCCCAGAGGGCATTGTCACAAGACGAGAGATCAGGGCTTCTGGGAGGCCATCCAAAGGCGCCGGATGATGTACCGATGTCAGCCATCTCTGCAAAAGAAACACTGAATTAGAGATAACAATTTATTGATTCGGGGGGTAACAAGACATATGGACCACCCTGTACATTATGTTCTGTTTTTCTGATTTTTTAATAAAGAACCTGAGAGACAAACACACGCTCACACACGCAGTTATACATAATTTCTTATAATCCGATCTATAATGGATATTCAATTTGTTATAACATTAATTTTATATATTTTGTGTAATACAAGGAACAAATTTGAAATGATGCGGGGAACGGTGGGGATTTCCCCTCTAACGATCATATCATGCAATTTCCCAATACAATCGCTCTCTCTTTCTCTCTGTATGTACGTGTACATACAAATACTTACATATTATACACGTGAGATTAGAAGATTAAAATTTAAATCACATTGGAATGATAACGTTATTAGAGACGTATCACAAATTTACACCAATAGAAACACAGCATTATATACAAAATAAAAGTAAAACACAAATGAAAAGCAAAGATAAATATGAAAATTCAGTGCGCAAAATCATTGCAAAACAAAAATGCAATCAATAAAATTAATATTGACAAAACTAACTCAAGTATTCTATAATGTATGCCGGCGTGGTTAGCACATCAAGGGTCTCGAGAAATATAGTTTAAGGGATGTAAGGGATGATCCTTCCACGTAGTACACCCAATTGTCAACCTCACTTCCACATAGTACACCCTGGACTGCATTTTGCAGACTAACGAGGCTCTGGCGTCTATACCTACGGCCAGTATAATTTTCGTAGGAATGTGTGTGTGTGTGTTGTCCTGTGTTTTGTCCTTATGTGTGCGGAGTCCCTTTACAGCCTCAGCTTTTAACCGGTCAGATTATTTTAATATTTTAGTTATTACAGGACATTACAGTTATGTTATTTTAGTTCTGGTAAGGGGCTGGATCCCGTATAAAGTGAAGGGTGCAAAATAGCCTAAGTGACGCACACAAAATTTTAAATTCATATTCAATCATAGCCTTTAGTATAAAACATAGATGTGATGGGGAGGGCCCGCCTCCGTGGCGGAGTGGTTAGCACATCGCGGCACGAGGGCAGGGAGTCCTGAGGCCGATATTCGGTGGAAACACGTAGCGGCTCGGGATACCACTTTTGCCCAGGCTTTGCTCTTCTGCCACTTTGGCTAATCGCGAACATGAAAATCAGTGATGATATAATGAAATTGATGAAGTGACACTCAATTCCGAGATTCCTCTTAGCGCACTGTTCTAACCACTCCTCCACGGAGGCGACTGAAATTGTTGGAAGTGAATCAGTTTCGCAAGTAGCAGGACATTACAAAATCGCAATGAAAACAGGGCCAACCCTTCCAAAGTTGGTGAGATGATGAGAGACACTCTGTGTAAAATGTACTGTCTGAGAATCTCGTCTCATTGGAGTAACGATACCGATTTATGCTTTGAAATCGATAAGCGAACAAGACCAGACAGGTGTTTTTAACTTGAAATCAAATCACGAACAAGATATGCATTCTCATTCACGAGTTGAAACGATGTGCCAAGTCATCTTGTCTCACCACGATACTCGATCGAGTTGCTCTTCCGCTTCGTGCACATGTAAACCTTTTAATTTACACGTTCAATTTTATTTATCCAAGAAAACAAATCTGTTAACATGAGAATGAACAGAAGAAATAAGCTACTAGTTATTTTCCCATTAAGGAACAAACAAATTTTAAAATGCTATAATTTCTTATAAATTAGCATGCAGTAATTATATTTTATAATTTATTAATTCAATTTTAATATTTTAACTGCCTAACACGCTTTGTTGTATTTTATGCATCTTTTATACCTAATTACTTAGTATTGACAGCGAGGATGAATGAATTTTACGTACAGATAAGCTAATCGGGACTGGATCTACAGTTTAAAGTGGGATCCACCAGGTATCGTTACAAGGCAACGACGGAGGATGGATGGTGATTAGAGTAATTGACAAGAGGTTAAATACAGATTACCACTCATCTCTGGGCTGGGGTTCGAACCCGGAACTTTCGGTGTCAATAGGCTTACTTTGAGGAGGGCGACACCACTTATCTGTCACTCCAAGATTATTTCAAGCTGGCCAACATAGAAACCAAGAAACAAAGAACATGCACCATGGAGTATGTTTTATTTATGTTATTCAGCCATCCTTTCATTCCTTGTTAAATCCTGGTAAGGAAATCGCTTCCTGTCTCGGATTCGATCCTCGGTGGAGGCACCTTGTCCAGTGATTTAGACCCCAGTTTAAAATGTAGCTTCAATCCCGATTAGACTATCTGAGCATAAAGTGAACTTTAAACATTGTCTGACAAAATCGTTTTCATATGACGTGAAATATTTCATTAACATTAACGTGTAAATATTTTACTAATGAAAACAGCATTAAAGAATAAATATAGAAGTATAATCATAAATCTCATCGTACATGATACTGCAAAAAAGCTTTTATTGAATGACTGCAGAATTAGGAACAACTACGTAAGATGGACATGGGTCATGTTCACGAGTGATAAAAACAGCTGTTGGCCATCTGCGGTGAGCCTACGTGTTAAGGTGTTTTACTAGTAGAAAGCAACATTAAAAAAAATACATACGTATAATTTGGCCCGCTTTATAGAAATTCGATCATACATTATGATATTGGCAGAAACTTATATTGAATGACTGTAGAACAACAACAACAAGCTACGGACATGGATATGGGATGGACATGAATAATGTTCAAGAGCGATATATATTTCTTAAACACAGCTGTTAGCCATCCGCGGAGAGCGAGCGGGTGGATCCAGTCTGCTGGCGAGACTGTCGCTGCCGCGCCTTGTGTAAGAGAGCTCGCGACTCGCGAGCGAACGATGAGTGAGGAGAAGAGTCGCTAAGGCGAGCGAGTCGTTAAGGTGCTTCACGACTCTTCGTGCCGTCTCGAGAGTCGTGAACGATGAGGGAGGAGAAGAGTCGCTAAGGCGAGCGAGTCGTTAAGGTGCTTAATGACTCTTCGTGCCGTCTCGAGAGTCGTGAACGAATGATGGGGAAAGAGTCGTGGGACTGTGCTGTGACTCTTCGTGCTGTTTCAAGAGTCGTGAACGAGCGATGCTCGTGGAAATGCAAGCATGTGTCGCAGCGCAGATCTGGAGTGCATTTTGTTCACTCGCTTTCTCACATTTGTTGCGATATTAAAACCAGTGATCGAATGCAAAAAAGGAAGAATATGTAAATGCACGTTATTACTAATAAAAGGTTGATATAATTATATTGCATTTCTGTGTATGCTATCGTACTGCATAATTTGCATTATCCGCAGCATGAAATGTAAACTGAAACAAGATACAAATATAGAAAATCTCACTCATGAGGCAGAGTAATGAAAACAAGTATGTGCAATAAATTTTGTTTGTGTGTGTGTGTGTGTTTACTGTTTACACATATATGTATATCCACACACATACAGAATCTTATTTGTATTTTTCTTATTTTATGCCGCTTTTCTTCAAATTTTAAGTAATCGCGACGATGAGGATGATGCGTGATGATATAGATGAAGGGACACTCGTAAAGAATATCTTCTGTGGCAAGATCAAATGTCGATTACTTCAGAATCTTGGCCATCTAGTCGGCTACACGCACACACACATACACAAAAATGCAATACAATTTATTAATCTTGAAGGACGTACGTTGTGTTCGTTTGCTTAAATACAATCATCTGCTTCAACACCTCCTACCCCCTTCCCCCTCTTCAGGCATGTGTTTCGAGAAAAAGAAGCTTGGCGACTCTTTTGAACGACTCTTCTCAGTGAGCGAGCGCTCATGAGTCGACTCGCACAAATGAACGGCTTGAACCCATCACTACTTATGTTATGATCTGGCTAATTTTAGCTAGGGTGGGTAGTTTGTACAAACTAACTGATTTCAAAATACACATTAAGAATAGAAAGTTCACGTGAACTAACCGTTTTCGGAGCGTTTGTATTTCTGCGCCACACTTACCTTCTACTTATATAGTCCAGAATTAAAAAGGTTGCTAATGGGAGATTCACTTTTATTCACTGCAGTACATTTTCTTCTTTAATTTGTAGCTCTGATGTTCACACATCTTTCGAAGAGTGTTAAAGAACAATTTTGCACTATGATTATAATCAAACGTACCATTATTTGTTGTACAAAACTTATCTTTCTTTTACACATTTTGACAGAACCATCTAGCGGCCGGTGTAGAAAACTCAGTATAAAGTAAGTATATTCTGAGCTTTTTTTTGAGAATAATAGGTTTCACAACAACATATAGACTCGCTTCGAGTAACCATCTATCTATATGAGTTTCAATTTTCGACAAAGGATTTTCATACTACACTCGACGAATTTGTACAATCGTTATTTCAAATTCGAAAGCTATCTCACGCACATGTAGTAAATTTAACCAAACGTTTTGTTTCTCATTACTTACATATGTATCATTTTGTTTACGAGTACCATATTTGGTCTGACCAAATTTTTTGGTATTCTTAAACAAAATGCTTTAGTAATTACAAGCAACATTTGGTTATCGGAAACAAAAAGGATAACCAAACAGCTCAACCAAATTTTTTTGGTAATTCCAAACAAACCAGTATTTTCTGTGTGAGGTGAAAACTAGCAGATGAGCAAGTACTACAACTAGTCCAATTCTAGCTGGAAAATCTAGCAGGAAATCTAGCCTCGTGCAATTCAGGCATTACAAGACTTTTGTTCCGACTCCCTGTGTGGTCAGCAACAATCTTCAGATCGTATTCGCGTCCCGTAGGCGACGCACGTGCCATACTTTAATCAACATTTCGACAGCGGTAGCTATTATGTAACATTACCATTTCAATGAAGAGGGCGTAGCTTACCAATCTTTCGTCTCATTTAACAAGTCCCTCCCAATGGGGTGACAATGAATCACATGTTCCATGCAGAGACCCCAAAGTGACCGCCTTGGCGCTAACTGCTTAGCGGCGAATTGTATCGGATGATAATTACACCTTAGGTCTCTCTCCGCACGGATTTTTTTTGAGGGGGCGGTAGGGGGTAGAGTCCTTTCCAAGAAGTTCCGTGTTCTCAAGACAAAAAAACCTAGCACCGTCAGGCGAAAGTGGAGCATGTCACAACATGCTCCTTGTGTGTGGTAAGCGTGTTCTCTTTAGAAGTTAGTGGCGTGTTGAGGAATATTTTGTTTACCAACGAGTGCTATATTTTGACACATTTTCCTCTACTCATAGTTTTCTCTCAAGACAGGACTCTTTTAGTTTCAGTACTTGTTGTGAGTCCACTTTATGCACAGACAGATAAGCTCATCAGGACTTTACGCATTTAGATCCTTTACCGGGTATCGAATCCGGGAACCATTGATTACAAGGCAACGTTAACACTACCCTATCGAGGAGGAACCTATCTCCTTTAAAAATAAATTATATTCCACACTCTGCCGTCCCCCATGCCGAAGTGGTTAGCACAGCGCGCTACGACGATAGAGGTCCCTGGTTCGAATCCCAGCCTGGGCATGGGTATTCTTTGTGAGTGTCACTTCATCAATTTCATATCATCACTCATCCTCATATTCGCGATTATCCAAAAGTGTCAGAAGTTAAGCAAAATAAACCAATCATTCAAATATTATTCCAAAATCTGAAAAAAGTGCATCTGATGAGAATTCCTTCTAGAGCATTCACATGAATCATCCTGGCGTTTGCTTTCACTGTTTTAAATATTGGCGATAGTTTCGTTTCTAAACTCCGTCCAAGCTAACTATGGAGCAGGCAAACGAAAACAAGTCTCTGCGCAAGTATGAACACGAGGAACGGAATTGGGTGGAGGTGGAGGAAACGACTGCAGTTACCAGCCTTCCCATCAGCGTCTACTGCTTCGCTCTGACCAATAGATTTCCCTCGCTTCTCTGATGCTATGCACGGCGTTGCTCCACAGTTACCTGGGACAGGGTATACGTTAGCCTACAAAACTATTCTATTCTTTTCCGAATATCTAGACAACCGCGAAAGCATACCACAAGAAGTTTCATGTGAATGCTCTAGAAGCAATTATAAGTGTAATTTTTCAAAATTTAGAATATCACAACGGTTTCTCGAAAGGATAGCAAATTTCGAAAAATAAGACCGAAAGATATAAGCGCTTGATGATAAAAGCAAGAGAACGCAATAGGTAATGAAAAAAATGAAAGGTTGAAGAGGAAAGTAGTAGAGGAGAAGGTCTAAATATGGGCGAAGGTTTAAATATGGGTTTTGGAGTTATCAGCGCTCCCGGTTGCTGCAGCCTGGCAGAGGCTATTGGAACTGGTTATCTGTCAAGGACAAGGGTTGCGGCGCCAATTCGCAAGAGAAATGGTGGTTAGTTTCGGCCTTGGGCGCTGTTATAGAATTGCGACCTCCGAAAACTTTTTGCAGGTATGTTTTAACTCAGCGTTTTCTGAATTCTCATCTGCTTTGTATAGGTTATGATATTAGCGGTATATAAAACAAATGTGGGCTTTTATAATGCCATGATTTGTTTGTGAAATATGTACCACAGAGAGCAAAAATAAATTGAAGAAGAAAAATAGCGTGATGGTCTAAATATGTGCTATGACATGAGGTCTAATGCTGAGATCACATTTTCAACAAATATTTGGATGTTTTTCTTAATTTCGATTTTTTCCTATTCCGCGTGATTATCACAACAACAGATTATTCATAAATATGAATTTTATAATGTTTTAGCGATAAATGACTGTTTTTTTAAATTATAATTGCTTTTTGTGATATTGCCACTAGTAGCCCATATTTAGAAAACAATTTTGAAATATATCGTGTTACCATTTTTTGGATTTTTTTAAATGCAGACCTTCTATACTATAGCATGCTATTACATTTAAGTACATATTACATAGATATGCATTTTAAAGGCAGGTGCTTGATATAATAATTTTTTCCCTCCGAAAATGACAATATAAAAAGGTGGCCAATATTTAGACCTTTTTCTCTAACAGTTGTCTCTCTTCTTCTAATTCTTCTTGGTTTTGAATCCTTTCTATCTTCTTCATTATGAGATAAAGCGCTAAAAGTAAAAGCGAAAGGATTAAGCGCTAAAAATAAGAGCGATAGGATTAAGTGCGACTAGAGAATAAGAGCGAAATTATTAAGAGTGACTAGAAAATAAGAGCAAAAGCATTAAGTGCGACTAGAGAATAAGAGCAAGATGATTAAGTGCTACTAGAAAATAAGAGCGAAAGGATTAAGTGCGACCAGAGAATAAGAGCGAAAGGATTAAGTGCAACTAGAGAATAAAAGCGAAACGATTAAGTGCGACTAGAGAATAAGAGCGAAACGATTAGGTGCTACTAGAGAAAAAAAGCGAAAGGATTAAGTGCGACTAGAGAATAAGATCGAAAGGATTAAGTGCGACTAGAGAATAAGAGCGAAATTATTAAGAGTGACTAGAAAATAAGAGCGAAAGCATTAAGTGCGACTAGAGAATAAGAGCAAGATGATTAAGTGCTACTAGAAAATAAGAGCGAAAGGATTAAGTGCGACCAGAGAATAAGAGCGAAAGGATTAAGTGCAACTAGAGAATAAAAGCGAAACGATTAAGTGCGAATAGAGAATAAGAGCGAAACGATTAGGTGCTACTAGAGAAAAAAGCGAAAGGATTAAGTGCGACTAGAGAATTAGAGCGAAAGGATTAAGCGCGACTAGAGAATAAGAGCGAAAGGATTAAGTGCGAGTAGAGAATAAGAGCGAAATTATTAAGTGCTACTAGAGAATTAGAGCGAAAGGATTAAGCGCGAGTAGAGAATAAGAGCGAAAGGATTAAGTGCGACTAGAGAATAAGAGCGAGAGGATTAAGTGCGACTAGAGACTAAGAGCGAAAGGATTAAGTACAACTAGAGAATAAAAGCGAAAGGATTAAGTGCGACTAGAGAATAAGAGCGAAATGATTTAGTGCGACTAGAGACTAAGAGCGAAATGATTAAGTGCGACTAGAGTCTAAGAGCGAAAGGATTAAGTGCGACTAGAGAATAAGAGCAAAGGCATTCGACGGAGCGAAATTATCAGCCGATAAATAGACTAAAAGGGAAGAATTATAGCGAGATGATTTAAAGTAAATATGAAAGGATTCAAAACCAAAAAGAATGAAACGAAAAGCAATGAGAGCAAACTGATAACGAGCGACAAAATAAAAGCGAAAAGGCGAATTAAGCGCTACAAAAGAACACGTACAGCACGTTAAAAGAGAAATCAAATCAGAACTATAGGGTTTAAAGTGATTGGTATGAGCGAAAGGATTAGACGTAAATGGTAGAACGACATAAGATTGGCTGGACTCTTGGCGGGATTGGTCAAGGAGCACAAGCAACCAGGGAATACCTTGGTTCTTGCGTGCATCGGAGAGAGCTATATTTATGGCTCGTTGAGAGTTCACCAACTCGAGACCCGATTACTCCTCTTCATGACGTGAGGAAAGGAGGGAGGGGGGCGGAAGGGAGGGAGGGGCGAAACGATAGGGAACTATCGTGATACACGAGATCTTGATGCGACGCGAGATATCTGGAAGTTACACTATAATGATCCCAAGGAGTGAGATTGGGGATTTGAGGGGGAGGGGAGTTACAAAGCATGTTCCCGAGGTGCCACGCGCCTTCTCAACGTCTGCACGAAGACCAGCGAGGGGGAAAGTGGGTAATTGGAGGAGATTTGGATAAAAATTGAAAACCCAAAAGTTTTTTACCTCCTCCATCATAACATAATTTATGGATCGGCTGATCCTGACCGACTCTGCTATCTTGAACAACTCACGAAATGTATGTCTATCGATCAGCTGCTTAAGATTAAAATGGATCAGTAGAAGTTTAGTAATCTTACAGTTCTGTGTCTATTTTGGCTAAATTGTCGCTCTTTTGCCTCTTGGTGGAATCGCGGCAATGATAATGAATGATGAACTGATGACAAACAGAATGGTGCATAATGTCATCAGCTGGACTCGATTCCATGATGCTGAGACGAACTGGAAACGTTGAAAAGACCAAGGTAGCTTTCAATCCGAAGCGACAGGCGATAAGAGACCGGGAATTTACACGCAAGCGACAAGACACAAACCTCTTCAATCTAAAGCGCATGCGCAAGCAAGAAACCTAGACGACACGATGCAGTGTTTTGAGAATACGGCCCAGTCAGAGCCTCTATCTACCTTGAGTCAGAGCGACACGCAAGCGACAAGTGGTACGTGCAGCTTATACTCTCTCTTCGCTTCGAAAAGTTTTGTTGATTACTGAGGGTTCGCTTAGGTCTAAAAGCTGCCTAAGAAGTAATACAATACAAGGAATAAGTTCGCTGAATTTGGTATATTCGTTTCGAGATTTCTACAGGTAGAAATATGGAGGTTGTTTCGATAACCCTCTTATGAGCGCACACACACACAAACATACTCACACACTCAAATGCTACAGTTCTAGTCATCTCAAAATACTTCATGTGGTAATCGAACAGCTTGCTATCAAAACATGAGTCAAATTTACTTAGAATATTCAGTTTGTGTGTGCATTCTTGCGTTTATCCATCCTCACGAGACATGGTAACATTTCTACATATTCATCCGGTCTACCGAGATGAAAAATAGATGGCGCTACTTTATGGCCTATCATTGATCATTAACATCCGTTTTGTTTTGCTTTCTTATTTTCAATTCTTTATTTTTTTGCTTTGCAATTTTGCTTTACTGGAAAAATCTGCTGTGCGGAAACATAATATTGAGGATGCAAACAAAGTAGTGCCTCTAATCGTTAGTTCTCTGTTAGCTCTTGTTGACAATATGCAATGAAAGACTTTTAGTTCAATTAATTATACACTTTTATTTACATCTCTAATGGTATCTCTATGCACATTATTAAGTAATGTTTACATTATTCTTCAATGTTGATTCATGCGGAACTTCACTTTTCCAAATAAATTGAACTTCGTAGACGTAAAAATTCTCAATGATGTGTACTGTTTGTTGCACTTTACCTCAAAGCAATAAAATTACAAAGAAGCACTACATTTCAAACTGGCAACGTTTGAATTCTCCCATTCAGTTTTTTCAAGCCATGTAACTGATATTTGATACATGTAACAATGTGTTAGAAAGAATAAAGAAAACAATTCTTCGTCATCTGTGTTACAAAAAATGCAAAACATAGGACAGCCAAGTCAATATATTATGATACTTTGATTTCAATTCCAATTATCTCCTGCCACCTGACACTTCGGTGCGACATACGCCGATATATCCGTGATATATGCAAATCCCATATCCTTCCTGCACCTTGCCATTTTGGTGTAGTATTGTCATATGAAGTCTTAATGCCACTTTTCTCATATCACGTGTCATATTCCACAACCACTTTTTATTTTTTCCCCAGTTTGGTCTGGAATTACAGTGTCCCTGTCCCTTTTCTCCTGTAACCTACCACTTTGGTGTGAAATCACAGTCTGTGCCACTTCTGTCATGCCACTTACTACTTTGGTGTTTAATTACCGTGTCCGTTTCACTATTCTCCTGCCACCCGCCACTTCGATGTGCAACCACCGTGCCAATGACACTTCTCTCTTCCTACCTACCACTTCAGTGTGAAATCACAGTGTCGGTGTTACTTCGATTCCGCTATTTGCCACTTTAGTGTCGAATCATTACGTCAATTTCACTTTTCTCCTGCCAACTGAAACTTTGGTTTGAAATCACCGAGCCAATGCCCTTTCTCTCCTCCCACCTACCACTTTGGTGTGAAATCACCATGCCAATGCCCTTCCTCTCCTCCCACCTACCACTTTCGTGTGAAATCACCATGCTAATGCCCTTTCTCTCCTCCTACCTACCACTTTGATGTGAAATCACCATGCCAATGCCCTTTCTCTCCTCCCATCTACCACCTTGGTGTGAGATCACCATGCCAATGCCCTCTCTCTTATCCCACCTACCAATTTGGTGTAAAATCACCATGCCAATGCCCTCTCTCTCCTCCTACCTACCACTTTGGTGTAAAATCACCATGCCAATGCCCTTTCTCTCCTCCCACCTACCACTTTGGTGTGAAATCACCATGCCAATGCCCTTCCTCTCCTCCCACCTACCACTTTGGTGTGAGATCACCATGCCAATGCCCTCTCTCTCCTCCTACCTACCACTTTGGTGTGAAATCACCATGCCAATGCCCTTTCTCTCCTCCTACCTACCACTTTGGTGTGAAATCACCATACCAATGCCCTCTCTCTCCTCCTACCTACCACTTTGGTGTGAAATCACCATGCCAATGCCCTTTCTCTCCTCCTACCTACCACTTTGGTGTGAAATCACCATGCCAATGCCCTCTCTTTCCTCCTACCTACCACTTTGGTGTGAAATCACCATGCTAATGCCCGTTCTCTCCTCCTACCTACCACTTTGGTGTGAAATCACCATGCTAATGCCCTTTCTCTCCTCCTACCTACCACTTTGGTGTGAAATCACCATACCAATGCCCATTCTCTCCTCCTGCAAGCCACTTTGGTGTGAAATCACAGTGTCATCACCACTTACCACCTGCTACTTGCCACTTTGGTGCGGAATCATAGTGCTAATGCTATTTATTCCCTATCATATGCACTTTGGTGTGGGATCAGTTTATGAATAATACTTCCACTTTCAAAATAGTACTTGCAACTTAAAACGCCTACTCTCAATTTTCTCCTGGTTTAGGACAAAAACATGCGTGGAAAAGACCCGAATTTTCTCACGTGTCAAAGACAGATGCTCATTGGACGAGAACTAATGTAGAAATGTTGACGCAAAGTAGAGCAAACCGCAATTTCCTATGAAGAGGACGCCAAGGGTTTCCACGGATCCCAGTTCAAGAACTTCCTAGGGCAGTGAGACATGGATACTATTTGATTTCCAGTCTTCATTTGATGGCACGTTAAACAATGGTTTGTTGGCTTGGCTTGTTTACAAGATCGCGTTATTGGAGTTGCCCTCGGAAGATCGCATACAGGGACGGAACACAAGTAACTCGATGGGATTCTTACATGGAACTTCCTTCACAGTTTAATTATAGTCCTTTCGTGGGGAATACCAGTGGTAGCTCTGCGCATGCTTCTATCTACTTGATATCTCAGAAACAGTTGAAATGCTACAGCTAACCGTAAAAAGGAGGAAATTAAAACTGTATAACATGATTCTGGTTGCTCTTCAACGTGTACCGTGATTGGTGTATTCGTTCCAAAACACTGATCAATAACAAGATCAAGTTTATCACGAGCCACAAAATTTAATAGTAGAGGTGACCAAAAGATGGCAGCACAAGCTTATTAACAGTCTTGAAGTGGAAACTTTGCAACAAAAACAAAATATAGCATCGTAAAATGAAGGCTTACAAGATAAAATAAAGATACAAGAGAAATAAAATTTTGTGTTCAATAGAAAAAACAATGAAAGATTAATAAGAAGGCACATATTAATGCGCACGGGAGAAAAATATTTGCGTTAAAACTAAAGGAAGATTTCTGATGTTGAGAGATGTGTATTAGAGATGGGCATAATCGCATTATTTGAATAATCGAATTATAATCGATTGTTGTAGAAATATGAATAATCGAACGATTTTGTGGAAATGAGTGATTTTGGAGCGAGTTATGGAATATGAATGATTTTAAAGCGATTATGGATGATGAATGATTTTTAGACGATTATGGAATATGAGTGATTTTGAACTGAATGAATCGATTGTGCTTGCGCATGCGCAGTGACCGAAGCTATATAATGAGCGGATTGGTGGGATGAAATCATTTGAGTGGAAGCTCTTGTACTGACAAGAGCATGCCGCTTACAAGTGTGACAGCTGTACCGCGCTGTTACGTACTGAAACTGATCGCTTCAGTGGTCGAGCCCAGGTACACGTGTGGATGTTCCTCACAATCTGTAAATCAGTTCCATGTAATCATGATCCTCGTCGTCACAATTGACCTAAATTCGGGGCAAAACTGGACCCAGCGGTGGCGATTAGGGCAGTTTCCCCACTTTTTGGCCCCGCACTATTACCTTTCAAGCCTTGAACACTAAGAGAAAGTGAACTCTCATTGACCCCTCCCTCAGCGTTTGCACCCAATCACCGCTACTGACAAGATCCATAGGTCTTGATTTTTTTTATATGACCGTGCAGGACAGTGATAGCGCGACAAAAATAAAATTAAAAAAAGAGAAGGGGGAAATTGGCGATGAATTCTGGTAGTGTCAATAGGATCTTCGTTGATAGCTTCGGGACCTGATCCTATATGTGTATGCCTTGACGAGTTACACAATTAAAACCAGACTACAAAAAAGTGAAAAAATATTTTTTTCTTTAAAACTTTTATTAGCCGACTAACCCCTCTCCCTACTGATGTTCTTAGGTTCAAAAGCGTTAAAAGAAAAACATCTGCTTACTCCATCCGAATATAGATTACAGAATCACATAGCAATGCCAATAGTAGTCTACAACCCTACCTACACATGCAAAATACAACAGATATCCTTCCCTCGTAAATTGTGACGAGGCGCACAAAAGAACCGGAGGAGAGCACACCGCGTAGCAACCTACACGCACCTCTAGTTCAACCTCAACTGACTGAAACATAAATATAAACATTTAACCACTGTTTCTGGCCCTTATTCCATTTTGACATTAGGTTCATTTCTCTCCTTGACTGCATGGACAATGAACCTTATGTACCTAATAGATTTGGACCATACGATTTCACTCATTCAAATCACTCGATTCGGCAACTGAATAAATCTGATACTTTTTCTTTGCTGTAGCCGATTAAGCTCAACCGATTAATAGGTTACAATTCGGCTACGGCAGTTTGAAATGTTCTCAGAATAATCGAGGATTGACAACAAAGATCGAATATCTCGAAATTATTGAAGTAATCGAATTATTCGATTATTTTAATCGATTATGCCCATCACTAATGTGTATGAACAGTTACCTTGGATGGAAATTGCCTTTCAGTCTATGTTGGTAGCGCGTTGTCACACCCAGCTTGCAACAAACGCCAAAACTAAAGGCTGAGAGCTCTAAACCTGGTCCTCGTAATCTACAATTCCTCTTAGGTCTAACAATGCATATGTGGGTAGGTTTGGACTGCCAGGTTAAGAGCTCTTAGCGTTCAGTTTTGGGTTTTGTGGAAGGTGGAAGTGCCCCGCACCAGACCCATTTCAATCGCGGCACCAGTTTAATATAAAATCATATAAATTTACGTTTTATATTGGTGAAGCCAAGTATGAGGGATTACAATGTGCATCCACGTGTATCTGAATTTTTCCAGTGCATTCCAGAGCATTGCAGTGTCTCCCGAACTGAAAAAATGTGTGCCGAATGGCCCCTCATGTGCATACACTAAATATATTATCCATATTAATTGGTGCGTTAGAAAAAAAAGAGTAAATCAGTCATATTCTTGCCTCGTTGCAATTGAGGTTCTCTTAGTTAAGCAAATATACAGCGTTATTTAAAAGTCCAAGGACACCTTTTTGTTCTCTGAAACGGATGCGGTAATGGCAAATCCAACTTCACCTGGGTACATCGGCCCCATGCGTGTGGGTGTTTCCGGTCCCCATCTCGAAGTACGCCATATTGGATCGAGGCAAATTTTTCAAATGGCAAGGTGACCATTAGGGGTAGCAAAAAACATTTGAATTTTCCAAGAAATACAATGCTGCAATTAATATTGTGATAGCTGTAACGATGGATCTTTCATTACCACTTCCATTTGAGAGAAAAGATGGTGTCCTTGGACAATTTTTTAATCACCCTGTATATCCCGATTGTCCGGATATTCGGATTATCCATTGCATCCGAAACGGATATCGGATAATTTGAATTATCCGGATTATTTGGCCATCGCTATTGTCCATTTACCCTTCCCCTCCCCAAGCACCTGTAATGACGCCCAAGTAAATTCAAAAACCACATCCACCTGTACATAGCTGTAGAATATACACGCACATGTTTCAACCGCCGACGCAATCAAATGCGATACCGCCACCTCTCCTCTAAACTCATTGCACGATCCTATTTTCCCCTCAGCTGCTCCATCTGCATGCTAATTTTTATTAACAAGATCCGGAGGTAACACAGCGTGACGACAGATGTCGCGTTCTCACGAAAGCGAAGCGATTGCAGTAGGGCCTAAGTCTCTTAATTTTCGTTCGCTGGGGAGAAAAAATCATATCGTTCTTCCCTTGAGTCTTACTCCCGTGTCTGTAATTCCCAAAGCTCATGATACGATTTTGGAATTTGCTATAAATGAAGAAATGTCTAGGAAGACAGCGTAGCCACTGTCTATCTGGAACAAAAAAATCAATCAATGCTTTGTAATTTTTAGGCCGTGTCCGCAAAGTGCAAGACCGAACTTGAAACGAATATCTTGCGAGAATGGTGTCCAGTGATGTGCCGTAGACTATATGTTTACGTCTACATGCGTTGTCTACACGTAATCTACGCGTAGATTACATTGGGTTGTAGTTTACATAGACTACGTAGACAATCTAAAGTGCACTAAAATTAATTTTCAAGGGTTGCATGAAAGGAAAGTAACATTTTCAACTATACTGGTTCCTAACGAAATGAAAAGAATCCTATTTACAACAAAATTTATCTTCTCTTCTATTATCAACTATGGATGAAGATAAATATGCAAAAAACAACAACAGATGGCAGTCGTGAGGTAAGAGTGATCTTTTCCCCATAACATTCTAGAATATTTCCTATATTAGGTTTCTTTATACATCGGAAATTGTTCGAATTTGGAAGAAAGAGTATGAAAAGTTCTCCTCACACATCAGCAACTGATATGCGTATAATTTTCTTTTAATTCCACGGCGCCCTTTGCTAAGTTATCACCTCTCGCCATGTTGTTTAGATTACGTCATCTATGTGTATAAAATAGTCTACATGTAGAATGTAGACTATCGTTGTTTACACGTAGACGCACAACACTGATGGTGTCGCAGTTCAGTCTCGAAGCCTTGGACTTCGACTGCAGCGCCTAATACGACCAGTATTGGAACTAACAACAATATTTTCCCCACGTTATAGACAATTATCTTTCACCATAGAACTCACATAGCATTTTGAGAAGTTCTTATACTTACATTTCAACACAATTGAACTACAGCAACCAACTGGCTGACTTTTGACTTCCCATGATTTCAAACAAGTGAACATCATGCGAAAGAGTAAAGTGAACAAGAGTACAATGCCACGTACTGCATGCAACAGGGTCGATTGCTCGTCTATACTCTGTCCAAGATATCTGTGGAGCAAGTGAACGAAAACAAGTCTCTGCGCAAGTCATGACGCGAGACGGCTCCACCAATGAACACGTAAGAGGGAATGGGATTGCGTGGAGGGGGGAAAACGACTGCGGTTACCAGTCCTTGCAGCGGCGTGTACTGCTTCGCTCTGCCTAAGCACCGAGTGCCGCCTCATCAAAACCAACGTCATTTACGTCAATTATTGATGGAAATTGAGGTAGAATTACACTAGCACTTACTGGAAATCAGGCGAAATATACATGAACGCAAACATGTCCATTTCGGACATTTTTATCAGCTATTAAAAGAAAAGTAAAAAAAAATTAAAGTGTCTCATAGAATTACAAGCTTAGACTCTTGAAGCAAATGCACAAAATATTATTCTAAAAGTAATTAAAAATTTGCCATATAATTAAGGTACTAAACAATTAACTCACCATTCACAAAATTACCAAAGTATTTTCAAGAAATGTTCAACGTATTTTGTAAAGAAATCAACATATTATTTCAAAAGTTTACAAGGTATTTTTCAAATCTAATTGCAATCGAACAACTTATATTGATCGACTGATTCATTTTATTTTACTTGGCATTTTGTGCCTCTTGGCGAATTTGCGAAGATGGGGATGAGTAATGAAATGATGAAATTGATGAATGGACATTCACAAACACCCAAGCCCGAGCGGGATTCGAACCCAGAACCCTTGGCGTCGCAGCGCGATGTGCTAACCACTCGGCCACAGAGTCCGGCGAACAACTTATATGGGTGCAGGAAGGAACAATTTTTCCAAAACTCTGTTAAAATCTTACTCACTCGCAAAAAAAAAAAGGAAAGCAAACAGTAATTTTGCCTGTATTATTATATGGATGCGAAACTTGGTCCCTTACATTGAAAGAGGAACATAAATTGAGAGTATTTGAAAATAAGATCCTGAGGAAAATATTTGGACCTAAAAGGGATGAGGAGACAGGTGAGTGGAGAAGGTTACATAATTTAGAACTACATAATTTGTATTCATGTCCAGATATTATTAGAATGATTAAATCAAGAAGACTTAGGTGGGCAGGCCATGTGGCACGAATGGGAGAGGAAAGAGGACTTTACAGGATTCTTGTTGGGAAACCTGATGGTGAGAGACCTGTAGGAAAGCCAAGACGAAGACGGAGGGACAACGTTGAGATGGACCTAAAGGAAATCGGTAGGGATGGAAAAGAGTATATAGATCTTGCTCAAGATAGGGACGGATGGAAGGCCTGTGTTGCTGCAGCCATGAACCTTCGGGTTTAAGAAGGCTAGAGAGTTAGTTAGTTAGTTACTCGCAGAAAAAGCAATCAAATGTAGAAAACACACCTCGAAGAAACTTACAAAATATTTTTAAAATGTTCCAATCTCAATTTGTTTCTCGTAATCTTACGAGGTATACGTAAGAAAAGACATAGCTACTGACTCAAATATAAGAAACGGAATGTTGTCACTTTTCAATATCGTTATTTTGACAACTCAGACATTTCGTATGGGTACTGGAATGGTTTCTGCATACAAATTATTTGCATTCCGAACAACGTACCGTGGTTTTATTCTTCTTATCCCCCCCCCCCCCACACCCAATCCATGGCTGGCGGGCTGTGATTTAAGATATGGAACGTTTCCGCGCGCGGTACTGAGTGCCGCCAAAGGGGGACCGGTCACTTCAGAGGCGTGTAAGCAACCGAAAGAACGACAGAAAAAAGGCGCCAACGCCTCTTATGTTTTCGGGGGAATAGTGAAGATAAGTTAAAGAATTTACTGAGGTTAATATAATTGGTGCGAACATGCTATATTTCATTTTTGTGGAAACGTAAAAAAAGTGTAGTTTGCAACAAGGAAACTGATTTTCTTTCATGTGCAGACTTACAAGGGAGGTTATCTAAGTGTCCCCTCCGATTTCCATGAAACTTGGCAGATGTATAGAGGGGCCCAAAGGAAGAAATACGTGTTTTTTTTGTTTCGACTAAAAACTGTTCCAAGGGGCAAAACCCGCCTCAAATGTCAAGATGAGGACAAATTGACGTGCGGATCTGACCCCTGTGTCCCCCCCCCGATTTCCATGAAAAAGACACGTACTTCTTCATTTTTGCCCCTCTATACACCTGCCAAGTTTCATGGAAATCGGAGAGGGACACTTACATAACCTTCCTTGTTAGATTAAATTTTTGATGGATACAGAGCAGCGACTTGGGGAGACTAGCATGGTGACAACATTGTAGTGTTTTGAAATGTCTCTTATGATGATTTCGTTTATGATTGTGAAATTAAGTATTATTTTGGAGCTACTGTTAGAGTGAGTTTCGGTCGACTAAGTATTCGCCGTAGGCAGCTTTCATACCGAGATGAAAAGCAGCAAGCGCCATCTGTTACAAATAAATGTCAAATCTCGTAAATGAAATATTTCGTACAAGTGTGGCACGGCAAGCTGCACCTGTCGCTCGGACTGGGAAGTTTTCTTAATGGCGTGTCGCCTCAGCCTGCTGGTTGGACATGCGCAGTGAATCCCGTATTATAGATTTGGAGGTGACCTTATGGTTTGTCACTTCGGCGTGAAACCCTCGTGTCGCTTTAGTCTAAGTGCTGCCGTAGATTCTGATCGCATATTTACAAAACCCACATGGAAATAGCAACTGTGGGAGTGGCTAATGGCAACAGCCAATAGTAGAACGTTTCTTGACGCAAGGGACTCAGTCGATTCCTTATGCCTAATCCCAGAGTTTCGGCTATTCGTTCTGACGTTAGTCTAATCTCGCAGAATTCGCTACGATGACAGGGGGACTGAGTTCGAATCTAAGACTGGACACGGGTGTTCTTTGTAAGTAGCCCTTAATCAATTTTATCCTATCACTAGCTGATTGCCCGGCGTTGCCCGGGTATTTATTTATCCCAATCTTCTATTAAACAGAAATATAATGAATTCTAACTATAGTGTAAAATGAACTTGCAGTTGAACGGCATTGGGAGTGTCACTATTCATCTCAGCGGCCTCGAAAACTATGAATTCCACACAAATATTGGTCGTTTTACATGTCACTCCCTTCCCACGCCAACCCCTAGTGGTGTAAGAGGTGTCTTGGAGTTGAACGGCATTGGGAATGTCACTATTCATTTCAGCGACCCCGAAAACTATGGATTCCACACAAATATCGGTCGTTTTCGATTACTTTTACATGTCACCCCTCCAACCCCCACCCCTAAAGGTGACAGAGGTGTCTTACCCCCACAGTGTTTCTTTCGAGATTGCAAGTGATACGTGCTCCAAGATTGGTTGAAATCACTCCAGGCATTCGAGAGTTATGCTGAAACAAACACACACACACATAATTCAATTTTCGATATTTGAGGAAGAAAGATTCCTCATCCTAATCATCGCGATTAGCTAAAAGGGCAGAAAAGTGAAGTATAATAAACCAAATCAATCAATTAATCACCGTTGGACTAATAACTTTTTTCCAGATTTCTAACACCAGAGACAAGATGCTTGTGCAAAAGGATTCGTACAGTCACCAGCAATAAAGATGGGACACCCAGATCCTGAAATACTACCTTCCTTGCAGTTCGTTGTGTGTGTTGCCTAACTCTACGGCTATAGCAGAACTTGCTAATGAATTTTGCCCAGCGCCGTAGATTTAGGCAACACACGCAACGCATTGCAGCGAAGCCGGCATATCAGGATATAGGTGTCCCATTCTTTATTGCCGGTACTGTACATACAGAAGTAATCATAGTTAAAGATAGATTTTTTCTTGGGAAAGGTATGAAACTGTCAACAGTACTTCCTCCATATTTGAAAACTTGACAACAGCACCAGAGATATAGCTATAATATATAATCTATCTACCTATAAATATAAAAATGGATGTGTATGTGTGTGTTTTTTCCGGCATCTCTCTCGAACGCCTGGAGCGATTTCAACCAAACTTGTTACTTATATCACTTGCAATCTCGAAATCACAATCTGTGAGGGTAAGACACCCCTGACACCCCTAGGGGTGGGGTGGGAAGGGGTGACATGTAAAAATAATCGAAAGCGACATATATTAGTGTGGAATCCATAGTTTTCGGGGTCGCTAAGATTAATAGTGACACTCCCAATGTCGTTCAACTCCAAGTTCATTTCACACTATAGTTAGAATTCATTATATTCCTGTCTAATAGAAGATTGGGATAAATAAATACCCGAGCAATCAGCTACTATACGTATATAATATAAATTTTTCTATTTAAGAATCATGTTTGAAGATTTGCGTTTCTTATACAGTTTATCGGCTTTAAGCCCTAGAAAATGTTTTCCAGCTTCATGGAGAGAGACAGCTGTACAGATTGCAATGGGGAAACGAGAAGGGAAAGTTTGGGGGGGGGCTATCGGAAGGAGAAAATTTAAAGGCTGGCTTAGCAAGGGGTGAGAAGACAGACCGGTCCGTCCTCTAGATTAATTTCAACGGAACAAAGCGAAAATACCGTTCGACCAATACACCCTCGTTAGGGGATAAGCTCGATTCGGGGCAATACAGAATGGCCGGGTCGGTTTTCGCAGGGGCGGGCGGGCGGCCGGTGGGATGGGGGGGATTATGGCTTCGGCATTTGAATACTCGTTTTTTTTTTTTTCTAAAACTGACTGAAGCGGCTATCTCTTTTGAACACCGCAGTTGGGGCTGAAATCGAGGTTTCCATTGGGATGCAGAGCTTCCTAAAAATGAGTGGTGGAAAGGGGATGGGGGGGTTCTTCTGTATGCCTTTTGCATATGACCCGCCTTTGTACATCGGATATAAGCACTCGGGAACGTGCAAATTCTGAGCGGATCTTCAGTCAGTCAAAAGACCTTCATCAGGGATTTCCTTCCTGCCTGTGCCCCCTCACCCCCCTTGTTTTTCACCACCCCAGCCCTTCAATTTCGCCTCTATTTATAATCGCAAGTATTGAGGATTTGGATAGCGTATGCTTTTTTTTCTCGCCTGCTATGTGATCCAGCATATTCCACGGATATGGTTTTTCATAACGTTACCACTTTTTCTGTTATCTCTTGTTTCTGGCATTAAAACACGAACTGTTTTTGAAAATCTACGTCTCTCTGTTTCACTTCGATACAATTCGTTACAACAACCATTCCATAATAATTTTTTAAACCGTTGTTGCGTGATTATTAAATACAGGGTGTCTGAAAAAGATGTGACATTTTGAACCGGTGGTATAGAGAGAAGAATAAATAGTAGAAATAATGGAAATTAATAGTGTATAGGATGGTAGAAAGGTGAAGTAGCTGCGTTTTCCCCTCCACGCACTCACTTCCTCCATCATGCGTTCATTGGCCCAGCTCTCTCGAGCCAATACTTGCGCACAGATTCCTGGTATAGTATAGTGACAGGCAGGGGTTGGATGTATCATGCCAATTTCGATTTACGAATTTGTTGTTTTAAATAATTATCGAATTGTATTAATTGTGAGAAAATAACATTGTTTTTATGAAGCAACAAGAACAAGTAGAATACCGTTTTTGTTATTTTCAGTGCGTTTTACTACCCCTGAGATAGGATAGTGAAATCTACGAAAACCTTGAGTGTTACCGAACGCCACAAGTTGGTCGAGAATGTATGCCTTGACGCGAAATTAACGTCCAGCCAGCCAGCGTCTAACGTCAATGACAAATGTTACACTGCTCTCCCACTGAAATATTCTCCATTGAGTCTATAAGAAGCCAGGGCGTAATTTTGTTGGCAGCTGGTGAAACTAGGCTCTAGAGAGAACTCGTCACCTAGAATAGGACACATTGGCCGATTCTTGGAACGAAGGAAGACCTAATGCTACCTTGACAACCGCTCAGATGACTGTGTCCGTCTCATTCCTGCTGGAACTGAATCACCGGCTTCCTTTCCGTAGATAGCTATGATAAATAGTTGATATGGAACTGCACTGGTGGACATTTTCACTGAACTTCGGATCCAGGGATTTTTCTGTAGAACTTTTCCCGTAATCATTTCTTAGATGAATCTTTTTTGGAATTGAATTTGTTTGTTTCGTTACGCCGCTTTACGCGTTGCCTCTCTTTTTTAATCGCGACGCTAAGGATGGATGATGAATCTGTGAACTTGTTCAAGCAACAAATGCAATCATCCAGGATTCGAACTTAGGACCTCAACTATCGCAATACGCTGCGGCAAACACTTCTCCAAGTAGGCGGAGAAAAAACTAATCGAAAATTGAGTTAACTACGATTCGAACCTAGATCCTCTGGCTGCGTATCGATCAACGCTCCTTCACCGAACTTTCAAGGGTTATCAGACTTTCTAGACAGATGTATACTGTTTCATTTGATCGAATAAGTCCTGTCCTCACAGTGCTGTACCAACACCAAAATTGAAAGTTCCGGAGGGGGACCGAACCCGAGACGACTTGCATCAAAGGTTGGAGCACTGTCCTGTGTACTCGCACGTGAATGGAAGGGAGAGAGTGTAGCAGGCTTCCTTATGGCCGGAGTTATGACGGGGGAGATGCGAGAATCCTTTTGGCCGAAGATTCTTTTGTTTGTGGTCTCTCTATGGCAGTGATTCTCAATCTTTTCCTGAACTCGCGTCCCGGTAACTTAATTTTTTAAAGGTCGATTCAATGATCTTAAAAATTTTACTCGTAAACAGCTTTTTGATTATTTTTAAACTCTAGTGGTTCTCAAACTGTGGTACGCGTACCACCAGGGGTACACGAACGACTTGAAGGGGGTACCCGATCAGCTCCCAAGAGAAATGTCGAGAATACCCACACAACATATTTGATACAAATGTGTACAGCAGACTTCACAGCTTTAACACTCAACAGGAAAATGAGGCTACCTTTTTGTCACTGACACTCTTATCTTTATTCATAATATACATATTATGTTTTGAAATAAAATACTCGTTCGAAATCTATAGGTGGGTTTCATGTGACGTCAGGATGCGCACAGCCGCCATGTTTGCGACAAATTTTACCACAATGCAACAGTTTGTGACGTAAGTGAAACACACCTACAATAGACTAAATTTGGAGCCGAATCTCCGCTTGAAAGTTTCAAATGCACATCCAGACATCAAACAACTGTGTCAGGCTATGCAGGCACATCCTTCTCACTAGAAACTCTGAGGATTTACAACAAAACTTTAAAATTGTGCTTCACAGTTATGACCAGCTTCTTCCTTTACAATTATTCACTAAGAAATATTACCCTTCATTAGGACACAAGGCGTGAAACAGAAGTCGGTATATTAACCTATCAGAAGTATAAATATATGGCAATGGAATGCTTAACCATTAAATTGTATATGTTTAGAGAAAATATACATAGAGGTTTATTTAACAACATAATGCCTAAAGGGTTTGAGACTACATAAATAATGATTATAAGAGTATAAACTCCCAATATAAATACAATAAATAATAAAGAAACAATTAAATCTTTACATAATTTAGACTTCCTTACACGATATTTAACCAAAAAGAGATTATAGTCATTTCATTTTAATATTAATTTCCCCCCAAAAGACCCATCTCTGAATAGAACAAAGTATGCTGTGCTTTAACTAAAAAATCCCAACTAAATACTCTACATAAAAACTTGAAATACTAAACCACTACAAAACAACTACTCCCTGTACTTTGTTCCATTCCGAGATGACTCCTTTCAACTCTCAAAGAGAACTCAACTTAACGAGCTTTGGCGTCTCCTAATCAGTGGGAAGTCAGTTCCCACACGAGGCTTGCTTTCCTCCGATCTCCGGTATTTTTAGCAAGGCCCCTTTTTTCTAATTTAAAGCCATCTGGTGGCAAACTAACTAAACATTTCTTTTTCTTTACTCGTACACCTTGCATATGGTTATACAGTTTGTTTACAAACTTATTTTTGTTGTTTACTTTTTTCAGTAACTCTGGAAAAAATATATGAAAACAAAGTGTTTTATACACTTCTTTGCATACATGTGTTTCAAATTTTTATTTTTGTAACTAATGATAAAGATTGTAAACATAGGAACACCCAATAAAATAATATAAGTGGGATTCTAATGTCTATTTGTTTGACATCTTTCCACATACAGCCCGAATGCCATTTTGTTCTATTGCAGATACACGCCTCCAACATACCAAACCTGCCCCACCAACCAGGCAGACAAGATATTCCCCAAAACCCACTATTCGTGGGGTTGCACTGGACGTTTAGTTACGACTAGAGGGTACAACTAAAAAAAAGTTTGAGAATCGCTGCTATACGTTATTTAACAAGTACCCCTCAAATCCAATATTAATAAATAAATTTTGGCATTACAGTATTAGTTCGATTATGTTTAGGCATGTTGACAAATGTAAAATTTGGTTTAAATTAGTTGACAACTCCTGGTTCGAAGGGAATCCTTTTAGTTTCCTATGGCCAATATCATTAAACTAGCTCATTGCCCGGCGTTGCCCGGGTACTTATTTATCCCAATCTTCTATTAGACAGGAATCTAATTAATTCTAACTATAGTGTAAAATGAACTTGGAGTTGAACGGCATTGGGAGTGTCACTATTCATTTCAGCGTCCCCGAAAACTGTGGATTCCACACTAATATCGGTCGTTTTACATGTCACCCCCTTCCCACACCCACCCCTAGGGGTGCTAGGGGTGTCTTGGAGTTCAACGGCATTAACAGTGTCACTATTCATCTTAGCAACCCCGAAAACTATGGATTCCACACTAATATCGGTCATTTTCGATTATTTTTACGTCGCACTTCCCACCCCACCACTAGGGGTGCCAGGGGTGTCTTACCCCCACAGTGTTTATTTCCAGATTGCAAGTGATACGTGTACCAAGTTTGGTTGCAATTGCTGCAGGCGCTCGAGAGTTATGGCGGAACAAACACACACACAAATCCATTTTTATATATTAGAATTAATTTGGTAAGTCCTGATTTTCATTGGTATGTTCCATTTCTGACACCGAAAAATTCCAGTTAATCATAATATTTCCACTTCAATATATTTCTTAATGAAACTTGCTGCGTAAAGTAAATTGACCGTGTTGCGCGTCCGGCAATATCCAAATTTGGAGCGGGGAGTAACCAGTCTAGATCGTTTGATGGCTCGCCAATAATGTCGCGAAAGTATTCCCTGTTATCGCAGTCTAAACCGGAATGAAAGGGCTAACTTTCGATGTGGTTACCAGCTAGGGCTGCAAGTCACAATCTTCAGTAGAACCTCTCGCGATCAAGTATAACCCTTAAATACCAAGCAAAACAACACCCACTCAATACCAATGGGGTACATTTTGGACCCCAATGATTTGTCTCTTTGTTTCGCGTTTAAAAATGAGGGTTTTTCAAATAACATACAGAGAGTATTTTTATAATGTATTTTTCCAAGTTACAAGTAGTAATAATATGTAATAAAGACAGTGATTTATATTCATCTTCTATACGTCGCTTTCATGATTTTGAATGACACAATAGAAAGAAACAAGAAGAAAACACGTCATCCGAGAATAAATGAAAATATAGTTGACAAACAACATTTTTTAAGGCCCAAAACACTGCATTTACTTTCATTATTGGAATACTAATGGGGTACATTTTGGACCCCAGACACAATTCTTTTCTCATAGCAGATTTTTCGAGAAAGGTCACCTAAACCAAAAAATTCAGCTACAAAAAAAATCCCAGTTTCGGAACTAAGAAAACAGATAAAACACAGCTACAAATAAATGCGTGGGGGTACAAAATGTACCCCTTTGGTATTCGGAGGTATAATTAATGCCAGGGCCCGGCGGGTGAGAAACACTAATCTAGGGGTACGGAGTCTTCTCGAACACCCTGTATATTACAAGTGACTAAGCATCACAGTTGCTACGTACACATATATTGAACTTTATTGCTGTAATGCACATTTTTATGTATCCTCTTGAAGGAGATAGTTTCCAGTTTCCGACAAATCTCTCTCGAACCGTTGGAGGAAGTCAGCGGTTGCTCGAGGAAGATCTGCAATTGAGCATGAAAAGAACGGAACACATTGTCTGGCACGCATCCATGCGTACACACGTAATAACGCACCGGGCAGAGCCGGTCGTACAGAAAATGATCCGAGGCGCGAAGATAATAATGTGAGAACATCTGCATAATTCGGTTGTAATTTTTTTTTGTAGAAATCCCGTGAAGGGCAATTATTCCCTGAGGAGGAGGGGTTGGGAGGGGGGGTCTTGCGAAAGAGGAAGGAGAACAGTTGTGATAAAAGCGGGCGAGCACAGAACAAGGATTTTGCAGAAAGGGCAAATAATGAAGCAATTTGTTGGCCTGGGGGAATGGGTGGGGAAGGAGGGGGTGTTTCTCAAGTTGAAGGAGTAACGAGAAGCAGAGAAGTGAAGTTCTTTAATTCTTTTTCTCATTTCTCCCCCCCTGTCACGCCATCTTTTGCATTTCTTTGTTTTCTTTATCTTACACTTTTCTCATCTCTCTATTAACTGTGTATCTAAATTTGTTGTGTCCTAATTGCGAACAGTCCTAATTGCGAACAGTGCCAAAATGGTCCTAATTACGAACACACAAAAGTGAGAAATAATTCCATATTTTGATTGCGAACACACAAAAGTGAGAAATAATTCCATGTTCTAATTGCGAACACACAAAAGTGTGAAATAACTCCATGTCCTGATTGCGAACACACAAAAGTGAGAAATAATTTCCATGTCCTGATTGCGAACACACAAAAGTGAGAAATAATTTCCATATCCTGATTGCGAACACATAAAAGTGAGAAATAATTCCATGCCCTGGTTGCGAACACACAAAAGTGTGAAATAACTACCATGCCGTGATTGCGAACACACAAAAGTGAGAATTAATTACCATGCCCTGATTGCGAACACACAAATGTGAGAAATAATTCCCTGTCCTGATTGCGAACACACTAAAAGTGAGAAATATTTCCATGTCCTAATTACGAACACATAAAAGTGAGAAATAATTCAATGTCCTAATTGCGAACACATGGAACTGAAAAACCTGTTTTCAGAAACAAATAAGGATAGTGACCCAGATATACTGCTGGCTTGACTAGCAACAATAGCGAACCCGATTGGCTTATCATTGTCTTCTGCTTTCTAAATCTAAGCAAGGTCATTTCACATTTTCAGTCTGTCGACGTATGCTTTCATTCGTGTGTTGATGTCTCTAAAATCCCGTAGTGCCAAAAGAGATGTCGAACTGCTTCAACAGAAGGCACCAGACAAATAATGGAGTGGACAGCTGTGAGCTAGTTAGTCACATCCAAGAGTGGAAAACCTTATATATAGCATAAGGGCTGATAGAGAAAAGTTTAATGAACTGATTCTTAGGATGGAAGCGAACTTTGGAGGTATAAAGCGGAAGAAGAAATATGTTTTATTGGACAATAAGAGGACGAGGAGAGCTAACAAGTATAAAAATGAAATGAAGTGTCATGTGTTTTGGAATTTCAAATTTAGGTAAAGTTATTAATTGTATTATTAATTGACGACACTCCTTTCAGTTAAGAATTGTGCAGTACGTAGCGGTACAAAAATTAGACTACACCTTGATTGTTAAATTACATATACTTCGACGACCGCTTTAACCATGTCGAATTTTCTGTTCCAACTAAGACCTACAAGGCACTAACCAGTCTAAGGCGTGTAACTGAGTCCCTTTAAAATTAGCTTAATATATTTTATATGAATAACCTTATTTTACTTCGCAGATGAGACAAGTGATGATATGATGAAATTGATGAAGGGACAACTCACATGCCCAGTCCGGAATTCGAACCCGGGACCACTGGCATCGTAGAGTTCTGTGTTAACTACTCCGCTGAAGGCGAGTGCACCAGTTTTCTGTAGCCTAGAAGTTAGCCTTTGGCGTGTGTGGTTCCGGATTCGATACCCGGTGGAGACCTGAAATTTCGGCGTTGACACAGCATATCGTAGTTGCAACTCAAGAGTTACTTGAGAACAAAAGGCTGGTGTCGTTTAGTCGACCACCAGTCACTCAATCGACAACTGCTTCAAAGAGGAAACTAGAACAGATTAACTGTTGCACACATCTTTACTGAAAAAATCGTAGCTGTCATGTTCACTCATCAAACGGCACATATTGTCGCCTGCAAGAACCCTCGAACTTTGAAACACTTTCATTTCTGCGTTATTATTTATAAGACCCCTCACGTTTCCTTCTTCCATTGCCACCTCGCTGACTACAACCCCTGCTGCAGACTCGCCCTCCATCAATTGAAGACACCCCAATCTTCCCCCTCTTCGGCTAGGCAATGTCTATCTGAGATGACGAGGGGATGTTGGTCTCTCTCGAATAGTGTTGCAAATTGGCTACGTTTACGACTGAACATTATCATCATCCTCAACATGCGTTTTAGTTTCTGTTGTAAATGTACAGCCAATGAGTCTACTAATGCAGTGTAATTTTATACGGCGCATTTTAGCATTTGGTGAAATTAATTAGAACTGTTTTCGCTTTGACTAAGAAGAATTACAGAGTAATGACACGAAATAATAGGGAATTATACCTGAAAATAGTTGGACAACGTCTCTCGAATTGTACTGTGGATAATAATGCGATAATAGAAGGCGAATTGAGTAGCTCGAAATGCATATTGACACAGTTAAACATATTGTCATTGTGCCTGATATTCTCAATCGATGAAGGTTTAGTAGATATATTTATGTGTGTGGTTTTTAATGCATCAAAAGTGAATTTTGGATTCCATGTGAGCAGGGCATAATCGTAGAAACATACCCACAGAATTGTCTGTTTGAGTTTGTTTTTAAATCCACTTTATACTTTAACGAAACAAAAGTAGTGTCAGACGAACTTAACACCCACACAATCCCAGACAAGGCATAACTTTCTGATTCCATTAGTGTAGCTAACTTCCTATCAAAGAGGACCACATTACACAGACACACGATTATACAACTCATTACTAAATATAATGACATTGAAAATTCCACGATATTTGTAAAACATAAATTAAGAGTTTTTTAAATAAAATCCTAAAATATTTGGACCTCAAAGAGATGAGGAGACAGGTGAGTGGAGAAGGTTACAGAACTGCATGATTTGTATTCCTGCCCAGATATTATTAGAATAATTAAATCAAGGCGACTTAGGTGGGCAGGCCATATGGCACGAATGGGAGAGGAAAGAGGAGTATACAGGATTCTTGTTGGGAAACCTGATGGTAAGGGACCTGAAGGAAGGTCAAGACAAAGATGGAGAGATAAAGTTGAGATGGACCTAAATTAAATCGGTTAGGATGGAAAAGATTGGATTCATCTTGCCCAGGATAGGGACAGATGGAAGGTTTGTGTTGCTGCAGCCATAAAGCTTCGGGTTTAAGAATGCTATAGTGTTAGTTAGTTAGCCTATATTTGATTCGCGCAAGAATTTCCTGCAATAAGTAATTTTAGGTGGTACGTTTGTACTATAGTTTATGTAAAAATAGAGTCCTACAAATATTATTTCGGCTGTAGGTTCAAGCGCCAGTGACTCGTTACCATACAAGAATGCAGTCCTGGAAAAGAGGTTGACACGTGGATTTCTTCCGGAAGGGTCGCCCCTTACACCCCTCAACATGATAAAATTCCATGGTCTTGACCGAAAGTACCATCCCAGTATTTGCTGTTGATTTTGTTTTATTTTACTTCGTTTTTCTGCCACTTTTGGCGTAGCGTGACGATAAGATGAGGGGTCCCTTGGCGTCATATCACGCTATGCTAACCACTACGCTACGGAGGCTGGCCGCAGTATTTTCCTACAATGACTGAAACCATCCTGATAACCTCACATGTGCGAGTCCGATACCGTAACCACTCATTTGGTTTCGTAAATGCCCAATGGGAGATGGGTAATAAATCTCATCCGGAAATGGGTCGATTTAGTGCAACACAGTTGGCAACCCTGACACGAAAGACTGGGAAAGACGGGGAGAAGACGGGAAAGGAGGGATCTCAAAGATGATATCGAACAACAGAAATTTTATTTCATGCTTTGCGCACCACTGCCTTGCAATCACGCTAGTCTGCCGAAGGATTGAGACGATGCGAGGCTGAGAATTTAACGCGGTTTTTGGTTGGGGGGTTGGGGTAGGGAAGAGGAAGCATGCAGGGAGGGAAGATTGACGAAAAGAAAAATTGAGAAACCGGGAAGGTAACAAGAAAAAAAAAGAGAAACGCTTTGAACTACCAAGGTGGAATTAAAGTTATTAAAGCAGAAGTGGAGAAATGTGACAAATCTCGCCTGTGTGTATATAGGAAAGGAAACATGAGTGCGAATGACAGGTCAGTGTTGCAAACTTCTCCTCGAGAAATGTTCTTGTGTTTGGTCTGCCGTTAAGGCATCGGATAGCTAAGTCTGCTATGTTTCCAAGTAACTTCAGGAGGGTTCCAAGCAGCAGGGATAGTAAGGATAAGAAAGTTTGGTTCATGACAGAGGGAGTGGTCGTCCAGACGGTTGAGACTGTGAATTCAAATTTAAAAGGAAAATAACATTCAGAACAACAAAGGGATATGAGTTGCGGGGACAGAGGGTGATTTGAGAAGGACCTGTAGAGCAGATTTCAGAAAGACAATGGAGAGATATTTTAGAAGGACAAGATGAACAAGAAAGAGAGGTGTTAGGACAAGAAAGATGGTGATTTCATGATCAGAGAATGAGTGATTTCAGGAAGACCAGAGCGAAGGGAATTTCAGAATGACACGAGAGAGACAAATGTGAGAAGGTCAAGTGTGTGTGTGATATTTCAGGAGGACAAGAGTGAGAGAGAGTGATATTTCGGAAGGTTAAGATAGAATATGTAATTTCAGGACGAGAGAGAGAGAGAGAGAGAGAGAGAGAGAGGAGGGGGGAGAGAGAGAGAGAGAGAGAGAGAGATTTCAGAAGGTCAAGATAGAGAAAATATTTCAGAAGGTCAAGAGGGAGATAATATTTTAGAAGGTCAAGGGGAAAAAAAATTCATTTCAGAAGGTCAAGAGAGAGAGAGAGAGAGAGAGAGAGAGAGGAGGGAGAGAGGGAGAGAAAGAGAGATAGAGAGAGAGAGAGAAAGAGAGAGAGATTTCAGAAGGTCAAGAGGGAGATAATATTTTAGAAGGTCAAGGGAAAAAAATATTTCATTTCAGAAGGTCAAGAGAGAGAGAGAGAGAGAGAGAGGAGGGAGAGAGGGAGAGAAAGGGAGAGAGGGGAGAGAGAGAGAAAGAGAGGAGAGAGAGAGAGAGAGAGATTTCACAAGGTCAAGATAGAGAAAATATTTCAGAAGGTCAAGGGAAAAAAATATTTCATTTCGGAAGGTCAAGAGAGAGAGAGAATATTTCAGAAGATCGAGTGAGAAAGAGAGAGAGAGAGAGAGATTTCAGAAGGATTTTATGATATTGGTTGCCTAAGTCAGGAAATATGGTGGTAATCAAATGAATAAACGGAAACAAAAGCAAGCCACACGATATTGAAACTGATAGGTATTCCAATTATAATGTGCTATGTTTCCAATGTTTAGAATTTTTTTTAAAAAAATGAAAACCTACTAAAATTTTAGGAAAAAACTGTATATATTTAAATCCTAAAAATGTTACTTGACTATAAATGGGGAGAAAGTTTGTTAGTTGCAACATTGTTTTTGTGCACTGGATCGTGCGATTTCGTCTTGTAAGTATCTGCAGTCTTCTTACTGCGTATGGGAGTTCTAGGAACTTGTGATTTGATTTAGACGCAACGGGATGGAAGATCGCGTAACATAACAACTGAGAAATTCCTTTACCCTTAATGAGACGAGGGGCTGCATTGTGCTAAGGGGATAACTTGTAAGAAGATTTGGGTAATATGGCCGGAAACAAAACGCCATCGGAAGGAAGAAATGCTGCGCGTCAATAGTCACAAGGAATTGCAACTTTATCAAATTTGACTTCTATGTTGACTTATGTCTCTTAATTTCTCAAACATTATCTCAATACCTTATAAACAGAGACTCTTTGGTTGTGTAGTGGTAAAATAGTCGGTTTGTAATTAAAGGATGCCGGTTCGATACCCAGCGGAGGCACAGATCTCACTTTAAGCTGCAGGTCCAGACACGATTAGCCTTACCGTGTATAAAGTGGAAACTAGGCACATGCAACTCAGCTCTAATGTATTGGCTTGTAATCAAGAGATCCGGTTTTGATTGGCTGAATTGTTGTTTTATGTCCACTTTATGCGCACAAAGGCTAATCCGAACTGGGTCTGTAGAACCACTGTGCCGTGTACCTCCACCGGGTCAAGAGATCCTTGTTCGATACCCATGTCCCACATTAAGCTGTAGGTCCAGTCCCGATCAGCCTATCAGTACATAAAGTGGAACTTAACATTCAATCCTAATATCTCGCATTGTAATGAAGGGGTTTCTGGTTCGATACCAGGATGAAGCAAATAAGAGGTTCGGATTCCGATATAAAGCTGTAGGTCCAGCCCCGATTAGCCTCCTGTGCATAAAGTGGACTTAAACTACTACTATAGGTCTTTTCTACTGTTACGGTGAGCGGTCCTAGTACTGGCATGGGAAGTGGGGAGCGGGGATTACGCCGCAGACCAACCTGACAACAGCAGTGGCGCCGAGAGACACGACGCGGCGGAAAGAAGTACTACCTAAACCTCGTTCTACTGGCTGCTGCGTTTCTTATCGTGCTTGATTGGTCGCTTCCCCGTCCCCACTTCGCTTGCCGCCGTAACAGTAGAAAAGGCATTTACTACTACTACATCATCATCAACATCAGTTCTAATATCCTAAAACAATCGTTTTCAAATTTTATAAATAATGTTCCACAGATAGAAAGACACTTGTAAAATGAAACTCAAGAACACACTCCTTTAAAGTAAACGTTAGCTTACTTCTGCAACCAGAAGCAAAGTAACGTAATTTGGGTTGCATAAGATACGGGATTCGCGACAAACTTTGAACTTTATTTTCTTTCGGAATCCGTGCCTTTTGATGATCAGCCAATGACGATATCACTGCGCTATCGGGAAATGTATGAGATTTGAGAACGACATGATCTTGTTAGCATACGCCTAAATGACAATGAGCAGTATGTTAGAAGGCTTGAAAGTCCACTTTAAAAAGTTCGCAATAAAATTCAATGTGAACATGAAGAAAGTAACGTGTAAGATCTGAAAACTTGGAGACTGCAGTGCAAAGCCTGTATATTAAGGCAGATATTAAATGGGTGAATACAAGCACTTATGTTGGAGCAGGCCTCTGTGGTGGAGTGGTTAGCACAGCGCGGTACGACGCCAGGAGTCTGCTACGGTACATATACACCTGCCAGCTTAGCACAGGGGTAGGTAGATTCATGAGATAACTCGGGGCAATTAAAACTGAACAACAATTTAAAGGTTAAGAAAGGAAACACCACAATTTCCCACTACATAAGGAGTAATACGTCATATGTTCTGAAAAACACGTTCTATATACATTTCACACACTTTACAATTTCTATATATAGTTTCGTGTTCCAAATTTCCTTCTATAAACTTCTTTGATTACAGTCTTCTTCTTCTTTGATTACCGGCTTCTTCTTTGACTACAGGCTTCTTCTTCTGTAACAACCTTCCGTATTTATAAATGGATTTCTTCTTTGGCTACGAGCTTCTTCTTTGACTACAGGCTTCTTCTTCTGTAGTAACCTTCTATATTCATATATATTTCTTCTTTGGCTACAAGCTTCTTCTTTGACTACATGCTTCTTCGTCTGTAGTAGGGATGGCCAGATCCGGATCCGGATCCGGTTGGTTCCAGATCCTAAGGATCCGGATCCTAAAATTTTTCGGATCCGGAATTTTCAGATCCGGATCCGGATCCGCTACTTTCGGATCCGGATCAAGAACTTTCGGATACGGATCCAGAACTTTCGGATCCGGATCGAGAACTTTCGGATACGGATCCAGAACTTTGGGATCCGGATCAAGAACTTTCGGATCCGGTTCCAGAACTTTCGGATCCGGTTCCAGAACTTTCGGATCCGGATCCAGTACTTTCGGATCCGGATCCGTTTTGCCATCCCACATGCGCTTCTTTCGAAAGTAAGAATGTGTTTATAACATATTGTTACCTGCTAATATACATATACAGGATGATTGGTAATTCGACCAATTCCTGGAAAGGGGTAATATTAGAACACATTTGCAACAAATTTGACCCTATGAACCGGGGGTCGGAAATCAATGGGTTTCGAGTTATTGCAGTTTGTAGATTTTCGTGACATATTCCGACTTGCGACCAAAAATCTAATTATGAAAAAAATACTACATCCTGAGCATATAATCGACATGTTGCTAACAGCTGACGAATGAGTGACTACTGGGGGAAAAAATCATGCCCAAAATTCCCATACCCACAGAAAGAAACAGTCATTGGTGCACACGTTATGAAGAAATTTGGAAATTATCGTTTAAATCGAAGAGGATTACTCAAAAAATTGGTAGCACACTTGGCGTAAAAATTACGGAAAACACTTCCTCGTTTCATAAGCTCTCCAAAACAGTGGATTCCCAAGAAGAGTTGAGAGAGAGAATTGAGACATAAGAGACAGAGTGTCAACGAGAGTGATTGTGTCTGAAGCACGCCGCAGGATTTGTAGTTTTTGTAACAGTTAATTCTGACAAACTGGAATCATGTGAATGGTAAATAAAATTATTATTTCACTCATTTTCATTCCTTTATTTCTCACAAAGGACAACTTCTTTTCACTTTACCAAGAGGTCTACAACGCGCCTTCTCCGCTTTTTATTCAGATTTTTCCCCCAATCCGTGAGTCAGTTGACAACATTTTTATCTTTTTGGAGAGCTTATGAAACGAGGAAGTTTTTCCGTAATTTTTACGCCAAGTGTGCTACCAATTTTTTGAGTAATCCTCTTCGATTTAAACGATAATTTCCAAATTTCTTCATGACGTGTGCACCAATGACTGTTTCTTTCTGTGGGTATGGGAATTTTGGGCATGATTTTTTTCCCCAGTAGTCACTCATTCATCAGCTGTTAGCAACATGTCGAATATATGCTCAGGGTGTAGTAGTTTTTTTCAGAATTAGTAGTTTTTTGGTCGCAAGTCGGAATATGTCACGAAAATCTACAAACTTCAATAACTCGAAACCCATTGATTTCCGACCCCCGGTGCATAGGGTCAAATTTGTTGCAAATGTGCTCTAGTATTACCCCTTTCCAGGAATAGGTCGAATTACCAATCACCCTCTATATATAATATACATATATACACACATATATATAGTGTGTGCGCGCGCGTGCGCGATTTGTAATTAATTAATACACTTACAAGGGAGGTCTATGTCTCCCCCTCCGATTTCCATGAAACTTGTCAGGTGTATGGAGGGGCCCAAAGGAAGAAATACGTGTTTTTGTGTTTCAGCTAAAAAAAATGTTTTAGGGGGAAATCCCCCCCCACTCAAATGTCAAGATGAGGAGAAATTGAAGTGGGGATCCGACCCCGAAACCACGTAAATATGGCATAGGAAGAAACAGGGGGCATAGGGACTCTCTATACACCTGCCAAATTTCATGGAAATCGGAGGGGAACACAGGGGTCAGATGATCCCCACGTCAATTTGTCCTCATATTGACATTTGAGGCGGGTTTTGCCCCCTAAAACATTTTTTTAGCCGAAACAAAAAAAACACGTATTTCTTCCTTTGGGCCCCTCTATACACCTGCGAAGTTTCATGAAAATCGAAGGGGGACACAGGGGTCAGATCCTTACTTCAATTTGTCCTCATCCTGACATTTGAGGGGATTTTGCCCCCTAAAACAGCTTTTAGCTGAAACAGAAAAACACGTATTTCTTCCTTTGGGCCCTTCTATACACCTTCCATGTTTCATGGGAATCTGAGGGGAACACAGGGGTCAGATCCCCACTTCAATTTGTCCTCGTCTTGACATTTGAGGGGAGGTTGTCCCCTAGAACAGATTTTTAGCCGAAACAAAAAAAAAAAAAAACATGTATTTCTTCCTTTCGGCCCCTCTATAAATCTGCCAAGTTTCACAGGGGTCAAATCCTGACTTCAATTTGTCCTCATATTGACATTTGAGGCGGGTTTTGCCCCCTAAAAATTTTTTTAGCCGAAACAAAAAAACACGTATTTCTTCCTTTGGGCCCCTCTATACACCTGCGAAGTTTCATGAAAATCGGAGGGGGACACGGGGGTCAGATCCTTACTTCAATTTGTCCTCGTCTTGACATTTGAGGGGATTTTGCCCCCTAACAGCTTTTAGCTGAAACAGAAAAACACGTATTTCTTCCTTTGGGCCCCTCTATACACCTACCACGTTTCAAGGGAATCGGAAGGGAACACAGGGGTCAGATCCCCACTTCAATTTGTCCTCATCTTGACATTTGAGGGGAGGTTGTCCCCTAGAACAGATTTTTAGCCGAAACAAAAAAAACATGTATTTCTTCCTTTGGGCCCCTCTATAAATCTGCCAAGTTTCATGGAAATCGGAGGGGAACACAGGGGTGAAATACCCACTTAAATTTGTCCTCATCTTGACATTTGAGGGGGGTTGCCCCTTAAAACAATTTTTTAGCCGAAACAAAAAAAAACACGTATTTCTTCCTTTGGGCCCGTTTATACACACACCTGCCAAGTTTCATGGAAATCGGAGGGGAACACAGGGGTCAAATGCCCACTTAAATTTGTCCTCATCTTGACATTTGAGGTAGGTTTTGCCCCCTTAAACAGTTTTCTAGCCGAAGCAAAAAAAAAACCGTATTTCTTCCTTTGGGCCCGTTTATACACACACCTGCTAAGTTTCATGGAAATCGGAGGGGAACGCATGGGTCAGATCCCCACTTCAATTTGTCCTCATCTTGACATTTGAGTGGGTTTTGCCGCGTAAACCCGTTTTTTAGCTGAAACAAAAAAACACGTATTTCTTTCTTTGGGCCCCAGTATAGACCTGCCAAGTTTCATGGAAATCGGAGGGAGACACAGAGATCAATTGCCCACTTAAATTTGTCCTCGTATTGACATTTGAGAGGGGTTGCCCCCTAGAACAGTTTTTTAGCCGAAACAAAAAAAGAACACGTATTTCTTCCTTTGGGCCCGTTTATACACACACCTGCCAAGTATCATGGAAATCGGAGGGGGGAAACAGGGGTCAGATCCTCACTTCAATTTGTCCTCATCTTGACATTTGACGGGGTTTTGCCCCTTGAAACAGTTTTTTAGCTGAAACAAAAAAACACGTATTTCTTCCATTCGGCCCCACTATACACCTGCCAAGTTTCATGGAAATCGGAGGGGTAAACTTAGATATCCTCACTTTTTAGTCTTACACTTTGTAATTATATAACACTGCATATATTATAATGTTTTATTTTAATTTTAAAAACTGTAACTATAGAACAATTGTATAATTTTTGTATAACATTTCTATCTTGTTATATGTGTTAAAAGTTTCATCCTGGAATGGAATGTCTCACATTTATGTGTGTTTCCATTTCCAATACATTCGAATGAATACATATTCGTTTCAATGGCATTTAAAAAATTACCTCTGACATTTTATGTTAAACAAGTAAGATTATTTTTCTGCACGAGTGTGTTAGCCGATGCGTAGCAAAGTATTTTAGGAACAACACTTGAAAAAAATTATTGTAGGACTAACAAATGAAAAATTTCTTTGTAATCGAAGATCATAATACTTTTTAAAATGTGGTAATATTATAATGGGATTGAGATACGAAACTCTAGGATCCGGATTTCCGGATCCGAACCCGGAATTTTCGGATCCGGATCCGAATTTTTCGGATCCGTTTGGCCATCCCTAGTCTGTAGCAACCTTCTATATTTATCTCTCTTTAAGCAACTACCTAACGGAAAAGCTCATTCACATTAAACAATAAGTACCCAGAATTGTACTTGTAATTTATCTTCTTTACTTTTCCTGACAAACCATATATGATAATAATGGAAATCCTTTATTTCTGACTCCTCGATTCAATTCATTACTGTTACACATTCAGAGATTAAAACAAAATAACTAACTTTACTATTTACAATTACTTTCATATATCTTCCTCGCGCGTTATTCCAATAAGGAGCGCTCTTTCATCTTTTCCCGCGCGCTGCCATCTATCGTCCGCTGTATAACTAATCTTTGCGTTCGGGTACGTAACAAGTCTAGGGTTTGAATCCTGGCCTGGGCATGGCTGTTCTTTGTGAGTGTCCGTTCATCAATTTCATCCAAGGTTGATTGATTTCAATCAATTTCAATTCTACATAATAAATTTGTAGAATAATGTATAAATGGATTTTGTAGACATCACAATCACTTTTGGTGAAAGTACATTAATCTCGTAATCATTTAATGAGGTTTATTAGGCTCTACGAAAGGAAAAGAAGAAAACATGATAGGGTGAAGCTCATACGAAAGAAATGTAATATGTAAACTGTAAACACAATTGAATTTATCTTGATTTAAAATTCAATAACTTTTATAGGCAAAAATAGCAAACATTTTATGTAAAAAATATTGCTAAGTACTAATCATGTTATGCCGTAAATAGTGCTATAATCATTAAACTGTAGATGAACATTGCAGCTGATATTTTGCAAACTATCGTGCCTCCCCGATGGCGCAGTGATAGTGTCGTTGCCTTATAATCAAGGGGTCCCGGGTTCGATACCCGGTAGAGTCACATAGTGGTTCGAATTCCACTTTAAACTGTAGGTCCAGTCCCAATTAGCCTTACTGTGCATAAAGTAGACTTAAAGCACCAACTCAATCAATAAATCAATTTTGAAAAACTATCATTAAAAAAATTGTGACAACTACAAAGACTTTGAAACATAATATAAGTTACAATTATAGAGTATATCCAGAATGTTTTATTTTTACTGGAAGAAAATTGTAATATAATTAAGCCCTGTTTCCATATTTAAAACACTAAGTTGCTGACCAAGGCAGTCTATTAAGATAAGAAACGTTACCTGTTAAGTGTTTTTATATTAATAAACTGCCTTGGTCAGCAACTTAGTGTTTCTAAATCTGAAAGAAAAGTTACTGAAATTATGTATTATAGTTTAATTAACACACCCAGCAAACATTTCCATAGTAGGTTCATATATATAATATCAGAAAAAGAAAAATGTATATTTACATATAATTTTTTTATTTGCTTTAATCAACCTGTTCAAATATTTTACAGGGCTGTTTAATAGAAAGAGCATTTCTATAAAAAAGCATATGTATATGTGTGGTGCCAAAAACTATACCAGCAATTTTAATCGTGCTTTTTAAAGAAGTAAAAATAAAAGTATTAAATTTAAAAAATCATCAAAAATAATTTTCTTAATATAAATCATGATTTTTATTCACCCTGTTTTCATCACACCATAGCTCATCTTCATCTTCACCTTTTTTTGAAGGTGGCATAAAAGTGAAGTAAAATAAACCAAACTAATCAAGCTTACGATGGATTCTTGCTTCCCTGACCGCTAGTGCTAATGGTACTGAAATTAGTACAGTGTATTGAAGTAAAGATACGTTTGTTCACTACAGAGTCTTATCTGTTATTTCGTTGAGATGGACTTTGTGTAAATGCTTCTAAAATGGACTTTGACCCTTATGGAAAGCTTAGCAGAACCTCTCGTGTTTATACACAAGAATCACCCACAGTTACTCAGAAGACATCACGCCAGTTTTTCATCTCAGCATTTTAATATTGCACGAGCTAGAAGCTATGATATTGCTTCAGTCATAACGAAAAATGTAGCTAAACACATCATAAGGATAATCTCTTCTGCTAACCAGAAGATACTTGAAAAATAAAATGACCTATTTTGCTAAGTCGAGAAACAGGAAAGTGTGAGATATATGGTCCCAGCAGCCCAAACCTCATTTGAACTTAACTGCTGAGTCGAGAGTTTGCGTGCCCAAGCGAAATCCGTACAAAGATGCAAGCTCTCTGGACCACAGACGAGTTGCTATGGAGGATAGTTGATTGCGAGGCAAAACACATAAAGAGGTCGGATGCGATTAAAAGGAGGATCCCTTGCAAATTGGATTTGACCTAGCTGTGACTGGGAAAGGGGGTTGGGGGGGGGATCCCGAAAAAAGAAAACAGACTTCTATTTCTTCTTTGCTTCTTCTATGCTGTCCCTTTTTTGGCTTTGGCGCTCTGTAGTCCTGGATAAGCGCATTTCCTCCTCCTATTTTGCTCATCTTCAAAAGTTAGGAAACGCAAAACCCATTACAGGATCTGCCACTCTTGTTATAAGCTCGAAAACTCAATGATAAATTCGGATTTAGAAGCTATGCTTTTCTCCAAACAAACCCTTTTATCTATATCCTCTGTCTCCTACTGCCATCTATTGAGTATAGCATGACGTTCTTTAGGGTTTTCCCAAATTAAGGTTACTGTGAGTGATTTTAACACAACTTCTGAATTGTAGAGACGCAATAAAAATGGGACATCTAAATCCTGAGATACTTGCTTCCCTACAAGGCAATATGTGTGTTGCCTACTCAAGGGCATTTTAATAGCAAATTTTCAATGACAACCTCTACCACCGCCATAGAGTTAAGCAACACACATAACACCTTGCAGGAAAGCGAGTATTTCAAGATGTAGGTGCCCGTTTGTATTGTCGGTGACTGTACAAAGATCCTGGGATGGATTCGCGGCTATAGTACAACTCAATGTCACACTGTGAGTTTCTACCGCTACATCTAAACCGGTCCAGCGTGAAGAGATGATAACATTTTTTTTTAATGTAGAGCAGACGTATGTGATGTGTTGCCAAAAAGTACCTGCTACGTCGAGGTGGTTAACCGGTTGACCAGAACTAAGGCGATGTAAGTTTTCAACTGTAACAATTGTTTTCAAGCCTGTTAGGTCTTGTGCTTTGCAGATCAATCTTATCTTGAAATCAGGCTAAGACATGCTCGATGTGGATACGTTTATTGAGTGGATTCATGATAGGCCAGTACTCTGGGGAAAAGCGGATAAAAGTTGTGAATAATAATACGGGTAGAATGAGGGAAAACTGTTCATTCGCCACAATCATTGCTTGAGGGGAAAACTATGAAATCACCACATTCACTGCTTGAGGAAAAACTCACAACTCAACTCATGCATTGCTTGGAAGAACACTGTAAACTCACCAGATTCACTGTTTGATGGAAACTGCCAACTCACCTCATTCACCGCTTAACAAAAACTGTCGACTAACCACATTCACTGCTTGAGGAAGAACTGTGAACTCGTCACATTCACTGTTTGAGGAACACCGTCAAATCACAACATTCACTGCTTGGGAAAAATGTCAACTCACCACATTATGTACTTCTGGAAAACTGTCAACTCACCACATTCACTGCTTGAAGAAAATTTCAAGTCCTTACCCCGCTACATGATTTTGCGAGAGGCTAGAACAAGCCATCCGCTCGAATAGAATCCCTCATAGCCGCAGCAGTAGAAATGCGTAGTATTGTCGCGCAATCAGGCTAATGACTGATCAATATGCACACGTATTATACATAACTTTACTTGAGACATAAAACGACCGCTATTTGATACACGACAATGACTTAACTTAAAACTCTCTACCCTGGATTCATCCATTATATAACAAAATCACAAACAAATGCATAATGATATTCAAGAGTTAATAAATCTAAGAAAGCGAGCCACTTCTGGCCTGCGAATAATTGGCTCAAAGGGTACAGCACAACCATGGAATGTAATATATGCTCTCGCTTCTTGGCAGCGCAATGAAACTTTTCCAAAAACTGTTGTTTACAACAGGAAACGTTCTTGCAAGGCTAGGTCATCGGGTTCAATCAAATAGGCGACGATTCTATAGTCCGATCATCCCGTACACCCTGACAACGCAGATAAAAATTTCGGATCACCTACTACAGTTTCGCGACCTAATTATTACTTTTATATTTATGATTGTTCCTATTCCCGGTGACAAAAAGAAGTAATGATTTCACTAGAGGAAATTAAAAAGGAACATGATTACGTTATGAAAGAATTTCGATTAGAGATTAATAACTCCCATCTTTTAATACATCATACTTATAATCTTTGATATAACGAAGTTTTAAGGATTCTTGCTCAACACTGTGCAACTTAAATGATCAAATGTAAGGGACGGAATAAATACCTCATTTTATGAACGGAAAAGAAGTGCGCAATATGTAACACAATCGCAAAATTTATACACATAATGATGATTCACTGTGCTGTCATCTCTTGGTCATTTCTATACTTAAGTGAGTGATCCGTATTACAGTTCCACACCATATTTCCCTGCAGTGCCTAACGTATCATGTGCTTGAAATCTGACGCCTTCCATTCAAGAGGAACCCTCCACAATGTTGTAGTGATTAAAACAGGTATCCCTGAGCATTTCATTCACCCATCTCTCCTTAAGCGCGGAATTACCTACGAAGTGAGCTTTCGACGACGAAACCAGTTAACTCCATTTCACGGACGGTACACAATAACCTTTTCCCCAGGACGCTCAATGCCTTGTCTATCCTCCGACGACACCTAGTTGAATTATGCCGATTCATCTCTCGCCTTGGAACACAGAAAGACCCGGAAGTCCCCCTCATCCTCATCTACATGCTCTTATTCTTGGGCGAAAGCTCTTGAAATCGGCTTAGCAGAAAGCCCTCCTCTACCGTGCTCCTTCTGGCGCGAAACGACCATGTTATTCCAGCGCTAATGTTTTTCCCTCTTGCGCTTCTGAGTAAGGTGACGTCTCGCGCCACATTATTGCTTCCCATGACCCTCTGTAGGAATAGCGTTGTTCTGATAACCGGATCCCAGGATCTCAGTTTCCTTACAAGGCCCTGATGAGGGTCGTGTGAATCTCTGGATCAGAGAGAATTACCGTAATTGCAGTGTATATCTTTGCAGTATGTGGAAAGTTGCATGGTTGACAGTTATTCAATTACACAAACTAGTTGAAAAATAAGTTCGTCAAGGCTAATTAGTTGAATATGAAATTCAGTTATAGTTTGACAGGTACCTCTGTATAAACTCAACTTTCCTGTCATAGGACTCACCTATATGAACTTCACTTTATCATTTGTAAGATATCAGGATGCTCCTATACTACGGCTTATTTACCCATCAAGACATCGTGAGGACTTCGTTGGAGATTTATATTTTGTTATTTAAAGAAACTACGAATATTAAAGAAAAGGATTGTTTCAGAAGATCCACTTTTAGCTAATCGCGAATATGATGAGGAAATTGATAAAGAGACACTCACAAAGAACACCAATGCCGTCGTTTTCGTTCTAAGTTCACTTTTTGCACAGGTTAATCGGGAATGGAACTACGATTTAAAGTGGGATTCCAACCACTATGTGCTTCCACCGGGTATCGAGTCCAGGACCCCTTGATTACAAGGCGAACGACATTACCACTACGCCGTCAGGGAGGCAATTGAAAAAGTAATTACAGTTTCAGCTATTTAGTTAAACGTTGTACAGTTGTAGTGAGGATAGCAATTTAGTGGCAGTATTGAGTTGGAAAGTTATTTAGTTCTATCGGTCGTTCCATTTACAACGCAACCCGGAGTTCAGGATAGTACAACTTTTGAACCGGAAGTGGTACACATATAATCCTTATACCAAATTGAAGCCTTCTTCATGCATATATTTTTAAACTGGTGAATAATGATTGGATTTTATTAGTGTGCACGCAGTGTTGCCATATCTAATGGAAAGTGTAAATGATTTTTTGTACAAAGCATGAAAAATGGCACATAACACACATGTACGGACATGCCGTCGGTAATTTAGAGTTTGGCTAGGTGAATTAGCTCGGCATCTATGGCAGTGAAAAAAGAAATGTTCATTTCTACCAATATCCAATCGGACGAGGCGTCTTTAAGGGGGAACTAGGAAAATCATTGTTTTTAGAAATTAAGACTGTACATTGGCAACACTGCTGGTGTTTCAGTGCCACAAAAGGTGTGTTTCAAAACTGTATACATCATGCAATTACTGAAAACAATAAAAAAGAAACTTGAAATTTTCATGAAAATAGTGTTACTTACATGCACCTGGCAACCATGCAATGCATCAGGAATTTATCACAATGAGCTATTCTCATTAACATTGACAGCAATTACATATGCGGATGAAGAAACAAACTTATAGTATCTTAGATGAAAAATAATTCTGTCCTTGATACTAGTTAAATATTAATTCGGTTTCAGTTACATAGTTGAAAACATTTCGGCTTTTGTTATTCAGTCCACCAAAGCAATTCAATTGTAGTTACATGACTGAAAATTTAAGCTACAGCTGTTTAGTTAAAAGATAACACAGGTACAGTTACTATTACTTTATTTGAGAAATAACTGAGAGTTATTGAAATAACTCAGTGAAATAATAACTGGATAAATATTACATATTTGAAAAATAACTGTTACCCTTAAATACTTGAGACATTAACACAGTTATCTTCACAAGAAGTTGTAAAAACAACTCTGCTGCAGTTACTGAACATAAAAAAAGGTTACTCCCGTGGTGTAGTGTAGCGTTTCGTGCTAGGAAGAAAGGGTCCTTGGTTTGAATCCTGGGAAAAAGGCTCCCTTGTGTTTCTTCCACCTTCAAATTTCGTCTGCCCATCTTCCTCTATATTGTCAGGATTAACATAGCCGGTTGGAATAAAACCAAAAGCTAGCGCCAATTATCTCAGCACCCGAACAATGGATCATAACAGGCCATCGCATGCCTAGAAGCTATATCTTTTCCATTCTCATTTGTCAGGACGATATGACGAAACGCGGAAAGGCGAACGCGTCACGAGTAATCTGCAACCGCTCACGACGGTCAGTCGTCACCCTGGTGGGAAAGAAAAGAGCAGTGTTGTTCCTGACCCAGAGGAAATTTCCCTCTCATGCTCCAAAAATTTCCCTCTCACGTTCCAAATATTTCCTTTTGCGAATTTTAAATTCCCTCTTCACAAATAAACACCCCGAAAAAAAAAATATTGAGTGTTTATCCCAATTTTTTTGATCTAGGAGGGTGTACGAACGGTTTTAGGGGGATGTGAAGGCTATCTCCAAATTAGGTGTTTGTGTTAGAGAAAAATTGATTGGTGTGTTAATTGATGGTGGTTAAATATTGTACTATGTACAGTCAACGGCAAAAAATGGGACACAGATCCTGGAATTCTCGCTTCCCTGCGAAGTGGCATGTGTGTTGCCAAATTCTCAGGCGATTCTAATAGCAATTAATCAGCAGAGTTCATGAAATGTAACATTTAGAGCACTTATACCAAAGAGAAATCTGTGCCTATACTCCAGTAGACGAGGAAAAACATAAGCAACCGTGAGTCAGAAATAAGCAATTGTACAGTGCATTAGAGTCAGAAATGAGCAATAGTGCATGACGTTAAAGGTCCCTCTTCCTTACAGGTGCCTGCAGTCTCGTATCACTCCTTGCTTTCGTTTTGAAGCCAGTGGGCGGAGCTTAAGTTCGTCGGCGTAAGATGGCCGCATCTACTTCAACCAATGACTTCACAGACAGAAGAACATCGCATCGGTTGCTGCAAGCGCATGCGGGCTGGAAGGAGCATGGAAGTGAGCGCCAACTACAAACGCAAACTAGAGGTTTACTTTACACTTACATACTACAAAACTAATTATAACTAGCTTTATTTGCTTATGGAATATTATTCCTTCAGGTTTCCTGTTGCTGCTGTTAGTACAGCCGTGTGATGAGCAGGCACCATTGCTTCCTAAATCTTATTCAAAAGTACACAAAATTACATGCTTTCTTACGGCGTCTTCGAATGTTTTGGTCTCACTTCTCCGGTTCTGTCACGTGACCCGGCTTCAGAAACAGCACCCAGTGCTTATTCCTCCCTTTCTTACCTCCATGCTTCCTTGCACATTTTTGAGCGTTTCTCCCTTTTCCCTTTCCTGTAATTTTTCGGCTACAAAATTTCCCATTCGTCGGAAAATTCCCTGCCCGGTACATCGCTGGAATAGACTGAGAAACCGTGGTGGGTAGAAGTTAAGGGGGGTGTGTATGAACCGTAGAATGGCCTCAGCGTCTTAATTACCCTATCTACGTCATCAATCTTCTTGTCAGCAGCTTGTGTGGCGGTCCCACTGGCTACCCTTGAACCAAAAGGGGTGGAATAGGCGCATGCTAGAAATCGCCAACTTCCCATTCACTTCCATGATGATGTTTTCAGCTCAACATTCTTCAAGGGCAAGAAAAATTGCGTGCATATATTTCGTAAGTTTCCTTTCACCTTAGCTACCCACTCTCCTGGTTTGTCGCACGCTATCGATTACTTTAATCACCCAACCCCCTCAACATCTTGTCGTGAATGAAGCTTTATGAAAACTTTTCCATCATACACAGAAGGGGTCGCCGCCCCCTTTTCCGTTTTTATTTTCGCGTCTGTAAAGCTTTTTAATAGTGTACGCCGGGAGTGTGATCATTCAGATAGTGCGTTTTGTCTACTGACGCATGACGGGAAATCGATAGGGTGGCTCTGAGATTGCGTTGATATCAGGGTGCTGTAATGAGGAAAAGATACGTTCGTCGTGGACTGTCCTTAAGTAATCTCTTGGGCGGTGGTGAAATATTAATGTGACGTAATTATCGTTTGGTTTAGGTTCTCTTCTCGTACACAGGCAGAACAACTGTGAATGAGTCTACAGTTTAAACTAAGTCTGTTCAATCCGATGTACTTGTGAAAGACAGTTGTCGTATGTACTCAAGAGCGAGCAGCGGTACTGTAGCGTTGTAAGGGCTCACCGATACAGATGCTTGAAGATTGTAATGTTAAGAGTTTTTCAAAATATTGATTAATATTCCACTCTAATTACACTCTAACTTCATTTTCATCACTTTTTGACTTTCTGCACTCACACGTCTAACTAGTTACATGGTTGATTTCGTGTCAAGTAGTGTATTTGGTGTCTTCACCGTTTGTACTACGTTCGATAGCAGTAGACAATGTGCTGTATGGTCATGTGGTATATTCTAACCAATCAAATAAACGTTAAAAGCAGCAGACAGGTATTTGTTGACTTGGCGCCTCCAGAAACGCTCAATGTTGGAGCAAAGCTGGGTAGCAAGTCCAGTGGAAGCACTTGCTGCCTGGCTGATGCTAGTTAGCAATTGCTACTTTAGACCGCAAGGATTCCACGCGTTGGTGGCAAGTTGGCGGACAGGGGCGGTGCAGCACAGCTTTAAGGGTTTAATATAAAAAGATATATTTTTCAGATAAAGCACGTGGCCATTTTACACTGATATCATCAACAATGACAAGAACAAAAGTAAAAATAACACAAAGGATTAACAAAATTAAGTCAAGATAGGAACTCGAAAGTTGAATTCCTGAAGGAGTGTGTTGCATTGGATGTGGCCATTGACAATTTTGTAAAGATAATTGAAATCATTCCGCGCTGATAGGGAGTCAAGTGTAGAAAGGACAAGAGATGCGGTGTTGGAAAAATGAGTAACGAGGAACCCTGAATATAATATTTATTATAAATATAATTATTATTAGCTCGTAGCTCCCCAATTTCCTCACGAAGGTGGGTTGCCACCGGTCCTATACACAGGCCGAGAACTCAGAGACTGAACCCAGGCCGAGTCGAACCCATGCCGTCCCACAGTCGGAGTCCAAAGCACAGCGCCTTACACCGCATGGACACGGAGGAAGATCTGAGACGAACTATAGCCAGGAAAAAGTGAAGGATAGAATCGATTCTAGAGAGCTGAGTGAGACAAGCCATTGACCAGACTGGAGAGCAGGATTCTAATAATAAGGAAACGACTTGAAGTATAAGGTGACATATAACTAACTTCAGTGAAACGATACAGTAAACCTAAGAGACGCATTGCCTTTTTGTGGTGTCTGTAATATGCTCTTCAAATGTGAGTTTTTGGTCGAAAACAATGCCAAGGTCTTTGTGAGAGGATGCTGCTTTGGTGTTATTGCCAAAGATGGACTAAGATGATGATCAGGGGGGCGGGGGGCAGTTGCTCCCCCACTTTCGTTACTTTTGCCTCCGCACTATGCTAAACCTTATCTACAAAGCGAAAAATACTGCCTTTGAACCCTCCCCCAGTTTTGGCACCTTTAAAATAAATTAATGTAAATCGATTTTCTTGTTAACTTTTGCTACCCTTCAGTCAAGTTTCACGTTCAGTGTGAAAAGCATGGATCGTAAGATGATAATGAATTATGCTACTCAACGCTGCACGCCTTCATGGCGTGGTGCTATGCACAGGGGAACACTTTACTTTTTTTTTTTTTTACTCAACGCTGCATCCAGGAAATGTCATAAAACACGTCCAACGTAGAAACCTAGCTTTGCTCCAACGTTGAGTGCTACTGGACGCGTACAGCGTCTACTTGATAGAGCGCAATCTCCTTACACCAGTCTGACCACTACAACTGGTGTCAAAAACTGGAGCGAACTGGACGGAGCCAGCGCGAAAGAAAAGGTAAGATTAGCCAATGAAAATGGGTAAATAAGATAAGCGAAAAGGCAAATATATAGGAACGAATACAATGAAACGAGCTTCGAAACAAATAAACGGTAACTGTCTGTCCGATAGGGCCGTAGGGAAGAAGTAACAATTATGGAAATCACAAAAACCGTTGATTGGCAAAGAACAAAAGACAAACAAAAGCGAGAGAGAGAGAGAGAGGACACATGCATGCACGCCATCCACAAAAGAAAATTAGATATCTGGCGAAACCGCGGAATGTTAACAGAAAAACAATTATATTTCAGTTGTTGCTCGATGCGAGAGAATACGCTTGAATTTGAAAAGGATTTTTCAAGGGTTATGACAGTTGGGGGAGGTTGAAATTAGGTACCCCGTTTACGTACTTTGAGACGTCAATGTGGGGGGTGGGGGTTGTAAGGGTACGAACTGTTCATTTCGCTGCACACACCCCATAATTAAAATTGCGAGGCATTGGATGCAAAATGTTAGACAGAGAGAGAGAGTTGGTCGTTCATGTGTAACTAATTAGCAACAAGAGTAGTTGCGAAAAAAACCAGCAAACAAAAGAATCCACAATGGAAATGTTTATTAATTGTTACCCTCAAGTTTCCTCGCCGTGCACTTGTGACAAGCGAAGGGTGAACAATGAATGACAGACATAAAAAAAGAGAAGAATTCTCATCCGCAGGGTAGACAAATAACGGTTGAAATGACAAAATGAATGCCAGACTTTCAAATCTTTCCAATTTTTTTTCATCCTACAAAGAATGGATAAAGGCACGCCTACGCTTTTTTGCCCTGCGATTAATGTGGAATTTCCAATAACAAGATGGTGACTTGCTCATGCAGTATGCTTGGGAGCTGATGGGAAACGGATGTTTAGACATTTTTGGGGGAAGAACGTATGCATTAAATAGAACTAGTGATGTGTATTTACTCTAAACAGCAGCCTAAATCCACACGTAAAATTAATATTTCTCATCCATGCCTGAAAACATTAGTCCTCACTAATGCTTAAATGATAGTCAAGGTCTACAAGTAGGAAACGTCGGTATACATCTACGCGTAGAAATCTATAGTCTACATCAAAGCATGGAAAATGATAGTTTATGTCTATGGTTAAGAAACAATAGTCCATACTTAAATGACAGTCTGCGCCTGTGTTGAAGCAGCAATATTCTGCAAATAAACGTTGAACGTGAGGTGCGACTGTGACTGGGACAGCAGCCCTGAGACTTTTATGCAGCAGGTTGTGGGGGACTCATAAAGCGATGGGATAAATGTGTCAATGTTAGTGGAGATTATGTTGAAATATAAAAACGGTTTTCATGTCAGTATCTCACTTAGTAACTTTTAATAAACGTTCGTGACCTACTTACTGGCTTACCCTCTTACATACACAAATATAATATACAAATAAAAGTAGGTATACTCACCTTTATCTGCTGTTTCAGAGATTGGCTGGACGAGAAGACGGTATGGTATACATCAGATCGTTTTCGAATCCTGAAAAGATACAGATATTCAGGATTCAATGCAGTGCAATGGATATTAGTTTATATTTAATAATCAACATATTAGTGACTTTTTACACGTTATATAGACGTTGGTACCCAGAGCAATTAAACAGTAGTGGGAAGCAAATTGTATGGGACAAATATTGATTGAATTAGGATATTTTATGTCTCTCTTCTGCTACTTTTGGCTAATCGCGAAGATGAAGATGATCGACTGATTGATTTGACTTCACCTTTCTGGCACTTTTGGCTAATCCCACGTCGGTATTCGAACCTGTTAACCTTGGAGCCGTAGCGCGCTTAACTAACTGCTCTGTCATGGAAGTCGACTATCGGACAAATATCAGTGACTCTCTTGCCATAAAGTAATTAAAGATTGTGACTGTTCTCTACAGCACAATTTAATTTTTTTATGTTCAAATTTTATATGTACTATTAAAATTCTAAGTTTTAACCTTCAAATGTCACTGTTAAAGTTGAAGTTTTGTAAAGTTTGTTTTCTCTTTTTGATAAGCTGTATTACGTTAATGTTTCTGGCAACATTGTCGTTGCTATGGTGACAAGAATAACAGGTTGTAAAAGTTTTGTGATAAAAGTTTCTATCAAAAAGTGATTTGTTGCGTTTCCATTCATGCTAATATGAAGGTAATTTAAATATGTAATGAGCCCACCGAAGTTTGGCTTCACCTTCGCGAATTTTGAAGGATATTATTCATATAACAATACACGCATTTAATCATCGACGGCAAACAGCACAAGATCTGGAGATCATTGCAAGAATAACGCACAGCATCCGAGATCATTTAACGACGATGTACACGTGAAATACATTATTTTCTGCAGATGTAATGTAAATCCCAAAATGCAAAGCAGATTGGGGAATAGTGAAATTAATGTTACTTCCATTTTAGAATCAAGCTCACTTCCACGTAGTACACCCTATTTCAGGACAGCGAGACACTGGCGTCTACACCTACAGACAGTTTAATGTTCTCTGTAGGGGCTGTGTTTTGCCCTGAGGTTGGTTTGTTTGTTTGATTAGGCTTATTTCACTTCGCTGTTCTGCCACTTTTTGGCTAATCGCGAAGATGAGGATGATGAAATTGATGAAAAGTTACAAAAAATGCCCAGGCGAATGTGCTAACCACTCCGTCACGTAGGTTGGCTGGTTTGTCTTTATGAGGTAAGAAGGTTTTAGTGCTAAGAGACATGTGTTGATATTAGTTTTGGTAAGGACTTGACCCCATATATTGTGACGTGTGCATGTAGCCTAAGTGCTGATGCACCTAAACATTTCATTTTAATCAATCCATTACAAATGTTTCCATGAACTTTTCAAAATTGATAGACTAAATTGCTACCCTAAAATCTTATTCAATAGGATTGCGACTGTCATGCTTTCAAATTGACGGAGAAATCAAAAAATCCTTGAAAACGAAGGAGATGAGGGGGAGTGTATTAACGTTCCCTAATGATATGTAAGAGGAATTGAATTGAGGAGGAAAAAATGAATATCGATTTCACTAATCCTGTGGGGGAGGGGGTCAGGAGGGGGGGGACTAAGTTTCCTGATTGCTCATCTGCGTTCGGTTAAGGTAAAGCGCTCAGCGCAAGATTCGCTGGGAACTTTGGGGATTTCGCACAGGAAGACGAAAAGTTTCCTCTCAACCTAACGTAAGAATTTCCCCATCTTTCTTTCGTCCTTGCTGTGGGAGGGAGAATGACTCAGTGGTGCCATCTCTTTTGAAATGTTACTAGACTTGGTAACTTGTTACTTCGATTTCGTGTTGCGGCTTTCCACACACCGAGTCTGAAGCTAGGCGCTGCGATTAGCCTCAGACACAAGCCGAATTGTCTTCGTACAACGAAATAACTGCTTACTCTTTGTAAACTTGAATAAGTACTCGGTACCAAGATTTCAAAGCTCCGTGTTATTTAGAACGCTTATTTTACGAGGGTCATCCAGAAAAGAAGAAACATTTTAGTTAGGTTAGGTTAGGTTAGGTTAGAGATCTGTGGAAAGAAATTATGTACAGAAACTACATACCTTATTCTATTTTTCCACATATTCGCCATACCCATTCAAGCACTTATCATAGCGTTTGTTGATATCGTCATTGTACTCAGTTCCCGCCAATGCAGTGACAGCGTTTGATTTCATGAGCCGTGACAGGCGCCAGTCTCTCGTTGGCATGCAAAAATGCAGTCCGGAATGTACCATGTGGAAGAGAGCTTGACATCTTGATTGCATTCAGTTAATGCCATCCCTTACGCATCCAAATTAATTCGTATATATATAAGAGCCATGATATAATACTAGTTTATGAAAGATGATACATAAAATATGCACACGGAAATTGAAAATAAGCGTTTAAGTTCTGTATTCGAATTGTCTTCCAATATGCAGACGATATCCGTTATCACAGCGCGCTACGAAGCTCGGGGTCCCGAGTTCGACTCCCGGCCTGGGCATGGATGTTCTTTGTGAGTGTCCCTTCATCAATTTCACCATATCTTCACTCACAGACACCACTCCTCGACGGCGTAGTGGTATCATTGTCGCCTTGTAATCAAAGGGTCCAGGATTCGACGGTGATGAAACATGTTCGGATGGCACTTCAAACTGTAGGCCGAGTCCTGATTAGCCTTCCTGTTCATAAAGTGAACTTCAATACCAATTCAATGTTCACTCATGCGCATCGTCGCGATTAGGCAAAAGTGGCAATAAGAGCGTCGCCAAATAACAAACTCAAATCTTCCATCACCCGGTATCTTGGTTATCTAGACATTGGCACTTTGTCGAGAAGCTAGATGGAAACACTGGGAATCAATACGTATTCCAATACTGTGATGTTAAAAATCACCTTTTGTCTTTCGTTTTTCTTCATCCATTCCTATCTCTTCAGTTTCTTTTCTTCGTCGGGATTGTCTGCCGAGGTCCCTCTTGGGAGGAAAAGGCCGGTACAAACTACTCTAATGAAATCTGGCATTAGACCTTAAAAATGGTCGCCCCTGCCAAGTGCTTTCAGGGGCTTTTCGGATTAAAAGGGGTTTGCTTCGGGGGGGGGGGGTTGATGGCGCGAGGGGGTGGAGGACTGGTAAGCAGGGGACTGTTCTGAGCCGTAGTTTTCCCACGTACAGGATTGCGACGGGAGGCACCTTCACCTTCAACCCCCTCCTCTCTCACTCCCACGAACTTGAAACTTCAGTACATTTCACGAGAGAGAGAGAGAGAAAGAGAGAGAGATGGCAAGATGCAAGATTCGCACGTACCAGCCCGAGCATCAAATCTCGAAATGATTAATTAACGTTCAGGAGACCGGACTCTTCTTGAGTTTCTGTAACATCTCAGCCGAGACTTGCTGCAGCTGGCAAAATTTCCCAAAAGTTTCTTTTCTTTTCTTCCTTTTTTTACCGGTTTCTTGACGAAGCTAAACGGTTTAGTGGAAAAGAATAAGAAGAGAGGAGGCCAAGAGATTAGGTTAAATTTCACTCTTCCCTTCCATTCTCTCCCTCCGCCCTCCTTCGGAAAAATAATTTCACTTCCGCTACATATTCATAAAGTAGCAGGAGTCACAAACTCAAGACTTTCAATTTTTCTTCCTATTTTGGCCACTGGTAATGCCCTCGAACTACAGGAAATGTGACGTACTTGCAAACAATGTGAGGTGTCGGATTCCATTCATATCATATCATCTTACATACAGGGTGGAACCGAAATATACCGGCAAACATTCGCAGGATGTTCAGGGATGTTGGCTGAGTGCTTTGATATGATTGATTGATTGACTTACTCTATTTTACCTCGCTTTTTGTGCCTTTTTTTTTGCTAATTTGCGAAGATGGGGATGAGTGATGACGAAATGACACTCACAAACATCCAATGCCCAGGCCGGGATTCGAACCCGGGACTCCTGGCGTCGTAGAGAAACCCATGGTCCCTGGTACCTTATTACAGAGTAATGTGATAAACTCAATATGCTGACCAAGGTAGAAATGTATTTTATTATAGAACATAAACTAAACGTAACATTTCAAGCTTCTAGCAAGATCTTCTTCAGACTCTGCACCAAGTACAAATGTAACAAGGGACAAAACAGGACGATATATATACACAAAAATTACTCCCCTCCAGACTATTAGAAAGTTGTTCTGAAACATTCTAGCAGGTGGCTTTCCCTTGTCAACTGTACTTTCACCTGAAAGTGAATGTGTTTGGACTCTATCTCACGCTCTTTTTCCTTCATTCTTCTTCCCTCTTCTCTCCTCTTTCTCTCTTGTCCTTTCCACTCTTTCTAATAGTCTGGAGGGGAGTATTTTTTGTATATATATATATATATCGTCCTGTTGTGTAAATTGTTACATTTGTACTTGGTACAGAGTCTGAAGAAGACCTTGCTAGAAGGTTGAAACGTTACGTTTAGTTTATGTTTTATAATAAAATATATTTCTGCCTTGGTCAGCATATTGAGTTATTCATATCATGGAAACAAGGCTTAATGGTGTTAGTAATGTGATGTTGATGTGTCATACTTGTATTATGTCCTTTGTACCGTGATAGATGGGTTCTGATAGAATGCAAAGAAAAACTAATAAACTAATCATCACATTTTGTAATAAAATAAATAGCAAAACAAACAATACAAAAAAAATTGCATGAGTTAAGAAACAAACCTAGGACAATACGCATACTTGTTTGTTAAATAATAGTAGAGGAGATGGTTTAATTTGGACGAAGGTTTAAATATGGGTTTTGGAGTTATCAGCGCTCCCGGGTGCTGCAGCCTGGCAGAGGCTATTGGAACCGGTTTTCTGTCAAGGACAAAGGTTGCGGCAATAATTCGCAAGAGAAAGTGGTCGTTAGTGTTGGCTTTGAACGCTGTTACAAAATTGCGACCTCCGAAAACTTTGTAAGAAGGTACCGTGGACCTTGGGTTGCTTGTTTCAAAACACTCAGCCAACATTACTGAACAACCTGTTAAAGTTTATCGGTAGACTTCTGTTCCACCCTGTGAACCAAATGTACTGAATATTCGGCTTTAGTGAACTTAAATCGCTAATCCCGACCCAAATAAATTTCGAACTTTGTTTATAGTGAACGCTCAACTATGGTTTTAGTGATCCAAATGAAAGAAATGCCCGTGAGAAATTATCATTGTTAGCACAATAAGTACAGACTTACCTCGAGACAAACCTTCTTGTAGGCCTATGAACTTTAAATCAAGAAGATACCTGTTTTTGCTCTGGTAGGAAGCAGATCGGTTGTGTCCTAATTTCGAACAGTCCTAATTGCCAACAATGCCTAAATGTTCCTAATTGCGAACACACGAAAGTGAAAAATAACTCCGTGTCCTAATTGCGAACACATGGAACTGAAATAGCTATTTTGATAAACAAATAAAGTCAGTGACACAGGGAACAGGTAGTTTGACTTGTAACAACCGTAGACAACCTGATTGAGAGCGCTAACAGCCTTAACAACCTGGGTTGAAGGTCAAAGAAGCCATAAATCGTAATGGGTTGTATTGGGTTCGACAACAAAACCGGAGTCCCTTTTCTCGCACAATTTAAATTCGGCCCAAATTGCGTATTGTTTCATTTAATACAGAACTTGGACTGGATTCAAATTGATTTGGGAAAATAGGTTCCTGGACCGTATTTAAATGCATCAGAAAAAAATGTTCCTGGACCGAATTGAAATATTTTAGATAAAAAAAGTTATTTACGGTCCAGGACTCTGTTACGCTTGGCGATATTCTCTCCTGGACCGGAATTGAATTTATTTAAAATACCTGGATATTTAACAACCCTGTTAAGAACAGCGTTGTGTGTTTTGAAATTTGACTACGTAAAGTTCAATTTTATATAATTACTTGACAAAGTTAATAAGTGTGAGTTAACTCATTAGAGTTATGTACTCGTACAAAAAAAAAAAACAGGCCACACTTGCATTATTAAAATTTGTATAATTCGACAACGACTTAAATCATGTAAGAATGTTTATATTCTAACTGACATACTTCGATGTGAAATGCAACCTTTAAGCCAACAGTCACTCATAAGGCACTGGCCAGGTTCAAGTAGTGTCGTCCTAATTGCGAACAGTCCTAGGTGCGAGCAGTCCTAATTGCGAACACTTCCTGACTAAACAGGATTAACCTCGAAGGCCAGTGTCCTAATTGCGATCACAATTTCCGCCTTTTGACCTACAACTTTCTCTTCCACTTCCTGTGTCTTTTTAACGATTTTTTCAGGGACTTTGAGACTGGTCAGAGCCTTGTTAGAACAGATAATTCGACATGATTAAAGTCGTTGCCGAAGTATAAATAATTTTATATTTTATATAACTACTACATACTCCACACTTCTTAACTGAAAAGAGCTTCGTCATTTAATAATATAATTATTAATTTCAAATTCAAATTTTATAACGTATGACACTGTACTTAAAATGTATGTATACCATCAATCCCCTCATACCTGTTAGTGCTCCTAGCCACTTTTTGGTCCAAAAGAAAAAATCATGCATCATGTTGAGTCAATCAGGTTGGCTATTGTTGCTAGTCAAACCAGCTGTCTCTCTGAGTCACTACCCTTATTAGTTTTTGAAAACAGGTTTTTCAGTTACATGTGTTCGCAATTAGGACATGGAAGTATTTCCTCACTTTTATGTGTTCGCAATTAGAATGATTTAGGGAATTAGGACACAACCGTTCAAGTCTGCAACTGAGTTAAAAGAGAGAGTCAAAAACTGTACGAGAAAGTTGTAGTTTCAAAAGTAGAAAAATATGTTCGCAATTAGGACACAACTCTTCCAGGTTCAGTAACGTGTGTTCGCAATTAGAAATGTTCGGAAATAGGACTGTTCGTAATTAGGACGACAACAGCAGAGTAACCGACCGCTTGTGACTTATGGCTTTTTAGTGTGTATAGACGAGTGTAGGAAAAGCATAGACTCCTGAGAAAGATATGCAAAAATATTCTTTAAAACAGAGGTAACCGATTTTTTTTCAAGGTGCAGTAAACTTAAAACTGCTCTACAAATATGTTTGATACTTTATTGTATTTGATATTCTGTCTCATTAATAGAGCCGGCCCCCTGGCGGAGTGGGTAGGACATCGCGCTACGGCGCCAGGTGTCCAGGGTTCTAATCTCGGCCTGTGCATGGATGTTTGAGAATGTCCATTCATTAATTTCATCATGTCATCACTCATCCACATCTTCGCAAATTAGCCAAATGTGGTAAAAAATGCGAAGTAAAATAAAGAATACTGTCAATATATAAAAGGTGGCCGCGGTGGCTCAGTCGGTAACGCGTCTGACTACCATGCTAAAGGTCCCGGGTTCGATCCTCGGCCGGTTCAAATCCGGGAACTTTTCTAACGTTGGAAGCGGCCCCGGCGCCCACCCAGTGTCGAATAACATGGGTAACTGGGGGAAACCCTGGGCGGTAAAGGCGGTCAGGGGCGTGATGCTGATCACATCACCCCCACTCATGACCGGATCAAGAAAGTGTGGGGCGTTACCCCCACACCCCCTATACGCCTTCATGGCGTGGTGCTATGCACAGGGGAGCACTTTACCTTTATCAATATATAAAATCATTAATAGATTTTTTGTCTATAAGACTATTCCCAAGCCAAATTCAGCTAAAGGGAAGACATTTCTGTTTCACTGGACTTCGGATATAGTGTACCAATGGAGCTGTTATTTGCCAAACATTTTACCGGTAGCAGGGCCACTCTCGGTGTGTCCCCAAAAATTCGTATGTTTTCCTTGTATTAAGCAGACATTTTCCCCTTGCACTTTCGTTCCTTATTTTTTGGTTAGAACATTTGTAAAATTGGGGTGTAAGGGGTACCTTCCACGTAGGCGCCAAAAAATCAACCTCACTTCCACGTAGTGCGCCCTGGACTAAAGACTAACGAGGCTCTGGCGACTGTCCCTATGGCCAGTACAATTTTGTGTGTGTTGTCCTGTTTTTTTTGTCCTTGTGTGTGCTGAGTGCCCATTTACAGCCTGAGATTTTAACAGAAGTCAGAAGATTTTAAGTTATGCAACGTTAGAGTTGTTCTTTGTAATGGTAAGGGGCTGGCCCTCGTATAATGTGACGGGAGCAAAATAGCCTAAGTGCTGACGCTAACAAAATTTTAAATTCAAAATCAAAAATCAAATCAAATCATTTGTAAAATTATAATTTCTCTAAATAAGAACGCCCTAGAAGTTGCGAGATATGAAATAGAAGATAAATATTTATTGCAATATCTATTATTCTCGATAAAATGTTTATATGGAACAGAGGATCATATTTATTAACCATGTTGAAAAGCGTGATATCATGGAAAAAAAGAAAAAAAGAGTCGTTTATTTATTATAGTAACTATATAAATGAAAGTACAGTCCAGCGGAATTAGTATGTATTATTATTTAACGGACTCACAACAATAAAGCACTTAAATTGTGAAAATTGCAAGTGGCGATATCTTTTCTGTTGTTGACGATCATATTTTTTAAAATCTTTGTATTTTAGCACTGATATAATGCTCCGAGATAATTCCTGAGGTTAAGATTAAATTAAACTTGAATTTAATACAATAGCAGCGCCTTCAGCTTTAAATTTCCCATATCTCTAAAGGGGAGACCAGTTGCCCATCACTGACGTGCAGTGGCGGCGATTGGATCCCAAAACCGGAGTCAAGGTGCCAAAACTGGGGGGGCAAAGACAGTACATTTCCCTTATTTCCCTTTGTAGATAAGATTTAACATAGTGCAGAGGCAAAAGTGGCGAAAAGGGGGCAACTGCCTCCACTCGCTTCCCTAATCGCCGCCACTGCTGGCGTGGGGACCAGTGATGTGCCGTAGACTATAAGTTTACGTCTACATGCGTTGTCTACACGTAATCTACGCGTAGATTACATTGGGTTGTAGTTTACATAGACTACGTAGACAATCTAAAGTGCATTAAAATTAATTTTCAAGGATTTCATGAAAAGAAAGTTACATTTTCAACTATATTTTTTCGTAACGAACTGAAAAGAATCCTATTTACAACAAAATTTCTCTTCTCTTCTATTATCAACTATGGAAGAAAATAAATAGTATGCAAAAAACAACAACAGATGGCAGTCGTGAGAAAAAGGTGGTATTTTTTCCCAATAAAACACTAGAATATTTCCTATATTAGGTTTCTTCCTAGGTGAGAAATTGTTCGAATTTGGAAGAAAGAGTATGGAAAGTTCTCCTCACATATCAGCAACTGATACGCAGTATAATTTTCTTTTAATTCCACGGCGCCCTTTGCTAAGTTATCAATTTTCGCCATGTTGTTTACATACGGAGATTACGTCATTACCAGTGGCGGATTAAGCTTTCTCGCCGCCCCTAGGCACAAACTTAATGTGCGCCCTTCTCAAAAGAAAAGTAGTAACTTATTTGCAGTATTTTTACAGGCTACTCGTAATACAAAAATTAGTGAACATACTGAAAAAAAAAACAAAGGATAAAAATCAATAACAAACAATTCATTTTCTGTATGTGCTATACCTAAAATTATGTAATGTATTGAGAAATTAAATTCACCACTTTTCGTTCATAGAATGCTAGAATATTTGAAATGTTTTTCCAGTCTGAAATGCCGTGAGTTCCGATGTTTGTCTTGCCCTTGAACAATAAACGGAACCAGTGCTGCACGAATATACCAAATAATTCCGCAAAATTGATTCGCCATTTACAAGTTTACGAAAAAAAAAAAACACTATTATTTAAAAATCTTGTCTTACCTGCTACGAGTCTTCGCGATTTAGAAAAATGGTTTTCAGCATTCTGATTAATTCCACGTCTTAGAAGAATGTCAATTGTAGCCTCATTCAGACACCACTCGGCAGGATCGTCACTAACGAAATTTGCACTCTCACTGTCACAATCAGGAACTCCTACGAACTGAGGGGACACTACCTCAGGTGCACTTTCTTCCTCCACTAAACCCACAATATTTTCGACATTTTGCTTTTCACAGAGTTTACTTGATGTAGCCGCTTCCACTTTTTGAACTGCTTTCGAAAATCAGTTGTTCCTTTCGCCTAAAAAACGTGTCCACTGTACCAAGCTTTTTCTGTAAGGTTGCTTCTCTTTCATGCTTTGCGTTTGCAAGTTTACGATAAGCCGCCCCACTTAACTTTGTTCGCTTCATGCTGCCTGCTGCATAAAAGAAAAGAAAAACCACCAATCGTATACGCACTAGCAACAAACTGAATGCACCAGCCAGAGAACACAGTAAGACAAAAACTAGTTGCTGTCCACGCGAAAGCTGCACTCACTCAGTGACTTATCAGCAGTGTTTGTGTGTTTATTTTTTTTTAAGACTGGCATTGTTACAGGTGCGAGTTTCAAGCAATCAGTCTTCTTTCCTGCCTGGCCATTAACAAAAACTTAGTGGAAGATCGAGGGGTATGTATTTACAAAAACAAACCAACAAAGGCTGGGCGGCTTGCATTGTATTGTAAGCGATAAAAGCCACAGCAAGGGTTAAAACAAATTGATTGGGGCCTGAAGGAGGCACATATATCCCATACATCAAGGTTTCTTTCGTATGAAGCGAAAGTGTTGCAAACCGTTGATTTGAAACATTGGTTTCATAGGTCTAAATTGTCACTGTGTACGTAAGACACTTTTTATTATTCTTGATATTCTGAAAAAAAAAAAAAATTGCCGCCCCCAAGAGTTGTCGCCCCTAGGCACGTGCCTAGTGGGCCTATTTGGTAATCCGCCACTGGTCATTACGTGTATAAAATAGTCTACGTGTAGAATGTAGACTATCTTTGTTTACGCGTAGACGCACATCACTGGTGGGGACACAATAGTCGTGGTGCCATCTGCAATACCTTTCGTTCACCAGTCCCATTGCCTGAGTTTGGAAGGTTTCGTTGTAAACTGAGTTGACTCTGTGTTATTGCGTATGCCTTCAAGGTGGAGCTACTGTCAGAAGCTACTCAGATTTTTTATTCACCATCCCTTTTAAAGTTTTCGTGACAGGGACATTGAAACGAGGCTGTAACAGAGAATGCAATCATGTTGAACCTTTTTATACGAAAAAAAAGTCAGAGGAATGTTGGAACAGCAAAGGGTTAAGCGTTAATTTACGATATTCCCTCATTTCCGATTTAAAATACACGTGGCCTGTCGCAAATAAATTCCTTTCCTCGGATGTGTTTGGGGGAAAAACCGCACTGTGTTTATTCCCCAATGTTGTACCGATAACTCTACGAGGAAACGTTTATTCGAGGGCTGTTTTTTTCCAGTTGAAATACGCCTCTCTCACTCTTTGCTCTCTGCTCGAATTAATTGCTAGATCAATACCTCTCCGATGGTCGCTTCTGAAGAAATATTTATCAACGTTGCATTGATCGGTTGAGCTAGGAGATTAATCAAGAAACGCAGAGTGCAAACACTTTGCTATTGGTGAGACGAGTTGGTACAAGTTAAGCATGTAATAGTTGATACGTTTTATTATGATGTGGCCAGGTGGGCACAATTAAAGTTGCCCTACTCAGAGTCCTCTGAATCCTGTTCGAAGCAACGGATTGCTCTGAAACTTGGTGTAGAGGATATGGAGACAACGGGGGAAAAAATAGTTCAAATTTTGACCAGCAGGTGGAAATGTGGCGCTTAGAATTAAGAAATTCCTACTCAGAACCTTCTAGAGCCCGTTCGAAGCAACGGATTGCGGTGAAACTTGGTGTAGAGGCTACGGAGACCATGCAGAAGCGAAGGCTGGCGGTAAAAAATAGTTCAAATTTAGGCCAGCAGCTGAAAATGTGGCGCTTACAATTAAAAGTTTCCTACTCAGAAACCTCTAGAGTCCGTTCGATGCAACGGATTGTGCTGAAACATAGTTATATATTATTCTCTAGTGCGTACAAAACTCGAATGTGGCTCTGTCATACGGAACACAGAAGTTCAAAAGCATACCGCAAATTTAGAACGTGTACAGTCAAAATTATTGCGATACATGAAATTAACTTAATAGAGCAATTCCATATGGACAGACTTGACCACAGAAGGACAGCCCGAGTACCTTATGCTAGTTTGTAACATTTCTAACGGCAAACTTCGATCTCCTATGTGACTTTCACAATTCAAAATACGCATTCCGAACATTAAAACACGACCCAAGCATGAAACCTTCTATATAAGCAAAGCGCGAACAAATATCATGAAAAGGTCACCTATTTGGAGAATGAGTGCGTTCTACAATGTTATAGAGAAACAGAATAAAAGCATCGATTTCTTCGCAATGTCATATTCCCAATTCAAGAAAACAGATATGAATAAATTGGCTAGAAAAATAGATGGAAATATGTTATGAAACTCTACAGTTATTCCATGTATTGTATAAGAAATTGTACTACTACAATATGAACTCTGTAAATTGCTGTAAACCTGTTGAATACATTAATAATAAATAAATAAATAAATAGAAGCTATGGAGACCGTGGAAAAGAGAATGCTGACCAAAAAATATAGCTAGTTCCAATTTTCACCACCAGGATTAAATGTAGCGCTGAAATCTGTCCACAGTGAACAGCATCTCGGGAAATGATTCGTGCGACCATTGATCGTGCTGTCTTGAGCTTCCAAAGGGTTATTCACGTTCGCAGCGCGTATATTGAACACTGCTGTACTAACATAAACTCAAATTACTGGTTTTTGTTACTTCAGTGCCACATTTACACCTGTTGGTGAAAATTTGAACTATCCTTATATCAACATTCGCTTCGCCATAATCTTCATAGGCTGTATACCAAGTTTCAGCGCAATTCGTTCCTTCGAACGGACGTTAGATGGCTCTGAGTAGGACAACGTTATTTGTGGCCAGCTGGTATTTGTTGTTGCTCTTTCCATGCCTGTAGTTCAAAAGCGAGATGCAACAGAATATAATTGAGTAGCTAGAAAGGAGTCTTAATTCTTGTAGATTCTCCCCTGCAGAAAGTTGTCTACTCGTATGGAACCCCAAACCGCCGTGCCGAGGTGAAAAGGTTAACTTGGGACGGCTCCCGCCAAAACCTTCTGTGTTGTCTGCAGGGCGTCGTTGCCTCTTGATTTCGACCCAAGCTAGCAAACGTAGCTACGGCCGTGCTGTGTGCAGTCATTTGAAAGATGTATCCACTACCAGAACATTCACGTTTATGACAATGTGGCAACAAAGGACTCAGAATCCCCACGCGAAGGAAAAGGCAACCCCTGGTAGGTGGAGGCAGGGACGGCGCTACAGAGGGGCTAGGGGGGCAGAAGCCACCCAAACCAGCTTCAGCCCCCCTGTAGCTCCCCATTATTTTTGTGGTACGGTTGACGCAGTTTAAGTTTGCATTTTCCATTATTAATATTCCATTAAGGCAAGTACAATGTTCTTACTTTTAATACGATGTGTTCTAAAATCAAGGGAAAGGAGCTATACTATGCAGATATGCCATTTGATACTACGTAATGGGCCAATCATGAGTGCCAGCCAAACTTGCTACGAAATATGTTACCTGGCTCGTCGGTGGACGACGTATTCAGTGACTGTGAGATTGTTCTTTAATTGTTGGCATATGCAGCTAAACGTGTACATTATTAGGCTCCATAAATCGTATTGCTATATTTCTGAATAAATATAACAGATGTGTAGAATGAATTTTTTTAAGTGGGACAACGTTCAACATCTAAAGAGCCGTTAAAGTTCTTTTCTGTTTGTTAGTTCCCCATTGGAGTATAAGTGTTATCGATGTTCTCTCATTGTTTTCATCGTTATATCTATCCTTATCGTTACAAATATTCAAGAGGGAGAAATAGGACGTTAAGAAATCAAAGAGTACACAAAGTAACTAATTCTTAAATGTTAAGAATTGGAAATATTAAAATTGGACCTCCCCGCCCTGGTTATCTAACAGCAATACTGCTGCCTTGAAATTAAGGGGTCCGGGTTCGATCCCCGATGGAGGCACATATCATTAAGTGGCTCGGATTTCACTATAAGCTGTAGGTCTCGTCCCAGTTAGCTTCTGTGTATATAGTGGATCTTAATACAAATCCAATCAAGTAAATATTTTTGCATACGATGCAAAAATCAGCATGCTTGGGCAATTTCATTCTTCGCAGGCCTAGGCCTACATGCTAATTAATTATTATTTGTGATGTTAGAAAATAATTTCTGCAGTACCGTCAAAGTGGCCAAATTTGATTCCGGCTGAAGAATCAATCTTTCAAGCACATCTCATAAAACTATTGATCCAATTCTGATCAATATTCAGAGCATAATATATTCCAAAATAAAATTATAATCTTCAGCAGTCACTTCTCTAACCAAAATGCCCAGTGCAACAGTTGCAACTACATATATTCATCGATTTTTTTGTCAATATATTTGTCTCGTAGTGGAGGTGGATTTGTAGTGAAAATATATTTGTTCCTTGAGAGTGGCACGTCCTAAGTGGACAATAATTCTCACATCCTCCCCATTTTTAGCCCTAAGTTCAGAATTCCAGTCGTTGAACAAGAAAAGTAGGATATTTCATCATGGAAGGGAAAATTGTATCATCAATACAGTTTCTATTCAAGGGTGTTTTCGCTTATTTGATGCCTACTTTATTAAGTTACTGCCACTTTTCTGAAGCATGAAAAGCTACAATCTTTATACGCTCCCTACTGTTGTGATTTGGACAGTTTAGAATCATGGCACACTATGAGGCAGAATGGAAGCCAAAATAATACCTTCAGCAGCTGGTTGCAATGATTGAAACATTCAAAATTTCCTTTTACGAACTATATAAGCTTTGTGATATTGAAATGTTCATATCCCCATCAACGGTTGCTTGCGACAAACCTTCGAAATCTAATTGGTGACGAGAGGTTAAGTGCTCTATCTGTTCTGTCCTTTGCAAAATCTATGGATTTAAAAAAAGGGTGTGGCTGCTCATAAAAACAGAAGTATTTTATCGTAGTTTCTTGGTGTGGATCATTCTCTCGTCTTAGCAACACGTTAGTCACACTGTTTACATTGAAATAGCGTTACGCGTAGTATTTATACGAATATCCAGCGAGTTGATAATGTAATGAGTGTAGTTTGTATGGTGTATTTTGTACTCTTCACACGAATAGTAAGACTCTGATATTTTTCCACTCAATAATAGCTTAGGAAAATAAACAATACAATTATTGTATTTTATTTGACATAAAAGATTGGTGCCTAAAAGTACTTTTGTATATGATGTAACAAAATGCAACATCTCATTGATTTATCTTGAGTTCTGACTGTAAAATATGCAAGCGGTAAAATTATACCCTAAAAGTATGAAGTAAGTACATTTTAGTTGGTTTTTGTTAGCCCCCCGAGAATTTGACTCCGAAATCTGTAGCCCCCCACTTATTTCAGGCTGGCGCCGTTACTGGGTGGAGGACAAAGCACATGCTGTCTCCAAGGCTTCTACCAATTAATCCATGTTTCTCCTAATCCATGAAGCTACGAAACAATGTATATACAGTGTGGTCCACAAGTATAGAAACACCCATATAAAACAAATATGGACGATGAAACACGAATAAAACACGCCGATAAATGATACAAGGAAGGAGGGGAACCAGATAGGGTATATAATCAACATGGCGGCTCTCTCGAAGTCAACCATCTACTATTCAACTTCAGTTGTTTAATGGGAAGGTGGACGCGTGACATATCAGAACAGGCTAGAATTTCAAGAGAGAGCTTGGTATATTTCATTTTCGTGTAACTTTAATCCTAAAGCTGTTTAAAACCGATCATAGCACTTAAGAGCCTCTACCGACAAACTTCGGTTATAAAGAGCTTTAGGATTCAAGTTTCTCATCGATGACGCTAATTTTAAAAAAAATCAGAACCTGGGGCAGGGACCTTCCCCGGCCCTTCGGTTTCGGCGCCATGCTATTGTATAATCGCTGCTTTCAGAAACATTGCTAATGACGGTGTTTTGTGTATTATGTGGATAGCGTGTGCGCTAAATGTATTCATTCTCGTACTGTTTGCACAAGCAACACATACATCATCTCATAAATGCATTACACTGTTACATACGTAAACTGTTTATAGGACGGAAGTAATGTGTATTTTGGGGCAGGTGCTTCTAAGGGAATATATGTAATGTAATTGTAACGTGTTATGCTTGCACTGGTCTCCAGTGTTAGGAGGCGTGGAATATATTCAGTGGTGAAACGTGGGCCGTATATTTACATCTGCGTATACTCTGTTTTGTGTTTTGACGGGTAAAGTTTTCAAGTTACAATTTCCTGCTCGAATGAATATGTCAGCGAAAAGTTCACACTAAATGTTGGGCATGCACAAGAAATGATTAATTAAAATTAGGGTTGATGCAAATACATGCAAAATGAATGAATAATTACAATTAGAGTTGCCAACTCCATTGATGAAAATTCCAGCATTTCCTTAACATATTTTATATTCTCTTTTGAAAAATGTGCTGCAAGCTCAAGTTCGCTATTGAAATATACTGCCATGTCATCAAGCACGCGGTCTAAGTAAAGTCCCTGCTCTTATGTAGTTGTTTCCTTAAACATATTGAAGTAATAAATGCAATCTCGATTAACAGTATTGAAATATATTCGTTGATATATTTTTCCATGAGGTTTGGTTAGCTACATACGCACAGAGTGACGCCAGGAACAAAAGACCGCTAAAGCTGTCAAGTATAAAACTTCGGAAATATTATTTCTGTTTCGTAAGTACCATGCCTTTTGAAATTCAGATATGAAACTTTGTTCATTGCCACTTCATTACAGACCATTTAAAATACAGACATGTTTGAGATGAACTGCTTGTGTGGTATTCCGATGAGCCTTGCCTTGAAAAGTGGTGAGACAGTAGAAGATACAGATGATAAACCTTGGGTCTTATATTTCCTGCAACGGTCGCAGAGATCCACAACGATGTCGTAGATGAGTGGTACCAGAGTGTCCCCACCATCGTCCACTGTTTGTCTTGTCTTTTAGGCAGTGCGTCAACCCATGGTCTGTTGTCATGTCTCATAGTCGTCTAATAGTCTAGCAGAAAGTAAGTAAACCTTACTTTGAAATATACTTCCTAACGATCCATAGCAGAAACTAATAATTATGACAGAATGAAACCAAAGAATCCTCATATATACGTACAATTATCAATTTGGAATGTTAAACAAGATGTTTTTGATTTGATAATCAACCCTCTTTTTGCAACGGTTAGAAAAATCAACTCTTAGAGGGAATAGTTTATTAGAAAAATGTGAGAGCCATCTAGCGAGCAACTTTGAAAATAGATTCCTGGGTTGGTTGCGGCCAAGCTCGTAGGAGGCAAGGCTGAATAATTAAAACATGTTACTTCCTCATATATCACGTGATGTATCTCGGATGTGGTTTTCTCAGGCTGCCTATGTTTTACGAGATAATAAATAGCGTTCTACTCGACTTCCAAACTACCAGCACGCTGCCAGTCTCATATATTAAACGCCAGGCGTCACTGTGCACCCAAACTTGGGGATCACATACCGAGAACCCATTAAACCCTTCTCCTACCCCCCTCCCTCCCTCTTTGCCTCTCCCAACTCACTCCTTCTTTCATGTGTGTTGGGAAGAGGCTTTCTGTTATTTTAGCGTTTCTCTTCAACTCATCCATCGTTTCTTAGCTTCCCTTTAACCATGCTTCGGGGTGTAATATTAAGATAGCTTCTCTCAACATATTGGCCTTGTTCAACATGAAGATTCTGCATAAAGGCGAATTCCGGTTTCCAGTGGATGAACATGGCATAGAAGCGCATTCCTCAGAACGTTGCTTTCTATCAACAGTAGCCTGTGCCTCTTCTCGTCCCGTTAGTATATTATATGTCCAGCGAAAACTGAGTAAGATTTGATTCAGAAGTTCCCGGACTGCCATTAAAAAATAGTGTATTTTAAACTTAGCAGTAGCAGCGCCAGAAAAAAACCTAATCTGTGAAAGAATTTAGGATCGCAGTGGCTCACAGGTCCTAATATACACTCCATGGGTGCCTGGAGGGTCGATGTGGAGGCGAGGGGTTGTCACCCGACTCCCGCCTCATCTTGGGAAAGAAAAAATTGGCTACCTGTTCTTCCATTCACAATTTTATTTGCAATCTTTTTTCTGGTTTCCTTTCCTTATATCTTCTATGTAGCTTTCAATCGTCTCTCCTTAATGTTCAAGCGAGTATGTTCGTACTTACTTCCTTTGTACTTGGTCATTTCTCTTTCTGCGTTGTTCATCCCGCTTTTTGTTTCATTTCCGTCTTTATTCTCTCGCTCTCTAACTAAAATTCTTGTTACTGCTCTTCTCTCTTTTTCTCCTTGTGTCTCTCTCTTCTCTTTCCTATTTACCCTCTTCCTCTCTTGTTTACTATTCCTTTCTCTCTATGGCTTCTTTCTTTGTTTTTCTTTTCTCTCTCTTTCTCTTGTCTTTCTCCTCTTTCTCCCATTTTACCCTCTTTCCCTGTCGATTATTTTTCCTTTCTCTCTGTCGCAGTGTCGCTTATTTATTTGTCTATCTATCTTTCTCTCTCTCTCTCTCTCTTGCTTCATCATTATCAATCTCCTCCTATCTATCTCTGTTCGTTTGTCTCACGTGTCTATATTTATCATTTCTTCTCTTCTTCCTCTTTCCTGTCGCCTTCTATTTGTCTCTCTCTACTATCTCTCTCCCTCTCTGCTCTTTCCCGTCTCCTCTTCTCTCTCTCTATGTCTTTGTGTGTGTGTCATTTTTTCCTTTTCTTCTCTTCCCATTTTCTCTATCGCTTTTTTATTTCTCTCCTTCTCTCGCTGGCTTCTCTAATTCGCTCCCATTTCTCTGACCTCCTGAAAAAATTCCCGTGTCCTCCCATGAGCTCCTCCATGGATCCTCAGCGACGTCTACTCTTTTGGCATTTGCAAAACAGTCTGTTTCTACGCGTCCATACTGAACATACCTATATCAATACTTGGTTGTCCAGGAGACACCGATGTGTCTTTGTTCCTGCACATCCCTCCTCTACGCCTCAAAATCGCCACCAATCCTCAGGCAGGAGTCAATGCATTGAGTACAAAAGCAAGCATCAAGCTACCGAAGTGCCTGCGGGACATTTCCCGTCCGCTTCGAATCGTTCTGGTTTTTGGTTTCCACTGCGAGAGGTGACCGAACCTTCAATCCATACTAAAGAGAAGAGTCCCGAGTCATGTTTACGATATACTCGGCCGTTTCTTGCGACGAGAAATTGAATCCCAAGTCAAAACACGTTCGAGTTTCTTCGCTGCTCTTCAATCCACATTTCGTTTTGTTTTCTCTCTCTCTCTCTCTCTCTCTCTCTCTCTGTGTATCTCTTCATTGTTTCCCTGTATATATATATACACACACACACACACACATAATACATATATATCCACACATAAACACACAAGTATATATACGAGGGTGATGTGCGTCTACGCGTAAACAACGATAGTCTACAATCTACACGTAGACTATTTTATACACGTAATGACGTAATCTATGTAAACAACATGGCGAAAGGTAATAACTTAGCAAAGGGCGCCGTGGAATTAAAAGAAAATTATACTGTGTATCAGTTGCTGATGTGTGAGGAGAACTTTTCATACTCTTTCTTCCAAATTCGAACAATTTCTCACCTAGGAAGAAACCTAATATAGGAAATATTCTAGTGTTTTATTGGGAAAAAAGACCACTTTTCCCTCACGACTGTCATCTGTTGTTGTTTTTTGCATACTATTTATTTTCTTCCATAGCTGATAATAGAAGAGAAGAGAAATTTTGTTGTAAATAGGATTCTTTTCAGTTCGTTAAAGGTAAAAAAAAAAGGTAAAGTGTTCCCCTGTGCATAGCACCACGTCATGAAGGCGTATAGGGGGTGTGGGGGTAACGCCCCACACTTTCTTGATCCGGTCGTGAGTTCCTCATTCTCACGTCAGTTCGTTACGAACCAATATAGTTGAAAATGTCACTTTCTTTTCATGAAACCCTTGAAAATTAATTTTAATGCACTTTAGATTGTCTACGTAGTCTATGTAAACTAGAACCCAATGTAATCTACGCGTATATATAAACAATGCAGATCATGTGTACCAGATGTTTAATAGGGAAACGAACAAAACTCCCGAAAGATCGGATCATTCTACATGAATTTACAAGTTTGAAGGCATACATTAGTATTATAACAACAAAAGAGGCTCATACTAATGTAGGGAGGAGACTATTCCCAACAGTTTCCACCATCTCTCTGTGGCATTCCCTGGCATTTCTCTCCCGAAGAAAGGTTATTTTGATACACAAACTCTATTCACGGCGTGGCACGGTGGTTGACTCAACAATGAATTACCAATGCCGTCTGTACGTAACAGTTCATCAAACTGCCATCTAGTGACATGTTCACATACTACGGGTGTCATGTTCATGAGCAGCTGGGAACAGTATTTGCACCTTGGGAAATACATGGTAACAGCACCAAACCAGGCCTGCCTAACCTATCCACGTAGGTACATAATAGTATAAATAAGCATGTAAATAGGTTAGGAAAGTTACATTTTGTTTATTTAAGCTATTATATGCATACGTGGATAGATTAGGCACGTCAGGTTTGGTGCTGTTAGCATGTATTTTCCAAGGTTCTAATGCTGTCCCTAGCCGCTCATATCATGTTCTCTGGGACATACGATCATATTGTGGTACTACCATCCGAGGAAAAAAAAAATATAGTTGTCATGGCTTATACGTCAGCCCTCGTATATATCCAGCTTCTATCCCCAATTCTGTTTCCTATTATCTTCATTATTCTTTTTTCTCTTTCCTTCCTCATTCTCAATTTATTCTCTCTCTCTCTCTCTCTCTCTCTCTCTCTCTCTCTCTCTCTCTCTCTCTCTCTCTCCGTCTGTCTCTGTGTCTTATTCTCTACTTCAGTGTTTCTCAAACTATGGCACATGTACCACTACTGGTACACGAGCTTGGGATAAAAAAGTATCGTAATATCTCCGGTATCCTATTATTAATACATATTGATATTTCTTGTTTTAATGTCAATAAAAGAAGGTAATCCAAATACAGTTTTAGAATTATAAAATTATTAGTTTCTATTATTTGGCAATATAATCATGAAACATGAAATGTGAAATGTTACCACTCAAAACCCAATAACATTGCTTGGTGGTACGGTGAAAGTATTTTGTTTATGGTACGCAATGTTTAAAAGTTTGATTGATTCGTTTGCCTTATTTTACTTCGCATGTCTGCCACTTTTGGCTAACTGCGAAGATTAGACAAGCGATGCTTGATGAAGGGACACTCACAAAGAACACCTATACCCAGGCCGGGATTCGAACCTGGGACCCCTGGTCTCGTATCACGCTGTGCTAACCGCCACTGAGCCGGCTTTAAAAGTTTGAGAATCTCTATCGCATTATTTCTTCCTCTTTCTGTTGCTCATAATTCATCCCTTCTCTTTCTCTCTCTCTTATATTCTCTGTCTGTTCTTAACTCTATCTTATTTTTGCTGTTCCTTATTCTCTTTGTTTTTATCTTTCTGCTTCATGTTCTTATATTCCCTCTCTATTTCTTATTCTCGGCTTTATTTTCCCTTTGTTCGTTATTCTATTCTCAATCTCTCCTTTTGTGTGTTTCTTATTCTGTTTTATTCCCTTTTTGTATGTATTTCTACCTCTCAACCCCTCTTTGTACCTCTTTCTGTTCATCGTCATCGCTCCCTCATTCTGTTTCCCCTCATTTCCCATCTCTATTTCCCTTATTTTTCTTGTTTCTTCCATCTAACTCCCTGTTTTCGTCTCTGTAGTAATGGCTACCGTTGGCCATCGTGCACGAAAACACTACACCCGTGCAAAAACCCATAAGGTTCGAATTACATAGGTTTTACTGTAGGATATTTTCCCCTTTGTGCTCCCGCTTCATTCTCTCCGGAAACTCATTCTGAAGCGTCTTTGCAGATTCACTGGAAGATAACCCCTTCCTCTTATCTCCAGTCGCTTCTTCCTTCAATTACTTTCGGGCGTCTTCGCTACGGATAAGGACTTTATACTCCCCCCGCCCCCTCTTGGCTGCGCCGTAGAGTAATAATATATGTCAAGAAGGCGAACAAGTTCTCGGGGGCAAAAATCCCCTTGGTTTTACGATGGCCGCGGTAAGCTGCTCGCAGCTTTAAGGAGTGATTTTGATCTTCAATTCGCTCCGTTTCAAGGGGCAACGGAATTAAATTGCAAGGGGGCTTCTATACGGGTTATTTTAGCTCGTGATAACCGTTTAAATTGGCCCAAAATTGAAGCAAATACGATGCTAAGGGAAGCGGAATGGTAGCGTAACAGAAGAGGTTGTGTGAGGGCGCGCATCGTCATGTTGAAGGTAACTTGAACACATTGCTACATGCAAAGATGAAGTAAAAGCAAAAACTGCCGTGGAAGTTGTAATATCTTCAAGGGAATTTAACAATTATTACATTCCTGAAGTTTTTATTTAAAATGTGCATGATCAATTTGAGTAAAGTCCATTTATAATTAAGTATGTTTTTTTTCTTTACGGATAAATACTCACAATGTATTTTGGATTGTGCAGGACGCACAATGAATTTGAGACAATTCATTCAGAAAAGAAGTATTTGTTTTGAAATTTCGGTCATGGACGAAATCGGAGATAAAATTATTTTATTTGTATTATGCTATTTTACGCTGCCATTTAAGGCTAATTGCCATAGTAACGATGAATAATGATATGATGAATCGATCGACACTCACAAAGAACACCCATGCTGGGGTTTGAACCAGCGAACTTCGGTAGCTAGATCGAAAGTCATCCACTTAATTCACTTGGCCAATGGGTTAACCAGAAATAGGGTAATGTTGCGCACACTAACCCACCATGATAACGGGACAGTATGGTTAAATTGGAGATTGGGGTTCCCTAGAGTTAAGTAGTTATTGGAGCATGTCCATTATTTGATAGTGAAGATTGGATTTGACCTAGAGAACTCAAATTGGTGTCATTCTCTTCTGCTTTCAAATGAGCTTTAATTTGAAATGCAACATCAGTGTGGAATTTGAATTTTGTAATTTCTAAAAACTTGAAAGTAAGTTTCTTTGAAAATCTCAAAAACACAATTTTTAATTTTTTTGAAAAAATATATGATTTGAAGACATCAATGCTCTTTACATAATTAAGTATTTTGAAGCATCCAAAAGTTCCCAGCAACTACGGAAGGTGCATTGATTCGTTAGTTTTGTTGCCTATGTGTTTGCAAGATAAATTAGGGTCTAAATGTGAGGGAGCAAGCTCCTCCTTAATGGCCATCACTGTTGGAAATGAGAACAAATTATGTGCAGTTGTTCTGAAGCTGCTGTATGAAACCATGTCTATGTTCATATGTAAATTAGGGGGAATAAAGGAGGGGCGAAAGAACTTTGGTGCCATGGAAGTTTGTATTCTTCTAATACAGTGATATTCAGTGGTTCCGGGCACACACTATATACGCCCCTTTTCCATACCCATCAATACAATGATACAGTGAGTACCGAAACACAAATTTTCGTTATGCATAAATCTTCATGAAGTTTAGAATAAGATTCCTGTTACTTAATGACTTGCCCTCGTACATTTTTCAATTTGCTTACCTGATATTAGAAGTGATAAATTTAGGTATTTTAATATTACTTGTAGTCCAAAAATTATAAAGTAGAGTAATATGAAGACTCCAACATCAACCACTCAGCATATAGTTGTGGTTATGACATGGAAGTCAACAAATTTAGCAAATTTCGCACACATTACAATACAAAAATTTAATTTCCATAGCAACCCATTTCCATTCCATGAAATGTTGCACACAAATAGTCAATTGATATCTTGAAATCATATATTTTTTTAAAAAAAATTAAAAATGCTGTTTTTGAGATTTTCAAAAAAAAAATTATTTTCAAGTTTTTTTAGAAATTACAAAATTCAAATAGCACACTGACGTTGCATTTCAAATTAATGGTCATTAAAAGCAGAAGAAAATGACACCAATTGCAGCTCTCTAGGTCAAATAGTTTTTGATCTACAGCTGTTTAAAGATTTCAAAATGTTATCAAATTTTGCTTGTTTGAAAGTCAACAACTCAAAAACTAAGAGCGGAAAAGATCTGAAATTTGGCAGTTTTCGTCAACTTTACTGGTACTACCACTGCACCAAAAATTTATTAATTTCTGAGATATCAAGGTTCAGACCCCGGTTGATTCGGCATTGATTGATCCACGCAATTATTCTGTGTTGTATTTCCGAACTTGAATTTTGGAAACAATTCTCAATACGAGTAGTAGCTGAGATGGGTACAAAAAATATATGTAACAGTCTTCAGTGGTTATACGCAATGCTGTTTACTAAACCTTAGAAGGGTTATTTTACTCTGATATCTCCTGCTGTTAACGAAGAATTAATCGTTTTAATAGTAAGGATGACTTATAGAAAACTTGAATGGAAGGCGTATCCCATTTTCCGCCCAATTTTTGGATTCTAAAGAAATGCGAGTTACATATGGATCAATACCGTCATAGCATTACTTTAATTATTGATTAACCCTCGTATAAATATAAAAATGCGAATATTAAGAGACATGCACCGAACACTTTATTCATTCTGTTCTAAATTACCATTAAACGAACATTTGCTCTACATGTTTAATAACACCATAAAGCAGCAACCCTTCCTGTGCTTTAGACACCATCAAATTGGTTCACTTTGTACAATTCCGCCATTGAATTTAGCACTCACTCGAAAATGTTGAATTTTTGCCCCTTTTTGCTTCGCACCCCCTTTCACCCTCGAAAGGAGAAAGCAAGATTTTTTGAATGGGATCCCCGTTTCCATTAGTTACCACCCTTCCTTCTAGGGGCGCTGGTTCAGCTCACATCAATCACGTGACTCTCCCACAATCTGGGGTTGGGTTGAGTCTCCCCCAGAATGAGGCACCTTCCTGCTATTGAAATGTTGTTAGCGAAGAATCAACATGCATCAACATTTTTTTTTTCAATTCGGTCCCTTCATTTTCTTCAGAAGCATAACAGGGTGAGGGTGGGGTTGGGGGGTGAGGGAAATTCTGCGTGAATAAATTCTGTCTCATTCTTGTTGTGTCATGAGTATTCAATCATATTGTGGGTGTTGGTTTCCCCCCAGCATCGAGAAATAAATAGTCGCTTTTTGTTTGCTCATGACTGTTTAAAAGTAGAGGGGTGGGGGGACATTTGTTACGTCTGTCAGCAGGAAGAAGCGAAGGTGCACCTTGATAGGACATGGGGATTTGTTTTGTCCTTCCCCCTTCAGAAACGTTATAATTTTACTTCCCCTTCGTCCAGCGTCTTGATTTCTCTTTTGTTTCGTGTTCGTTCATAGTTACTGTGAAAGGAAGGGGATTCTATACCCTGTCCCAAGAAACTGTGGAGCGAGGCTGCTCATAGCATCAGAGAAGCCAAGGAAATCGATTGGCCAGAGCGAAGCTGTGCACGCTGCTGGGAAGACTCCCCTCCACGGAATTCTGTTCCCTCTCGCGTGTTCATTGGTGGAGCCGTCTCGCGTCACTACTTGCACAGAGACCTGTTTTCGTTCGACTGCTCCACAGTTAGATGGGACAGAGTATAATGGGAAAATTAATTCTATACCCTGTCCCGGCTATCTCTGGAGAAAGCGAATGAAAACAACTCTCCGCGCAAGTAGTGACGTGAGACGGCTCCACCAATGAACACGCGAGCGGGAACGGGATTGCGTGGAGGGGGAAAGCGACGGCTGTTACCAGTCTTCGAGCAGCGTGTATTGCTTAGCTCTGCACACTCGATTTCCCCCCTTCTATGGCGCTATGTCCGGCTTTGCTCCACAGATTCCGGGGACAGATTATATACATCAGCAACCACGTCGCTAGGCAGCAGTGGACAGGTGTCACGTGATGGTGCAGAGCCGATCTCCGTGGCGAAGTGGTTATTGCAGCACCCTACGATGCCAAGGTTCCCGGGTTCGAATCCAGACCTGACCATGGGTGTTCTTTGTAGGAGCCCCTTCATCAATTTCATCATCCTCATCGTCGCGATTAGCCAAAAGCGGCAGAGAAAGGATGGTAAATAACAATAATCAAATCAAGTAATGGTGATGACAATGCGAGCGTGTTAGGATATCCTTTCGATTGGATTTACAGTCATAGCTGTAGTCGCGGGTACACGGACGTGTACACCGTATAAACCCTGGTTAACATTCCTCATTAGCGTATATTCTGCTATAATGCCTATTATTTCTACTTTTGTTTTGCATATATCTATTTATGTAATTTGGTCATTACTCCAGTGAGATTATTACTGTCAAATACTTCCGGATTCACGTAATCAGGACCATAATCTTGAGAAAACCCACCAGTTGATCAGTTTTAGCCTCAGATACAGTGGCGGTAATTAGGGGGGCAGTTATACCCCCACTTTCGTACTATGCTATACCTTATCTACTAACGGAAAATAAACTGTGCTTGCCCCCCTTGTTTTGGCACCTGGCACGCGACTTCCTCCAGTTTTGGAACCCAATCGCCGCCACTGCTCAGGTATATGAAGCTATGGCTTCAAAATTATCTTCTAGTTCTCTGAATGTTAGAGGCAGTGGCGTGCCCAGGATTTCAGAAGAGGGGTGGGGGTGGCTACGTAGCTATACTTTTTAATTAGTCCTCATTTTGCCAACTTTTGACGTGTTTTACAAATTCTCGGCCAAATGGGGGTTATAAACCCAACCAAACCCCCCTTGGGGACGCCACTGGTTAGAGACAATAGTTGTACATTAGCATGCAATGTTAATTGGACACTATCCATTGGTTTATATTGTGTAGTAGTTGTGGTGTGTTTGTGTTTATATTGTGTTATAGTTGTGATGTGTTTGTGTGTGTCTTGTGTAGTAGTTGTGCTGTCTAATGTGTTTGTGTTTATCTTCTGTAGTAATTCCTCCATTCATATTGGGGGTTAGGCGTAGAGCTGACAACTCTGCACTGTAAAAAGACATGTCAAGAAACAGAATATAAGGCCATGGATGTTCCCAAGGTAAAATATTCCGGAGGTAAAATAGCCCCCGTTCGGATCTCCGGGTGGGGACTACTTTGGGAGGTCCCTGGACTAAGGATATGATCTACATTAGGAATAAGGATATTAAATGAGGCACCTGGAATGTTCTGAGCCTTTACCGGCCTGGGGCATTTCAGTGTACAGTTAATGAGATAGTTAAGTATAAATTAGATGTAGTAGCTGTCCAGGAAGTTAGGTGGCCAGGAGAAGGGAATTGTAAAACTAAAAATTATACTTTTTTCCATGGTGGTACTGAAAATCATAATTTTGGAACAGGCTTTTTTATAAATAATAGAATTATTTCGGCTCTTAAAACAGTAGAATTTATTAATGATAGGATATCATATGCAGTTATACAGGGTAGGTGGTGTAAAATTATTTTAGTAAACATACATGCACCAACGGAAGATAAAGATGATAATACTAAAGATGATTTTTATACAGAGTTAGAACAGGTCTTTGATAAATTTTCTCAGTATGATATGAAAATTCTGTTAGGTGACTAATGCACAGATTGGCAAAGAAGAGACATTTAAACCCACGATTGGTAAAGAAAGTCTTCATGAATTAAGTAATGATAATGGTATAAGATTGATTACTTTTGCAACCTCAAAGAATCTAATTGTGAAAAGTACCACTTTTAAACATAAAGATATCCATAAATATACCTGGTCTTCTCCAGATGGTAAAACTCATAATCAGATAGATCATATTCTCATTGATAAGAGAAGGCATAATAGTATAATTGACGTTCGTACACACAGAGGTGCTGACTGTGCCAGTGACCATTATTTAGTAATTCCTAATTAAGAGAAAGACTCTCAGTGATAAATCATAAGCAACAAAATCTAAAAGTTCTAAAATTTGATACAGGAAAGTTTACTGATGAAAGAATTAAGAAAGATTACCAAATTAAACTGCCAAATAGATTTGATGTTTTGCAGGATTTAAATGATGATGAAAATATAAATGAAACAGACGTAAATAAGAATTGGGAGCACATACGTCATGCCATAGAATCAGCAGCTAAAGAAAGTATAGGATACCATAAACCGAGAAAAAGTAAGCCATGGTTTGATAATGAATGTCATAATCTAATAGAAATAAGAAATCAGGCTAGACTTAGGTGGTTAAATAACTCTGATGATACAAATCTAAACAATTATAATAGAATAAAGCGAGAAGTTGACCGCAAGTTTAGAAGTAAAAAAAGAGATTACTTGAAAAGCAAAATTAACGAAATTGAAACAAACAGCAAAAATAAAAATATCAGAGATTTATATAAAGGTGTAAATGGGTTTAGAAAGGGGTGGCAACCTAAAGTAAACTTGATAAAAGATAAAGACGGCGATTTTCTAGCTGACCCAAGCGATATTCTAAATAGATGGAAGAACTACTTTAATGACCTTTTAAATGTCCATGTAGGAGATAAATCAGAAGTGAATGAAGTCTACACAGCAGAACCTTTAGTTACAGAACCTAACTTGACTGAAGTTAAAGATGCTATTAAAAGGCTAAAGAATAACAAAGCACCTGGCATTGATTTAATACCAGCTGAGTTAATTAAATATGGTGGAAATTCATTAATATGTCAAATTCATAAATTAATTTGTTTAATATGGAATAAAGAAGAAATCCCTCAACAGTGGAAAGAATCCATAATTGTTCCTGTGTTTAAAAAAGGTGATAAAATGAACTGCAATAATTACCGTGGAATTTCTCTACTCTCAACAACATACAAAATATTGTCTAACATTCTTTTAACAAGACTAACACCATATGCTTATGAAATTATAGGTGATTATCAATGTGGATTTAAACGTAACAGATCAACTACAGATCAAATTTTTCACATTAGACAGACACTTGAAAAAAAGTGGGAATATAATCAAAATGTCCATCAGATATTCATTGATTTCAAAAAAGCATATGATTCGGTCAAAAGAGATAAATTATATAATATATTAGTAGAGTTTGGAATACCTAAGAAGCTTGTTAGTATGATAGAAGTATGCACCAGTGAAACAGAAAGTAAAATTCGTGTGGGTATTAAGATGTCTGACAAATTTACAATTCATTACTTACTTACTTACTTAGTCGCGTCCTCTTCTACCTGCCGGTGTCGAGGGGTTACAGAGAGTTCTCCAGACGTTTCTGTCCATCGCCTTTTCCTGTGCCTCTTTCCATCTTATGCTTCGTTTCTCCAAAATCTCTTTGACACTCATATTCCATGTCTTTCTTGGTCTTCCTTTTGGTCTTGTTCCTTGTGGACGTGCTTCCCATATCTGCTTTGGCAGTCTCGTCTCACTCATTCTGCTCAAATGGCCGAACCATCTAAGTTGATTACGTTCAACTGTTTCTTGTAGTGGCTGAGCATTTAACGATTGCCGAATGGTTTGATTCCTTATCCGATCTTTCCTGGTTTTCCCACTTATTCTTCGAAGGTACCTCATTTCCATTGTTTGTACACTTTGCAGGTGTTTTCCAGTCAATGTCCAATTTTCACTGCTATATGTAAGTGTTGGTATATAAATTGTTTTGTATACAGTGAATTTTGTTTGGGTAGATATTTCTTTTTTGCCTATAAATCCTCGGTTTATCATTTGATATAGCTTTCCTGTCTTCATGATTCTATCTCTTATTTCTTCCTCTTCTTTTCCTTGACTGTTTATAATTACTCCAAGATACTTGAAATTTATCACTTGTTCTAATGGTTCATTATTCAGTTTTATCTTATGGTTTGTCTTTTCTCTGCTGATTATCATTGTTTTAGTTTTCTCCTTATTTATTTCCATATTCTTCTTCTTTAATTCTTCATTAAGAATATTTAGATTATATTGTAAACTAGCCTGTGTGTTAGCTATTAGTATAATATCATCAGCGTATATGAGCTCTGTTAGTTTAATTGATTTCATATTCCAGTATCCTACATGAAATTGTTTCATTTTTATATGGCATTCCTTTATTACTTCATCTAATAGTATTATAAATAGATATGGTGATAGTATATCTCCCTGTTTAACTCCTGTTGTTATTTCAAATTCCTCTGACTGGTGGTTTCTCGTCCTCACGTAACATCTGCATCCTTTGTACCAACTTTGGATTGCTTTTATTAGGTTTTTATCCACTCCTTTCTTCTCTAAGGATTTCCATATCTCATTCCAAGGAACTCTATCAAAAGCCTTTTGTAGATCTACAAAACATACATGTGCCTTTTTATTGTATTCTATTGTCTTGTCTGTTATTTGTTTGAGGGTGAAAATATGGTCTTGTACACTTCTTGCTGGTCTAAAGCCTGCTTGACTTTCTTCCAATTGCTCTTCGACATATTTTCTGAGTCTATTCTCCAGGATTCTTGAATATATCTTCCCTGGCACACTGAGCAATGAGATTCCCCGATGGTTTCTACATTCTCTATTATCCCCTTTCTTGAAGATTGGGATTATTACTGATATCTCCCATTCCTTCGGTACAGTTTTCTTTTCCCATATAACATTCAGTAGGTTCAAAAACAGTTGCTCTCCAGCATTTCCCATGTATTTAAGCATTTCTGGTGTTAAACCATCATGTCCACTAGCCTTACCTAACTTCATTTTCTTTAATGCTGCTTTTAATTCTTCTACTTTGATATCATTTATTTCCTCTTCTTCATCCTCCATTTCTATATCTTCTGTTCTTTCGTTTCCTGTTTGAACCTCCGTCCTGTTAGTTTGTGTTTCATCCTTCAGCAATTCTTCGAAGTATTCCTTCCATCTTTGCATGATTTCTTCTGGTTTTGTTCTTAGTTTACCATCTTTTCCTTTTATGTATTTTAATGGGCTCTCTTTATCTTTTCTCAAGGTCTTTAAAACTTTGTAGAATAGTTTTTGATTTTCTCGGCTGTTCTCTTCCATACTTTCCCCAAATTTTCTCCACGAGTTCTTTTTAGCCTCTAACACTTTCTTTTTAACTATATCCCTTTGCCTCCTATACTCTTCGAAGCTTTCTAAATCATTAATTGATAGGTACTTTTTCCACAGTATTTTCTTATGCGTGACTTCTTCTTTCAGCTCATCTGTCCACCATGCCGTTCTTTTCATTTTGTTTCCAATGTATGTTGTCCCGCAGCTTTCCTCTGCAGACTGTAGCAAAATCTTCTTAAATTCATCCCACAATTTATCTACGTCTCTTTCTTCCTTTTCATGTTTCTCTTGTATCTTTGCTTCTATTAGTTGCTGATATTTTTCTTTAACTTTTGTATCTTTTAATTTGTATGCCTTTATTCTTATTTTATTTTGCTTTTCCTGTCTTCTTTTTCCATTAGTTTTTAGCACTCTACTTCTTTGTACTACTCTTTCCATTATTAATAGTTTATGGTCGCTCCCAATTTCCGCCCCTCTTTTGACTCTGGCATCTCTTATCTTTCTCATTGTATTTCTCTCTACTATGAAATAGTCAATTATAGATTTTTCCCTTCTTGTTGGTTCTTCCCTGGTGTATTTATGGATTTCTTTATGTGGGAATTTAGTATTTACCACTACCATGTCGTTTGTTACACATAATTCTAAGATTCGTGTACCATTATCATTTAATGTCTCTTCTCCATGTTGTCCTATTACCTGTCTCCATTCTTCCGTATTGTTTCCTACTCTTCCATTTAGATCTCCTACTATCAATACTTCTTCCTTTCTTTCATCTATGATTTTCTGTAGTGAATCATAGAACATGTTTTTATTCTCTACTGTATCATCTTCATTTGGACCATAAACTATTATCATTACTATATTTTCTTCTTCTTCTTTAATGTTAACAATCATTATTCTCTCACTTATGAATTCCCAATCTATTATATTGTTTTTCTTTTCTTCGTGGATCAGAAGTGCCACCCCTCCTCTAGCTCTTTCCATTCTCGGTACTCCACTATATATCAGTATATATCCGTCATCTAACTCAATTTCTCCATTTCCTTTTTTCTTGGTTTCAGTTAGGGCTAAATATTTTACTTTGGTGTTCTTCATTTCTTTTACTATTTCAACTTCTTTTCCGTTAAGGCCTCTGATGTTCCAAGTTCCAAAAGTCGTATACCTTAGTCCTCGCCAATTATCTTTCCTGTAGATCCGTCCGGCCAACTCTCTGTCTTTTCTTTTAATCATCTTTATTTAAGAAGTGTAGGTGATTGGCCTGCAGCTTCCTAGCATAGTGAAGGGGCTGCCTTCTTATTTCTGCTATGCCAGCAATGGGGTTTGGTGGTGTCTCCCCTTTCTTTTGTGGGCTCTATGCTCCAACCTCCACTTCCTTGGAGGACCTGGGATTTTCTGATAGGGGTTTACTCCCCTTAGAAGGATCGGCTTCTCTATGCCTAAGAGTTCCTTCCACCCTTTGGTTTTCTGTTGGGGTGACCTTCCCCTAGCCTTTGGAGATCCCTCTCCTCCCTGCAAGGCAGCAGGGGCAGTGCTTATTTAATGGCGGCACTTTCTCGCCATGTCGTAGTGCTGTTATAGGGCTTTTCTGGGGTTTTATGAGGATGATCTTGCCATAAACCTTCCTCCCCAGACCTCAACAGCACTACCGCCTCGGTCCGGGACTGCTTATTTGGTATTTCCTTATTCGCAGCTAACCACCATATCTGATGGCCGTTCGCTATCCGCCACCTGCGACCCGCCCAGTAGCTGAGGCTCGCCCTGGGATTTACAATTCATGATGGGTTAAAACAAGGAGATGCATTATCTCCATTGCTCTTTAATTTTGCCTTAGAATATGGTGTTAGGAAGGTAAAAGAAACTAACGAAGGACTAAAATTAAATGGTATGACTCAGTTCTTAGAATATGCAGATGATGTAGACTTATTAGGGGATGATATAAATACAATTAAGAATAATGCTAAAATATTTTTCAAAACTGCTAAAGAGATAGGTTTGGAAGTTAACAAAGAGAAAACTAAATATATCCTTACAGGCCGAAACCAAGTGTTAGGTAATAATCAAAATCTAATTATTGATAACAACTCGTTTGAACCAGTTTCCAAATTCAAATACTTAGGAGTAATATTAAAAAATGAAAATTATATTAAAGAGGAAATAAAAAGTAGGCTTAATTCAGGAAATGCATGTTACTTCTCTCTTCATAAACTTTTGTCTTCTCGTTTAATATCTAAGAAACTAAAAGTTAAAATATACAAAACAGTAATTTTGCCTGTAGTATTATATGGATGTGAAACTTGGTCTCTTACATTGAAAGAGGAACATAAATTGAGAGTATTTGAAAATAAGATCCTTAGGAAAATCTTTGGACCTAAAAAAGGGATGAGGAGACAGGTGAGTGGAGAAGGTTACATAATTTAGAACTACATAATTTGTATTCATGTCCAGATATTATTAGAATGATTAAATCAAGAAGACTTAGGTGGGCAGGCCATGTGGCACGAATGGGAGAGGAAAGAGGAGTTTACAGGATTCTTGTTGGGAAACCTGATGGTAAGAGGCCTGTAGGAAGGCCAAGACGAAAATGGAGGGACAACGTTGAGATGGACCTAAAGGAAATCGGTAAGGATGGAAAAGAGTATATACGAGGGTCACTATTTATATTTTGAGCCTTGGCAACACTGATTGAAGTTAGGCTCGATTTGACGTTTGCACGGAATCGTCTGGCATTATTGACCATAACGTACTTCAAATGTTTTTTCAATAGCTTCATTTGTGTTGTTTATGTTGCCTTGGAGATTGCGCGACAATAATAAAATGGAATTAACTCGTGAACATTTTCATACAATGATTTTTTACGATTTTCGACGAGGATTATCAAGACAAGAGTGCCTCGGTCAACTTACTTCCACATTTGGCGATGTAGCTCCATCCTTTGCCACTGTGAAACGCTGGTATAACGAATTTAATCGTGGCCGCCATTCGCTCACAGACGAGATTCGCGAAGGTCGTCCAAAATCAGTTGTTGTTCAAGAAAACATTGATGCTGTTCAAAACCTAATACTGCAAGATCGTCATGTGACATACTGTGAAATTGAGGCAACCATAGGCATTAGTTCCACCAGCATATATAAAATATTACATGATCATTTAGCTGTGAGAAAGGTATGTTCTCGTTGGATCCCACACAATTTGACAAAAACTCAAAAAGACGCTCGCGTCAATTGGTGCAAACAAATGCTCAATAAATACAATCGTGGTGCTTCAAAAGACGTATATAAGATTGTAACAGGTGACGAATCATGGATATATGCATATGAGCCGGAACGTAAACAGCAGTCGACTGTATGGGTGTTTCAAGATGAACCCAATCCAACAAAAGTTGTTCGCGCTCGAAGCACATCGAAACAAATGGTCGCCTGTTTTTTCGGGACAACTGGTCATGTGGCAACTGTGCCTTTAGAGGAACGTAGAACGGTCAACTCTGAATGGTACACAACAATTTGTTTGCCAGAGGTCTTCGGTCAAATACGGAAAACAAACAAACGCCGTCGGATCATTCTTCATCAAGACAATGCCAGCTGTCACACATCTCGTCTAACAACCGACTTTATGAACAGTCAAAAAATCGAATTGATGGGTCATCCGCCGTACAGTCCTGATTTAGCACCCAATGACTTCTTCTTGTTCCCGAATGTCAAGAATAAATTGCGTGGACAACGATTTTCGTCGGCGGAAGACGCCGTTGATGCGTTCAAAAACCATATTATGGAGGTGTCTCAAGAAGATTGGAAAAACTGCTTTGACAAATGGTTCGAACGAATGCAAAAGTGTATTGACCATAAAGGAGAATACTTCGAAAAACAATAAAGCAGTTTTCAATGCCAAATTCCTGTTTTTTCATTGTTAGGCTCAAAATATAAATAGTGACCCTCGTAGAACTTGCTCAAGATATGGAAAGATGGAAGGCCTGTGTTGCTGCAGCTATGAACCTTCGGGTTTAAGAAGACTAGAGAGTTAGTAGTTAGTTAGTTAGTTATTCTAACACCTCCATTTGACAGAGCACCTCTTTTCTCGTCTTCAGGTGATTTTTTTTTGCCTGTGGTGGGAATCGAACCTACGACATGCCTGTAATTGTACTACAAATCCGTTGATCTAACCAACTACTCCACGGCGCTCTCCAGAATTCTGTACTAATTCTTAGTCGATCTATGTCACTATTTGATAGGTTTATACGAGTATTACACTCTCAAGAAGAAGAAGACAACTTGCACGTTGTCAGGGTATATTCTGTTTTGTTGATTGGTAAGATGTTGGTAATGTGAATGAAGGCGAATGCACGGATTGTGTAAAATATTGTTTTGTGGTTAATAAAACCATATACTTGAATAACGAAGCCGAAATCATTGAACATGGTTCATCGCCTATTTTTAAACGCTCATCACTATTTCTAATTTTTGATGAAAGGGGACCACATGTGCTTGAATTATACACTGGGAAACGTAGTGTTAGGGAATAAGCATGTAAAAGTACTAGACAATGGAAAATGTTCCATTAACGTTCCATGCTAAAACTATCTTGCTTGCTGCAAATGATGCTAATTTAAGAACGTTCTTGTGATAAGTGTGATGACGTATCACAGGGGGCGCTGTGGAGGCCCTGAAGAAGATTTTATTGTTCAATGTATAAGTCTTGAAGGTATATTTCCTGCAAGTTTTCATTTGTAGTATTACTAGCAGTGTTATTAAATTTATTAAGAGTTAGCAGCTCGTAATTCTCAGAAGATATATCAACAAGGAAATAAAATAACACGCTATGCTGTATTTCGAACGTTCAAATATATATTTTACAGCGCCTTCGAATTGCAATATGCTTCGATTATGGCAATTATGGGTATTTTGTCATCAGAAATATCTAGAAATAAATTTCGGGGGGGTCCGAAGCAAGTGTCTCATAAATAATAATAATAATAATAATAATAATAATAAAAATGTTTAAATGAAAATAATTAAATTCTAATTAAATTAAATATAAATTAAAATATGTAAATTTATTGATATTGCCTTCTTGTTGTTACATGGTCTAGCTTGCGTGTACTTAAGATCGCCAACATTTCATAAAAGAAAGGAAATTATTTAAAATTAATTAAAAAAGGATCATCGATTATAGTACAATGAATGCTAAAAAGTACATTTTTATTAAATTATTTTAGAACTTGGTAAGTCTTTCTGGGGGGTCTGGACCCCATGGCCACCCCTCCTAAATATGTCCTTGATCATCATCACCATTCTAACATTAATGGCAAGTCTTTTTGCAGACATCAAAATGATTTCATCCATATATTTAATGGAATCGAAGGTTAATGGTAATATTATCTCGAAACAGCGTATAAGCTGCCTTCCGAAAAATTCTGGGACCACAATACTGTTTACAGCCAGATTTGTTTTTGCAGCTTTGCAAGAAATCGACAGTAGATGGAGATGGACGAAGATACACTACTTGACTACTCACTTGCATGTATGCCGTTATGTTCTTTTGCTGTGCTAGACCTCGTAAATATTTCATTATTACAATCTGTAAGAAATCAAGAAGTCCCTAGTTATGTCGAGGGTGAAACTCACATTTTAAAACCACATTTCCGTACAATACATTATCGAAACGATTTTCGACACTTGTAAAAGAAATTTGATGGATATTCGACAAAAATTACTAGCAAAATCCTTGAAATACTATTACTTACAGTTTGTATTCATAAAATTTCCTACAATACACTTTCTAAAGTAGAATTGTTTATTATTCGAACAGAACTGCTAATATGATTTGAAATCAACACAAGTCTGTAACCTACTTTTTAATTTAAAAAAAAAATGTTTCCGTACCACAGAAAAGAAAATTTGTATGTAGGTCCAAGAAAGTATTACGTTAAATATTACATTCTGTCTTCACCAAAATTAGTATGTAAGTATAACATGTATATCATATTCAATCTATCTATCTCTCTCAAGTAGAACTATTACTTCTATTATTTCTAAAAGGAAGTATAATTTAGAACTACTTTCGAAACAACGCAGGTGTATCCTTCCCCTATTCTTGTATTTCCAACTTTAGATTCCTTCTGCTCTTTCTTAGTGCCATCTGGTGGTTGAAAACGAAAGCAAAAGTTACCACGATAGAGGAAATAAAAGTAATTAAAAAAAAGACGAAAGTAGAAGCTAAACATTCAGGGTGAGAAGTGAATAGGAAAAACTTCTCATTAGAATGCAAGCGAAGTTCCATTTGAAAGGGGGAAAAAAGTGGAACCGAAAAAAAAAGAGGAAACTAAAGAAACGCAAAGAGAAAAGAGACCAAACAGCGTGAAGCTAAGGGAAGAAGTAAAGAGTAAGGGAAAAAGGAGGGTGGATGTTGGAGAAGTCAGGCGAGAAAGAATAATTAAAATGCGAATAAAAGACGCGCAATTATTGAGGCAACATGGGAATAGAAAAAAGGGGGAATCGCGTAGAGGAAGTTTCAGAAGAAGGGGGTCTGCTAGCAAGAGGAAGGGGGTTAAAGAGGTGACAATGACGGAGGGGTGAAAAAAACAGGGTGAATTCCCACAATGAGATGGTCTTTTGAAGGGTAAATATTTTAAGATCAATTTCCTTAATAGTATTATCTATAATTGTGTAATAAATCGTGGATAGGGTACAGATAATGCGCGTAGTATGCAAGGTAATGTGATATCGTTTACTAAAACAAAAAAGTAATGGCTGTAGTCGAGGGTATACGGCAGTATACCCGTGTACCCTGTCGTTAACCGTACTCATTAGCATATACCTTCTGTTACAATGAGTTTATATGTTTATGAAATTTGGATATTACTCCATTGAGAACTGCAGTTTGTTATCAGAACTAATGTAAGAGATTGACTTAACGTAACTTGAGATTTCGAAGTATCGAGGAAGTCTCAACAATGTTCTTGTTTCTTTTTTCCTCAACAATTGGCGACAGACTCCAATAGTTAAACACGACAATTGAGTCGGTTGATTGAGTTGGTGCTTTAAGTCCACTTTGTTCACAGTAAGGCTAAGCGGGACTGGACCTACAGTTTAAAGTGGAATCCGAACTACTATGTGCCTCCACAGGGCATCGAACCCGGGACCCCTTGATTACAAGACGACGACGCTGCGGAGGCCCTCCGACAATTGAGGTATTTGTATTGTAATTTTAAACACTGAGATAATTATTCTTTCTTTCTGCTCTTTTTGTCGTTTTTATCTAAGCATATTCTTTACGTTTTTTTTATTTTTAGTGTAATTAGCAGTATTATAAATGTTATTAAAAGTATAAAGACTGATAATTCACAGACTCAATATCAACAAAAAGATACAATAACATGTGTTTTATATTTTTTATTTTAAAAAAATATTCCCTATTTTAACATGACACTTTCATGACAATTATGGTTATAGCATCATCATCATCAGCATTTTACCATGAATATTTTTTTATAGAAATTAAATGTTTTTAAACATGTATTAAATGGAAACACAAGCCAAAGCTAATGGGAACATGTCCTCATTTTGAGTCTTTGCAAAACTGTCGATGAGTAGAACATCAGGCCTTGTGTATATCTACCATGTTGATATATGTCTTATTTGCTTTTCTTTATTTTCACAGCAATATGTTTTATTTATTTGTTTTAATATTATTGTTTTTGTGTTGTTATTAAACATATAGTTTTGGCTGTGTACTGATTAAACGTAATATCGGAAGTATAAGGCATTTTCGGTATCACGATATAACAAGAACTGTCCCATCTTATGCTGAATCGGTTTCCAGGACAACGGTGGATGGAAAAAGACAGAAAACATCGGATTACAATATAAACACTCATGACTATGGCTCAGAAGTTGAAGACCTACAAAAAGACCAAAAATATCAAAAAGAGGACCTAAAAACGGAAAAAAGGACACATAAATGTGATCCAAATTAATTAATAACTTCAGTTCTAATTACATATTTAATGAATATGCGCGGCACCTCCTTATCTGACTGTAGATCTTTTCAGGCGCGTGCTGTCTGGTCGTATACACCTTGCTGAAAGCTTCAAACCAAGATAAAGTTGTCACTTACAGACCGACCTTCCTGACAAGTTACGATTAAAGGATCTTGTACCGTACCTGCTTCAGTCGTCCAAAAATGTTATTCTCTCGTTTCAGGGATGGTTCAAATATATATATATATATATATATATATATATATATATATATATATATATATATTATTTCTTTACTACAGAAAGGATGTTTAAGAGGTGATGATTCGAATTGAGAATGGGCAGTAAAAACCTAGTCGAAAGAAGGTGAAGTTTAAAAGAAAGGCCGCTAAGACCTAAAAATAGGCTAAAAAGGACCAATAAGCCAAAAAACGCCGAAAAAGGCAAAAAAGGACAAATAAAACCCACCTTTTTCTGGCCTACAATGACCCAAAATGAACATATATTATGTTGGGCCTCGTCTTTGGACACTAGGGAAAAAAAAAGGATTTTTCTTCAAATTCCGAGCCCTATTCATGACCCTCACAATTATTTAGACATCGTAAGACCAGAATGGACAAAAGCACTCAGTAAGAAGTCAATATTGTTTCGAAGAAAGTGGACGATAGGAATCATCATGTTGAAATGAAACATATATAATTGCTTTAGTACCTGAACTCGGTAACTGTGGCTAGAAATCGCAAAATTACGCGGTGTGAGCCAACCATCGACAACGATGACGACGACGATGTAAGATGATGTTCATGTGAGTTTGGAATAATTTAACAGAGAAAGGTTTGATTGTGTTCGTGGATGTAGTGGTATTATAACAATGTGACTGACCTTCATTAAGAAACGACAATAAACTTTGGTAAGGAATTATGTTTCAATTTCAACATCACGTCCTGATAGGGCTCAGCGTAGCCGCAACATAAAGGAGAGTCTCATAACCCTACCGAGCACGGTGATTGGGCAACTACCGTGGAGTGGCTCCGACTAAAGGCACGTCACAAGGTAGATGGTAGAATACTACCTTTCCGTACGTTTTAATAACATATCATTTCACTCCTGCCTCAGTACAAAGGCTCTCTTTAACCACCGCACACAATTCAACTGTTTCCTTGCTTGGAAATCTGTTTTCTCTCCCCGCCTCATTTGGATCAGCCAGAATCCGAAAAAAGCATGCTACAGCAATGACGTCATCACTAGAAACATTGGAGTATCTTTCTGCTAAGAAATAATCATTTGTTCATCAGTGCCGGAAGATATTTAGTTGGCAAAAGCTTCTTCTCTTGTAACCATTTTCGTCACTGGAGATCATTTCCCTAATGCATTCGTCCGCAATTTGGAGAAAAACGTTTAAGAGATCCTGAGATCCAGGAGATGAAAAAGATGCCAAATTCCTAAGCAGATACGGGAAGAGAGAAGAGTGCAATAATGAAAGAGAAATCCTTCTTTTTCCCTCTTTTTCCCCTCTCCAAAGCCCGGAAGAGAAAGAATGAAAGTAAAATTCCCTCTTTTCCCACTTTTTCCCTCTCCAAAGCCTGAGATCAGTCTAACGTTGCAATCTCCAATCTCAATGGTCTTGTTTCATTATTCCCTCTCTATAACCGATCCTTCCCCCCTTCTTTCTCTATCGCCTCTTTCGCCGTTTTATGTGAGTGCATCCTTTTCTCTGTTTTCTTTCGTTCCAGCGCTTATAAAAGGACCATGAAGACTCCGCTTTTAGCGATGGCTTTGTCTCCGATCGCTGGAGAAATGTATCTGCAGAAAAATGCTGCTTCCAGATTTCAATCTGCGACCAAGTTGGCAAACGCCTCACAAAAGTCAGACATTTCTCAACCTCAGAGTCCCACAGCGTGCAGGAGGTGTTGACGTAGTTTGATTTGGATTACATTACTTCGCATTTCTGCCACTTTTGGCTAATCGCGAAGGTGAGTGATGATATGATGAAGGGACACTCAAAAAGAACACCCATATCCATGGATGCAAGAGGTGACTGTTTCTACGGACACCCAAATGCCAACCTTCCTTCCACACAGTGCACTCTGGACTGCTCTTTGCAGACTATCAAGACTCTGACGTCTGGACTCCCGCCCAGTATAATCCTCCGTGGGGCTCTTGTTGTGCACTGTCCTTGTGTGTTTGTGATTGTCCTTTCACCCATTTCATCTAATCACCATTTATCCTCATCTTTGCCATTAGCCAAAAGTGGCAGAAAAGTGAAGAAAATTAAACAAATCAATCAATCAACCAGGGGCGTATATTCCAGGCTACCTACGCTATCTGCGAAGCCTAAAGTCTAGAAAGTAAAATCCTGAAGAAAAAACTATAAGAAACTGTGGATTAACCTGATTTCAAAGAGTAGGTAATGGCGATTCTGAAGTTGCCAACCTGAATTCTTAGGAGTTGGCAACCTGAATTCTTAGGAGTTGCAACGTCCCTCTAGTGCACTTCTTAAAATAAACTTATACCACGGCTATAGAAACATCTTAATCTCAGGGGATAGGTTCTTTATTCGAGAATTCCAAATAAGAAAGCGTTTTATAGCCAAGAGGATATAGTTAAATGCGGATCTATATTCTGAAAACTGTACACAATACAGAGAAAATATATATAGCGAAGCTTGTATATACATTGCAATATACATGCTGATTCCAAATTTTACGTCGGTTATATTCTTCTTATAAATATATGTATAATTGAAAGGAAATCTTCTTTTCTTCTCACAATTTTGGGAAAAAGGCTTCTTCTTTTCTATCGTTGATTTGTGAAAAGGCTTCTTCTTCTTTTTTTATCTTTGATTATGGAAAAGGCTTTCTCTTTTCTTCCTTCTATTTTTGGAAAGGGCTTATTCTTCTTTTCTTTCTTCTAATTTATTGTCTTTCCTTTTAAAGCGTAATCTTATTTATTACATATATGCGCTCGTTTTCCCCGCTTCTTTGGAATTTATACAAACGACACAAGCTATACTTATAGAAAGAGTAGGGGCGACTAAACTGACAATAGCGCCACCTCCTATGTAACGACCAAAAGGGGAATAGCCCAGGATCGCTAACAGCAAGCGCTGCCTATGGCCCGGTGCGTCTAATAAGGAGCGCAACCGTAAGTGCTTCGGGGCGTCTAATTGAACACGGTGCCACCGAAGGACGGACAAACACAAAAGCTGACGACGTTCTCCTCGTCAGAGGTATTAAATCAAATTTTGATCACTAAAGTAAGAATCACGAACCTTCCGACCCTCTGTAAACAACCGTCTCACTTCGAGTAACGTATCACTCCGCACCAGCTGTTCGTGAATGGTGCGGCCATCATATGCTGCTCACTCGCAACCTTTAATTTTACGTAACATGGAAAAACGTATTCTTATTTTAACTGATAATCTACACATTGAAGAATAATACATTTTCTACAAGTAATTAAATACGTGTTCTTATTCAAGAATGTACATATTTTTCCACGCCAAAAGTCCCATTTATATGTCACTGGGTTAACAGATCCCCTTCCCCCCTCCTCTCTCATTATGACAGCACCAAAGTTATACAAGAGAGTGAGAGATTCGTTTCAGTAAATTCAAGCCTTTTGGTTTTATTGCTTCCTCTTCCACCAAATTATTGCCCAACATTGTTGACATGTAGAGTATTGTTTTCTCCTTTGTGCAACAAATATACCGCCAGTTTTAGCAGAAGCTAAACAAAGATAAGCCGGGGAATAAAAAGAGATTGTTTATCTTTCTCTCGGTTTCTCGTGCACTAGAAAACAAGAAGACGATAATAAGCACATTATTTACGTACGTCTCATGCAAGTAATGTATTTTCTTACCTTGATTCAGCAGTTCCTTTTTTAACTTGAGGCATTTTCGGCGCTAGACATCATCCTGTCAGAGTACGGTCTGTCAAATTTGCTTCCCAAAAAGGAACTCAACGTGGCACAAGAGGTGATTTAACGTCGACTGCTAAAATTGGGGAGATCGTCATCAATCATCACTATCAACATCTTCCCCACAGTGGACAGGACGGCTCTTTGATTGAAAGAATACGAAAGCACCTCGCGTTGTATTGCGCTTATCTCAAAATCGGTGTACTTGTTTATACGAGCAACAACGTGTTTTTTTTTCGCGGGACTCACAACTTGAACGGTCGTTTTCCTTTCTTTCACCATATCGAAAACACAAAGACGCAGACACACAATTACACTTGGACACCAACTTCACTGCTTGCTCAGGATAGCACCGACACAACGTCACATAAACGTTAAGAACAACCTGCTTCTTGCCACTTTTCAAACGGCTGTATTTCCAAAATACTACTCTGAAAACACGGGAGACCTTCCTGCACGCATGGAAGTCGCCATGTTCGAAACTGGCGCTATTTTCTTGCTGTTCACGTGATCGATTGTAATTTATACAATAATCACGTATTATTATTATCAACAGAAACCTTTAATGAAAATATATTTTAAAATGTATAATCCAACGTAATTTACACGTTTTTCTTCCATTAGCGTACTTTCATAGAACGGACTACATGATGCGGAAGAAATCCGTTATTAGGCTGTTGCCAACCTCAATACTTCTCACTAAGTCAAGTACAGAAACGGAAGTGGTATGTCGAATGTCGGCATATGATAGTGTGATTTCACATTGTGAGTGACGATCCTCCGCGGATGGGGGAGGGGGTGGGACGCAGGAGTCGATCTATAATCCAGAGGTGTTCACCATCCGGATGGTGACATCCTCACACTCCGGAATACTTTTGAGGATGAAGGAGGGCAGGCCGTAGGGTGAGGGAGGTTGATTTAAAATGAACACCTCACAACAAGAGAGAAGAAAAATGTGACAATATTTAAAAATTCACCCCCAAATATGCATTTTATTTTATATGTAGCGTACAATAAAATATGACTGCCTCAAAATATTTCTGTATTCTACAGTCTTCTTTCCCTACTTTTATGCTTCTCTAAGTTGCCGTTTTAGTTTCCCTTGGTGTCTTTGCTGCATAATCCAGCATTTTTGAACGGGATGAAAAGGACATACGAGTGTCTTTTTGGATGAAGTAACTTTAGAGATGTTGAAGTACACTCTGGAGGATACTGGAATGTGTGACATTGAGGTGTAGATCGACCACTTTGTAACACGCACATTTGTCATTAGTTACGAGACGATGAGGGATAGGTGATATTTGAATTCCAAATTAGTTAGCCGCCCCCGTGACGGAGTGATTAGCAGATCGCGCTACGACGCCAGGGGTCCCGGGTTCGAATCGTGGCCTGGGCATGGATGTTTGTGAATGCCCATTCATCGATTTCATCATATCATCATCATTCATCCCCATCTTCGCAAATTAGCCATAAGTGGCACAAGAGGGGAAGTAAAATAAAGCAAATCAATCAAACCAAATGAGTTATTTACATTATTTATATCTAATTAATAATAAATCATAACACTTTCAAACATCAAATAAATTTAATGAAGAAACCCCGGTTTCAAAACGTAATTTATCTCAATGTGTCACATTCTTCTAGCAAGGTTTTTTAGTAAAATATGAAAAAAATTAATCCTTTGGTACGGAACTGTCTTACTCCTGGGGGATAAGATGTAAATTTTGTATTTGATTTTTTAAAATTTAGCGTTGCTTTTCGTCCACTTTTGGCTAATCCCGACGATGAGAATGAGTGATCGTCAGATAAAATTGATGAAGGGACACTCACAAATAACACCCATGCCGGGATTCGAGCGAGGGAACTTCGGTGATGAGTCTGAAAGTCGGCCACCAGGCAAGATGTACATTTTTAAATTTATTTTTTTACATACATTCAATAAATTTCAACACGTCATCAGTGATACACTGCTTATTCCGCGTCTGTTGACAAATGGAATGTTTTTACACCTTGTAGGCTATGTGGATTATTTTTTTCATAAGTTTGCATCACTGTTAGGGTACACGTGCTTTTGTTTACAGAAGGTCTTCAGTTCTATGATTCTCACTGAATTTTTATAAGTTTGCAACCTGACTACCGTTGGTATGGCAACGTGCCTTCCTTGAAGACGTTAAGAATGAGCCTTCCTCCATAGCCTAGAAGCAGGTGTCGTAGTGAGGTAGTCCCAGTCTTAGACTCAGCATACGCCACTACAATCAACGTATGCCCCGGCAGGGATTTGAATCCGGAACTCCTAGTGCTGTAGCGTGCTGTGTGTTAACCATTCCGCCACGGAGTCCGGCTGTTTTAATCTGAATGTGGCATCACACAATTGAAAAATTGCACTCGATTTCAAAACAGTGTTGTAAATTCAATGTTAGTGTACTTTACATTGCCTATGGCCCATTGAATAAGTTCATATCCGGCCATGGGCGTCCGGAAGGGGGGACAAGGGGGGAGGGCACGGCCCCCCTGGAAAATGAATGTATACCTAAAAATTAAATATTTCACACATAGTTTCATTTCAATCACAGTAATTTATGTTAATTATTATAAATTCGTTGAAGAAACATGATAATTTCAGACTGAAATAGTGTTTTTTGAGAGGGCATCACTATTATGGAGGAAAATATGTGTCCTTTGCCCCCCCCCCCCCCCTGGTAAAAAAAATTACCTTGCTTGCCTCTCCCAGGAAAAAATCCTACGGACGTCCATGTATCCGGCCACTTAGAAACAAGGAGTAGGCTACATTGCTTTGTGGTAGTATGTACTACATGTCGAAGGGGGGTTCGGACTTGACAACAAGGGGCGCGCCCTTCGCACCCCCTGACGCCGCTTATGGTACCGAAAGCCATACTTCTCTCTTACAACTGACAAGACATCGCAACCCTATTTTCCTTGAGGTGTCCGCGATGTGATTCTGGGGTTGACATCCCCTCCGTAAGAGGAAATGGGATCCTACCACTATCAATCCTCTCACTAACAGATATACAATCAGTGTAGACCGCGACAAAAGTGTATCTCCTACCTACGACAAGACTATGAATACTTGTTAAATGGGCTTTCAGGGTGTGGATCCTCTCCCCCCTTACCTACACAGCATCTGGAGATGATATGCCACTCCCTTATTCTTAAGACCATCATTTCCACCCCCATACGGACTCAAAATCTCACCCCCTCGTGACGCATCTCCCCTGCCAAGAGATATTTTACCTTAGTAACTTGTCTCTTCTATGCTTCATTCAAATCTCAGCCCCTGATATATTCCCAAGTCCTGAAGTCTTTGTTTAAGGTTATGGAAGTCCAAAAATCCTCCCCCCCCCTCTTTCCTTAAAAAAAGACTGATATGAAGATTGCTAAGTCGAATATAATAGGAGATTTGACTGTCTTCGGGGAACAGACTTGGAAGATAAGGTCTTGTCTATGTCAAGAAACTGCATGGAATTCGTAATAATGAACGAGGAGCTGATTGTTACCAAAAACGCTGCTGCATTGTTATATAATGCTTGCAAGCCTTAGAAAGAGGAGTATGGAGAACAAGAATAATGAATGGAAATGAATATAAGCTTCTTACTGTTCAAGTCTGCGGAGATCTTACTTTGTACTGAAAAAATAAATGAATACCAGCTTATGGTTGTTGTGTGTGAAAAGTTCATTTTCGACATGAGATATGCCGTCAAGTACATGTCGTAACACTAATTTATATTTTACTCTACATATGTAGTGTATTTTGCATTGAAGACATGACGCCCACTTGTGAGTTATTGCCTTTCAATTGTTCGTACAATAATAAAATATTGTTGTGTACAGTGGCGGCGATTGGGTTCCAAAACTGGGGGGGGGGAAAGACAGTATAGTTCTCTCTGTAGATAAGATTTAGCATAGTGCGGGGGCAAAAGCGGCGAAAAGTGGAGGGGGCAACTGCCCCTCGCCCCCCTCCTAATCGTCCCCACTGTGTAATCGGTATCAACAGTCCTTGGTCATATGATTGTTGAGTTTGTGAGTCCATTTTATGCACAACTAGTCTAATCGGCACTGATCTAAAGTTTAAAGATAGATCCGCGTAATTACATGCCTCCACCGGGTATCGAAACCGAGACACCTTCAATTTCAAGGCGACGATGTTGCCACTAGATCATCGTGGAGGTCCCCCATCGTAAAAACGCAATACAATTCAGAAAATATTAACGCCTATAAACGAGTTGGAGGTTAGAAAAGCAGTGCGTGCTGCTACAAATTTCTGGTAGCTGCAGCAGCGTTGGCCTCTCCATGGAAGCCTTTCTCCTCTGACACGTCAGTGGTCTATCCCTCTGTAGTCTGCGCGGAGAACGATTTCACAGGGTGTCTACCAGTCTGGAAAAGTAAGGGAATTTTTTTTCAGGAAACGTTAGGTAAATGCACTATTTTTCTGGATAATTGTACTTTTGTAGACCTTGTACAATAGAGATTGTTTAAAAGTTTGGATGTTGGCTGTTTTATATAAGATTTTGATTACTTTGAAATCTTTCTTAATTTACAGTTGTATGCTCATTTTGGTATATAACAATTAGAATTGAAATTTTCACAGTTAGATAAGTTATAGGATTCTCACACACCTGAGAACTGGAAAATTTCATGGAATCTGAATCAAAACATACAAAGCTCAGGTAAAATATTATGATTGATGATTGAGTCCCAATGAAGCTCAGTTCTTACGGCGGGCGCTCTAGAAGCTGGCAGGGGAAGTGGAGAGCGGGGAAGCGACCTATCCAGCGCGATAAGAAACGTAGCGGGCAGTAGAACGAGTTTCACATAGTACTTTTTCCGGCCGCGTCGTGTCTCTCGGCGCCACTGTTCTTGTCTGGTTGGTCTGTTGCGTAATCCCCGCTCCCCACTTCCCCTGCCAGCTTCTAGAGCGCCCGCCGTAAGAACTGAAAAGAGCTGTAGTCTAGAGCAGGGATCACCAAACTCCCAAGCCATGGAACTGCTTTCCACATTTGAAAATGCAAAGCAAAGTACATGGCATAAATAAAAATATTAAAAACAGTGTATTGGTTCATGAGAACTTTAACATGTCATGAAATTATTCTTTAATAGATGGATGGGGTCAGTAAAGATCTGCCACATTAAACTCTAATCGCAGGATGGAAAAACTTTTAGATCGTCTTATTTACTAACTTCTGATATAATTGTAGATAATTTTAGGTTGATGTCTTGTCTTCCGCAGTCTGATAGGCGTATCGAATCAATTGAAGTTATTTTGATTCATCAATGCACGAAAATGTAATTCTTGAATTGCAATGTAAAATGTCCCATTCTTAAATTTTTCAGTGAAATTGCTTGTCATGCAATTTGCATTGGATTTAGTGAAGCTTTCTGAAATTGGTAAATACAACTATAAACAATTTATCCACGTTAAAGGTTCTAATAACTTTTTTTCATAATGAACTCAGAAATGGCCAAAATGTCACTTACCATGTTTTACATCAGAGCCAGTAAGACAAATGAATGTAACTGGCACATAAGACTCTCTTTTTCAACTTTGCTTAAAATGTGGTTATTTTTATTGGTGCATGAGTAATCTTCAATGTCAAGATTTAGTTGTTTCATTTTGTCAAGATTCCACCTGTCATGTGAGTACAATCTACATAAAGACACAACTTTGCAAAAATGTATCTTCAAGATTGCTGCCAGGGCCTGCGTGGTGTGCAGCTGACCATTCACGAGCTACTGATAACCTATCAATTATCTGGCTATCCTTGTTCTAGAAACCATGTTAATTACTTTAGGAAAATGGGTTTAGTTTTGGTATATACTTATCTGGGGTAAGTATTACTAAATTTTGCTATAATTATGATTAATTTACACTAGTTATGAACATTAATCAGTATGTAGGAGGTATCACATAAAAACTCACCACTGAAACTGGTGGGTGAAAAAATGAAAGTTGATTTTTTTAATTCAATAGCCCACAAAGGTGCACATGACTTACTTACAGTTCACACAAAGATAGGTTTTCATATCTGAAAATTTCTTCTTTTTAAATGGTGGCAGGCATAATCAGGACAATTTTTACATGATATTTCATTTAAAGTACTCCACCCTAACTTATGTGCTTCTCTCTGCCTAACAGCCAATAACTGTACAGTTATTTTAGTCACTATTTCCTACTAATCTGTTTCTTTCATATGTTTTATCTGCATTAATCCTAGAATGTCGAAGCTAATTTTATTCTAGAAAAGTCCAGGCCAAGTGGTTATTCCTCAAATGTTGTTAGGATAATTCTGTACAGTATTCAAATTGTGCATTTATTTTAAAGGAAGAAAACTACATTACATTCAGTTTATAAACATATATATTATTTTCTTTATGACTACTGAATTCTTATGGAAATAAATTAACTCTAAACTATTGGTGAAACAATTATTTTATAATGTGTGGGTGGTTCGGATTGCTATAATTGTGAAGGGAGGCCATCAATAATATCACATAATGTGATAATGAAAGCTTGCTAGTATATTGGTAAATTCCCATAAATATGCAAGAGGATAAAGTGTGTTTTGTGGTGAAAAGATTAATCTGATCTACTACAGTTTACGGTTTTAAACTTGAGTGTGACTAAGTGTGAATTTTCATCTAAGTGCTCTGATTTTCTTACATATATCACCTTTGACTGGGTGCCAAAACTGGGGTTGGGGCAAGGACAGTTAATTTTTTCTTGGTAGATAAGGGATAGCATTAAGTGACAATACGCACGGGACCTAAATCACGATTGCTCAAGACTCAAAGGACAGTCTGTAGAGTATTACTTTTATCCATGTTATGCATTATCATACATGTAAATGTGACAGTTTTTGAATTAAAAGTAGTATTAATTCTTCCTTAAACTAGATAACAGAAGTTATTACTATTTTATTATTTCAAACCACTAGTTACCACTTTTACTTTTCCGCGCTGTGTGTATGTGTGTTTAAACACGCGCATTTGTAGGAATTAGTTTGTTCTAGTACAGTGCTGCCATCTTCACGATTGAAATTGTGATATTTGACGTCGTTCAGTGTAAACACAGTACTGAATCAATTCTTGTTGTTCAAGACTCTTACTAAACATCCACCGTTGGAACTTACCCCTGCAATGCCATTGCACAACCCCTACCTCCCCAGAACCTCTCTATTCACCCTCGTAACAATCTCTCCCCCCCGCCCATCGCAGAGTACTCGAATTCCCTTCAGAATTTCCTTGCCGGTGAGCCTGCACCCACGTTCCTGTGAAAGCCTGTAAATATTTGGACTTTCCGGAAGATAACAAAACCCAGAATGGAGTGTAAAGGCAAATAGACGGAGAAACATGAGTCTCTGTGTGATTAGTTATCTAACGCAGACAGCACACGTTCCGAAACAAATGGACGAGAAATTGCGGGGAAAGCGAAAATAACAGAATGGGTGTTTTCCCCCTTGCAAAAAATGAAGAAAAGCAGTGGTGCCAAGTCATGAAACCAACAAATTTCAAGCACTGAATTTCAATGTTCCTGCCAGATCAATACCAGTGTGGTACTGTTAATTTATAGATGAAAGTCACCAAAACCGATATACCATTTTGTTTTTACTCTTAACTCTGAATAAAGAAGGAATTTTCCGAAGTGGAATATATCAATGTGAACATCAATTCCATGCCAAAGTATATAAGCTGTGTAACAATATCTATTACAACAACTTCTATTAGAGAATAAAGCCATTCCTTTAATCAAAATGAAAGAAAATGTAATTTATTTGAACTATTTAGTTCCCAATGGCAAGTCATTTATAGAAAACACAGTCGTATGGGGTATGTTCTGCACCTGACATTGAACATTAGCCCAAAGATTGCACATTCACCACTGGCACATTCAGAATGAAGTCCTTTAGAAGAATACATTCAGCATCTAGGGCATCTTCACCTCGCGCAATGGTTTAAGGAACCCAATTGCTGACGTATGTCGGTTTAGGGAACGACGCCATCAATAATAATAACAACCTAAAAAATTCACAAACACCATATCTTCACAACTAAAAGAAATATATGTTCGGAATCGTTATTTATCTACAATAACGTGATAAAACTTTAAAACTTTACACATCATTCCAGTATGAATAACATAGTTCTATGCACAGACAAACAAAAGTATTGAAATCAGCCAAAAACAAAAATGTCTCCCTACACAAAGAAAACCGTCACCAACGCTCGTTTCACTTGTTGCACACTATCTTGGAAGCCTGAAGAATAGTTATATCCTGTTACCGCAAAGTGACAGCATTTGTCGGCTGTGAAATAGGGGTGTGTGGTTTTAGGAGCCCTATGTCAGTTTTGGTTATTTACCTCTACTCGTACATGTAAAAACATCATGATTAATATCCAAGTACATCTTACTGATTTATCTTTAGTGAGTAAGCCGCTCTCTAATTTTACCTATTCCTACGCCAAATCTCGAGAGAGCAATGGACATCATCAATTGTTTATACTCTATCCCGATAATCTGTGGAGCATGGCCGCGCATAACGGTAGAGGAGGGAAGAAAGCGAGTGGGCAGAGCGAAGCAGCACACACTGCTGCAAAGGCTGGTAACTGCAGTAGCTTTTCCCCCCTCCACGCTATCCCGTTCCCTCGCACTTGTTCATTGGTCGAGCCCTCTCGAGTCACTACGTGCGCAGAGATTTGTTTGGGTTCGCTCGGTCCAGAGATTCCCTCTGCATCATCCTATTCTAACACTATTTTTTCCCATTGGCTAGATGCACTAAATAATGTGCAATTAACTTCACATTCTAACAAAGAACTATTGTCACTAACATTCAGAGCATTATAATGAAGAATTGAAATAAAAATTAACAGAATTGATAATTAAATACAGTGGAAATTTTTACAGAAATCTCCGAAAGGAATTCGAAGCAAAAGAAAGTTAAATATGAACAGTTGTTGCCTTATTTTTCGAAACCATACTGAATAGATTGAACGTCACAGCATTGGTTTAGTATCGGATTAAAAATTATGGATATTCGAGTTTGGACTCCAATTAAAAATTAACATAAAAACGGGTTCTATCAAAATTTATCGTATTCGATTCTTTATGGTCGTGAAAACAAAAAAAGTGTTTTCTTCTGGTATTTTCCAAATGACCACTCTCCATGACATTCTATAAATAGATCGTGATGAAATTTAAATGCAGTGCAGGTAGAAAGATTTTAAATATAATTCTTAATTCTCAGATTTTTCTTAAATCGGCCAAAAATAAACCTTCGTATGAATTTCGTGAAAAAACTTTTTCTTACTATTAGGTAGTCCTACAAATACGATCTTAATATTGTTTTGTAGATGTTTAAAATACCCATAATCCTTGTTAATTCACGTTGCGAAACCAATTTTATGCAGATTTTTTATTGGACTGAGTAAAGATGTGTATTGAATCTGGCAACACTTCACTTGTTGTAACTACAGTGATGTCCGTTGAACTGTTGGCTGTCATTCCGCATGGTGTCGCTTCGTTCAGTACACATCTTCACTCCATCGAATAAAAATAAAAATACGGTAAGACCTCGTTCATGCGGAACCCGATAAACCGGACTTCGCTTCATCCGGACAGGCGAAAGGCCAAAAAAAAGCAGAATGCAAGGTTTTAAATGTTGCTAGAAGTCAAAAAAATTGATTGATTGATTTGGTGTTTTAAGTCCACTTTATACACAGTAAGGTTAATTGGGACTGGAATCCGAACCACTATGTGCCTCCACCAGGTATCGAACCTGGGAAGAAGTCAACAAGAGAACTTCCCAAAGAAAATGCAGTCAACCACTGATGAAATTCTGTTTCCCGAAGACTTTGTACTGTACTGTATAGTGTGTTTAGGCCTATGCCCTTTAAATACACCATAATAGAGGTGTTTTGTTGCTATGAACGGAGTTGTAATGTACTTTCTACTGTTCGTTTAGGCAATTTCAATTAATCCGGACTTTCGTTAAACCAGTCAACTTATCCCCTATTAGTCCGAATTAACGAGGTTTTACTGTATATGATTTTTAATCAGATAGTAGCTGTAGAATATACCTTGTAGAGCTGTGCAGACTCTAGTGAAACGAGGCTTGTGCCATGATCCATCTCCAAACACCAATGCACTGTTTCGAAAGCCTACCACACGCCGTTCGTATCTTCCAAGAACCAACCTGCGCCTGAGGTCTATTTCTTATTCTTTTTCCTTATTTTCCTCTAGGATTTATTTCAAAGCCTCGGGGCTGATTGTTATATATGGGGCCGCTCTCGTGTTATACCGCCCCTGTGGTTAGACCACTGTTTCCTTAGCGAACTATTAAAGCGATTTATCATTCCCGCTCGAGAGGTAGCTAGCGCCACAATGCGAGGGGGCGTAACTGTTGAAACCGCGAAAAGACAAATGAAAAACGGCTACTTTGGTTTTTAATAGTAACTGCGGTGGGTTCTAGCTAATGTTTGCAAAGGTGGAATGAGGATATATGAAGATATTTTGATAATTATGTGTTGTGCGTGTGTTCGAACATAAAGAAACACTCGCTCCCTGTAAATATAAATCAATAGTTTACAAAATACCATGTTGTTCATTATGAGTACAGTGAGACATTGCTGCTTGAGACATAACACGTTCTTTTGTTAAGCAAAAAGAACATTATTTTCATAAAACACCAACAGATGTCACTCAAGGTATTGGAAATCATTCATCGCTTATTCTTAAATAAAATCACTCCAAGTTTTAAGGTATGTAAATAAATATATTCCACTTTTTAACAAGCGGTATACTTATTGGAATAAAAAGTAATTTTTGTGCTAAAATATTACTGTTTACAATTCAACTTCTGAAGTTCTTACAACATTTAATCATAATCCATACTTTTAAGTGAAAACAGTTCCCAGTTTATGGATTCAACGTGAATATTCTGTCATGACTTCATATTTGAAAAAACATGAATCGAATCCTAAGTTACAATGGCTGCAAAGTCAACAAGAACTATATATGTGTCCAATGGGAAAGGAGGAAGGAAAACTGAGGTCTATATTTGTTTGTTCGTATTTAATTTGTCTCGCTTTTCTGCACTTTCGTCTAATCGCGGCTATGAAACAAATGGTACGATTGATGAAGGTGAAGTAAGAAGCACACAGAGAGATGACAAATAACACAAATGATTCATTAGGGATGGACGATCTCGTAAATTTGATATCGTGATATAAGAGAATATCGTAACAGACGATATTGCCCAACACTATCCAATATCTCAAAAATTTGACAGATTTTTGGAGTTCAAATCAACTAAATGCGGTGTGCAAGGATTCCATTGTCAACCTTCGTGCGTTTTAGATACTCTGAGATGTCCGATACTAGTAACATCTAATTCTAGGCCATTTATGCAAATGTGCCCCAATTAACCATCTCGATCATGTACTTAACACCTATTCTTTAATATTCAATTTATTTGTTAACAATTAACATACGATTGTATAGAAACTTATTTAAGGAATGAAACGACTTCAAAATACATTGTTTTAATATTCATTGAGAGTTTCTACCATTTAAAGCATTGACTTCATGTGAAGAGGATGCAAATTAAGTAATACGATTTCATTGCACAAATCTTTAATTCTTAGGCGTTATAGTTTACTAGATTGCAAATTAAGTTAATGTTTTCTTATACAGAGTGTACATACAAAAATATAACAGTTTCAACAATTTTATATTTCTCATAGCGACGAGGTATGAGAACAAATGTTACATTCGATTTAAGGAACTAAAAAATTGTTGAAACCGTTATATTATTTTATGTACCCCTGTATATTATATTATCGCTATAAAATACATTTCTTTAGGGATACGTCGCACTGCATTGTTGCAGACTAACGAGGCTCTGGCGCCAGTTTAGGACTTCTGTAGGACTTCCGTCCAGTCCATGTCTGATTGTTATTCTGTTTTCATCAACTTCGTCATCATTCGTCTTCATCATCAATCAAAACACGAATCACAAAACTTACGTTAGGATACTAGTCATGTGTGTGTTACTCTAAATTTGCATTTCCCTGATTTTCAGAAGGGGGGGGGGGAGCCTTTTTCTACATTGTTCAAAGGCCCGACCAAAGTCCAATTTCTAGAGAACACCGAACGACGAATAACAGGCAGGGTGCTTCAGATGAGAAGAATCGTGCATGCATTCTCCCCCTTTGCAGTGGGGAGGTAAAAACTGAGGGATATTAAGTGAAAAACGTAAAAGCGGAAAGGGTAGGTAGGTGGAAGGGGTGCAGGGGAGGGGGGGTTGATGGAGGAAAATTCATTACGTGGCGCACGACGACGTTTGGAGATTCAACCGAAGCTCGCCGAACAGAAATCAACTCCGGGCCCCCAATTAACGACAGTGGTGCAATGGAAACGGATTTGGAGCGAGGGAATATCAGCTGTAATTAACGAAAGCGTACGAAGTAGAATACGGCCTGAAGAGGTGGAAAGGGGGGAGGGGGAGAGACGATAAAAGGGTTGGAAAGAGGAGAAGAAAGGTGGAGCCGTAAAACTCGAAATACCAACAGTCAGCGTGTAAGGATTTCCCGGGAATCAGCATTCGTGATTGGTTGACTAGAAAATCTCTTTCATCATCGGGTTGCCAGCTTGCTGTAAAAATTTACCAGATTTGGTTATTTTTTTAAACCACCAAGAAAAGCAGTAGCTTTGTGTTAAAGTCAGAATCGAACCAGGGCTCACGCTAGGAATCGAACCAGGGTCCATCTTGCTTAGGCAAGGCATCCACTCTCGGAAGATATGTTGTTGATTTGCTCTATTTTACTTCGCTTCTTGTGCCACCTTTGGCTAATTTGCGAAGATGGGAATGAGTGATGGTATGATGAAACTGATCAATGGACCCTCACGAACATCTATGCCCAGGTCGGGATTCAAACCGGGGACCCCTGGCGTCGTAGCACGATGAGCCAACCACTCCGCCACGCGAACAGACTCCTTGGAAGATATGAACCATGATAATAACGCCATCTCTATTTTAATTCTTGTACTTGTGAATAAAGAATAGATGAACGTAAATTTCCTAGAATTCCAGGTGTGCTACGTTCTTCCACTAAACCACAACCCTACGCCACTGTGCTAGAGCGCATCTGCTCCACTCTGAATTACAGTAGCAAAAGTTTTCCCCTATGCTTACTCGTATCCCTGTTCAACATACTGATCTATATTTTGAAATAATTTCGATTTCGTCCTTTCATAAATGAATGTTTTTGTTTTTTTTGTGGAGAGGCAAGCTCCAGAAGCATGCAGTCTGCAATGTTCAGTAATTTTAATTTTATAACTAAGTACAAAATATGTACATAAATATGTAACAATAATTGATAAAATATGTACCTAAATATGTATTATCAACAGTATATTATGTAATATTAATAATAATGGAGTATCCAAGCAATTTCAAGAATTCTGCTAGATATTTATTTTATTTGAACATATTCAACGTAATTTTAAAGACATAAGTTGTTCAAATTAAAATTTGTATCAAATTTATAAACTTAAAAAAACACAGCAACGTGCACATATTTAAGAAACCACCGATGCCATGTTTCTAAGTGCTTTGCCTAAATCTAAAAGCGAAACGAAAATATGTAAATAAAAAGAGGGGGGAGTGAAACTCCAGCATCTTTTGATCAACAGTTTCCAGTAATTTTATTTTTCTTCAGTTGTCAATTTTAGGTGACCCGCAGTGTGGTATTTAAGAAATTTCCAGTGGGGGGAAAATTCTACTGACTGTCCAGAGACAGCATGAGATAATGACTTCATGCCATATAACATACCCCCATGGATAGAATTTAGCAAGCAGAAGGGGGAACGCAAGTACCCAGAGGGGGGAAATCCCCCATTCCCCTACAAACACCACCCTGGGTGACCGCAGGGGCGTCGACTTGTCAAAATTATTGGGAGGGGGGGCCTCTGATCACTGAAATAAATGAATGAATAACTTACTCCCTCCCTCTTTAAAAAATAAAAATTACGTCTTCGTATAGCAGTTTTTAAGCAGCTACGCGTATTACATTCCTCATGCAAATGAAATGTAACATGAAAAATGTTTAGAAAATGTTTCAGTCTCTTTATGTCTTTTGTGTCTGTTCATTTGTTTATTAGATAACAATTAACATTTTTATTGAAAAGTATGTATTTACATTAAGAGACCAACCTAACAGTTTTATGCCGAGCTCGAGTTTTAGTCGAGCGTGTTGGGTGGTCGACTCAACTCGCTTTGATCCAGAGGTCTCGGGTTCGAGTCCCGGTGAGGGCATGGGTGTGTTTTAATGTCCGCAACAGACATGTGATGGGTTGCAAATAACCTTAGTGTTGACGTACCCATAAAATAACGAATATTTACAATATTTAACGGTTTTATTTAATTATTTACATAAATGCTAACACAAATCGCTGGAAAATAGTTTTACTTTTTTGTTCTTGCTACAATATTTTACTTTTTAAATTTAATTTTGCAATAGTAAAAAAATAGCATGTACACTAAGATATAAAGTGATATACACAACAAAAACATATGAACATGATTTAAAAATAAAGCAAAAGTCTCTACGCAGTGGGTTATTTTTTTATGAACTCATTAATTATCAAGCACAGTTTGATGTATGTGGAGTACCGCTAAGCTGCTTAGTCTCTTCTGCCTCATTGTAGATCTTAAATATGTCTTTAGTCGGCTAATAGCACTGAATGTTCTTTCAGCTGTGGCTGTCGTCACTGGCACAGTGCGGAGGACCATCATGAATTTGACTCCTGGAGGGTGCAGTCTTCCAAAAGAAACTTCCATATGTCACGCATGGTAGTTAGAACCACTTTCTTCTGTTTGGCGATATCACCAAGCATGGACATGTGTAAGGAGAGCCTATCGGCATCCAAAACTTGGCGAAAGAATTCTCGCGTTTGCTGAAAGTTTGTTGTGCAACTGTTCACAGTTGAGATGCATTCTTTCTCAACGGCTGTTACTTCTTGCAGTCCTGTAGATTCATGTCCTTGTTTAACACATGATTTTGCTGTGTCATACATTGTATATTGATTTGTAATACTATTTTGGAGTGTAGAACTTGTGATGTTTGGCAGCATCAGGATTTTCAAGTCTCTTAGGGACGTGACGTTGCAGTCGCAATTCTGGCTCATCAACGAGGCTCGGTTTGCCCTCTGTGCATTTCTGCCAGAACTGCTCAAAACACATTCACTTTGCTTGAAAGATGTCAGTCAAGTATTTTCGTTTTGATTCCACTTCTGTAGCACCAATGGAGACTGAATCTTACAGTTTACCTCTTCTATTGGACATCACATTGCATTGGAGGAAGAAAAATGCCTATAAGTGAAGCATTGTCTCCAGGTATCCAGCATATTTTAATGCTGTGTCAGTAGAATGTTGTTCAGAAAATTTCTCAAGAAAATTGAGAAGGTTTTCATAGTTCCTTAAGATCTGTTGCACACTGGAGGCTCTCAACGTCCACCGACGAGGGCAAAGTGGTCGCAGTCCAGTGAGGCCAGCCTTCTCATTCACATCAATAATATTCCTAAATATTTGCATTCTTTTAGGGTATTCCCAAACAGTCTTTAACAAGTCGTTGGCTAAATTCATTATGTCTCTGATTAATATATGTATTATAGTAAATAATAATTATATACTTAGTATATAGTAATAAGTCATGTGTTTTGCTGTCTCCGGTCATGCCCCCCCCCCCAAAGTTGAAGGTCTAGAACATTTCAAATATGTATTTAAAGTTAAGTTCATGTGGCACAATTCAGAGTAAATTTTACAAGAGAAGAAAAATAATACATTAGATCCTCTTAAGCAAAATTATTTTTGGGGGGGCTCTGCCCCCACTCATTAACATTGGGGGGGGCTCGAGCCCCCCTAAGTCCCATGGAGTCGGCACCTATGGGTGACCGTAAGCACTAAGCATCTCGTTGATTACAAATGATGTCATCACATGAGATGCAAATATTCTTCATGTTTCCGAGATCGAAAATGTAGGGAAAAGGATAACATTAGCAAAAAAAAATACCGAAATATGTTGTTTTATGTAAAATAAATTAGCAAATATGTAAAATATGTAATATCCTGGCAAATATGTAAAAATAAGTAACGTAAAATTTATGTAAAATTATGTCAATTACATAATTCGTTGACATTTTCGTGTTCAAGTTATGTGTCTAGAAAGGAATAAAATATGTAATTACATACAAATCCGAGCTCTAACTATTGATGCAAGGCTACCAGTCGTCCCGATTGCTTATTTACAAACCCTATAGTACTGCAGAACCTCCAACGATATTTGGCTATTGATTGGCTGCCAATCCTTCAAGTTAACGCTAGATGGCAGGGTTCAAATTAACAGTATAGATATCAGATATCCATCCAACAAGATAAGAAACCCATTTACACCAAGGTTCATTTTTTAGCAAGATTATTTAAATTAAAGTTTTAGAAGACAGAAATCGGAACTCTTCTTGAAGTGAATGATTTTTCTATTTAAAGTCACATCAGCGCAAACATTGTAACTACCAATGACTATTGAGAAAATTATGTATATCGAACGTATAGCATTTTAAACATTATATTTTATTATATAAACGTATATTTCTTAACATAATTTCGACAATCTGTTTACAAACTTTATTACTATATTAATCACAAGTCTTATTTTTCCATACTTTTGCTGTAAATGAAGAACTAAGGAACAATGGACACGGAACATAAACACTTCCGGTGCACACAGTCAATAAGAAAGTGTTATATACCTCTGGTTCTGCAGCACTATAGGCTTTGTAAATACGCGTCCCGCGATTTAGCAGGGAGAGTTTTCTTCGTAATTCCTGTCTCAATCTTTTGGTAATTGCAGTCGCGTTGCGAGAACGTCACATTTTTTGGTTAACTAACATTTAGACGTGTTATTTTAAAAATCAATGGTAATACATAACGTTCAATTTATTAATATATTATTTTCTAAAGATAAAATTATTAAGGCTGTTCAGTGGTGCTGCTGTAAGAAAATTAAAGGAAATTTAGAAGCATTGTTAAATTCTGGAACACAGTACTATTCGAATACTTCTGAGAATTGAATGTAAGCGATAAGCACGGAGCAGTACGCCGTGTGACGGTCTTTTGTCTGTATAATATTACAACTCAACTATTGTACATTAGCTATAATACTGTCATAGCATGGCTGGTCACATCGAATATGCCAACAGTAATTCGTCAACCACCGTGGCGTAGTGATTATCACAACATGAATGTTCCTTCTGAGTGTTTCTTCATCAATTTAATCATATCACCACTCATCCTCATCTTCGTGATTAACCAAAAGTGGCAGAAAAGCGACTTAAAATAACTTAGCTCAATCAACTTACAGAATTTTGAATCCTCCCCCAGAAAAATATTCTGGGTACGGGCCTGTCGTAATCAGTTAAAATATAACGAATTTCACAAAATCCTACATTAGAGAGAGAGAATAGGTCATTATCTGTATTTACCCAAAATTAGAGGAATAGACTGCATAGCTGTCGCCACTTGGGGGTCATTTTCAGTTGATAATAACATTCTCGCGGATAAAGATATCACCGACATATTGAACACAGTACTGACAGTTCGGAGGTTAAGCATTCTTCCAGTTATTTTCACCACAGATTACACCCAAGCATTGCAGCGTGGCACTGATTAGTAGAGGGTAATGATCGCTCTTGTGTCTGGCCGTATAGCAAGTGCGTTGCTTATGCATGTCTTAGCACGCCATCTGTTGTCATTATTGAAATCTACACTCTGTCTTGGAAATCTCTGAACCAAGACCGCGCATAAAGGCAGAGAAGGGGAGAAATTGAATGGGCAGAGCAAGACAGTGCGCGCTGCTGCAAACGGCTTGTAGCTGTGGCCGCTGACTCCCAGGATAGCGTATAGCGAAGCTGATTAATATTTTAATGTGTTTAGTTATACCGGATATATATTTTTAGTAAGCATTGCTTACAAACTTAAATGCAGCAACTGAGTAGTTTACTGTATGTAAAGAAACACAGTGACAACTTCCGTGCGTAGTACATCGGATTCTAACCCGAAAAAACTCGCTGTTCCTTGATCTGGGATTGCAAGACGTTCTGATTCAATTTAACTTGTGAATAATGAAGTGAGCTGCACTCTTGCTCACGGCGCCATCTACAGCTGTCTCTCGACCTTCTTTTGTTTTTCCCCCTTTCCCGTTTCCATTTTCTCCACATGGATGGGTGCGCCTTCGTCTTCGGAGTTTGGTTTAAGTCCTAAGAGTCACCCTTTCTCTCTCTCTCTCTCTCTCTCTCTCTCTCTCTCTCTCTCCGAATGCGAAGACAAAGCGAGGACCTGCTGCCTTTTCTATCGACAGAGGACAAATGTTTATCAAGCCCAGCTTCTCCCTCCCTCTCGCCCCCTCCCAGGTAAAGCAGCTTTGGAAATGTTCCCGGAAAAAGCTTGGGACAACAGTGCAAAAGCTGATAAAAGTACATGCGAACAAACAGAAAAGCTGCCCGGTATGTGGGACTGAGAAGAGTAGATATTGCGATGTTTTATCCGGCGTTCCTTCGCTTAGCATGTGTGCATTTTTTATTTATTAGCTACATGGAGCTGTCTAGTGAATGGTGCAACCTCCCCACTGTATTAATGATATATTGAAGACCTTAGGTGTCCGCACATACAGATTAATAAATATGATAACGTGTTCATTCCAATGAAACTATTTATGATAAAATAATGTGTTAAGCATCAACAGATAAAGAAATCTCTCAAGGAAAACAAAGACCGGTATGACTACATGCTTGCTAACTAAGCGTATCTCACTACCTTACCTAAATGTGCTCGCTAAACCCACGTATCTACCTACCTTTCCTGAGTTCGCTAGCCCCTCCATTCGTGTCCCAAATGTGTTCGCTAACCCCAAGTATCTACCTGCCTGTCCTAAATGTATTCCCTAACCCACTTATCTCACTATCTGCCCCAAAAGTGTTCACTAACTCCAAGTATCTACCTGCCTGTTCTAAATGTATTCCTTAACCCCACTTATCTCACTACCCGTCCTAAATGTGCTCGTTAACCACACTTATCTCACTATTTATCCCAAATGTGTTCGATAACTCCAAGTATCTACCTGCCTGTTCTAGATGTGTATTCCTTAACCTCACTTATCTCACTACCTGCCCTAAATGTACTTGCTAGCCTCACGTATCTCCATTCGTGTCCCAAATGTGTTCGCTAACCCCATGTATCTACCTGCCTGTCCTAAATATATTCCTCAACTTCACTTATCTTACTACCCGTCTTAGCCCCACGTATCTCCATTCGTGTCCCAAATGTGTTCGCTAACCCCATGTATCTACTACCTGCCTGTGCTAAATATATTCCTCAACCCCACTTATCTCACTACCCGTCCTAAATGTGCTCGCTAACCCCACTTATCTCACTACCTGTCCCAAATGTGTTCGATAACCCCAAGTATCGGTAGTACCCCTGTTCTAGATGTATTCCTTAACCACACTTATCTCACTATCTGTCCGAAACATGCTCACTAACCCCACTTATCTCACTACCTGTCAAAGTATGGGTTCGCTAACCCCAAGTACCTACCTGCCTGTCCTAAATATATTCCCTACCACACTTATCTCACTACCTATCCTAAAAGTGTTCGCTAACTCCACGTATCTACCTGCCTGTCCTAAATGTATGCCTTAACCCCACTTATCTCCTCACTACCTGTCCTAACTGTGCTTGCTAACCCACTTATCTCACTACCTGTCCTAAATGTGCTTGCTAACCCCACTTATCTCAATACCTGTCCCAACATTTCACAATTTTCCTCATTCCATTTTTATCCTCTGTATCGTCGCATTTTCTTATATGTTCAGGTCATCTTATTTCTTCACCTTTCTGATTTTTCTCTTCTTCATCATCTTCCTGCATTTCACTGTCCCTCTCGCACTCCTACTCTCTTGTGTTCTTAATTCTTTTATACCCCTGTATCATCTGCTTTTTCTCTTCTTTCTTTTCTTCTGCGTGTGTGTTGGAATTGTACGGTATTTACTTGAACTTCATTCTTTCTCTCAACCTCATCAACATGGAGGCACGTAGTGGTTCGGATCCCACTTTAAACTGTAGGACCAGTCCCGATTAACCTTACTGTACATAAAATGGGCTTAAAACATCAATTCAATCAATCAAGATCTCATCAAAAGTTACTGCAGAAAATTTCGACAAAATTTACAGGTGACGTCACTGCAAAGAGAGTAGGCAAAGCTTGCTCCGATTGGCCGGTTGCTGAACCAATGTCTAAACACAAATTAAAGGATTGGAACTGGGCGTGCAGCTCAAAGTGTCAATGTAAAAGTTCTGCAATTGACTTTTGGTTCTCCTAGCAGGAATTGATTCCTGTTTTTTTGCTTCGGTGCATTTATTGGCCCCTGGATTTTCCTCTGACTTTAATCTTCGTCTCGGTCCTTCGCCATCTTCATTTCTGGCGCCTCTGGATACACTTGACCCCAGGCAACATCTGTTGGGAGTGCAAAGTCAATAGACGATTTGGAAAGTGGGAAAATGGAGAGAGGGTGGAAATGCCTACTGCAATATTTCGCGCGGCGAGTTAATAATGGAAAGAGCTTGCCTTCGGAATTGTTTACAATTCAGAAAGCTTGTCTATCCAATTGGAATGAAACCTATCGGTGGCGAGAGAGGTTCGCTTCGAAATTGAGAAAAGTCCCAATAGATGGCACTGCGACTTCTTATTTAAATAAGTGCTAAATGAAAAGAAACGAGTTCATAATGGCTGGTTTTACTTTATTAGCATTGAGGAGATTATGTTTTCACATTAAAGAATATTACAGTCATGGAGAATCATAACAAATATGCCTACTGCAAAGATATAGGATGATTTTATTGTCATTGAGGAGATTTTGTTATCACATTAAAGAATATTGCAGTCATGGAGATGATAGAATTGGATTAGTGAGATTCTCTCGTTGTGATATTAAATGTATTGCAACATAAGTCGTATCTTGGGAACTATGTATTCGATTTTATTTCTGTAACATTCATTTCTCTTTAAAATCAGAACCTTGTTGTGTATGAAACCCAGCAAGCCGTAAAGAGTTAAAAAGAGTCTCGTGTTCCCAACACAAGGAGTAGCGGACTAACTTTGTGACGACTGGTGTCCAACTGGAAGACGTTGCATGGTAAAATTAACCTAAATCTAACTATCTGTCTATCTTCTAAATATATATATAAAAAGGATGTATGGTGTGTATACGTATGTGTATGTTTGTTTGTTCAGCAATAACTCTCGAACAATAACTCTGGGGCGATTTCAACCAAACTTGGTACAGGTATCACTTACAATCTCGAAAGAAATACTGTGGGGGTAAGGCACCCCTAGGGGTGGGGGTTGGAAGGGGACATAAACTAGCATTCTGTTGTGTGGCATTTTCGTGCCATATCCTGCAAGTTATGCTTCCTGCAACACAGACCGGCGAAGTTGGTTGCCTACACAGAAGGTGCAATTTGCTATCCTCGAGTAATTTCAACTTACAACGTGGAAAGAAATACCATATGGGTAAGACACCCCTGGCACCCCTAGGGGTGGGGTGGAAGGGGGATGACATGTAAAAATAATCAAAACGACCGATATTAGTGTGGAATTCATAGTTTTTGGGGTCACTAAGATGAATAGTGACACTCCCAATGCCCTACAACTCAAAGTTAATTTTACACTATAGTTACAATTCATTATTTTCCTGTCTAATAGATGATTGGGATAAATAAATTCCCGGGCATCGCCGGGCAATCAGCTAGTGAAATATATTTCCTATATCGTTTTCGTTAATTCATTTTTCACTGCCACCTCGATATTTTGAGCCTAATGCTTCACATCAGCGAAGGATCCACTTAATTCAATATAATCTATCGGCTGGTAACTGCGGTCCACTCTTGTTACCCTATTTGAGCAAAATATGGGTTAAAAAGAAACTGTGCTAACGTTTGAAACACCCTATCTTCTTGTTAATATCCATATATTTTACCTATTAGTAAAGATCGTGTTCTCGGTTTGTACTCTCCTTCTAAGTAGGAACAGGCTTTTCCCTATATCCCATAACAATTACAAGACACTAGACTGCTTGCTGGAGAAACTGGTTAAAGATTAATATCATGGCGTGTGGATATTTCTGGAGAGTGTACAGGATCTTGGATCTTCGCTGGAGAAAGCGTTATAATGTCAAGAGTCGTTCCATAAAAAAGAAGACATGATTTACGACCGGGTCTAATGCTGGCCATAAAAAGGATGTTTAAATACACTTCACGAAACGTAAAAGAGAGGGCAGGACTGGGAGAGACGAATGGATTTCCTACGAAGTATTCATACGCCGTCGAGTGATCAGCAAGCATTAATGGCATAACAGCGTTCTCTTGCCGAAATTTGGAAACAAAATATCGCCGCTTTCAATTCCTGTAATGGGCTGTGAAGTACATTCTAAAGCAAACGCCCTCTCAAGCGAAATATTACTTCTCGTCCTTGGCATCGGATGGGAAGCGAAGAAGGATTAGCAATGCTTCAAAGAGATGGGGCAGAAAATACCACAAGAAGACTCATGCAAATTACATGCAAGTAGCGTAAATCACAAGAATGACGCTAGATGGCAGGGCGTTAGTATTTTAAAGTTGGGAGATACAACTTCAACTTTCTTGATAAATTGACAAGAAGTTTTAAGCAACACAATTAGTTATTTACGTCTGGAAATATAAATTAGTACTTTAGGTCTATGTTTATGGGACTGGATTTTCTATATTCTATGTTTATTAACCTGTTTGATGAAAGATTAATGGAACTATGTTAGAAAATAGACAGACAGATAGGGTGGAAATATCGTTCAAACGTATCAATCTTTTTGTCTAATTCTGTAATGGGCTGTTTTAAATGGAAGAATAGAGATGCAGGTTTCAATGAGTTAATATTAACAATAGCAAGAATTGCAACCTTACACATCGTTATCTACAATCCAAGTCACGTTTACGTTATGAATATAGGCGTAACTTGGCAGGGGGTAAGTGGGCACTTGTCCCTTCAAAGTTTTCAATTTTATTAAAATTTACAAGTTTAGAATATCCCCACACACAAAAAATAAGTCCTATTGTTGTGAGTATATCCTGCGGGCAACCACCCTGAGTGTATTCACATTTTAAAGATAATACGATTGAGAAAAATAGGGAAATGTGGCGATTACCATACACGTGTTGTTTCTAAGCTTTCCAGTGATCCGTGGTTGATTTGCAAACACCTTGCGTAACAAGGTGCCCATAAGAAATGATCAAAACCAGTTAAATCAGGTGGCCTGGGAGGCTAGGCAATGTCACAATTCCTTGAGAGAGCATTTAAAAAATTTGGCATACTGTCTTCATGAAGTTGACCCTCTGTACAGAATCTTGGAAGTTCTAATGTGAGGAAAATGGCGCAGCTTTGTTACACAAATGCTGTCAATAAAGGGTTGCCAACCCCATGCTGAAAAAAATTCCTGCAGTTAACAAAAAACCGCCCGTTTTATTGTTTCTGGTGTAATGGAGCTTTCAGACTGTGGTGATAAGCGGACAAGCGACATTTGTCACTTAGAAATGAACCTTCGGAAATAAATGACACCTTTTGTACCGAGGTGATGGGACAAACTGGCACTCGAGTGGCACTCAGACGCGAGCGGATAGCGACAGCAATGTCGGGAATGGTGCGTACATGAAATATGTGTACAAAGCAAAATTCGTGGACTTTCAGTGAGGGGGGGAAAGACTTATAGAGTGAGGTTAACACCTGCCTTGCTGGAAATGACAGGTGACGTGGAATTTGCGTACATGTCTGAGGGCAAGGAGGTCATTTGCTACTTAACACTTTGCAAACCTGCCCTTCATGCTTCGTCCAGATTTAGGACTACCTGTTCTGTTGAACCTATGTGGGTCACAACTGCGGATTAAGATGTTTCTTTCTCATTATTAAGTTTGAGAAATATATACATTTTGTTTGAACATACAGGGTGTCCCAAAAGTCTGGTCTAATAGGGAAAGTCGGATAAATTGAAGTAATGATTATTTCTTGCGGCAAACGAATGTAGACAAAATGAATGCCAGGTATTGAACGTATCCTATGCAAGAGAATGCCGAAATTGTAATTCTGCATGCTTCAGGTCTCTACCAACGGCAACATGTGACGGATGTCACCGTTGTCATCCAAACAAACGGAAACCTAGACAACGACCAGTCGAATCTTCAAACGCTTCCAGGAGGCTGGTTCTGCGGCACACACACCACACACAGGCCGCCCACGAACATCCACCGATGATCACAATCTGTCGCGCTCCTTGACAAGGTAGCCCCACGATTCCCAGACCTCACACCCCTAGATATTTTCTTCTATGGGGCACCTTATCTGTTGTGTACACCACACGTCCGCGTTCAATTGATGATCTCAATTGCCGCATGCCATGCTATCACACCAACAATGTTATGGAGTGGCGGCGATTTGGTTCCGAAACCAAGGGGGCAAGGTGCTAAAACTGGGGGGGGGGCGCAAAGGCAGTATATTTACCTTTGTAGATAAGGTTTAGCATAGTGAGGGGGCAAAAGCGGCGAAAAATGGGGGGGGCAACTGCCCTCCTTGCCCTATAATTTGTCACGGGCTGCTAATTTAATAAATAACTAATTAATTAACTCAACTAACTCAACTGAGCTGAGCTTAGCAACGCAACAACGAAGAATCTCTCGCCTCACCTGCTGGGCGAATTAAACATTACATGAAATATAATACGGTCAGGATAAGTGCCTAACAGTCGGAGTTACCGAGAATAAACCTAGGAGGATTTGATTTTAAATACCTGAAATGACGTTAGATAATACTACGGTGTTTCTGAATATACACATATATTAAAGCACAGATAAAAACACAGTACAGTACATCTTGCCCTCTTTCACTCGATCTCACATTCATACTCTCATTCCATGGCATATGGCGACAATATGACAATTACAAAGGTTAGATTAATTACTACTTTGACCATACTCTTGTTATGTCTGGCTACATTGCCTTTTACAATTTATCGTTTAGGATTTTAAGCATAAAGTGAATAATTGTTCCTTGTGCGAACTCCTTCTATCTTTTCTGAAGGTATAAATATATTTCATGAACTGTCGTTTGCGGCTAACATAAACTCTCATCTTTAAAATTGATTACTTCCGCCGGAATACCGATGCCTAGGGATGCCATAGCACTGATTTAAGTTAAGCAATGATTTGATTCACGCAGATTCGCGGTAGATAGTCGTCATCTTTCTCACACACGCACATGGTTGGATCTTACCTTCGCTGCATTCCCTCTGACCTGGGTTGGGTGAAAGTGGTCCTACAGTTCTGGAAGACATCCCCACACTCCATCGTTGCACCTCGCGGTTATCCTGGTTGGCGAAAGTGGATCAGTCGGCAGCTCCATCTGGCCTCATCGGATCCTGGCTTCACTCGTTCACTGTCGACTCCATACGACAACTTGCGCAATAATAGGTCAGTTCTTCGCGGTCACTCGTAAGTACAGATACGTGACTTGGGCGATGAGACGAACATACGCGATGAGCCATTCGCGGTTTCACATGGATATCAAATGTTATTAACTTTCACTACTTAGGACGTTGTTTCGGACGATTGACACGGGTGGACGTGTTTGGCGTTATTCTCACATAACCACACGTATGTGCACGGATGCGTTGACGGCAAGGGGAGTAACGACCCCTGGTTCTATTCTGCTCTACTCCATGGCTCTGAAACACTCACTCGAGGAAAAACAAATCCAGACCTCGAGTCTGCTTGCAACTCGCAGCTCGGTCGCGCGTAGCTCACACTCCGGTGGCGATTGTAGGCAAACTGTGTAAAACTGTTTCAAATCATCCCTTTTATTCCAGATTTGAACGTAGTGACGCGCTACCCTCTATGATCAGGTGCTTGTTTATTGTTTCTGGTGCATTGACCGTTGTCCTCCTATCCTGGTCAATGCTCACTCCGGTCCTTAACCTTTGGTAGCAGCCCCTCGCGCAGAGATTAGGCTAACTCTTTCTCCATTGTAGTCAGTCACGAAAAGCAAGGACATCTCAGTAGGGTAGCTTCTCCCTTTCAATTCAGCGATGAATCTTTAATAATTCATAACTCCCGTAGTTCTGTTCTGATTAGGCTCAAATCTTGGAATCAGTACTTTCATGATGTGGTCTTCCGCTGGTTGAAATCTCATCAAATTCGGTCCATTGGTTTAGAAGTTGCATTTTTCTTGTTATTATTGTGCATGAGCAATGGATGTCTTTTTTCAAGGCTAGAGAGGCCGTGTCGCTTTTCGCTTATGTGTGAAAGCTCTCTTAGTCTAGAGCAGGGCAGGATGGTTTCTGTTTTTTCTCTGTATAACAAGCGTGTTTCGCTAGAAATTTCTTTTCAGGTGTTGACATAGTTTACACTTTATACAAAATTTGACGACAGTTAAAATATCCATTTTGTGCTCCTCGGTAATAATTTCCTTGACTCACTTTTCGCGACGATGAGTATGAGTGATGATAATGATGAATGGACAATCAAAAATAACACCCTTGCTGAGATTCGAACCTGGGACACGTGGCGTCGTATCGCGCTGTGCAATTGCTTCGAATTCATAGGGATGAAAACCGTATCTCAGAAAACTGATGACCCTTTCCCCTGTAGACTAGTACGCCCCTGGTGACAGGGAATCCCCCATGGATTTTCATCCCACTCTTTATATTCTTAAAAACTTTTCCAATCAGTGAAACTCTCTTTGAAACTATTTACCCTTATAGTTACCAGTATTCGTCAATAGGTGGCAGTAGTGGAAGGTAATTTTTAAGAAGGAAAGTGATTGTTTGATATTGGCAAATAAATGTTTAGCAAAAGAATTACAATTCTAGAAATGAAAGTTATATAAGAAAATATATTTCTTTTAAAAACGTATGTATTACTGTACTTTAACTAGCGTGGTGTTATTGTCATGACACAGTTCAAATTGATTATTACATTTTCAAGATCTGAAGAAAAGAAATTTGCGAGAGTTTGTACGTTTCTGGGAAACATTAATTCACAGTTTGGCTTGTTTTTAGGCGTTCGAAGTGGTCTGGAACGGAAGAACAGACGTATTAAGCCAACTGCACCCACGTGACCCAACAATCTTCAGGGGCGTTCGTGTCCTCGTCTGCATACTACTGACAACCCCATCTATATCTTCCACAATAGAGAAAATAAGAATAATCGTACGAAACCGGTTGAAAAGCAGTACAACCTTTGGTACTCTGAATCTTTCCAACGACAGGGGCAGGGGAGATGGCGCAAGCAAACATATCTTACAGGGGAGAACACATTCCCATGCTTTCTTTTCGAGTGTTAAAAAATTAAATAATACCGTACTGGGTGTTTCAGAAATAATTGAGGGGTTACAAAAATTTATTGCAAGTAAAGGATTGGACTTACGCTAATGAAACCAGTCCAGAACGAACTCTGTTCTTTTTACACCTACAAATGTTCAATGTGTGCACCACGGGTGACCAGTGATGTCCGTCTACGCGTAAACAACGATAGTCTACATTCTACACGTAGACTATGTTATAAACGTAGATTACATAATCTATGTAAACAACATGGCGAAAGGTGATAACTTAGCAAAGAGCGCCGGGAATTAAAAGAAAAGTATGCTGCGTATCAGTTGCTAATGTGTGTGGAGAACTTTTCATACTTTTTCCTTCAAATTCGAACAATTTCTCACCTAGGAAGAAACCTAATATAGGAAATATTATAGTGCTTTATGGGGAAAAGACCACTCTTGCTTCACGACTGCCATCTGTTGTTGTTTTTTGCATACTATTTATCTTCTTCCATAGTTGATAATAGAAGAGAAGAGAAATTTTGTTGTAAATAGGATTCTTTTCATTTCGTTAGGAACCAATGTAGTTGAAAATGTCACTTTCATTTCATGAAACCCTTGAAAATTAATTTTAATGCACTTTAGATTGTCTACGTAGTCTATGTAAACTACAACCCAATGTAATCTACGTGTAGATTACGTGTAGGCAAAGCATGTAGATGTAAACTTATAGTCTACGGCACATCACTGCGGGTGACACAGAACGCGTCGGCAGGATAGTCTACTTCTTGCGACAGTCGCATCAACTTGGGACTGTCGATTGTGTCTATCGCTGCGATGAAACGCTACCTTAGAGCTGCGATATCACGCGGCATCGGTGTAAGATAAGGTGATATTGGGTATCAAAACATTGCACAAAACACAGTGAGTGATGTGGATGATTTGAGTATCGCCTAGCGGCAGGGATACAAACTCTCAGCTTAACAAAACAATTGCGGTGGCGGACAATTGCGATGATGCCAATATCACGGACAAATGCGATGATTTTGACGTTGAAGGTTATTTTACAAATTAATGGCAGGAAAATTGCGACTATCAGGACCTAACCTAACCAAAGACGCCATATGCTGTAGAAGGTTGGAACAACAAAATATATAGGTGGCTTGGAAGACCGCATTAAAAAATTCGTGATGGCCTGCCTCAAGAGCCAAGCAGAAGACATCAACATCAAGTACATGCGGATGGATCTTAATCTAGAAGGCAAGAAAAGGAAGAAGCGTGACGAGAGAGTTGGAAAGTGTATTCGCAAATATGAGGAAACGGGTTACATCAAAGGGCGTCTGTTGGCTCTAGCCCATGTTCAAAAACTTGATTGAACCAAATTCCCACCCCTAAATTATTTGTGAAACACTCGCTATTTTACTTTCCACGTAAGAACTACAATGAACAGAATTAAATTTTCACCATTCGTTTTCCAGGTGGGGGCACGTTCCAGTAGAGAGGCAGCACTTCATTCCTACGCGTCAGCAAAAATTCGATGCCACTGGTGTTATGTTACATCCGGTCGTAGCGGTGTACGAGCGATTTTATTGTTGAGTCAGCAGAACGTGTCTGATCACGTTGAAGACATCGGAAGCGGTGGGGGAGGGGGTCAATGGATTTGTCACGTTGTTTCTTGATGTATGCTAACCTAACACGTGCGTATGTTTGTGTGTGTGTGTGTGTCTTTGGAGGAAATGCGCGCGAAACCATTGCGTATGATGCAAACACATGAAGAAATGATTTAAAGATGGCGCCGAAGGTGTTGTACCCCGAAAGCTTAGCGGCTAAGGTTATTGCTCTGTAAAACAAGAGGCGTCGAGGGTTCGATTCCTGGTAGAGTCAATATTGATTGATTGATAGATTGAGTTAGTTTTTTTTTAAGTCCACTTTATGCACGGCAAGACTAATCAGGAGTGGACCTACAGTTGAAAAGTGGTGATTCGGACCACTATGTGCCTCCACCGAGTATCGAACCTGGGACCCCTTGATTACAAGTCGACGATGTCAATATTGAATGATTTCGATTAGCCTGTGTGTAAATAAAGCCAACAAAATGGTTGAGTTCGAAAATCGAGTTGGGTTAGTGGTTAATGTTGTCACCTGGCAATGAAGAGGTCGCGGGTTCGATTCTCTAGGTAGTTAAATTAGGCCAATTGTTTAATCCCGCCATTATAGGTTCCGATTAGTCCATCTGTGCATAAATAGTGATTGAATAAAATCAATATGGCGGCCTTGGGGTAGTGGTTAATGTTGTCGCCTGGTAATGAAGAGGTCGCGGGTTCGATTCTCTAGGTAGTTAAATTAGGCCAATTGTTTTGTCCCGCCATTATAGGTCCCGATTAGTCCATCTGTGCATAAATAGTATTTGAATAAAATCAATATGGCGGCCGGTTTTTTGTGTTTAGCGGCGGCGGCGGCGACCGGGGCGCGGCGCGGCGCGGGGCGGAGCGGGGCGGCGCGGCGCGGGCGCGGGGGGTGTTTTTTATTCCGCGAGATGTTTCAACCAAGTGGTTGAAGGTTCGATTCCCAATGTTGGTGAAAATTGGATATTCAATTGTATTTGTTTAAAAGTTCCGATTAGCTTTTTGTGCACAAAGAGAAAATGAACTAATTGGAAATAGGATGTTTATGCTGTAATGAAAAGGTCCCGGGTTCGATTCACAATGTCAAATTGGCTGATAATGATGTTTTTTTTTAAAAAAAAAAAAAAAAAGAAGTGTGTTGAGTCCCCATTAGTATTTAGGCAGGAACAGATATTAAAAATCAAAACAAAATGCCTTTTGATTACAACGCAAAGACTTTACCGCTAATGTATAAAGATAAATTAGAATCTGTTGTTTTGCTGTGTGGGGCCCCAGTACCGATTAGCTTAAATGCATAAAGAGTAGGTAAAATAAGCAAGATGGCCGTCACTATTGTTTTGTGATCAAAAAGGAGTCACAGGTTCGATTCAATCAAAGGAGGCAAGATTCTATGTTTCAATTCCATATAAAAGTCTAAAGTTATGTTTCGATTAACCTCAATGCATAAAGAGGAATTAAACAAAAACAAGCAAAATGGCGACAGATGTGATAAAAGAAAAATTGAATTAGTTTTTTATAGTGACAAGAAAAAATAGCGAATCATTGTTAGAAATAGAATGAAAATAAAGATACTTGCCTTTGCGTGTCCAGCGCTGTGCAGAAAAGCTCTAATGCTTTATCTCCGACAAGTCCACAATACACATTTTTTTTATTGTATAGTTAATTATTAATGTTGTTATTAACACAGATTCTTACCAGTGTGAAGAAAAGCTCTCATGCTTTATCTCCGACAAATCCACAATACACACTTTTTCATTATATAGTTAATTATTAATGTTGTTATTAACACCGAGTTTTACCAGTGTGAAGAAAAGCTCTCATGCTTTATCTTCGACAAGTCCACAATACACACTTTTTCATTATATAGTTAATTATTAATGTTGTTATTAACGATTGTTACCAGTAAAAATATAAACCATGAGGATTTTTAAAGGGGTGATAAGTGAAAAAAAGCCAAGACATATATTTTATCCCTGTTTATTACCAATATTTACAAAATTCAAAAGAGCCGCACACACACACACACACATACATATGTAAAATGTTTATATTGTGTCACCAGTTTATCAGCATGTTATTTAACAAGTTTTTATTCTTCAAGTTTGTTCACTCACCCACATAAGGAATTGTGTCACTATCATATCCATTTTCTGCTGCAACCACTGAATTAAAATGTTTCACTATTTTTTCCACAAGCATGTTCTCGCAAAAAACAAACACTTCTTTGGAAAGTCTTTTTCCGTCGATGTTTTGTATAGACAAAGGCTCAGGTTTTGTACATCCATGTAGATGGGAAAGCACAAACTTCTCCTTATTACATGCATGGACAGGGGAAATATCTGTGCAACCGAAACATTGTTCGCGAAGGTCGAGAATGCAAGATTCCACACAGTTTCCAAAATATGATTTCAGATACGGCGACACTGTTTCACACATAACTTTCGCATGCTCGATGCACACAAATATCTTCATAAAGTTCCGCCACGAACTTTCTGCGATGAACACTATCTCCAGGGAACCGTAAGCTGGTTTCTTCCTTATAATGATCTGACGGCGATTGTACAGTGTGGTTATCAGCAATTCATGTTGCTCACTTAGTGGGTAGGAAACACGAGGCTGCTCACCTGGAATAGCGATGTAATTGTCGATTACGGGAAACAATTCCTGAAGAGCGTGCCACTCCTGCAACTGTAGTTCAACACCGGCCGCCCCGCTTCTGTGTAGCCTGACCACAGGTTGGAAATCCAGATGAGAGGAAAGTTCGATTGAGATAACTTTTGTTTTCGAAGCATTCAAATAGTAGACGTGATCAAATAATATCGACTGGCGTATAAGACTAGTTACTTGTTTTTGTTCTTCAGGTAAATGCTGATCGCTCTCTTTCTGAAGAACCCCCTTGAAATTAGTGTACGGTTGAAATCTTTTTTTCAGCGGCATCGAAATAGAGGATTCCATGACTAAGAACTGCGAGATACTGCATGTCGCAGCGTGCAGGTATACATTTGAAGAAATGCGTGGGTGTGTTTTTGAGACGCATGCGCGCGTAGCAAACCAAGCATGTGCTGGACAAAAAAGGTGGAGGGGGCGGGGCATTACAAAGATCAATGGTGAGAGAAAAATCAGCAGAATATCATAAACGTCATATTGAGGAAATATTGAATAACAAATATTAATTAATTTAATTAAAGCATCAACCGCATTGTCGATCTGAAATTAGGTTTATAGACAGGGGGCAAAATGGAAAATATCGACGATGTTCTAGTATTGGATTGTTTCTGTATTTCCATCGGTATAATCCTCCACCACATTTGAAGCATACTGTTTTATCCTCTTTTTGAATGTAAAATAATCCTGCTTCGGACAGAGCTTCTACAAACGGGAATTCTTTTGATTGCCAGTTTCTGAAAGAGGACAATCTAGCATTGAAAGATCCCATCTCTGGATATGGGCGTCATTGTTCTGTAAAGACACAAAACAAGATATATATTATAAGCAAGCTGTTGTAAACTATAACGCTACAAAATTATTAATATACTATTAGGACTATATGTAACTTGTATAAAATTTCAAACAGTATTTACTGTCAATATTTTCTAGTATACGTACCGAGTATTATAAATTTAATTTACGAGTCAGCAAATAAGTTGTTATAATATTGTCGTTTTTTATCGGTACTGGGAATAAAATTTGAAATTTATGCATGGGTTTACCAGAGGCTCTATGGAATAAATACAGAAAACAGTAATGCCCACAGTACACAGACCCGTAACTTTGTATCTGATGAGTGTTGTACGTATAGAATTTAGAGTTATTTTCCAAAAATCGCAAATGATTATGCACATGTGGAGGTTTTCCGTAACTATCAAAAAATTCCCCCCGGGAGTTACTGTCTATGTAAATTGCTACCCAGTGCTTCCCGGGGCTATCTTTGGGATCTGTATTTACAATCAACGCTGCTGGTAGTTCCACATGTACAGGTAATTCATTAGCTGCGAAAACCCCAACATGATGATTGTCAAAGGCTCTATTTGATATTAACCCGTGAAGCAAATTTAAAGTCGACAGCATTGCTGGACACTAAATAGTAATATTGTGCAACTCACCTTGTTATTCAATTAATCCAGATGAATCTCTCTTTGATTATTAATTTCCATGAGAGCGTCAAATTCAGAGTAGATAACACAAGTCACAGTAGATTCCAAAGCCGATTTGAAGTGGACTTCCAAGCTAACAGCCCCTTGCCGTTGAAGACTGCAGTGGGATATGGCACTTGCAGCTGCGTCTGGTGTTATATCGAAAACAAGTAATGCGTATCCCTGGGGGTATTCCTCACGCGATATATTGTTTCCTTCATCCATATAGTGTATCCCTGTTCCAGAGAATAATGTGTGATATGCTGTTATGTACTTGTTGTTTTCAAAGTCTGGTTGAAGTGGTTTGCCGGGAATTTGGACTCCATCAACATATAAAGTAAAGAAGTTGTAATTGAAATGTTGAAAATTGAATGGGTTTGTAGACAGAGTGCCGTTGAATGCATCGTTGGTAATAAAACCCCACAACTAATCGTTTCGGAAGACGTCCAAGTATCACATTGTCAATTGTTTTTGAAACAATATCTTTTGGAATAGTTACAGCTTTAAGTTGTACTCTTGTTAGAGGGTATTTTGCTGTATGTTTTTGCAATATGCGATTGTGACTAAGTTTGATGGATGAACTGACCGATACTTTTCTCACATATAGTGTAGCATCCAGAATTTCCACTTTGCCTTCACTGTCATCTAACCCCATCAAGCAGAAAGTGTTTTTCGAAGGAATCAGTTTTATTCGCATTTCCACTCCATTGATCAAAAATTTCTCTTGATTGAAAATATCAGAATGCAAGTAACCAAATATATCAAATGTTTTACTCTGTTTTGTTAGTTGGTTACGTTTTGTAAAGCCTATATTGTCTTCCGAAACGTTATCAAAAGCGCCTGCTGTATCTTTGTACCACAATGCACTTTGGAGATGAGATGATTTTGCAGATATGTCATAGTTCAGTGCTTTTTCAAAATAAGACCTGTATGGGTGCATGAGAGATGGAAACGAGATGAGTTTGTTATTTAAGTAGATTTGTACTTCGCTGAACATTGCATTGAGAAAATCATTGACAGGTCCAATTGTTTTATCTGTGGGTAGCAATAACTGACCATTCGCTTTTACAATTCTGGCATCTATATTCAACATTGTGTGTGCTAAATTCATCACCATGTCCATGTATTACAAACTCGGTGGGGGCATTATCTGCCAGAGAACTAACAGGTTTGTATCCGATGGTGTGGTGTTCTAAGATGCTTGTCTCAGTAGGTTTTACCGAGAAAATATCCAATTCACTTTTAAAACACTCACATGATTTCTCCCTAATTAGCGCCATATCTAATCAAAAATATCTGATGTTATTTGAATTTTCTTACGGTTGCGTTTGGTTGTTTTCTTGGTGTTTGTATTGGCACTGGATCTCTTCTTTCTCTGAGCGATCCTTCCAGTTCGCTGTCCCGAAGCAGAGTGATTCCTTTTGAAATGTTTATGCCCCTGATAACCTGAACCAATCATTTCCTTTAGCTTTGTTTCAGCTTTTCTTTTATGATTTGATCTGGCATCCGAAATTCTGGATTGTAGTGACTGTTTTAGGGGTGTTTTGTCTACAACATCGCCTAACACATTTACCCCTGTTTTTAACATTTTTTTCCCTACAGCTTTCGCTCCTTTTTTGATAAGAGGCAAAGCTGACCGAAAAAGTCCTCCAAGAAAACTTCCAATGCCATGTCCTTTTTGATAGGCAGCACCGTAATATATGTTACCCACACCAGATCCAGCTTGTTGATGGTAGTATTGAAAATATGGGTCATTCATAATCAGAGCTTTTCACCACAACGTCTAAAATGAAGTTTCAAACACACTAGTCCGAAGGAGAATGGGATGTGTGCACCAGTGCTATCCCTTAAGTCAATTTCTATTTGTTCGAAATTATGTTTCTGCACTGGGATGTAATGTGGTGAATCGAAAATTTGCACACCATCACTTCCAAAAGTATGTTCCATAGAATTAATGTTTATAATACGTAATAGAGGGGCGACAGCATCTCCCACCATATGTGATTCCGCAATATCTGTGTAAATATACATTTGGGAAGGAATTTCTCTCACAACATTTGGAGGCGAGCGTCCAATTTTTACTTCTGATAGATCATCGGTCGGTTTAAAACCTAATATCCGTGCCAGTTGAGGTGACAATCGTACATTTATGTTTCTCTGCTTGGTAGATATATCAACAGTCACATGTTTGTACGCAGGATGATTTCGGAGACTAAAATTTAATGTTTCAGAATATTTATTGATTTCTGCAACAATGCTGTTTATAGATGCGTAATAGCCTTCGGATATTCGAAGTTCGTTCCATTTGACATCATCCATAGATTTATATTGAATATAGTTGTTAAATCTTGTAATGTTTAGTATTGAATAAGGATAATGCACTTCTACCAATGCCATCTCCCATTTGTTGGTGTCCAACTCCACACGGTTCTGAAGCTTTGTGGTGTAATTAGTTAGAGTATTACTTGGGAAATATTTCATGGAACTGTTACTAGGCAAAGTAAGGTAGAAAGCGTTTGCTTTTCTCATGATGTGTTATGAAGGTTATTTGTACCACTGATGAGAATACCTACAAAAATTTATGCCTCTCTCTCTCTTTTTTTGACTCCAAAAACGATGCGCTAATCCAACTGTCAAATAATCTGGAGTAACCTTTCCAATGAACTAACAACTATTTACTGGCTCCTTTACCTTTGGTCGCAAGGATTTTATCAATTTCATGCATATCCGGTAAGCGGACCAATTGCAACTCTTCCGTATAAAATGTTCCATCGATTTTATGTCCTTGTAGATCTTTTAATTCATACACTTGAGGATTTCTTTTCAAAATACGTTCCACCACAAATATTTATCTTGTCCAATTTTCCATGTAACCTTTGTCAAAGCGTTTTTTGGTTTTTGTTATTCTCACTGTATCTCCTATTTTGAATGGCATCTTCAATGACAATAGTGGAGATGAATCAGATTTGAGTTTTTTGTCATACATGTTGTGCCATACTTTCAAAACCTTCTCAGTAGTAACATCTGCTGGTGCCATTTTAATACTTGAGTGAATTTTATGATTATAAGCTTTCAAAAGCTTTGGGAGTACATTAACATAACAGCTGGTTCTTTGTTTAGTAAAATACTTCCACATGCGTTCCTTTAAAGTTCTGTTGAATCTTTCAACAATACTAGCTTTAATATCAGGATTCTTTGTTGTAAAATAAATTACATTTTGTTTTTTGAGATATTCCTGCACAATACTGTTGGTAAACTCACGGCCTTTGTCAGTTTGTAATTTCAAAGGTTTTCTTTTGCTTTGTTTGAAAATTTGCTGGAAAGCCTTTTTTATACATACACCAGTTTTATTTTTTACAGGGACAGCCCAAGCATGCCTGCTAAAAATATCGATAACTGTGAGTATATATCTGTACCCTTTGTTGTGATTCCGCAAACTCTGCATGTCATTCAAGTCAGCCTGCCATTGGTCATCGATATTATGCACAAAATAAAAGTTTCTCGGAAATCGACGCTTTACAGGTCTATGCAAAGTGTATGCAGTTTGCTTTGTCAACCAATGTTTGATTGTTGACAATGGTATGGATTTTTTTACAGCTTTCCATAGTGTTGAAGCTGTAGAATAGGATGCTGGATGAGATGGATTGTACCAGATATTCTCTAATATTTTTTCGCTCATGGTTTGTATCTTGACCAAACTGGAACAGTACGTTTACGTTTGTGCCCTGGAAATGATGATACAAAAGAAATTGGTTCCTTTTCTTCTTCTTCTTCTTCTTCTGCTTCTGTTAATTCTTGTGCCTCTTCTTGGTTAGCTCCGGACAGCGGAACATAGCGTCCGGGGTTGCCAAAAACAATCTGTTGAATAAACTCCTGTCTCCGGGGGTTTCCAATATATTCTTGAGGAATATTAGATAACGCCAGAGCTCTATTGAATAGTTGCCACCCAACAGGATTGCTTGTTTTTCGTGGTCGAATTATATCCGATACTAGATCGACAATATTTGAGCCTTCAATTTTATTATTGCTAATAAAAACTGCCCCATATTTATCCCAATCAATATTACTATTATGTAAAAGACGTTCATACAACAGTTCGGCTTTTCTACGATACATGCTAGGTGTAGCAGCTAGAATTTCTTCTTTCATATCAGTCAACTTCTCAGTAGATTCTGTAATCGGTAGCGACACAGGTTCTCTTTGTTTTCGAGTAATACACAGAAATTTTTGGAGCACAATACTTTAACGATTCCATTTTTCATCATCCGAAAGATCTTTGAGATTCAAAATTACTTGCATATCCTGATCCAATTGCGATAAGGATGTAGACGGTGCAGACATAACAGGATGTCTCATGTTATCCATAAATTCTTGAGGTATTATAACCATTTTTTTGGCATGCTCCATGTTCAGATTTTTTTAAATTAAATAAACTTGATAACACACCTCCTATTAAAGGGGCTAATAACGCAGGTAGAAATCCTCCGTGTTGCACTAGAATCTGTTTCTTCTGCTTTGTAGAGTATCCTTTGGCAGAGAGATTACGTATCACCTTCTTGTACCGGCTCAATCTTGTTTTCTGAGGTGTTGAAAGAGGAACATTCTCTTTTAGAACATTGTAACAACACTCACAGATTGAATTAACTAAGGAAGAATCAGCAGCTTGTAATATCGCTGTGCGAAGAGCTGGTTTAGCATCCGACAAAACTTGGAGCACTTTAGCGTGTTTCACTCTTGGAGCCATGATGACAGAATAAACGACTAGTGATTATGCTTGCTTTTTTTGTAGGAATATATACATAATTGATATCATCGTCGGGAAATATCCGCGACCGAAAACTTACTTCTTCCGGAGTGTTCTGCTTCAGATCAAACAGCAAATATCCATGGGGTTCAACGATGGCATTGTAATATGCATCTTTTATAAAATTTGGATTCTCCGGGTATACTTGTCTAGATAAATAATTAATTTGGGCTCTGTCTCTTGGATTTTTGAAGCATACAATATAATGACTATTTAAAGATATATCCCTATTCCCTTTTCCTTGATGGAATAGATTTTGAGTGATAAAGAAAAGACTAATATCACGATGATGACACCCTTTTGTAAATAAATCTGTGACTCTTTGATCGCATTCCCTCATCTGATCATCGATAATAATAAGATGAGGTCCAGAATTTGGCACAAATTGGTCAATATTAGGCATTCCTTCCCGAAATTGTACAAAACCAGGGAAATCATTGTATGCACATTGCCATTCCCCGTAGCACACCAAAATGTTGTTGAATTTTACATTTACCATTTGGGGTAAACACTGGAGAAAATGCTTCACAAAATATGTCTTTCCACATCCTGATGGACCAGCCAATATTGCAGAGAACGGGTGTTTCCACAAGCACTCCATTTCTCAAACTGTGAAGAATGTTTTAAATTACATATAATATAAAAGTCGAATGTTATGAATATTTTTCTAGTTGTTAGATTTTACTGATATGTTGTATCTTCAAATTACATATATATATATATTATATTGTATTGTATTATATATATATATACACACTTCATCAATAAATAAATATGCGTGTGTGTCTGTATGTATATATATATATATATATATATACACACACACACATACAGACAATTTTCTTATAGTACAAAATTCATTTTACAACAGCACAACAAATGCCAGATAGCATTGTACGCATGCGCGTTTGTAAACCCCGCCTACATATTCCGAGCATCAGCGTTGTGTTAGATAGCTCTCCATTGTTTCAACAACGATAAACAGCTTGGTGGCCCAGATCAAATTGGTTCTGGAATCTACTGTGACGTGTACCGTCTACTTTGAAGTATAAAAAGGTGAGTTGCACAATATTACTATTTAGTGTCCAGCAATGCTGTCGACTTTAAATTTGCTTCACGGGTTAATATCAAATAGAGCCTTTGACAATCATCATGTTGGGGTTTTCGCAGCTAATGAATTACCTGTACATGTGGAACTACCAGCAGCGTTGATTGTAAATACAGATCCCAAAGATAGTACCGGGAAGCACTGGGTAGCAATTTACATAGACAGTAACTCCCGGGGGGAATTTTTTGATAGTTACGGAAAACCTCCACATGTGCATAATCATTTGCGATTTTTGGAAAATAACTCTAAATTCTATACGTACAACACTCATCAGATACAAAGTTACGGGTCTGTGTACTGTGGGAATTACTGTTTTCTGTATTTATTCCATAGAACCTCTGGTAAACCCATGCATAAATTTCAAATTTTATTCCCAGTACCGATAAAAAACGACAATATTATAACAATTTATTTGCTGACTCGTAAATTAAATTTATAATACTCGGTACGTATACTAGAAAATATTGACAGTAAATACTGTTTGAAATTTTATACAAGTTACATATAGTCCTAATAGTATATTAATAATTTTGTAGCGTTACAGTTTACAACAGCTTACTTATAATATATATCTTGTTTTGTGTCTTTACAGAACAATGACGCAATATCCAGAGATGGGATCTTTCAATGCTAGATTGTCCTCTTTCAGAAACTGGCAATCAAAAGAATTCCCGTTTGTATAAGCTCTGTCCGAAGCAGGATTATTTTACATTCAAAAAGAGGATAAAACAGTATGCTTCAAATGTGGTGGAGGATTATACCGATGGAAATACAGAAACAATCCAATACTAGAACATCGTCGATATTTTCCATTTTGCCCCCTGTCTATAAACCTAATTTCAGATCGACAATGCGGTTGATGTTTTAATTAAATTAATTAATATTTGTTATCCAATATTTTCTCAATATGACGTTTATGATATTCTGCTGATTTTTCTCTCACCATTGATCTTTGTAATGCCCCGCCCCCTCCACCTTTTTTGTCCAGCACATGCTTGGTTTGCTACGCGCGCATGCGTCTCAAAAACACACCCACGCATTTCTTCAAATGTATACCTGCACGCTGCGACATGCAGTATCTCGCAGTTCTTAGTCATGGAATCCTCTATTTCGATGCCGCTGAAAAAAAGATTTCAACCGTACACTAATTTCAAGGGGGTTCTTCAGAAAGAGAGCGATCAGCATTTACCTGAAGAACAAAAACAAGTAACTAGTCTTATACGCCAGTCGATATTATTTGATCACGTCTACTATTTGAATGCTTCGAAAACAAAAGTTATCTCAATCGAACTTTCCTCTCATCTGGATTTCCAACCTGTGGTCAGGCTACACAGAAGCGGGGCGGCCGGTGTTGAACTACAGTTGCAGGAGTGGCACGCTCTTCAGGAATTGTTTCCCGTAATCGACAATTACATCGCTATTCCAGGTGAGCAGCCTCGTGTTTCCTACCCACTAAGTGAGCAACATGAATTGCTGATAACCACACTGTACAATCGCCGTCAGATCATTATAAGGAAGAAACCAGCTTACGGTTCCCTGGAGATAGTGTTCATCGCAGAAAGTTCGTGGCGGAACTTTATGAAGATATTTGTGTGCATCGAGCATGCGAAAGTTATGTGTGAAACAGTGTCGCCGTATCTGAAATCATATTTTGGAAACTGTGTGGAATCTTGCATTCTCGACCTTCGCGAACAATGTTTCGGTTGCACAGATATTTCCCCTGTCCATGCATGTAATAAGGAGAAGTTTGTGCTTTCCCATCTACATGGATGTACAAAACCTGAGCCTTTGTCTATACAAAACATCGACGGAAAAAGACTTTCCAAAGAAGTGTTTGTTTTTTGCGAGAACATGCTTGTGGAAAAAATAGTGAAACATTTTAATTCAGTGGTTGCAGCAGAAAATGGATATGATAGTGACACAATTCCTTATGTGGGTGAGTGAACAAACTTGAAGAATAAAAACTTGTTAAATAACATGCTGATAAACTGGTGACACAATATAAACATTTTACATATGTATGTGTGTGTGTGTGTGTGCGGCTCTTTTGAATTTTGTAAATATTGGTAATAAACAGGGATAAAATATATGTCTTGGCTTTTTTTCACTTATCACCCCTTTAAAAATCCTCATGGTTTATATTTTTACTGGTAACAATCGTTAATAACAACATTAATAATTAACTATATAATGAAAAAGTGTGTATTGTGGACTTGTCGAAGATAAAGCATGAGAGCTTTTCTTCACACTGGTAAAACTCGGTGTTAATAACAACATTAATAATTAACTATATAATGAAAAAGTGTGTATTGTGGATTTGTCGGAGATAAAGCATGAGAGCTTTTCTTCACACTGGTAAGAATCTGTGTTAATAACAACATTAATAATTAACTATACAATAAAAAAAATGTGTATTGTGGACTTGTCGGAGATAAAGCATTAGAGCTTTTCTGCACAGCGCTGGACACGCAAAGGCAAGTATCTTTATTTTCATTCTATTTCTAACAATGATTCGCTATTTTTTCTTGTCACTATAAAAAACTAATTCAATTTTTCTTTTATCACATCTGTCGCCATTTTGCTTGTTTTTGTTTAATTCCTCTTTATGCATTGAGGTTAATCGAAACATAACTTTAGACTTTTACATGGAATTGAAACATAGAATCTTGCATCCTTTGATTGAATCGAACCTGTGACTCCTCTTTGATCACAAAACAATAGTGACGGCCATCTTGCTTATTTTACCTACTCTTTATGCATTTAAGCTAATCGGTACTGGGGCCCCACACAGCAAAACAACAGATTCTAATTTATCTTTATACATTAGCGGTAAAGTCTTTGCGTTGTAATCAAAAGGCATTTTGTTTTGATTTTTAATATCTGTTCCTGCCTAAATACTAATGGGGACTCAACACACTTCTTTTTTTTTTTAAAAAAAAAACATCATTATCAGCCAATTTGACATTGTGAATCGAACCCGGGACCTTTTCATTACAGCATAAACATCCTATTTCCAATTAGTTCATTTTCTCTTTGTGCACAAAAAGCTAATCGGAACTTTTAAACAAATACAATTGAATATCCAATTTTCACCAACATTGGGAATCGAACCTTCAACCACTTGGTTGAAACATCTCGCGGAATAAAAAACACCCCCCGCGCCCGCGCCGCGCCGCCCCGCTCCGCCCCGCGCCGCGCCGCGCCCCGGTCGCCGCCGCCGCCGCTAAACACAAAAAACCGGCCGCCATATTGATTTTATTCAAATACTATTTATGCACAGATGGACTAATCGGGACCTATAATGGCGGGACAAAACAATTGGCCTAATTTAACTACCTAGAGAATCGAACCCGCGACCTCTTCATTACCAGGCGACAACATTAACCACTACCCCAAGGCCGCCATATTGATTTTATTCAATCACTATTTATGCACAGATGGACTAATCGGAACCTATAATGGCGGGATTAAACAATTGGCCTAATTTAACTACCTAGAGAATCGAACCCGCGACCTCTTCATTGCCAGGTGACAACATTAACCACTAACCCAACTCGATTTTCGAACTCAACCATTTTGTTGGCTTTATTTACACACAGGCTAATCGAAATCATTCAATATTGACATCGTCGACTTGTAATCAAGGGGTCCCAGGTTCGATACTCGGTGGAGGCACATAGTGGTCCGAATCACCACTTTTCAACTATAGGTCCACTCCTGATTAGTCTTGCCGTGCATAAAGTGGACTTAAAAAAAAACTAACTCAATCTATCAATCAATCAATATTGACTCTACCAGGAATCGAACCCTCGACGCCTCTTGTTTTACAGAGCAATAACCTTAGCCGCTAAGCTTTCGGGGTACAACACCTTCGGCGCCATCTTTAAATCATTTCTTCATGTGTTTGCATCATACGCAATGGTTTCGCGCGCATTTCCTCCAAAGACACACACACACACACAAACATACGCACGTGTTAGGTTAGCATACATCAAGAAACAACGTGACAAATCCATTGACCCCTTCCCCCACCGCTTCCGATGTCTTCAACGTGATCAGACACGTTCTGCTGACTCAACAATAAAATCGCTCGTACACCGCTACGACCGGATGTAAAATAACACCAGTGGCATCGAATTTTTGCTGACGCGTAGGAATGAAGTGCTGCCTCTCTACTGTTCCCTTGCCCCCCGCTGGATACGCCCATGACACAGGTAACTTTCGATCGGAAATCGACTCTCACGTCATGATAATTTCCGCGACACCGTCTGTCACGGTGTTGAATGCCCTAAAAGCTTAAAATGACGTGAGACATGAATTAGTATTTAGCAGTACATTGAAAAATAGTGGGATGATATCGCTCTAAATGCTTGAACAGAGGAAAAGGTACTTATGATCAATTAACGTTTACAGAAACCAAGAAAAGCAAATTCTAAGAGTTTTATAACTGTATCAGCTAACTTTTTTTCAATTTTTACGCTTTAACAAGCTTTTAAAAGATAACACTTGAAATCACTGATGATTTGGTATTTGTAAACTTTGTCTCTGCAAAATATCAAGAGTTACAAGTAGTTGAAGAAGCGGCCGCTACGTGACGCACCCTGACGCTCTTTGGCATAGACCTCTTGCGGTCCTTTCGTGAACTTCCTCGAGGTTGTGCTACAGTCAACTTTTGGGCAGTGACGCAGTCCTCCTGCCAAATTCACCGCCGTGTGAAAACACACACAATCTCGTCCGTAACAGATAGCATTTCTACATTGAACATGGTTGTCTTTTATTGCAAATGCAAACCCACGTAAAGAAAAGTATTTGGATTAAACTTATGAAGAGAAATCCAATGTAATACTGAACAATTGCCATTCCTAATAGCACAGTACTAGCAGTTGATGGGGGAAAAAATCTCGGATATCGGTATTCAAACTGTAAGGTGAGGTGCCGAACTTTGAAAAAATATTTATTTTTTCTGACGCGTTTGTAAAAATATACATCATCATCTTCTCTTTTATTGCAAATAACGTTCGTTCTCCTTCGGCATTATCATCTCCCGTGTTTCTGAACTGAGACAGAATCTGTACTCCTACCTTGTAGAACAAAAGCATGCGAATTCTGAAAACTTCTTTGATAGTATAAAAATTTGGCGTACCTTTCTGATATTTTCCACACACTGAATGTTCTGCAAGGTGTCAGTCTTCAAAAGAAAGTTACTGCTTTGTGAAATAAAGATGAAAGATAAAAGCATTGGCGGTTGCTTTCCTACACTAAGCAAGCTGTTAGAAACAGGATTACAATTAAATGTAGAAATCCAAACATTGCTATATGCCTGTTTTAAGACCTGTTATCCAGCTTTTCTTACTGTCTGTAATTATTCTTTTTATATCATGAATATCGTATCGCTGAATTAACTGACACCAGATTATAAACATTAAAAAATTCTACATTATCTGTATTAATCACATGCATTAACAGTACATAAACACACAAAAAGATTTTCTGTTGATCTTTCATGGTCACACCACATGTATTTAGCTATTTGTATTGAGGGGAGGCGTGTGTAGATTTTGTCAGCAGAGGGGAGCCACGACTACAAAAAGTTTCAGGGTAAAGACCAGTGGTTCCCAAAGTTTGATTGATTGATTTTGTGTTTCAAGTCCACTTTATGCACAGTAAGGCTAATCGGGACTGGACCTACAGTTTTAACTTGGATCCGAACCAGTATGTGCCTCCACTGGGTATCGAACCCGGGACCTCTTAGTTACAAGGCGACGACGCTACCACTGCACCATCTGGGAGGCCTGGGTTCCCAAAGTGTGCGCCGCGAAGTGCAAAGTGTTAAATAGGCCTATATTCTGACTTGGGCGCCGTGAAACGAAAAAGCTTGTGAACTACTGCTCTAGACTATTTAAAGCGTGCCTAGCGGGCAATGTTTATGCCATTCTAGTAGTAGTAATAAGTCGAATTTTTGCGAGAGTGCCACACGGAATTATATTGGCTGTAAATGCAAACGCCAGAGCAAAATGCAATCTAAGGTGTAATATGTGAAAGAAAGTTTGACATTTTGGTGGCTTCAATGAAGGACACTCCTTATATTACTAATGAGAGTAACACCAGGAACTGTAGCGCCGATTGGGGTGCCAAAACCGGGGGAAGACAATTTACTTTTTCTTTGTAGACAAGGCTTAGAATTAAGAGGCCACAGTGTGGGGTCAAAAAGTGCCCCCAGCGTCTCCCTATTCGACGAAATTGCCAGGAACAGGTATGTACTTACGCTAAGTATGGTACAATACAGATGGGAAATATGTTTACAACACGTAATGAAAAAATCTGGAATATCCGGATAATGAATCTTGTAATCCCTGGATTTCGGGACGGAAGACGTAAAGCGATCACGGAATTATATTTCTTAGTGGGATGGTGGAAGTGGCGATTTTGCCTGGTTGTAATTTATTTCTTCTGTCGCCTCTGTAAACAGTACCAAGTTATATTCCATTTATTTACTATAATAATCAGTTTCACAATGTACTTCAGACAAATCACTCACCAAAACTTGGAAGGACCAACCAATCAAGTATCAATAAATCCCTTGCAGGCCCAATTTCAAGACCTGGTCAACAAGCGGATAGGAGGAAATAGTTCAAGGAGCTGTCGCTACGAGGCGCAACCAGTACCCTTTGTGGCAGAGACATCTCGTGGTCGGAGAATGAACTTTCTCAAACTTCAATGAAATTTCCAGCAACAGAAAGTCAAACCCACACGTAGGCATAAAGGTGTTAGTTGAAATTAATGTAACAGCAAGGGATGTAGATAATATTAGAAATCGAGAGAATTTGTCAAACATAAAAAGAGGATGGTTCGGTGGCCGAACGTGTTAAGTGGTCGACACTCGGACTTGTCACTTAAGTTCTCGGGATCGAGCCCCGGCCTGATCATTAATGTTATTTCCCAGTGTCCCTTCATCAATTTCATGTATTCATCACTCATCCACATCGTCGCGATTAGCCTTCAGTATACTGCACTCGACTGCTAATCAGGCACTGAGCCGACCCGATGGGGAAGTTGCCTCCCCTAACATTTGCAACTTTCTGCCCCCGCACTAGGACTTCTTAATGCCATGCCTTGTCTACCAAGATAAAGTAAACTGCCCTAGCTTCGACTTCCAATCGTCGAAAGTGTTGTGATATTAAATTTCGAATTACAGATCAGGCATTCAGAAGTTTGGAACATGCAGTTTCTTACGCATCATTCTTTCTTGACATGAAAATCAGGCGCGGCTCGTGCATAATTTTCCTGGGGGTTCACCAAAATTATGCAAAGTGGACTTATCTAAATCTTTTGAGACACTACACGCTTTGGTTCGTAGAGATAGTACTGGGAAAATTATCAAATTTTGGCCGGTAGATTACTGACAAAGTTAATTTGCTCTATGTTCAAATAACAGTGACAGCACCAAGGAGTGTGTGTGTGTAGAGGGCGATCATTTTAATTTAAGATTTTCGTATGGTATTGTATTTAATCTCAGAATTCAGAAAATATTCTCTTCTCAATTTTGCCTCTTCCACTCTTGCCAACACTTTTCTGGTCGCACCACTGTCAAATAGACTATATTATTCGAACTGGATCCTGACCCTACAGTTAAACATACAAATCTCTGCCTGCTAAAATGAGCATCTATCAGTAATCGAACCCAAGACCCCTCGATTACAAGATAATTCTTACATAACTATTCGAAAGTATATCGCTAAATCAAAGCTATTCGATTCTATTCTATGCAATATGTTTCTTTCTTGCGATGAACAGAATTAAACAAGAATCAAAGCGCACAAGGAATATTAAAACAAAATATATTGTTCACCTACTTGCATTACTGTCCATGTTTGTAGAGAAAGTCCATTCTCCTCTCCTTTCTTCTTGCAAATTTATCAATAACAGCCTCGTTGAAGTCTTGGATGCTATCGATGAACTCCTTTTCTATCGAAAGCATGGCCAAAGCTGTTAACCTCTCTTCTGTCATCGTGCTCCGGAGAAAAGTCTTCACACGTTTAAGGGTGGAGAAACAGCGTTCAGCCTCTGCGGTTGTCATAGGAATGGTCACTAATATTCTTAATAACTTAATACACTGACTGAAAGTTGTATATAAATTGTTCCTCATCATGAACTGTATAGTGCTAAAGCTCCCGACACCTCCCGAAAGTCTTGACGCATGTAAAGGATTTCCAGTTCTGTTCGAATTTTGTTTTCTTCAATAAAGGGGTAAGCCTCTAGAGTTTTTTGAAGGAACACGTGTGGAAATTTCTTTTCGTAACTGGCAAATTGATCTGAGAGAAAAAGATTTGCTGCAAGAAGATGGTTGGTAAACTGAAAGCTTTCCTTTGTGTGACTGATTATAACGTCGCAAACTTCTTTTGCAGCAACACTCTTTGATATGTTCGATTCCCGACACCTTCGCTTTGCTGATTGTGAAAATACCTGGGATGATTCTTCAATTCTCTCAATATGTACGTCTCTTACTTTCTGAATTGCCAATTCGAACCCCAGCATTGCATCTTTAAGCTGTATAGGATATATATTTCGGTTCTGTAATTGCTCATATAATATATCGACATGGGGCATTATGAGGTAGAATACTGACAAGCAAAACTGAAAAGTTTCATTCTCTATTTTTAAGCGAAGACCTCTTGCCTGAGCTATGGTGGAAGTTTGACGAGTAGTTCTTTCAATTTTCTCAAGACACTCAATTAAAGATTCCTTGTTTTCTTGTACAACCTGGACTGTTCTAGATTTAAAGTTCCATCTTGTATTTGAAACACGGGGTACTTTTTTCCCAACAATTTCGTTTAAAACTGCAGTTCTTTGTGAGGAATGTGAGAAAAAAGTGGGAATTTCGCTCAGATCAGCAAAATACACTCGTACATCTGTATTTTGGCTGGTTGCTTGTGCCAAAATTAAATCTAAAACATGAGGATAACAATGTATGTAATGCGCGTATTGAAAATCTTCCCTGAGTAAAGTCTGAACACCTGAGTGGCGACCACTCATGACATTCGCACCATCATAACTTTGCGAAATAACTTTATTCGGGTCCCCAACGATTTGCATTAAAGCTTCTCTGAGGCATGCCGATAGAGCTTTAGCATCATGGTCAGGGGGAGTGAAAAAGCCCCAAAACCGTTCGACTGGGTTTCCATTGGGCAAAACATACCTCAGAACAAGAACCAATTGAAAAATTGATGAAATGTCTGTTGTTTCATCAGCAATTACCGATACGAAGTCTGCACTCGCTATTTCATCTTTATCTTTTCGTGGCAAATTTCAAGCATGCACGATAGCAAATCATTTTGAATGTCCTTTGACGTGCCCTTAAAAACAGTTGCTTTTGATAAGTGGTCCCTGAGGGCAACGTCAAATTCAGAACTGAAATCAACGAGGCCACGAAAAACTCCAGGATTTTGTGACTCACTTGTTTCATCATGCCCCCTGAGCGCTAATTCAAACACCCCACAAAATTTTACACAGTCAACTATTTTTGACAGAATGTACCTGTTTTTACGAACCTGATCATTATGTCTCTGAATATTAAGTCTGTACGCGTTGTCGAGTTCCTGTCGTATGTCTTGCTTCCCCAGAAGATTGAGCTCTAACTCAGAATTCATGACTATTTTTGACTTTTCGGCTTCTTCCACCTGAAGTGTTTCCATCTTAAAGAAGAAAACTCTGAATGTGTAGGCAAGTTGTTTTCTATCATATTTGTCTTATTTGTCCCATCATCTTTACTTCTAGCTTTCGTTCGGTGTTACCTCTACATTTATATTACACCCTCTTCATTAATCTAATAAGTATTGTAAAATATAAATAATACAAAGAGAATGCCAAATGAATTCAAATTGAAACACACAATGCAACACTGGAAGAGAGAAGAGCGTGGTTCACTCCAGCTCGCTGGTGATCCTACGAACTGCGCATGTCCGTTTTGACGAGACGACCTTCCTCCAATCTCAGACTGCATGTATTTTCGCCATATGTACGCGTTGAGCTTCTGCTAGCCGTCCTATGCTTTTAGCATGGTAGGGGTTGCCTTGCGGAGGTTCAGCGGAGACTTTGCACGAAACGGAACTAGAGGGGAGCTGAGTGGCTCTGGCCCGCGGTTTCTTCTTCTCACCAACAGAATTTGCCAATCTACGCTTATGAACATCTCAGTTATTGTTTATTTTGTATATTACTGGGGGTTCACTGCACATTTGCGCTATACAGATAACCACGCCTGATGAAAATACATGCTTGCGTTTAAAAACTACTGACTTATTTGCGAAAGTTGAAACAATTCCTTCCTTCTCCCCTCAACACCACAAGTTGACACCGGGAGTAATCAAAATAGATTGATTAATTGGCCATGGCCTTAGGCAGGAAAAAATTTCGGGATGGGGGTTCACTCATAATTGTTCCCATGTACGTCGCAAGAAATTTGAATAATACCTAGGTAGAAATAATAACAATGACAACTATTGAACGACTTAAGATGACCGGACACCCCCCTCCGATTTTCTTCAGATTTGGCATACTCACTAATTGAGGCATGCTAATCACGAATCTGAAGTTAAAAGTTTTCGGAAACCTCTAGAAATTGCAAAATAAGCGAAAATAGGGCGTTAGATTTCGGAATGGAAACAGTCGATTTTCGCGAATTTTTTGTTTCACAAGGAAATGTATACCTAGGTATATCCCTGATACTACCACGACACCAAATTTTAACTATGTTTACCTAACCTAACCGAAACTAACCTAACCACACGTCAATGGTTCGTGGAGCTAGCGTCAATGGTTCGCAACTATATTGCAATTTCTAGACGTTTCCGACAAATTTTAACTTCAGATTCGACATTAGCAGGCCTCAATTAGTAAGTATGTCAAATATGAAGCAAATTGGAGTGGGACCCGGTCATCTTAAGTCATACCTAACTATTAAATAATAATAATTAAAATTTCATAATAATAAACTAATTTCTTCCAAATGTATTATTGCTGTCCTTATATCCTTGAGGAGAGACTTCTACTTTATCTATCAGAAGTGTGGATATGCAGCACAACTGTACTTATCACCATCTTTTTTGTATGTTTCATGCAGTGTTATTAAATTCTAGATACCTTCAGAAAAAAGCTTTAAAAGTAAGAAAAATTGTAACCTCAATTTTTCGTTCTAATGCTGTTTTTCTTTAATTATTCTGTTCGAATACTAACCAACTGGAGCATTGTAATCAAGGGGTCCCGGGTTCGATACCCGGGAGGCACATAGTGGTTCGAATCCCACTTTAAACTGTAGGTCCAGTCCCGATTAGCCTTACTGTGCATTAAGTGGACTTAAAACACCAAATCAATCAATCAATCAAAATGTTTGAAAATTCTAGCTCGATCATTTCAGCATTGTCTCCCTGTTGCATTTTTTGTAAAACAGAATACATTTTTGAAAATGTGTTACAAATTTTGGTTTCTGAACTCCATTAATCCAACATGCCAGAAGTTTCGGGGGGGGGGGCGGGTTGAACCATAAAGCCCCCCTCTAAATACGGCCATGTGATTGGCTTTATTTCACTTTGCTTTTTGTGCCAGTTTTTTGCTAATTTGCAAAGATGGCGCAGTGGTAGCGTCGTCGCCTTGTAATCAAGAGGTCCCGAGTTCGATACCCGGTGGAGACACAAGTGGTTCGGATCTCACTTTAAACTGTAGGCCCAGTCCCGATTAGCGTTACTGTGCATAAAGTGGACTTATCAAATCAAATCAAATTATGAAATTCATGAATGGACACTCACAAATATCCATGCCCAGGCCGGGATTCGAATCCGGGACCTCGTACAGCAATGTGCTAACCACTCCGCCAAGGGGGCCTACGAGAAATCAAAATAAAACTAGATTGCCAAAACTTAAGTTTTATCCTTATTACGTAAACAGTATTCGATATGAAGAATGAAAATTTTCCTCCATGTAAAGAAAGGACTCGTCTGTACGTTATGCTCAAGAATTGAATGTAAACATTAGTGTTTCGAAGTTACAGACATCTCAAATTCACCTTTATCAAGAAAATGGGGCCACAAAAATGCATGGTTCGTAAATGTTGTTGATTTCTGGGCAAATTCTACGATGAAAAAGAATAGAAAAGAATATTTTCTGACGAATACAAGATAAAGTACATAGGTATACAACTGCCACCGTCAACAGCGAAGCGTAACGTAGGAGGCGCAAACCAATCGAATACTAACTTGTGCAACGCGTCAGGTATTTCATTACGATGTAAAACGTTGCTATGGTTCTGTTCGTTCGCAAGTGACATGTGTCGTTTGTCACATCAGTATGAAATCTTTCTAAATAAAGCAGTTTGTAAAACGTAATTATAGAAATTTAAGCGTTAACTGGTGAAAAAGAGCAACGTAAAATCAAAATTTTGAAAGGAAGGCTTATCATACGTGCATATCCTGACATCTATCGTATACAAATGAACCTTTCATGGCATAGCATTTAGTGGCTATTAGGAAGCATGATGGGTTTACAACACTCCAATGAGAAATTGGGGATTTGAAGTTCATTATCATGGTCCAAGGCAAGCACTTTATCACACAAAAATAAATGTTAGCAGTTTCGGTAGCCGAGTGCGTTTGGTCTACTTCCAACCGAATTTACCAGGTTCGAGTCCAGGAATTGGCCATTGTTTACGACTATCCCTGCATCAATTTCATCTAATCATTGCTCATCGTCGCGATTAACCGAAAGTGGAAGAAAAGCGATGCTAAGTAATAAAAATTCAAACAAATGCAGGTAAATTTTACTGATTATTGGGAGCACATTTCCACAGCTGTAGCTAGAGATTCGTACGCCTGGGACGAGAATAACATTTAACGCCCTTGTAATGAATTCATCCCCTTCCCTGCTGCTTGAAGCTTACATTGTTCCCCTCCCCCTAGTTTACTCACTCTCCCCTTTGCTTTTGATATTCCCCGGACCCGAGCATTACATCTGTTTTGTCCCATGTGGTTGGTTGGTTGGTCTTTGACTCAAGCGAGATTCACCTGTACACAAAACACTTTGTCCCTCCTCAATTATGCGACAAACGTTCGAAAGGGGCTGGTAACCGACCATACACCATCGAAAATTTCGGTTTCTTGCCTTGTAATCTACAGATTGTGATACCTTAAAGTTATTTCAACATGCGGAAACCACAAATAACAGATATTTAACCGTAAAATGTGACCACGGCACGCAGAATGCTTCGAATCTCGATGAACTTTCACCATTTTCCTTATACAACGCACAAAAACACGCTGGAAATCGAAGAATAACGTATAATTACTATTGTTATGAAAACTAACATAATAGGACCAGAAAATTATAACTTTCACATGTCTTGAAGCAAATTTCGTGATTAAAAGCACATGCAAATTTAAAAAATAACGTAAAATTACTATCACCATCACACCTAACTTCTAACCTAACTAGATGGTAAAATTATCCATACCTTGAAAATATGCAGTTCCCGCTTATGGCCATCACCCCTATCATAGGTGGATTGGTGACGTCATAAATCATGCTACATGAAATCGCCAATTACTCGCTTTTAAGTCATCTCCGCGTGCTAAAATAAACGACAAACGTTCATATGCAACGCAATCTCCCCAACTCACTCAAAATTTTCAACTTTCTCGCGGGTGCATATTGGAAAAATGACGTCATTACTAGGGCTCGAAAGTTGAAGACTTATAAATTGCAAAAAAAGACCTATAAAAAGACCTAAAAATATTAAAAAATAACCTAAAAACGGAAAAAAAGGACGTATAAATGTGATCCAAATTAATTAATAACTTCAGTTTTAACCTCCCCACCCCCTCCCTCTGAGCGGCACCTTCAGATCTTTGCAGGCGTGTGCTGTCTGGTCCTATACACAGTGACTGCGAACCGAATTTGAACTCGAACTGAAACATGCTCCAGTTCGACTTATAGTTCGCACCGGAACCTGAACTGAAATGTTTCGCTACAATTTGGTGCACCATAACCCTCCGTGTACTTTCAGTTTAAGTTTTGTTTCGGAATAAAACTTCGTAGTGAACAATTTTTGGTATTTTGGGGGCTGCTAGATCCGAATATTTGGAAATAGATAAGATCCGAAATGCCATTAAGGCAGTCCCCCTTGACATAACTGAATATTTCTGTGTTCCCCCTGAATTCTCAATATTTTATATAACTAAAAATTGTATGAAATAAGTGAAAAATGACACCAAACACGAACTCATTGCTTCCAATAAGCTACATAATAATATGGACACGTACTTATTACTTCTGAGCTGCAATATGTTTGTAATTCGTATATTTTGGTCGTGTTTGGTGTAATTTTTCATATTTTATAGCCCAGATTTCAATTATAACAAAATAAATGTAATATTGTTACAACATAAAAAATAACATTGTTGATTCAAATAGTCAGTAGGTGACACACTAGTCACTAAGGTCCGTCCCGTCCAGTTTCTATTGAGTCACCATCTGTAGGAAGGGAACATGAAGTATATAAGATTTTCCAACAGTGCCTTACATCGCATTGCATTCCCGTTCCCAACCAATCACGTGGCCTCCTACCAGACTACCATGCCATCAAACTGTTTAAATCCAGGTACTATAAATAACCCTGTTCATACAAGATATTAATCAAATCCACATTGGAATCGCGTTTTTCACCACAGCTGCAGAGCAATTCAAGAAACAATTCTCATATCGACATTATCCAAGAGTGGTGGTCATTGGTTGTGCGGTCAGGAAAGAAATTTGATCGACACACTGTCGGCTTAAACCACAATACATTTTCTTTCAATGGGGAACTGGGGAAGGCAAGTGTTCTCAATTGTGTAGAATTGACGGTAGACTCTACTGACATCACTGGTCAAACTGGTCGCTGAAAATAGTCGTCCATTTTCCATAATCGATTATGCTGGGATGCAGGAAATAATTCAGCCCATTCTTAATGCAGTGCAACGCGACGAACGACGACCCATTACTTCACGTACTGTGAAGAATGAAGTTGTGAAACGAGCACAAATAACAAAAAATAACTTGTCATCAGAGTTCATGGGGAAGATACTCTCTTTAAAAGTCGATGCAGTATCACGGCTCGGAAGAGGATTTCTTGGAATTAACGTGCAATTTATTACAGATATGACAGTACAGCTAAGGACGCTCACCGTTAAAGAAATACTTGTATCTCACACAGGTGAGAATATTAGAAGACTCATAAATGGTGTGTTACATGATTAGTCACAGATATACTCCCTCACCTGTTATAATGGCAGTAATATGGTGAAAGCAGCCACCTTGCTCCATGATGATCAGTTGCAAGGAGGGGAAATAGTAATGGAATTTGTAGAAGAAAATAACTCAAAGGGCCAAGACCTAGATGAGGAAAACATCAACATTGGGTCAGTCCTTGACGAAAATGAAACTCAGGAGGAAATCATTATGTCGGGATTGGAGGAATGTTCCACAAGTGGCTTCGCCCTGAGTTGCATTCGTTGTGCTGCACATACGTTTCATCTTGCTGTGGCTGACACCTTGAAATCAACCTACGTGTCAGGACTAATACAAAAAATGAGGGTCCTCTGCAACGACTGCGCACATCAAAAAATATCAAATTGATTCACGCGGTCTAACTCAATATTCCTGCACTTGACTGCCCCACAAGATGGAACTCATGCATCTCAATGCTCGAGTTTTTGCTGCCACTGCAGAATTTTTGTCCGGACAACTGGAATCCACATGAGATAGACATATCCAAGGATGGCTTCTGTGCCACCAAAACACTCATTGACTCTTTACAACCAGTCAAGGTGGCTATGGCTTCCTTACAGCGTGAACAGCTCCTCATGGGAGACCTTTTGGGAACTTGGGTACAATGCAAACTCCGTACAAAGCGCGTTGGTTCCCAAACCGCCAAACAGCTTGTGCTGCACATGGAAGAAAGGAAAGTTAAGCTGTTCGAGAATCCTGCTTTTGTGGCGTCTGTTTATATGGACCCAAGATATCTCCGTCTTCGTTCCGAATCGACCTGTCTTACTGCATAAAAACAAAAAATGAAATTGTGGCTGCAATTAGAGAAATGCAATACTAAAGGCAATACTCTAGAAGCTGATACTAGAGACACTGAAGATGTGACGGCAGATCTGGACGAGGAGGATGAAGTGGAGTTTCTTTTAAAGAAAAATATTCGAGTCGAATTACTGCAGACGGAGGTCAGTCGAAGAAGAATATTCTTCCCTTGCTGAAGGTTTTTCGAGCTAGGACGCCACGATTGCCAAGGAACAACAACGTATTAGAATTCTGGGATAGGAGAAAGCATTCCATGCCAGAACTTTATTCTGTTGCCATGGTGGTTTTGGCTGCACCAGCCACCCAGGTAAGCGTGGAGCGGTTGTTCTCAAGTGTGAAGTTTGTAATGTCAGATTTGAGGTACAACCTTTCCTCTCCAACACTTGATGATCTCATGGTCTTGTGGACGAATGCTTTATTCCAAAAGCGTTCTGATCAACACTTGCCAGCCTTAAACCAAGTTGAAAATTCTTTCAGTTCCTCCATTAGCTCCAGTAGTATTTACGAGTTCGTCGAGGAGGAAGATGAATAGTCGTTGTCTTTCATGCTCGCATGTTTTCTGTCGTTTTTCATAATTCTCGTTTGGAAAGACATTTAAAAGATTGACATTGTAAGATTTATTATGTATGACCTAATTTCCTTTTTTATTCAAAATATAAATAATAGCTGTTAAAGTGCAAATACTATGTTACATACGAGGAGGAGGAACTCGTACTACAAAATTGATATGTATCATTTACAATCAACCAAAGTTTGTGAAGCATATTTTTAAGTGCTTTATCTTTAATCCATGGTTATTTGTAGGTGTGAAAATATCCATCGAGGATAGATACTTATTGAGTTTTTCATAAATTAACAGTTAATACACTATTTTAATTTTCTATTTTCAGGAATTAAGAAAACCAAACAAAATTATGTAATTACATAGAAAAGAGTAAATGCCATTTTCCATGAATTGGAAAATTTGCTGCCATAGGAAAATCTAATGTGTATTAATCTTATTGATGTAGTTTTGCGGGAAAATGGACACACTAATGAAGCTAGCCACAGCTCACATAGAATTGTATCTGTTTTATTAACTACAATTTGGTTGCTGTACTGTGATGACATACGCTACTTTCATAAATGTATTTGTTTAACTACAATTTGGTTACTGTACTGTGATGTCATATGCTACTTTCAGAAATGTATGTTTGATTAACTACAATTTGGTTACTGTAATGAAGATACGTAACTTTTTTCACAGTTAATTTTCATCCTTTTTTGAATTGAATGAACTGCGGGAAAAGTGACGCAACGGTTTCATATAAACTTTTCGTTTTCATTTCACAAATAATTACAAAAAAGTACAATTGTCAGTACAATGTGAGATACAGTTCTTAAATGAAGAAAATGTAAAAGTTACTCAGTATTTTTCTCGATCTCAAACGTTTAAGTTCGAGAACTGAAACTGAACTGAAAACTTTCATTCCGGGCCAAACTGGAAGTGAAAGTTCAGACAATCCAATTACAGTTCGGATATATATACTCCGGTTTCGTTCCAATTTTAGTTCGAGAACTGAAAGTGAACCGCAATGTTTCATTCCGGGCCGAACTGAAACTGAAACTAGGTTTCAACTGCAGTCCCTGCCTATACACCGTGCTGAAAGCTTCAAAACAAGAGAAAGTTGCCACTTACAGCGCGACATTTCCAGACAAGTTACGGTTAAAGGATCTTGTACCGTACCTGCTTCAGTCATCCAAATATATATATATTTCTTTACTACAGAAAGGATGTTTAAGAGGTGATGAACTGATGATGATTCGAATTGAGAATGGGCAGTAAAAACGTAGTCGAAAGAAGGTGAAGTTGCAAAAAGAAAAAAGCCGTTAAGACCTATAAAAAAAGCTAAAAAAGGATCAATACGCCAAAAAAACGTCGATAAAGGCAAAAAAGGACAAATAAAACCCACCTTTTTCTGGCCTACAATGACCCAAAATGGACATACATTATGTTGGGCCTCGTCTTCGGACACTAGGAAGAAAAAGGATTTTCCTCAACTTCAGAGCCCTAGTCATAGCTAACACAGCATAAAATCACTTATTTTCTTGACTATAGCATTTCTGCAAGCAAAAGACTACGAGAAACATTCATGTGAGACAATATTCATAAACCACGCAAAAATTCTCAACTTTCTCGCGGGAGTACCTAGGTATTACTTTTCCCTGCAAAATGCTGCTACTACAAACTGTATTTATACTTTTTAGCATAGACATGCGCACGGAGGGGCAAGAGGGGGCAATTGCCCCCTAATTTAAGTCCGCAGATTTTCCAGGGAGGGGGCAAGCAATGTATTTTTCCAGGGGATAAGCGAAGCATATTACCCACATACATGGGCGTCGGGAAGGGGGATCGAACGGGTCGGTGGACCATCCTGAAAATTGACATTGTTCATTTAAAGATACAAGAGAGCCGAAAGTTTGATACTCTTATTGTTAAGAACAGAAATAAAGTCCATGTAGTTAGCATTCGAAGAAAATAATCAATGTAAATATGCATTGGATCGAAAACATTGAGTGAAAAATACATTTCATCCAAAGAACAAATGGCTTCACAGTTTTCAAATTTCTAATAATTACAGTTGCAGGTGAGAAGTCACACAACACACATTATATATAAAAAATCCCCTTAACATTTAAAGCCTTTTCTTGAACGAGACGTGCAAAAGTTTATATCAAAATGCATTTCAGACACTAACTGTATAAAATGTAAAAGAAATAATGGAAAATTGTTGTGCTGGTATTCACTCGTTTGGCGGATCGAGTCTCCTCATTTACATAATAATAATAATAATTATTATTATTATTACTTCGAATAAAATTTATTTTTGTTAGTTTGTAATATTTATTATTGTATAATAACATTTATAACCGTGGTAATAATACGGTATGACTAAAGATGACCGGGCCCCTCTCCGATTTTCTTCATATTTGGAATACTTACTAATTGAGGCCTCCTAATCACGAATCTGAAGTTAAAATTTGTCGGAAACGTCTAGAAATTGCAAAATAATTGCGGATCATTGACGCTAGCCCCATGAACTATTGGCGCTAACCCAAGAACCATTGACTTGTGGTTAGGGTAGGCAAGCAGTTAATATTTGCTGTCGTGGTAGTATCAGGAATATATATATTTCCTTATCAACCAAAAAATGTCGCGAAAATCGACGGTTTCTATTCCGAAAACTAACGCCTTATTTTCGCTTATTTTGCAATTTCTAGATGTTTGCGACAACTTGTAACTTCAGATTCATGATTAGCGGGCCTCAATTAGTAAGTATGCCAAATATGAAGAAAATCGGAGAGGAGTCCGGTCATCTTCAGTCGTTCCAATAATACTTATTATTTATCTAATATTCAACTTCTTTCAGTTGCCCGACCACCCCTGCAAACATTTCTGGCGACGCTCATGCCCACATAATATTGTTGCCCCCTCAAAAGACACCACTTGAGTTTTGAAATTACCACGTTAATTAATGTAAATGACTGGACTGAAATCAAATTACATGTGTGAGATATATTCTTGCCCCCCCCCCCCATTCTGGACTTATATGCCCCTATATTGTTATGCTTTCACCTAGAAATTTAGTGTAGAGGAATCTTATAGCCGTCGTTATTAAACGATATAATACTCTCAAAGAAAATGAGGTATTTTCAAGCCAATGAAAGTTCCAAGCAACTACTGGGGGAGGGGAGCATTATTTTCTACGTAATCCAAGTATTCCCCTTCGTTCTCTAGCAAATTTCTTCTTATTAACACTCTCACATGCTTTATTCGTCAGTTATGCTGCTTCTATGTTGCTGCATTTAACTTAAAATTACAATAACGGGATTTTCGATGAGTCCGGACTCACACTATATACGCCCCTGTTTCGTACGCATCAAATGCAATAAAGCAATGAGATAGAATGAGGTTTTTCTTTCCCGACTGAACTTTCATCAGTGCCTGTGCACGCCTAAGCTTTTTACTACATACCTACCTCTCACGAGCAGCTCCTTTTCAGCTTCAACAGATCGCCATACACACTTTTCGAAACGGGACGCGACTCCATCGAACTTTCAAATTGCGTCAACAGGGCCTCGGAATCTTCCACAAAAGCAGGCACGTCAACGTTCGTCAACGTGCAAACTACCGCGCCAAAGTGCATATCAATAGTTCCAAAATCGGCCACTGTGAGGCGCAGTTGTTGAAACTGCAGGATGACGTAAGACTCCGAGAAAACACAAGCGTACACCACTTTGTTTTGCAAGGTTTGTCGTACTTTAAAAGCGAAGCAAGGATGTTTTAGCTCACCTAAGATACTTTCAAGCACCATCAGAGGCGTCTCGTGAGCGCATGCGTCAATTGTGGGAAAAAGGACAGCTTGCTCTGCGACGACATTCATGAGCATTTCTACATTCTAATTTCTTCATATGGGAGAAGTATTTATTTTACACGAGAGCGCTGAACTAAGCTTATATTACATTTCTTGGATCTGAAGTGACGCATGCGTCAATTGTGGGAAAAATAATTATTACTTTCTTTCACTTCAGATCCAAGAAATGTAATATAAGCTTAGTTCAGCGCTCTCGTGTAAAATAAATACTTCTCCTAGCCTATATGAAGAAATTAGAATGTAGAAATGCTCATGAATGTCGTCGCAGAGCAAGCTGTCCTTTTTCCCACAATTGACGCATGCGCAGCATACGTTCACGAGACGCCTGTGAACACCAATAAGTATATCAACACGACTTTTGTTCATGCTAGAGGGGGACAGGGCACGTAATGAGCAAGGAAATATGATATGATAAAAAAGTGAGAGAACGGGATACAGGAAGAGGTAGAAATTGTACAAGAAGGGAAAAGCAAAAGAGTAGGCGTTGGAGAACCGGGATTTTTTCCACCTGTTCAAGCGGCTCCGGCGCCCACCCAGCATCTATAAAGTGGCTACCTGGAGGAAACTCTGGGGGGTAAAGGCGGCCAGGGGCGTGGTGCTGATCACACCACCCCCAGCTTCGGCAGTGATCAAGAAAGTGTGAGGCCCTAACCCCAAACCCCTTAAAAACCTTCATGGCGTGGTGCAAAGCACAGGGGAGGACTTTACTTTTTTATCTTTTTACGTACAAAAAAGAACCCAACAACTTGCACCTCAAACTCATTACGTACATCACGTTAGTCATAATCTAAATTCGGTTCTTAAAGATGCCGTGGAAGGTAACCGTTACTTTCATTTTTAACAGTTTGGAATATGTATAAATTTTGGTAATAGTATTTCGCGACGGCAAGAGTTAAAATCTTGAATAGGAAATAGGGTGAACCCAAATCTTAAAACGCTTAAGCCAACACGATGGGCAGGAAGATTAGAAGTTGTGGATCCCACTTTAAACCATGGTTGTTAAAGGTCCAGGAATTTTAAATAAATTCAATTCCGGTCCTGGAGAGAAAATCAGCAAGCGTAAATGGGTTCTGGACCGTAAAGAATCTTTTTATCTGTAAAGTATTTCAATTCGGTCCAGGAACCTTTGCTCCGGATGATTTTAAATTCGGTCCAGGAACCTTTTTTCAATGAAACTATACGCAGCTTGGACCGAATTGAAATTGTGCGAGAAAAAAGGTTTCGGTCCTGCACCAACTCAGTCAATCAATCAATCGATAATAAGCTGTGTATGATCTTAAAGAGAAGTTTAGAAAGTTTTTTTCTTATCTAATATTAAAAAGCAGTAATCTAAATGAAAGAAGTGAAGCTATTGGTCTTGAATCTTTCAATTTAATTTTCTATTGGCTGTTCATTGTAAAGTCTTGGAGCAGATAAATATCACTTCTAAGTCATCACAAGCAGAATTTATTCATATTATTGCTGCATCTGATCTCTTAGAAATACTTCGGGGATCATTTCAATCACTTGATGAAATGATGAAAATATGTGGCAAGTGTTGGATTTCAAGTGAATTTTCTGACCAAAGAATCAAAAAGATAAAGAAGCGTTTTGATGAACTTTGACAGGGCCCAAAGACCAACCGGGACAGCTGGTTCAAAGTATCAATATTTTATCCTATTGTAGACAAAATTTACTCACAACTTGATAATAATTTTCAAGACATGGAAGCAATTCTAGACATATAGACAGTGATTTCATTAAAGTTTTTTTGCGTCGCTTTATCTGCCACTTTTGGCTAATCGCGACGATGAATATGGGTGATGATATATGAAATTTATGAAGGGATGCTCACATTCCCAGGCTCTTGTGAGTGTCCCATCACCAATTTCATCACTCATCCACATCATAGCGATTAGCCAAAGGTGGCAGAAAGCGGTGAAAAATAATCTAATTCAATGAACCAATCAAAGTTGCTGTCGATTTTGTCATTTCTTCAACCTGATTACTCTGAGGAAGGATTTGAACAATACCACAACATTTAGAAAACAATATGGCAATCATTTTATTACATATTATAACAGTATACAAGTAATAGTGGAAACAAAACATCCACGAAGCGACTGTTCAGTCGGTAGCACCCTGTTCGACCTACACACTGCTGCAGATCCACCCGTGAAATCTTCCGATTTCAACATTGAAACCGCCACTGCACTCGTCACAGAAGGGAAGTAGCATCCTTCTTTCTTATTGGTCGTTCGACCAAATCGGAAGCAATGATTGGTGGTCTCCTGACCACGATCATTAATGTCTCTCACAGTGATGCTGTGTCCTGGACCATTTCTTCGTGAAGCAGATCCTCGTCCGCATCCACCCCAGATGAGAGGAGGTCAGTCTCTGGTCTTGCCTTCCTCTGTGGCCTCAATGCTGGTACACTTATGTCTTTCTTTGGACTGCTGTTTACTGTAACTGAGCTCGGGTTTGCAGAACTCTCTGTAAGAAATAATGGATAGGGTGTATTACAGTGTGTCTACAATGTCATAAAAAACAAAATTTCCATCACTTTTCCAGACCAGGAACCAAAATTTTCCAGTCTCAAGCCATTAGAACATTTCATAAATATATGTTTGTATATTTTAGCTGTCGTCACATTTAGGTCCGCTTTAAACGAAAACATTTTCCTTAACATTTATGCCCTGAAAATAAACCTACCGTATAAAGTCAAAAATCTTTTGGTATTATTTCAGATGCCATGGCATTTCTCAAGGGTAGAAACAATCATTTCAAACCATTTCCGTAGCACTTTTCGTAGCATAACCAATCAGAAGCGACCTCTAGGTCACGAGTGAATATGTAATGGCGGCCGCGTGAGATGTAAACAATGTATCACTTCACATTTTTAAAAGCCGATAACTATTCAACCGAGAGGAATTACGTTTCCTATAAAACGGTATTAGGTACAAATCAATGGCACTGCTGAAATACATACTTTACAACGTTTACTGTACACGTATGGAAGAATATTTTAGTTGTTTCAAATGTAAACACCGTGCACTCAGCATAGATGGTGTAACTCAACGCGCCTTTCATGCTGTATATATTACACATTGTAATCGCAAAAGCTAACCTAAATGTTACATGAAATGCTTCCGTGTAACGTACTAACTGCTATAAGATTTTTTTATGAAGGATTTACGAAGCATTTATGCTAGCAAATATGTTAAAGGAAATGTTTTCGTCTAATCTAATGCCTCTAAGCCATTCCATGTGAAAGTGGACAAACATGGTTAATTCGTTTTTATTGAAAATATCACACATTATATATGAAATTATAGAGTAAACTATGCAGAATTTGGAATAATTAATACAAACATTAGTTTCATGGCTTTTAAATATATTGCTTCAAACCTATTACTTTTTATAGTAAAAATTGGATTTTATGTCTGGTGTTTCCATTTAATTTTGTTTCATTATGATGCATTCATATAGTATACGAAAACTAAAATGATTCTAATTTCGTTCTAATTCTCTCATGTATTGTTTCTATATCTTAAGCTCTGAAGTATCCTACTTCATTTCTGATACAAACCTTCGTCTGAAGAATCTATTTATATGATAATTTTAATAGCCTTTACATTGTTCAATAATCCTACATGTGCATGATGTCACATCCGTCACAACATTTGTCACAGGCAAGACATGTTTATAAAGGAAGTATGTAGTAATATTTTTAGAAACTAAAAGTATCTAAATGTCGAGTAAAGTTTGATTTGTGAAAATATAATGAAATTATTTCAGTAAATCGACATATTTCACAGAGGTTTCTGAACAACTGAGGAAGGTCCTAATGTCAAGTCTAGAAAGTGCCACACCCGTCACAATTACAAAAAAATATATTTAGTTCAAAATTGAGATGGATGAGGAATATTCTGAAATTAAATAACTTTGATCAACGAAAATGAAATTACGTGAATTGATAGAGTTACATATTAAAGGTGCTGAGAAAATAATTTAAAAAGTAATGTAAATTTGTCTGAATGTCACACCAATCACAATATTTTCAGAATATTCACTTCACATGTAAAAATGATAATGTAAGGTTAACCATAAAATAAGGTAAAAACTCATAATGACACAATAGCAGCTACATAATTATAATAAAAATTAGTTATAAAATCTGTATTACTTCTAATATCTAACAAACACAACCCAAATTTGCAAGTGGTAATGCCAACAGCTACTTACTGTAGTAGATCTCTACTTGAAAGTAGTTCAAAACATGACATTTTTGTAGAGCAAATAATATATAAATTCTAATCTAATTACAGGTAATGCTCAACATATCAAATTGAAATATTCTGTGTTCACAACAAATTTAAAATTTCTCGTTTGTCCTTTGTTTTCTCTGTTCTAAAACTCACTTTTAATGCACTGTAGAAAATAATGATTTTTCCAGACACAGAGTCAATTTCCCTGACTTTTCCAGGATTTCCAGCTTTTCCAGACTAGTAGGCACCTTGCATTAGCATTCTCTGAAGTCCACAACATATGTACAGAAAACTAAATGCTTTGATTTATTTATTTATTTGCTTTATTTTACTTCTATTTTCTGCCACATTCGGCTCATCATGAAGATGAGAATGAATGGTTATAAGATGAAATTGATACAGTGGATTATTTACAAGTGGATTATAAAGCAAGCCGAACATATGGTGTATGTATAAAACAGCAAAACAATGCAAATTTAGTATTATAGGTGATTTTTCCAGAGAGGGAAAACTAAACATATTTTCTTCCCGTAGCAGCGTTGCTCCCTCAAAAAACACTAACTCAGTTTGAAGTTATCCTATTCCTGCAACACACGCAACTGATAATTAACATAAGTTACTGTGAATGAAATGAAATCATGCGTGTGAAATATATAGTTTTGGTTGATATGCATTTTCTGTGGGGAGAGGGGGACCCTTTGTGATGACACCCAAACGTCAACCTACATTCCACATAATATATCCTGGACTGCATTTTGCACAGTATCGAGGCTCTGGTGTATGAATCCTCTATGAGACCAAGATTGCGTCTTTTCCTGTGTGTTGATTGGTTTTTATATTGTGGTCACTTCAGCACATAGGCTATTTTGCCCGCCATACCGTATAACACCCATATAATATTGCAGATTTTATTAGAACAGAAATATAATTCTCTCGATTCTTGGCTATCAGAATCACAGACAGGAAACAGAGACTAGGAATTCAAGGATTGCTGAGTAAAGAAGTTATATAAGTCTCAGTCTTCATGGGTCACTCGGATGGGTGGATTTCCCCCCACTAACAGTCTTGGCTTCAAAAATCCCCCCACCAAAAATTTCCGGGGGTGTGTGTTTGTTATAAAAACAAAAGGCGAGCAATTATCTTCTACTTCAAATATCCTTTACTAAGGATAGTATCGAAAAACACACAAAGTAATGTGTTTGTAAGGGTTGCATACTTTCTCTCTCTCTCATTCAAGAGACCATTTACAGATCTTACACCAATAACAAATGTTATATTGATATAATATATTCATAATAAAGGTAAAATAACAATGCAATATAAAAATAACTATGATATCTTATTGATTTATACTAATAGAAAGCAAAAACTAAGCAAAAACTAAACAAAAAATTAAAAGATAATAAAAATATTTAAACTATTTTGTCATTTATTGACATCCTTAACCAGTCAGCATAGGAATTAGTTTGATACTTTTAAATATCTGATATATATAAAAGTATATATATATACTTAATACTAATTATAATTATAATAATAATAATAATGTATTTTAAATCTTAAGTTACTTGTATATTTATTATTATAAATATGTATTATATGTATAAATATTTATATATTTGTGCATGTGAGTGTGTGTGTAGATTAAGATCTCCCTTCCCCCCCACCAATCTTCAATGATTTCGCACCCTGTACCAGAGGGACAGAGCTGGGTTAGTGACCTCTGATAATGGTCACTCTTCACGTCGACACGCTGTTGGGAAAAGTCTATTCTTCGAGCCAACATCTACTTCAGCACCTAGTTGAAACAGGTAATTTTCCAATCACCATGCTGAAACAATCTTAGGGATACAATAAGGCGGTTAAGACCCTTACCTAACACAAAATTGAGGACAAGCCCCTAAGAAGAATATAAAATGTATGTTAAAAACTTCCACTCAATCATTCACAACTAAACAAGAACTAGAACTATCTGTGAGGACTAAAATAATCTTAACTAGGCTAAAAGAGGCTGAGGCTGAAAAGGGTGGCCTGCCAGAAGCTGCTACCGGGGTTTGCTACGTGGAAGTGAGGTTGACTGTTACACTGTGCGAATTAACCTTTTTGCTTTGGGAGGGTGCCCACTCAGTGGCGCATTTGTGAATTCATTTTGGGGAGGCAGATTTTTTTTAGGAATGTATGCAGATTTGTATATGCCAATCAATGTCTGGCGGTTCTAAGAACCTTAGGATATTACTTCTAACCTGGGCCATTAAATTTTATGATAACATTTAAACGTAACTTACAAACACTTAGTACATATATTTACAATCTAGGAAAACCAAAACCCATACACAAAAACAGCTATCGAAGTATTATCAAGGAAAACATGACCACATTTCTATTCCCAACCTGCCTACCTATCAGAACTTTGCCATGAAAACTTTAGTGGAAAACAGCCTGCTGTAGGCTCGGTGAGTTGTTCAGTTGCAAAATGATGATTTTTAATTCACAAGGCTAGACACACTTCAACAAGCAAATTTTTTAAAAGTGGACACGAATAGTTTTTCAATTATGTTTGTTGCATAGTCAAATAGGCTTCCAATTCGATATTCTGTGAGGGGTATTTATTTATTTATTAAACACTACAGGCAAATGCCCATTTACAGTGCTGTGAGGTTAAGTTCACATACATGTTGTCAAAACAAAAGTAATAAAGAATTGGAAAAACATGGCAGGGAAAAATTGCTGTATTTTGCCAGGGATATTTTTATGTATGTAAGGGGATCCCCGGCGTCCCCCCCCCCCGTTAATTAACACACTGGACTTTTGGGTGCCTTACCAGAAGGTCACACCCCTTACGTATTGTTGCCTATCCATTTTTCCAGTTTCATCTTATCGCCGGTCATTCTCATCGCGATGAACCAAAAATGGTAAGAATGCGAAGTAAATCAATTGGAAAAGTTCAATAGGGGCTGGGTTCAGTGAGCCAATGCTTGACTAGTTCATTGTTAAAGTCTTTACCAGCGGGCTGCAAATGTGCAGATGTCACATATATCCAGCGCAAAGCTAGGGAAAACCAACTCACCTCTGTCCAAAAGAGCTTTCTTCACCTCCTGGAAAGGCAGGTCAAAGAGGAGGGTCAACAGTATTGATGTAACGGAAATCGCTCCCAGTTCCCACGCATTTATCTGAAAAGAACAGCAACAAAGATTTTTTTAAAAAAAAGTAAATAGATTTTGGCACAAAAATCACATTATCACACTATTAACTTAATTGTGATGATTTTATACTGAAACTGTGCCTATAGTAGAAACAACAATAAAACCAAAACAGCACAAAATGACACATAAAAAAGTACATACCAGATGGCCACATTTAAGAAGCCCTACTCAGAGCCCTCTGGAGAATGTTCAAGGCAACGGATTGCGCTGAAATTTGGTACAGAGGCTATGGAAACTATGGGAAGCGAGGGCTGACGAAAAACAAATAGTTAAAATTTTCACCACCAGGTGGAAATGTGGCGCATAGAATTACATTTCCACTGCTCAGAGTCTTCTGGAGCCCGTTGTAAACAACAGATTGGGCTGGAACTTGGTACAGAGGCTATGGAAACCATGGAGAAGCGAGAGCTGACGAAAAACAAATAGTTAAAATTTTCACCACCAGGTGGAAATGTGGCGCTTAGAATTAAATTTCCCCTACTCAAAGCCCTCTGTAGCTCATTCGAAGCAAAGGATTGCGGCGAAACGTGGTATAGAGGCTATGAAGAACATGGGGAAGCGAATGCCGACAAAAAATTGAAATTTTCAGCACCAGGTGCAAATGTGGCACTTAGAATTAAATTCCCCCTACTCAGAGCCATATGTAGCTCGTTCCAAGTAACGGATTGCGGTGAAACGTGGTATAGTGGCTATGAAGAACATGGGGAAACGAATGCACACGTAAAAAATAGTATAAATTTTCACCACCAGGTGCAAATGTGGCGCAGAAGTAACAATAACCAGTAATTTGAGTTTATGTCGGTACAGCAGTCAACGTGAATGGCCCAACCTAAAAAGAATAACGAAACAGTTTTCTATGCTCCGTCCCAGTAGTCTGTGGACCGACGTCGCGCATACATGTAGAGAAGGGGAGAAATTGAGTGGAGGGAGTGAAGCAGTGCGCACTGCTGCAAACGGCTGGTAGCTGCAGTCGCGTTTTCCCCTCCGTGCAGTTACTTCTCTCAAGCGTTCATTGGCCGAGCTCTCTCGAGTCACTACTTACGCAGAACACTTGTTTTGGCTCACGTGCTCCACAGACTTCTGTAACAGTGTGTAGTGAATTACTTGGAATGAAAACATAAGAACCACTATTTGTAAAGAAAATGTAACACTTGATATGGAAGTGATGTAAATGGAGGTGTTATAATTATTTGGCTCCTTTCATTCGTTACTTCTCAGTGTTGAATCATTTGCGCACCTTCAGTCACTCAATCTCATGGTTGCGTTGTATAAAGTTAAGCTATCACTTACCAGTGCTGGCAACGTTGAGAAGTGTTTTGGAGACCTTGTTGTTCCGACGTTGAAGAAGAAGATGGGAAATTGCGTCAGGTAAACAGCGTAGGCTACTCTCGTGAAAACTATGAACCCTTTCCAAGTCAGAACTAAGTTTAGGTAACCTGCAAGGCAAAAAATCGCATTTTGTATTCTAACAAGTTAATTTCCAGACATTAACGCCACAATAATGAAACTGTTAATTCGATATTGGTGAAAATGTATTATAAGAAATCGCAGTCCAAAAGTATTCTTCTTCTAGTTGTATTACTCTCGTCACGAAATTAGACCAGTGAAGGTCGGAGCTTCCCCTTGCTTCCACCACCCCCCTGGTTCTCCAGGGTTGCCACACTTCGCGCGTTGTACGTATGCGGTTGATTTCGTCCGTTGAAATTGTCACTTATTGGTAACACTGTAAGTGGGCGGCGTGACCTTGACTGGACTATTTTCATGGCTTTAGCTTTAACAATTAATAGATATTTTACCTCCATGTCCTGTATGGCAGACAACGATGCCGAAGCACAGCATTGCGCACCAGGCCATCGGGGACAGAGCTGAGTACAATGCTGCTTCAGAGGCGTCGTATTTGTACCCTTGCACTCCCATGTGGCAAGGCCCAAATATGGCGGCTAGCCCGCTGCCAACAGCAAGCGTGTATCCAAGTATAAGTTGAGGCTGAAATGCATAGAAGAGATCTTTCAGTTAGCTTGTCTACAGCAGGGAACAGAAAATGAGGCGGATAGCACAATTTGCGTTGTTGCCATATCGGCACTAATGGATTTAATTGGCGATTTGTCTAGTAGTAGTATTTCTAACAGTTCGTTTTATTTTTGAAAGGAAGGTTACTAGGCAACGCTGCGTGCTAAATGTTGCCAGTGGCACAGTGGCGTACGCAATTTTTTTTTCGGGGGTGCTGGAATTGTGAAAATTGATATCACATAGGTGCGTTCTAAGTATACGCTATAAAATATTATGCAATTACCTTTTTTTAACTTCGCCTTAAAAGTTGTTCAAAGACAAAAATTATAATCATAAGATTTACTACTTTCGTTTTCCAGAGTTCTTGACCGGTTTCATTTGAAACATTTTTTTTTAATGTTTGGAGGGTCTGTAGCCACGTCAGCTCCCCCCTGCGTACTCTAGTGCCCAGACGGCTATTGTAGACGCTGGTGTAACATACCAAAGCACATTACATTATGTACTTATTCAGGGTCCTAGTTTAGGAACGTAAATAAACAAGGTAACTCAATTTTTTTGAAAAAATTACTCTACTAGACGAAATAACAATATATGAAATTTTGTTTTAAAGATTAATATGTGAAGGTCCGTAACATGTGCAAACAAACAAACAAGAGCAATATATGCCGTCACTCTATTTTTAAGATTATGTCCTCAAAAGGCCTTACAAGCTCTACACTAATATGAATTCCTGCATTACTCGTCTAGTTGTTAACTCTGGCATTGCTTCGATATAATGAAGAATAGCATCTTTCAGTTCGTCAGTTGTCAGCAGTTTGCGTTTAAAGACTTTCTTGTAACACCCTGTCACGGCACATGCTGTTCCTTTTCTTTGTTTGTACACATTGTAAATCTCCAGATATTGTTCCTTAAAACAAAATGGAACATATATAAAATATAGAATGGGATTTGATTGCTTTTTTTATTTACGTTTCAATACTATGAGATCATTTTGTTGGACCCTGTATTACTTTGAAGAACATATTTTATTTATTTATTTATTTATTTATTTACATAAAGTTTCAGATACAGTACTGAAAGTCCATTTTATACTGAAACTTTAGCAACAAGAATAAAATAAAAATAACATAACAACAACAAACAGAATTTGCTGGTTAATTTTTATTTAATTTTAATTTATCTGGTTATTACACTTGCTCCAATATCCCAAAGCCCTAAAAAAGGACATTAACATTCCAAGTTGAATAACTTAAGGTAGGTCAATAAAACGTGACGTTATCAAAAACGCTCCAAAGCTACAATTTTACAAATGATCCTGGAGGAAGGGAGCAACATTTGAAATAGTAAAAATCAAATAACTTAATATTGCAATTGACTGGTGACACACAAATAATACTGCAATTAGGTGAACGTCTGTTGTGTCCTGTTACATGGTAAAGTTAAACGATTCCTACCTTTGTGAAAGCAAGATCTTTTGGCATTCTCCTAAGAAGATATCCAAGAACTATTCCAAACAGGTACGTCGTTGCACGATGAGTTGGAAGAATGTATGAAAAATTTGCTGTGTTGAAAAGTTGCGAAACTCTGGAATGAAGACATCGGAAAAAGTATGATAGTTGTCACAAAGAGAATTATATCATCTGCGTATAGATTTCATAAAAACACAGAATATCACATTAGTATATTTTCATAATAAGATATGCATTTTGTAAGCCAACTGTTCTGTCATTCACAACTAGTTAAAACACGAAACGCTATGTTGTTGATCGTATCTAATTGCTTCACAACCAATTTAAGAGTTTGTTATATTAACGGGAGAAATTACTTCTGAAAATGGAAAGAAATATGATATGCAACTGCTATTAAGAGAATAACGGGTTAAACTGGTAGATTGTGTACAGTGGGATACACAAGGATTGTTCCGCAAATTGTCCATGATTGTTTTCATTAAGTTTTCACTTGTGGTGGCTAAAAGGTTGTCAGCAACATATTTAACGTTTGTACCAATTCTTGAAGCGCTTCATTGTGTGAAACAAAGTGAGTAAATATGATGGTGAACAATTTGTTTGGTAATACTTATGCATCCTACTGTACCAAACAAGATAACAGGAGCTACTGTGACAAAATGTAATTGTACCATGTGACCAAATATAACTACACTTTATATTAAACCGACGTTCTCTTGTCAATTAATGAAACTCATTCTCTTTGTGTTCTTATCATTTTGTTGCTCAAGATTAACCAGTAATATTTTTGACTTACCCTCGTATATGTTTTGTCTGAACTGTGCTAAACGGTCCAAATACCAATGCGTATGGTTTATATGGATTATAGAAATTAAAATTCAAAACTTGTAGGGCCTCCCCGATGTGGTAACGTTGTTGCCTTGTAATCAAGGAGTCCCGGGTTCGATGTGGAGGCACATGGTATAGTGGTTCGGACCCCACTTTAAACTGTAGGTCCAGTCCCGATTAGCTTTACTGTGCATAAAGCAAACTTAAACAACAATTCAATCAATCAAAAGTTGTAGCTTGATCAAGAAGAGAAAACTGGCGCTGTTTTCGAATTTTCAACAGTAACCAAGGGGAGGAAGTTTGGGTGATGCAATCAGCTGCTTACATGCAACCCTGCCATTGCGTTTCCAAAATATGTTAAAATATCACTTCTGTATAATCAAGCAGGGGAAAACGGTACACAGCGAAAGTAGAAACGTACTATTTAATCTTGTTGAGTTTTTGACAAGGAGGAAAGCGGGGAAGCTATATAGATATAGCTATGGGAACACGGGGGCACAAGAGAAGGGGAAACCAAAAAAGAAAATAAATGAATGCAAGTTTCGCTCGTTTCTTCCCATCTTTGTCAAACTTTAGTTCCCATTTTGGACCGTAACTGTTGAAAGACTGAACAAAAGCAGCTTATGCTTTGCAAGCAACTAAGCAATACATTTATTTATATTTAGAATAAATACAACACTTTCGGTCAACACGAAATGTTGGAACCATAGGCGTAGCTAGAACTTTATATTTGGGTGTGCACAAAAAAAATGAGGTCTTATACCTTTTTAATAGCATATTTTGCAACACAATCACTTGGCTCCTTAACTGCACTGATGTTTGTAAAGGAATATAAATTCACTAAATGACAGTGTTGAAAATTTCTGAATATATGTAGTGGAAAAAAATCAAATTGCATAGAAATTACACACACACACAAAATGTTCATAAATGTTACAAACAAATACATCAAAATACACGTCATCTATAACAAGAGACGTCTGTCAAAAGGTACAATGTTCTTAAACTCGTCAATAACTTCATTTACATCAATAGACTAAGCCTTTTCCTGTTTCACAAATAGCAAGAGCAGGGCTTCCAATCTATCCTGAGTTGCTCTTCATTTAGTTTTAACTTGGGTAAGCTTGGAGAAAGCGCTCTCTGACACGTGCAGCTTGAGACAGGTATAGAAGAAAAGCGCTGCAGTACAGAGTAGAATGCAGTAAATATCTTCTTTCTCCAATGACATCAAAAACCGAAAATCTATAGACACTCGTTTCATTAGCGATAATGCACACGTTTGTACCAGGTAATGACATTTTCAACTTCTTACAAACTGCCGCTTATTTTCTCTCTTATTGAAATATCTATATTTAATTCTCTTTGATAAAGCAGCCCATTAGGATGTGCCTAGGCACACCCGGTAGATACGCCTATGGTTGGAACTCCCAACGGGGTATACTAGAGAGTTGCCAAAGATCAAAGAACCCATAAATTCTAATTGGTTCTATTGAGTTCCATAACAGGACCGGAACGTTCTTTCTCGCACAATTTAAATTCGATCTAAGTTGCGTGTTGTTTCATTTCAATACGGAACTTGGACCGAATTTAAATTGATCCGGGACCGAATTGAAATACAGCGTGTCCGGCTTATAGCTATAATTAAAGGAACATGCACTACAGTTTACGAATGCCTGCCACAGTCAAAACCTCCGTATGCACGGTACTGCCATCTGTTGCCGTTTACGAAAAACAAAACACGAGACTGTGTATCGCGCATGCGCGTGGGCACAGTAAACAAACATGGCGGAATGGACTCCACAACAGAAGGTGTTCTGTGCGTTATCGTTCGTCGAATTGAAGCTCGTCACCCTAGTGCAACGTGCATTTTGTCGTGAGTACAACCTGGGAGCCAGTGTCTCTCATTTTGTGATGTGTAATGGCAAGGTATTGTGAATCAGGATACACCTTCATTCCCAATAAATTCTTATAGCTCTAAGCCGGACACCCTGTATATACTTTACAGATAAAGAGGTTATATACGGTCCAGAACCCGTTTACATTTGCTGATTTTTCTCTTCCGGACCGGAATTGAATTTATTTACAATTCCTGGATCTTTGACAACACAACTTTTAATATATTACACTGCTCAAAATAATTAGGGGATCAGGCAAAAATAAGTAGGGGATCAGACCAGATATGTTGTCAGCGCCTGTATGAGCTACAATCAGGTGTTAAAGCCCCATAAACGAAGGTTTCAGTGCCTTAAACATGACGTAACCTTTGCACTGGTGATATCAAAGGGTAGAGGGGAGGAGTGTGTGCGTGCTGGTGTTGTATGCTAGTCGTCTCTGGTTAGCGATACAGTTCAGTTGGGGAAGGCAAAGGTTCAGGTGAGAAAGGCAATGCCACACCAACGTGATTTACCAGAAGCTATGGCTTGGAGAGCCATAGGAAGGATTGAAGCTGGGCAGTCAGAATCCCAGGTAGCACATGTCATTGGAGTGTCGCAAAGTGTGATTTCCAGACTATGGAATCGTTTTGAAACAGCAGGAAATGTTAGCAGAAGACATGGCCAAGGCCGTCCACGAGCAACAACATCGAGGGAGGACCGTTATCTCTTAATCACAGCCCGTCGGAACAGAGGGGCAGAATGCAACGCTACTGCAATGTGCCTGGCAAACAGCAACGGGATGCAGAGTGTCATCGCAAACTGTCCGGAATCGTCTTCATGAGGGTGGCCTCTATGCACGTAGGCCCATGGTGTGTGTTCCATTAACGTTACAACACCGTAGAGTCCATAGAAACTAGGCGGAGGAACATCGTGGTTGGGGACATGCCGAATGGAGGTCCGTTCTGTTCTCTGATGAGTCGTGATTCAGTGTGGAACTTGACAATCGACGTGCTCTTATCTGGAGGGAACGCGGAACACGAAACAACCCAGCTTTTGTGCATTAACGCTCCCGATATGGTGGCGGTGTACTGATGGTGTGGGCAGGAATCAGTATTGGTGTACATTCGGACCTGCACATCATACGCGATGGCACCTTGACAACTCGAAGGTATAGAGACGAGATCCTCCGACCTTATGTCGTGCCTTATGCTGGTGCCATTGGTGATCCTTTCCGTTTCATGGATGATAATGCTCGTCCACACCGAGCTGGGTTTGTGGACGACATGCTGGACCAGGAGGGTATCGAGCATCTGCCCTGGCCAGCTTGCTCTCCAGACTTAAATCCAGTCGAGCACATCTGGGATGCACTAGGCCGACAAGTTGCAGCTCGATCAACACCTTCCACAACTTGGGCAGAGCTGGAAATTGCCCTTCTGGCAGAGTGGCGACGTATCCCCCAACAGCTCATTGATTCCATGCCACGCAGGTGTGCAGCAATATTGGCCGTTAGGGGAGACCATACACCGTACTAGAGGAGAGTTGCTGTAGTGTTTGTGTCTGATTTTGTGCTTTTTTGTGTGCTGTCCTACTGATGCTCTAATTGTCATATCAAGTCACATGTCATTAATGTCATTAACATCAGGTATGATGGCAGCATATCTTGCTGTAACTAATCTCAGAATGAAATAAAGGCTCTGGTATTAGTATGCCTACATGAGTTTTGATATCTGGTCTGATCCCCTACTTATTTCTGCCTGATCCCCTAATTATTTTGAGCAGTGTACATAGAACGTGCATGTACTTACTTGACTCCATAGTAAACGACGACCGACAGGTCCTTGTTGTAGGTGACGACGTAGCGAAGAATGGTGGACAGGAGGCTAGCAGTGGCTGCAACAGCGAATCCAATCTTAGGCCACCTCCAGAGGGCGTACACGAAGAGGGGGGAAGCAATAAACAGCTGCATGTCCATTCCTAGTTGATGGGTGTGAGTTAGGCACTGCAAGAAGGGATCGAAATTTGATTAAAAAATTATATTACTCCATATATACCATATACACTCCTCCACAAAACTTAAGGAACACCAAGGGACTATGGGAGCAGTAGGGTATTAGAGAATATTGTAAATCTTGAGAGTAATATTGCAATAAAATATGTCTTCTGCACGTCATCGTCCCAAGTTTATTTATGCTTTGTCATTGTACACTGGCGTACGCAGAGAAGGATTGATGAGGCTTCTACCCCATTCGAAATTGAGAAAAACAACATTTTGCGTTCATATGTTCGCAATTTCCGTGGAGCGTTTGGTCCTGAGTTCCTGTTTATGGATGACAATGCTCGCCCGCACCGCACACATATTGTGTCGGAATTCCTGGAAGCAGAAGACTGAGTGGCCTGAATACTCACCGGACCTCAATCCCATCGAGCATGCTTTGGATGATCTTGATCAGGGCTTATGAACACCAATAAGGCACAGACGCAACATGCAACGAAAATGACCAGCAACATTGCAAAATGATACACAGGGTGAACCCTGTTTTGTGTTTGTTTCCTTGGTGTTCCTTAAGATTCGTGGAGCAGTGTACAATGGTATTTGGAGGGTTTCGTACAGTTCAGACAAACAATATCGTTTCAAAACTTCTATAATTTACAATTTAAGTATTCCTGATTTAATAATAGCTTTTTAAATTGATTTTTGAACCTTGTCATATTTTCTGTGTTTATATAATTTGGTAAGTTATTCGAGTTCCCTACGATTATGAATGGGTCCTTTACACATATTTTGTAACTTTAAGGTAAGTGTTTTAGGTCAGAGGATGTAATCCTTGTACATTTTGAAGGGTGCAAAATTGCTATACGATGCACCCAAAAATTTTTAACTCATCCATTCATTCCATTTAAAAAATACAACAGAAATGTAGTGACTTACCATATTTTCGAATCCAAAGTAGTTGTGGATGTAGAAAAGATTCTTCCACATGTTCTCCTGGCAGATGTCAGAGTAATGCTTCACGACCAAGTTCCACTGAGGACCGGAACCGAGGAAGTTCACCAGGTAAGTTGAGAACAGGATGACTGCCAGCAAATTTGGTGTCAGTCTGAAACGAGGAAATTTACGATGTAGCTATATTTACAAAATACTTATCATCATTTGTAAGCTGACATCTTCCTTTTGCAATTTTCCTAACTTATAAACCTGCATTGATTCTGAGGTTTAGCTCGATATATATTCAGTATATTGTTATATGTTCCATGCACTGTGCGAATTAAGCTTTTTGCTTTGGGCGGGGGTAGATTTTTTGGGGGGTATGCAAATTTGTATATGTTACCAGCCAGTAAAATAAACTAAGGGGGTGATATAATCCATATTTTTATGTGACGTCACTACTAGAAAATATGTCACTTTATTGTGATTGAAAGAGTAAATTTTGTGTTATTTTATGTAAATTGCACCTTGTTTGTAATGTATATCTCTTGCTTAATAATTATTGTATTTTATGTTCTATTTTGAGCGATTCAATGTATCTTTATATTTGAGAAAATGCATTGCGTGAATTGAGAATCTAAACTTGTGTAGATGTCAGTTTTGTCGCTAGTATCTTTTTGTAAATAGCAAGAGATTCATCTGTATTTGATCTGTGATCTTGAAATGATATAAAAGCGAGGATTTTGCATAAGAATTTAACACATTCGCCGCAGATCGTCGATAGATTTTAAAACCAAGAGAATTGCTCAGTGTTGTGCATACATCTTGGGATGGTAGTTCGGGGCGGAAGCTATAGGCCTATGCGACCATAGGTACGCCGATAGTTATGCATTGAGGTTATGTGATATAGCTGAGTCGGGACACCGTTAAAGCGAAATCCTCACATTCAAAAGAAGCATATTTCCATTGCAATAAACAATGAATCCTTTCATTTCATCTACAGCAGTAATGTGGTTTTATTCATCTGTGCTGTGAGATATTGTTACCTAACACTACCCCTGTACCTGAGAGGAGTCTGTGTACTTGAACGAGTCTCATTGTTCACCGCTGATCATCCGTTATTATTATTAAATAAAAATAAAACCACTGACTACCTCGTTAATAATAATAATAATAACATAATGATATTGTAGAACGTATCAGGGGGTAAAAAAAATCCCTCGCAGGGATAAAGATAAGTTCTTTGACGGGGATAAAATTCTTTGTGGGGGAAATCCTCGGCGTTAATTCGCGGTCGCACACTTGTTCCATGAATGAATTAATAAATTAGGTTCTTTTACGTCGCTTTTCGGCCACTTTTAGCTAATCGTCATGATGAGAATTACTGATGATAGGATGAAATTGATGAATGGACATACTCACAAAGAACACCTATGCCCAGGGTCCCAGGAACTTCACGATTGTTTAGTGATAACGTCGTCGGCTTGGATCCTACTTTAAACTGTAGGTACAGTCCCGATTAGCCTATCTGTGCATAAAGTGGACTTAAACTAACAATTCAATTCAAACCTATTCCCAGACCTAGATTCGAATCCCGGACAACTGGCGTCGTAGAGAGTTATGCTAACCACTCCGATACGGAGGTCGGTCGAAACTCCGGAATGATTTAATCTACTCGGAATTAAATTCCCTACTCATGTGTAAAGACTGAGTTATTTCTTCATGCTGCCCAGTTGCGCCGATTGTGTTCCAAAATTAGGAGGACAAAGTGCCAAAACTAGGGGGGCGGGCGAACTAGGGGACTTTCCCTTGGCAGATAAGGTTTAGCATAGCGCGAGAGCAAATGTGGCAAAAAATTGGGGAGCAACTGCCCCCTCGCCCCCCCCCCCTAATCGCAGCCACTGATGCTGCCAATACACCAAATTTTATTTCTGTAGCTCCAGCAGTCTCCGAGATATTGAAGGATGGATCTAAAGCTATTTCACAGCTCCATATACTTTCTACAGCAATTCAGTAACAATAATAAAGCGTAAGATTTACCTGATGAACCTCGACAGAACCTTCTTCGGGACGTTAATAGTGCTCTTCCTGTCCAGTTCCTTTGTGAAGTTGTACGCTGTCAAAAGCCCGCTCAGCATTATAAAAGACTCTGTGAAGAGTATTGCTGTCCTTAGTATTGACGTCCAGTACCCGCTTGACACCTGAAACAGAAAAGGTGATCACAGTATTTAAAAAAAAGTGTTAGCGAAAATAAATTATCTACCAGATAAGTTTGTTACAAATTCTCATTATACGCAGATCGGATATTTTAGACTGGGCCTACAGTAGAATGGAAACCACTGAAAAGTTTTTCCAAAGGAAATAAAAAATTGAATTGTAGAGAGACAGCCACTGGAAAAATCGAGACGAGAACGAGAATCCTCGAGACTTGATCGAGACTTGCTGTCGGAAATATGGCACCGTTTGCAACTTTCATAATTTAGAAGGTCAGGTGTTCGAAATAATTTTGCCCAAATGAAAAATTTATGAACACCGAACAGTTTTGAGATTTTGGCGTCTAGTGAGGGGCTGAAATTGTTAAATTGTTATTAGTTCATATCTGCATTCTAGGGGGGCGGCATACACAATAAGATATTTCGCATATATAGAACTTTCTACTCTCAAAAACTGGTAATCGGGGGGGGGTGCATTTTCTATTCTGTTTTCCCCCCAGTTTACTGCTTTTTTTCGAAAATGTTGATATTCTCAAAATTTAGGAGTAGGCTGTAGCCCCATCAGCCTCCCTCTTCGTACGGCAGCGAACTGGGGTGAATTTTAATGCAGACCTCGTTGCTTCATAATTTATTAAAGGCACGTGCATTGTGATTGTAATATTGTTTGGTGAATATGATTGATCTGATTGGAAGAAGAATGATAAAAGGTTTAATTATACTAATAATTCCAGTTATTTCCACACCTTGAGCAGTGGCACAACCATGGGGGGGGGTAGGGGGTGCATTTCCCCCTCAACATTGGACGGAAAGCAATTCTATGGGGGGAGCAAACATTGACGGACAAGGGCACCTGCAGGGGACACAAGAGGGGCAATTGCTCCCCTCGATTCCAAATTTTATGCAAATAAAAATACATCTCGTAAAATTTTCTTGATCGCTTCGCTCTCAACGCCTGCTTTTCTTGGTCTTATTAAGTACAGAGCCGTAGCTGGGGGCGGAGGAGTGGGTGGGGTGGGCCCTGGGTGCCGAACGATCTAAATGAAACAAGTTGTAAAAGATAGAATGTCTTGGCGCCCCGTGAAATTATTTGCGCCCTATTAAAATAATATTGTTTTCAGTTTGCAAAAAATTCAGTCTAATAATTGTTTTGCTCTCTTCGCTCGCAACATTTGGTTCTTTCGGTAATGCATTCTAAATTACCAGAGAGAAAAATAAGTCTTATCATAATTGGTTTTGTCTTAAATGCATGTTTTGAGAGGCAATATTAATATATTTTTTCTGTTGTTTTATTATGAGGTGGATGAAATGATTGTCTTGCATGTTATATGTAAGAAAATTATTATATTTGTTATGAATTTACGTATCATGCATTTTCTGTCTTTCAAAATACAGTTAGGATGCTTTTTCTCATTATTAATGTTAAATTGAACGGTTTGAAAAATATAGATATTATTATTAATAATAATAATGTTAAATAATGATAATTATTATTATTATTGGTACGTTTACTCTGATACTTGGCCCCCCTCCAGACAAAAATTCGTAGTTGCGCCTCTGACCTTGAGAAGGGAGAGTAACCTAGTTTAGTCCTCTTGCCTATTGCGATAGAGGCAAGGGCATCTTCCAATTGCTGCGAACGTAAGTACGTCACAAACTGCTATTATAATATTTCATTTTGTTGTGCTTAGGATAGATCGATCCCCTGATCGGGCTTTGCGTCATGGTATGGAATATTCCAACACAGTAGGACATGAACTTATAAGAGAGATCTGCCTCAAAAAGTGTCAGAGGTAAAGGGACAACGAAAACAATGTGACGTGATCATCTGTGACGTAATCATCTATGACGTGCTTTAATTTACAAGAAAGTAAAAGCAAAGCGTGTATGAGACCATGGGGATTTCCAGTACGCCATAGGTCATTGCGTATAATTATAGAACCATATTAGTGGCCAATGACCTTCCATTCGATCTTTTTACCACTTCCGCAGCAGAGAAAGATAGTGCCAGCAAAGCGAGATATTCCATGTGCTGCCATCTATACGCGATTAATGAAAGCAGTACTCATCTTACTTTACATAATTTTTCTAACACTTCTTGCCTTATCGTGACTATCAGGATGAATGATCACTAGATGCAGGGGCGGACTATAAGTACACACATTGTCCAGTCTCATATTTCGTCAGCATTCATCTGACAAATATACACTCACAGACAGTGGCGGCGATTGTGTTCCAAAACCGGGGGTCAAGGTAACAATACTAGGAGGGCAAGGACAGTTTATTTCCCTTTGGTGCATAAGGTTTAGCATAGTGCGGGGGCAGAAGTGTCGAAAAGTGTGGGGGGGGGGGGGCAACTGCCCCCACGCAGCCCCGTAATCGCCGTCGCCACTGTTCGTTCACACATGGCAGATTGTGGAACCGGAACAAGAACAAATCTGGTCAACGTGGTGTTTTCTACGTTGGTTAAGAGCGCGTGAATGAATTATTATACATTTCCTCAGCAACCTTGCTGAACACGGAATAAAAATGTCCCTCCCACAAACTATAAATGTAATGCAAGAAGCAGAAACAGTCAGAATGACGTGCTAACTATGAGAAATCCTTGAGCATGCGTGAATTAATGTTTAGCTGATAAAGAGAACGCAGAAAGGGGCATTTAGTGCGCCACTGCTTAGTCTACTGGCCTTATCTGCAAGCGCTAACGTAGCAGAACGGAACAAGGAACAGAATAACAAACCAGAATTATGCAAAGCAGTAGTAGACCTTCTGGAACAAAGGTACATTTTATGCCTGCTATGATTTTTTATCACGCCCTCTCCACTTTCGACTATTGTGAAGCTGACTGTGTCGTTAAGAAATAGTTAACATTCTCTTAAGTGTTTCTAGAACGAGGATTAAGCGTTTTACTTTAGGAGGTGCAAGAAAGTGGCCTATGTATTGTTGTTGTTGTGTTCTTATTACGAGGGTGCATCAAAAAATGGCGGGTCTGATTTTAGCACTATTGGCTCTCTCTATTGAGATTCGTTCAAAAGCTTTCGAAATAGTGTTCTTCTCGTTGTTTGCAATCTCTGTAACTTGGCATATTGATTGTTGTGTTATTTTACTATTTTAGACAATTTCTGATGACGTCAGAGAATAGCGACTTGCCTGAAGTATGTACATTTTGAGAACTCTGTTGCTATTATTATGGTGATTGCATTGTATTGTTTCATATGGTTTAATGGGGTTGAGAAAAATAAAAAGTATGGATTAAGATTTAGTGGTGTAAAAACTTGTTAAAATGAGTTGTGAAAAGTTATATTTTTTCACAAACGTTTGGTATTATACGTACGAGTATCGGGGTTGGTAGAAGTGAAATATATTTATTCAAATTTGCCAAAATTTCGATTTAATTTTTATTTATATAATGAATGAAGGAGTGGCATCTAGTGAATGATCTAGTCTCGTAACATATTTTCACACTTTTCAAAGTTCTTGTAGTCCTTCTTTTTCAGTCTCTTTAGCACACCCAAAACATCATTGTTCAGATTACTGTCTGATTTAAAATAACGCCCACGAACACTGCCCCCGCACTATGCTAAGCCTTACGTACCAAGGGAAAGTAAACTGTCCTTGCCCCCCTTTTTTGCACCTTGCCCCCCTAGTTTGGGAAACCAATCGCCGCCATTGCCCACGAAGTTCTATTCCACAAACAACTTCACCGGTATTAGAGAATTACTGCGCAATGCCTGTAGACTGTAGAAGAACCGCTTTATTATAAATACAGTAGAGCGTCGATTATCCGAACGTCGGTCAACCGAACGACCGCTTAAGCGAACTGTGTACTCGCTCACTTTCAGATATCTGTAATGAAAAAAGTACGTGACTTAGCTGCTCGTAAGCGTGTAGGCTTGCTTAGACAGACCAAAATAAAGGATTTTTTTAAACGTTAATTTTGTGCACTGCTGTAGCTTCAATTCCACGCTAGGATCTATAAACACGTCTTGAATTTGAGTTTGAATTTATGTTTTAAGTCCACTTTATGCGCAGATAGGCTAATCAAGACTGGGCCTACAGTTTAAAGTGGAATCCGAACCACTGTGCCAGGTGCAGGTATCGAACCCGGGACCCCTTGATTACAAGGGGACGACGTTAGCACTACGCCATCGGGGAAGCCTAGAAACACGTCTTATTCGGATGGTTACCTCTCTCCAACTGAATAGTTTCAGGACAGCGGCAGACAGTGGCGCTGGCGATTATCTGATGACGTAATTCAAGGTCACGTGCATCTGTTAAGAGACACGCTAGAGCGCGGTATTTAAACAGAATAGAAACGTAAACAATAACATTAAAAACAACATAATAAATAAATCTGTCACTAATCTCTTCTCCGAATAATCATTGAACCTACTCGTATTGTGACACACTTTTACTGAGTGTGTGAACCTCGAAAGGTTCGGGGATCAAACCTGGAGCCTTTTGGATTAAAGTAATTATTCTATTGGGGGTTAGCGGTAGCTCGTAAGCTCTCGCTTGGCTGCATCTGCTAACTGCAGGAGGTACCTGAATAAACATAAATTTACAGAACACTTTATAGAATGGCAACTCTCTAGATTTGGGTTACAATGACCTTAAGTCTGCATTGGCAAAGGATGGCATTATAAAAGTATATTACCTGTCTTTCTTTAGAAGCGTGGACCGAAGAGTTTCTAAAGTAACTGTCACTCGCTTGCTGAAGTTCGCCTCTTAAATTCTCACTCAGCTTCGCTGCACTCCACTTCCAAACAAGTTTCTGAAAGTCTGCATCCAGCCTCAATCTCCTTCAAAATCCAACTCACTCTCCTCTCTCCAAAACTCAAAAAAACCCTTTTCTTACTCCCGAACCACTCTCCTGTTCTCTTCCAAAACTCAAGCCCAACTCCCTGTCTCCCTAGCGCCAGATCCAACTTCCATTCCTCCTCATCAAAACTCCTCCCCTTTTTCTCTGTCATCAATTTTCCTTTGCAAATATTGGCAAATGCTTTTCGCTGAGCTGGTGCTGAAGTTAACACTTTCCTATACTTCCTGCGAGGCTGCTTAGCTAAACGTAACTCGAAAATGAAAATGAGGGATACGTAACGTACTGAAGAGAGCGTGCTTAAATTATTATAAAAACCCGTGTAGAAGAGGAAAGAGTTTTTTTTTTAAATAGCAGGAATATGAACTTACCTCGGCCATGCCAGTCCTGTTTGTGTATGGATTGAAATACAAAGCCATGGCTTTGTGGCAAATGATGAGAGCTATGGCGTTCAGAGCTCGAATTCCATGGAGGCAAGTGATGTCATCCTTGGAGGTGCTCGTGTCCAATAGCGTCTTCACATTTCTTCTGAGAGAAAACGCAGTGAAGGCATTGGTTTTGTCAGACTCTGAAAGAGGAAAAGAAGAGATATTAGACACAAGATTTATTAAGGAGAAGAGCATAGACTTCAAATAATATTATAAATTAGAATTGTCGTTAATTAACAGCCTTATTATCTGCTCAGGTTTTCGATGTGTATTATATGTACAGTGTCTCTCAAAAGTTGAGGACAACGACATTTTAAACTAGGCAACCCAATTTACACAAGGCGTTGGTGGGTTGCGTGTAGAGTTAGGCTCAATTTCAGGGTTGCCACATGCACAATAGATATTTATAAAATACGCGAAAGAAATAAAAACAAGTATTATTGTATAAAATTATTTAAAATATCACTATTATATCTCAAGTGACAAAATTCTTTCTCAAAGAAAAGAAATAGGTTTTCTAGTATTTCATCGCTGACGAGTCTACAGAAAGGAAAAGAGGTGAGAGAAAACGAAGGGTGACAAAGGACAGGAGAAAGAGAAAGCGAGAGGAGAAGAGGAAAAGTAGAGGAGAGAAGAAAGAGAGGACGGACGAGGAGAGGAGATGTAGTGAGGAGAATGGAAAAATATTCTAGGAGAGATGAGGAAAGTGTAGCAAAGAAGAGAAAAAAGGAGGAAAACGAGATGAGAGAAGAGGAGATGAGAAGAGGGGAGTGCAGAGTAGAGTAAAGGAGAGAAAAATAGAAGAACGAAAGGAAGAGGAGAAGAGTCCAAAGGAGTCGGAAATCTAAGACAAGAGAGGAGATACGAGGAGTGGAGATGAGTGGGATGGAGATAAGATGCGAGGAAAATAGGGAAAGCGATACGAGATAAAAGCAGAGCAGAACGAGGGAAAAGAAGAAGGAGAAGGGACTGAAGAGAAGAGGTAGTTGCAGAAAATATCGTCTTAGCGTCAAGAATTGATGCATTGGTCAAATTATCGACATGAAACATTCAATAACATTTTGAAAAGTATTGGAGAATGTATTAGATCGGTTCGAAATGCCTTTTGGCTTAGTTCAAATCAAAGATATTACATGGAAGATTTTACCTGCGATTATACCACTAAAAATATGAATGAAGTTTTAATATTTATAAGAATTATCTAATTTTTGTCCCCTTCTCGGTTCGTTGAAATGGAGATTTTGTAATTTATTATTTCCCCTCCCCCATCGTTAATTCCAAACTGAATCATTCCATTTCACACGGCGTAGACAATGAACACAATGGGATTGGTCTAAACCTTACGAAAATTTTCTGCTACGGGAAGGGTTTGAACCTACGACCATCAGATTGACAGTCCTGAACGGTAAACACTACCCTACAAGCTTTCGCTCCTGAAAGTAAGTAGAAAGAGCTGACCAATGTGAAATGTAGATGCAACTCTCCTCCTACATGTAGTGTGCAAACAAGTATTGTTTGTTACAAAGAAAACGAAGGTAGTACGACTCGGCGAAAACATTTAATGGAGAATTGCACATGATGAGAACTTTTCATTCGATATTTGCGGAGGTATCCTTGCATTGAACTCGAGTGGGAAAAGGGTTAAAATTAGTATGTCCTGAATTGCCACAAATATAAATAGTCATTTCATTAATATTTGTCAATGTCTTTGAAGCAGTACACAATTATCGTTAGAGTATCATAATTCACTATCTTATATATAAAAATATCTCTTTGAACGTTTGTCAATTCATTTTTTTTATAAATTCCATATGCAGAACTATGTAGCCACTATACACTGCTATTACAAAAAATGTTACCATATGTTATAATGTATAATAAAAGGAGAATTACAAAAATAACGCCTCCTAAGGAGGATCGAACCATGGGACCGCTAGCAGCCCAATCGAGAACTCTAACCACTACACCATGCCTTTACCTTCGATTTAAACAACAATTTTACGTATTCTGCCTCTCCAATATTGTAAATATCGTTTGTATACATGTAGATGAACTTTTACTTTAATTTTTAATTGCTTTATTGTAGTATAGCACATATCTTCGAGAAATAATTTTCAAAGTGATGAAGAAAAACGAGAATATTGGTAGTTAAGAAAATGCGAGTTATTTCTTCTAACTTATTATTGTGATTAGACATTATTAATGGAAAATATCTAGAGGCTTGAACATTGCAGGACGATATTCTTTTCCTGTGATACTGCAACAGACGAAATGCTTGTTTACTGACGCAAGTCTCGTGTTCAGAACAGTCTTATGAAATGTATTTGCTGTTGCATAAGGTTACACGAAATAATTACTGCGTTTGCGAACTACCAAATCTGCGCAACGTTAGACGTAAACAGACGGAAATTTGTATTCATAAAATCACTTCATATTTGACAGTATTAGTCAAGAGAGACTCGTGGGACATTGTTTTAAGGTGCTGGAGTAAATCCTTCTTATTTTTCTTTCTCGAAGGACAACAATTTTGAAAGTAGAGCAACAGTCGTTCTTGTTTCTTATTTCTTTTAAATTCTTCCACATTCCTTTAATTGGGTTAAAAATAAATAAAAATATTTTTCCATTCTCCTCACTACATCTCCTCTCCTCGTCTATCCTCTCTTTCTTCTCTCCTCTACTTTTCCTCTTCTCCTCTCGCTTTCTCTATCTCCTGTCCTTTGTCACCCTTCGTTTTCTCTCACCTCCTTTCCTTTCTGTAGACTCATCAGCGATGAAATACTAAAAAACCTATTTCTTTTCTTTGAGAAAGAATTTTGTCACTTGAGATATAATAGTGATATTTTAAATAATTTTATACATTAATACTTGTTTTTATTTCTTTCGCGTATTTTATAAATATCTATTGTGCATGTGGCAACCCTGAAATTGAGCCTAACTCTACACGCAACCCACCAACGCCTTGTGTAAATTGGGTTGCCTAGTTTAAAATGTCGTTGTCCTCAACTTTTGAGTGACACTGTACATTTATCAGCAGCTATTACAATTCCCTTGAAAAATGTTTATGTGTAAGATACACAAAACGTTGAGCAAACTAGTAATTTAAGTCACTCTTTTTGTTTGTAATATTGACTGTAAGATGCCTGTATATACAAGGACTATTTGTAAAGTTTTACATACATTTCAAACTTATAAAAACCCAAAACTCTGGTCTGACTATTCTCTTTCAATTTTGTCGCCACCTAACTGAGCCATTGCAACTATATACATAGTTCGCATGATTGAACACGTACCACGTGACCATACACCACACTAAGCCGCTCGAGATGGTAGTGCAAACGGTGCAGACACCAAATACACTACTTTACACTAAATAAACAAAGTATACGACTCGATGTTGCACTTTGTAACGAACTAAACGGGTGAGTACAAAGAGAGTCAAAAAGTGCTGCGAAGTAGACGGGGCCATTGAATCTCTCTCTCTCTACACACACACCCATACACATATGTGCGTGTGCGTGTGTGTGTGTGCATGTATGTGTATATTATATATATATATATATATATATAGTCTCATAAGTAATAGCGCAAACTAACAGGTGAAAGTACACGATAATAGAAGCAAAAATGTCTCAGTAAACATGGGTATGCAAACGAGCCGTTTTCGAGATAATCGCGAATGTGTGATTACAAGCCTCCACTGACTTCATTGTTTGTAAACGTCATCCTAATTGGTAAAATGCTAAATATACAGTAAGAAAAGTCATTGGAGATCTCATTGCTTTTATTGAACATTCTAATCTAACTGTGTACTGATTGTATCCGTCCTGTTTGATTACAACGCCACCTCTATTCTGTTTTGTAAACAAAGAGCAAACCTCGGAACGCGCAATGAATAAAGCACTCTATGTTTACAAAATGCAATCCGTGACGGCTTCTAACCACACATTCGCACACATTATTAGCATTTTACTAACTAGGTCGACGTTTACAAACAATGAAGTCAGTGGCGGCTTGTAATCACACATTCGCAATTATCTCGAAAACGGCTCGGTTGCAGACCCATGTTTACTGAAACTTTTTTGCTTCTATTATCGTGTACTTTCACCTGTGTCAGTTTGCGCTATTACTTATGATACACCCTGTATAAACATAATTACACACACACACACACACACACACATAAACAAACATTATAAATGTATCTAGTTGTAAGTGTAGCGCTAACAATTAGAAATTAGGTCTGCGTTCAGAATTTTATGGGAGCGTCGATAGAAATTCAGGGATGGGTTAAATACTTCTTGGACATGTTAGATTAATCACTGTTGTGGTCGAAATCAAATTTTTAGAAAGCTTTGCTACAAAACTCTATCCTTGTTTTCAGCTTATTGATCATTCTGCCAGTTTGTTGAAGTTGGAGGAACTTTTGTCTCGTGCAGTACACGCTTTGTATTCTATCTGGTCTGTCCACATGACTTGAGGAGAATGCAAAGAGTAGAAAAATTATCCAGTGTCCAGTGAATATATTGAGACTCAATCCGGAACACGATATCCTATTTTAACTAACGTCTCTGAAGGAATACATTCTTGAGAGGTTAGGAAGATATTGAAGTGAGTGGATTCTATGATATGGTAAAGCATGTATTTCCTATATCGTAACATGGTACAAGAACTTACACAATGAACTGAAGAAATCATGTTCTGTGCTGTGTTTACAGAAAGACTTGTAACTGTTCAAATGAACAATGCTCAACTGTCATCAGTTTTAAACAATTAACAATTTAAAAGCATTGATTACCTTCGTTTTCATTGTTGACCAAGTAATCTCTTATGGTGGACGCCAATGCCAGTAATAACACAGTTCCGAAGAAATACCTGAAAAGTATTTATGAAAAATTATCAACTTACATAAAGGCACACTCACACAAAAGCATAAGTAACATTTTACATTGCTTTTCTAAGGGCCTTCCCAATGCATGGTGGTAACATTGTCAACTTATAATCAAGGGATCTCGGTTCGATATCCAGTTGAGTCACGTAATGGTTAGGATCTCACTTTAAACTATAAATCCAGTCCCGAATAGGCTTTCTACGCTTAAAGTGGACTTCAAACAACTACAAAAATTACTATACTACACTGTAAAAATAGTACACTTTTTGGTACACTTTATAGAAACTACTTTTGATCACTTTTAGTACACATAATAAGTGTATATGTTTAGAAAGAGCACTAAAACTGTTCTAAAAGTGTTCTCAATTCAAATGTGTTCCAAAAGTGTTCCCAATAAACTACTTTTGATAACTTAAACACACGCTTTTAGAACACATAGAAAACACTTTTTGATCACAATGAGGCATTGCAGTCAATAACTTTCTCAGTCTGAAAAAGAAAATCTTATTTGACTTTTCTTACTGGACATCCCACATTTTTTGCAATAGCCAAAATTGCCAAAAAAAATTTAGTCATATTTCTTGTGATACACAGTGTAACAAAAGTCTTATGATTGATTGATTGAGTTGGTGTTTTAAGTTCACTTTAGACAAAAGTATTATAAAAGTTTACTGAATTACTGTTTTAAAAGTGCGCAGAAAGTGTTCCAAATGTGTACAAGAAGTGTACTTAAAATGGTTTCCATCGAGTCGTCACATCTGGTACACCTTTAGTAAACTTTCAGTACAGATTTTCTGCACATTATATGAAAGGAAGTAAACCAACAGTGTTGAAGAAGTGTATTTCTTACAGTGTACAATGTCTCATTGTGAGCAAAAAGTGTTTTCAATGTGTGCTAAAAGAACTTTACAAGTGTTCAAAAAGTGCTTCACAATTGGAAAGGGTCCTAAATGTGATGAAAAAGTCGTTTCTTGGGAACACTTTTGTACACTTTTTGGAACACATTTGAATTGAGAACTTCAAAAGAAGTTTCTATAAAATGTACCAAAAGTGTACATTTTTTTTACAGTGTACCTTTAGGTTCTCTTTGTCTACAGGAGGCTGATTGCATGAATATGATGAAAGAACAAACTCAAAGGAAGGAATTTCCACCACCTGTTAACGAACTTGAAACCAGGGAATTCAAACTGTTTGAATGATTTGCACAATAAGTTATAAGTAAAAGTGTTAATGAATGTTAAGGTTAAACTATTGTTGTTTCTCTGAATTACTACTTGTAGGCTATAAGGACTTGGGTAAACTATACCAACGCCCAAGAACTTTGGCGTCTGGGCAAAATTGAGTTGGTGCCACATAATGGAAAAGTAAATCGAGGAAAGACATAGAATAACTGGTACCGGCACGCAATGTGGCAACATTGCCCATGCAGCGTTGCCTAGTCTAACCGCCAAGCGTCCCTCCAAAGCGACAGATGGTAAGGATAGCTGGTTTCAGGACACGATGTGGCAACAGCCACCATACAGCGTTGCCTATTATAAGCCTCAAACATTACTCCAAAGAGAGTGAGGGCCAAGAAACGTTGGTTACATCACACGAGCAACATTCACCATGCAGTGTTGCCTACTCCAATCGTTGACAATCCTTACAAAGCGAGCAAATGGCCAAGAATCGCTACTTCCAGAACATGTTGTGCCAACGTCAACCACGCAGTGTTGCCTACTCGAAGCGTCAAAGGAAAATAGACCATTACCATCCTTAATCGAGTATCTATACAATAATGTAGCATGTATACTAAAAGGACAGAACTCTAAAGTATACACTGTCGTTAAGTTGTGATAGTACACTTATTCATAACAGCGCAGATTCTGCTAGTTTCTTATCTTCTGGTTCCCAACTAACAAATAGCAATAATATAATAAAGAAATAACTTAAGTAGCATAACAAATCTTACATGGTAAGCAGCGTGGCTCTGCTCATTTCCACCTTCTGTTCTTCTTTGACGTAACACATATTCTGGTCGACCATGACGTCAAACCTAAATCCAGAAGTATTGTTGTACTCCTTCAGCGAGTCCCTCAGAGTCACCTCCAGATCGGCAGAGGAACAGGAGGCAGGAATACAGAAGGCCCAGTTGACGGCGGAGAATCTTGGGAGGCGGTGACCAGGCTGGAAACAAGATGAATTTGAACTTACACTAAATTCTTTGATTGACTGGCTGAATTGGGTTATTTTACGTCGCTTTTCTGCCACTTTTGGCTAATGCGGCAATGAGGATTAGTGATGATAAGTTAAAATTGATGAAGGAGCGTTCACAAAGAACAGCCGTGCCTAGGCTGGGAATCGAATTCGGAACCCCTGGCGTCGTAGCGCCACGGCGCAAAAGTATCACACGATGTAACGTGACGATAAATCAAACATATGGTGACTGTCATTCTTGATGTATTATCACTTAATAATAATAATAATAATAATAATAATAATAATAATAAAACAGACTTCTTGTTTCACGAACAAGTTGCTTATTACAACAATGTAACATTGACAACATCCATTGTATATAGTACATATGTCAATATTTCTATAATCCGTGGATTTTTGAATGAAGGGAATATATGACTACCGGTAATACGTTGCTAGTGTGGTTCATAATAACATACTACCAGGTGTTTTGCCGGCATTTTTTGTGGCAGAAGGCCTGTGTGACGTCATAAATCCAAGATGGCTACCGCTTCATGCACTAACTAGGAAAATCAATCATATCTTCTTTAATAGTGGTTTTGGAAACAAATGTATAGATACATGTTTTGTTCAGAATTGAAAAAGAAATAAATTATATTCTTACAGTTTTTTCGTATCTTACACTGTTATGGAGATATATCTAGTGAAACTATTTCGTGCCCTTTTCTGCAAGGACTCTGTGCATATTTTACACTTTACTTGACATTCTGGCATATAAAAGGGGAAAATTTTTGCCTGTGATATTTTGTTGATGCCTACTATTTTGGCGTATTGCCTGTGTGACATCATACATCCAAGATGGCTGGCTCTGCAGACATTAACAAACAAAAACGACCATATCTCCTTAACTCCTTTAGGAGTAATTTTGACCATTTGTAAGTTTGTTGGGTCTCTACACGAGGGGGAGACATGTCCATGGAAGATGCTTTCATTTGGAGGCATGCAATCATGTATTACAATGTGTCAGAAACCATACATAACGTCCGAAATCCAAGATGGCCGCCTTGGAGGTTCTGCACATGAAATACTGTCCATATCCTGATTTAGAGTTCGATTATCAGATTTTTCCACACGTACAATATGTGTTGAGTTGGTGTTTTAAGTCCACTTTATGCACAGTATGGCTAATCGGGACTGGACCTACAGTTTAAAGTGGGATCCGAACCACTTGTGCCTCCACCGGGTATCGAACCTGGGACCCCTTGATTACAAGGCAACGACGCTACCACTGCGCCATGGGGGAGGCCACGTACAATATTATTGTAAGGATAAAAATCGTTGAAATGAAGAAAGATACTTCATTTTCACTCTTATTAAATAAGTATTATGGGATATAGTAAAGTGTATGAAAACTCCTGAGTTGATTTCTGTGCTTTGTTTATCACGAACGTATAGGTGGGTTTCATGTAACGTCAGCCATGTTTGAGGTCAATTTTATTTGTCGTTTGCAAAAATATATCCACCACGTAGAGTTCGTTACAACAGCACCAACTCCACGTGTGTATTTTAAATAACGAATGCATGTGTGAGTATCTCCCGCCCAACCGGTTGAATTCCGTATGCTTATAAGAACTAGCCTCAATCATGGCTGCTCAAAGCCATAATTCAACAGTTTGTGACGTAGGTGAAACACAACTATGGGCTTTGCGTTTGTTGTGAATGTAAAAAATCAAACAGCAACAATATGGAAATCCGCGATGGCGATATGATGAGTAGGGCCCAGGACTTTATGTCCTATAAAACTGTAAAATATGTATGTAATTATGTCATATAAATTGGAAAATATGTCATGAAAAATTACAAATATGTGAGAATAATGCAGAAATATTCCCTGTAAAGTCAAACATATGTACAACAGTACTCTCAAATTTCTCCCATACTCGATAGAGTAGGGGCTGTAATGTACCGAATGTTATTTTTACTTTTGACTGATTTTTGTGAAAAGCGAAAAGGGCAAAGAAATGAGAACGAAACTTCTTTACTTCCCGTGCAACAATGAGAGAGAACATTTTTCCTCAATAATGTTTGCATGGCTATCAATTGTCGGCGGGATAAAAAAAGTGGGGTATTATTGTTCTGTAGTAAGAAAAGACGACACCTTTCTTCCTCCGTAATTTCCATATCCTGCCATCGACAATATGAACTATCCGTTGTGCTAAAGCTACGAAGAAAAAATTAGAAAATAACCGATTATGTGCGAGAGAATTACGAAATTACACAGAAATATGTCTTATTACAACAAAATTGAAGAAATATGTTGTAAAAACGCGAAATTGGTGAAATATGTCAAAATATGCTTTGTCAAGTTTGTCTATTTCGGCTAATTTTCATCAGATATGTAAAGATCTCACCCCAATATTAGATCCGAAGCCAAATGAAAAATATGTTATAAAGTCCAGGGCCCTAATGATGAGCTTTTGTGGGAGGGGGCACAATTTTTATAGCACAAGTTCGGATAAACTTTGAGCTTGATATCTCACAGAAACATAAAATTGAATCATGACAAAAATGAAGGAATGAGACATGCCAATAACCAAGGTAACCTTACAATACAGGTCAGAAATAACTTGCATAGGTTAGACTCACATCTTCCAGTTTGCTCCTCATTAGATAGTGGGAGTGAAGAAGGTCCGATACTTCGTTCAGCTCGCCGACTACATTCGATCCGGGAACTTCCACTTGAAGATTAGCGAGGCAGTACTTTCCCAGGATCCTGCTGTCTTCCAAACCGTAGCCTCCTCCTTCCACGTTGGATTCCACGTTAAGGCACTCGTCGAAGTCTCCGAATTGGTTGACATTGCCCCTCAGGATGCCAGAAGGGGGCTTAGCTGAGGAATCGAACACTGGAAAGAAAAATTATGTAAATGTATAAGTGTAAGAAATATACATGATTTGGCTTACTTATTCACTTACAGTTTGAGACACAGTACTGCCAAAAGTGGCAGAAAAGCAAAATAATATTAACCAAAGCAATCAAACATTTCACCATTTGAATTATATGAAGTCTTTCCAGATATCTCATGAGGGCAAGTTCCCGCCCTGTCCCCCCTCCGCGGGCGCCTTTGAAGGGATTGAACTGGCTCTTGTCTCAAAACAGTACAAGGTTGAAGTCTTATGTTGCTGCAGAGCTTATACTTCAGGTTCATGAATAGCAGAGAGAGGGAACGACGAAAAGATAGACTGGAAGAAAGAGATAAAGGAGATAGAAACAGAGAATGAAAGGGAAGTAGTGAGGAAGAAAGAGAAAGTGTGGAAGAAAGACAGAGAGAGAAACGGAAAACGACAGAAAGAAGAAAGGATGGAAAGAAGAAAGAGCTAGAGAGAAATAGTAAGAATGAAAGAAGAAGAGAGATGAAACGGAAAGGAGGGAAGAAAGAATGTTAGGGAAGAGAAAGAGAGAGAGGAGAAAGATAGTGAGAAGAAAGAGAAAGGAAGAGAGGAAAAGAAAGAATGGCAGAAAGATGGAGGTTAAAAAGAGGTTGTAACAAGGAGCGAGAGAGAAATAGTGACCATAAAGAGGAAGAAATAGAAACAGTGAAAGAGTCAGGTAGGAACAGAGAACGAAAACAGAGTGACGAAGAAAGAGAACACGAGAGAGAGAGAGAGAGAGATGAACAGAGAGCAAGCGAGGAAGAAAATGAAACAGAGAAAGAAAGAGAGAAGGGGGAGAGGAACAGAGAATAACAAGGACATAGTGAGAAAGGAAGAGAGAAAGAGAGGGGAGCAGCAAACGAGAGGAATTGTAAGAAAGAAAGAGAAAGAATGTGAGTGAGAGAGATGGAGAAATTGTGAGGAGGAAAGGAAAAAAATGATGAGGTCGCAGAGAAAAGGGAAAAGAAAGAAGAGAGAGAAGTATGTACTCACTCTGCAGGGCCCACAACTTCATTCTCCTCAGCTCTTCGAGGAAGACCCGGCTGTGATTTCGACAGAGCTCGTTCTCGGTGACAATGGCATCAGGTATCGTTGCTGGAGCGCTGGAGAAAAATTCGCCCAACCTCTTCAGCTGCAAACCTATCTCCAGGCGTTCCTCCAGGTCCTCAGAGCCATGTCTAGAGAGCTCCACGAACGCTGAATGTTCTGACTGGATGATCTGTGTGCCTGCAACAAGAAAACTGACTGTTATAATCAGGAAAATGGTGCTATCCTTTCTTTATAAATAATAGTGATATACTCGTATGTAACAGATATTTCCATTAAACAGGGTGTTTCACTCGCTCTCGAACACTGATATTTCGCTTATAAAAATCAAACTGTTAGCCATAACGTAATGAAACTTGCTATGGACATACCTTTGTGTATGAGAAACATGATGACGTCATTGGAGATGGCGCCACAATCTCTCCTTGCGTGGCCATGCGCGTGCGTATGGGCGATTCTGCCAATCGTACGGACGTGTGCTTTAAGTCTAAGTTCTTGGCCCTGCTGTTGTGACGCACCTGATTGTAGTTCGTGTTTGTTTTGGGTTCTGTTGAAAGTTTGTGCTCACAATCATCAGTTCGTGATTACAGTACGGTAACAAAGCAGTACAGTTATGAGTCGATACTCAGTGGAACAACATGTGTTTGTCGTTGAAAACGAAGTCCGGAAATCGCCAGCAAAGTCTTCCATTCAAATATTTGGCGATGAAACTGGAAACAAAGTGTGCAGGCAGAGGCGGCGATTAGGGGGGCGAGGGGGGCAGTTGCCCCAAACTTTTCGCCACTTTTGCCCCTGCACTATGCTAAACCTTATCTACAAAGGGAAATATACTGTCTTCCTCCCCCCAGTTTTGGACCTTGCCCTCCCGGTTTTGGAACCCAATCGCCGCCACTGTGTGCAGGCATGCATTGATGCTAATGGCGACCACTTCCAATAGTCGCTGTGACGTCACCATGCTTCTCATACACCAATGTATGTCCATAGCAAATATCATTAGATTAGTTTGATTTTTATAAGCAAAAATCAGTGGTAGAGAGTGAGTGAAACACCCTGTATTATATGATAAAACTGAAGGTTATCCAGATTATTATAAAGAAATACTATATTTGTTATTGTTAGCTAAAGAAGGTTTGATGAAAAGAAAATTCACGCCATTGCAGATCGTCGTTCGTTATTATGACATAAAGTTCTAGCACAAGATGGCGCTGATGAATTCTTATTGATAATTCGTAAAGAAAAATGTACCAAATGTGAAATTAATTTAATTATTGATTTTATGAAATCGTTATTTTTTGGGGGGAACAAAATAATGGCTTATATAGTAACATGTAGTGGAAGATTATTTAAAAATCCAAAGTAGATAGGAAAAGCTCGGGTACACATTGGTATGAGTAAATTAATTAACCATTGCTCATGTTTTGTTTAGAGGAGGTATCAAAATGCGGTGGTATTCTACTGAGGTAATAGACAAGACCATTGGAGACTTGTAGAGAGGAGACAGCAACGAGAACTAGTATCCGAGACTCTCGGTCTCGTTTGAGACTTTTGCCGACCTCCGTGGTGGAGTGGTTAGCGCGGTGGGCTACAACGTCAGGGCCCCGGGTTCGAATCCCAACATTTGCATGGGTGTTTACTGACTTCTTCAGACATATCAAGTCCATGTCTACCTGATTCATAATATATTTTGTAACAGATTTATTTATAGGTAAATTCATATTGTTACAGAACTGCGAAGTCAATCCATGAGTCTCAATTGTGATAACGTAGCGTGGGTTGCATATGTATTCCGAAGAAAAAATATATTATTTTAGGGTCCGTAGCTTCGCAACGAGGCGTCAAACAGAAAAATTTCACAAAAAATTTAGTCTTAACGACTTGTATAGACGGTGTCAATGTTTATATCGTTGTGTGCTTTACACGTTGTTTTTACTATAGAATTCGAGAGTATATACAAGACCGATAAACGGCAAATTCTCGTCTCGTCTCGATTGATAGATTTCGTTTATCTTACTTCAGTTTTCTGCCAGTTCTGGCTAATAACGAAGATGAGTATGATAATATGGTGAAGAGACACTCACAAAGAACACCCAAGCTAAGACCGGGATTCGAGCCCGGGACCCCTGGCGCTGTGGTAATCACTCCGTCACGGAGGTAGGTCGGCTCGTCTCGATACCATCCATAAGTTTGGTCAGAATTTTACAGAAACCTGTCGACAACTCTCGATTTTTTAAAAGGTCCTCTCGGCACTAGAGTCTTTTCCTGTCTTAGAAACATCCCTTGAGCCGGCCCCCGTGGCGGAGTGGTTAGCACATCGCGATACGACGCCAGGGGTCCCGAGTTCGAATCCCGGCCTGGGCATGGATGTTTGTGAGTGTCCATTCATCAATTTCATCATATCATCACTCATCCCCATCTTCGCAAATTACCCAAAAGTCGCACAAGTAAAATAAAGCAAATCAATCAAGAACCACCCCTTGAAAACCCCAGAATCTGATATTGATTTTAATCATTGATTTGGTTTATTTTACTTTGCATTTCTGCCACTTTTGGCTAATCACGAAGATGAAGATGAATGATGATATGATGAAGGAACACAGAAATAACACCCATGCCCAGATAGGTATTGGAACCCGAGACGCGCTGTCCTTGCAACGCGATGTGATGACCACTCCGTCACGGAGTCCGGATCCAGAAGCGGATATAAGCTAACTTAAAAATTTAAAAAATGAAAAAAAACGGAAGAATAAAAGTAAAAACACAAAGAAAAGAGAATTATGGCAATCTAAGCTTATGCAACACTAATCAACCTAACCTAAAAACAGCGATCAAATATTCTGACTCTGCACCTTAAATTATATTCGTTCCACCCAAGCAAAGTAATTGAATGTTGTCTATTCTACGGATTTCGGATGCGTCACGTTGCGAGAGAAACAGAATTTGTATTCGAAGGTAATTAATGTGACCTTCAAGGTTGAGGCCTGTAGCTCTCTTCCTCGCCGCTTTTATTTCCTTTGAATGTTGCTTCTCTTTTATGTCGGGCCCATTGAAGGTACAGTGACCAGTCACTTCCGTGTTTTTTGCCTAGGGACGTTCTAAGGAAGTAAATTGCAATTTTGCTACAAGGTAAGGACAAAGTACATATCGCTGAATATTTGTGGAGAATGTTAACCTCGTATTATTAATATTTTCTAGTCAAATGGTAGCGGGAAATGGCGAGAAATGAGTTTACATCGGGCCAAAATTTCGCTATAGAAGTATTGCCGATTTTGAATTTCAATTTGGAATTTAAAATTTTGGGTGCGTCAGCACTAAGGCTATTTTGCACCCGTCACATTATACGGGGTCCAGCCCCTTATCGTTACACATAACAACTCTAACGTTGCATAACTAAAATCATAAAATACTCTGACTTTCGTTAAAAGCTGAGGCTGTATAGGAGCACTCAGCACGCATAAGGACAAAACACAGGACAACACAAACGAAATGATACTGGCCATGGGGCCAGTCGCCAGAGCCTCGTTAGTCTGCAGTCCAGGGTGTACGTGGAAGCGAGGTTGACTATTGGGTGCACTACGTGGAAGGAGCACCCCTTACACCCCAAGTATTGCCGATATCTGTGGCGGAGTGGTTATCACAGCCGGGTTCGAATCTGGGTCTTTTTTTGTGTGTTGATTTGATCCTTGTTATTTGGCGTCGCATTTCTATCACTTTGCCACGTCCTCTCACGTAAGCATCTACCAGCTTAGCACAGGGGAGAGACAATGAGATACCTCTGGGTACAGACCAAGGTTACTAACGCTAAGAATATATGAAAGGAAACAACAGATTTAACCCACTACGGAGGGTACAATTCGTACTATATTCTTGAATAATTATATACAAATATTAATATCTTTGTAAATCCCTTTATACAGTATTATTCTTCTATTGTAGCTAATCTTCTTTGAGCTGCTTCTTCTTGTACTCAATATGGCCTCTTCTTCTTATGGCATCTTCTTCTTATAGCCTCTTAATTAATATGGCATCTTCTTCTTATAATCAATATTGCATCTTCTTCTTATAGCCTCTTAATTAATATGGCATCTTCTTCTTATAATCAATATAGCATCTTCTTCTTATAATCAATTATAACATCTTCTTCTTATATTTAATATTGCATCTCCTTCTTATAATTATTAAGGTGCCTTCTCCCTGCAATTAATAAGGCTTCTTCTTCTTGTAATCAATTATTCTTCTTCTTATAATTACTAATGCTGCTGCTTCTTCTTGTAATTAAGGCATATTGTGTATTTTTCCTTCTTTCTTTTCTATATCGATTTTATCCAAATTGACAGAAATATAAAATCGATCTCCCAGACAAAGAGAAAAGGGTTAGTTAAAGATCGCCGCCTAACCGGCGCTAACCTTAACTTGGAGCTACAGTGTATTCGCTTCCAAATGTGCTTGGGTGCTGCCGTGAAATGGCGCTACACCTGGGGGAAACAACCCAAAAGCCGCACGAAACTCTCAGTTCGTGGGAACTGTAATAGACACAAAATCGAAATTACAATTCGACTTCTTTACTTTTGTATATTAATCACTTATGCCATTACTGAATGATAATTCCCCTTTTCTCCTTATTTATATCCCATTATAATGTTCAATTTATTTATTTATTTCCTCATAATTAGTATTAATATATACAATCACTATTTCATCATATCTGCTTTTTCCGTTGTCTCTATTTACAATCGTATAAGTTCTCCTGGGTGGTGCCATCTCTTACCCACTTTCTAAACTGCTTTATGCATCACCTCATATAACCGTTGTTCCTTTTGCATGCTGCCATTTATGGTCCTTTATTTCAAAGAATAGCAATGCAGTTTGTGTACGTGACAACTTTTGGCTAATCGTGACGGTGAGTGATGATTAGCTGAAAGTGATGAAGGGACTCTCCCAAAGAATGCCAGGCCAGGATTCGAACCTGGGAGTCTTGGAGTTGCAGCGCTCTGTCGGCTGTTTTTGTGTGTCACTTTTTGACAAGAAATGTCACTCTGTTGACAAGAAATGACGTCTCACGTATTTCTCTTTATGTACAACCTTTATTTACACCGCTGCCCTTCTCCATATATACATTTCTCCATTACAGATCCAATATCAACTACTCCCGGTTGTCTTTTGCCCCATAACACAGAGAATTGCACTTCTCAGGACTTTTTTTCTACGAGCGCACTATTTACCATAGCGCTAACTCGTCCCCGCTGTTTATCACGCAGAGGTCCCTAAACCTACAGCGCTCACTCTGTGTGTATTTCTTTGCATCAATAAAAAACGGCTTCACTACATTGGTCCTTGGATTCTAAGATATGAGAAAGCGTGTAAAAAAACACGCCACCCAAAGGGCTCGCGGGGGTGAGTGGCCCCCGACCAGAGTCAACTGGCGACTGCCCCCAAAGGCGCAGACCTCGCTTGAGACGTTGATGCACTCTTGAGTACATCATAGCCCCATGTTCGGTCTTTTGCCTAGGCGCAGTTTTCCCTTCAGAATAGATTCAGTCAAGCCGGATTTCTCCCTTGGGGAAGCCTCCATTCATGCTCGGCATGCACTAGTGTGCTAACTACCTACAAGACATCGGGATTTGTTTAAATCTGGTTTCAATCTTGTAAAGAGATTTTTACCAGGCGGAGAAAATAGAAAAGATGTTTGGAAAAACTACAAACTAGGAAGAGAACAAAGAGAAGGGAAGCTCTCGAGGGTAAAACCAAGTATACTTGTAAAACCTCGGCTGCGTCTAGTATGCAAAGCTTCGTAGATATATGAGAGAGCGTAACAAGTCGGAACCGGTATTTATACCTCCGACACACGACCCGCCCCCCAACCACCGAGGCAAGGTCCTATTGTTACCTTTCAAACGGGGAAGCCGTTGAGGGAACCCAACCGTTGTTGGCTTCCCCGACTGCCGAGCATAAAACAACCTAGACAGAGCATGTACACCGAAATACACGTTTACATAAATATTTCTATTTTTGCAGCTGTGTGCGCAAAAGCCACACAGCACACTTTATCTCGCGATTATTAGCCAAATGTAGCAGAAAGGTGAAGTAAAATATACCCCATCAATCTGTAGAAGCATTGTGTCCCAGTTAACCTATTGATATTACCTTTTGTCTGTGCCGTCACCTGCAACAGCAAATCATGGAGTCTGTGTCCGGTCATGTTAAGTGATACAATTTCGATCTCGCAACAGATGTCCCGGGTTCCAGTCCTGTTCTGAGCATGTATGTTCTTTGTGAACGCCCGTCCATCAATTTAATCTAACCATCATTCATCTTACCGATCTCCGTGGCGTAGTGGTTAACAGAATGCGCGTTGACGCTAGGGGTCCCGGGGTCACAAACAGCCATGCCCAGGCCGGGATTCGAACCCGGCACCCCTGGCGTCGTAGCAGCCTTTACTGAAGTCAGACGAGTGGGCATGTGTCGAGTCACTGACTCGTGAGGGGTCCCGGGTTCGATACGCGGTGAAGTCACATAGTGGTTTGGATCCCAGTTTAAACTGTAGGCCCAGTCCACATTAGCCTTTATTTGACTCGTGTTCTGCATTTGCTGACATCACAGACTAATGAGTTTATAGTAAAGAGTTTTTTTTAAGGATATCACCGATTTAAATCACCTGGTCGACATCCCGAGAAAACCTCCTTTATCACTCGCCGACAGGAAAGCTTCAAGAATTAATCAGTTTGTCCAGTCATAGACTTGTAACCTGTCCTTGTTCAATTCACACGAGTCAGTTTATGTCGAGTCATTGACTCATGAGCTGTATTTCATAAGTTCGGACGAATTTATGACGAGTCATGAGCTGTCGTCATGAATTCATGCAAAAATGTTTATGTCGGATGTCATAATACTATCAGCTGCTTTTAGTCGACCTCCGTGGCGGAGTGGTTAGAGTTTTAATCCTGGCCTGGTCATGGGTGTCCTATGTGAGTGTCCCTTCATCAATTTCATCGCATCATCAATCATCCGGGCCTCCCCGATGGCGTAAGGGCAACGTCTTCGCCTTGTAATCAAGGGGTCCCTGGTTCGAGGCACAAGTAGTTCGGAACCCACATTAAAATGTTCGTCCAGTCCCGATTAGCCCTCCTGTGTATAAAGTTGACTTCAAACTCAAAATCAACTCAACTCATCACTCACACACATCTCCGCGATTAGCCAAAAGTGGATTAAAAGCGAAGCCAAGTAACAAAAATCAAAGTAACGAACGTACATCCGGTCCCGATTAAGCTACCTATACTTCAAATATACTAAAAACACAAACTCTAACAATAATGCAACAAAACTTTCCGTTCTAGTGTAATGTCGACGAAGAACCTACAAGGTTATTAAATCTAGAGAAAAAGTAACAGAGTTTGCAACTCCACTGAATTAACTAACTCCTCAACCTATTTCCTACGGGAGATGCAAACCACTCGACCTTGTTCGACCGTATTTCGTCGCAATAATATTTACGCTACCAGTTTCCATTTCATTACCGATCACTTACGCTGCAATCGCTGTCACCTTGACCTCGAGGACGTGCTAGAAAGAATATTTGCAATACGTTGCCAAGGGAATCATGAGTAAAGATACAGGTTTACCGCATGCAAATGCATTCCCGCATTGTGTTTGTTTAGCGGCGTGGAAGCTTATTGCTTTCAATGCATTATAATGATGGGATACATTACTTAGTACTGGTCATGACGACTTAACGCTGTTATTTCGTTCCACCTTAACGCGCCCTTGGACCATCAACCTGTGCCAATATAATTTCTAGAATATTTCCCCCGTTTCCAAAAACCCATCACGATGTTCCAAACTGGAATGTGTTTAGAATTACTTCTAGACCATTCTAGAGCATCAGTGGCGTATACAGAGTCCAATATCTGGGCTATCTCACTATGTCACGTGGTCTTAGGCTATGAATAGAAATAAATTTACAACTAAGAAATCAGGTTGCCAACCTATAAGAAATCAGATTACCAACTCATAAGAAATCACGTTGCCAACTCATAAGAAATCACGTTGCCAACTCCAGAATCAGCATCATCATGTCACTGATATGAATTTCTGGTCGATTTTCTCCTGTATTTTGTTCTCTAGGTATAAGAGAATCTATTTGGTCTTTGTAATCCATATGATGCAAACTGACAGTATTTTTGCTCGAAAGGTCAGGGATGATACAAAAGTGCCCCGGAGAGAGGTCAGTCTGACGCTCGAACTAGGCAACGCGGCCCGGTTGACGTTGCCACACAGTGCGCGGGAACCAGCGACTTTTGTACCACTCTCGCTTTGCTATTCCCACATGTGGCACCACTGCAATCCCGCCCAGCCGCCTATTTTCATGACCGAGAGTTTACATACGAAACAGCTCGTGGCGTCTAGAAACTATTAGGTATCTAGACAACAGCTAAAGCAAACCATACGAAGATTCCGTTAGATTCTAGAAGGAATTCTACGCAGACAAAAATTTTTAGAGTGAAATATCGTACAGCTTGCATTCTTTTCACTGTTGTCTTCGTTTCGTGCTTGTTAATTAGTTTGTTTTTGTTGTTTCTGAAAAAGTCAGATTCGATCCACTAGGTGTCTCCACTTGTATCGAACCAGGGCCCCACTTACTTCCGGGCGACGACGTTACCACTATGCCATCGGACGAGAGTAATAAAAGAGAAAAGACGAGGAAACTTTCGTGAACTTCATTAGAGGTACCATCCCAGCCTTTACCTGGATAGAGCGGGAAGGCTTTAATAGTACATGTGTGTGTTCTACTTGATCAGATTTCACATGTAGGAGGAACAAATTCCTAAATCAACTTGCATTTAGGCCTGTAGTAAATTTCATGGGCCTCACCTCGACGTACAGCTTCAAAGACGTCCGGGGTTCGAATCTCTAACCACTGTGGTAAAGAATAATATATTTCTATTTTTTTTTAATAAAGCCTATACTCTGTCCCGGTTATCTTTGGAGCAAAGCTGCGCATAGCGGCAGAGAAGGGGAAGAATCGAGTAGGCAGAGCGAAGCAGTACACTGCTGGAAATTGCAGTCGCTTTCCACCCCTCCACGCAATCTCATTCCCTGCCACGCCACTGCATGTGCAGAGACTTGTATCCGTTCGCTTGCTGCAGACATAACTGAGACAGAGTATAACTTGATTTGCGATTATTATCATCATTCAATCTGAACGTCGCGGTTAACCTTGAAAAGCGAACAGCAACTCGAAACTGACAGATATTAATGGCAGCTCAGTATGAAATGACACGAAAATAATCCGGAGAGAATGAAATAAGAAATTTTTACCAACACTTCCTGAAGATGTCTTATTTCTACCAGCGTTGGAAAAGGTTTTTGTTTGGACGAAAGACCTTCAATACCTTGCCTCGTGGATCATGATTTCGCAAAGGTCAATTCAACCCACAGCTTTTTTTACTCGGAAGTGGTGGGGGGGAGCATCCGTCTCCCGTACACCCCTCCCCCAGGGGCAGGGATAGTGCCGAATCGCCAATGAGAGACCTCATCGTCCTCCATAAATCACATATTGTCAGCTTCGTTCTTAGGAAGATGATTAATAATTTGGGATAGCCTTGAACAGATCCTTTAATAAACAACCATAAAATCCTTCGAAAATGTACTTAAACCTGACTTCAAATTACACAGACCGACAGACCGGACATTGAGAAGGATTAAAGGTACATAAAAAAGCTATAATACAAAGTGGATATAAAAAATTAAGCGCATATACTTCTTTTTGTAACAAATAATATATGTTTCTATTGTTTTAGTTTGTGTTTCAAGTATAGTTTGTGCACAGTAAGGCTAATCGGGACTGGACCTGCAGTTTAAAGTGGGAACCGAAACACTAGGAGCCTCCACCGGGTATCGAACCCGGGACCTCTTGGGCCGGAAAGACCTACTAAATATATAATAAACTTACAAAAACTAATTGACTGTACACTTTTAATAAAAATAATATCATTTGCTTTTTACTAGCCATGCTAAGGGAGGCCATTGAACCCCCCCCCCTCCCTCAGGAAAGGGTCTGTCCCTAAGCCCGAAAGTATGAACTTTACAAGATTTTCTACCCGGTGGAAGCACATAGTGGTTAGGATCACACTTTAAAACTGTAGGTTCAGTCCCGATTAGCCTTACTGTGCATAAAGTGGACTTTAAAAAAACAGATCAATCAATTTATAAAATTTTCTGAAGTTTGTGAAACAGTCATGAGCACATCTGAGTTGTAGCCACTCTACTTTAAATGAATACAACCGTTACAATCCAGAAGTGCCCATGAATGTATTATCCATCTCGATCTAGCAACCAAAGTTCCTGTGTTCGAGTCGCAGACGCGGCAAAGATGCTTTATTCTGTGTCCCTTCATCCATTTCATCAAATCCTCACTTCTCATCGTCGCGAATAGCCAAAAGGCACAGAAAAGCGGCGCTAAATAGCAATTTAGCCTACTTTGCATTTAGACTTAAGAATACGGGGACCTCCCCGATGGCGTAGTGGTATTGTCGTCGCCTTGTAACCAAACTATCCTGGGTTCGATACCCTGAGTGGTTCGGATACCACTTTAAACTGTAGGTCCAGTCCTATTTTGGTTTATTTTACTTCGCTTTTCTGCCACTTATGGCTAATTGCGAAGACGGGTGATGATGTGATGAAATTTATGAATGAACACTCACAAACATCCATGCGCAGGCCGGGATTCGACCCCGGGACCCCTGGTATCGTAACGCGATGTGCTAACCACATTGCCACAGGAGGCCGGCGTAGGTTCAGTCCTGATTGGCCTCTCTGTGCATAAAGTGAACTTCAAACAAAACTCGACTTATGCAAAATGAATAGAATCCTTAATAGCTAGCCGACTCATGAAATGAAAGTATAAACACGCCACTGGTTAGAGATTCGAACCCTGGACGTCTTTGGAGCTCTACGTCAACACTGTTGATGCAAGTTCCACGTGGAATGTGAGAAAGGCCAAGAGCATGAGTCAAGGGAAACTGGTTCGAGCATTGTAGAGGTCAGAGGAGCTGGCTTTGGCAATGAAATGATTTCTTGTGGTGTATAGTGGAGCATGACTCGGAAGATTATTGCCTCTCTGGTTATTGTGTACACTTTTCGTTGTACTGAAATGAGTTTTTCACTCTAATCATCTGGGATTGAGACTTAAGATAACACTTTGTCAACAGGATTATGTACAAGTTTATCTGTCATGTCTCCTGTCTCCATTTCTACCATCTATCTCATCCCGCTCGCTTACACTTTCTCTCTTCTATATTTCCTTTCTCTTTCTCTCCCCCTTCTCTCTCTCTTGATTGTGGAGAGCTCTCTCTTCCTCTCTATATGTCTCTCTCTGCTCCTTGCTCTCTTTCTATATCTTCCACTTGTTCTATTTCTCTCTCTTCCTATAGTTCTATTTCTCTCTCTTCCTCTGGTTCTATTTCTCTCTCTTCCTATAGTTATATTTCTCTCTCTTCCTATAGTTCTATTTCTCTCTTCCTCTTGTTCTATCTCTCCCTTTCTCTTGTTCTATTTCTCTCTCTTCTTGTTTTATTTCTCTCTCTTCCTATAGTTCTATTTCTCTCTCTTCTTCTTGTTTTATTTCTCTTTTCTTCTTGTTCTATTTCTCTCCCTTCCTCTCGTTATCTTTATCTTTCTCTCTTCCTTCTATCTTCTTGCTTTCTATCTTCTTGCTCCGTGCATTGATTAAAGGTAACTTCCCATCAAGAACGTGGAGTGACTGAGGAAATCATTGTCGCCAGAGTTTCTTATGTTCCGCCTATAAACTAAAAATTCGAATCTAGGGAAATATTTTGAGGCTTTTTCATATAAGCGCATTCATCATCGGTTTGTTAAGGAGTTGGCTGCGAAAAGTAACGACGTCATAAACAGTAGTCATTAATTCAGTTTGAGTTTTTAAGTGCACTTTATGCACAGAAAGTCTAATCGGGACTTGATCCAGACTTTAGACTGGGATACGATCCACCGGGTATCGAACCTTGATTAGGAGGCTACGACGTATTTACTACGTCACCGGGTAGGCTCTGAGAACAATTGGGGAGCTACTCTTAAAGATGTGGTGCGCACGGGGGGACAGGGGGCATTTGCCCATTCCTAACACTCTCTCTTAGAAATTTAGTGTATGGAAATCTTAGTACCGTTATGAAACAATATCATTCTCTTCAAAAATTTAAGTATTTTGAAGTAACTACGACGGGTTTATTTCCTATGTAATTGGACTTCGTTCTCCAGCAAATTACTTGTTATTAAAACTCATGCATTTCATTGGTTAGCCTAGTTTTGTTCCACCTATGTGGTCGCAGAATATAGTGGTCACACATTAAAAATGAAATCATTTGTAGTTGTTTTGAATCTGCTGTACAGGATCAACGAAGTTAGTAATGTGTTTTATGAAGCGTATATTGATACAATTGTAGGTTGAATTTCATCATCTGCAAATATGCTGTCTAAAGAAACAAGCTGCCGGAGTACTAAGTGATCTGAGTGTACGAAATCATATTTACATGTAAATCAGTCTGAACCACAGAGGAGGAAAATATGAGGAAAATATGCCACAACTAGAGTGATTTTTGGTGGGTCTGGGTGCACACAATATTCGCCCATGTTTAGTACACATCACTACAATAAAACAATGAGTTGGCATGATGTTTTTCTCTCTCCGACTGAAATTTTATCAAGGCTTTTGTCCCCTTAATCAGAGGGTCTGCGCACGCTTATGGTTGTGGTAGATTCTGGTTTAGAAAGGCAAAAACAGGGGCGCTGGGACTCGATGCATTGACCCCCTAATGAAAAGCTGCTTAGGGACCTTCAAAGGGCTGTTGTCCTGCGCATTTTAATTACGTCAATCTTCATCCGATATCCACTTTCCTGCCATTTTCAGCTAATCGCGACGATGAGGATGATATGATGAAATGACACCCACAAAGGACACCCAGGAACAATTTGAAACCCGGGATCCGTAACGACGTAAACGCACGGTGCTAACCACTCCACCACGGAGGTCGGCGAATTAGATAAATCGTGACTGTGATCATGAGCTGGTGAAACTGTTCAGCCTTATCCTGGATTCGAACCCAGGAACCTCAAAAGAGTTTGTCAAACTTTGTTTTTAAGTCTACTGCATGTTCACGTTCATCGGGACTTTCCCTACACTTTCGAGTGGTCTAAGAACATTGTGCAATGTGCCTTCACGGAGATCGAACCCAGAATACCTGTTTCCGAAGGCGACGGTGTTACCACTTAAAAAGTAGAATATAATAGAATATACTAGGTTTATTTCAGTATGAGCCTTTGCGGCTGTACACACATTTCCATACATCAATGATTTTTTTTCTATTTTCCTCTCCCCCCCAACCATATGTCCTCACATGTTCAACTTTACCTTTCATATTAATTGTGGGTGGTTCTCCCACTACTATCTATCAACCTCTTTTTCTCTCATACGTTTACACTTATAGCACTACTTATTATGTCAAAAAGAAGCTTTCTGCACACCGTTCTCAGGCACTTTCACTCATCCTGTCCCTCAACTTATTCGCCCTCTTTGTCCAGACGTAATGTAGGAAGGTTCCCAGGTCCATTTTTGAGTTTCGTCCCTTCCAGCCATTTCCCTCCCCGTAATGGTCCTCATTATCCCCTCCATTTTTGATTCGTTCATATCCCTCATTGATTGATTGATTTCCTTTATTTTACTTTGCTTTTTGTGCCACTTTTGGCTAATTTGGGGATGAGTGATGACATTATGAAATTGACGAAACATCCATGCCCAGGACGGGATTCGAACCAGGGACCCCTCGCGTCGTAGCGCTATGTGCTAACCACTCCGCCACGGGGACCGGCTTCATATTTACGTATTCCCGTCATAGTCTCTGCTGTTTCTTTGCACTGGAGGAATTGATTGATTGATTGACTTGGTATTTTAAGTCCACTTTGTGCACAGTAAGGCTAATCGGGACTGGACCTACAGTTTAAAGTGGGATCCGAACCACTATGTGCCTCCACCGGGTATCAAACTCGGGACCCCTGGAGGAGAATGTGGAATAGTAGTCATTGGGGACTTTGCCCCCCATCTTATAACTTAACCATCTAGAAATTTGATCTAAGGTGACCTGTTACTAGGGTTGGCACAGTCTACCAGCATGCTAATTTTCGAATATCCATCTATTGTAGTGTTTGCAAAATTAATTGGATATTATCCATTGTATAGTGCTTCTAGTCGAACCTACTGTACGGCTACGTTTTGCAAGAGAACACATCTTCTCTCGTCTTCAGGGCAATTAATTTGTTTTTATCGATAATGGTGATTGAATATGCGACAGACGACTTGTAATTTACTAAAACTTCTGGACGCCTACGCGAAATAGTTAATTAGTGCAGTATAATAAATCAATAATCTATCGTAGGTTCGATCCCCACCACTGGCAAAAAAAAAGTTCACCTACAGACGAGAGATGATTTGCTCTCTCGAAGCGCTATAATACAGAGTGGTTATAAAAATTAAGAGTTATGTCGTATGTTTTTGTTTTACAATAAGGACGCCAGTTCCCACTCAGTAAAAATGTCGAATTAATGACTCATTGTCTGTACTCACCTGATGTATCACCTAATGACTTCTTTTTGTCCCCACACATGAAAAATAAGATGCGTGGTGAGCGATTTGTGTCGTCTGAAGCAGCTGTTGACGCATTCTGAACAGCAGTTTCTGAGGTATCAGCTTCAGAGTGGAAAAAATGTTTTCAAAATTGGTTTGAGCGTATGCAAAAGTGTCTCCATATTAAGGGTGAATACTTTGAAAAACAATATAGCCATTCCTAGAATTTCACATGTCTTTTTTCATATTGATTGCAGAAACTATTCCAGCAGCCCTCTATACGTTATCCTAGAAAACAATGTATCTCAAATTTGTCAATATTAAAATAGAGGACATTTCAAAGAATGAAATAGCAACACTGTTATAGGAGATGCACGGTATTTCTCTGTGGACCATAAATTAGTAAAACTACAAGGAGAAAGTTGAAGAGCCAAGGATCAAATCTCGGCTAACCACATACACTCTTACGCGACCGAAATCACAGCCAGTTTGCACACGACGAATGCAAAGCTTTGGCAAAGTTTTTCCCCATAGCTGCTTATGCATAAATAAGATACCAGAGGCTGGAATGATGAGCGAGTGCGATAAGCAATCAACTTTCGACCTTCGCCACCGAACTTCTCAGGTTCGAATCCTGACATGGGCACGTCACTGTGAGTGTCCTTCATCAAGTTCATCTTATCATCACTCAACCTCTTCGTCGCGATTAGTCAAAAAGTGGTAAAAGAATGAAAAATACAAATACAGGGAGAAGTTTGATCCAAAGTACTTCCAAACTGTCGAACGAGAGACACCAGACACGTTGATTGATTTAGTTTGTTTTACTTCGCTGTTCTGCCACTTTTAGCAAATCGCGAAGATGAATGATGATATAATGAAATTGATGAAGGGACACCCACAAAGAACAATCATGCCAAGCCGAGATTTGAACCCGGGACCCCTGTGAAAACCACTCCGCGACGGATATCGGCAGAACACCACACAGAAGGTGTATGGATGATTGAATTTCAGAATCAATGACAAGATTTGGAAGCTACTTCCTGCACACTTTTAAAGTAAGATCGGAATCACTTAAGTGTCCCCCAGTGGGAATCGAGCCCTCAACATCTTGTCTTTTAACCTCGGGAGCACTCACCCAAGACGTTAGCACAGCGCGCTATGACGCCAGGGACGTCGGGTGGCCGTTCATTTTGAGTGCCCTTCATCAATTTCTACATGCATCACTCATCATCATCGTCGCGATTAGTCAAAGTGGCAGAAAAACGACGTAAAATAACGTGATTCATGGAATCAAACCCTTGTCACGATGACGTATCCAAGTCTTATAATATTGAGTTTTACTAAGAGCACTTTATGCACAGATAGGCTAATCGGGACTGGACCTACAGTTTAAAGTGGAAACTGAACCACCAGGTATCTTGTACTATTCTAACAAGGGTTGTTAAAGGTCCAGTAATTTTAAATACGTAAATTCAATTCCGGTCCACGAGAGACAATCAGCAATCGTAAATGGGTTCTGGACCGTAAAGAACCCTTTTTATCTATAAAGTATTTCAATTCGGTCCAGGCACCTTTAAATTCTAATGGGTTTTATTGGGTTCCACAACAGAACTGGAACCTTTCTTATCGCACAATTTAAATTCGGTCCAAGTTAAGTATTGTATCATTGAAGCAAAGGTTCTTCAACCGTATTTAAATTGATTCGGAGAAACAGGTTCCTGGACCGAATTGGGAACGACTGAAGATGACCGGACCCCTCTCCGAATTCTTCATATTTGGAATACTTACTAATTGAGCTCTCCTAATCACGAATCTGAAGTTAAAAGTTGTCGGAAACTTCTAGAAATTGCTAAATAAGCAGAAATAAGGCGTTAGTTTTCGGAATGGTAACGGTCGATTTTACCGAATTTTTTTGTTTCACAAGGAAATATATATAATCCTGATACTATCACGACACCAAATTTTAACTGTTTGCCTAACCTAACCACACGTCAATGGTTCGCAATTATTTTGCAATTTCTAGACGTTTCAGACAAATTTTAACTTCAGATTCGTCATTAGCAGGGGTCCGGTCATCTTAAGTCATACCCATGATTCGAACATGAAGAATAATTTGAACACTTACTGCCATTCAACCTCGCAGCTCCATGCACCAGAAGCTTGTCCGTACAGCATCCACTTCGACTTGGTTCCGACGAGCACGCACCAAGAGTTTCCGGCGAACCATCACGCCTCCAGTTGGTTCCGGGATCCGCACCGCAAAGTTCCTTCCCGGTGCACTCCTCGGTTCGAACACACGCACCGACCACCAGCACCACAAACGCGACGGCCAACATACCGAAGGTCATACACTTGCACAGCTCAACCAGTCAGATGTTTTCAGCGACACAGCCGAAGATGGTCTAAGCACACCACCCAGGCCAGCGGGAGATTATATAACACCACGTAAACACACAGGCCTTATCGAAAGACAACACGCGGATGGTTAGGGAACTCTGTTCCCATCCCCCCCCCCACCTATCATCCCCTCCACTATTTCCTGCTCAACGCCAACAGAAGACCATTACCAAGAAGAAGTGTGTGCACAGTTGAAAGCGCGTGACCTTGGCTACGATTAACATAAGAAATAGAAAGAAAGCAGTTACGTGAATCACCGATTCGGTCATCTCAATCTGAACAATTAGATCTGTATCTTAATTCAGACCCATTCCACAACAGCGTCAGATTTACGCACAAGATAGCCCATCAGCGTATATAGGTTATTGGTGTTTGAGCTTGTTTTGTTTATTGTTCTGAATGCAAGCAAGGGCTGTCGCTCCGTTACACAACCCTTCTGAGCGTCCACTGTATGCACAAGGCAGCATACGCCTTTCTGAGTACAAAGACATTACGAAATATTTATCTCCGTCATCCGTTTCTCGACCGCGCTGTCTCGTCTTTGGAAAGTTGTAAGGCATTGGCCCTCTCTGTTTACGAACTGCATTGGTGGTGATGAAGTCGTGTGGATTCAGGAAAGGAAAAATATAGGAATTGAATGCGTTGACGGACTGGTCGGAGTTGGTGATTGTCATTCATATATCGCTGACCCCATTTGCGACAATTTCCTACCTGTAGGACTCGTATTCCGGAGGTCGTCGGTTCGAATCCCGAGCACGACCATCCTGGTTTTGTCAATTAAGACAAAATTTGATTGATTGAATTGGTGTTTTAAGTCCACTTTATGCACAGTAAGGCTAATCGGGACTGGAACTACAGTTTAGAGTGGAATCCGAAGCACTATGTGCCTCCACCGGAAGACGAAATTTGAGATGATATAGTCACCGGCACGATGTTAGTATACTCTGTCTCGGGAATCTGTGAAGCAAGGCCTCGCATAACGGAAGAAAAGGGGAGCAAGCGAGTGTTTGGAGCAAAGCAGTGAGCGATTCTGCAAAAGGCTTGTAGCTGCAGCAGCGTTCTTCGCTCCCCTCTCACGCATTCATTCCTGACCCTTCTCAGGTCACTACTTGCATACAGGATTTATTTTCGTTTTCTTGCTCCACAGATTCCCGGGACAGAGTGTAAACCCTGTCCGATCTAACTGTAGAGCAGGGCCGCGCATATCGGCAGAGGAGGAAGAGGAGAATCGAGTGGTGAAATCGCAGCGTTGCCAACCGTACGATCCAGACCTTAGTCCGTACGCTAAATGCACGGCTTGTCAAAATTTGCTCTTGCAGTTTTATCCCTATTATTTCCATAAGAAATTCTTAAACCAATCGTACTGACCTGGAGACAAAAATACGTTCCGTTTGCCATGTGCGTTCGGTATTATTCTTTTCAAAAGTTTGCAACGCTGCATAGCGAAGGAGGAAATCGGGTAACTCCCGTCGCCCATTACACAATCCCGTTTCTCTCACTGTTCATTGGTGGAGCAGTCTCGCGTCACTACTTGCGCAGAGACTTGTTCTCGTTCGCCTGGTCTACAGTTAGCTGGTACGGAGTTTAGACCTAGGGTTCTGGATGCACCGTTTTAAGTCCACTGTATGGCCAGACTAAAATCTGGTGGTTTAAAGCGCGTATCGAACCAGTGTAAAACGTCCATGAAGAAAACTAAACAAGAATTGATTGATTTAATTAAGTTATTGTACGTCGCTGCCCCTTTCGCTAATCTCGAAGATGAGGATGAGTGGTGATTACGATGGTTGATGGACTCACACAAAAAACAATCATGCCCAGGCCGGGATTCGAACCTGCGACGGAGGTTGGCTGAAAAAAAGATTGAATGTAAAATATGTCTATCTCATTTGCAAGGAGAAACAAAAAACGGTACAAATAATAATAATAATAATAATAATAATAATAATAAATCGTTTTTATTAGAGCGGTCGTGTTTTGGCCAGGGTTGTTAAAGGTTCAGGAATTTTAAATAAATTCAATTCCGGTCCAGGAGAGAAAGTCGGCAAGCGTAAATGGGTTCTGGACCGTAAAGAACCTTTTTATGTGTAAAGTATTTCAATTCGGTCAAGGAACCTTTTTAGCAGATCAATTTAAATATGGTCCAGGAACTTTTTTCCGTCTTAATTTAAATATGGTCCAGGAACCTTTTTCCGTCTTAATTTAAATATGGTCCAGGAACCTTTTTCCGTCTTAATTTAAATATGGTCCATGAACCTTTTTTCCGTCTTAATTTAAATATGGTCCATGAACCTTTTTTCCGTCTTAATTTAAATATGGTCCAGGAACCTTTTTCCGTCTTAATTTAAATACGGTCCATGAACCTTTTTTCCGGCTCAATTTAAATATGGTCCATGAACCTTTTTTCCGTCTTAATTTAAATACGGTCCAGGAACCTTTTTTCCGTCTTAATTTAAATATGGTCCAGGAACCTTTTTTCCGTCTTAATTTAAATATGGTCCATGAACCTTTTTTCCGTCTTAATTTAAATATGGTCCATGAACCTTTTTTCCGTCTTAATTTAAATATGGTCCAGGAACCTTTTTTCCGTCTTAATTTAAATATGGTCCATGAACCTTTTTTCCGTCTTAATTTAAATATGGTCCAGGAACCTTTTTTCCGTCTTAATTTAAATATGGTCCATGAACCTTTTTTCCGTCTTAATTTAAATATGGTCCATGAACCTTTTTTCCGTCTTAATTTAAATATGGTCCAGGAACCTTTTTTCCGTCTTAATTTAAATATGGTCCAGGAACCTTTTTTCCGTCTTAATTTAAATATGGTCCAGGAACCTTTTTCCGTCTTAATTTAAATATGGTCCAGGAACCTTTTTCCGTCTTAATTTAAATATGGTCCATGAACCTTTTTTTCCGTCTTAATTTAAATATGGTCCATGAACCTTTTTTCCGGCTCAATTTAAATACGGTCCATGAACCTTTTTTCCGTCTTAATTTAAATATGGTCCATGAACCTTTTTTCCGGCTCAATTTAAATACGGTCCAGGAACCTTTTTACAAGATCAATTTAAATTCGGTCCAGCACTTTTTTTAATGATACAATACGCAACTTGAACGGAATTTAAATTGTGCGAGAGAAAAAAGGTTCCAATCCTTAAGCGGGACCCAATTGAATCCATTAGAATTTATGGGTTTCTGGACATTTAACCACCCTGTTTTTGGCCTCAAAGGCCGTTCTTACACGCACTTTTGTCTTGGAGATTAATACAATACAAGGATGAAATATAAGAATGTACCTACATTGAAAACTATGAAAGAAATTACATATAAACTAATTGACATTGATATCTAATGTTTGTCGCTTTCATCTTTAGTACGCTGATAATATTACTAATAACAGAGTAAAAGAAAATAATGAAGTTTAGAATGTTAATAGCTATAAGATGTTATATGCAAACAGTTTGCTAGTTGTTACAACGGATATACAATAGATATAGACGATATTTATTATTGAAAAGTTATTGCTAGAAAATAATGTTTAAGTTTAAGGACTTTTCGGGACAGTGAATCCAACGTGTGCAAAGAGGTTAAGGATCTCCGCAGAAGATTTTTTTTTTCAGGTTCCAACATGACCAATAATGCAGCATAACGCAGATTATCTCTGGTCAGGGTTGCCTAAGGTACTGAATCAATTGTTGCGGTGGTTCTTGAAACAAATTAGAGGACCCTGAAACTGGTTTTTCAAATGACGTCATACGCTCGCGGTTCGCTTGTGAGTGAAGAAATTCCAGGACGTCAAACTGGAACATGAATGAAAGGGTTAAAGCTGGAAAGAGAAATTCTATCTCTTACTCTGTTTCAATGTTTCAATCGTTCAATCGTTTCGTTTTTTATGCTTTATGTTTTAATTATTTTACGTTACTCTTCTGCCCAGGCACGTATCCAGGAATTCCTTTCGGGGGGTGGGGGGGGGGGCTGAACATCATATTTTAAGGGGTATAGATAGAACCTCACAATTGTATGTTTAAGGCCTGTGGTGGCGATTGGGTTCCAAAACAAGGAAAGTTTACTTTCTCTTGGTAGACAAGGCCTAGGATTAAGAGACAAAAAATGGGGAGCAACTATCGCCTAAATGGTTGCCACTGTTTAAGGCTGCCATTTGAATCAGAACATGAAATCGGAACGTTTTTTACCACTCGACTCCCCTGTTACCATGCATTTTGTCTCCAGCGGCCAGTGAAGTGGAACGAGATGGGGATCTTAGTGATGCAGTGGCGGCAGGCGATCGGCCTCTTCCGAGCTGCTTGGCGATCAGGCTCCCAAGGCAAAGTAGGAAGTGATTTACGGAGAAATACGTGCTACGTCGCATATGGATTGGTGGTGTTAACGCTATTGCTTATAGGCGGAATTGAGCAGAATCCAGGCCCACGTAACAACGTTGATGTCCAGAGCGAACTTTCCGAACTGAAGCAGGTTATGCTCCAGGTAAAAAGCTCGAATGAAGCTATTATGTGCGAAGTGAAGCAACTATCTGTCACTGTGAGCAGACTGGTAGGAAGAATGGAAAAAATCGAGTCCGAAACAGACCAACTCAAGTTAGATGTAAGTGAAGTGCAGTCTTATGTTCGATCTCTGGAGGATCATATAGATGACCTTGAGAACAGGTCACGGCGGCAGAACCTTGTTTTTCATGGTGTTCCGGAAAAAGAACGCGAAACGTGGGATGAATCAGCAAACGCGGTGCGAGACTTAATAACAAACAGACTCCATCTCTCCTTACCGTCGGACTCCATCCAAAGAGCCCATCGTACAGGGAGAGCGCACTCAGGAAAACCCCGGCCCATCGTGTGTAAGTTTCTGCGGGATACAACCAAGGAGGAAGTTCTAAAACATAGCAACAAACTCAAAGGCACCAACATTTATATCGAACAGGACTACTCCTTTGCTGTTCGTCAACAGAGGCAGCGACTGAAGAAGCATCTCTTCGAAGCCAGGCAACAAGGATGCAAAGCCCATCTCACGTACAAGTACCTCAATGTAAACGGTAAAAAGTATTCCATATGGGACCTGGAAGACAACCAGAGCGATTATGTAGCAGTTCCTGAGACACAAATTTCTTCGGACACTTCGTTTTCCAAGAACCAGGCTCTCCCCTCCCCCCTCAACATTGGAAATCTGACAACATCGGAGGAAGCAAGAGCGACAGCGTCCACACTTCCGTCTGCAAACCAGTGCAAGCAACAGGCTCCCCCCTCCACTAATCACCCACCTGTGACAAGAAAGGAAGAGGACAATGGCCATCTTGGACAAATAGGTCAAGATTCCACCCCTCCTCTAGTTCAACGGTACCCCAGGCGCCAAGGCAACAACCTACAGAGAATTTGAAGGGAGGAACGCGGACTCGGGAAATGTAAACAAGCAAGTGCATGTGCCAGTTTGGACCAGATATCTGAAAGTGGTCACTTTCATCTTGGGCTTGGAAATCCCCACCCCCTCCCAAATCCCACCCCTCCCCCAAGTGACGTGGTAGCAGTGACAGCAACGGAGGAAGAATGTCAGCCCGGGGGCAACTCCCACAAACATAAACACGTAAGTTCTCAGACTAAAATATTTAGCATAGTGTACCAAAATGTTCGCGGGTTGCGTACCAAAATGCAAGTGTTCTCTCAGAACATATTATCTAACAATTACAGCATCGTAGCAATTACAGAGACTTGGCTTAATGAAAACCATCTAAGCACGGAACTTTTTGATGATCGCTATAACGTGTTCCGATCTGACAGGAACCCGACTGACTCTGGGAAAAATCTGGGCGGGGGTGCTCTTCTGGCAATTCATAACAAATACGCAGCGACGCTCGTAGGCAAATTTAACGACGACCCTAACGTCGACTCATTGCTTGTGAAAATTGTAATTCATGGACTGCCTACCTTATACATCTGTATTGTTTACTTTACTCCATGCTGTAATGACATGTCTTACAACTTATTTTATAATTTTCTTGAAAGGCATTGTAGACCCGCACATAACATTCTCCTCATAGGGGATTTCAACATCCCTTGCATAACAAGCAACGAATACAACCTCGTTAACGCCACTCCTGTATGTCGCGAATTATACAATCAAATGTGCTTTTTTCAATTACGCAGCGTAAATAACATTCAAAATAGTAACGGCAAAACTCTCGATCTTGTGCTAAGTAACGTTTTTGGCATGCAGTTGACACGAGAAACTCAGCCACTCGTGCCTGAGGATAAGCATCATCCTTGTCTCGTAATTGAAATAAAGCACAGAAAAAGGACACAGAGTAACCATCCACCAAACAACCTCTCGTACAATTTCAAAAAAGCTGACTTTAACAAACTATACAACAAACTATCGGTCGTTAACTGGGATACACTAAAACTCTGTGATAACAAACGAAATGACAGATATGTTTTACAACATAATATACGAAGCATTTGACGCGTGCATCCCCTTAAGACGCCTAACCCCTCCTAAATATCCATGCTGGTTTACCGCCAATATAATTAAAAAAATAAAAGCAAAGGCTCACCACCACCAAAAATGGAAGCAAAACGTAGGTAACCCAGTTCACCATGCCAACAAATTTAAAGAACTCAGAAAAGCAATCAAAAAAGAAATATCAGCCGCCCATAATAATTACTTGTTCGACATCGAAAGCAATATTCAAAGTGACCCGTCACTTTTCTGGTCGTACATAAATCGCAACAGGCAAAACAAACAGTTTCCAGTTTCTTCAAACAATGAACCCATATTAAACCTAAATACCGTCGTTGATGACTTTGCGAAATACTTTCAATCCGTGTATGCAAACAATACGGCAAAGTATAACCTCGAGATCATGGCGGGGCACACAGAGTGCAAAACGCTAGATTCACTCAACATTCAGATGATCAGTATGTCTGAAATTGAAGCAGCTGTAAAAAAATTAAAGCCAAAGAAGTCGGCAGGGCCAGACAAAATCCCACCCTACATCTTCAAAGGATGTGTAGACATTTTAAAAATTCCACTCTTTATTATCTTCAATGCGATATTATCTTCTATGCAGTTTCCCGAACGGTGGAAAGTTACTGCTGTATGTCCAGTACCGAAATCCTCGGAGAACAGAAACATACAAAACCATCGTCCTATAGCTCTTTTATCTGCCCCTGCTAAAATATTTGAGCAAATCTTATATTGCCACATATATAACCATGTCAGAGAAACTTTTTCTGAATACCAGCATGGCTTTCTGCCCAACTGCTCAATAGAAACAAACCTTGGCGAGAAACTGCATTATATAAGCACGGTGCTAGATGATGGGGGGCAGGTGGATGTAATATACACTGATTTTTCCAAAGCCTTTGACACTGTAAATCATGATGTACTACTAAGTAAATTGGACACTTTCAACTTTTCCCTTCTCCTCAGGAAACTTGTGGCGTCATATTTAATGAATAGAAAACAATATATTTCGTATAAAGGCCACACATCCAGCGAATTTCTAGTACGTTCCGGAGTACCTCAAGGGTCCAACATAGGACCTCTTCTCTTTCTTCTATTAATCAATGATTTACCAGAGCATTTGATTAATTCTAGAAAACTGTTATTTGCAGACGACCTGAAATTCTTTCAAAGAATAAAAAATATTGAAGACTGTGTCTGTCTACAACAAGACATAAATAGGTTGAGTGCGTGGTGCTTGTGCAACGGTCTTTCTCTTAATGCAGCAAAATGCTATTCTGTTACTTACTCTAAACAAAAAACGATCTTAAATTTTCAATATAAACTTAATAATACCAATCTAAAAAATTTTAAAACAGCAAAGGACCTAGGAATATATTTTGACTCTAAGCTAACTTTCACTCACCATATTAACAAAGTAATAGGCAACGCTTACAAACTTATCGGGTTCATTATTAGAATGGGCAGAGACTTTCGAGACACCCAAACACTTAAGGTATTATATTACTCATTAGTGCGTTCAAAACTTGAATTCGGGTCTGTTGTATGGAACACTGACTGTATAGTACAGACTACAAAAATAGAGCGAGTACAATCAAAGATGTTACGTTATATGAAGTATAAACTTGAAGGTATTTATCCCAAATTTGATTCGTACAGTAATCTAATAGAGGAGCTCCGAATGCACAGGCTTGACGATCGAAGGACAGTGCGCGACCTGCTGCTGCTCTGGAAAATATATAATGGAAAACTTCGCTCTCCTCTTTGGATCTCACAATTTAAATTACGCGTTCCTAACAATAAGACGCGACCCAATCATCAAACCTTTTTTGTGAATAGAGCGCGAACAAACATTGTCAAGAAATCCCCTATCTGGAGAATGAGTATTCTCTACAATGCCTTGGAAAAGCGTAACAAAAATATTGATTTGTTCTCTATGCCATATATACAATTTAAAAACTGTGTAATGAAAACAATATCAAATAACAGTCACTGAAGCATGTATAAAAACCTGTATCTCTGAACTCTCTAACTGGGCGACAGCCTGTTGAGTTCATTATTGAAAATAAATAAATAAATAAATAAACATTGTGTGCCAGAACCATCTGAGTGTGTGTGTGTGTGTTTGTCCATTTCTTCTCATCAGGCATCAAAACATCTATAGTGTCTTGAGTGTTTTTACGATTCTGTTACACACGCACGGGATGGACAATTCACTCGACAACGCGAGATTCAAGCTGTGGGCTGCAAACTGGATGCAGACAGTTCTCGAATATTTCTCTCTGATTCGAGCCTGAACACCACTACTGTGTCTTGTCCTCCCATGTTTGCAGCTCTTATAAAAGCCGAAACCCACTAAATTGTTCATATTCAGGCCTCTGAAAACCCTTCCGTTCCCAACACATCTAATGTTTCGTCTTCCAATATGATCAAATGCTTACTTTTTTATTTCTAGTGACGTGCCCAAGGGAGGATTGGTGGGGTCATAACCCCATTTGATCCAGTATTCCTTAAAAAAGGAACGTCAAATATAGGAAAAGATGGCAAAATGAGGACTGACTACCAAAAATAGTATAAGTAAACCCGTCTCCCTACCGATAATCCTGGGCACGGCATTCTTTATCTCGGACACATTTTCTTTTTAAATCAACTCACCAGAAGTTTCTATCATTTCGTATTCGAGACTTAGGTAAAGTGCGTTATTCCTGCAGGTTTTGATATTATCCTTTAGGGTGCTTTCGCCTGCCTTCGCACCTAACCTTAACAAAGTCCTAATTTTCCATCCTTGTGACTTGGATCTTCAAGACTTAGGAAGATTTCAGACCGAAGGAACACGCAATACATGTCGTATGGAACGAGCCAATCAACAAAAACGTTTCGCACCGTAGCGACACAAAAGGCCTCACAAACCAACGTTCGACTTGTGAAATCCTCAGGCGACTCGGTGTGAAATCTCCCTTAGTAGGCCACTGTCATCGTCACCTCGAAGCGGCAGCTCGTATTGACCACCGAAGAAAAATGTCTCCTCAACCGGTGGGAATGTCCCTCAGATTTCTTCTTTCTCCTTTATTTTCTGTGCTTGTTAATAAAACTGCTAACATCTTACAATTTGACATACACAGAACATGTACTATCTAGCGTATACAGTTTAGCGCAAACTCAGTCGAAGTCAAGGGTGGCTCGGTGGCTCAGTTGGTAGAGCAATGGCATGGTATGCCAGAGCCCTGATTCGGGTCCTGGTAGAACCTGCAATTTCCGTTAAAGTAACTACATATGCAACATCTTGCTTTCTCTTCTCGACATTCATAAAATTTTCGGCTGTCCCTTCATGGTGATGTTTGGGAACCCAGTAGGCTTAAACAAAATTATTCCTTTTATGCCATGAAATTCTCGGACTGCATACATGACATTTTGTTCGGGCACAACTAAATCATCACTCAAAACTTTGATTTTCAGTTGATCTGTGAAGCTTATTTCTGTTTTAATAAACCGCTGAAATATTCACTTTAGAGAGAGAGACCTTCGATCTCTTCGGCCCTCGACCTGAACTAGCTGCACTACACTGAGGCTCCGGAAGTTCCGCTGTCGTCAATGTCTTCAGCTTTGGACCCGAACTAGTAGACTTCGTTACTTTACGATATTCAGTCCTTTTTTATTTTCGAATCACTAGATCTTACAAAGCAAGCAATGGACACTCACAGATCACTAACCGACTGTATGAATTGCCATACTCTGAAAATTCTGAAGTCTCATTAACAGATTCTGTTGTACAGATCAACCGGTAAATTGAAGCCGCATATATATATCCTCATTATATTCTAGAACGTTCCGCAGATAAAACTATTCGTTAATATTGGCAGTAGTTCGACTCCTTATCCTATTCAAGAACGTTCCCTCTCGCGCTTTCCAGAGATTAACAATTACAACGAATCGTCCTACTTGTGGCGCTACCTTTGTTGTGCAGCTTCCAAAAAGTTCGCTCCGACAACACCGAAAGTGCAAGAAAAGTTTACGTGCAATATTATCAACAACAAGGTTATATAGAACATTCTCCGTCTTTATAATTATGAATCTCCTTAAATTATCGTCACAGTATTCAAGAAGACAAAAACATAATTTTATGCAGTGTAAACTGAAAAATTTCCTGAAGGGGCCGTTCGAGCCCTCTGATCCCCACCTTGGATACATGCTATTAACAATAATAAGGTTATAAAACATTCTCCGTCTTGCCTCTATAATTATTACTCTCAAATTATCATCATATTATTCAAGCACCAATGACCTAATTTTATCTAACGTAATCTGAAAACTTTCCTGAAGGGGGCTCGAGCCCCCTGATCTCCATCTTGGATACGTGCTATTAACAATAACAAGTTTATAGAACATTTCCCGTCATGCCTCGATAATTATTTTTCTCCTTAAATTATCGTCACAATATTCAAGAAGCCAATAGCATAATTTTATCTAGTGTAAACTGAAAAAAATCCTGGGGAGGGGGGGCTCGAGCCCCTGATTCCCACCTTGGATACGCGCTATTAACAATAAGAGGGTTATAGAACATTCCCCGTTATGCCTCGATAATGATTTCTCTCCTTATATAATTGTCACATTATGCAAGAAGCCAAAAACCTAATTTTTATCTAGTGTAAACTGATAAACTTCCTGGGGCAGGGGGCTCGATCCCCCTGATTCCCAACTTGGATACGTGATATTATCAATAATAGGGTTACAGAACATTCTCCGTCTTTCCTCGATAATTATTTCTCTCCTTAAATTATCCTAATTTTATTTTATTTCACACCACAAGGAACCAAAAACCTCATTTTATCTAAAGTAAACTGAAAACTTTCGGGGGGGCTCGAGCCCCCTAAGCCCCCCCTTGGATACGTGCCTGCTTCTGCCTCTTGGGATAATCGCGAGGATGAGGATGAAAGAAGAACTAACGGAGGCGTCCATGCCTGACCAAGGTTCGAATCTGAGACCTCTGGTTTCGCAGCACTATATGCGGATTACCCCGTCCCCACGGACAAGTTTTCTGTTAATTCTTCTGTTCTCAATTTTACTTGTCACTGTTCTGTCTTTATTTTCCTGCATTCTTTCCAGTTTTCAGTCTATTATCCCCAATCTTAACATATCTTTCTTTGTGATTATTTCTGTCTCTTCTCAATTTTTATTTGTTTCTTCCTCCCCGCTTCTGTCTCTTTTTCTTTGATTCTTCTCTCTCAGTCTGTCTCGTTTCACTTCGTTATCTCTCTGTTATTCTCTTCCTATTTCTGTCTTGTTTCTTTATATCTCTCCTCCCTCCTTTTTTCTCCCTCCTCCTCCTTCTCTCTCTCTCTCTCTTTCTCTCTCTGTAGACTTCGGATTTTTAGGTTCCAAAAAGTGTTTTTTGGTTCCTAACATAGGTTCTAAGACTCCTGAAATAGGTTCTAATAATACTAAAATAGGATCGAATAATTCTAAAACAAGTTCTAATAATCCTAAAATAGAATCTGAAAATCCTAAAATAAGATCTAATAATTCTAAAGCAGTTTCTAATAAGTAGTGGTATTGATGATATTACCAGCTCAAGAAAGTATGAACCCCCCTCAAGCAGATTTGGCTACACTTAAAACAAGCTCAACATGCCCATATGAGCTTTTTGCTCAAGTGTGGAACCCCGTCTAATCCAAGATTTTTGTAAAAAAGCCCTCATGGATTCCATGAGAAAGTATGACCCCCCTCAGATTGATTTGGCTATACTTACAAAAGGCACTTCTGTGAGATTGTTGTCCATAAATTTGTTAAAAATATGCCCCTCTTTAGCCATACTTAAAACTAGGCCAAGCTGCTTATAAGAGCCACCTACACACACACCCATACATATTTACTTCTGGTTTAAGTTCAATTGGATACCAGCTTCAATTTGTTTATTAAAAAAAATGCAATATGCAGAGACCCTCTAGAATTGCTCCGTGACCCTCTCATTTCTTACATCATAAACATATGATTTTTCACCTATGAGAATAACACTACATATGGTGTCATCAGGTAATGCCTCATGGAATTCACAGATAATTTTAATGTTTGTCCTGTCATTCACCACAACTTGTTTCCTTTTTGAAGTGTTGATTACAAACATGGGCCTCTGTGCTTTGAATTCATCTGGTGTGTAATACATGTCAGTATTGCCAATTGTAGAAAACAGTAAACAAAATTTGCCTGTTTTAGAGATATTCCAAAAAAATATATATATTTGATAAGCAACAACAACAGGGCCATCTATGTGCAAATGTCTGAACTCGGTGAACACTTGGGAACAAGTCAATTTTTTTCAATATGTCAATATTTTTAACTCTTTTTGCCAGTAATAGGGAATGGTAGTAAGCATTAGACAAAGTACTTTGGAGCCGAATATGCCTTTCTTAAGACGTCGTATATTGCTAAAATATCTTTAATTCACATATTTCTCATACCGCCGTATCTTGTTCTATTAGGCCTCTTCAAGAAAATTGCCAATTAGTGAAAATTAATTGAGCACAACAGCAAAAGAGGTACTAATAGGGCAAGCATACAATGATATGGGGATATGTGAATTGTTGGTTTCTTCGATTCAGATAAATGGATTGAATTGAAACTGGGATATTTTGCATTTTTTTATATAAAATTTGATATTTGTTACATGGCATTAGGTCAGTGCCTTCTGGGACATGCATGTCCGTGCAGGTATTTGTGCTAGGTCAGTGCCTCTGAAGGCCGCTGAGCTGTGGGATCAATACTCGGGGCAGTTTCTCAGATTCCCGCGCCGCGGCGCTGTGGGATTAATATTCCCTGCCCGGGCAGTTTTATTCCCGCCAAAGTGGTTCCTAAATACAAAATCTCAAGAACTAATTGACATAGAGCTATGCAGTTTTTTCTTGTCTGTGCTGAACCCAACTGATATTTTTTATCCAGCATAGAATTTTGATTTGAACCCCAAGAAATTGTATATAATTACCAAAGCCAAAAATATTAAGTGTATACACACATATACACACACACACACACACAGTACAGTGCTGAACCCAACTGATATTTTTATCCAGCATAGAGTTTTGATTTGAACCCCAAGAAATTGTATATAAATACCAAAGCCAAAAATATTAAGTGTATACACACATACACACATACACACACACACACAGTACAGTGCTGAACCCAACTGATATTTTTATCCAGCATAGAGTTTTGATTTGAACCCCAAGAAATTGTATATAAATACCAAAGCCAAAAATATTAAGTGTATACACACATACACACATACACACACACACACAGTACAGTGCTGAACCCAACTGATATTTTTATCCAGCATAGAGTTTTGATTTGAACCCCAAGAAATTGTATATAAATACCAAAGCCAAAAATATTAAGTGTATACACACATACACACATACACACACACACACAGTACAGTGCTGAACCCAACTGATATTTTTATCCAGCATAGAATTTTGATTTGAATCCCAGGAAATTGTATATAATAAACAACAACAAAAATGCCAAGTCAAAAATATTGTAATCAATGCAATAAAAATATATCCAGCCCCAATTGGGCCAAGCACCAAAAGATTTGTAACCCGGACAAATGCAGAACTCCCACAAAAATTTGCCCTAAATGCCATAGAAAATATAACATGCAATACTTCACATATACACATAAAGATACTTGCTCTGTACAGTCATCAACATTGCCCCCGCAACCATCTACATCTGGTCTGAAAAGAAAGCACGAAGCACCTGTTAATGCTGGACCGGCAAAGCAGCCACGCTATGAACCCATCCATAGCAGTTTTAATGGCCAATTAAGAGATCACCGGTTTGTATCACAGCCAAGATGTGGCATTGAGAATTTTTTGAACAATATAAATTCTGATCTGCAGGCAATTCTAAATGCACAAAATGGCTCTTATAAGCTGTCCCTCAAATTGTTTGCACAATATAAGAAACCAAACGGCACAAAATTTACACAGCCCCACATAACAGAAACTGTACCGGTATATTCAAATGCAGACAAAATAATAAGCAGGTTGATGGATCAACTGAACATTAAACACTCTGAATTTGCGGCAAAAGAGTCTGGATGGAGCCTATGCGGCTCTCCACACAAGTTATATGTTAATATTTCTGAATTCAGCCCATTACAAGGATCTACATATTTGCCATTACCTGCCAATATTAAAAACAAACAAGCCGTGGTCAATATTGAAAATACCGACCAGAAATGCTTTTTGTGGTGTATTTTAGCTGCTTTGTTTCCAGTTTCAAGGAATCCTCAGAGAATAACTTATTATAAACAATATGAACATATTTTTGACGATGCAATGGAGGGTTTAGAATATCCAATGTCTGTTCAGAATATTGATAAATTTGAAAAAAGGGCCAGGCATAACTGTACCGGTATATTCAAATGCAGACAAAATAATAAGCAGGTTGATGGATCAACTGAACATTAAACAGGTGGCCGCGGTGGCTCAGTCGGTAACGCGTCTGACTACCATGCTAAAGGTCCCGGGTTCGATCCCCGGCCGGTTCAAATCCGGGAACTTTTCTAACGGTGGAAGCGGCCCCGGCGCCTACCCAGCGTCGAATAACATGGGTACCTGGGGGAAACCCTGGGGGGTAAAGGCGGTCAGGGGCGTGATGCTGATCACATCACCCCCACTCACGACCGGATCAAGAAAGTGTGGGGCGTTACCCCCACACCCCCTATACGCCTTCATGGCGTGGTGCTATGCACAGGGGAACACTTTACTTTACTTTACTTCACTTTTGCATATCAATGGCAAACAATTATCTATTAATGTATTTATTTGTTCCACTGGCAATTGCTCCATAGAACCTCTCAGAATCAGTACATTTGATGATGAATCTGCTGTTCCGATTGATCTGCTCTTAATTGAAGAGGATGGCAAATATTATTACACTCTGATACATAATCTTCAAGCTTTAGTGAGAACACAACTAGACAAATCTAATAGAATATTCAAGTTGTGCAGAAGATGTTTATGTGTATTTGATGGTCAAAAAATGGTAAAAGGGGTTCGGGAAGAGAATGCAGAAATTGCTAAAAACAAGTTAATTGAGCATATGAAATACTGTGGCAACCATAAACCTGTTCATATGGTGATGCCCAATCCAAGTGAAAATTGCAAATTCAAAAAGTTTGAAGCCTTGTTGGAACACCCAGCATATATTGTCTGTGATTTTGAATCAAATCTCAAACCTCTTGCATTCTGCAATCCAGATCCTGAAGAATCTGCAATTACACCATACCAGCTACATGAACCTTCCAGTTTTTGTTATATAGTTATACGGGATGGTGTAGCTAGTGAGCCACACTTATACATGGGACCAGATGCCATCAAAATATTTGCACATAGAATAGAAAATAAGTGCCGTGACATAGCATCTAACATCTTATTAAAATCAAAGCCTATGTTGCCTTTAACAGAGAAACAGATTGAAGATTTCAACAATGCAGAAAAATGCCCGGTATGTGATTGTGAATTTTCAGATACAAATATCAAGGTGAAACACCATTCTCATACAGATGGTAAATTCTTAATGGCCCTGTGTAATAGCTGTAATATTCAGATCAAGAGACCAAGATTTGTCCCCATAATTTGCCATGGAGCATCCAATTATGATTTCCATCATCTGATCAGATACGAGGGGTTTGACAAGCAGAATTTAAATATTTTAGCTGTAAATGATGAAAAATATATATCTATTAGCAAGATAATTAAAGTTAATGGTGTTCCTATTCACATAAGATTTCTTGATTCTTACAGAATTTTATCGGCTAGCCTGGCTACACTGGCCACTCAATTATCTGATGATCAATTCAAAATCACAAGTGCCTTGTTTCCAAATCAGGACCTGAAATTAATTAGGCGGAAGGGTGTATATCCATATGACTATGTTACAGATTTTTCTAAATTTGATGAGTGTTCTCTGCCACCACAAGAAGAGTTTTACAGCAAAATCAGAGGATCTGGAATCACTGATGAAGATTATCACCATGCCCAATTGATGTGGAACAATTTAAAATGCCAGACATTTGGTGATTATCACAATGCATATTTAAAACTTGATGTCACCCTCTTAGCTGATATATTGCAGGCATTCAGAAAATCTTCTATGCAAAATTATAGACTGGATCCAATATATTTTTTCAGTGCCCCGGGCCTAGCATGGTCTGCAACGTTTTTGAACACTAACATGCATTTGGATCTGTTCCACGATCAAGATAAGTATCTGTTTATGGAGAAATGTATAAGAGGAGGGATGGTGCAATGTTCCCAGAGATATGCCAGAGCAAATAACAAATATATGCCTGATTATGATCCAGCACGGCCATCAAATTATATAGCGTATGTAGATGCCAACAGCCTCTATGGTTATGCCATGATGGATAAACTGCCATATGCAGGGCTTGAGTGGGTTGAAAATTTCAATATTGAAGATCTTAAGGACTTTGATGACAGTAATTATGGCCTGTTCTTAGAGGTTGATCTGATAATTCCTGATGATTTGCACAATAAATTTTCTGATCTGCCCCCAATTTCTGAGGTTCAGTGCTCACCTGGCTCTAAACAGAAGAAGCTCATGATGACTCTGGAGCCGAAACAGGGTTATGTCACATATTACAAAAACCTCCAGTTCCTGATGAAACATGGTGTCCAAGTGACCAAAGTTGGAAAAGTTTTGAGGTTCAGGCACTCAGAATGGTTGAAACCATACATTGATACAAATACAGAGCTTCGAACATCTGCAAAGAGCCAATTTGATAAGGGCTTGTTTAAATTGATGGTGAATTCAGTGTATGGCAAAACTATTGAAAATGTCAGAAAACATACCGATGTTAAAATAATTACTGACCCCAGCCTGAGCAAAAAATTTGTTGCAAAGCCTAATTTCAATTATAGAAGAATTTATGATGAAAATATGGCACTTTTCAACATGAAAAAAACAAAGATCAAATTTGATAAACCTATTTATGTAGGGGCTGTGATATTGGAATTGGCCAAATTACATATGTTAACATTGTATTATGATGTGTTGAAACCTTTTTATGGTGATAATATAAAATTGATGTACATGGACACGGATAGTTTTATTCTTGATATTAAAACAGAAGATGTTTATCAAGATATGTCACAGCCTGAATTGTTTCAATACTTTGATACCAGTGAACATACAATAATTAAACACCACAACAAAAAGGTGCCTGGCAAGTTAAAAGATGAGACACTTGGTGATGTTATTGTGAAATTTGCTGGGTTAAGTGCCAAGATGTATACTTTTAAAACATGTAGTGGCGCTGTTGCCAAAAAGGCCAAGGGTATTGGCAAAGTAACTGTTGAAAAAGAGCTTGTATTTGAAGATTATGAAAATTGCCTCAAATCCCAGAATTTAATCAAAACATCAGAATCCAGAATTCAGAGTGTGGATCACTTGTTGACTTCAAATATTGTAAGAAAAGTGGCCCTGGACCCACATGATGATAAGAGATGTATTTTATCATGTGGCATACATACTTTACCATGGGGTCATTGTGATTTGAAAAATGGAAATCAATGCCCAATTACAGAGCATGATTTGAAATAAATAAACATGCCTATGAACTTATTTGGGTTCAAAAAACAGGCTATTATGGAGCTACCAACACCACAACCCTCTTCTGATATGCTATCTAAACTGAGTGGCTTGTTAATTATTCATCTGAACAGCATACTTACAGATAATGATGATGAAACAGGCAAAATATTGTACATATTTAACAATAATTTAAATCATTACCAACTACCTGTAGGTGGGCAATTGCAATTTATTACAACCCCTGAGGGCGATGTCAAGATTTCAGTAGGGAGAAATATTTATAGAATTAAGCACTCAAACATGATTTCTGGCACTGTTTATTCTGTTTCTGCTGGTGACTGCTTATATATTGAGGTCCCTGGATCTTATGACAAGCTTATACCTTTTTTTATAGAATTAAGAATCAGATACTCTATAATAAATAACCACTAAAACAAAAATGCCTAATGATATATTTGGCCATACAAGACATGAAGATCACAGTGATGAGATTCTGATGCTTGATGTCAGAGTCAAGAAATTAAGAAGTGATTTACAAGCTTTACAAACCACACTGAATGCCAGTCTTCAATTAGAAATTACAAATTTACAATCACAATGCATGGACCCTCTTCTTAAAATTGATTCTGAACTCAAAGTGCTGCTTCAGAAATATACTGATCTGGCAACATTAGATAATTTTCAAAGTTTAGAAGAAGCTGTAGCAGCTCTTCAAGCCAAATTTAAGACCCAGGCTACCAACTCTGAGCAATTGAAACAACAATTGGAAGAGCAGATAAATGATGTCCAGGCACAGCTCCAAACAATTGTCAAAAGCATAAAATCACAAGAAGATTTTGATCTAGTGATTTCCACTCTAAAAGAACAGATTCAATCACTCCAGATACCTAATCTGGACCCCTTGAACAATGCCATAGCCGAGGTTAAAGAAAAAATTGAGACACTTGAAAATTTTATGAACAATTTGCCATCTTCTGATGCTTTGAATGCAATAACTCGGAGTGTTGCAAACATTAAGCTGCAACTTGAAACATATGAAGATTTTGGAAAAATTCAAAGTACCATAACACATCTTGAAGGTACAATAGCAGCAGTGCAAAATGATTTGGCAAATGTACTAGAATCCCGATTGCCTGGAATTGTAGATACCCTTGTCAGTGTCCAGCAACAAATCACAAAGCTTGAAAACCTCAACACTGAATCTGAGCTATCTCATTTTCATCACTTGATAGATGATATCCAAACAAAACTTGAAATTTTACAACAATCAACACCCACTCAGGCAGATATAGCCCTGCTCCAAAATGCTATGCAAAATGTGGCTGATGCTTCTGAATTAAACAATGTAAAATTGGCACTTGAATCTTTGCAAAATACTGTATCAAATCTCCCTACATCACAGGAACTTAAAAATATTAAGAGGGCAGTGAATCGCATATTGAAATCAGAAGATATCAAGAATATCCAAGCAGAGATCAAACATCTCACTCAGACAGTGGCCACTCTTCCAACCAATCAACATATTAATGAACTTCATGCCCTGTTTGAGGATATCAGAAGACAAGTCCATGATCTTACTGCTCAAAATTCAAAATTGGCAGTTGTTGAAAATTTGCAACAAATTGTAGCTAATATCAAGCAACAGCTAGGGACCATGGAATCCAATCAAGCAAATGCTCTGTCTGTTTTTGCCACCCAGCTACAAGAAATTGTGCAACAATACAAGAAACTTGTTGTGGACATAAAAATCAAGCCAGGCCATGATGATGTTGTTAGAACCATCAATGAGCACCTTGAATCTGTAACAAGCAGATTGCTCACAGCAGAAAAGGAAATAACAGGCATAATCGAGAATCCAAAACATTCAGTAATTCTTGAATTGTACAGCATCCCCAACAAAGAATATGATTCACCATTTACACCAGGTGGCAAAATATATATGCTGTCCCCTGCACAATTTTATTACCAATTTTTTGTTGGGGGCACATTGAGACCAATCAAGATCAAATATTGGCTTCAACCACAGGCACACCACTACCCCACCTTATCAATAACAAATGCTGATAACAAACCAAAAATCACCAGTGTAGAGTTAGAGGATTTTACAGACCCCAATACATTAGAAACAGCCTATACTGAAGATGATGGCTCTTTGGAATTTAAAATACATATTGGAGACAAATTATATTTAGAAAATCCTGCAGTCTCAGCTGCTGAACACCCCATAGTTGCAATATTCTTATTTTCATATTATGTCTAGACAAATTATTGTTGATGAATTACACAGACAAGCCAGACATAATTATAAGAGACTGCCAGTAGTCACAAAAGGCATAGATGATTTATGGCAGAGCGACTTGATTGAAATGGCAAGTGGGCAGTTGAAAAACTTAGACAAAATCAACAAGGGCTACAAGTATCTACTCACTGTAATAAACACATTTTCAAAATTTGCCTGGGCTGTGCCACTCAAATCCAAGACTGGAAAATGTGTTACAGAAGCCATCAGGACAATCATCAATCAGAGTGGAAGATCACCGCGCTATTTGCAAACAGATAATGGCAAAGAATTTTATAATTCAGTGTTTCAACAATTTATTAAAAGCCAGTCAATAAAACATTATTCGAGTTACAGTGACCTCAAAGCCTCAATTGTAGAGAGATTCAACAAAACCCTAAAAAATCTTATGTATAAACAATTTACCCTCCAAGGTAATTATAAATGGCTTAATATTCTTCCAGAACTTCTACATAAATATAACAACTCGGTCCATTCCACAATCAACATGAAACCCTCTGAAGTAACTTCATCTGATGAGCAAAAATTGATCAGGACTGTTTATTATCCTAGATACCAGCCAACAACAAGAAAGGCCAAATACAGGGTGGGTGATCAAGTAAGAATCAGCAAATATAAGCACTTATTCAAAAGAGGCTTTACAAGAAACTGAAGCACTGAATTATTTACAGTGGTTCAAGTTAAACCCGGGACCCTTAACACATATATAATAAAAGATCATCGAGGAGAAATTCTCAAAGGCCGATTCTATGAACAAGAGCTCAGCAAAACTAAACAGCCTGACACATATCTCATAGAAAAAATCATCCGCAGAAAAGGCAGCAAGTTATTTGTCAAATGGCTAGGACTTCCGGAACACAGCTGGATCGATGCAAACAAAGTGATACTATGAACACCTGGGATGTTATAAAAAGGCTGCCAGAACCTGAACAGCAGAATAAGAGAAATGGCAAGTTGCTGCCTGATAATATTAGGTGTCTTATTGTTGGGCCATCTGCTTGTGGTAAAACTACACTAATGGTTGATAATTTTTTATTGGCACCCAACTGGTTAGACTGGAAAAACAGGCACTTGTATATCTTCTCTAAGAGCTTGGAACAATTAAAATATCAGCAGCTGATGAAGCTATATGATGGATTGGATATAGCCACTTTTGAACCAGATGTTAAGCCACTTCATGAATGTCTCGATAATTCTGTTGTTGTGTTTGATGACATTATACTGGATAATCAAAACAAGGTTAGAAATTTCTTTACACAGGGCCGGCACAAAAACATTGATTGCTTCTACCTGGCACAGACTTTTTCAAAAATACCGAAGCAGCTGATCCGAGACAACAGCAATTTTATATGTGTGTTTCATCAAGATCATACCAACCTCAAACACATACATGATGAATATGTAGGTGGGGACTTGAGCTACAATGATTTTTCCAAGTTTTGCAGCAGGTGCTGGAACCAGGATAGTTATGGGTTTGTCACAATTGATATGACAAGAACACCCAATAGTGGCAAATACAGAAATAAAATCAATAATTTTCTAGACATTGAAACATAAATAAATAACCATGAAAAGGCCAATCATTGATGATCTTAAGTTAAGAGATTATCTTGTAAAAAGATTTAAGGGATGGAAATCACAGAACCGAGGAATTTATGAACAACACAAACAAACAGAACAGCCTGTAATTGATGCTATTAGTGAATTAGGTAAGAATATCAAAACTGTTACAGAGCAAAATCAAAATTTGATCACAGAGCTTGTACCTGTAGCTGCTAGGAACATATTAGATTATCCATTCACCCCACTTTCCAGTATTCATACACCTAGTCCTATTGCTCCTAGAAGAATTGAAGCTACTCAGGATCCTATTGAATTGGGTCTTCTTGCTCAAAAATATTTAACCACACCTAAAGACAACAAAGATGAGGTCTTTGGCTTATATGCTGACACAGAGCTTGATGGCAGCATCATACATAGAATTGGCAATTTCAGAGTAACATTTATGGGAGATGATCTGATTGTTTATTCAGAATCTCGTCTCGGAGAAAAAGGTGCTTTTGTTAAGTACCCCGGCACACCTGGATTGTGGGAACTGATGACTAGGAAAAGGCCTGGCAGCTATACAGATCAAGACTATGAACATTACAAAGAAATATTAATAAAATCAGATGCTCTATACCAGAACAATGATCCCACACAAAAAAGAGTCAAGTCTAGCAGTGGGGCAAAATACAATAATTTAATCAAGCCCATATGGTCACAAATTAAGACTGGCAGTGGAATCAAACAATACAACACCCTGCCTAAAGAATTTGTGTGGGTTGATGATGTCAGGAAACTTGTAGATAGGTTATTGGTGATAGCTGGGGAGGAAAATGCTGGGAACCACAATTTTTACAATGAAAAGGTTGGAATTATGGACATGATAAGCACAAAATTGTCTAATTTTATAGTGAATGACACTAAGGGGATTGGATATCTTATAAAAATTATTAATACTCTACCCCCCAAATTTTGGAATATTTCTGAGGGTCGGGGCCTTGTTAATGACATTATAAACAAGCTGCCATTTGAACTACACATTCCAGGCTATCAGTATTGTGGTCCAGGTACAAAATTGGACCATAGATTAAACAGAGGTGATCCTGGTGTTAATCCTTTAGATGCTGCTTGTAGAGACCATGACATAGCATACAACACACATTCTGATCTTGACAAGAGACATGTTGCAGACAAGAAATTAGAAGAGGCTGCATTTGGTAGATTTGTAAGCAAAGATGCATCTTTGAGTGAAAAAATAGCAGCATTGGGAACCACCATAGCTATGAGCACCAAACAAAAACTGGGGTGGGGGCTGTGAATATATATATAATAAACCTACAATGAAGGCCAAGGGTGTTATGTATCAAATACCTTATGCAGGTCTCAAATCTCTTAAAACTATTGACAGTCTTTTAACCAAAAAGCAGCGCAAGAAAAAAAGCTCTTGTATCGCCAAGGGCCATGGTATGAAATTGTTGCTTAGTACCCCCCAATTAAAAAAATTACAGCAATCCAGGAAAAAATCACATGTCGGGGGATTCATATTTACCATCCCTGCCATCTTAGCTGCTCTCGGGGCTGTTGGGAGCTTGGCCGGGGGATCAGCTGCCATAGCAAAAACAGTAATAGATGCCAAGAAAAATAGGGCAGAATTAGATGAGCAGAGGCGCCATAACCTGGCCATGGAGAAACAAGGCAAAGGTGTTAAGAGAGCCATGAATAAGTTTAAAAAAAACAAGAGCCGCTTACAAACCAAGATATTGAAGCTTTAATCAAGCCACTGGGCATCAAAAATTTTAGGGGTGTGTACATGTCTGATTCTTTACCAGAACAACCACTCAACAAAGAGTGTGGCATTGTTAATTTGGATAAGTACAAAAATCAGGGCACTCACTGGATCTGTTATCTTAAATATTTAAAAAATGAGGCATTTGTGTTTGATTCATTTGGAGGTGTTCCACCTGAAAATTTAATAAAATATTTAAAATCACCTAATCTTTATTACAATAATGCCCGTGTTCAAAATTTCAAAGATGTTAATTGTGGACATTTGTGTTTATCTGTTCTCAGATATATGTCTCAAATAAATAAACCATCAATTGAAAATTTTCAAAAAGCCTTGTGGTATTTAAAACATCATGGGGGTATTCCATCTCACCAGCCAAAATTCAATATTGAAACTCAAATTACATGATGACATAGTGTATCCCAAAACAATAGCTCTCAGAGCATTTTACGGCATGTACTTGATCCCTAATATTACTCACCACAACAACAAAATTGCAGTAGGGGATCAAAAAATTGTCATCACTCCAGGTCAATATAATCTGTCCACTCTAAATGCTCAATTACCCAGAGGTGTAGTGTTAAGTCAAAATTCTGTCACTCACAGAGTAGAGATTGTATCTGCTACAGAAACAGTGGATCTGGGTACTATAGGAGAGCTGTTAGGCTTTGAGAACAACACAAAACTTGAACCAGCCATCAAACACACTGCTATGAATATACCTAAATTCTTAGCCATAGAGACTCTGAATATTCACTGTAATGTGGCTGAGGGTATGATCACCAAATCAAATGGCATAGGCACTCACAAACAAACCGGCATCATTGCAACATTCAAACCTAATTCCGAATTCATGGAGCCAATCATCTACAATCCATCCCCAACATTATATTTTCCTGTGTGCCATAATAGAATAGATTATATTGAATTGATGGTCACTAATGAAAAAGAAGAATTAGTTGATTTTGCTGGAGCCACAACAACTGCAATCATAGAGATTAATATTTAAATAAAAATACATACAATGGAAAATATTGAGAGTTATGAGCTACAATCATTCCCTCCAAACAGGAGGACATTTGCAAATTTAAATCAACCCAACACAGAAATTGAGGTTGATCTTGATGTTGGGGATGGATTTATACACCCTCACAGAGCAGATCTATACATCAAATTTGATGTTGTAAAGCTCGATGGAACAGATTATCCGGCAAATTCAAATATAAGACTTGTAGATAATTTTGTGCCGCATCTGTTCTCTGAAATTGAGATCAGAAAGCATGGTGTTGTTATAAACAGAGTGGATTATCCCGGCATTACCTCCACAGCTTTGGCCACATTAAAATTATCCAAAACCGAGGCTTCTTACTACAAAATAGGTGGATTTGAGGCTGGTGAGAAAATATTATCTAAAAATCACACAGTGCTGTTCCCGATGCGCCTGTTGCCAGGATTCTTCTCAGATTACAAAGATATTATGTGGAAGGGTGGTTTAAGAATTACATTTAGAAGAGCTGCCAATGATAATAATGCTTTGATGAGGTACAGTGCAATAAACCCTACAGGGGAAGCTCTGCCTAATACCTTACCTGATGAAGGCAAATGCCTTATTCAGACTATGGAGTTAAGAATCCCTGTTGTTGAATATGAGGCCAGTTATGCTCTTAAATACAAAGCAGATATAATAAAAAATCCACAGATTCCTCTGCAATTTTATACATATCAATGTGTACAGAAGCCCGCAACTGGTTTTTATTATGAGTTTGATGCTACAAATTCATTCTCCAGTATTCAATATGACATGCCTGATTTTGTGGTGGTACTGTTTCAGACTGGGAGACACAATAATCAGGAAAAAAATTCAAGTAGATTTGATAGCTGCAACATCAAGAACATATATCTTAAAAATGGCAGAAATGAGGTATTTCCTAGAGAAAATTACAATTTAGACATGTCCAAGAATGATTTCCTCAAATTATATGAAGCATTTTCTTCCTTCAAACGTGTCACTACAGGCAATACTGACATGTATTACACACCAGATGAATTCAAAGCACAGAGGCCCATGTTTGTAATCAACACTTCAAAAAGGAAACAAGTTGTGGTGAATGACAGGACAAACATTAAAATTATCTGTGAATTCCATGAGGCATTACCTGATGACACCATATGTAGTGTTATTCTCATAGGTGAAAAATCATATGTTTATGATGTAAGAAATGAGAGGGTCACGGAGCAATTCTAGAGGGTCTCTGCATATTGCATTTTTTTTAATAAACAAATTGAAGCTGGTATCCAATTGAACTTAAACCAGAAGTAAATATGTATGGGTGTGTGTGTAGGTGGCTCTTATAAGCAGCTTGGCCTAGTTTTAAGTATGGCTAAAGAGGGGCATATTTTTAACAAATTTATGGACAACAATCTCACAGAAGTGCCTTTTGTAAGTATAGCCAAATCAATCTGAGGGGGGTCATACTTTCTCATGGAATCCATGAGGGCTTTTTTACAAAAATCTTGGATTAGACGGGGTTCCACACTTGAGCAAAAAGCTCATATGGGCATGTTGAGCTTGTTTTAAGTGTAGCCAAATCTGCTTGAGGGGGGTTCATACTTTCTTGAGCTGGTAATATCATCAATACCACTACTCTAATAATCCTAAAATAGTATCTAAAAATCCTAAAATAGAATCTAATAATACTAAACTAGAATCTAATAATACTAAACTAGAATCTAAAAATCATAAAATAGGTTCTAATAATCCTAAAATAGAATCTAAAAATAATAAAACAGAATCTAAAAATCATAAAATAAGTTCTAATAATTCTAAAATAGAATCTGAAAATCCTAAAATAGAATCTAATAATACTAAAATAGAATCTAAAAATCATATAATAGAATCTAATAATACTTAAATAGAATCTAAAAATCATAAAATAGGATCTAAAAATCCTAAAATAGGATCTAAAAATCATAAAACAGAATCTAAAAATCATAAAATAGGTTCTAATAATCCTAAAATAGAATCTAAAAATAATAAAATAGGTTCTAAAAATCATAAAATAGGACTAAAAATCCCAAAATAGGTTTGGTTTGATTTGGTGTTTTAAGGCCACTTTATGCACAGTAAGGCTAATCGGGACTGGACCTACAGTTTAAAGTGGAATCCGAACAACTTGTGCCTCCATCGGGTATCGAACCCGGGACCCCTTGATTGCAAGACGACGACGCTACCACTGGATATATTAGAAATAAGGGGGGTGTTTAGTTCGAATCCGGTCTTACGTCAATTAGCATGGAATGTTAATTATGTAAGAGAAATTTAAGTACCAACATAATTAATACACGGGATTATGCATCGTGTCGACGGTCCAACAGTTCGGCCAATGGATTAGGACGCATACGTTCCCAATTCATTGGTCTTCATTTACGAGCCAAAATTATTACTACAAGAAGGAATCAGAAATCAGAAATCATGAAACTGAACACTGAAACATGTTATGTCATAGTATTTAATGCACTGTAGATGACATACTTACAACACCTTGCCTCCCTTCTACACACGCACCATGCGGACAAAACACTATCGCCGACCCATGATGCACCGGGTCAAAACAATTTAGCAGCGCAGACCGCTGATGGTCGACGTTGCACGTAAACACTTGTCTTTACTTGTGCACCATTTAGTAACAAGTTAAAAAAAAAATTAAGGTTGAAATCTCAAAGCTAAGAATCTAGACTTTGTCAAGAAAGGAGAAAATAAATTCCTGAAGCGAGAGTCTCAATGTGAATGTCTTAACTGTGAATCTTGCACTGTGTATCTCAAGTCCCTACTTCCTCTTTTTCCTTCGTTCCCGGAAGAATTGTCCTTTTCTCTATTGGTCGTTGAACCTTTAACTCCTCCCACACGTGGTCATGTCTTCACCGAAGGGTGATAATGCTTACACTGAAGGGTGATAATCGCGTAGCACAAAAACACAATAACACCTTGTTTGAGAGCTGATCTCGAGAACGAAAAGTACATCCTTCTAATTAATTTTTATTGCTCACAACTCGGACACTTCGTTAAAGTTATGTCTTCTGTGGCTGTCAAAACTTCACTGAGGCGAAGAGATACGAAGATATATTTTCGGGCAAGGTTGTAGTTCAAGATTCCGTACTATTTACCCTTGTCACTTCACTGTCACTGGCCAGACTGGCGGGCGTGCTCGTAGGAAATATGTCCATCTCTTCGAGGCTGTTATGTGTGGGACTATTGTTTCCATTCGGAGCCTGGCCGGCTGCGAACTCTCTTGAGAACAGAGGGTCCTTGTTTAAGACGAGGGTGAAAGTCTTCATTGGGGTTTTAAATTTTAAAATGCCTGAAGTTCCGTGATTAGCTCCATCTCTAAATTTCAGCCATCAGGCTGAGCTTGAATTTATGTTGACGTGAGCCGAATGTGGACTGAATGGATATGGGAACATTCTGGTTTCTTTATCTCGAAGTAGGTGCGGTGATATATGCAGGGCTTCATGGGAAAGAATGCTTGTTTACAGAGACAGCTGTTCTTTTCTCAGAGAGCAGAAAAATGGAATCTTGGGGGGAATGCGTAGGAAGACCGATGGTAATGGCAACTGGTAATTGGTACATCGGTTATATGGACCATCGGGAAGGCCCAATACTAAAATTGGATCTAAAAATCCTAAAATAGGTTCTAATAATCCTAAAATAGGATCTAACATTCATAAAATAGGTTCTAAAAATCCTAAAATAGAATCTGAAAATCCTAAAATAGAATATAAAAATCATAAATTAGGCTTGAAGAGCCCTGAAGTAGGTTCCAAAGAAATGTAAATGGTTCAGAATTCCTGAAAAATGCCGATTAGGTACAATCGTTAAAAACAAAATCTCTAAAGAACCGTAAGAAATTTTAATAGGTATATGTAACAACCAAATATTAATTTTCTAACCAAATTTTCATCTGTATACCTGCTCAAAATTATCGAGAAATTATTGTACGTAATAATACTTGTGCTGTTAGCAAAAGTTACTTGCTGACATGAAAAATGAATTGTCGTATGTATAATTTGCTGCACAATTAATCATTTTCGTGTTATCTACAGTCAAACTAAAGTCAGTCATTAGTCTGTGAGGATCGTCTCTCATGCTGAAAATGATCCTTCAACAGGAACATAGTCAATGGTGCAAATTTGAATGCTGAAACGTTATTTTGAAGGCGTGAATGCCAGGAAGCACAGAACTGACGCGAAAGTGAGCAAGACCACACAGATCAGAAGTTTGCACTTTGGTAACAGTGACGTCAGACATTTTGCTTTGTTTATAGGGTTGAAAAAACATCATGGACTTGGAGGGAGGCAAATCGACGGAGGGTATGTTTCAAACACACTAGTCATTGCAATTTTTTCGTTACCAGAGCAAATACCTCTGTATGATATAAAAATCCTTTAAAAACCTTCAAAAACATAAATATACAATAGGTTCTAACAAGCAAAATAGGCTATTTTAGGCATAAAAAGCTTCATCAGTTGTTGGGTTTAAAGAAACGCTGACTTGTTACTTCTTTTTACCTGCAAAGGAGAAAATAGGTTAAAAACCTAAAATCCGAGGCCTACTCGTTAGTAAGTTATTTCAAGCAAACAAATGACTTCACCTTAGTTCACAAGTTGGCCGCTGTCTCTCTTCCTGGTATGAGAATATCTATTCATTCTCTGTTTCCCTAAACATTTTAGTTAATTGTTCGGTTTATTTAATAGAAATTAAGAAAAAACATCAAATATAGCGAAATATCCTTGTTTTAGTCTTAATTTGAACCCATGACGTCCTGGTTCGTTGCACGAAACAGTAACCCACTACGCCACTGAAACTATATGCCGTGCTAATGATATATCAGACAAGCGGAAGTGGCATGAGGATAGTGTCTACAAGTGATGATAGCCGAAAGACTAATGGTAGCTCTTGCTTTGACGACGAGATGGGGCATTCGACCTCCAGAGTGTGCTGCCGGCCTTGATTTTCACGAGCGGAAAACAAAGGAAGGGGGGGGGGAACACATGAAAGGAGAAATGTCATTCCAATGCACACCTGCCAACTTAGCATGAGAATTCCCTTAGACGCATGCAATCATCTTTTCTTCTTCTGCTAATTCTATCGTTCTTGTCTTCTGACCTTGTGGAGAGCCGTGGGTAAATGACCTCGTAATCAATGGCCACGGGTTCGATTCTCGGAAGCCGTTGGATTCGAAGTAAAGGAGCTTTCACACCTAAGCGACTTGCGACACGGCTGTTGTTGCACACCAAGGTGACAGAGCCGATCTGCGTGTCGGAGTGTTTAGCACAGCGCTCTGAGACGTCCTAACCAGTCGACACGGAGGACGGCTCGGGTCTCTAAATATAATTAATACTAACAACAACAACAGCTTTTCGTCTCCTAGATGGCTCGGTGGTAGCGTGGTCGCCTTGTAATCAAGTGGTGGAGGCACATAGTGGTTCGGATCCCACTTTAAACTGTAGGTTCAGTCCCGATTAGCCTTACTGTGCATAAAATGGACTTAAAACATCAAATCAATCAATCAACAACAGCTTGTCATCGCACAAACCGTCGCAGTGTATAAAGATCATTAACGTAAACAACTTTCCTCAATAAAGTTTTTTCAGTTGACGCCTCGCTACGAACCCTCGAAAAGCAATTATTTTTATCCTGTATACAACCACGTAGCGCTTTGTGCTTATTTTTAAAAATATGTATGATTTATCTACAAAAAGGTCAGAATATAAACGTGCAGTGTTATAATTGCGGTAAAAGTCCTTGAGCAAAAAGGGTGCAACAAATGAATATGTTATGGCTTTCAATCCCATTGAAACTTGTGAGGTATATATATATATATATATATATATATATATATATATATACATATTGAAATATGAATAACATAGTCCCATAAGGAGTGACTAGTAAATAAACATTAGATAAATTATGGTTCTTTTAATGCAATTACTCATTTTTGTGTGGCATTTAGAGGCATAATAATGTGATTCCTCCTAAATACGCGTATTCCCGCCACCCATTCTGGTTTCTTAGTATTTTTTTTCTGGCATCATTGCTTGGCTTAGGAATATATTCATAGAGCATAAAACGTCTCAGTAATAATCCAAGGGTTGCTACGTCATTGTGACGTATGGGCACACTCGATTTATTGAACAACACCTGTTCACATTAAGATTTTGGGGTTTGGCACGATAGGGAGTGGGGTGAAAGTTTTCCAGGTGTAAATTACACGACACGAGAAGAAGGATCAGAGAATGATATAATATACTTTATTCACAAAAAATTATTTATTACTTCCAAATGAACTGATACATCAGCAAGATAAGTGAAACGGTAGTAAAAAAAATAGGAACAACAGAAATATTTTCACAATAGTTAACATGTTTTAAAGCGATTAAGATTAACAAGTATAGTATTTATTTAAAGAAATACTTTTTTTAATGTAACGAAGAAAATGTTTGATGCAACGTTCAAGAAGGAAGTAGTTTCATTCACATCCGCTAGATAACGCAAGAAAGCTTGAATCGGTTTAATGTTCATATTCAGTTTCCTGGATAATATTATCAATATTTTTACAAATACGAAACGTGCTAACATTATTGCTTAATTTAGAAAATAATTTAGAATTTTATTTATTTTACTTTTGTCATAAAAGTAGAAAATAAATAAGATTTAATGCAATATTTTTTTAGGAAGATAAGTTAAGATACCACAGGATTTCTACATTTCATGTAATTAAAATATCTGTACAGTCCTTGACTTATAAAGCACTCAGTACATTTACACAATCATACCTATTTACATATTTATAATATCTTACAATTTAACATTGATATAGTGGTCGTATTAAACCATGAATTTGTTTTAATTTATTAACTGTGGTTTCGTTTTGCTATGAAAGCAAGAAATTGGAATCCACATGTATGTTTCTAGTTGTCTTCCTATAAAATGTCAAAACTGAGTATTTTGTTTTCAGTTTTTGAGTTCGAAAAATAATGTTAGAACATGGAAGTGCTTTTTTCTCCTTACACTTTACATGAAAAAATAACTTGGAAATACAATTCTTTGCTTAACTTATTTCATATTTCTGCACTCTAACACTTATCGAAAGAAAGTTGAATACGGTCAAATTAACGAAACGTCATTGGTCCATTTGTCCAGTGATTCAAGACCTCAGAAACTAAAAGTGTTTCCAGATTTGAATTAACCAAGCATATCGTACCCTGTAGATATTACAAAACTTTGTTCTTTATTACTTATTGCCTTATTCTACACGATATGCTAATATTACCAAAAAAAAAAATGAAAGATTCTGTATTGAATCTAGCATTTTCATACTCTCAAAAACACAGTCTATCTCATTTCTCATTATACCACTCCAAGAACACACTGCATTCCCTTACCATACCATCTTCGTCACAGGTCCTTAACTTCTCGAATACTTTCTCCAAAATTTATCTCACATTTACTGACGAAACCAGAAAAATATCTTCAGGACTCTTGCTTGTAAGAACTACGCTACAGTTCGCTTCCTTAGTTCCCCATTGCTAAAGCCGTTCATGAGATTCCTATTGCGTTGTGGAGAGTTGTCTTCAACGGCTTTGGCTCGAGATGGGTCATCTTCCCTCTCGCTGGCTCCTTCAGGATGCTGTGACTCTTTGGCGGGAGCTGAGAGGATAAGAAGTTGTGGACACTTCAGAAAACGAGAGGTCTAAATAAATTTAGTAAAAGCTATCAAATTGTTAGTGTATGGTTATCAAAAAGCTTAACCAAACGTGCATTGTTAATTCATACAGTGACGTCACCAGGTGGGCACCAGTATAGATCCTCCCCTATCTATCTCACACATTCTTTCTGCTCTATTTTTTCAGGTTTTAAATTATTTTTTTCTTTCCCTCCTTTCTTTATCGGTATTCCTATCCTCCTCTGTTTATTTTTCCTTCTTTTCCCCTCTATCCTTTTCTATCTTCATCTATATTTCTCTATTTCCTTCTTTTTCTCCCTCCTTCTTTCTTTGTACAATCCTTATTTATATCCCTTCCTTCCTCTGTTTCTATCTCTCCTTCTTGTTCTCTTTTCAGAATCTTTGTTTCTATCCTTTTCTTCATCAGTTTCTTCTTTCCTTTCTTTCCCTTTTTACAATTTTTTTCTATATCTTCCTCCCTCTATTTCATCCTTTCCTTCATTATCTCTCTCCTCTCTCTTCTTTCTACAATATCTCCTCCTTCTATTTTCCTATCCTTATTTTTCTTTTTCTCTCTCTTCTTTGTGTTATTTCTATTACTCTGTTTATTTCCTTCCTTTTCTTCCTCTCTCGCTCTCTCTGCTACTTCTTCCCCTGTTTATCCATCTCTTTCTCCCTACCTTTCTTTGTGGCTGTTGGTTTTTAGGTCTCACGTATCGCACAAGACTCTAGCAACAGGTTAGGTTAGGTTGAGTTATCTTAGTTCTAATACACTGCAATGTATAATTTATGCTGCTAAGAGAATTAAACCTAACAGCCTAACCTAAGAATGAAGGCATTCCACTCTGACGTCAGAGCACGAAGGTTCCTAGAGCCAGTGCGATAAGTGAGATCTGATTTTTTTTTCCATCTGTTTCTATCTAATCAATAGTGTGGATAACACTTACCAGCAGTTTTAGCTTTAGTATTTACAACGTATCCATAAAATTTAGAACTAATTTATGTGTATATTCAGATCTAAATTACAATAATTACAACTACATTATATATACACAGGGTGTTTCCGGGCTGATGATACAAACTTTCAGGGACGATGGAGAAGGCCACATGTATCAATTTGAGATAAGGAACCCTGGTCCGGAAACGACTTAGTCGAAAGTTATAAACGAAAATCGGTGTATGAAGATGTAATGCTTTTATTACCTGCACAAGTTTCACAAGCTGCTACATTCACAACAGTTGTTCAAAGTGGCATTCCCCAGCTTCGCTGCAGGCATGACATCGTCGCACAAAGTTCTGGCGTACCCGTTGGAACAACCCCTGGGTCGTTCGAACAATGTCACAGACAGCGAGAATTCTTGCCAGGAGATCCTCTTCAGTCTCGACAGGTGTCTCGCACACAAGACTTTTCACATGACTCCACAAAAAGAAATCAAGTGGCGACGCCACTTTGAACAGTGGCTCAGTCGGTAACGCGTCTGACTACCATGCTAAAGGTCCCGGGTTCGATCCCCGGCCGGTTCAAATCCGGGAACTTTTCTAACGTTGGAAGCGGCCCCGGCGTCCACCCAGCGTCGAATGACATGGGTACCTGGGGGAAACCCTGGAGGGTAAAGGCGGTCAGGGGCGTGATGCTGATCACATCACCCCCACTCACGACCGGATCAAGAAAGTGTGGGGCGTTACCCCCACACCCTCTATACGCCTTCATGGCGTGGTGCTAAGCACAGGGGAGCACTTTACCTTTTTTTTTTTACCTTTTGCCCTTCTCCATCATCTTTGAAAGTTTGTATCATCTACCCGGAAACACCCTGTATATATATAATATATATATATATAATTAATTTATAATATTTAGCACTAAATCAACCCCTTTTTATATGAAAAATTTATGGATTTTATAAACATATGAATATTAATTTATGAATAATGTATAAAATATGTAAGTTATTAATGAAACAGGTGTTAATTTAGTTCTAAATATTATAAATTAATTCTAAAGATATATAATTTAGTACTCAGTATTGTAATTTAGACCTAAATATATGCAAATTAGTTCTAAATTTTATGAATTAGTTCAAAATATTAAAATTAAAACTGTCGGTAATTGTTATCCATACTACTCGAATCTATCTATCAGTGTGCTCCATTATTAATGAGTCTGAAAAAAACTTCCCATGCAGGCTATTTGAATGGCGTCGCCCTGCTTTAAAGTATGGTTAGTCGAGGGTACGTATACAATCTACGTTGAAAATTTCCTCAAGCCTTTGGGAGTCATTGATTTATGGGCAAGTAGACAAATAACTCTGCAGTTCAGTTACCCTAAGCTGGTAACATCTAGCAAAACATGCTGGTTATTTTCAGTGCACTTAATGGATCTCCTAAGCATTCTTCTGCAGCTTTGCAATATCAAATTACCCTTTCGCTTTGCAGAACGTTGAACTCAACAGCTCACTGCAGAATGACTTAATTCGTTCTTCGCTTCTCCTTCTACCTTACAAGTCTCTCCGAGTCCTACCTTGACCTTCAATGCAACGACAATGTTGAGGTGGTCAAGAGAGGGCCAAGAAAAACAGGTTCTGTGCAAGAAGGAACTTCAATATAACTCGCAAGGTGTTTCGTATATGTGTATGTCGTCCGAAACAAGTTGGGTCAGTGGTTAAACTTGGTGCACTGTTTGTCTTGGCATGCCTCCCAATAGCGTAATGAAGAGGTCCCCGGCGATTAGGGGGGCGAAGGGGGGCAGTTACCCCCAATTTTCACCACTTTTGCCCCCGCACTATGCTAAATCTTATCTACAAAGGGAAATATACTGTCTTTGCCCCTCTAGTTTTGGCACCTTGCCCCCCCCCCCCCACTTTTGGGACCCTATCGCTGCCACTGGGTACCATGTTTGATACCCGGTGGAAGCACATAGTGGTTCGGATAGCACTTTAAGAATCCTTGTCATGGGCAGCGCGAAGAGCAGAAAACAGGGGTTCCTTCGGAATACTATTTCTCGAAAACCATTTGAGGCATTTGAATCAGATTTGTGGTAAATTGATTTGATTGATTGATTGATTTGTTGTTTTAAGTCCATTTTATGCACAGAAAGGCTAATCGGGACTGGACCTACAGTTTAAAGTGGGATCCGAACCACTATGTGCCTCCACCGGGTATCGAACCCGGGACCCCTTGATTTTGTGGTAAATTGATTAGAAACGATGAATATTAACAATAAATATCTCATAACTTGTTGTCATGGTGGCAAAGTCGAGGTGCCATGTTCGATTCCTGCAAAAAGTTCCCACCTTGTGTTTACCATTTCATCTACTTTACCCAATCGTCTTTGCGATGGCACATTGGAATGGCTCGTGCCTTGTAATAAATGGGTCCCCGCTTTGATAGCCGCGGTAGCTCAGTCGTTAGGGCGTCTGACTACCATGCGAGAGACCCGGGTTCGATCTCCATCTGGCGGGGGAGAACCGGGATTTTTTCCACCTGTTCAAGCGGCTCCGGCAGCCACCCAGCGTCGTATAAAGTGGGTACCTGGAGGAAGCTCTTGGGGGTAAAGGCGGCCAGGGGCGTGGTGCTGATCACATCACTCCCACCTTCGGCCGTGATCAAGAAAGTGTGGGTCCCTAACCCTAAACCCCGCTATACGCCTTCAGGGCGTGGTGAATTGCACAGGGGAGCACTTTACCTTTTTTTTTAAACCTTTCCACTTTGATTGATTAAGTTTATTTTACTTCAATTCTCTGCATCTTTTGGCTTTCGCTAAGACGAGTGGTGATATGAATAAATCGATGAAGAAACACTCATAAACAACACCCCGAGATTCGAACCCGGGACATCTGACTTTGTTGTGCAATGTGCTAACCACTCCGCCACGGACGTCGGTTCAATGCGACCCAGCTCAAATTAGCCTGCGAGAGCAGAAAAGTGGACTTGAAACAAAGTTTAACTTTGACGTCATCCAATCATAATTCATCCTCGCCGTTACGATTAATATGAAGGGATGTAAAAGTGACGTTAAATAACCAATACCAATAAGCAAATACATCAATATTAAAGTGACTCTCTTGCATTAGAAAGGTTATGGTTTCATATGTGGTCCATCCTGACTAAGGTTTTCTCTAAGTGCTCCAGAAGGATGCTGGGATGGTATCTTTAGTAACATATTCCACATGTCCCTTGCACGACCATTCACTTTCGGTGAATGGGGTCTGAGATCACCAAAATGTCAACCTCACTTCCACGTAGTACACCCTGGTCACTGCAACTTTGCATGCCAACGAGGCTCTGGAGTCTTGACCCACGGATAGACAAGTACCCTCTGTTGGACTTGTGTGTTGTCCATGTTTTTGTGATTTGTCCTTTCATCTATTTCATATCACCACTCATCCTTATCTTCGGAATTAGCTAAGAGTGGCAGAATCGCGAACTAAAATCAATCAATCAATCACCATCGACTTGTCGTCGTCTTCGTCCCTGTCGACCAATTTGAGGGATGTCACCACTACGTCATCGTGAAGGCAAACACGAATGTCGAGAGCAAGACAAGCACATACTGGGTGAGTCAATGAGGATAGTGAAAGGTCATTGGCCGACGGCAATGACGTCACGTGTCGGTCTTCGCCACTAAAGAAATATGATACGAGTCTCTCAGCAGAAAAGTAGCAGGAATTTCGTAAGAAGGAAATATGACAGTAAAAGTAGGGGGTTCTTTACACAGCAGCCACACCTGAATTTTAACATCCAGTTTTACTGAAAATTTTATCCAGAGGGCTGGTGTGGAGACACCACTGGCATAACTACAATTAAAAGTGTTTGATTTGGGAATTCATTAGCATAGCCCACGCACAAATAGCATCACATCATGAGTCAAATAGGATTCAAACAACCTACATGAATGTCAGAAGATACCGTGGACAAAGCAGCAAGATAAAATTACAGAAATTATTCGAGCAACCAATGGAAGTGCTTTGCATTTGCATTTGAATGTTCTCCTGAAATAGAATTCTTTTCATAAATAACATTATAGAATTATGAATTTAATGAATCTTATTAAAATATCACATTAGTTCGCTTTCAATAAAGTTCAGATATTTTATACAAGAACTTAATATTGAGAGAAAAAGCATGTAAACGAAATTAAGATATGACAAAGGAAGATAAAAGTAATAAGGGTAAGTAAGTTAAATTGAGAAAGAACACCACCTACTCGAATAAACAATGACAATGCATAATTCAGAGAAAGAGTACTATGGATAAATTTTCATTATCCGAATGATATAACGTGCATCTTCATGAATCAAAACATACAAGTATCTATTATTGTTAACATATTATTTTACAGAAACGGGATATACGAGTTCAAAAGTAGCTTATGTCTTTCTTCTTTAAGTATTTTATTAAGTTAAAGAAACTTTTGAAAACATCATTACTTGAATTGTTTTGGCTGATGTTCGCTCTTCAATTAAAAACTTTTTATTTATTAGAGCCATCTCTTGGCAATTTTCGTAACAGCCAGTTCTTCAATCCTTAATCTTTCCTTTCGTGTGCTTTGTGTAGTTATGTTATGTAACATGTTCCTAGAGTACTTTAATAAGTAATATTTCCATAAGCGCCCATGTAAAAAAAAGCTTCCATTCGACACCAGGACGTGTAGATTAGATATTAGATTACCTTCTCGTTCAGCTTTGCGCGTTACGTGAAGGATCTTTCAAAATAAAAATAAATTAATTAATTTTGAGAACATTGGTGCAGTAAATTAAAATATCTGAAAGTGGTTCTCCAGAAAAGTCCTCTCTCAGTGCTCAGTTAAAATTTGAAAAATGTCTGTCGACTGGGTTTCGAGATAATCGTGACTAAAATTTAGACAGGTTGACGACGAAATTACTATAAGGTGTAGGATCACCTTAAGTAATATATAAAAACAAAGAACGTCATCTTCCGGACGAAGGTTCACGGAATGGGGAGGGAATTCAAAACTCTGAGACTTTTACGACCAATTCATGAAAGTCGGCAAGGGATTCGAACCCGGTAGCCATTGGACTAATGCCAGGCATATAAACAACTTAACTCACTACGTACCTTTCTTGGTGAGAACATTCTTCAGTTCCTGGAACGGCATGTCGATGAGTAATGTCAAAGTCACCGACGCTATGATAACGGCTATGTATTCAACGAAGTTGAACTGGAAAAAAGAAATATGATTAAATTCAGCTTGGTATGCTTGACGTGACGCTGTCACTCAGGCTACTCTAATATCCCAGTCACATGCATCAAATGATTCCATTGTTCTGTGTAAACCTGAAACAGGGAATTATCATTTGCATGAAGGAATCGTACATTAGATTATGCTTACAGGATTTCTAACATAATATTTTATACAAGTGGCACGAGCAAAGAAATTTTGAGTTCATCATGAGAATGAGTAGTCAATTTACAAGACTACACTATCTTCTGTAAGGCTCAGAATAATTTGGAGTTCATCATGAGAATGGGTTGTCAATTGAAAAGAATATACTATCATCTCTAAGGCTCATAATAATAAGGAGTTCAACATAAGAATGGGTAGTCAATTGAAAAGAATACACTATATTCGCTAAGGCTCAGAGTAATGTTTGAGTTCATCATGAGAATGGGTTGTCAATTGAAAAGAATATAGCCTACTATCTTCTCTAAGGCTCAGAATAATTTGGAGTTCATCATGATAATGGGTTGTCAATTGAAAATAATATACTATCATCTGTAAGGCTCATAATAATTTGGAGTTCATCATGAGAATGGGTAGTCAATTTAAAAGAATAAACTATCTTCTCTAAGGCTCAGAATAATTTGGAGTTCATCATAAGAATGGGTAGTCAATTGAAATACACTATATTCGCTAAGGCTCAGATTAATGTTTGAGTTCATCATGAGAATGGGTAGTCAATTGAAAAGAATACACTATCTTGTGTCAGGTTCAGAGTAATTTTTGAGTTCATCATGAGAATGGAAAGTCATTTGAAGAGAATACACTATAATCTGTAGGGCTCAGAGTAATGTTTGAGTTCATCATGAGAATGTGTAGTAAATTGAAAAGAATACACTAATTTCTGTAAGGCTCAGAGTACTGTTTGAGTTAATCATGAGAATGGGTAGTCAATTGAATAGAATACACTATCTTCTCTAAAGCTCCGAGTAATGTTAGTTAATCATGAGTCTGGGATAATCAATTGACAAGAATATACTATCATTGCTAAGGCTCAGCGTAATTTTTGAGTTCATCGTGAGAATATGTAGTCAATTCAAAAAGAAGGCAAGCAACTTTTTGTTGGAAAGATCCTAATACGCTTATGTTGTTGCTTGGCGCTAATACGTCAATAGAATTTGAAAATTGGAGTAGATTTCAACGACATATACCCGCAAGAACTCGCCACATATCTTACAGACAAATTAAAAGTGGTCTGTAAGTTTGTGATCCCCAGACGTGATTCTACAGTGACTTTCTCGGTCGAGTCGTCCGCAAAACGGGGGCTAGCTCGGCGGGAAGTAAGAACGTAGTAGTTTAGGTAGTACTGGTACTTTTTTGCTGTCTAATAATGCCACGCTATCCGTACAATTTGAAACAGCGCATTTTTATGCACGACTCTTACGTCATTACGAATTATTGTAGGGAAGTTAAAATAAGTCTTGCAGCTGGATTTCCAGATGTTGCTGTTCCACACAGAGACAAGTGTTCGGATACTTGTGAACAAATTTAGGTAATCAGGGTCTGTTCTTGATAAGAAGCTAAGGGTAAAAATGCATGTGTTTAATGAGGAGAAACGAATTTGGATCAAAAATCCCTCCGGCGCCTTGCACAAGAAACATACATTTTCATGACGTCTGCGTGGCGAGCTACCAGGCTTTCAAACCTGATAAGTGTTAGTGAAAATTTCCTTTACGAATGCCGGAAATGTGTTGATGCAGGAGGACATCATTTCAAACACCTCTTGTAACAAGGTACGTGCTCATTTTAATTGCAACTGTCAATGTAATTGTACGAGCTTCTTTCTTTACACAGCTAGCGGCTCCAGTTACGCGGACATTGCATCCTCTTTGCCGGCAGACGCGATCTTTCTTTCCGCCACGCTAACCGCCGTTCCGTGGCATCGAGAAAGGCACTGTATTCATAACTCTCCAGTGGTGGTGCAAATCACTCCATTTGAAGGTTACTTAGCCCGTTAACAGGATGTGGTTTCACTGATGACAATAAATAAAAACCTCGTGTATATATTTCCGAAGTTTTGTTCCCACATATGAAATGCAAACGTTTCCTTTTTACGGTGCCGTTACGGTAGTTTACGGAAAGGTGGCATTAAAAAGTATAATGGCCAAGCAGGCAAATTTCAAGCTTCCGGTTGTCGCTCAAGATTTGCATCTCAATGCTAGGGTGATTCCAGTAAACCATCATTTGAACTGCGCTGCAATTGAGATCAACAAGAGTCTAAATTGCATTGCATGCATCAGGGAAAAAAAGACGCTCATGTAACTGTCCCGCCCTTAAATTTGCTTATGTAATGCCAGGACTATTATTGAAGATTCCATACGTCATATTATAAGAAAAAAAAGCATATTTCTCAATTATTATGTACAGTGGCGCAGATATGTACCTGATCTGGGGTTACAAAGTTCCGATCGGTATATATACTGTATATACCGAGTGTCCCACAAAGGGGTTTACACTATTTGAATGTTAATAACAGAGAAAGTAATACAGATAACCTGATGGAACTTGTTGTATCTGGCTCTGTCATGATTAGTGCTTGTTGCCATTCATTTGTTTTTCTTTAATTTCTGTTCAGTTGCGAGTAGTGACAAGTAATTGACAAGATGGCTGGGAACATTTCCGTTGAGCAACGGAAGTGGATTTTAAAGTGTTTTTGGAAATGTGAGAACATGATAGAAGTGCAGAGATGATAACGGGCAGCATTTGATACTGCGCCACCGTCACGTGTAACAATTACGAATTCACGCGACAAGTTTGGGAGGGAAGGAACTGGGTGTGATCTGGGACAGTGTGGCAGGAAGAAATCAGTATCGGACGAAAGAGGGATGGAAGCAGTGGTACAAACTTTTACAAGATCCCCCAAGAAGTCCATACATCAAATTCGGCTCGCCATCGTCTCTGCACTTCTTTCATGTTCTCACATTTCCAAAAAAACTTTAAAATCCACTTCTGTTGTTCAAGGGAAACGTTCCCAGCCATCTTGTCAATTACTTGTCACTACTGGCAACTGAACTGAAATTAAAGGAAAAACAAATGAATGGCAACAAGCACTGATCATGACAGATCCAGATACAACAAGTTCCATCAGGTTATCTGTATTATTTTCTCTGTTATTAACATTCAAATAGTGTACACACCTTTGTGGGACACTCTGTATACAGAGAGAAGTATTAGAGAATAATGTGAAATTTGTACACCTTCATCAGGAGACAGTATGGCATATTTTCAAATTTGCGATGTTCAAACAATTGATCGTGAAGGTTTAAGTCCACATTATACTCAGATGGGGACTGGACGTACAGTTTCTAGTGAGGTACGAACAACTCTGAAAGCGACTCCACAGGGGATCGATCACTGGACTAATTGATTGCGAGGCGATAGCGTTACCACTACCAGGGGTGTCCCTGAAGCTACAGAACAAGTTATTTTCCTCTGTCCATGTGACTTTTCCGTTTGTTCACCTTTGAAATGAGCTCAGAACAATCTCCCTCTCTGCTTCAACAATTATATCCGTTTCTTGAAACGTCTTACCAGAAAGTCGATGTATTGGAAATATGTAATAGAAAATATGAACAATGTTTTCTGACAAAAGTATATGAATTCTGAACATTTTGATAATAAAAAAAGTTTTGCATTACCAAATGTAATTTTTCCAAACAGCTTCTTGCAGTTTGGGGATAAATTCATGAAAGGGGAAGGGTACAGCGAATCCTTTTACCAGGAAATATTGTTCAGAACTTTTGTATTGCATACTTTCAATACAGCGACTTTCTTGTAAGGGTTTTCAAGAAACCCATATAACTAGTGAGTAGAATTAAGGTTCATTACAAGATGGCAATGTTCCTCCCTAATAATTTTAGAGGCTAAAATTTATACCTGTGCCCCCGACCCTACTCGCATGGTGGTATTTGCGGGGGCAGACGGGTGTCTCTGGTTACTACACCCCCTCTGATTGCTAATTTTTGTGGCACTCGAGTCGAAACTATGCGTACAATTTATATAATATCGCAATTGAAGAGTAGTTAATGAAATATTCCCGCGTACAGGAAATTTTACAATACCACAAGGCTTACGCCGATGATTTCGAAGTCCTGAAATCCACTAAATGTTCATACACGGCCAAACTTCTCTGCAGTACACCAAGGTTTCACCGTATCGGACCTATCATTACTGTTGGAGTAATCTCATTGGCTCGTGTTACACGCACTTCTTCCCTCGCTAAACAATGAAAACATTGAAACCGGAAATGGATGAAAGGTGTTTGACAACTTACAACAATGCTCATTGTCGAGTAGTAATGTGACGACCTTGTGGTGCCCACGTTGAAGAAGTAGATGGGGAACTGGGTGAGGTACACAGCGTATGAGATCCTTGTGAAGACAGCCCATCCTTTCCAGCATAGGAAATCAGTAAGCATGCCTGAAAAGATACAAAGGAAAACACTGAAATTCTTGTCTTCATAACTTGTTTCTTACCTTACTATACTCTGTCCAAGGAGTCTGTGGAGCAAGCGAGCGAACACAAATCCTCTGCGGAAGTGGTGACTCGGAATGGCTGGAGCAAAAGACGCGTGAGAGGAAAAGTGAGTGCGGCAGCGTGAACTGCTTTGCTCGCCCACTTGCCTTCTCCCATATTCTACCGTTATGCACGGCATTGCTCCATAGACTTCTGGGACGGAGTATAAGCATCAAAGTGATGCTTGTGTCACATTTCCAGAAACATGAACTCCCTCGTACTTGCACCAGTGTTTGTGTGGTTTGTCCTATCTATTTAATTTACTGTGTTGTGAGAAAGTGAGAAGTAAAGGGACATTTGTGTCATTCGTTAAAGGTACCATTCCAGCATTTGTCACGAGTGACCATGGAAGAAGGGAAGAAAATCAGCTGTCAGTGGTCTTCTTAGAGATTTATTCAATCAAAGATTTGGCAAGAGTTTCAACACCACCTAAAATTTCTTGAACATAATAATACCAATACCGAAGAAATGAACGAGAGCTGTCTTTTGTCACTTTTTATATATTGCCATTTATACAGAGCATTCCCTGACATTCGCTACGAGACTCGGCGGCAAGCGGCCCGGCATCAGCGCTTGTCCTTCCCGGTGAACGGGTCCGCGACAGTCGCTTATATTAAACCTCGTAAAAAAACGTTTAGAGTAACAGGGTCAGTTCTCAATAAAAGTGGAAAGAAAAATGAAGAAATAAAGTATACAAAGACAATCCGCACACCATCCGTGAGTTAGAAGAGAGTATTGTACGAAAAATTGGGAGAATTACAGTAGACGAACTTGCACGTGTAAATGCCAATTTCCTTTGGAGATGCCAGAATATGTTGCAGCAGAGGGACATCATTTTCAACACCTTCTGTGGTCAAGGTTAGTACACAATATGAAAACTGTAATTTTAATAGCCGACTCTAGCGACTGTCGCTGACCCGTTCACCGGGAAAGACAAGCGCTGATGCCGGGCAGCTTGCCACCGAGTCTCGTAGCGAATGTCAGGGAATGCTCTGTATATAGGGTAATTATAAAGTCCGCCAACAATTTTTTTTGACAATTAGTATAATTACACGGTTCAGATGCATGCAATGAATTCCACACGGAGTGAAAAACTCTCAGAAATTCAAACAGATATTTTCCGATACCGACACATTTATACACACACATATATCTCCGATAGCCTGGTGGTAACGTCGTCGGCTTGTAATGAAGGAGTCCCAGGTTCATTTTCCAGTGGAGGCAAATAGTGGTTTGGATCCTAATTTAGCCGACCTCCGTGAAGGAGTGGTTAGCACAGCGTGCTACGACGTCATAGGTCTGGAGTTCGAATTCCAGCCTGGATGTTCTTCGCGAGCGTCCCTTCATCAATTTCATCATAACCCATCGTCTCGATTAGCTAGAAGTGGCAGAAAAGCAACGTAAAATATCCTAATTCAACCAATATCCTAAATTAAACTGTAGATCCAGTCTCGATTAGCCTATTTGCGCATAAAGTGGACCTAAAATAAACTCCATGTATATAACATTTCATTTTTAGTACAATCAATCAACAATCTATTTCCATTGTAAAATTAAGTGACGTGCTAACGTAAAACGTTTCAGCAATAGTATACAATGCAAGGTAATGGAAAGGGTTAAAACTGACGTCACCCTTGACAATTAAGGAGAAAAACAATAAATTAACAACATAGGCAACGAACGAAAACTTTACAATTATACTCAGAAAAATGTTACATTGTAAACAGATACACAGCTGTTGACACCAAAGAGAATCGTTTCCCACGTCCTTATGTAACATATTCCTTTCTCGCTTACATAATTGTTATTAGCTACGCGGCGTAAAATTGCATAAAAACAGGCTAGCTCAACTAATTGAAAGCGAGTAACGAAATGGACGCTATATTTTGGGCAAACTTGCCCAAGGCGAACAAGCAAGAGACTAAGAGAAATCGGAGGATCAACATTTGATAAACTGGATAATGACACCTTTGAGCTTGTCAGTTTGGTCTTGTCTCTGACGTCACAGTAGACATCACTGCGGTAATTCAAGAGACATGATCTGCATTGTAAATCGGCAAAAAATTTAAGGAAAGAAACAGCTTCAAGTAACGGTCAGGTGAACAAAAAAGTTTCAAACACGCAAAGACAGACACCGATATTTTTTACGGTAAACGACCGTAATGTCATTGCTATTCTTACTTACATGTGCCAAGTTTTTATATTTAAATTTAGGAAAGTTTATTAAGATAAATCTGTAGAATTCTTATCTAAAAATATAACAGAAGACAGCACCGTACTTCAACCAGCCTAAAAATGATATTTAAGCTAAGAATGTATTTCCGCATTATAATTATACAGAACATTCCCTGACATTCGCTACGAGACTCGGCGGCAAGCGGCCCGGTGTCAGCGCTTGTCTTTCCTGGCGAACGGGGTCCGCGACAGTCGGTAGAGTCGGCTATTAAAATTACAGTTTTCATATTGTACTAACCTTGAATACAGAAGGTGTTGAAAATGATGTCCCTCTGCTGCAACACATTCCTGTCATCTCCGAAGGAAATTGGCATTTACATGTGCAAGTTCGTCTACTGTAATTCTTCCGATTTCTCGTACAATACTCCAGGATGGTGTGCGGATTGTCTTTGTATACTTTATTTTTTAGATCCACAAATTAAAATCGCAGGCTGACAAATCAGGGGACCTAGAGGGTTTTTGAAACACCTGTTTCTTGTGAGAGGCGGCAGATAGATTTCCGAGGAGACTGTTCTAACCTTTGTCCTATCTCATCGAGTTTTTCCTCAGTAAGTACACGTGGGGTTTTCTTTCCACTTTTATTCAGAATTGACCCTGTTGCTCTAAACTTTTTTTACGAGGTTTAATATAGTGGTCCTATGTGGAACGGGAACACCAGGAAATTTCGTTGCAAAACGTCGTCGCACGTCTCCACAATTCCTCTTTCCGAAGTAACACTCGACAAGATAAATCCGTTGTTGCAATGTAAACTTTTGTGGTGCCATATTAAGCCACAATCTTCAACACACGTACACGACACAACACAACTTCCGAGGGAGGATTATACGGGCGTCAGTCTGCAACGTCAACAGAAAGGGAAAGAGAGCGAAGGCAGGGAGAGCGAGAAAAACAGACTGTAGCGTGCGACTCTTCACCGTTCACCGGGATCAAGTTCACCGGGAAAGACAAGCGCTGATGCCGAGCCGCTTGCCTCCCAGTCTCGTAGCGAATGTCAGGGAATGCTCTGTAGAAAGGGTCAGTGTCGGCGATTGGGTTTTAAAACTGGGGAGACCAGGTGTCAAAACTGGAGGGTAGAAGGTCAGTTTACTTTATCTTGTTAGATAATGCTTACTTACCATAGTACAGGGGCAAAAGAACAAAACGTGGTGGTGAGGGCAACTGCCCCTTCTAATCGCCGCCACTGGTATGTGTACTCATAAGTAGATGCATGCATATTTCGTTTTTGATGAAAACACGAAATGTGAAATAACACATTGTAATGTTAATTTTTAATGTTTCTGAAAGGTGTGAGGTGCATTTTCCTACCCTGTCTTGTCACGAAATGATGCGAAATGAACTGCAAAATGCGAAATAGACTCTTAAACACGAAATTTACCGTTTATATACCGAAGTGACACTTTGTGAAGTCTGAAGTATCCTGCGAGTTATGCAATTCACGGAAAATTGATTAATTCTGTTATAAATATTTGAGAAGCAAAAACGGACCCCTTTATACATGAATAGACTTAATATTCTGGTATAATGATTTAATGTCCTATTAGAAGGGATATGTTTATTTTGTGTAATAGTGCAGTTTTTTAAATCAAATTTTGGTTTATATATTCACATTTTCAAAACCAAAATGTCATTTTATATACCGCCTTTTCACCATTGAAATATCATTTTATTTACCGCTTTTGAACCCGAAATTGACTCTGTTTTTATACCAAAATTTTGCTTTTTTATTTACCAAAAATATGTGCCTCTACTCGTAAGTATTGCAAAGTTGTTTATAAGGACAGTGGGACGAATTAATGTACAAGGAATCTTCGATAGATACGACAATAGGAAAATGGGCTATGCTACACAATCGACTCTTGTGTTTTACCATTTCGGCGTAAAGAAAATATATGTTCACTCGTAGTACTTAATTGGAGCTTCGATTGGCCACTGTCATATTTCAATTAGATGTTCCTGTTCTGTGAGTTAATACAAACTTTCTTACATTACTTACCATAGCTTCTTTCATGTATTCACTTTCATGTTGTAAACACACAGTATTGCCAGGTCAAAGTTTGGTTTTTAACGTGGATCCAGATGCTAATTTCCACTAGGATTTAACTTTCTTTATTTCTTGTTTTCATCCGTATTTATGGTTTTCATTTTAATTTTGGATATTGAAGTTTCTATTTTTTAATAGCTGTAAATTATTTTCGTTATTTTAAATTGTTTTTCTTCAATTTGTTTGAGAAATATATGGTTTTGATTTTTTTTTGTTCAAGGTTCTCTGATCGATGTGCGATAAGGAAGAGCATTACTTCACTTGTCTTCCTTATCGCACATCGTGAGGACAACCTTGCGTCGTGACGTTTCTCGAGGATTGGCCTACCTTGTTAGGTTAGTTCCGTTAGGTTTGGTTCTCTTAGCATAAATACACTGTAAATGTATTATTTATGCTAAGATAACTAAACCCAACAACCATTACATAGCAAATTAGGCATTTAACTTGCATCTTCGCGCAAATTAGGGTCAATATGTTTCATTAATAATGGGAAGTTACTCAAACTTAAAATATGTTTTTTTCCCACTTCCCATTGTTTCCTCACCATAAATTTTACATTTCTGGAATCTTTGATTCCTACCCTTTCGAACGATGTATCATACATATTTGTATTAGGAAGAGTCGATTCGACATCCTTACCAGAAAATGTACGCATTTGAGAGATGTAATTACTACGGCCCGGGACCTTATGTTATAACATATTTTTCATTTGGCTTCGGATCTATTATTGGGGTGAGATCTTTACATATCTGATGAAAATCAGCCGAAATAGACAAACTTGACAAATCATATTTTGACATATTTCACCAATTTCGCGTTTTTACAACATATTTCTTCAATTTTGTTGTAATAAGACATATTTCTGTATAACTTGGTAATTCTTTCGCATAATAGGTTATTTCATTATTTTTTCTTCGTAGCTTTAGCACAACGGATAGTTCATATTGTCGATGGCAGGATATGGAAATTACGGAGGAAGAAAGGTGCCGCCAACAATTGATAACCCTGCAAACATTATTGAGGAAAAATGTTCTCTCTCATTGTTGCACGGGAAGTATCGTTCTCATTTCTTTCGCTTTTCACAAATTTTAGTCAAAAGTATAAAAATAATATTCGGTATATTACAGCCCCTACTCTACTCTATTGGGTATGGGAGAAATTCGAGAGTTCTGTTGTGCATATTTTGGGCTTTACTGGGAATATTTCTGCATTTTTCTGACATATTTGTAATTTTTCATGACATTTTCCAATTTATATGACATAATTACATACATATTTTACAGTTTTATAGAGATAAAGTCCCGAGTAATTGCCTATTATTGAACGACCCTCGTATTTTAAAGGAGCATGATTATAAATGTTAAATTTTAAATTTGTAAGTTTAACTGTCTCTAATGGAAATTTGCTAGTGAAGTTATTCTTGCTATAAAGTATTGTTAAAATGAAAATACATTTATCTTATCTGTCGTAAAATACCATGTAACATACACCATGACGCATTAGATGCGCTCGCTCGTTTTCTCCTCTCTACTACAGTTATGTGCGGCCTTGCTCCACAGATTCCCGAGACAGAGCTCATAAGACTATGCTATTATTACGAGAATTGAACGTTTCTGAGTTTTATTTTCACTTACCTCCGCTTCCTGTGTAAACGGCAATGAACCCCCAGGATAAGAAGATGCTCCAACTGATGGGTGTGAACGCTGAGTAGATAGCAGCGTCCAGTGTGTTGTACTTGTATCCAGGTTCTGCCATGTAGCCCATCCCGAAACCAGTAGACACACCCAGGAATGTTGCTATGATCCATCCGGTCCAGGCTTGAGGCTGCAACAATGGATGATTATGTTCAGTTGGAAGCACATTGTTGAAAGTTTGATACAAAATAACGTGAAGAGCACGCTACGACGCCAGGGTTCCCTGGTTCGATTCCCGGTCTGGGCATGAGTGTTCTTTGTGAGTGTCCCTTCATCAATTGGATCATATCATTACTCATCCTCATTTTTGCAGAAGTGGGAGAATCAATCAATCAACATATACGTTTGTATGCAGGGTTCTTAAAGGTCCCGGAATTTTAAATAGTAAATCCAATTCCGGTCCAGGAGAGAAAATCAGCAAGTGTAAATGGGTTCTGGACCGTAAAGAACCTTTTTTCTGTAAAGTGTTTCAGTTCGGTCCAGGAACCTTTCCTCCGGATGAATTTAAGTACGGTCCGGGAAGCTTTTCTCTAAATGAATTTGAATACGGTCCAGAAAACCTTTTTCCGGATAAATTTAAATGCAGTTGAGTCAGATCCATGTTGAAATGAAACAAGTCGCAACTTAAACAGAATTTAAATAGTGAGAGGAGTAAGGTTCCGGTCCTGGTATGGACTCCAAATGGAACCAATTAGAATGTATTTGTTCCTGGACATTTAGCAACCCTGTTTATATCCAAAATATCATTCTTTTAGAGGAGAGTAAATCATAGAACTTATTCCTGGCTGCAGACTGATCACTGATCATCAAAATTTATCGTTTTCTTATCGATTAACCTTGAGAGGTAGGAAAAAAGACGTAAAGTAACCAGGACCAAACTAACCAACCCTAGATTATAGTTGAAGTCCTGATTCGAACGCCAGTTCGGTATCTTTGACATAGCCCGAGAGGGCGCGCGAGCCTGTTTTTCTGAAAAGCACTGCTGTCACTTTTACCTGTAGTATTTACACATCCAACGACGTCACACTCCCAAGGTCTCCACACTGTGTAAAAAAATGGCACAACAGAACCTAGCAAAGATAACCGCAATATTACGTTATGAAATCTCTGAAGAAAATGAGTTGGCAACGTCTCGTTTGCTCCACGTGGACTTGACAAGAGCTGTCAGTTCGTAAAACGGACGCTATTGGTGGGAAAGGTTTGAGGGGAGGATACATTGGGCTCCACGTGGACTTGACATACGTTGTCAATGGGAAACTGATCCTTCGGAACTTTCTTTGAAGTGGCGTTCGAATCAGGACTTAAACTTTACATGCTCAGTCAACAAATCACCAAGAACTGCCGATCAAGACAGTGATGTTTAAATACGCCATCAATGTTCTTACCCTTGATAACTTGAGACCCTCTGGTATCCTCCGAAGGATGTATCCCATCGCTAGCCCGAAGAGGTAGGTCGTCGCTCTGTGCGTGGGGAGGATATAGGAGAAGTTGGCCGTGTCGAAGAGTTGTCTGACCCTGAAACAGGAAGCAGCAAACATAAATGATAATCTCCAAAAACATGGATGAGCAGTGTTACATAGGATGTGACGTAATCTTTTTGGAAGGAAAAACCGGATTGAATTACACAGTTGAAAACAATGAAAATAAATTGTTTAAGATTGTATATAGTATTGCGTTCCGCTCCTCATTTGTTCTCTTTTTACTCCTGCTGGGAACTTGTGTGAGGGACACAGCGGCATGGTGCATGTCAGCGGCATGGTGCATGTCGGCTCGCGGCAGCGGGAAGGGCATTTTTCAGCTGGCCTGTCAGATGTGGGCTTTTGTGTATTACATCAGTGTGCAAACGTATTTAATTATTGTACAGGGTGTACCAAAAGTCCCATTACCCTCCTTTGAATTGTAGACAAACCTGCAAAATGTTATTTTAACAGCATGCGTATGATGAGAGGATGGTATACCATTAAATCAGGCCAATGACCACTATTTACTCCAGAGAATCTGTGTGCACACCACCATTTTCATGGCACAGTATTATTCGCCACCAGGTGCGATGTAAAAATCCTCCGTACCATGGCTGGCGTGAGGGAAGCAAACGCACTGCGAACAGCTTGTTGAAGTTCCTCAGTTGTCTGATAACGATTATGGGAGACTTTCTGTTTGATGTGTCCTCATAGCGCATTATCACAAGATGTCAGATTTGGACTTTGGGGTGACCATTTTAGAGGTGCTGGTAAATTTGGCGATCCTCGCCCAATCCATTTGTCTCTGAACACATCATTGAGGTATTCTCTTAAAATGGTCACCTCGAAATCCAGATTTGACATCTTATGTTACGGAGGATTTCACATCGCACCTGGAGGCGAATAATACAGTGCCATGAAAATGGCGGTGTGCACACAGATCCTCTGGAGTAAATGGTGGTCATTGGTCTCATTTAATGTATACCATCCTCTCATCATGCGCATGCTGTTAAAATAACATTTTGCAGGTTTGTCTACAATTCAAAGGGTAGGGGGGTAATGGGACTTTTGGTACATCCTGTATAATGTCAAGTGCATTAAAGGACCTGTATGATATCCAAATACGTTGCTGTATCCGTTGTTCCAGCTGTATGGTAAGGTCTTTCAATATGGCGTCAGCGCCAGAGGTGTTAGCTTATTTTCATGGTACTACCTGGAAGGATTCTACAGATATAAATTAATTTAAGCAGTTGGTCAGATGCAAGCAACCTTTTCAGAATATGGACGGAAAGCTTCCTTCCAAGAAAAACAACAGTACACAGGAAAAACTGATTTGTTTGAATTAGCACAGCAAGTTTGGTTAAGCTTTGTGGTAATCATAAAGAAAAAAATTGGTAGCCTTTTCAAAATTTGAAAATTTTTCACTAAATGTTTTGGTAAGTAAACAAATGTGGACGGTTAGTAAAATAATTTCGTTCCGGTGAATAGTCGTCTATTTGAACTATAAACAAATGTTCCCGGTTACTAGAAGAATTTGTTGCTGTGCAGTCTAAGGCGCTGTGCTTTGGACTCCAACGACATGGGTTCGAGTCCGCCTGGGTTGAGTCTCCGGGTTCTCGGCCTGTGTATAGGACCGGTGGCAACCCACAATCGTGAGGAAATTGGGGAGCTACGAGTGAGTAGCGTAACCCGGTATCAGAAATCTCCTATAACGACTGGGGGTTCGACGTGCTGACCCCACGTCACCCCATTACCGGTTGAAGATCTCCACACCTCTAGGTAGGATTGTGGGAGGGAGACTGGCAGTCGAGAGATCGGCCTAGGCCCTTCAAGGGCTGTCGAGCCACCGGTTATTATTATTATTATTATTATTATTATTATTTAAAGTGGGATCCGAACCAGTATGTTCCTCCAGAAGGTATCGAAACCGGACTCTCTTGATTACAAAGTAACAACGTTACCACTGCACCATCCGGGAGGCTTCAAGTGTTGAACTTAATATAACAAGTTTTATTTTGAAGGACCGTACTGTACTGTACTTATGATGCTAACAATGACAATTTTTAAAGGAAATTAAATTTTTTAGCTTCACTAAAACCGAAGTTTAGAGTTCACTATAAACGACAGTTGTAATCCATTTGGGTCGAGACTATAAATTTAGTTTCACTATAGCAAAATGCTCACTTCAAACGAGTAACTACAGTTAAAATCAGTGGCGGCGATTAGGGGCGAGGGGGGCAGTTGCCCCCTCACTTTTGCTCCCGCCCAATGATAAACCTTATGTATCAAGGGAAAATAAACTGTTCTTGTTCCCCCCTCCCAAGTTTTGGAACCCAATATAGCCGCCACTGGTTAAAATACTTTCTTAAACTGAGCAACTACAAGTGTACCTTAACTGAAACCATTTTTCAGCACAGTTACTGTAACTAAGATACTCTCTGAAAGTAATCTTTCAGAACCCTGAAGAAGAGCGTGTATACAAACTGCTCTATTTTAATTTCTTCGCTCATCCACAGAACAATAAAAGAAGTGCGCAGTGCAAACGTTTAACAAGATAGCCTCAAGGTGAGCGAGTTTAAAAAAGACACCTTGAAGAAATATGCCCAAAAAAAGCTGGATGTTCGCATTGCTTGACCCGCGGTGTAGTTTAACCTGACCTTCCTCCACTAATACTTCTTCCTTCATTCATTCTTGTTACTCAAGTGTAAACAATTACTGTTTGTTTACTCTAAACTTGTTAAAAATTACCGTGATGAAAACAAGTAACTGAAAACGTTCAACATGCCTGCTTAAGTAAAGCAACAAATGATAGATGACAGCACCTGTACAATATTGTAAAATAGATAGGCGAGGATAATTGTTAAACAATATACAATAATGCTTCAGCAAAGTATTATAGTTAATTATATTTGTAAGAACTGACTAACCAATGTTACTAACTTGCAAAGCTAGTGGCGTCTCAGGTTCAAATCCTGAATAAGGCTCAAATACATTATGTTTTTATTTCGAAATATCAAAATAATTTCTTAATTCTTTTTAATAATATTTTTCTAGAATGGCTTGAGAAACATTCTAAATATATTGAAGAATCAAGTGGTATATTATTTATGAAATTTATTCTTAAAGCAAATCCTATATGGGAAGATTGATGGATCGGCGATATGATCGGTTAGTAAAGTCCTAAATGTTCCATTTGACTTTCCCATTAAATTCAGTGTTCTTTTTCCTGCTTTAGTGAAAATTCAGTTATTTTTTAACATTCTTTTCTTGCCATTTAAAGTGAAGACAACTCATAAAATATGTAATAATTAGATATCAAGGGTGATGTAGTGGTAATGCATTCTCCTTGTAATTAAAGGATTCCAGAGTTCCGATTCCTCTTGGATGCATACTCCACAACGGTTCCGAACTCACTTTAAACTGTAGGTCAAATTCTGATTAGCCTAATCAAGGGGTCTGGGTTCGATACCCAGTAGATGCACATAGTGGGTTGGATCCGACTTTAAACAGTAGGTCAGCCCCAATTATCCTTTCTGTGCTTAAAATGGACATAAACCAATCAAATCAATAAAACAAACTTGTGATATCTTGATGGAGAACAAAGGATAATACACATAAAAATAAAAATCTTTTCAAACAATCCACCTATTTTTGTTCGTAGTTTCATTCATGAACTATTTTAAACCTTCTCTGTGTACTCATTTATTATACTGTTATTTTGGAGCGTTAGATGGTAGATTAGTGTTTTTTTTTTTTAACCTTATGTCAGTAATGAAGCGAATTGAATTGTTTTAATGCATTAGAAGGAATTAAATGATAACCACATTATTGAGGATATACTTAATACTCTTCGAGTATGGCTCATTCTACGGGAAGCCATCAACACTAGGCAAGCAACCCGTTGCTCCCTCCAAAATAGGTGCTAGAGTTGAAGAGTAGTATCTTTGTGGATTAACCCTGACGAAGGCCGGCTGCGCATTAGAAAAGGGAGGGGGTACAGGCTGCATTAGCCAATGAGAGTCATTCTCGTCTTAGTCTGACCACCCAAACGACAAGGAGTTGAAAACTATGAAAACTTTTCTCTTTCTCTCTCTCTCTTTGCGCCTGCGCGTAGTAGGCAAGGCCACCCGCAAATATATAGTTCGTCGACTCTAACTATGATTTATAGTTTAACAGACTAACCGACTCTTTAACTTACTTTTCACCAGTCACATTATTCCAGAGCAATTAAGGTGAAATGAATTCCGGATAAATTAATAAAGAAAGTATTTTTTAAACAAAATCAGCATGTGTTAGCTAATTATTGCTGATAGAGCAATACAAATCACAATTCGTACAGAAGTTCTGAATATTCCGAGAAAATCGCACGTGCCAAGAAACTGTATTACATTTTGAATTATAACGTTATTACCCTGTATTTAAAGCAGAGAAATATAAAATGGGGAGAATTTCAATTTAAGAAAATACTTTTATAGTAACTCTAATTCAGCATATATAAATACTATTTTTATTGCTGTTAATGGAATGTTGATAATGATGAAAGTAAGAAACAATAACTGACTTACTTGACACCAAAGTGTATAAAATTCGAGAGCTCCATCTTTTGGACGATTGAGTAGCGTAGGATTGTTGAAAATGTGGACAGGGTCGCCAGTAGCCAGAAGCCCCTCTTTGGCCACCTCCAGAGGATGTAGACAAGGAACGGAGCCACCAAGAATTGCTGCATGTCAATTCCCAACTGGTGGGTGTGAGTCAGGCACTGGAAATAGAAAAGTTATGACTGTCACTTGGGAAAATAGTTCCTAACTACACTTATAATCATGGAAATTAGCTGTGAACGGATTTACAGTTGAACCTTAGTTATACGTATGTCAGGCGAAGAGTACGTGTAAATGAGAATTACTTACAAATCAGATTTAGATATCATGTCATATCATTATTAAAATACTATAATTGCATCTATTTTGAGGAACAAGATATGCGTAATACAGGTTATTTCTGTCATAAAATGGTATATTAACGAATGTAAAAGTTTGATTCTAAAATACATTACAATTGCCACTTTATTAGTGAACACTCTGATACTGAAATACTCCAGTAGACACAATAGTTTGTTTCATAGTTTTACTACCCAATAAAAATTCGTCTAAAATAGCATTTCTTTTATTAATGGCTGTGCAAAGTGAGGTATAAGCGATGCCTATATCTGCACTTATTTCAGTTTTATTTTTATGTGGATTAGCGTCCATTTCCCGTATAAATTTAACTTTCTCGTCAAGCGTGTAACTTTTCCTCTTTCTGTTGTCCGTGGCCAACCAGTAGCAACCGAAAACTGTCACTTCTGTGGCATTGTTGTAGCTTGGTTACGTACAAATCAACCATATATTATGAAAATTAGTATAACATCGAATTACGTATAAATGTATTAAGTACAAATAAGGTTTATTAACACATTTTTAAATTATATTTTGCCGGGACCTACAGTAATTTACGTATAAACAGAATTACGCAGAACTGAGTTACGTATAAAGCAGTCTAAACTGTATCTATCTTTATATTATGCTAAAATCAACCTAATTTTGTATATTTGCGAATTGTCACATGTATGCTAGGATCATGCAATTTTTAATTTACGTGTTTTACATATACCAGCTTATAGTACATATTTTACATATTTTTGACATATAATGTCTATATTTTCAAACATTTCCCGACATATTCTATATTTATGCTTTTACTACATTTTTCCTTTGTGTGTTAACAGCAAGGTTTTTCCATTCCTTTCATATTTCAACTGCGGATTTTGCCATTGACATTCTGCAAAGAGCACTGATATGCAGTCTGTAGAAAATGGAAGAGATGCGGAGATGAAAAATTGAGAAATGAGGGAACCCTGTAACGAACTATAGCTATGAAAAAGTTAAAGACTGAATCGATTCTAGAGAGCTGAGGGGGACACGCCATGGGCCAGATGGGACAGCAGTATTCTGTTCTTTGGGAAATGAATAATTTGAAGTATAAGGTGAGGGTTGAGATCAGGGTTTCTAATTCTAATTCTAATTCTAATGGGTTCTATTGTTTTCCGCAACAGGACCGGAATCTTATTTCTCGCACAATTTATATTCGGTCCAAGTTGAGTATTGTTTCATTTCAATACGGAACTTGGACCGGATTAAAATTGATCCGGGAAAAAGGTTCCTGGACAGTATTTTTGATTGATTGATTTAGTTTATTTTACTTCGCGTTTTGTGCCTCTTGGCTAATTTGCGAAGATGGGGATGAGTGATGAAATGATGAAATTTATGAATGGACATTCACAAACAACCAAACCCGACCGGGATTCGAACCCGGAACCCTTGGCGTCGCAGCGCGATGTGCTAACCACTCGGCCACAGGGTCGGGCTGGACCGTATTTAAAGTGATCCGAAAAAAAGGTTCCTGGACCGAATTTAAATATACTTTACAGACAAAAAGTTTATTTTATGGTCCAAAACTTAGTTACGCTTGCTGATTTTCTCTCCTGCACCGGAATTGATTTTTTTAAATTCCTGGACTTTTAATAACCATGGCTGAGATATCACTTATTTCAGTGGAAAGTGGACGAACATAGAACTCAAACAAGTTGTGAAACGTGTACTGTGAAAAAAGATGAATCGTTGCAGTGGAATTTCCACGTAAAGGATCCGACTTTCCAACGTGTTACGTTGGACGAGACTGGAGGAGTAGGCGGTTGTAAAGGTTCGCCTTCAAGATCCACAGCCAAGCTTTTATTTGGTGGCGAGGCTGACCTTCCGTATGCGAACTTGAGACACACGTGGCGCCTGCAGGCAAGACACAAAAGTGAAGGGGAAAAAACTCGCGCTGTGTGAATGTCCTCAGGAAGTGATCAACATCCCACTCCAGAAAATGTATCACTGCGTCTCGCAGAGAGTTGTGGGAATCACGATTGCGCCAAGTGAAAGGTACGAAAGTACGCAGAACAGTCTAGCCCAAGGTCAAATGCGCACATCATGACGGCAAGAGGGTAAGGTAATAGGTAAGAAGGATTCAGAAATAACACTAAAATCGAAGGACTATTTTCTTTTTTTTTTGTAATTGAGACGATGAAGAGTGAATAATCAGATGACATTGACGCGGTCGTCGTTGGACATGTAAATCCCTGTCTAATATATATTTTTTAAATTATGTATAATTAATCGAAATATTACTGATATAATAGATTTTGGTTTTGATATTTGAAAAGTTCATAGATATCCGTTGGCACTATGAAATTCTGGCGAAACATCAGAAGTTGGCGGAAGGTTCGGAGTCACGGCGACGATTGTGACGAAGGTTCACTTTTTACATTTCACCTGTACAAAAATGGGGCTTATGGAATATCTCAGTTTCCAGTCAGCAGATACACCTGGAATTTGGACAACTGAAGCGGCATGTTGAAAAAGATACCTGAATGTAATTTCAAGACGATCAACAGAATATCACGGACGTAAGATCAAATTGGTTGTAAAAAGGCAAAATCATGGACCAAGTACGAATCTGCATTTCGGGCGCCGGAGAGAAGGAAACTTAATCCCACTGTCCTAGCTGAGGACACGGGCTGCCCGCGTAGGAAGACAATGCACCGAGGGTGAACAAACCTTGCTGGTTCTAATCGAAATTTCAAACCAGGTATAAAACTGCAGAATCCCGAAGCATCGACACAGTTTCCCGCGGACTTTCGTAGTAAGAGCACTTCAGTGCTAAAGCTCAGTCGAACGTGCACTTAGTATTTTTCACAAACCAACAGCGTGTGGCTGACAGTGAGTTGTGATACGTGTGTACTTGCATCAATCGCTGGAGGACGTTAAGTGAGACTGTGATTCAGTGATATCATACGCGGTTCATTGTTTCGTGAACGGAGGACAATCTATAACCATGGCAGGCTAGGAGGAGTAAGAGAAGAGGGGATGTCAGGTTCCCAAGTCCCTAACGACGTCGCCACCACTATCGGGCGCGATTTGACTGCCAAACCCAGCCAACGCCAACAGAAACGACGAAGAGATGCCGGGGACGCTCGAGAGGAGGAGCAGAGAGCCGTCCCACCAGAGGAAGGCGACGTGCTAGAAACTCTAGTCGTCGGAGACCGACGTCGGAGTGAATAAGAGATAAACGATGCCAAGAAGGAATGAAAGTGCGAAGTGTCACCGTCGCAACTGACATCTAAATATATTTTTTGTGTGCGAGAGTTAGTAAGGTTTACGTAAACATACCCGTATCTGATTTTCCACAACCTGAGGGATTCATAGTAGGCTGATAAGTCTCATGCTCGCCGTAGAGGAATAAATGTAAGTAGATCCATTGAGAATAAACCGGGGAACTTAACAGGTATTCGTCTGTCGATTAATCTCCACGTACGAAGGTATTCTTTTCTTTTATCGCCCTACCACGAAAGACTAAGGCCATATTGACCCCACGAACTTCGACGTGACTCGGAATTCCGACCATAACTTTCGTGCCTTGTATTTGAGTATTGCTAGAAATAGGTAATTTTGTTTTTGTTTTTAATTTCTTTTAATGGTCAGCATTTAAGAAAGAAATGCGGTTATATTCTTTATTGCGTTAAATTCCATTGTAACTTGTCAAAGTGTGCTCCATAGTAAAGTAATCCGTCGCCCAGTTGTGTGAATAACTAATCGAGGGTTGACTGTTTAACCTTTATTGGTTGAGTAATGTGTGTTAAATTTACCCAGATCGCGAAAGTGATGTTTTTCTTTGTTATTGAGTTGTGATGTAATTGTCGTTCGCGCCGAGATTAATTGATATATTCCGGCAGCTGGAGTCTATATGAGTATTGCGTCACGCAGCAGAGTTGTAATGTTTTGAAAGGACGAGAAGGGGCATGTAGTGAATATCCCCGTCCGAGAAAACTTTTTAATTGATACTTGCTGTCTAAACGCGAAGGTTATTCTTGAACGAAAGGTTCAATCACGCCAACCGATTATTCTGACAACTATTTTTGTAGAGGGCTGGCGCATATTAATTGTAAGGAGCAGATATTAACGACCTAATTCAAGGAGTTGATGTTAAAAAAAAGGGTATATTGATGAAATATAAGTCTTGCATGTATAATTTTATTTTGAATATACCCCAGGGAATGAATGAGTGTACGAATGGATGAGTACTTCAGGGAGAGCTGTACTGTGTTTTTGTATTGATCTGTTAGAATAATATACATACATCTTTACTGTTTGTACGCGTCATCATTTGTTGTTTCCAGGTACCAGCAATGGTCAGGTACAATGCAATCTGTTATTTTCTTGGTGTCCCGAAAGGTGTTAGGCATAATTAGGCATTACGTCCTCGGCTCGCACTGAATGAGCAACATCATCGTCCTGAACACAAACTTAAAACCTGGATCGATCTGCTCACGCATGAACGGCATTTTTTTCCCTGCTAAGTAGTGCGTGGTAACATTTATGAAAGAACACTTACAAAGAAAGCCCAAATCCAAGCCAGGACTATTTTTTGAGTTGACTTTATTGTTTTTAAGTTCATTTTATTCATAGATCGGCGAATCGGGACTGGGCCTAAAATTTAAAGTGGGATCCGAGTTACTATGTTCCTCCATCGGGTATTGAACTCTAGACCCCTTGATTACAAGGCAACGGCGTTATCACTACGCCATCGGGGAGGCAGATTAATTGTGCCCTTTACTTGGGCATATTTTGTGAATGGCAATTACATTTTGTGAACCTTATTTTAATCTATTCAACTCTAGGCACATTTTGTGTGAATTTAAATATAAGACTTCGTTCTCGACAGTGGTGACGCTAAAATAGGGCCAGGGGGCCGTGTCCACCAGTTTTAGGAACAATATACTTGGAGCCAATAATATACGCATATTATATCTTGTTGGATGTCCTCAAACACTGAGATCCTATGCATATCCATATCCACGATGGGAAATCTCATTGACGTCCAATGGATGTCCAGGATTGGATATCAATGGATCTAATATGCACATTATGGATACCCTTTGGATATTTGTGGTCTGTAGGTGATTGTTTTCCCAGGAATATCTTGACCTCTATCATTCTCTGAATGTTGAAGCACTAAGAATTTCTTTTACCTTCCTTTATGTAAGTCACCCTAGCCTAAGCACGGTGGCAATAGAAAATAAAATACGTTTTCACATTTTCGGCTGCACAGACGTTTCCATTAATTTCTGTAGCTTCTGGAAAGATGTGATAGTAATGATTTTTCATCAATAAGAAAGAACTTTAGTTGCTAGATGAACCTGTTAACACTTACCATGTTTTCGAATCCGTAATAATTGTGAACGTACAATAAATTCCTCCACATGTATTTCTGGCACAGATCAGAATACTGCTTGACCACTACATTCCACTGAGGGCCGGTTCCAAGATGATTGGTGAGATAGGTGCAGAACAATATCACAGCCAAAAGGTTTGGTGTCAGTCTGCAATAAAGAAGAAAATATACTTTACGTTGCATGATGAAATGTTTTCACGGTCTTTTCTGCATATACTACATAAAGTGCATGATCGAAAGGACAGTCTGAAATCTGGGGATTATTTTTTCCATATGTTGGCAACACTGCATGGTAAAATGTCCCGACGGTCTTCTCGTACATCCAACCCACCAAGTGTATTTTCGAAAGGCAACCAAAAATGATCTGCAATCTGGGCATATTTTCCTTATGTTGGCAACACAGTATGGTAAAATATTCCGACGATTTTGTATTTTCGAAACAAGACAAAAATTACCTGTAATCTGGGGATTATATTTTCCATACATTGGCAACACTACTTGTCTGTACCAAGTAAGTTCCTGGCGTGTTATGGTGTGCTCAGTACAGCAAATACCAACATAAGGGACCACTTATTACTGTAATATTTCGCTGTATATTTGCACCATACACTTGATTTCATTTGTTTTATATTTCTTCGTTTTGTGCCACTTTTGGCTAATTTGCGAGGATGGGGATGAGTGATGATATGATGAAATTGATGAATGGACACTCACAAACATCCATGCCCAGGCCAGGAGTCGAACCCGGGACCCCTGGTATCGTAGCGCAAAGAAGACTCGAGAATGTAGGCAGAAGCAGTGCTGAAATTCAGCCATTCACGTCAGCAGGTGATTTGATATAAACAAGCAATGTTACCAACACATGAACAAATAATTCCCAAAGTGCTTATCATTTCTGTCCCTTCCTCGAAGTTATCTAACTTCATGTAAACTTGCAAAAACCATAAATAAGAATGCGTTCACGTGCCCCCCCCCCCCCCTATCAGCCCCCACTCAGCAAGCAGAAATTCCCATAATTACACCCTGCCAGGCTAAAAGAGGTCTTCAATTACGATTGAATTTTCCATACCTGTTTGGAATCATGCGAACATACCATCATCACCCGAGGACGCCCGTTCAAGCGTGTGGGATTTTCACAATACGTGTACTCGTTTTGGAGAGGGAAGGGGGAGTACTTATTAAAAAGTGTCCTCCGGCTGTCGTATCAAACGCAATAGGTGTTAGATATAGGCTTCTTGGTTTCTCTATTTTCCTTGCTTTACATATCGTAGTTCTCTATCATTTTAGACCTATCGCTACCATGAGGATGCATGATGACCAGAATAAATTGATGAAGGGACTCTCACAAAAGTACAGACACGCCTTGCACGGAACTCAAACCCGGAAACTTTGACCTCCGTCGCGGAGTGGTTATCGCAGCATGCTACGACGGCGGGAGTTCCGGGTTTGAATCCCCGGGTATGGGTGTTCTTTGTGTCCCCATCTGGTCATCATACACCAGTACTGGACTTACAGTTTAAACTGGGACACGAACCACTACGTGCCTCCACTGTAGGTATCAAACCTGGGACTGCTTGAAATGACATTATCACTACGCCATCAGGGAGACCCTACTTTATTATTACGATAAATAAAATAAATCACCTATCTACAAATAACGTGATAGATATTCTCTTGGGATGTCTGAATATGTCATGTAATGTGATTTTAGTTTTCATGTATCATACGTTATAATATATCAGTGTCTTCGCGTCGTCTCGATTTTACAGAAGTCTGTCTCGCTCTGGCTACCGTCTTGACATTGTGGAAAAATCTGGTGTCATTTCGACAATTCCGTAAGGATCTGGTCTCGTCTAGACAAGTCCGTAAAAATCTGGTCTCGTCTCGACAGTTCCGGAAGAATCCGGTCTCGTCTCGACAGTTCCGGAAGAATCCGGTCTCGTCTCGACAGTTCCGGAAGAATCCGGTCTCGTCTCGACAGTTCCGGAAGAATCCGGTCTCGTCTCGACAGTTCCGGAAGAATCCGGTCTCGTCTCGACAGTTCCGGAAGAATCCGGTCTCGTCTCGACAGTTCCGGAAGAATCCGGTCTCGTCTCGACAGTTCCGGAAAAAACCGGTCTCGTCTCGACAGTTCCGGAAGAATCCGATCTCGTCTCGACAGTTCCGGAAGAATCCGGTCTCGTCTCGACAGTTCCTGAAGAATCCGGTCTAGTCTCGACAGTTCCGGAAGAATCTGGTCTCGTCTCGACAGTTCCGGAAGAATCCGGTCTCGTCTCGACAGTTCTGGAAGAATCCGATGTCGTCTCGACAGTTCCGCAAGATTCCGGTCTCGTCTCGACAGTTCCGGAAGAATCCGGTCTCGTCTCGACAGTTCAGGCAGAATCCTGTCTATCCTCTTCTGCCATCATCCGCAGATGAAGTGTGGGTGTGCCTATAACGGAAACCCGTGTTCCAGATATTACGTGAATGAGATATATGTTTCCAACCCACCTGAATACTAAACAACATGTTAACCTTGTCGCTCGTAAGAATGAATTCTATTCCAGTCTTGATAGATGCAATTTCGCGTGCACGCCCTGTTGCAATAATACAACTCGATAAACAAAGTACGATGTTTGACCACGCGGATAGCTTTGGAACAATGCTCTTGTACGCGTAAATAGACACAAGTTTACGCAACGCACTGTGAGCTGGATGAACGAGAATTGAACGTCAAGTTAAAATCAAATATATTTGAACGGTAACACTGTTAAACCTTGTTTTCATGTTAATAAAACATTAAAATGCTGACCAAGGCTAACTTTTATAGTATAAAAAAAAACATACATAAAAACGTAACGTTTCCACCTTGATACGCACCCAGTTATTGTATCATTTTAAGTGTTTGATATGTTTAAAATGTTAATTGTCAATTATGACGTAATTTGTTTTGTTCAATTGGGTAGTCTTTTATGGTTATGGACTAACCTTAGAACATTCGATTGTGAGTTGTTAGGAGAGAGAGATTATTATGGAGGTTGCTGGAATAATGGACGTGATTTTGGAAATGTGAATGTGATAATTTGTGTAGTGAAGAACAATTATGAATTTAATACAATTTTGTTTCTAATAAGGAGTTTAATTGCGAGTGCAAGTTGGTAATGTTTACGTAAGCATATCCTTATCTGATTTCCCACAACCTGAGGGCTTCATAGTAGGCTTATAAGTCTCAGGCTCGCCGTCGAGGAATAACAGTAAGTAGATCCATTGAGACTAAACCGGGGAACGTAGCAACCTTCTAACAGGGTCTTCTTCAGACGAATATTAAGAAAAAAAATTGTGAATATTCGTGATTTTTGTGCATTTATTGTGAATATTCGTCTGAAGAAGACCCTGATAGATGGTGGAAGGTTACGTTTTTATGTATATTTTTATTTATACTATAAAAGTTTGCCTTGCCAGCATTTTAATGTTTTATTCAAATATATTTAAAAATGAACATTAGCTCAACAGATCTGGTCCACTCAGTACCGGATGAACCCGGATGAACGACAATCATTTACAGATTTTAGCAGAACGTTTCTTACCACTACTTTGCCACTGCTCATAGACTATGCCGGATGAACGTCAAGCATTTACAGATTTTAGCAGAACGTTCGTTCTTACCACTACTTTGCCACTGCTCATAGACTATACCGGATGAACGAAAAGCATTTACAGATTTTAGCGGAACGTTCGTCCTTACCACTACTTTGCCACTGTTCATAGACTATACTGGATGCACCCGGATGAACGACATGCATTTAAAAATTTTAGCGGAACGCTCGCCCTTACCACTACTTTGCCACTGCTCATAGACTATATCCAGGATGAACCTGGATGATCGACAAGCATTTACAGATTTTAGTAGAACGTTCGTTCTTACAACTACTTTGCCACTGCTCATAGACTATATCGGATGAACGACAAACATTTACAGATTTTAACGGAACGTTCGTCCTTCCCACTACTTTGCCACTGCTTATAGACTATATCGGATGAACGACAAACATTTACAGATTTTAACGGAACGTTCGTCCTTACCACTACTTTGCCACTGTTCATAGACTATACCGGATGAACTCGGAAGAACGACAAGCATTTACAGATTTTACAAAAAATTTCCCAAAGCATCCTTCCAGCTATCTCATTGTCACCATGTTAAACTATAGAAGCATCCCCCCAGGTAACATTTTCCACTTCAAGCGCAGGTTGATGGCATACGTATATCCGAAATTCACTCCTAGTCATAAAGGCGAAAAAAGCTAACCAAGACAATCTAGAAACGTACAGAGCGTGAGCATAGAACACTGAAGGATAACTACACAGAGAGACATCCACAAACAAGAATGACAGAAACCTCACCACATTCCACCAAGAATTGTAGTACCTCTAGCATGAATGGCAATATTTACCTTACATATCTGTTGAAGTATTTGCTGAAGATGTTGATCTTTTTCTTCTTGTCCAGCTCTTTGGTGAAGTTGTATGATGTTAAGAGGCCACTTAAGAATATGAAACTGTCGGTATACAAGATGGCGCTTCTCAGAATGGACGTCCAAGCACCGCTAGTTAAATGCTGAAAGACAAGACAAATTCATGGAACTTCTTCGATAACTGTAGATATACATATAGACAAACATACAATATTAGAAAACTTCTTAAAGTACAAATAACTGTCTGGTATAGTCATTTTAAAAAATCTCTCTTAGATATTATATTATATTCTCTTTAGATAGCCTATGAAGAATTCCTCAACACCGTAGGTAGAGGTGAGACGATGGAGATTACCGCTTTGCCCTAGAAATAGAGGTAACTAGAGTAAGTTATCCCTATTTTTGGGAGGAGTAGTAATCTCCCTTGTCCCTTCTCCACCTACAATGTGCCCAGTGTCTGGGCTTGCCAGAAAGTAAGTCCTGCCAGTGCTCGCAGTGGGAACTGTTAGCTCGGGGGATGCTACTACATTTTAATATGGAGATATCGCGTCAGATGGGGAGACTTTTCCTGCGTATTTTTTTTAAGCTGGGGTATGCCATCCCCTCCATTTCGAGTAGTGAGTCCTGCGAGAAAATGAAATGTGTAAACTGGCTAGAGTTTTCAAAGTTGATGAAAATATATTCTATTTTCTACCATTCTTGTATAATTCAGACCAACAGATAAATACCACCAAGTCGGCAGAAATCTCATTTGTATAATCTTACTATAACAGATAGTACGCAATATCAATTTAATAACAACTGCATGCAGAAGGGATATATCGTAGCTTGGGTCTTGGAGGTTTAACCCGCAGGCTAAGTCGGTTGTCGTTGAGGAGACACGTTTCAGCATTATAGAAAAAAGAAATTCCTTTCATAAAAGTTTTCCTATTTTAAAATTCTAATCAAAACCTTAACAATTTTTATGAATCTACACGAAACTACACAAAAACTACCCCCAAAAGCTAAAAATATAGCAGAATTAATTAAAACTAATTTATATAATATATTGTAAAGAGATTTACATAGATACATGACAATTCTTCTCGATCTGTGTTTAACTGTTTAACAATATTATTCTAACTTAATTCTACAATATGAACTAGTACTACATTATCTTTCGTTAAGATATAAAAATATGTTTACTGTAATAGAGTGAGTTATGTTCTCTGACCGCATACAATATTAATAAAACAATAAAAGGCAACCTCAATTTTCAGTTTGGGGAGCTGATTGGAATATTGGGGATGAACGATTATTATACATGAAAAGACAAACTCATAAAATCCTAATAGGGATTCGAACCCAGAATCTTTGAAGACTAGAGGGATCAAAAGCATCAGTCGTGCACAGAGGTGGCAGAATTCGCATTGGTAGCGAAAGTGAAGGCTCGCAGTGATGCGTGCTACTGAAACTATCACGGTACATCTTCTACTGGGAAGAAAAAAAGAAAAGAGAAAATAAGATGGCGAAGAAAAGACATTATGAAAATAAGACAAAAAAACTCAACGCTCTGATCTTCCGGTTCGTGCTGGAGTCAATATGGGTGAAAGTGGGCACGTGTAGTGAGACGACTTTCGGTTTTCTTTATTCTGGATGGAAAAAAATCATTGCTGGAAGCGTCCCAGTCACGTTTGCATATTATGTAACACGACGAAGCCTCATCGGTGCCTCTGGAAATCAAAGGGAAGATATTGCTGTGTTATTGTGTGTCGGAGTTGGGGAAATTTTTCGAAAAGGTAATGTGTTACAGTTACCGTTATTTTGCTTACAAACGTAAGGCATTGCCATTACGTTGATTCCAAAAGTAACACGTTGATGTTACGTTGCTTCCAATAGTAACATGTTACCGTTACGTTGCTTAGAAAAGTAACGCTATACTGTTACTCTCTTAAAATGTAACATGTAACAGTTTTTTTTCTTCCAAAAGTAACGCGTTCCCGTTGCATTACTTCCAAAAGTGTCATGCCGTTGTTACGATGATTCTAAAAGCAATTGTTGCCGTTACGTTGCTTCCAAAAGTAACGCGTTGCCGATACGTTGCATCCAAAAGTAACGCGTTGCCGTTACGTTGCATCCAAAAGTAACGTGTTGCCGTTGCGTTGCTTCCGAAAGTAACACGTTGATGTTACGTTGCTTCGAAAAGTAACGCGTTGCCGTTTCTTTGCTTCCAAAAGTAACGTGTTTCCGTTACGTTGATTCCGAAAGTAACGTGTTGCCGTTACGTTGCATCCAATAGTAACACGTTGCTGTTACGTTGCTTCCTAAACTAACACGTTACCGTTACGTTACTTCCAAAAGCAACGTGTTGCCGTCACGTTGCATCCAAAAGTAACGTGTTGCCGTTACGTTGCTTCCAAAAGTAACGTGTTGCCGTTACGTTGCTTCCAAAAGTAACGTGTTGCCGTTACGTTGTTTAAAAAAGTAACGTTTTGCAGTTACGTTGCTTCCAAAAGTAACGCGTTGCCGTTACGTTGCTTCCAAAAGTAACGTATTGCCGTTACGTTGCATCCAAAAGTAACGTGTTGCCGTTACGTTGCTTCCAAAAGTAACGCGTTGCCATTACGTTTCTTCCAAAAAGCAAGAAAGAACTGTACAAATTTTGTATGAAGTACATGAACATTTATTGCCAATAAGAATTGGACACTTACGTACATCATGAAATACTGGCTTCCCTGCAACGTGTTGTGTGTGTTGCCTAACTCCACGGAGATGAGCCGACTTGAATAGCTACTTTTCAATGGGAAGTTTTGCTATCGCCTTAGAGTTAAGCAACACACTTTTTTTTTTTTTTGATTTGATTTAGTTTATTTTACTTCGCGTTTTGTGCCTCTTGGCTAATTTGCGAAGATGGGGATGAGTGATGAAATGATGAAATTGATGAATGGACATTCACAAACAACCAAACCCGACCGGGATTCGAACCCGGGATCCTTGGCGTCGCAGCGCGATGTGCTAACCACTCGTCCACAGGGTCGGGCAGTTAAGCAACACACAAAATGCATTGCAGGGAAGGCATTATTTCACGATCTAGGTGCGCCGTTTTTATTGCCGCTGACTGTACAACATCCGTTGATAGGAAAACTTCGATATTGGGGTAAACGTAGCACGAGCACGGTGCTGATCAGATCATCACTACAAATGGCCGACAATGTGATTGTGTGGGGCCCTACATCTACATCTCTCCACAAGTCCTCACTAACTAACTTACTCTCTAGCCTTCTTAAACACGAAGGTTTATGGCTACAGCAACATAAACTTTCCATCTCTCCCTTTCCTGTGCAAGATCAATCCAATCTTTTCCATCCTTACCGATTTCCTTCAGGTCCATTTACGTGGGCGAGGTTCAGCCTGAGGCTGTTCTGCCACCTAACCTGTGCCATAGATTACTCTTATCCACATGTGGTTACAGTATTAATACAGTATACAATAAAATGTATACAGTAAGATCCTGGCCTGGATGTTTGTGAGTGTCCATTCATTAATCTAATTATATCATCACTCATTACCAATTTCACGATTAGCCAGAAGTGGCAGAAAATACAAGAAACATAAACCAATTCAATAAGGGTTGCGTGATTCCTTTGGAAACAAGTAACGGTAGCGCGTTTCCATTGGAAGCAACGTAACGGTATCGCGTTTCCTTTTGAAGCAACGTAACGGTAGCGCGTTTCCTTTGGAAGCAACGTAACGGTAGCGCGTTTCCTTTGAAAGCAACGTAACGGTAGCGCGTTTCCATTGGAAGCAACGTAATAGTAGCGCGTTTCCTATGGAAACAACGTAACGGTAGCGTGTTTCCTTTGGGAACAACGTAACGGTAGCGCGTTTCCTTTTGAAGTAACGTAACGGTAGCTCGTTCCCTTTTGAAGCAACGTAACGGTAGCTCGTTCCCTTTTGAAGCAACGTAACGGTAGCGTGTTTCCTTTTGAAGCAACGTAACGGTAGCACGTTTACTTTGGAAACAACGTAACGGTAGCGTGTTTCCTTTGGAAACTACGTAACGGTAGCGCTTTTCCCTTGGAAGCAAAGTAACGGTAGCGCGTTTCCTTTGGAAGCAACGTAATGGTAGCGCGTTTCCTTTTGAAACAACGTAACGGTAGCTCGTTTCCTTAAAAATAAAAATAAAATAATTAATGAAAGAAAAAATATGTAGACAAAATACATAATATAAACGTACAAGTAACATCGTAGTATTTGAACACAATATCTGCTCTGCTAAAAGAAAATTCTTTACTTCATTACTGAAAGATTCTATTCTAAATAAACTCGACATGCTCTTAGGTAGGGCACTCCATATTTTTGCAGCAAAATATAAAGACGACAACTGATATGCCTGTGTGTTGCAGAGTGGAAGGTTAAATTTGAAATTATTTCTTGTATGGTCTTGGCCTTCCTACCATCCTACCATGGTCTCTTACCATCAGGTTTCCCAGCAAGAATCCTGTAAACTCTTATTTCCTCTCCCACTCGTGTCACATAAGCTACCCACATACGTCTTCTTGATTTAATTATTCTAATAAAAATTCGCACTGCATTCTGTTATTATCTACACGATATGTCTTGCGCTTTTCTCTTACACATAAAGAGTTAACATTACATCATTGTACACGTTATTTAATAGATAAAGAAATTGACAAAATGGATTCAGTTTCAGTTATATGACTATCCGAGTCACGTGCCTTGACATTCAGGTACTGGACACCAAAAGGAAAAGAAAATGCCGTTCCGGGACAAACAAGAATTTCAGTCCGTAACAGGTTGCGAAGTCCTTGACATTGTTTGCAAAAAAGTAATGTGGCTGCTTAACTTTCATCTCGTCTTCTCTTATGAAAGCTTTCCTTTTCCTAAGGTTAAGGACAACAGGAGGGAAGAATGGGATATCCAGGCAATTGAAGTTAAGAAATTTATGGCCTGCTTTTTTATACAGTGACAATAGAACCGGAAGTGTTTTGGTTAAATTGGACAGTGGCGTAGCGTTATAGTACGCCCGTACGCCCGGCGTTCCCAGATTTAAAATTTCAAAAATGCTAAAATGCTGTGATTATAAAGTAAAACGTGACTAATTTCAAATATGTTTGACCTTCATGGCATTATAATAGCTATTTTTCGCGATCCGCTTGCAACGCTCCACTCTCAACACTCGTTCTAGCATCTCTTTTCAATGCCTTTCCCGGCCAGACGCCGAGCAGGTTCGGCGTACAGGACTCCTATATTCCTTGCTGCCTTTATGGAGGGAAAGCTTCCATTTCTACAGCATGCGCGTAAATGGGCTCTCTTACGCTGGCGTACGAGAGGTCTACCGTGATTGGTTCATGTGACCCTTCCTGCCTTCTGAAGCAGACGACAGCGGTAAAATTCCTACCCGGTTCTTTGCTCTTCGCGCTCATGCAACTCGTGGTATGTGATGCTACAATACTCAATATTGACTGACGTAACTTTACCAATCTCAAATATACTGCTTCTTAATGGCCACTGCATTGTATGATTTATCGCACGAACAGCGATGTGCATTAGAAACTAAAAGATCAACACAGTTTTTGTGAGGTAAGTTGGTGAAGTCCTCGTGGTAGAAATTCAGCCTGTTGCAGCTCTACCACTTAACCCGCAAAACTATTAATTTTTTTAATTGTATTTTTTCGTTATTATCTAACTGCTTAATATTGTGTCAATGGAAATGTTTAGCATTCATTTGAAAACTCTTAACATCGAATGGTCTCTGAGAAAATTATTTTAAAATGTTTATCAGCATTCTCAAGATGTAATAAACAGTGGTCTGAATTACTAATCGGCACTGTTACGTCAGTAGAGTGTACGATATTTGGATCATCCACTCTGCTTTGCACAGTGCGCCAAGACGACAGAGGTCCCTGGTTCGAATCCCAGCGTGAGCACGGGTGTTCTTTGTCAGTGTCCCTTCATCAATATCATCACTCATATATATTCGCGATTAACCAAAAGTGGTAGAAAAGCGAAGTAAAATAAACCAAATCAATGAGTAGTTGGATCAACCACAACAATGACGTCTGCTGTTGTTCAAAGGCGCTTGTGATTCAGGTAGGTTTTCTAATGACTTGCGTCATGCAGAAAGGTATAAAACACCAGAGTTCAAAACATTTGTGGCATAGTGAGGCATCTAATTGTCTAGCTAAAAATGCATGGATGATGTTTTATTGAAAACCCAGCAGACTTCAGGCAAATAAACAATACCTGTGGCGACTAATACCATAAGTAAATTATTAAGCAAGAAAGGGCCGACCGTTCCTTCGGACTTGGCGTTCCCACCCGAAATGCCCATGCTACGCCACTGAAATTGGACAAATCTATTCTCTTTCTTCCTCTTCTACGTTGTGGCCCTATCCAAGAATTAGTTTTGTTTGGCCAGATGTCCTGAACGAATGGAATCCGACGTCATCGTGGTGAAAATTACATCGCCGACCTCAGTGCCGGAGTGGTTAGCACGGCGCTACGTTGGCAGGGGTCGCGGGTTCGGGTCTGGGCATGGGTGTTCTTTGCGAGTGTCCCTCTTCATCATTTCGTCACTAATCTTCATCGTTGTGGTTAGCTAAAACTGACAGAAAAGCTAAGTAAAATGAACCAAATCAAGCCTGGACTCAGGTACGTTTCTAAACACAACGCCTTTTGTATATACTTTGTCAATCAGATGGAAAATCAGAATTTGGTTTGGGTTAATTTTTCTGGCCAGGGTTGTGAAAGTTCCAGGAATTTTCAATAAATTCAATTCCGGTCCAGGAGAGAAAATCAGCAAGCGTAAATGGGTTCTGGACCGTAAAGAACCTTTTTTATTTAAAGAATTTCAATTCTGTTTAGGAACCTTTTTTACGATCATTAAATATTCGGTCCAGGAGTCTTTTCTTTTTTCAATGAAACAATACGGAACTTGGACCGAATTTAAATTGTGATTCCGGTCCTGTTGCGGAACCCATTACAATTTATGGGTTCCTGAACCTTTAACATCACTGCTTTGGGAAAGATGAGGATGAGTGATGAAGAGACACTTACAAATAACACTCGTGCCCAGGTCGGGATTCTAACCAGAGACCTCCGGAGTAGTAACGCCCTATTCTATCCACTCCGCCACGAAGGTCGACAGTAATCAGAAATCAAATTACCATTATTTTTTGATGTATTGGATATCGTGTTGAACCGTCATCGGTACAGCCAACGGCCAAAATAACGGTAGGCAAATTGTCCACCACTATTTTCATTACTTTTTTATTCCACGGTACATCCTGTGTTGTTTTAAGGAATGAAACTATGTTGGTTCGAAACAGGCATTGTTCTCTGCATATTGACGTCATTATTTCAATTCATTGTCGTCACACTGTGTAATACAGACCGAATGAAAATGGTGGTGGACAACTCGCCTACTGTTTCTTTTGCCGTTGGGTGTACTATCCTATAAATATGAAGAGAAGAACAGCTCTTGCAACTCACCAGCGCCATGTCAGTCCTGTTCGAGTAGGGGAGGTAGTACATCGCCATGGCCTTGTGGGAAACCAACAGCCCTAAGGCGTTCAGGAACCTGAAACCGTGGATGTAAGGCATCTCGTCCGGGTTAGCCTCCGTGTCCATCAGCTTCTTGTAGTTCTTCTTGAGTGAGAAGGCCAAGCACATCCTCAGAGGAGTATCTGGAAGAGAATGAAAAGAGAAATGACTTGCTGAAAAGTATGAGTGATGTTGTTGGTGAGAAGTGGGAAAGTTACTGATAACTGGAGATAGAGAAAGAGGAATTTGTCGATTGCAACTGAAAAGTTACCAGATTATAACCAGGGAACGACCAGATTATAAACAAGAAATGACCAGATCAAAACCAGAAATTGGTCATATTGTAGCCAGAAAATGGTCAGATTACGAGCAGGAATGGCTAGATTAGGAGCAGGAATGTCTAAATCAGGAGCAGGAATGTCTAAATCAGGAGCAGGAATGTCTAAATCAGGAGCAGGAATGGCTAGATTAGGAGCAGGAATGGCTAGATTAGGAGCAGGAATGTCTAAATCACGAGCAGGAATGTCTATATCAGGAGCAGGAATGTCTAAATCAGGAGTAGGAATGTCTAAATCACGAGCAGGAATGTCTATATCAGGAGCAGGAATGTCTAAATCAGGAGTAGGAATGTCTAAATCAGGAGCAGGAATGGCTAGATTAGGAGCAGGAATGTCTAAATCAGGAGCAGGAATGGCTAGATTAGGAGCAGGAATGTCTAAATCAGGAGCAGGAATGGCTAGATTAGGAGCAGGAATGTCTATATCAGGAGCAGGAATGGCTAGATTAGGAGCAGGAATGTCTAAATCAGGAGAAGGAATGTCTAAATCAGGAACAGGAATGGCTAGATTAGGAGCAAAAAATGGCCAGATTAGGAGCAAGAGGGCCTAAATTAGGAGCAGAAAATTAGCAGGTTATCAGCTTTAACCATAAAAGTTTCTTTGCAAATCTAGTTTCCTTTAGCCTACTTTATGCGCAGATAAAGGGATCTCGGGTTCGATACACGGTGGAGACATATGACACAGTGATTGAGATCCCACTTTACACTTTAGGTTCAGTTGTTCAGTCCCAATTAGCCAAATTAGGCTAATTTTATTTGAGCATAAAATTAACTAAAACATATCTCAATGAATTCTCAACCACTGTGTAACTGGGACATCTTTTTACAAATCATAGAGATTTTGCCATACTCGAACCAGAACGATATCAGATGGTAAGCGGAAAGTTCACATATATATTTAAGTATGTACATAAATTTCCAAGAATTAGACATAATGTAAACTTTTATATTAATTTACAACATTTCGCATTTATATCCCCTTCTTGTCATCAAGTTAAATAATTTATAAACATTTTCTCCATAATATATACAAAATCTGATATTCATCCTAAAACACTACTTTGTGTCAAGTTAATGTGCTAAAAATTTGCAAATATCAATTAAAAATAATCCTAATTTATCTCGCGCCATCTCCCGTCCGATATATAATAACACTTTTCGTAATTTAGTAACTTAGGTCAAATTCTGACAGAAATGAAGTGCATAATTTTAGGGGAAAATAAATAAAGGGGGATTTCCCCCCCCCCCGGCAAAAGAAAATTATTTTTATCCCTGCTAGAGATGTTTTAACACCCTCAAAGAAAATGGAATTTAAAGCATATACGTACTATACCATTTTATAACCATGTAACGAACACAACTTAAAAATCATTCGTGTCCATTAATGTTGCAGTCATCAAAGATTCCCCTGTCGAAAAGTATGCAGCCTCGTGGATTAAGGAAATATACCATTCTGAAACTGACCAACCTCATCGAGCCGAGACAAGAGTAAGCTTCTTTCCACATATGTTTGTTTTCATGGGCTAGTGCTGATATTTAACATGCATTAGAGTTCACAAGAATCTTGTAGGCAGGTTAGCTGAAAGTTAAGTTTGAACTTGGAAATGAAAATTTGGTCAATTTTTCGGTGTTACTAGTTCGATAGCTATTTTTGTACAGGGTGTTCGGTTCAAACCTTCCACATTTCAATTTATCATTGCTGAAAGGTTATGAAACGTAATGGAATGCTAGTGGTACGTCTCAACCTTAAAAGTCAGTATGGGTTAAATGGAGCGCGGCGTTGCCAGATCAACAAACAGAGAAGCATAGAGTTGCTGTTAATCGCTAATGATTGCGACAAATTTACTTCCTTAATATCGTATAGGAAATCTTCAAAATCTATGTATTTGATGCATTCAAAAAAAAAACTATAGTTACCTCAAGATTTGCATGTAAATGTTTATATTTCGACGTACCTATTTACTATTTTACATTTGCATTATATGTGTAATACACGCAACTATTGTTACTTCTTTCGTTGAATGTTGTATCCTTTACATAAACAGAATTAAATAAATACAAAAACAAACATTAAGATATATTTTTCCGGAAAATAAAGCACACTGCACTTCCTACGAACCGGGGCACCTGCCTGCAATTGAATTGTAACCTTGGTGGCGCGCAATGAATTTCTTACGCGAGACAGCCCGCATAAACAAACTACGATTGCGGAATAAATAACGGTGCTGTGGAGTAGGGATGGCCAAACGGATCCGGATCCGAAAAATCCGGATCCATTCGGATCCGGATCCGGATCCAAAAGTTACGGATCTGGATCCGGATCCGAAAATTCCGGATCCGGATCCGGGTCTGAAAATTTCGGATCTGGATCCGGATCCGAAAGTTCCGGATCTGGATCCGGATTCAGATCCGAGAGTTCCGGATCCGGGTCTGAAAGTTTCGGATCTGGATCCGGATCCCAGGGTTCCGGATCCGAAAATTTCGGATCCGGGTCCGAAAGTTTCGGATCTGGATCCATATCCGAAAATCCGGATCCGGAACCGAGAGTTTCGTATCTCAATCCCATTATAATATTACCACACATTAAAAGGTATTATGATCTTCGATTACAAAGAAATTTTTCGTTAGTCCTACAAGAATTTTTTCCAAGTGTTGTTCCTAAAATACTTTGCTACGCATCGGCTAACACACTCGTGCACAAATGTCCGAGGTGATTTTGTAAATGCCATTGAAACGAATATGTATTCATTCGAATGTATTGGAAATGAAAACACACATAAATGTGAGACATTCCATTCCAGGATGAAACCTTTAACACATATAACAAGATGGAAATGTTATACAAAAATTATACAATTGTTCTACAGTTACAGTTTTACAAATTAAAATAAAACATTATAATATATGCAGTGTTAAATAATTACAAAGTGTAAGACTAACAAGGGAGGTTATCTAAGTGTCCCCCTCCGATTTCCATGAAACTTGGCAGTATAGTGGAGCCCAAAGGAAGAATTAGGTGTTTTTTTGTTTCAGCTAAAAAAACGGTTTTAGGGGGCAAAACCCTCTCAAATGTCAAGATGAGGACAAATTGAAGTGAGGATCTGACCCTGTGTCCCCCTCCGATTTCCATGATACTTGGCAGGTGTGTGTATAAACGGGCCCAAATGAAGAAATACGTGTTTTTTTTTGTTTCAGCTAAAAAACTGTTTTAGGGGGCAAAATCCCTCAAATGTCAAGATGAGGACAAATTGAAGTGAGGATCTCACCCCTGTGTCCCTCCTATTTCCATAAAACTTGGCAGGTGTATAGTGGGGCCCAATGGAAGAAATACGTGTTTTTTTGTTGCAGCTAAAAAACGGTTTTAGGGGGCAAAACCCCCTCAAATGTCAAGATGAGGACAAATTGAAATGAGGATCGGACCCCTGTGTCCCCCTCCGATTTCCATGATACTTGGTAGGTGTGTGTATAAACGGGCCCAAATGAAGAAATACGTGTTTTTTTTTGTTTCGGCTAAAAAAAACTGTTTTAGGGGGCAATCCCCCTCAAATGTCAATATGAGGACAAATTTAAGTGGGCATTTGATTTATGTGTCCCCTCCGATTTCCATGAAACTTGGCAGGTGTATAGTGGGGCCCAAAGGAAGAAATAAGTGTTTTTTTGTTTCAGCTAAAAAACGGTTTTACAGGGCGAAACCCACTGAATTGTCAAGATGAGGACAAATTGAAGTGGGGATCTGACCCCTGTGTCCCCCTCAGATTTCCATGAAACTTGGCAGGTGTGTGTGTAAACGGGCCCAAATGAAGAAATACGTATTTTTTTTGTTTCGGCAAAAAAATTGTTCTAGGGGGCAACCTCCTCTCAAATGTCAAGATGAGGACAAATTGAAGTGGGGATCTGACCCCTGTGTTCCGCTCCGATTTCCATGAAACGTGGCAGGTGTATAGAGGGGCCCGAAGGAAGAATTACATGTTTTTTTGTTTCAGCTAAAAACTGTTTCAGGGGACAAAATCCCCTCAAATGTCAAGATGAGGACAAATTGAAGCAAGGATCTGACCCCTGTATCCCCCTCCGATTTTCACGAAACTTGGCAGGTGTATAGAGGGGCCCAAAGGAAGAAATACGTGTTTTTTTGTTTCGGCTAAAATACTGTTTTAGGGGGCAAAACCCGCCTCAAATGTCAAGATGAGGACAAATTGACGTGGGAATCATCTGACCCCTGTGTCCCCCTCCGATTCCCATGAAATTTGACAGGTGTATAGAGAGGCCCTATGCCCCCTGTTTCTTCCTATGCCATATTTACGTGGTTTCGGGGTCAGATTCCCACTTCAATTTCTCCTCATCTTGACATTTGAGGGGGGGCCTCTATACACCTGCCAAGTTTCATGGAAATCGGAGGGGGAGACTTAGACCTCCCTAGTAAGTGTATTAATTAATTACAAATCGCGCACGCGCGCACACACACTATATATATATATATGTGTGTATGTATATTATATATATATGTATATTAGCAGTTAACAATATGTTATAAGCACATTCTTACTTTCCAAAGAAGCGCATGTGGGATGGCAAAACGGATCCGGATCCGAAAATTCCGGATCCGAATCCAAAAGTACCGGATCCGGATCCGAAAGTACATGATCCGGATCTGAAAGTACCGGATCCGAAATTTCTGGATCCGGATCCGAAAGTTCTCGATCCGGATCCGAAAGTACCGGATCCGGATCCGAAAGTTCTGGATCCGAATCCGAAAGTACCGGATCCGCGGTTCCGGATCCGAAAGTACCGGATCCGGATCTGAAAATTCCGGATCCGCGGATCCGGATCCGAAAAATTTTAGGATCCGGATCCTAAGGATCCGCAACCAACCGGATCCGCCAGGATCCGGATCTGGCCATCCCTACTGTGGAGTAACAATGCATTCTAAAAATAACTTCAAACAATGGTCAACACTTCTCTTGCTTGGTCTGCACGTGTATCGCGACAAACCGAAAAGTTTCTCGCTAACTAACTTTTTCGTGTTACGGTCTGATGATTTATACTCTCGTCGTAAGCAAATTATTTCACTCTGGCGAAGAATATCATATCTACAAACACCATAGATCTCATAGAAAAAACTGGCGAAGTTGTTCAAACAGTTTCATATTTATGGCTTTTGAAGTATTTACTAGGAAAAAATTAAGCGTTTTTCAAAATTCCATAATTATGGAAATTTCAAATCACATGAATTTATGACAGGTTATATAATGAAGTCATTAAACAGAGCATAAAAAACTCTACAGGTTAATGATTTCACTGTTTCAAATTTATGACTTTTAAATTTTGTAAATTTTGTAACATCTCGCAACGCAGCGGTGGTAGAGAAGGACAGAGCTATTGACAAAACTCGTGTATTAGAGAGAGAGGGAAGTACTCCATTTACTTCCATACTGACTTTTAAGGTTGAGAAACTCAAGAAAAACTCAAAGAATTTTTTAGCATGATCTCGAAGTTCACCGTTCTCTCACTATGCAGCGCCACAATCGCATAAAGCACAATGGCGACTCGGCAGCAGCACGCACAATCTGTATTCCGGTATGCAGAGACCAAATCAATCATTACAGTGCACATAAATTATTGGTGTATTCGTGTTTAGTACTTCAAAATAAATGCAATAAAATTTCTTGAGTTTCTCTTTCGTCTAACCTTTTAGCAATGATGAATTGAAATGTGGGAGGTTCGAACGAAACACCCTGTATATGAGTTTGGGTTTTCTTAGAATGTAAATGTACTAAGTGTTTCTACATTACATGAAAATTTTATCATATAATTTAATAATCACCAATATTGTAAGCTACTTAAAACCGCAATGCAATATTTAATTTACTGACTGGTAGCATATAACCTATACAAAAATTTGCACATTAAAAAATACTTCCCAAAATTAAACCACAAATACGCCACTGAGTGGGCATCCCGCCCCAAAGCAAAAAGATTAATTTGCACAGTGTATATTAATCTTAATCATAATTGTAAATTAGGATTAGAGATTATGACTTAAGTATTTTAGTTTTATTTTGTTTCAATTCTAGAAATTGTTTGATTAGGTTTATTTACGGTTGTTATTAGAAAACGATTAATTGGGAATTGGTGTTCCGTTTAATGGATAAGTTTATTGAGAATTTTTCACACTGAAAGTACCCCTAAGGAGCATTGGTGCATGTTCAATACAAAATACATCATCATTGGAATTTAGGGTATCTTGCTATACAAATTACTGTAAATGGTTGCATTATATATATAGGCTATATATATATATATATATATATATATATATATATATACACACACATTGTTGTGTATATATATTGGATTCATGAAATGAGTAAAAATAAGTGGATGAAGTAGAATAAAGTTATTTAAGAAGTGGCATAAAATTTATTTGTAATTTGGGGATTCAGACATGTTGAAAATCAAGGGCGAATTTAACGTTCCAGCGTCGTATTTTTAATTGTTTTCTGCAGATACGGAGATAAATCGAAACAAAAGTAGGTTTTATTGTAGATACAAGTATACAGTAAGCATAGTGCACATGGTGATTCAGTGTACGTGTCCCAAGAGGAAATCCTGAACAATTTGAGATGGGAAACTTAAGGTCGGAGAAGCCAGCGTACCGAGATACAGATCCACAACCATCTGAATGTTACCTTTCCTTCTCGCTGGATGGGATGCGGAATCTCTTTTGCCTGGCCTGCGAGGTCACCCGACCTGGACCTATTCCCTTTCTTGTCTTGGCATATCATAAATCACTTGTTTATGAAACCCCAGTGGGCACGGACATGGAATTGCTAGTGTGAAGTGCTTGAAACACCGAGCTAAGAAGATAGTTAAGTGCATGAAATACTGAGCTAAGAAGACAGTTAAGTGTATGACAAGCCGGGTTAAGAAGAAAGTTAAGTGCATGAAACGCCGGGTTAAGAAGATAGTTAAGTGCATGGAATACTGAGCTAAGAAGACAGTTAAGTGCATGAAACGTCGGGTTAAGAAGAAAGTTAAGTGCATGAAATAATGAGCTAAGAAGACAGTTAAGTGCATGAAACGCCGGGTTAAGAAATAGTTAAGTGCATGATATACTGAGCTAAGAAGACAGTTAAGTGCATGAAATACTGAGCTAAGAAGACAATTAAGTGTATGTAAAGATGGCTTAAGAAGACAGTTAAGTATATGAAATACTGAGGTAATAAAGTTAAGTGCATGAAACGCCTGGTTATGAAGATAGTTAAGTGAATGAAATACTGAGCTAAGAAGACAATTAAGTGCATGAAACGCCGGGTTAAGACGATAGTTAAGTGCATGAAACACAGAGCAAAAGATATTGTAGTGCATGAAACACCGAGACAAAAAGATATTTAAGTGCACGGAACACCAAGCTAAGAAGATAGTTAAATGTACGAAACTCCGATCTAAGAACATATTTAAGTACATCATACACCGAGCTAGGAAGATAGTTTTTGATATTCAACTTTGAAAAGGATCTATCTGTCTTGACTACAGTTAATGAACTTCAAGTGCACGAAACTGAATCAGGACAACTGGCCCACATACAACTAAACGTTCTTCACTGCGTAAACGGTTGACATTTGACGGTCAATTACTTACTTGTCTTCTTCCAATTGGACTGGTCACTTATTACGAAGTCCAAGCCAGAACCAAGAACTACCAGTCCTATTATTGACAAGAAGAACGCTCTGTAAATAAAGGAAAAGGTTTAAATTAACACCAGAATTGCATATACGATAATGTGATTATTGAGAATATAACGGCAGATTTGAAGTAATCCAATCTAATCGACATTACAATGATCGTAATTGTATGCTTAATCCTATTTTTAAATGAATATTTCGAGTCAAAATTGTCTTACAACCTCAAGTTCAAAATTGTTCGATAAATCATTGCTGCTTGGAAATTAGTAAATTTGTTAAGAGATGTCAGAACTTCATGTAATTTGAGTACAACAAAATTAGGCTAAATTTGTCAGTTGCCGAGTTGAGATGTTTTGACTATAATGCATATTTTATTTCTTCTCAAGTTTATTATTATTATATTTTTTAAGTTTATTTTCGTAAGAATGTTAGTAGATCTTAGTAGAAGAGACCTGATGCATATTTTTCCACATGTCCAGAGGCGTGGCGTGCATGTAGCCGGTGTTACCGTAGGTAACAGCAAAATGTAAAGAATTAAAAAGTTGTTTCAATAAAATGACAACATTGTTAAATACGTTAATGAACCCCGTTGCCGTCGAGTAGATATTGCCTAGGACATTTTTTCTGCAGCCGACAGAAGCGAAGAGGGAGGCCGTTCCGCTACCCTGAAGAGGCAACAAGGGAGAAGAGGGCGCCAATGCAAGGAAAGAGCGGGAAGGACACATAGTGTGCTATGGGGTTATTCATATGCCTATTAAGGGGCCCTGTTGCAGTTCATACCTACCGGATCAGCCAGTGTTGTCACATCGGATTGGCAGAAAAGAGTTAAATCCCGCCTAAAATAGGAATACCATTTCTGTGAAGAAACTAGAGGTAGACTGCAGAGCCAAGGCTGGATTGAACCACAACTCAGACCAGTTAGGTAAGAGACGAAAATATAGTTCCTTGGTGTGATTCGTGATTTGGACAAACCTTGCTCCAAAATACTAAGTTGGCAACAGCAGTAAGTACAGCTGGGCTTCCCTTCCACAAAAGAGCGTAGTTCTGTCGTCTGCTCAGTGCTCACCACACAATCGTCAAACTGACCCGAGAAAAGTGTGGTTCTTCTTCTTCCCTTTCGCAGCACCTCATTGCAAAGAAAGAGGGACAGATGAAGAATTGACGAGGGTCTACCACTATTCATTGGATTTTCGTGGTAACTGTCTCATGAGTGGTAGTTCTTTCTAGGAGTGTTTGTGGCTAAATCACTGTGCTAATTGAAAAACAAGAACGAAATGAACAAATATCTAACTCGAAGAAATGTTTTCTTTACCGGGGGGGATTTGCAATAACGTCTAGCAGGCATAAATGTCGTACTGATAGCCGGTAACACTTTTTAAAAAGTCACGCCACGCCACTGCACATATCGTATATTATACGATAATATATACGATATACGTATATTATACGATATTCAAGAAATGTAGTCTAATGTTTAAAAATGTGTTGCTTTTCCCGATGTAAAGAAATTACGTGCATTTATTCTTAACATTAGCTTACCGAGGTAAAGGGGGGTTCTCCTACATTGTATAGGGTGTTCCCAATGATTCTGTATCACTTTTGTTCCTAAAATCATAAAGGTAACGTACGTAGGAGACAATTTTCACCCCCCCCCCAAGATGACCTCATGTAACTGTGATCAGGGGCGGCGTCAGTGGAGGTGCGAAGGGGTGCTCCGTTCCCCCTTTTCGAAACTTATTGCTGTAAATTCTTCACGGAGGAAACATTTTGGGATAACCAAAAATAGTTTCTGGCAACCAAACACTTGTTTACACATGCGACAACAAATGCTTATTCACCAGTACTAAATGCTCTTTAGTAATCGTGCTTTTATTTACCAAAGAATTCGTTCGAAATAACCAACTTCAGTAAATGCTACTATTTCTTGTTTTGTTGTTGTTACCAAATAGCTTAACCAAACTTGTCTTGTTAATTCAACCGTCAGTTGTTTTTTATGTTGTAGTGCTACAGAGCATTCCCTGACATTCGCTACGAGACTCGGCGGCAGGCGGCCCGACATCAGGGCTTGTCTTTCCCGGTGAACGGGGTCCAGGTGAACGGTAAACAGTCGCACGCTACAGTCTGTTTTTTTCGCTCTCCCTGCCTTCGCTCTCTTTCCCTTTCTGTTGACGTTGCAGACTGACGCCCGTATAATCCTCCCTCGGAAGTTGTGTTGTGTCGTGTCCGTGTGTTGAAGATTGTGGCTTAATATGGCACCACAAAAGTTTACATTACAACAAAGGATTTATCTTGTCGAGTAATACTTCGGAAAGAGGAATTGTGGAGAAGTGCGACGACGTTTTGCAACGAAATTTCCTAGTGTTCCCGTTTCACATAGGACCACAATATTAAACCTCGTAAAAAAAGTTTAGCGTAACAGGGTCAGTTCTGAATAAAAGTGGAAAGAAAAACCCACGTGTCCTTACTGAGGAAAAACTCGATGAGATAGGACAAAGGTTAGAACAGTCTCCTCGGAAATCTATCCGCCGCCTCTCACAAGAAACGGGTGTTTAAAAAACCACAGCATTTAGAGCCGCTAAAATTCTTAATCTGGAGAATTACAGTAGACGAACTTGCACGTGTAAATGCCAATTTCCTTCGGAGATGCCAGGAATGTGTTGCAGCAGAGGGACATCATTTTCAACACCTTCTGTACTCAAGGTTAGTACACAATATGAAAACTGTAATTTTAACAGCCGACTCTAGCGACTGTCGCGGACCCCGTTCACCGGGAAAGACAAGCTCTGATGCCGGGCCGCTTGCCGCCGAGTCTCGTAGCGAATGTCAGGGAATGCTCTGTATTTGAGTTATGATTTATGAAAACCACGTCGTCACATTGAGTGTGAATACAGATGAATACTAATCTGCCAGGGAAGCCACATTTAATTATTTGTACTTACGTGTTGTTGTTAAAGCAAGCAAAGGAAAAATAAATCAAGTCATTGGCACATTTTCGTAGGGGCTTACTAAAAGCTGATTGGTGCTTGAAATAGTTGCTAAGACATACATGCGTGTTTCATTTTTCCATCTTTTTCAACATCGCACCCCCTATATTTCACTCAGCACCACTAGATGGTTAATCCTGGCACCGCCGCTGATTGTAATTAATTGATTTCCATGTTTTTGATTAATGGTGGTATTTTGGAATTATAATAATTACTATCAAACTGAACCTACATAATCAAGAAAGCATTAATGCAAAATTAACAAGTTTTTAAATTATTTAGTAAATGATAAAAAAGTGTGTGCCATTCGTGCAGTAACAGTAAATATTGGTTTTTGTTTTTTCATTAGTAATGGTAATTTTTGCAATTATTATGTAATTACACCTATCATGGCACATACAGAAATAATAGGCGAGGTTCAACTTAGCAATTAGCAGGGTTGTACAGTTTAAATAGTTATAATGTATTTGTTACTATTTATTTATTATCAGTAAACACTTTTGAAATATAGCCAATAAAAATGTTTAAACAATTTGGATCTAAATATTGGCTTGATGCACAGTCGTGGAAAGAAATATTTTCCCCATAAGACTATTGGTATTAAGGCTGTATGGGAGAAGTATTTTTTCAATGACTGTACATTAATTATAAAGGGTGGCGTAAAAGTCATAATCCTATTTGAACTGACCTTTATTTTGACATATTTTGTTTATATCAGTAGTGTTTTGTCAGTTAAATAGAAGATACTCACGAAATTTATTGTGTGAGAAAATGAATAAGTATACCCCACAAGAACGTGGAAAAATTGGGACAATTATGCGCGACACTTTTCCGGGTAATATCCCGTTTTGGTGATTTGCCATGGCCGGCCAGATCCCCCTCCAGATTTTCTTTCTTTGGGGATATTTGAAGTCATTGGTTCATGTGAATAAGCCAGAGACGTTACAACAACTAATGGACAATATTAAGCATGAAATTGAGAACATTTCCCCGCAGATTTCCAACACCATGGAAAACGCAATAAGAAAAGCCCAAATTTGCGTCAATTCGAATGGTGGTCATCTATTGGATGTTATTTTTAAAAATTGAGGACATAGAACTTACAAGTATTAATAAAAGTTTCACACAAAAATAAACAACTTTGTTTAATTTAAAACCCAACCTATAGGCTAATAAAATCAGGTGATGACATTTGCGCCACCTTGTATTAACCATAACACTAAATATGCTGACCAAGGCAGTCTATATTTCAGTAACAGAAAACACGTATCACATTGTGCTTAGAACACTATGTCAGGGTATTTCTCAGACTTGAAACCAAACTAGAATTTTAGTTTGGTTCTAAGTTTGAGTAAGACCCTGATAGAGCGTTGAAACCAGGTTTGTTAAAAGTCCAGAAATTGTAAATAAATTCAATTCCGGTCCAGGAGAGAAAATCAGCAAGCGTTAATGGTTTCTGGACCGTAAAGAACCTTTGTATCTTTCAATAATTGCAGTTCTGTCCAGGGACCTTTCTTTCCGGATAAATTTAATTACGGTCCAAGTTCGGTATTGAAATGAAACAATACGCAACTTGGACCGAAATTGAAGTGTACGAGAAAAGATGTTCCGGTCCCCAATAGAACCCATTAGAATTTATGGGTTCGTAGACCTTTTAACAACCCTGGTTGAAATGTAACGTGTTGTGTTTTTTTTTTTTTTTACTGAAACAGAGACTGCCTCTGTCAACATATCTAGTGCTTTATTCTATCATGGAAACAAGATTTAGTCACTTTTTCTATTTAGTGTGTATAGCGTGCGTGTGTGTGATAAAAATATAATTTTCATAACCTTAGCAATCAGTATAGTGTTTTGAAAAAAAATAGTGGTGTTGTTCCTTTGACTATACAATTAGTGCAAAATGTATTACTAAATCAATGAAAGGGGGTTGGTCCCTTGAAACCCCCCACCTTATATACAGCCATGACAACTACGTAAATAGCAAAGGGAGCAGTGATTCAATAACAAAATGGTTTCAATTGTTATGATAAAAAATTGTGGGTAAGTTTCTTGCGCACGGGCTAACATTCGATATGGTGTACTGAGTTAGCAACACTGTCAATAATGGCCGAATCAAGTGTGGCTACTTACAAGGTGTATTTGGTTCCTCTGGACATTCTAGGCGCTTCTTTCACATGGCACAGCTGAGGGTCAACGGCGATTCGCAGTTTTAGGGCTGAGGTTTCGTTGTAGGGCCTAAGGGCTTCCAAAAGGGCATCCTCGAGATCCCTTTCGCTACAAGACGAAGGGATGCAGAAGGCCCAGTGGATAGTGGAAAACCTTGGCAACCTGTGTCCTGGCTGAAATGAGAATGAAAGAACTACTAAGGTACAAATTAACTGACTGGCTGATTTGGTTGAATTTACGTCGTGTATGTCCTACTTTTGGCTAATCGCGACGATGAGGATGCATGATGAGATGATGAAATTTATGAAGCAACACTCACAAAAACACTAATTCCGAGGCAGAGATTCGAACCAGGGGTCTAGTCGCCCCCCACCCGGCGTCGTAGTGCGCTGTGCTAACCTCTCTGCCACGGAGGTCGGCTCAAGCGGATGTAAAGTCCCGTCATGAAAGTCAAAGTTTGCTTCAGGTCCACTTCATCCTCACATAGGCTAATCGAGACTGGACCTACAGATCAAAGTGGGATTCATTCCACTATGTGCTTCCGTCGGGAATCGAACAAGAGAGACCTCGATAACAAGGCAAAGCGTTAAAACTAAGCTATCGAGAAGGTCCGAGTCCTTTCATCAATTTAATCTAATCATTATTCATCCTCCATTAGTCATAGTGGCAGAAGAGCGACGCAAAATGACAACAAATGATTTGGTTTATTTTTTTTTAAATATTTCAAACCCACAGCACCCTAAAATACATAGTCATATCGTATTGTAGAATAAACCCACTACAATCAAGCAGAAACATTGAAATTTGGGGACAGTTTCAGACACTAGTAAATTCTTAGCTTGAGGGATGTTTGGTAGAGCCTTGAGGTTAGTTGTATCAGACCTTGAAGTGGAAATTCTTAGCTTGAGGGATGTTTGGTAGAGCCTTGAGGTTATTTGTATCAGACCTTGAAGTGGAAATTCTCAGCTTGAGGGATGTTTGGTAGAGCCTTGAGGTTAGTTGTATCAGACCTTGAAGTGGAAAATCTTAGCTTGAGAGATGTTTGGTAGAGCCTTGAGGTTAGTTGTATCAGACCTTGAAGTGGAAATTCTCAGCTTGAGGGATGTTTGGTAGAGCCTTGAGGTTATTTGTATCAGACCTTGAAGTGGAAATTCTCAGCTTGAGGGATGTTTGGTAGAGCCTTGAGGTTAGTTGTATCAGACCTTGAAGTGGAAAATCTTAGCTTGAGAGATGTTTGGTAGAGCCTTGACGTTAGTTGTATCTGACCTTGAAGTGGAAATTCTCAGCTTGAGGGATGTTTGGTAGAGCCTTGAGGTTAGTTGTATCAGACCTTGAAGTGGAAATTCTTAGCTTGAGGGATGTTTGGTAGAGCCTTGAGGTTATTTGTATCAGACCTTGAAGTGGAAATTCTCAGCTTGAGGGATGTTTGGTAGAGCCTTGAGGTTATTTGTATCAGACCTTGAAGTGGAAAATCTCAGCTTGAGAGATGTTTGGTAGAGCCTTGACGTTAGTTGTATCAGACCTTGAAGTGGAAATTCTCAGCTTGAGGGATGTTTGGTAGAGCCTTGAGGTTAGTTGTATCAGACCTTGAAGTGGAAATTCTTAGCTTGAGGGATGTTTGGTAGAGCCTTGAGGTTATTTGTATCAGACCTTGAAGTGGAAATTCTCAGCTTGAGGGATGTTTGGTAGAGCCTTGAGGTTATTTGTATCAGACCTTGAAGTGGAAATTCTCAGCTTGAGAGATGTTTGGTAGAGCCTTGAGGTTAGTTGTATCAGACCTTGAAGTGGAAATTCTTAGCTTGAGGGATGTTTGGTAGAGCCTTGAGGTTAGTTGTATCAGACCTTGAAGTGGAAAATCTTAGCTTTAGAGATGTTTGGTAGAGCCTTGAGGTTAGTTGTATCAGACCTTGAAGTGGAAATTCTTAGCTTGAGGGATGTTTGGTAGAGCCTTGAGGTTATTTGTATCAGACCTTGAAGTGGAAATTCTCAGCTTGAGGGATGTTTGGTAGAGCCTTGAGGTTATTTGTATCAGACCTTGAAGTGGAAAATCTTAGCTTGAGAGATGTTTGGTAAAGCCTTGAGGTTAGTTGTATCAGACCTTGAAGTGGAAATTCTCAGCTTGAGGGATGTTTGGTAGAGCCTTGAGGTTAGTTGTATCAGACCTTGAAGTGGAAATTCTCAGCTTGAGGGATGTTTGGTAGAGCCTTGAGGTTAGTTGTATCAGACCTTGAAGTGGAAAATCTTAGCTTGAGAGATGTTTGGTAGAGCCTTGACGTTAGTTGTATCAGACCTTGAAGTGGAAATTCTCAGCTTGAGGGATGTTTGGTAGAGCCTTGAGGTTAGTTGTATCAGACCTTGAAGTGGAAATTCTTAGCTTGAGGGATGTTTGGTAGAGCCTTGAGGTTATTTGTATCAGACCTTGAAGTGGAAATTCTCAGCTTGAGGGATGTTTGGTAGAGCCTTGAGGTTATTTGTATCAGACCTTGAAGTGGAAATTCTTAGCTTGAGGGATGTTTGGTAGAGCCTTGAGGTTATTTGTATCAGACCTTGAAGTGGAAATTCTCAGCTTGAGGGATGTTTGGTAGAGCCTTGAGGTTAGTTGTATCAGACCTTGAAGTGGAAAATCTTAGCTTGAGAGATGTTTGGTAGAGCCTTGAGGTTAGTTGTATCAGACCTTGAAGTGGAATTCTCAGCTTGAGGGATGTTTGGTAGAGCCTTGAGGTTAGTTGTATCAGACCTTGAAGTGGAAATTCTCAGCTTGAGGGATGTTTGGTAGAGCCTTGAGGTTAGTTGTATCAGACCTTGAAGTGGAAAATCTTAGCTTGAGAGATGTTTGGTAGAGCCTTGACGTTAGTTGTATCAGACCTTGAAGTGGAAATTCTCAGCTTGAGGGATGTTTGGTAGAGCCTTGAGGTTATTTGTATCAGACCTTGAAGTGGAAATTCTTAGCTTGAGGGATGTTTGGTAGAGCCTTGAGGTTAGTTGTATCAGACCTTGAAGTGGAAATTCTTAGCTTGAGGGATGTTTGGTAGAGCCTTGAGGTTAGTTGTATCAGACCTTGAAGTGGAAATTCTTAGCTTGAGGGATGTTTGGTAGAGCCTTGAGGTTATTTGTATCAGACCTTGAAGTGGAAATTCTCAGCTTGAGGGATGTTTGGTAGAGCCTTGAGGTTATTTGTATCAGACCTTGAAGTGGAAATTCTCAGCTTGAGGGATGTTTGGTAGAGCCTTGAGGTTAGTTGTATCAGACCTTGAAGTGGAAATTCTTAGCTTGAGGGATGTTTGGTAGAGCCTTGAGGTTAGTTGTATCAGACCTTGAAGTGGAAAATCTTAGCTTGAGAGATGTTTGGTAGAGCCTTGAGGTTAGTTGTATCAGACCTTGAAGTGGAAATTCTTAGCTTGAGGGATGTTTGGTAGAGCCTTGAGGTTATTTGTATCAGACCTTGAAGTGGAAATTCTCAGCTTGAGGGATGTTTGGTAGAGCCTTGAGGTTAGTTGTATCAGACCTTGAAGTGGAAAATCTTAGCTTGAGAGATGTTTGGTAGAGCCTTGAGGTTAGTTGTATCAGACCTTGAAGTGGAAATTCTCAGCTTGAGGGATGTTTGGTAGAGCCTTGAGGTTATTTGTATCAGACCTTGAAGTGGAAATTCTCAGCTTGAGGGATGTTTGGTAGAGCCTTGAGGTTAGTTGTATCAGACCTTGAAGTGGAAAATCTTAGCTTGAGAGATGTTTGGTAGAGCCTTGACGTTAGTTGTATCAGACCTTGAAGTGGAAATTCTTAGCTTGAGGGATGTTTGGTAGAGCCTTGAGGTTAGTTGTATCAGACCTTGAAGTGGAAATTCTTAGCTTGAGGGATGTTTGGTAGAGCCTTGAGGTTATTTGTATCAGACCTTGAAGTGGAAATTCTCAGCTTGAGGGATGTTTGGTAGAGCCTCGAGGTTATTTGTATCAGACCTTGAAGTGGAAAATCTTAGCTTGAGAGATGTTTGGTAGAGCCTTGACGTTAGTTATATCAGACCTTGAAGTGGAAATTCTCAGCTTGAGGGATGTTTGGTAGAGCCTTGAGGTTAGTTGTATCAGACCTTGAAGTGGAAATTCTTAGCTTGAGGGATGTTTGGTAGAGCCTTGAGGTTAGTTGTATCAGACCTTGAAGTGGAAATTCTTAGCTTGAGGGATGTTTGGTAGAGCCTTGAGGTTAGTTGTATCAGACCTTGAAGTGGAAAATCTTAGCTTGAGAGATGTTTGGTAGAGCCTTGAGGTTAGTTGTATTAGACCTTGAAGTGGAAATTCTTAGCTTGAGGGATGTTTGGTAGAGCCTTGAGGTTATTTGTATCAGACCTTGAAGTGGAAAATCTTAGCTTGAGAGATGTTTGGTAAAGCCTTGAGGTTAGTTGTATCAGACCTTGAAGTGGAAATTCTCAGCTTGAGGGATGTTTGGTAGAGCCTTGAGGTTAGTTGTATCAGACCTTGAAGTGGAAATTCTCAGCTTGAGGGATGTTTGGTAGAGCCTTGAGGTTAGTTGTATCAGACCTTGAAGTGGAAAATCTTAGCTTGAGAGATGTTTGGTAGAGCCTTGACGTTAGTTGTATCAGACCTTGAAGTGGAAATTCTCAGCTTGAGGGATGTTTGGTAGAGCCTTGAGGTTATTTGTATCAGACCTTGAAGTGGAAATTCTTAGCTTGAGGGATGTTTGGTAGAGCCTTGAGGTTAGTTGTATCAGACCTTGAAGTGGAAATTCTTAGCTTGAGGGATGTTTGGTAGAGCCTTGAGGTTAGTTGTATCAGACCTTGAAGTGGAAATTCTTAGCTTGAGGGATGTTTGGTAGAGCCTTGAGGTTATTTGTATCAGACCTTGAAGTGGAAATTCTCAGCTTGAGGGATGTTTGGTAGAGCCTTGAGGTTATTTGTATCAGACCTTGAAGTGGAAATTCTTAGCTTGAGGGATGTTTGGTAGAGCCTTGAGGTTAGTTGTATCAGACCTTGAAGTGGAAATTCTTAGCTTGAGGGATGTTTGGTAGAGCCTTGAGGTTAGTTGTATCAGACCTTGAAGTGGAAAATCTTAGCTTGAGAGATGTTTGGTAGAGCCTTGAGGTTAGTTGTATCAGACCTTGAAGTGGAAATTCTTAGCTTGAGGGATGTTTGGTAGAGCCTTGAGGTTATTTGTATCAGACCTTGAAGTGGAAATTCTCAGCTTGAGGGATGTTTGGTAGAGCCTTGAGGTTAGTTGTATCAGACCTTGAAGTGGAAAATCTTAGCTTGAGAGATGTTTGGTAGAGCCTTGAGGTTAGTTGTATCAGACCTTGAAGTGGAAATTCTCAGCTTGAGGGATGTTTGGTAGAGCCTTGAGGTTATTTGTATCAGACCTTGAAGTGGAAATTCTCAGCTTGAGGATGTTTGGTAGAGCCTTGAGGTTAGTTGTATCAGACCTTGAAGTGGAAAATCTTAGCTTGAGAGATGTTTGGTAGAGCCTTGACGTTAGTTGTATCAGACCTTGAAGTGGAAATTCTTAGCTTGAGGGATGTTTGGTAGAGCCTTGAGGTTAGTTGTATCAGACCTTGAAGTGGAAATTCTTAGCTTGAGGGATGTTTGGTAGAGCCTTGAGGTTATTTGTATCAGACCTTGAAGTGGAAATTCTCAGCTTGAGGGATGTTTGGTAGAGCCTCGAGGTTATTTGTATCAGACCTTGAAGTGGAAAATCTTAGCTTGAGAGATGTTTGGTAGAGCCTTGACGTTAGTTATATCAGACCTTGAAGTGGAAATTCTCAGCTTGAGGGATGTTTGGTAGAGCCTTGAGGTTAGTTGTATCAGACCTTGAAGTGGAAATTCTTAGCTTGAGGGATGTTTGGTAGAGCCTTGAGGTTAGTTGTATCAGACCTTGAAGTGGAAATTCTTAGCTTGAGGGATGTTTGGTAGAGCCTTGAGGTTAGTTGTATCAGACCTTGAAGTGGAAAATCTTAGCTTGAGAGATGTTTGGTAGAGCCTTGAGGTTAGTTGTATTAGACCTTGAAGTGGAAATTCTTAGCTTGAGGGATGTTTGGTAGAGCCTTGAGGTTATTTGTATCAGACCTTGAAGTGGAAATTCTCAGCTTGAGGGATGTTTGGTAGAGCCTTGAGGTTATTTGTATCAGACCTTGAAGTGGAAAATCTTAGCTTGAGAGATGTTTGGTAAAGCCTTGAGGTTAGTTGTATCAGACCTTGAAGTGGAAATTCTCAGCTTGAGGGATGTTTGGTAGAGCCTTGAGGTTATTTGTATCAGACCTTGAAGTGGAAATTCTCAGCTTGAGGGATGTTTGGTAGAGCCTTGAGGTTAGTTGTATCAGACCATGAAGTGGAAAATCTTAGCTTGAGAGATGTTTGGTAGAGCCTTGACGTTAGTTGTATCAGACCTTGAAGTGGAAATTCTCAGCTTGAGGGATGTTTGGTAGAGCCTTGAGGTTAGTTGTATCAGACCTTGAAGTGGAAATTCTTAGCTTGAGGGATGTTTGGTAGAGCCTTGAGGTTAGTTGTATCAGACCTTGAAGTGGAAATTCTCAGCTTGAGGGATGTTTGGTAGAGCCTTGAGGTTATTTGTATCAGACCTTGAAGTGGAAATTCTTAGCTTGAGGGATGTTTGGTAGAGCTTTGAGGTTATTTGTATCAGACCTTGAAGTGGAAATTCTTAGCTTGAGGGATGTTTGGTAGAGCCTTGAGGTTAGTTGTATCAGACCTTGAAGTGGAAAATCTTAGCTTGAGAGATGTTTGGTAGAGCCTTGAGGTTAGTTGTATCAGACCTTGAAGTGGAAATTCTCAGCTTGAGGGATGTTTGGTAGAGCCTTGAGGTTATTTGTATCAGACCTTGAAGTGGAAATTCTCAGCTTGAGGGATGTTTGGTAGAGCCTTGAGGTTAGTTGTATCAGACCTTGAAGTGGAAAATCTTAGCTTGAGAGATGTTTGGTAGAGCCTTGAGGTGAGTTGTATCAGACCTTGAAGTGGAAATTCTCAGCTTGAGGGATGTTTGGTAGAGCCTTGAGGTTAGTTGTATCAGACCTTGAAGTGGAAATTCTTAGCTTGAGGGATGTTTGGTAGAGCCTTGAGGTTATTTGTATCAGACCTTGAAGTGGAAATTCTCAGCTTGAGGGATGTTTGGTAGAGCCTTGAGGTTATTTGTATCAGACCTTGAAGTAGAAATTCTTAGCTTGAGGGATGTTTGGTAGAGCCTTGAGGTTATTTGTATCAGACCTTGAAGTGGAAATTCTCAGCTTGAGGGATGTTTGGTAGAGCCTTGAGGTTAGTTGTATCAGACCTTGAAGTGGAAATTCTTAGCTTGAGGGATGTTTGGTAGAGCCTTGCGGTTTGTTGGAGGAGGGAGTCCCCCTATGGTTTAACATGATGACGATGATTACAGATTTTCTCTCTCTCTCTTTGTGAGTGGCCATCAATTTCATCATATCATCACTAATCTTCATCTTCGCAAATTAGCCAAAAGTGGCACAAGAAGCGAAGTAAATAAAGAAAATCAATCAATCTTTGTTTCCTCACTTCAAAATTTGTAGAATGTAAATATCACAAAGAAGAAAATATCGAAGGAAGCACATAAAATGCATGTGGGTGATAGTGTGATGTTTTTTTGGGGGGGGAGACAAAGAACAGCGGCGATGGGACCAGTGTGGTCCAGTGAAAAAGTAGCTTAGCAGGTTCAGGCCATCAGAGGACTGTTGCACCATTGAGTTGAGTTGCAAAGCAATGAGAGAAAACACAGATATTGCAAAACAGACCAGTGCAGTGTGACAAATTAAAATTTCACTGCTGACAGGAACATTACTTAGAAGACCAGAAAAACCTCAATTTCTGACATTAACAATACCACGACGAGGTACAAGAATCACTGTAACATGTCAAACATGAACACACGTCCCCAAAGTACTTCGTAAGCGACATTGCTATCGCAACTTGTGGCATGAACAAACTGACCACAAACCGCTGGCTCGTAACTCACAGTCAATTTAATGGTGGATGGCCGCGAAAGCGACTCGCGGTGAGAGAGTGAGAGAGAGATCTTCTTTTGTGTATCAAGATTACCAGGAAGTGATTAGGGCCTAGAATGGTACAGGGTGACTGGAAGAAACATTCGAAATTACTTTCTACCAGTACACGGGTACAGTCACAGGCATTTCTGGGTTGTATTGAGTTAGTGTTTATTATAAGTCAATTTTATGCACAGTAAGGCTAATCGGGACTGGACCTACAGTTGAAAGTAGGATCTGAAATACTATGTGCCTCCACCGGGTATCGAACCCGAGACCCCTGTATTACAAGGCGACGATTTTACCACTGCGTCATCCGGAAGGCTCTTTTCGGGTTGCAATAAACCCATTGACTTACGATAAGACCATTACTATACCACGGATCTTTATGTAATATCGAAGTACAAAATATGTACATAAATATGTAACAATAATTGATAAAATATGTACCTAATTATGTATTATCAAAAGGATATGTAGTAAATATGTAGTATCAAAGAATATGTAATATTCGATAGCATGTGAATATCCAAGCAATTTCAAGAAATATGATAGATATTTATTTTATTTGAACATATTTAACATAATTTTAAGGACATAAGTTGTTCAAATTAAAATTTGTATCAAATTTATAAACTAAAAAAAACACAGCAACGTGTACATATTTAAGAAACCAATTTTTGCAACTATTAATTACTTTCACAACGCAAATTATTGTATAATATGTAAATATGTAAGAGAGCTCTTTGTAACTTTCGAAACAATTTTTTAAAGAATCTTCAGAAAGAACAGTCCAATGAAAATACATAGCTACTTTTGTACTTTTTGTACAAGGGAACATATTCTGTAAATCGCTAAGTACAGGAAAGTAGCTTTCTTGTCCTCCGATCCCAAGTTTCTAGGTGCTTTTCCTGAACCTAAAAAGCGAAACGAAAATATGTAACCAAAAAAAGCGGGGAGTGAAACTCCCGTATCTTTGATAAATAACAGTTCCCGTATTTCTTTTGTCTTCAGCCTGTCTTTCAACTTGGCAGTCAATTTTAGGTGACCGTAAGCACATGCATCTCATTGATTAGAAAATATGACATCACATGAGCTACAAATTTTTCATCATGTTTCAGAGATCGAAAACAAGAGAAAGTATCAAGATAGGAAAAAATGAACGAAATATGTTGTTTTATGTAAATTAGCAAATATGTAAAATATGTAATATCTTGGCAAATATGTAAAAATATGTGACTTAAAACTTACGGAAAACCGTGTAAGTTATTTAATTCGTTGGCATTTTTCGTGTTCAAGGTATGTATCTAGAAATGAATTAAATACAAATCGGGGCTCTATTACAACTTAATCCAGGAGGAGTCCGAACCAAGTGCCTCACATGTAATATAAATAATAATAATAATAATAATATAGTTGATAATGATTAGGTTAATAAGATTAATATGTATTAATATACACCATCTGCTGTAACTAGGCAATACCTACTTAAGAGCACTCACTCATATATATATATATATATATATATATATATATATATATATATATATATATATATATATATATATATATATATATAAATGGATGTATGTACGTATATATATTTGTTCCGGTATAACTCTCGAACGCTGGAGCTATTTCAACCAAACATGGTACACATATGGCTTACAATCTGGAAAGAAATACTGTGGGGTAAGACATCCCTGACACCCCTAGGGGTGGGGGGTTGGAAGGGGTGACATGTAAAACGTCCGATATTAGTGTGGAATCTATATTTTTCGGGGTCGCTAAGATTAATAGTGACACTCCCGATGCTGTTCAACTTCAAGACACCCCTGACACCCTTAGGGGTGGGGGGTGGGAAGGGGGGTGACATGTAAAACGTCCGATATTAGTGTGGAATCTATAGTTTTCGAGGTCGCTAAGATGAATAGTGACACTCCAAATGCCGTTCAACTCCAAGTTCATTTTACACTATAGCTAGAATTCATTATTTTCTTGTCTAATAGAAGATTGGGATAAACAAATACCCGGCCAACGCTGGGTAATCTGCTAGTATTTGTATAAAAACAGCCGACCCTCAGAGAAATTAGTGTCAATTTTTTTCAAATGGGTTGTTTTTTCAATACCGAAAGGTTGTAAGGTCCAGGTGATGAAAAGTAAAGCTCCTGATCATTACTTTTATGCGTATTATTTAGAATTTGTGGCACACGTACATGCAAAGCTGTATGAATCACAATCCAATCCTTACTTTTAATGTTAGTTCTGCGGAAATACTGGGTGAGTCTTTTAAAAGAGGCCCCGTGGAAAATGCGCTCCTTGCATGTAGGCAACCTTGGTACACCGAAGAGAAGAGCGGGTTAGAGAACAGTCCAGGATATCGGTGCCAAGCATATTCGACAACATGACATGTCATGACATATCCTGGACTGTTCTCTGCCCCGCTCTTCTCTTCGGTGTACCAGGGTTGCCTACAAGCAAGGAGCACATTTTCCACGGGGCCTCTTTTAAAAGACTCACCCAGTATATCAACACCATAGTACACAACAGTAAATTAATATTTTGCTTATTGAATTTAGACTTGGTATTATTATTTTGGGGGGGGGGAGTTCAGATCCCCATGATCCTCCCTCAAAATACGCTTTTGTTACAAGCTAGAGGAATCAGACTGTAATTTGATTGAAATTGATGTGTGTTTAGCAAAGCACGTTACGAGGCCAGAGGTCCCGTATTCGAATTCTGGTCTGGGCATGGATTCCCTTCATCGATTTTATCGCATCATCACTCATCCACATCTTTGCGATTAGACAAAAGTGGCAGAAAAGCGAAGTAAAATAAACCAAATCAATCGATCCTAACCCCGTGAAGTGCTACGCATGACCCCTGTTGGTCGCAAACCACAGATTAAATTATGACCAACGATAAATTCTCATATCTATTTCCCCCCTTCCTTCGGGAATTAGTAATAGTAAATAATCGCTCGAATATGAACCATTACTTATATGAACTTCGTGTAGGCTACTGGGTAAACTGACAAATCAGAATTTTATTCGGTCAAAAGTTCTTGGCTTTACATAAAGAGCTGCACTAGACATCTCACAACGATAACCTTAAGGTTGAAAATCATAGACCACATTTTTTACTAAAAGTTCTCCTTTCTACACGAATCACGGTAACGCTATTATAGTATGGGGGGTGACAGTATAAATCATACATTTCGCACTTTTTTACATTGCTAACGTACTATTTTGGAATGCGGAACATTTCCTAAGGTGAAATAATGCATTTCTAACTAAGATAATGTCTATTTCTTATATTTACGAGTACATATTGTTACTTGTTATTTCGATTCTGTAACACATTATGGCGGGCGATAGCGTACTGGTTCAGGGCGCGTTGTGCGAGTGTTTTGTCGATTTATGCAGTGTTGCAACCTCGTTCACCGGAAAATACCTACTTTCGTGCCCGGATTTGAAATTATGCTAATACCTCGCAAACCATTGACGTTAGCCCCACAAACCATTGACGTTAGCCCCAAAAACCATTCACGTTAGCCCCAAAAATCATTCACGTTAGCCCCAAAAAACATTGACGTTAGCCCCAAAAACCGTTCACGTTAGCCCCAAAAACCATTTTCCGTAAGGTTAGGTTAGGTTAAGTTAGGTTATTCAAGCATAGTTAAAAAAGACACGTCATGTTCTAGTGAAAACACGGCGAGTTTGAAACACTGACTACGGGGTTTACGTCATCTAACACACGGAACATTGTGCTCTCGTGCAGAAAGCTAATGGCGGCAGCAGCAACAGCGTGTCGGACAGGGATTTTCGCAGAAAACAACATGAATTCGCATTAAAATGGATCAAAACTACATTCACGAACTTCCACAACGCTACAGAAAAGGATTTCCGTAAGTACTTTCTCCTGTAAATTTGAAGAAATCCGTCACCCCTATACTATAATGTTACCTGGCAGACATTTTAGAAGAGGTATTTCCTTGAAATACGTATTCTAAAACAGTCCACATGAACATTAAATAAGCAACATGTACTCACGTCATCTAGTTTGCTGTTGATCATGTAGTAGGCTTGGAGTGAGTTGACGGCGGTGTGGAGAGATTTGCTGAACGGTGTCTTGCCTTCTGGTCCCAGTTCCATGTCCATCATGGCCAGACAGTATTTCCCTGATATGTGGTAGTCCTCCAGTTCATAACGGCTCCTGTCGACATCGGCGCTTACGCCTAAGCACTGGTCGAAGTCGCCCAGCTGGTTCACGTTACCATTTAGTAACCCTGAAGGCGGTTTCGCAGAGGCATCGAACACTGAAAGATTCAAACTGAAGTAAGAGAGGATGGACATTGTGATAGTTTGCACAAAATAGAATCAAAAGTTTTGTTCACTTGGAGTCTACAACATGATCTCATCTCGAATTTACAAAGGTCTCTCTCGTTCTCGTCTCGGAATTAGAAAGGTCTCTCGCTCTCGTCTCTGATTAACAAAGGTATCTGTCGTTCTCGTCTTTGATTTACAAAGGTATCTCTCGTTCTCATTTCGAATTTACAAAGGTCTCTCTCTCGTCTCTGATTTACAAATGTCTCTCTCGTCTCCGATTTACAAAGGTGTCTCTTTCTCGTCTCGGATCTACAAAGGTATCTCTTTCTCGTCTCGGATCTACAAAGGTCTTTCTTTCTCGTCTCGGATCTACAAAGGTTTCTCTCGTTCTCGTCTCTGATTTACAAAGGTCTCTGTCGTTCTCATTTCGAATTTACAAAGGTTTCTTGTTCTCGTCTCGGATTTACAAAGGCCTCTCTCGTTCTCCTCTATGATTTACAAAGGCCTCTCTCGTTCTCGTCTCTGATTTACAAAGGTTTCTTGTTCTCGTCTCGGATTTACAAAGGCCTCTCTCGTTCTCCTCTCTGATTTACAAAGGCCTCTCTCGTTCTCGTCTCTGATTTACAAAGGTCTCTCTCGTTCTCGCCTTTGATTTACAAACGTCTCTCTCGTTCTCGTTTCTGATTTACAAAGGTCTCTCTCTTCTCCGATTTACAAAGGTCTCTTGTTCTCGTCTCTGATTTACAAAGGTCTCTTGTTCTCGTGTCTGATTTACAAAGGTCCTTTGTTCTCGTCTCTTATTTACATAGGTCTCTCTCTTCTCAGATTTACAAAGGTCTCCCGTTCTCGTCTCGGATTTACAAAGGTCTCTACTTCTCGTCTCGGATTTACAAAGGTCTCTATCGTTGTTGTCTGGAATTTACAAAGTTCGCTCAATCTCCCGTCTCGATTTTACAAAGGACTGTCTCGTTGTCGTCTTGATTTTAAAAAGTACTGTCTTGGTCGCGTTTCGATTGTACACCCAGGAACAACACTTCTGGGTCATAACAAACCCACTGACTTTCAATAGATTCATTACAACCCAGAAGTGTCCGTGACCGTACAACGGTTGATCTCGTTTTTCTGTCAATTTTCACAAGGCCGCCTCGTAACCATCTTCAGAATATAGGACTGATCAACTTACTTCTCATTGCCCATATCTCGAAGTTCTCCAGTTCCCGAAAGAGGACCCGTGTGTGGTTTCGACAGAGCTCGTTCTTCACGCTCATCGAGTCGGGAAGCTTCACAGGAATCAGGGAGAACAGGGATCGAATCTCGTTCCCGAGCCTCTCGTTCTCTGCCGACCTCTCCTCTGCAGTGGCCTTAGCCTCTCCATCGGACACTTCTTGGAGGACGGACTGCTGCGGGCACAAGGTCACGGACGACCATCCTTTTTTGGAACCGTACTCGCTTTCATCTGGAAGGAAAAAATGAAAATTGAAATGAAATGACTGATCCAATACGTATGGGACTTGCGAATATTACGATCTATGATCCATCTTAGATTACATGTTACGCCCCTGCACATTTGAATAGGATTGATTGATTGATTTGTTTTATTTTACTTCGCTTTTTGTGATTTACAAAGGTCTCTCTCTTCTCCGATTTACAAAGGTCTCTTGTTCCGCGTTTTTCTGTGTTCCACTGCAAATTTCAAGGTACTGGTCTTTGGAAGTAATTCTAGGTCGCGAAGCTGGTGATGAGTGATGATATGATGAAATTGATGAATGGACACCGACAAACATCCATGCCCAGGCCGGGATTCGAACCCGGGATCACTGGCGTCACACATTTTCATAAGAATTCAAACAAAAATATACAAGTTGAAAGTTTAACGTTATCAATATTGAGGAAAATTCATAAAGCTGGTTTGTAACCTGATTTTTCAAATCAACTTAACGTTGTGACGCAAACGTGTACTCGCCAATCATGATATTATTGATCAAATGAACTAACCTTTTTGTGATGCACTTACGGATAAAGCTTGTTTGATAAATATACTTAACTTGGATGCAAATGTAAACACGCCAATCAAGATTGATTGATTTGGTGTTTTACGTCCACTTTATGCACAGTAAGGCTAATCGGGACTACGCCAATCAGGAGATTATTGATGTTGATGAACTAACCTTTTTGATGATTAGCAAATGGCGTAACATTTAAAATTGTAATTTCCCCAATATGATAAGATTTGTTAACTTTTGTAAATTCGCTTTGTAAATTACGCGAAACTAAACTATGTATTTTCAGAATATTTGCATGTAATAACTCAGAATATTGTATAATAAAATTGTATTATACAATGTTATTTTATATATATATATATATATATATATTCATTATTATTTATTATTATTACTAAGAATGCTCACACACACATTAGCATACTAAATATTATTATTTTCAGACATGTATAAGTTTGTTATTGTCAGTAGTGTTTATCAAATTGAATGATGTTGAAACCGCGTTTTTCTGTGTTCCACTGCAAATTTCAAGGTACTGGTCTTTGGAAGTAATTCTTGACTGAACCATTAATTAAAAGTTTAGCGGAGTGTACTGTGTTTGCTTTACAACAATACAAAATGTTTAGTTAATAAAATTACGATTTCCTAAAACCTAAAGGTAAGAGTTTTGTTAGATCTAACTTTAAAGTTTATGTTAAAATTATTCATATTGCAAACATTGCGGCATCTATAGCTTTTTCAGGGTACTAATCGACTGATTGATTTATCTTACTTCGCTTTTCTGCCACTTTAGCTAATTACGAAGGTCATGATGACACTAATGAAGCGACAATCGCAAGCACATATTGAAAATGGGTGACTTTACAACCACCCCTTCCGACTCGGATCAAATTTGCAGCTCTTTTTAAAGTACTTTCAGATCCCCAGAATATGCAAGCTATCTTTTCCAGCACAAAAATCCACCTGGCCTGTTCATAATTTCAATTGTTTGGAAACCACTTACATGTTTCACTGCTTCTAAATGCGACAGAGACCAATCATTTTGAAGCTCTTGGTTTTGCGCATATTATGTCAGGGACAACAATCTAAAATTTCAAAATTTGAAACACATTTAAAATTTTTGGCATTTTTTCGGCATTTTTTCATTCCGTTCATGAGTTGTGTGCAGTTATATTGACATGTTCCTTGAGTAAACAGAAGTGTAATACTCAAAGGATGGCGCCACGGTTAATCATCTAGGGGTGCTGAGGGGGTGAGGAATGAAATTTAGAGGGAGGGATGTTGAAAAAAAAAACATAGCAAGAAGCGTCGAGGTACATTTTGGCCAATAAATCAAACACACTGACTGAAGAGTACAATTAACTTGCAGCAATTGTGTTTGATTTTTCCACGAGAGCTATATGATTAGAAATTTGAAAGGAACAAAGCTTGAAGCGAATGTGAACATGGCAGTTCCATAAAATTTCAATATAAGAACACATACAATCAGAAGGAAAGTTTCTTAAAGCCTTTTTTTTTGCTTATTTCTTGCCACTGCCAGCTGCCATACATAACAAAAACTATAGTAAAAATCTTGTTTTCTTTTAATTTTTAAGTTTGATTCTAGTTTTTACATACTTTAAGTTTTTTTACGTGTAATTTAAGTGTCATGTAGAAACCTTTCTTTTACGTGTAATTACACAACCTAACCTAACCACTATACGAAGCGCCGTCTAAAACTCAGTTACTCAAGTCGAACTCTCTCCTTGTCAGTTCTACTACACAGCAGATAATAAATAACATAGATTCGTGCATGTGCAGATAGCAAACATTCCACATGTTTTTTGTCAATTAATACAATTAAAATATATTAATAAGACAATTTAACCAACTTAGATATGCAAGTGCAAAGTAGAATTAATATTTGTATAAAAACTTTGAATCTTAAGAACACTTATTTCAGTTTATACAGTCATAATTTGTGTGTACGAAAAGAAATTGTAGTTTATGTATTTCTTCATTCATTAATGATTCTCGTATTTTGCAAATCAGGTGTATGGAAAATGTAATGGGCAATTTGCGTCATATTAGGAGTACAAGAAAATAAGTAATGTCAAATATATTGCTCGGCTGAACGTTTGGTCAACGCCAGCGAAGCCATTTTCGAATTTTTCTTCCCCATTCCTAAAACCACTACGATACTCCAAAATGTAAAAAATTATACATACTTAGAATTCCTTCCAGAGCATTCAAGTGATTCTTCGTGTAGTTTTCTTTTTCTGTTGTCTAGATATTAACAATAGTTTAATAGGCTGACGTAGACACGAAACTATTGAGAGCAAACTATACGAAGATAAACGTGAGCCGGTAAATTCGTTTTTTAAAAAAGTCGGTGTCCCGATCCCAGCAGTTATACTCGTAAATAACTTTCTGATTTTTTAACTTCAAACGTTAGATATAAATTTAATATTAATAAATAAATTATGGTATAATAATATAAAGTATTAGTTATCTAGGCTTGTTGACAAATATAAAATTTGGTTTAAATTAGATGACAACGATTCGATCTAACGGAATCTTTAGTTTCCTATGACCAATAGAGGAAAATGTCTAAATATGCCCCCCCTTTTTATGTAGTCATTTTCGGAGGAAAAAATTAATATATCAAACATACCTTTAAAAATGCATATCTATTAAATATATACTTAAATGTAATAGCATGCTAAAGTATAGAAGGTCTCCATTTAAAAAAAAAAACAATTTCCAAAAAATGGTAAAATCATGTATTTCAAAATTGTGGTCTAAATATGGGCTACTCGTGGCAATATCACAAAAAGCAATTAAAATTTTTAGAAAACAGTTATTTATCGCTAAAACATTATAAAATTCATATTTATGACTAATCTGTTGTTTTGAAAATCACGCGGAATGGGAAAAATCTAAATTAAGAAAAACATCTAAATATTTGTTGAAAATGTGATCTCAACATTAGACCTCATGTCATAGCCATATTTAGACCATTATGCTATTTTTCTTCTTCAATTTATTTTCACTCTCTATGGTACATATTTCACAAACAAATCATGGCAGTATAAAAGTCCACATTTGTTTTATGTACCGCTAATATCATAACCTATACAAAGCAGATGAGAATTCAGAGAAATCTGAGTTAAAATATACCTGCAAAAAGTTTTCGGAGGTCGCAATTCTATAACAGCGTCCAAGGCCGAAACTAACCACCACTTTCTCTTGCGAATTGGCTCCGCAACCTTTGTCCTTGACAGATAACCAGTTCCCTTAACCTCTGCCAGGCTGCAGCACCCGAGAGCGCTGATAACTCCAAATCCCATATTTAAACCTTCGCCCATATTTAGACCTTCTCCTCTATTATTAAATTAATTTTGGCTGCAAGTCGCTTCATCCTTCCGGCTCTAACTTGAGAGAAACCCAAACTTGAAAATTGAAAATTGGATTTGGCGTTGTTGAGTTGGTGTTTGAAGTCCACTTTATGCACAGTAAGGCTAATCGGGACAAGACTCCACCGGGTATCGAACTCGGGACTCCTTGATTACAAGGCGACTACGCTACCACTGCGCCATCGTGGAGGCTGCACATGTGCACAGAGGCTTTGATTTCTCACCAGAACTGCCGAGAAAGGAATCTTATCGCTGGTGAACCTCGAAGGAAAGGTCATCTTTTCAGCTGGTTGCCAGCTCGGGCTGCAAGTCGCAAACTTTAGGAGAATTTCTCACGGTTCGGTATATTTGAAACAAGGGCCCGGTACCAGGCCGCGGTCCAACAGTTAAGAAACACTGCTCTAGAAGGAAGTCTAAGCACATATAATTTTCCAGATATTGGAATATCATAGAGGTTTTACAAAAGGACAGCAATATTCGAAAAGGATTTCATTGTCGTCAGTCAAAAGTTCAGCCGAGCATTAAGTCCACTTCTATGATCAGATAAGCTAATCTGGACTGGTCCTACAGTTTTAAATTGGACCCGGACACTACAATGTGCCTCCACAGGGAATCGAATCCGGGGAAAACTTAGACGCCCTCAGTGGCGGGATGATTAATAACGTGCTACGACGCCAGGGGTCTCGGGTCCGAATTCCGGCCTAGACATGCTGGAGCCAAACCGGAACGTCCCCCTTGATTAGTATCAAAACCTTATTTTTGATTACACAAGCGTGGCCTCCGTTTCATATTGTTTGATTTTTATTTCTAAAGTCCAATTTATACACAGAAAGGCTAATAGGGACTGAATATACAGTGTAAAGTGTGATTCGAACCACTACAAGCCTAGAACGGGCGCATGGATATGTGTTTTAAAAATAATTGGATTCAGTGGCGGCAATTAGGAGGGCAAATTCTCCAAATTCTGGCACTTTTTCTCCCGGCACTATGGCCTCTTAATGCTAAACCCTGTCTACCATAAGAAGGTAAACTTCCTTTGCAACCCCTCCCCCCCCATTCTTGGCACCCATTCGCCGCTACTGGTTGGATTTATTGTTGCCAAGAATTAATTCAAGTTACTACTGCATTGAACAATAAGTATACTGTAAAATCATGTAGCTAAGAGATTATTGTTATTTTGCTGTCATGATGCTGGTATTAAATATAGGTTACACGTACAACAGACGTGTTCTAAACCAGGCGCGTCGCCTGATAATGTTCGCATGAGCACATGAACACTCATGTATATTACATACATATTAAATTCACACACACATACATATATTTATTCGAAAGAATACAAGGTTTGATGTACGAGTATATACACACAATTTACTCTGACACTTATTTTACGTCTGATAACTTGTCTAGATAGTTGGTAACCCTCACTCCCACGGTGTTCCACGGAGGGCGTTGAACACAATTGCTGTGCGTGTTGCATAGAGCTGACAGGTAAGGGGCTGTTGACCACTATACCCCGAAGATGTTCACTTCGCTGTGCGAACACTGATGCAAGAGGAAATATTTCTTACATTCGGCACCAGAGTGCAGCATATACAAGGCTTGTCTAGGGGGACTCGAAAATGTCTGTGCTACATAGTTGCAAACTTTAGCGACAATTCACTAAACCTGTCGGATTTTAAGGGGGAGAGGGACAATTTCCCCTAGGTCCTTCTTGCATTACTTCAAATACAGCGTGATTTTGGGGGAAATTGTTGAAAATAATTTGAACTGCTATTCTCACTTTTTCAATTGAAGATGAAGTTACAAGGGAGAGGAGTAAATCTGCATTCAGTTCAAAAACATTATTGTGAACACTCGTATGCGAACAGCACGCGACGCCACTGTTCTAAACGGTACCTTAAAAAATAAGGCTATCATTTTTCGTTATTGAAACTGTAAATATAACATGGTCATGTTGTTTTTTTTTATTGGAGGAAGGTTGAAAGTAGGAAAACCATTGTACAAAGAAGGGGGGACAACAGGGAGGAAATTTGGGGGGTGCCAAAAATTCATCTCACCCTGATGAAATTTTTTTCTTGAGCCGCCCCTGCAATTCCCACAACAATGACTGCTTTCGTACCAAATTATCATCATATCTTATAAGCGGAAGAGCGCGATAAAGTTACAGGAAGTTTACAAACAATTTCTTTAGTCTCCACGCATTTTAGAAAGGTGCAATAAAAACGGTTTAGTGCTTACACTAATACATTAAAGAGTAATTCACTTTCATTTCGTAGCTGAAGGAATACATTTCTTGCAACGACGCGACCTAAATTATTAACTTTCCATTTCCGGGTGCCCTTAGGATCAATATTTTATTGTTAGGTGCAGCTGCAACAATTGAGCGCTGATTTGACGATAATTCGCATCACCATTCAGCAGCAAGTGCAAATAAGCCAATAGGTGATGGGCTACCGAGAGTTTCAAATAAAAGAAACAGGAAGTGAAATCAAGTAGATAAACAGTGGAGAAAAAGAAAAGAACAAAACAAGGGGAAAAAATTTCTGCAAAAATATGTACGAGGGTTTGTTCATAAGTAGGGTCCGGGACTTTATGTCCTATAAAACTGTAAAATATGTACAAATTATGTAATAATTGAAAAATATGCCATAAAAATTGAAAAATATGTCAGAAAAATGCAGAAATATCTCCAGTAAACTTTCGAATTTCTCATTATACGGGAAGTCAGTATCTTCCAAGGAAGATTGACTAGGCTGGGAAAATACTGAGTTTTCGTGAGGTTGTCTGCAGTTATCCTAAGTTTAATTTACACCTTTGTGGAAAACTGTGTGGTGGAGCCGTCTCGCGTCACTACTTGCGCAGAAACCTGTTTTCGTTCACCTACTCCAGAGATACCCAGGACAGAGTATACACACTGATAAACGACAAGTGATCTTGAAACATCTGTACTCAATTGTCGATATAGCAGGAGCTGTAATGCACCAAATGTTATTTTTACTTTTGACTGATTGTTGGGAGAAGCCGAAAAAGGTAAAGAAATGAGCAATTTTTCTCAATAATGTTTGCACGGCTATGAATTGTCGGCGGGATAAAAAAAGGGAGGGGTATTATTGTTCTGTACTAGTTGGTAAGAATAGAAGGCATCTGCTTTCAATTTCTTTGTCCGTAATTTCCTTATCCTGCCATCGATAATATAAACTATCCGTTGCGCTAATGGTACGAAGAATAAATTATAAAATAACCAATTATGTGCAAGACAATTACGAAATTGTACATAAATATGTCTTATTACGAAAAAAATTGAAGAAATATGTTCTAAAAACGCAATATTGGTAAGATTCGTCTATTTCGGCTGATTTTCATTCGATACGTAAAGATCTCACCCAGTATTCGATCCGATGCCAAATAAGAACTTGTAAAGTCCCGCACGAAAATCAGACACATACAAATGGAAGTGTATGGTATTGTGGAATGCATGCACATTGCAGATCATGTGTGTACCAGGTGTAGGACAGGGAGACGAATAAGTTCTCGAATATAGAATCGTGCAAGCACAAAGGCATGCAAGCTTTACAAGAACAAAAGAGGCGCATACTACAGTACAACACAATTTTTCTCACAGTCTCCATCAACTCCCTGTGGCATTCTTTAGCATTTCCTCTCTGAAAAACGGCTAACATACACGAACGCTGGTCACGCCGTGCAACAGATGTTGACTCAGAATGAATTACCACTGCCATCTAGTGACGAGCTCACATACTACAGGAGCCACTTTCCCCGGGACTTACGATCACATTGTGGTACCACCGTTTAACTTTGAGAGTTGCCATGACTTGTGCCTCAACCCTCGTATAAGAGAAATTAGAACAAATGGAAAGGATATTATTAAATGTAGATGAGGAACAAAGTGCAGAAGTGAATAAAAAAAGGTTAATGAAAATGAATGAATGAAAAAGAATAAACAAAAGGAAAGTTAAAAGTAGGTAACTAACAAACATTAGCTATGACTAAAATTTCTGCCTAACATGTATTAATAACATACATTTCAGTACACGAACGGTTTGAAATGTGAAAAAGATTATGAAAGTAGTGCTAATATTGACTCTTGTTGGGTTGAGTTGAAAAGTCTCTCCGAGGATATAATAATAATAAATTTGGAATAAATAAGTTTTTTATCACTTGGTAATAGTTATTATTGCATAATATTCATAAAAATGATAACATATTTCCACTATTCAAGTTTTATCAGTAGCCTGACACCCCCCCCCCTTTTAAAAATTTCTAGCGACGCCCATGGTAAGGAAATAATCTTGTTTTCCAAATCGACACCATTCTCAGTTCTCGAGTGTTTCCCCGATGGCGTAGTAGTAACGTCGTCGCCTTGAATCAAGAGGTCCCTGGTTCGACTCCGGTGGAAAAACATAGTGGTTCAGATCCCACTTTAAACTGTAGGCCCAGTCCCGATTAGCCTATCGGTGCATAAAGTGGACTTTAAATTCTCAGTGCTCTATGCGAGGGGGGATGCGGGGTGATGGTATACCCCCCGGTGGCAAAATGTTAGCAAAACACGCCCCCCCGAACTGTCTTATCGTCACCATGTTAAACAATAGGATCATCCCTCCCTCCCCAGCTGACCTCAAGGCTAGACTAAACATCCCCCAGGATGCCTGAAAAAGAAAGTTTTCATCATACACCCTCTGCGGATGCCCGAACTTTCCATTTTGGCCTAGTATTTCTAAAAAAAATTGTCAAAGCATCTCTCTACCACGCGGGAGACCTGGATACGATTCCCTGCATAAATCGGCACTCGGGTTAACCCAGCCTCGAATCAATGAGTATCTTGGGGCAACCCTGAAGAATGACTGCCGTAGCGTGGTGCTGATCACATCACCTCCAAAATGACCGAGATCGAAAATATGTAGGTCCTACCCCATATCCCCTAAATGTGCCTTCAAGGCACGGCGCTACCTGTACGGGGGTCCACATGGGGTAAGGAGGGTCACATGGTATGTGACCATGCGGTCTAAAAGGCGCTGTGCTTTGGGCTCCGATTGTGGGATGGCATGCGTTCGGATCGACCTGGGTTATCGGCCTGTGTATAGGACCGGTTGCAAATCACCATCGTGAGGAAATTGGGGAGCTACTGGTCTGTGTAGCGTAACCCGGTCACGGATATCTCCTGTAACGGCTGGGGGTTGGACGTGCTGACCACACGTCATCCCATTACCGGTTGAAGATCTCTACACCTCAAGGTAGGATTGTGGGAGGGAGACTGGCAGTCGGGAGATAGTCAAAGGCCCTTACGGGCTGTAGAGTCACGCCTTATTATTACATGCACGATGAATTTTACCTTTTTACCTTATGTCAAAGGCAGGAGATGGTAAAATGAGGACTCATTACTAAAATAGAAAAAGTATACGTAACCAACCCCTTTTCGAAAATCCTGGGCACGCCACTGTATACCTTGCCCAATGCGTGGCTCATCGTGACGAGAAACAAGGCCCTTAACCCGTAAACACAGTGACATTGTAAACAAACGTGGTCCATGAAAACACGTGCTCATAGGGAACTTTCTCTCTCTCTTACCCGTGCGACTTGAAGAGTCTGGAAGAAAAGCACAGTTATGTCAACGCGATGACGTAACAGCAAGCATTCCAGGGAAAGAAGAAAGCAGTGCGACCAGTTTCCCGCGCTTTCCACAACGCTTCAATTACAAGCGATCGTGAGGCACTCCGTGTTCACTTCTTTAAGCTACTTAATTTCCACTTATATTCTTATTTTTCTCGCTCTTGTACACGTGACGTCACTGCTTTGTACATGTTGGTTGCAACACTTCAATAACGGATGTGGTGAGAAGAAAAGCGCTGGAAATTCACAACACTAGATGGCGTTGGAACGTGCGCAGAAATGAAGACGAAATAGGTATTTTACATGCTTCTGTGGTGGTGGTTCTTTCATATTTCTTTATTCCCCCTTTTGCAGTCTCTTTGTTCCTACATTTCCTCCTGAGTTTCTCTGTATCTCTCTTTCTTTCTCTGCTTTTCCCTTCTCTTCTCTCTATCTTTGTTCTCCTGTTTTCCTTTTTCTCTATTATTTCTATATTTCTTTCTTCTTATGTCTTTGTTTCTCCTTTTCTTCCTCTGTTTATCTCTACTTTTTCTCCTTTGTTCTTTCTTTCCTCTTGCTTTGCCTGTCTACCTTACTTTGTTAGTTTATCTTTCATTTCCGTCCTCTCTCTTCCTTATTACCTCTGACTTTCTCTCTTGTTCTCTTTCATTACATCTTTCCTCTCTTTTTTCGTTCATTCTTTCTATCTCCCTCTGTTTAATTTTATATCTTTGTCCCTCTCTCTCATTCTGTATTATTCATAACGTATGAATCTCTCTCTTTCTTGAGGTATATAAGTATGTATTTCTTTTCTCTCTCTCTTTTCCGTACTTTCTTCTCCTCCACTATCTCTTTCTATCCCTCCCCTCTCTCTTTCTCCCTCTAGTTTTTCTTTCTCCTTTCAATCTTTGTATCTTCTTCTCTCTCGTTCTTACTTTCTTTGTCTCTCTCTTTTCGTCTTATTCTTCTCTCTTTCTGTTTTATTCTATTTTTTGCTTTTTCCTATCGCAGGAATGTCTCTTGAAATAACTGGAAGGCGAAATTTGAGAAGTGAAGAGTTTATTGGCACATGGAAATTCACCGAAAGTAAGCAAGCGCCTTCTATTATGCAATCTTAGTCATTTTGTTTGTTTGTTTTGTCACCTTGAAAAGCGTGGAGTGAGATCATAAATATCATAAAAGATCGGTTGTCATAGGTACCAGATTTTTGCTACCATTTTTTTCGAGTCCATTTTAAGCTCAGCTGTAATTGATTGGTTCCATTTATTTTACTTTGCTTTTCTGCCACTTTTAGTAATGATTGATTGAGTTTGTGTTCTAATTCCACTTTGTGCACAGTATGGCTGATCGAGACTCGACCTACAGTTTAAAATGGGATCCGAACCACTACGTGCCTCCACTGGGTATCGAACCAAGGATCCCCTTGATTACAAGGCGACGACGCTACCACTGTGCCATCGGAGAGGCCCACATTTAGTAATCTCGAAGTTAAGGATGAGTGACAGTATGATGAGACACTCACAAAGAACACTCATGCCCCGACCGGAATTCGAACCCGGGACCCCTGTCGTCGTAGCGCACATGATAATCACTCCACCAAGGAGATGGTAAAATTTTGTAAAAGGACAAACATACACATGGGCAGGACACAGCACGAGTTCCACAGAGGATTATACTGGTTGTGAGCTCAGACACCAGAGCCTGGTTAGTCTACAACAATGGTGTACTACGCGGAAGAGAAGTTGGCATTAGGGTGTGTTCACACTTAACAGTTTAAGGTGGGATTTGACCCGTGTAATGTCTTACATACGCCAAGAATCGGATCCGAAATTCCCTGATTACAAGGTATCCAATATGGAGTGCTAGATCCTGAAATATCACTATTCTTGTAACCGGAAAACCTGGATCCTATTTTTTTTTTTATTTTTTTTTTGCAACTATCGAGCTGCCATGGAAAAATTTACCTCGGGCCTCCCAATGGCGTAGTGACAACGGTAGCGGGACTGTCACGAGCCGGCGGACAATTGCGATGAACGCAGAAGTAAAAGGGCGGGTAGACAATTTTGATGACATTCAATCAAATTCAAGGGTGACTTAACACCCCGTATAATACCTCTTATAAAATAATTACGTGAAATATTGATATTTTTGGCTGGGAATTTGATTCAATCAATTTTTTTGATCATGGGCTAGAGCCAACAGACACCTTTTGAAGTCACCAGTTTTATCATATGTGCGAATACTCTTTCCAACTCTCTCCTCGATTTTAATGTCTCGCTTCTTCCTTTTCTGACCTTCTAGATTAAGTTCCATCCGCATGTACTTCATGTTGGTGCCTTCTGCTTGGCTCTTGAAGCTGGCCAGAACATCATGAATTTTTGGATGTGGTCTTCCAAGCCACCTACTTATTTGGTTGTTCCAACGTTCTACAGCATTATTAGTTCTGTGGCGCCTTTGGTTAGGTCCTGATCGTCGCAATTGCCCTACCATTAATTTGTAAAATGACCTTCACCGTCAAAGTCATTGCAATTGTCCGCGATTTTGGCTTCATCGCAATTGTCCGCCATTGCAATTGTTCTAGATTCAGTGACGTCATCGCCTTTTAATCAAAAGGTCCCGGGTTCCATACACGGTGGAGGCACATGGTGATTCCGATCCCACTTTTAACTATAGGTCCATTCCCAATTAGCCTACCTGTGCATAAAAGTGGAGTTAAAACTAGAGCTGAGCCGATACTCTAAACGATTCCCAGCGATACCGATAATTGAATATCGTAACAATTAAAAGTGTTCAAAATATTGAATAATAGCTACCAGTGGGTGAGTTTTCAATTCCCGCTATGGGTATATTTTACTAAAGTTTTGGTATGTAATATTTAAAATAATACAGAAGAATATTGAAAAAACACATAATACTGTTACCGATATCTGATCAGTCCTACATTCACCTCAAATGCTACAAAATGTATGCAAAAGTTATCGTGGTTACAAAGTTGGAGTTCTCCTATATGGAACGAAAGGGTAACACCATCTTCTCTGTGAAGACTTGACGGTTCTTGAATTACATAATTCACGAGAAAACGTCACCAGTGCACACGTCTGGGAGAGTGGCAAGAGGAGCACTAAGGTCACGTGACAAGTACGTCGGCCTTTTTATGGTAATTTGTTGTCCTTTTATCTGCAGTGTAGCTCAGAAAAAGCCGTCCGGTTTGTACAAGGGATGTGATTACATTCAAATCCTCTTACATGCTTCCTGTTCATCTCGAAACTCGCACGTTGTTACGTAAGCTCATGTCTTCCGGTGCACGGTGATGTAGGCGAGATGACAACCGGCGAGGCGGCTAAGTGGTTACGATACCGGCCTCGTACTTGCAACGTCATGGGTTACTAAGGTCTTGGCATTTCAAGTTTTACCCGAAGAGAGTGTTCACTACACGTGGTTGCACACAGATAGGATAAAATGCATTTTCTCGGGTATTCATGTAAACGAAAGCTGTGTGTAGGTTTGTGTTTCCTAAATGATTGAATCATGCAGGATTGTCAAATTTCCAGGGAACCCATGAATTCTAATGGTCTCTATTGGATTTCGGAAAAGGAACGGAACCTTTTTCTTTCGCAAAATTTAAATTCGGTCCAAGTTGCGTATTGTTTCGTTGTAAAAAGTTCCAGGACCGTATTTAAATTCATCCGGAAAGAAGGTTCCAGGACCGTATTTAAATTCATCCGGAAAAAGGTTCCAGGACCGTATTTAAATTCATCCGGAAAAAAGGTTCCAGGACCGTATTTAAATTCATCCGGAAAAAAGGTTCCAGGACCGTATTTAAATTCATCCGGAAAGAAGGTTCCAGGACCGCATTTAAATTCATCCGGGAAAAAGGTTCCAGGACTGTATTTAAATTCATCCGGAAAGAAGGTTCCAGGACCGTATTTAAATTCATCCGGAAAAAAGGTTCCAGGACTGTATTTAAATTCATCCGGAAAGAAGGTTCCAGGACCGTATTTAAATTCATCCGGAAAAAAAGTTCCAGGACCGTATTTAAATTCATCCGGAAAAAAGGTTCCAGGACCGTATTTAAATTCATCCGGAAAGAAGGTTCCAGGACCGTATTTAAATTCATCCGGAAAAAAAGGTTCCAGGACCGCATTTAAATTCATCCGGAAAAAAGGTTCCAGGACCGTATTTAAATTCATCCGGAAAGAAGGTTCCAGGACCGTATTTAAATTCATCCGGAAAAAGGTTCCAGGACCGTATTTAAATTCATCCGGAAAAAAAGGAGCCTGGACCGAATTGAAATATTTTACAGACAAAAAAGTTCTTTACGGTAAAGAGCCCATTTCCGCTTGCTGATTTTCTCTCCTGGACCGGAATTGAATTTATTTAAAATTCCTGGACATTTAGCAACCCTGGAATTAGGTCATTGTCACAGTGTTAAACCATAGGAACATTCCCCCAGCTAAGATTCTCTACTTGAAGCACTGAGATCCCCCCCCCCCAACACACACACAGCTAACCCAAGGGCTCAACGAAACATTTCCACTTCAAGCGCTATACTCTGTCCCGGATATCTCTGGAGCAAGGCAGAGAAGGGGGAAAATCGAGTGGGCAGAGGGAATCGGTACACGCTGCTGCGAAGGCTGGTAACTGCAGTCGCTTTCCCCGCTCTCACGTGTTCATTGGTGGAGCCGTCTCTCGTTACGACTTGCGTAGAGACTTGTTTTTGATGGCCTGCTCCAGAGATAACGGGACAGAGTATAGTCTGGGATCTCGGTTATCAGACAAAGACCCTAGCAACCTTCCTGTTCTGACTTCAATGCGGAATGCTCTCATTGTTAGGTTAGGCTTGTTAGGTTACTTCTCTTAGCGTAAATATACATTCATGCTAACAACAGTAAACCTAACCTAATAATCATGGTTGTTAAGTTAAAGGTCCAGGAATTTTAAATAAATTAAATTCCGGTATAGGAGAGAAAATCAGCAAACTTAAATGGGTTCTGCACCCCTCTTTATGTTTCAAGTATTTTAATTCGGTCCAGGAACTATTTTTCTGGATTAATTTAAATACGGTCCTGGAACCTTTTTCCGGATGAATTTAAATACGGTCCAGGAACCTTTTTTCAGGATGAATTTCAATACGGTCCTGGAACCTTTTTTCCGGATGAATTTAAATACGGTCCTGGAACCTTTTTCCGGATGAATTTAAATACGGTCCAGGAACCTTTTTTCCGGATGAATTTAAATACGGTCCTGGAACCTTTTTTTCCGGATGAATTTAAATACGGTCCAGGAACCTTTTTTCCGGATGAATTTAAATACGGTCCTGGAACCTTTTTTCCGGATGAATTTAAATACGGTCCTGGAACCTTTTTTCCGGATGAATTTAAATACGGTCCTGGAACCTTTTTTCCGGATGAATTTAAATACGGTCCTGGAACCTTTTTTCCGGATGAATTTAAATACGGTCCTGGAACCTTTTTTCCGGATGAATTTAAATACGGTCCTGGAACCTTTTTCCGGATGAATTTAAATACGGTCCTGGAACCTTTTTTCCGGATGAATTTAAATACGGTCCTGGAACCTTTTTTTTTTTTGGATGAATTTAAATACGGTCCTGGAACCTTTTTTCCGGATGAATTTAAATACGGTCCTGGAAACTTTTTTCCGAATGAATTTAAATACGGTCCAGGAACCTTTTTTCGGATGAATTTAAATACGGTCCAGGAACATTTTTTTCCGGATGAATTTAAATACGGTCCTGGAACCTTTTTTCGGATGAATTTAAATACGGTCCAGGAACATTTTTTCCGAATGAATTTAAATACGGTCCTGGAACCTTTTTTCCGGATGAATTTAAATACGGTCCTGGAACCTTTTTTCCGGATGAATTTAAATACGGTCCTGGAACCTTTTTTTTCCGGATGAATTTAAATACGGTCCAGGAACCTTTTTTCAATAGCAACTTACACCGAATTTAAATTATGCGGGGAAAAGAAGGTTTCGGTTCTGCAGCGGAACTCAATAGAACCCATTATGTGTTCCTGGACTCTAACAACGAAGGCATTCCGTGCTAGCTTCAGATAACGTTGGTTGCTAGAGCCTTGTGCGCAAAGTGAGACCCGCTGGTCTGGGAGCTACTTCGGCCGTATGCCAAATGTTCAACCGCGAAACAATCGAAAGTCATTCCGCAAACCAGGAAAACTCGGCGCGGGATTTTCGCTGCATATTATCGCCCCTTGCCAGTCGCAGCGATGAGAAAATCTCCATGTAGGACACGCGCCCGGAACAATAATGTTTTTATTGGCGCTCGGCTTCCGCGCATTGTCTCCACCTTGTCGCCCTCCGTGTCATTCTCTCGTCCCTCCGTGTCGGAGCACACCTCCAGAGGTTGTAGGCGGAGGTGTATGTAGTACGTACCAGCTGTTTCGCGATTCAACATGCTTTCGATTTCAAGCAGATGGGAGCACAGCGTCATTTTTGTAAGCGTGCCGGGTATGCGAAATAAGTTCCTGCTATTCATTGGCGTCGCAAGAAATTTTCCTAGGGGGGGAGGACGAATCGAAGATGTCGACGAAACCCCTTCCCCTCAAACATATTCTGATACAGACCAGCGGCATATGCAGAAGTTTGTTAAAGAGGGGTTCATTTTCAAAATTATTGCATTATCAGTATTTTAAATTACATTATTATTATTATTATTATTATTATTATTACTACTACTAATACTAGTAGTAGAGCAGCAGCAGTAGCAGTTTTAGTTTATTTTATTTTAGCATCCAATAAGTTTATTATATGAATAATATAGTACTTGTTACAACCAAGATTACATAATAGTTACTTCGAACATTAGTAGCAGCAGTAGCTAACTCAGTAGTATAAGAAGCTTCAAGACGTGTGAAAGTTACAAATTAACAGAGTTTCAATGTTGCAAATTATGAAAGTTTCGTATCAAATTGGTTATCTCAAGACCATTTTTAAACAATGACGCAAAATGAGATGAAATAAAGTGCTTCGTTTGTAAATTACCATAAATTGAAAAAAAAGTAAATGGAAATTTCCACGCTGCCCCACCTTGGGGCGCCTTTGACAACAATTATACAGTAAAACCTCATTAAGCCGGATCCCGATAAGCCGGACTTCGATTAATCCGGACAGGAGGCAAAAGGTTTTAAATGTGGCTAGAAGTCACGAAGAGAACTTTCCAAAGAAATGGCAGTCAACCACTGATGAAATTCTGTTTCCCGCAGACTTTGTACTGTACTGTATAGTGTATTTAGGATTATGCCCTTTAAATACACCATAATGAACGTGTTTTGTTATTATAAGCGGAGTTTAAATGCACTTTCTACTGTTCTTTTAAATTATTTCAGTTAATTCGGACTTTCGATAAACCGGTCAACTTATCCCCCATTAGTCCGGATTATCGAGGTTTTACTGTAATTGCAACTTGTACCAAAGGATAGCTAAGGATGTATGAGGGTGACTCTTTCCGAAGACACGCAAATGTCAACCTCCTTTCCAAGTAGTACACACTGCACTGCGTGTTGCAGACTAACGAGGCTCTCCCGTCTGGATCAGTGTTGCCATATGAAAGGAAATTTCCCTTTCTGCAGGGAAAATTTGACCGAATTTTAAGCCAAAGGCAAGAGGTAAATTGATTAAAAATGTTTTAAAAATTAGGGATGGAAGACATCGGGCTCAATGCTAATACAGATTACATTAGGTCTCAGTTTCGTATTTTTTTCCGGTGATTTCTTATTTCTACTCATTTGACCTACCTATTATGACTACTTGCATTTCTATTTTGTATCATTTTACGTCGCGTTTCTACTTAATAGCAACGATAAGCATGACTAATGAACTTATGAAATGGGTGATGTAACAAGTTTAAGATTTTCACACACACACAAGGAGAGGTCAACGGGAAAATTACTACAAATATTACTGCTACTAATTAATATCATAAGTTTTGTTATTATTATTATTATTATTATTACACGATTTCTTAAGATGAAGGGAAAAATTGGGCGAGAAAGGGGAATTTTATCCCTTGGAAAGGGAAATTTGGCCCTCAGATTGTGGCAATACTGGTCTGGACTCACGGTAGTGTCAGCACTCCTCTGTGTGGCTCATGTTGTGCCTTCATCCATCTCATCTGCATTCATCATCATCTTCGCAAATAGCCGAAAGTGGCAGAAGGTGAAGTAAAATAATTCAAAACAATCAACCAATCAAAGCTACCGATATGTGCATAAGTTATAATCTCTGTTCATTGTACACAAACTTTTTCTTTTTCTCAGTAAAGACCAAAATGACACCGAGACTTTCTGATCGAGAACGAGGCTGGGATTGGAGATACGAGGACAAGACCGTGAATTTAAACTCGATACCGACAAAGAAACAGCGCAAGCAGTCGATTTCCGTGGCGGAGTGTTAAGGTAATGCGCTTCGTTTTGAGGTTCGATGGGACCGCTCGCACCAAACGCGAGAGTTCTAACCATTTATCTACGCCCGTGCCGGTACCAACATTGCAACATCGTGTGAAGGTATTTTGGGAGTTGGGACGTTCCGCGTACATCTTTAGTCTGCTGAATAGAAATCTGTATGAAATCGGTTTCTCGATGTGAATTGACGACGATAATGATTTTAAAAACAGATACAAAGAGCTTCAAAACAAGACCAATTTTGTATTTGCAGGACTACCCAATGCTAAGAAAAATGATTTCGCAAAATTGATGATAAGGGGTTTTTTTTTAACAATTTTTGAAATTTGAAAATTAAGATTTATGTTTAAAAGCTTTTTGCCTACACAATACTAAAATTTCATCACGATCAGAAAACCTGATTTTCGTTTATAGAATTTCAAAAATAGCGATCGTTTGCAAAACTCCAAAAAACTGGCCCTTTTTTTTTTGTTCTCACGATGTTAAAATATATAAGGCATACTCGAAAGAAATCTTGGTTAGCATAGATTAACGCAGAATTCAAAAAGCTAAATGTTGATGTAACTCTTTTTTTGTAGGTCTACTGGTTAATTTGTAATTGGAGTCTAAACTCGAGTATCTATAATTTATAATCCGATAGTAGAACCTTCCGTGGCGAGATCGTTTATCGACCACACAGCGTGCTTGCCCACTGATTTGGCTCAGGTTTCAGTTGGCCCGAATGGTTAACGCATCTGCCTACGGTGCCAGAGGCTCTAGGTTTTATTCCAGGCGGGAAGGACACAAGTGTTGGTGTTGGCCCAGAATATTGAGCTGCTGTGGGAAAAAGTGGTTGTTGTAGGTTTGGGGTTTGGAAAACCAAGGTCATGATACTTGATGCCCTAGACCCTATGAAAAACCACTTAGAGGGCTTCAAAGGGTTATTGCGTCACTCACTTTATTGATTGATTGATTGATTTAGTTTATTTTACTTCGCGTTTTGTGCCTCTTGGCAAATTTGCGAAGATGGGGATGAGTGATTAAATGATGAAATTGATGAATGGACATTCACAAACAACCAAGCCCGACCGAGATTCGAACCCAGATATCCCCTCTCAAAAAAATGTCGAAATGTAGGTCCACTTTATGCTTAGACAAGCTAATGGGGAATGGATCTACACACTAAAGTGCGATATGAACCGAGTGCAGAGGAACGTTTTTGATTTGAGGAGATCCAAAGTTCATTGAAATATATATTGATTCATTTGGTTAATTTTGGTTCGCTTTTCTTCCACTTTTGGCTAATCGCAATGATGAGGATGAGTGATCATATTTTGCAATTGATGAAGGGACATTTAGGAAGAACATCCGTGCCTAGGCCAGGATTCGAAGCCGGGATCCCTGGAAAAATATATTTATAAATAGAGAATTGGGAATGAGTGCCCGATTGGTCTTCTACTTAAACTGCAAGATCTGTATGTTTCAACCAGCAAAACATTGTGCACATTTGGAAAAATTGCTATTTTAAAAAATACTGGTATTACGTCGAAACCCTTCAATTTCTTTAGCTTTCAAATTATTATGGTAAAGTTTACAGTTTACTTTGAACTGATTGTAAAAACAGCAGCTTATAGCCCTACATACGTTAATGGGTTAAGCTATAAGCTATACAGTTATGTTAAACGTTTGCAAATATACGTACAAAATATGGAAAATTACAAATTTATATAATTGAAAATTTATAAACAGTTTCGCAACTAGCATATGGAAAGGAGGCAATGAGGGAAATGAGGCACGGTAGGTGAACGTCCTAATCTGTCATTTAAATTTGGCCAATTTTCTCTCCATTCCGCAGCTGACAGGCAGTTGAGTCCATGCGTTCTCTAGATTTACACGTTTGGGAAATTAGCTGTCTTGATTTTTTTTTTCTCAAAAAACACTAAATTGAAAATATATGCCATAATTTTTTTCAATGTGAAATTGAAATGGGCCCATGTTCCTTTGGTTTTATTGCGATTTCATCATGCTGCGAATGCATTTTTTACATGGTTCGATTATTCTGTTAACACATACTGCGGGAGTTTTAGCCGTTACTTAAGATTTTGTTCAATATATTCTTTCGTAGTTAGGCAGACCATGTTTGGTTCTCTTAGTATTAAAATAGAGTCCCTAAATGCATTCTACTAAGGTTCCGATTTACTTCTACATCAATTCCCACTCGTCTACGATACTTACTGTCGCTTGTCAGCGGAAAATACCTTGTCCATGGGGAGCGCGCATGCTTGCGTAAGATAATTTTTAAGTGTTTTTTTTAACATAAATAACTATTTTCGAAATCCAAACAGTGCTCATCACTTTGAGGAAGGTTCAAATTTCGTGTGACAATGTATGGGCCTCCCCGATGGCGCAGTGGTAGCGTCCCGGGTTTGATACCCGGTGGAGGAACATAGTGGTTCAGACCCCACTTTAAACTGTAGGTCCAGTCCCGATTAGTCTTTCTGTGAATAAAGTGGACTTAAAACAACAATTCAATCAATCGTGTGACAATGATTGTCAAAATTCCACGATAATTAGTCTTTCTGGTAGAAGAATTTGAAAAAAAATCATTAAATAATCTGAACCGTTACCTTGAAATTAGTGGTTTTTGAGATAATATTGGCAAAAAATGTTTTATATTGCTAAAATGTATTTGTTCCAACTGTCCCAGTGTGGATTCGTGACTTTAGAGCGGAACTGTATCCTTGTACTCTTTGTTCCTGTGGCACTGACAGAACCAAGGATCGAACCCTGGGACCCCTTGATTATAAGCCAACGGAGTCACCACTACACCCCTGGAATCTCCAAAGAATTCAAAGAAAGCACTTACTGGCGACAGCTGCGAAGGTTGAATTCTCCACAAGGCCATCCACAGACACCTTGCCCTTGCCGCAACTGTCCCCGGTTCGACTCCGGGCACTGTAATACGCTGTGTCCCTCCTGGAGTGACCATCCTTGTCACCGTCGCAGCAGTCTGAGTGGTTGAAGTCCCTAGCCACAGCGACGGCGAACACCAAAGCACACACCGCGGCCAGCGAGAGCGCTGACACCCCGTTCCGACTGTAGAAAGTCATCGCCGCGTCTGACAGCAGAGCTATTGCCGTGGTTCCATAAAGCTGAGGTGCTCGTTATGTAACGCAATGCTGTTCCTGATGGTCTACTTCCAGAGCGATACTCTCACGAGTGCGTCACTGACACTTGTTGCTCGCTTCTCCTCGATGTTGCCTTCCCTTCCGAAGGCGCTTTTTTCCAGAGTAAAACAGGAAGGCCTTGTTGGCTTTGTTGACTGTGGGTGCATCTTATGGATTTGCCATTGAGGTGAGAACCTTGTGGTATCTTCGACGAAGGCCATGACCTTTCCTCGTGCACTTTCGGTTATTTGACGTTGCTAACACTCAAAATGGATCTAATCAAGGTTCATTCAATTTGGTTGCATCTTCTGACACAGTTAAATGCGTACTTTTTTTTTTGTTTTTCTTGAAATGATCGTTGATTGATTTGGTATATTTTACTTCGCTTTTCTGCTACTTTTGGTTAATCGCGAAGTTGAGGATTAGTAATAATATGATGAATGCAATTATTAATCTTTGTCTGAAGAAGACCCTGTTAGAGGGTGGAAACGTTACGTTTTTAGTGTCTATTTTTTATATAATAAATTTTGTATAATATATCTAATATATAAAAAATGTATGTATGTGTGTGTGTGTTTGTTCCGGCATAACTCTCGAACGCCTGGAGCGATTTGAACCAAACTTGGTACACGTATCACTTGCAATCTGAAAAGAAATGCTGTGGGTGTAAGACACCCCTGGCACTCCTGAAGGGGGTGACTTGTAAAAATAATCGAAAACGACCAATATTAGTGTGGAATCCATAGTTTTCGGGGTCTTTAAGATGACTAGTGACACTCCCAATGCCGTTCAACTCCAAGACACTCCTGGCACCCCTAGGGATGGGGGTGGGAAGGGGGTGGCATGTAAAAATAATCGAAAACGACCGATATTAATGTGGAAGCCATAGTTTTCGGGGTCGCTAAGATGAATAGTGACAGTCCCAATGCCGTTCAATTCCAAGTTCCTTTTTACACTTTAGTTAGAATTCATTATTTTCCTGTCTAATAGAAGATTGGGATAAATAAATACCCAGGCAACGCCGGGCAATCAGGTAGTATTTATAAAAGGTTTTGAAGGAATTATCTAATTTCATTAGCCAGAAACAAAATCACGTTTAGAGCAAATAAAAATATAAAATAATAAACAGCTGATCAAAAACGGGATCATCTCAGACCGGGATTCGACCCCGGAACCCCTGGTGTCATAGTGTGTTGCGCCAACCCCTCTGCTACGGAGGTCGGTACTTTGAGGAGGACAATACATTTTGAATAACACATCCTTGATTGAAACCACTAGCTGAAAAGTAGTTATAGGGTTATGATTATTCTCGTATATTACCTAAAAAGCAGCAAAATAAGATATTTCCACAAGAAACATAAAAATATATGCAGTGAGATAACTGTACAGAAACACGAACGCACCTTGTTATTGTTATTGAATTACAAATTTTGGGTGCATCAGAACCTAGGCTATTTTGCACCCATCACAATGATACGGGGTCCAGCCCCTTACCATAACTAAAATAAGGCTACTATAATACAACTGTAATGTGGAGGGACTAAAATATTCTTAGTTGTGTTAAAAGCTGAGGCTGTAAAGGAACACTCAACACAAATGAGCTCAAGACGCAGGACAACACACACACACAAACCTATAGATAGGCTTACGATACGTCCGGGATTAGCCCGGACAGTCCTGGATTTTTAGTGCTGTCCGGGGTGATGTCCGGGATTGCAAAATTTCCGGGGTTTTGAGAATCTGAACATGAAAATAGCTGCTGGTATTGAATATTCACGACCAGAATTTATGACCGGCAAGGATCGATCGATTATGAGGATCGATTCTTTTCTTTCTTCGAGAAATCGACTTCCGAGCTGTCCCGCTTACGTACTTCCGTGAGCGTCTTGGTTGTCTTGCAAGCGTGTGAAGTAACTCGTCTACACGTTTTTGATAATTATAACTATTTACAAGGGCTTTGCATTTGGCAATGGGCAAATGAAAGTGTGTATTTAACGTTAACCTGCAGCAGGAATACAAATTCTTGAAACTGTGTAACGACAGTGGCAGTGAAAGTGTGCAATGTACACTCTGTAATGGAGTATTTTTCTTGCACATAAAAGAAGAGGTGATATTGAAGACCAGGTGAAAACAGTCAAACATAGGAGTGCTATTAATGCTACTGCTTCAACAAACATAAGAGATTTTAGAAAATAATGTTAATATTTTTTTCTTGTACAAATTATAGTTTAATGTTCCAATAAAATGTTAAGGCTTTTAAGTAATTTCAATTTATTTTTGTAAAAAAAACTAAAATTCAGCAGTAACGAGTTGATCGGGAATATGTCCTGGGTTGGACCCCAAAAAAATATGGTAAGCCTATCTATAGAGGTCCAGACGCCATAGCCTCGTTAGTCTACAAAATGCTGCCCAGAGTGTACACCCAACGGCGAAAGAAACAGTAGGCGAATTGTCCACCACTATTTTAATTCGGTTTGTATTACACATTGTGATGACAATGAATTGAAATAATGACGTCAATAAGCAGAGAACAATCCCTGCTTCGAACCAACATAGTTTCTTTAAAATTACACAGGATGTAGAATTCAAAAGTAGTACAAATAGCGGTGGACAATTTGCCTACAATTATCTTTGCCATTGACTGTACTACGTGGAAGTGAGGTTGTCGATTGGGTGTACTACTGGAAGAGTCAAACCTTACATCCCAGGAACGCATATACCTCGCTGAAGAACCTCTGTTTTGCAATCTTCGTTTAGTTACGTCGCACCTAAAATCTGGAATGCACTCCCGAACAAAATGAAACTACAAACACTTTCGTAGGGCAGTATGATTCGCTGATTGATTATCAAAAACACATATGATTAAAAACTGTTTTCTGTGAATTATTGAAAAAAACTGGAACGAAACTAAGTAATAATACATGTATATTTTTATTTTTTCATTTATTTGCACACACGCACTGTAATAGGTATTTCGTCATCTGCTTTCTTTTTGTAGTTTTGTACAGTTTCTTTTATGTTATTTTATTTATATACTGCCTTATAATCTTCATGTATAATAATTTACCTAGGTACTCTGCTACATATTTCTTTGTCGGGTTAAGTGGTAGATCAGCCTTTGCTGAACCTCGCCCAAGAATAAAGACCATTGAAATTGATACGCACACCTCTGTTTCGACCGTTGCACACAGATTCTTTAGGGTAAGTCTATCCATAGCAATAGGGAAGGAAGATAATGTTCACCAGTTTCCTAGAAGCAAAATGAATGCTACATAGGCAGTTCAGTTACCACTTCGGGCCACACTAGCATTAAGTAAAAGCAGCCTCCTCCCAAAACAACCCTTCAACTCCAATCCTTCCCTCAATTTGCATGTTACAGTATTGAAAATAGTTCTAAGAAAGTCAAGGATTTGAGAGAATATAGACGGAACAATTGCGAAATGTACATGTGACGTTCTTTATACCTTGGAAATATACTAAACATGACCAAAAATGATTAAAATATTCTCAATTGTGTAGAAATAATCAAATATGCGCAAATGTGCCTCAACAATGTAATTATTATTGTTGTAAAATGAAGTTCTATATTTTGGGAACATATAATTCTTACAAAAAATATGCAAACTCATGAACATAGTAGCCGTAGCAATTACATTTCATTAATAAATGTTTTATAGAAATTAGGTAATTTCATTGGCCAGAAACGTCCACAAAATAACGTTTAGAACAAATAAAATGGAAAATAATGAACTGAAACGAAATTGCGTACTTCTCCTTTTCATGAATTTATTGTAATATACACTCACAGTTAATCTTTTCAATCTTGAGTAAACATGATTTTATGAAAATAGCCCTAATGAGTCAACAAAGTATTCAATTTGATATAAACAGATTCTTGAATGGAAGGTTAATTTCCTATTGTATATAGCTAAGCTTTAATACCTGGCCGGCAATAACACGTATCAGGTATCAGTATTTCATTTTTTTAAGAAGTCACATTCAATAAATACTCTTAAAATAACGAAATACTTATGAGAAACGAATATCTATGACATAAAAACTTCAGAATTTTATGAACTTCTACAAACGTATATACAAACTATACTAAGTATATACTATATAATGAGTTTTGTTTCAAGTTCACTTTATGCACAGATTGGCTAATCGGGGCCACAATTTAGAGTGAGATCCTAACCACTATGTGCTTCCATCTGGTAGCGAACCTTGGCCCTCATGATTACAACGTCATCGGAAGGTCTGTTTTTCGTCTTTCGAAACAATGTATTTTCCTACGTTGTTCTTTAAAACTAAACTTCACTGTGTGAAGTTAAGTTACGTAAAATATACAATATTCTTTCGCAAGAATAAGTAAGTCTATCTGCACAAGAACAGGACAGAGTTGTTTTTGTTTAATTTTCAATATTTAATCATGCATAAGGATAGACAATTATTCAAAGTTATAGTTTAGTGCATCAACAATATATCTTTATACATTGAAACATTACATTAATACGAGCTAATACTTTTTAAATTGCCATGGAAATATTCTTACTGTACTCGGGAAACAGTAGAAATTGACCTTTAACTACAATGACCCTTCAATTATATACAGGGTGACTGGTAATTAGATGTATTCCCTGAAAGGGGTTAAAGTAGAGACAATTTGCAATAAATTTGACCATATGATACCCCGTCCGAAAATTAGTAGTTTTCAAGATAATCGAATTTCAATTGTTTTGTTTTTAATGACAATTTTCCACATAAAAAGAGGAATTAAGAAAAAACTGCTCATTGTATGGAACTTAATTCAGCGTTTTCTTATAGCTAACAAATAATTGGTTCGTTGAAAAAAAAAGTTTTTCCCAATCACATGTAAGTAACGGGTGGGTCTAAACTTACAAGTGATGATAAAAAATGCACTCTTAGTTTACTTGGCAACGTATTAATAACAAAAATGTTATGACACGAAGCGTACAAATTACTTAAATTACTTCCTTGTGTCATCTGCTATCCAACAAGGTACAAATGTTGCTAATAATCACATTTGTGTACAAGAAATAATACTTCATTCAGCTTCATGTGAATGGAATCAATGAACAATACAATTAAATAACATTACACGTCTTGCTCAAAGTGGGCACCTCCGTTACGAATGCAGGCACGCAGGTTTTTACGGACATTTGGTCTCTTAACTCGTGATGTGATGGTGTCCTTGATGTGTTGACCAGCTGATAAGATCCTCTCCCTGATACCAGTCATCCTATATATATTACAGAGCTAAAATTAAAAATGGAAAATTAGGAAGAGAAACTATAATTTTTGTGGTCTCATAATAGTTAAGTAGCTCTTGTGTTAATTGTAGGTAATAATTATTACAAAATATAACAAATAACAAGTCATCATGAATTTGGGTCATTTGGAAAAAAACAGTGTGACCTGATCGAACAGCCTTGGTGACTGACTCTTTTAAGTCAATCCCGGAACAATTGGACACGTACGAACAGGTCCTGCTTGTCTACGGTTGCCATGGTGACACAGAGGAGAAAGTAAATGAGGTGGGTGTAGCACGTAACACTATGGTAATTTACCATTTTTTTTTTTATTCTTAGTCCTCAGTCCTTTGTGTCTCCAGTACCAGATAATAGCTTGAAAAAAGAAAACAAAGGTTGGTATCTAAAGACATTTTTTCTTATGCCTTGCGTAGCGTGAAGGTCTTACTTACACACTTTCCAAAGATCTAGCTGTGTCTGGATGCGTGCATATCTAATCGTCGTTATGTAACGGGTATCGGCGGTTGAAAGGGTTTGTCTGCATCGGGCTTCCTAAGGCATTGCCCCTGTTGGATTCAAGACATGATCAGAGGTCTTGATGTAGCCACGCGATTTCTGTGTCGAAATCCACGAGTGGACCATGCTCGTGGTAGGCCCAGTGCACACGGAAGGTGCATTTTAAGAGAAAGTGATCATCCGTAATTGGTTTCGACAGACCCAGACATTGCGGGTGGTGGATGACTTTTCGGCTCAAAAGGTGCCGCGTCAGCTTGCATTTTGGAATATTAGAGAGGGCCTCCCCGATGGCGCAGTGGTAGCGTCGTCGCCTTGTAATCAAGGGGTACCGGGTTCGATACCCGGTGGAGGCACATAGTGGTTCGGATTCCACTTTAAACTATAGGTCCAGTCCCGATTAGCTTTACTGTGCATAAAGTGGACTTAAAACACCAACTCAATCAATCAGGAACATTAGAGGAAAGTGACCAAGGTCGGATCCCCAGCTTATCTTTTCAAGGAAGCACCGCAGACTAGCGACGTGTAGGTTAATTATTCTGAATGACGTCACGAGTCAGTGGCCTCGTCAATTTTTATTTCGTTTTGAGTAGCAGCGTGTGGTGAATGGATTTATCTTTACCTGCTGAAGTGAAAATGTTTCGACGGTCAGAAATTTCATCATATTTTGACTTCTACATTTTTAAGCGTTTGTGTCTTGTTACTAATATGTAAAAGTAGAGTATATCTAACAACATATGTGTTTATATAATAGTTTCGTAAAGTAGTAAGTGTCTATGGCGACGTATCGAAACAATGGCATTTTTCCTAAGTCGGACCCCTCAATGCTCCAAAGTCGGACCTCCATGTTTCCCCTTACATTTTGAGGAAGGCTGATTATCTTCGGTCACTCGTAGGTTACAAGTAATGGCAGGAAAACGCAGAAGCAACAAGAAAAGGTGCTGGTCGCATGAGTCGATGGCCAGATTTATACATGCAATGAGAACGAAGAAAATGGGCTGGAAGAAATCTGCAAATACGTTTGTTGTCCCTAAAACAACGCCTTATCCAGTGACAGATACTGGAAACCTGAAGAAGGATCCCAGACAAAAAATGGGTCGTCTGGCTTTACTTACACCAGAGCAGGGGCGCCGACTTGTCAAAATTATTGGTGGGGGGCCTCTGATCACTGAAAAAAATTAATGAATGACTCACTCCCTCCCTTTTTTAACTTTTGGCCTCAGTGTTCGGAATCTCATAAAAGTCCATGAATTCCTCAAAAATATCAAATTTTTTATTCACAGTTCGAATGCAGAATATTAATTGTCCACGGATGGATACGTCATAAGTTTCGTCAACCATAACAGCAAAATATTCCAGACTTTTAATATCTGCTACCACGGAGCGCAAAACAGATCTCTCTAATATATCAATTATCTCGTTCTGAATGTCATGTGAGAGCCATTTGCAGCCCGAACGTCCCAACCACTCTCCTAGTTCATGCACATAGTCTTTTGAAACTCTTTTTAGTAAAAATGTTAACAATACTCATAATCATATACTTAGTATATAGTAATAAGTCAGGTGTCTTGTTGTCTCTGGTCATAGCCCTCCAAAGTTGATGGTTTAGCGCTCTCAGCCCCCCCCTCACCCCCAAGAGTGAAGGTCTAGAACATTTCAAATGTGTATTTAAAGTTAAGTTCCTGTAGCACAATTCAGAGTAAACTTTACAAGAGAAGCAAAATAATATATTAGATTCTCTTAAGCAAAATTATTGGGGGCTCTACCCCCATCGTTAACATTGGGGGGGGTTCGAGCCTCCCTAAACCCCATGGAGTTGGCGCCTATGCAGCAGAGCAAGAGGAGGAATTTGTTAAGTAGTGTTTAGCGATGGAGAGAACATTGTTTGGTCTGAGGCGTTCAGATTTAAAACGCATGGCATATCTGGTCTCACTTATCGCACAATACTTGAGCAACCTTGTGTTCTGACGTCACGGGAGAAAGCTTTAGTTTTAGTTCTCTTAGCTTAAATAATGATTTTTCATTGTATTTATGCTAATGGAACCTAACCTAACATGCCTAACCTAACCTCATAGGCATTGCTCGTCTGACGTCAGAACACAAGGTTGCAGAAGTGAAGTGAAACAAAGCAGACCAATGAGATATCAACAGAACGGAACAATATTGAACATCCTTTTTAAAAGAAACAGTTTGAGCGGACGAAAATGTCTCACCTTGTTTCTGAAGAGACGCAGAAAACGTCTGTCTGTTCGTCGGTCGACTGCTAGAGAGGAGCGGCTACAAAACATTGTTTCGGAGGTTAACTATCCACTCTGCTATGAATTTACGTATAAGTACTCAAATATAACTGTGTTTAAAAATATCATCATAATATAACATAACCTCAGTTTGTAAATTACCATTCAATTGCCATTTATAATATTTCTTTTACAAATACGTTTTAGTAGAAAGTTTGAATTTGGAGTGCTTTTAAAAACGCTCATTTTTGCAACCTCTTGCTATAATTGAGAATTCTCTTGGCAGTGTTTCCTAAATTGGATTCTGATACAGGGAACCCTTCGGCAACTTAGTAGAGAGTATTATAATAATGAAAAACCATTGTTAACTTTAATATTAAGAAATAAATAATCGAAAAACCAATTGGGGGTCAGACTTTGGTCAATTTCCTCTAACAATTTGTTTTTTTGTCTTTTTTTAAGGAGGAGGATTTTTGATTCATTGATGGATTTACTTTATTTGACTTTGCTTTTCTGCCAGTTTTGGCTAATCGCGAAAATGAGGATAAATATTGAATGATGAAATATGTGAATGCCTCCCAGATGGAGTAGGTCAGTCGGTCTCCGTGGCGGAGACGCCAGAGGTCCCGGATTCCAATCCCGGTTAGAACATTGATGTTTGTGTTTGTCCCAATGAGAAAACAGAGAAATAATAAAATTGATACATGTGAAAAACTGACAAAAGCAAGAATGACGGGAGATACTATCACTTAGGGCTATTACCTTTTTTTAAACAAAGTGGTAACATCGTCGCCTTCTAATCAAGGGGTCCAGGGTTCGATACCTGATGGAGGTACATTGTACAGTGGTTCGGATCCGACTTTAAACTATAGGTCCAGTTCCGATTAGCCTATTTGTGCATAAAGTGGACTTATAACATCAATTCATACTCAGAGATGAGAGATGTTTGCTTGCTTGATTTGTCGTTTTGTGTTCATTTTATGCACAGAAAAGATATTGGGGACTGGACGTACAGTTTAAAGTGGGATCCCAACACATACGGACAACACACAACGACGTCCCATAGTGGATTATACTGGCCATGCAATCAATCGCCCCTTACACCACTTAAGGAGAAAAACAATGAACAAAAATTGATTCCCTGTATGATGAGGTTTTGTTGAGTTGTGTCGTGTGGTTATTTCTAAAACTTCAGTGTCTTAGGTGGAATGTAGCAGTCGAACTAGAGACAAACCATTGTCGAGGGAGTGGATCCCGCTGAGCTTGGAATGAAAGAGAAAGAAACAGGTAGGTACGAGGGGAATTGATGCCACCTCATGCAAAGTACCTTGGCTGACATACGAAAGATTTTTAGAATCAACTTCACTCTTTGTTCTATCATTTTTAATTTCTTGTAAGAATATAAATATATGAAAAAGCATGTATCATAAACATAAATAAAACACATGTAGGTCTTCATATCTAATTAACTAACTTTCTAGCCTTCTTAAACCCGAAGGTTTATGGCTGCAGCAACACAAGCCTTTCATATGTCCCTATCCTGGGCAACATCTATCCAATCTTTTCCATCCTTGCCGATTTCCTTTAGGTCCATCTCAACGTTATCCTTCCATCTTCGTCTTGGCCTTCCTAGTGGTCTCTTACCATCAGGTTTCTCAACAAGAATCCTCTAAACTCTTCTTTCCTCTCCCATTCGTGCCACATGGCCTGTCCACCTAAGTCTTCTTAATTTAATTATTCTAATAATATCTGAACATGAATACAAATTATGCAGTTATAAATTATGTAACCTTCTCCACTCACTTGTCTCCGCATCCCTTTTAGGTCCAAATATTTCTCTAAGGATTTTATTTTCAAAGGCTCTTTATTTATGTTCCTCTTTTAATGTAAGGTCCAAGTTTCGCATCCATATAATACTGCAGCTCAAATTACGGTTTTCTATATTTTAACTTTTAGTTTCTTAGATATTAAACGGGAAGATAAAAAAGTCTATGAAGAGAAAAGTAACATGCATTTCCTGAATTAAGTCTGCTTTTTATTTACTCTTTAATATCATTTTCGTTTGTTAGCACAACCCGTAAAAAGCCGCGGTAGCTCAGTCGTTATGTCGGCCTCCGTGGCAGAGTGGTTTTCACAGTGCGCTGCAATGCCAGAGGTCCCGGGCTCGACTCCCGGCTCGGACGTGGATGTTTGTGATTGTCTGTCCTGAAAGTCCTGAAATAGATATTTGAGTGATCCCCGGCGGCGGAGAACCGGGATTTTTTCCCGGCGTCCACCCAGCGTCGTATAAAGTGGGTGCCTGGAGGAAACTCTGGGGGGGGGGGGACTGATGGCGGCTAGGGGCGTGGTGCTGATCACATCATCCCCACCTTCGTGTGGAGTCCTAACTCCACACCACCTATACACCTTCATGGCGTGGTGCAAAGCACATGGGAGCACTTTACTTATTTGTTAATTTCTTTACCTTTTAGCATAACTCGTAAGTGAATTAGGAAACTGATTGAAACGAGTTATTATCAATAATTAAATTTTGATTATTACCTAACACTTGGTTTCTGCTTATAAGCATGTATTTAGTTCTCTCTTTGCTAACTCTTAGTCTTCCTATTTTTTTTTTACAATTAGTGATCATTGATTGTGTGTACTATGAGTGCATGAGAATTTCCAGCAGAAAGTAACTTTAAAAGTAATAGAAAGTTACTTTTCAGATACCAGTAAATGTAGCTGAGTTACTCTCTAATATGTGTAAATGTATCTCAATTTCTTTTTGAGCCAAGTAACTCTAAGCAGTTACTTTTGAGGAAAAAGTAACTTTGCGGACACTGGAAACCAGCACTAGCACAGAGAGGGTACAGAGCGACGTAAACAGCGGTAGACCCAGGACTTTTTTAAAGGCGTTTACGTATATACTCTTCGTAGTTAATCCTCATTTTGTCATCTTTTCCTACATTTGACGTTCTTTATTTTAGGAATACTGGACCCAAGGAGGGCTTATGGCCCCACGTATCCCCTTGGGCACGCCACTGAAAGGTAAAATACCTCGAACGTGAAATCCAGGAGGAAAAACCGTAGACCACATCACATCGTCATGCAGTTACGACATCCCCCGATCGTAGCTTTGTTGTGGGAAACGTGGCGGGTCTCCATTGTCGACAATTCACAGCGCTTGCTGCAAAGCGAACATTTCACGCCTTGCTGATCACGGGAGCAGCCACCTTCGCTTGGCGGAAATAAAAGTGGCGCGAGTGCGATTTATCTCGATCGCGGGATTTTCCCTGGGACACGAGAGAAGGTATTGGTCTTACCAGAAGATAGTGTCGAATTGCAATCATCTCGGATGAAACCTGAGGCCCCGGTGGGCAACGTTTTGTGCGGCTTCGTTCCAGACAGCCCCGTCTACTGTCGGATTAGAAATTATAGATACTGAAGTTTAGACTCCAATTATATATTAACCAGTAGACGTGTATAAAAACGAGTTACATCAAAATTTAGCTTATTCAAATTTGCGTTATTCTATGATAACCATTCTTTTCTTTCGAGTAGGCCTTCTTTCATATCGTCGTAAGAACAAATAGAGGTGCCGTATTATTTTTTGTTTCGCAAACCATCTTTCTCTTTGAAATTCTATATAAAAACGAATTGTCCGATCGTAATGAAATTCTAGTACGGTGCAGGCAGAAATGTTTTAAACAAAATTCTTAATTTTCATATTCATAAAATTTGTCAAAAAACAGTTATCATCCATTTTGCGAAAATAACTTTTTCTTAGTATTGAGTAGTCCTACAAATACAATATTGGTCTTGATTGGAAGCTCTTTCCATCTGTTTTTTAAAATCCATTATCATTGTCAATTCACATTGCGAAACCGATTTTATACATATTTTTTTTTGAACGGAGTAAATATGTTCGTGCAACGTGGCAACATCGTACGCACATCGCGCTACGACGTCAAGGGTCCCGGGTTCGAATCCTAGCCTGGGCAAGGATGTTTGTGAGTGTCCATTCATCAATTTTATCATCATCACTCATACCCATCTTCGCAAATTAGCGAAAAGTGGCACAAAAGGCGAAGTAAAATAAAGCAAATCAAATCGCAGTGACAGCCCGCAGTTTCCAAGGTTCAACTGACATCACTGTGTGCGGTGTTGCCACGTTCCACATGATGATATGATGAAATTGATTGGGTTCCCTCTTCCCCCCATGTACCCATATATACGAGGCTGGGTGGACCTCAGAGTCGCGCAGAAACAGGGAAATGACTCGAAAAATTGCTGGTCTGGATCACAACAAAAATGTTAGCAGGGCCCAAAACAAAGGACAGCCTAGAGGCCCAAAATTTATAAATCCGCCCCTGTGCGGCTCCGTCACTGATTCCATCCAGCTGGTGGCACATCGCATCCCAATTTAACCTGTAACCTGAATGTCCAGTCCCGTTGACGCTATCTGGGCGTAAGGTGGACTTGAAACTCGACCGTTAACAATTCTCGCAACGTTTCAAGCTGAAGGCTAGTCGCAGCAGGTTCAGAGATCCGCACATCGCATAGATCACGGGATCCACAAACCTGCTCTTGTTGTTCCAAGGCCTGCGAAGTGGTCAGTACTGGTTCCTGGCACCGGTACAGCAACCTTGACATTGCGAGGAGCGAGCGAGGTGTCTTCGGTGAAATTGAGGACGCCTCGCAGAATGTGGACTGCAGTGCGAAAGCTGTGATTACGTCATAAGTTGCATAGAGGCGCCTTCCAGTTTGCTACGTGAGCTGCTTATGTTTACGGGAAGCTGCTTAAACTTGATCATGCATTGTCTGTTATTGGAAAACCACGTGACGTCATCGTGGCTACTCTGAAAACTTGAATGCCGGACATAGTGTCGCTACCTTGTAATGAAGGGATTCCGGGTTCGATACCAGGTAGAGGCACACAGTGGTTCGGATCCTACTTAAATCTGTAGGTCCAGTTCCCATATGGCGACTTAAGAACGAACCAGGGCGGAATTCGAACCCGGGACCGCTGGCGTCGTAGCGCGATGTGCTAACTCCTCCACCACAAAGATCGGCTAGAGATTCATACACAACTTGAAGCAGCGTGCATAGTTCTTATACACATACTGCTGTTTGAAAACAAATGATTGCATGAAACTACTTTGTTACTACACGGTGCTTATAATTGTTAGACACACGGCCTTGGGAAGAATAAATTTTAAAAGTGTATTACACAGGCCGTGTACATAATAATTATAAACATCATCAAAATAGCTCCGGGTTTCCACGAGAAAATACAAAAATCAGCCTGGCAGTTATAGTGTTAAAAACAATCTATAGGATGCAGGGAAATATTGCGAAATATGGGACTCTAAAACAATACCCTCTTTCCTGAAAGTCCTATGCACGCCACTGAAGCTACTAAGGACCAGATTTACATTGCGAAATCTAACTCTAACAAAGCACTAAACAATAAACAAATTTAAAGTCATAGACTCTATGGGCACCGGACTGACTTGAATAAACCAAACTTGCAAGGCGAGAAACAACAGATTGTTCACTATTGTTTCACCACAATGTCGTGAAACCACAATACCACATCGAGGTCACCCAAGTGAGCCGTTACACTTCCCTTCTACGTGCAATGTGGAAAGATTTAAGCGCGGCTAATGACGTACGAAAACGCGAGAGAAAGTCAGACACCCAGCACTTACCGAGATGGCAGGACAAGATAAAAAAAAAGAACTAGATGTCAGGAAGAGTCGTGCATGGATATGTATTCTGCACTTGAATATCAGATATCCCTTCAGTTCATCAACCGGACCAAGAAGGTTTTCCAGTTTGTTTGCAATAAGTTTCAACCCCTCCATGTTGAAGCATGTTGGCCAGTCTTGCGCAGATGCAGTACTACACCAGTACTCGTGGGTAATTTGTATACGAAAACCCTTTACAGCTGTTAGTGTGGTTAAAGAAATAACTTTTCATCAAATATTAGTTCTTCCTGGGTTTGACCTTTTATTCACAATTAGCGTAACATTGTAATTCCTGAATTGTGTATTATTGTTACTATTGGATATTGCCTGTTACTTCTTAGTGGTGGTTTCAGTGTGAAGTAGTCACTGTGTTGTTTCTGAGACTTGCAAAAATTATATGACTGAAATAATGTCCAATATACCTCCATTGGTGATCGAACTCAGGACTCCTTGATTAAAGGACGACAGCATTACCATTACACGTTTGAGAAGGCTCATTATTATGTTCTTGTAACTTACATAGTTTTCAACGTGTATTGAGAGAGAGAGAGAGAGAGAGAGAGAGAGAAATATTAGAGTGATAAAGAAATAGAGGAATGGAAAATGAAAATAGAGAGAGAAAGATCGGGAAAAGATAGGGAAAGATGTATAGAGAAAAACACACACACACAGAGAGAGAGAGAGAGAGAGAGAGAGAGAGAGAGAGAGAGAGAGATATTAAGAGTCATAAAGATAGAGAGGAAATGCAAATGTAGAGAAAATATAGAGAGAAAAATAGGAAAAAGAGATGTAAAATAAAAAAGAGAGAGCGAGAAATATTTGAGCGATAAAGAGAGAGATAGAGAAAATATAAAATAAAATGTAAAAAGGAGACAGAAAAGATAAAAAGGGATATAACGATAAAAAAGATAGAAATATTAGAGTGATGAAGAGATAGATCGAAGGAAAAAGTAAATAAAATAGAGGGAGAATGATAGAAGAAAGATAAAAATAAATATAAAGAGATGGAGAGAGAAATGTTAAAAAAGGATGTAAAGAGAAAAAGGGATATAAATATTAGAGTGATAAGGAGATAGAGGCAAGGAAAATAGGGAGAATGATAGGGAAAAATTAAAAAGAGATGTAAAGAGAAATTGGTAGAAAGTGGCAGATTGAGAGAGAGAGAGAGAAATGGATATAGTATAAGGATAAAGATAAGAGGAGCGAATAAAAGAGGATAAAGAAGAGGGGAGTCAGAATGAGATGAAAATGAGAAGGTGAAGAGAGAAAGAGGTGGGTTAAGAGACAGACAGTAAGAAAGGGAGGGGAGAAGTTTCATTCCACTTAGCGATACCAACAACTGTTTACCAACCATTATCCCACAAATTCTGAAGACATTTGCTCTCAACATGATCAAAAAGAGGCGTTCCAATCTGTACGCGGAACTGCTTTTCGAAAATCAATTTTGGCGCCCCACTGTCACAACTGATTGACTTTTGAGAGCACAGAACAACTATGTAGACGAGGAAATATCAACATCCTTGGAGGTGAAAGGGGACAGAGAAATAACAGTTTCCTAATTGTGAATTCAAGTCACGGTGTTATTCTTGTACTCGTAGCATCGAATGAATCACGTTTTTACTTCGTACAAAAATCTCTGCTCTGCACTGGACCAGTAGTACCTAGCTGTTTCCAGTGTAGATGCCCTTAACACTAATCTATGTCCCCCATAAGAACGAAACCAATGTAAACAAATTGACGTGTCTTCTGATAAATTCTATTCGCTGTTCGAATGAAACCTGCGTAGAATTTTTTGCACGTAGGAATATAGCATTAGAATTACTTCTTAAAAGTAACGTAGTTACATTTCTTTAGTACAAAGAGTCAATGATTGATTGATTGATTTTACTTCGCTTTTCTGCCACTTTTGGATAATCGCGAAGTTGACGATAATAAAGGGACGCCCCAATGCCCACGCCGGGAAGCGTTACAATTACAGTTACTCATTTTGAAAAGCAACTTAGTTGCAGTAACTTGGTCAAGAAAGTAACTGCGTTACAGTTACTCATTTTGAAAAGTAATTTAGTAGCAGTACCTTGCATAAAAATGTAACTGAGTTACAGTTACTCATTTTGAAAAGTAACTCAGTTGCAGTTACGTGATTAGAATGTAACTGAGTTACAGTTACTTATTTTAGAAAGTAACTGAGTTGCAGTTACTTGGTTAAAAAGTAACTGAGTTACAGTAACAGAAAATCATTTTTAAAAGTAACTCAGTAGCAGTAACTTGGTTGAAAAGTAACTCAGTTGCAGTTACTTGGCTAGAAAGTAACTGAGTTACAGTCACTCATTTTAGAAAGTAACTCAGTTTCAGTTACTTGGTCAAGAAAGTGACTGAGTTACTCATTTTGAAAAGTAACTCAGTAGTAGTAACTTAATTAAAAATGTAACTGAGTTAGTTTCTCATTTTGAAAAGTAATTCAGTTGCAGTTACTTGATTAGAAAGTAACTGAGCTACAGTTACTTATTTTAGAAAATTACTAAGTTCCAGTTACTTGGTCAAAAAAGTAACTGAGTTACAGTTACTCATTCTAAAATGTAATTCAGTTGTTTAAAAATAACTGAGTTACATTTACAGTTACTAATTTTAAAAGTAACTCAGTTACAGTTACTAACACTTGACGAGTAACTTCAAGTTACTTTTACCGGCACTTTCTAACCGGGAATTTTCTTGGAAACAAATTGTGCACAATCAATGATCACTAATTGTAATCAAATAAATATATGAAGTCTTACGTGTGTTTTATTTGTGTTTCTGGTACATAATACGGCATTTCATATATTTATATTATTACAGAAAAAAATAATACCATATCACCCCCACCCCAGAGCTAAAAAAATGATAGGAGGATAATTTCCACAACGAAGGGAAAACTTTGTAGGCTAGTGGAAATTCTAACTTAACAGCATGCAAAATACACTGTAAATATTTAGTTGGAATGTTTAATTGTCAAACTTAGTTCATATTCCACGTTACACATTTTCAAGTTAACAATTTAAGTTTCAAGAAGTAACTGCTGATAACGTTATTTCTATTGCAATAAAGTCACTATTATACAGTTAAGCCCGAATCACACGGTACTGGATTTGCAGTAGGAATGCCCTAGTTGGCACTGGGCTGGCTACCCATTTGCTAGTTTTCGCCTCACACGATGCCTGTCACTGTACTTGTCGATATACTTTTGTTCCCATAAGACATTGCGCATAGCAGTCTGTAAAGATGGACGAGCAAATTTGAAGACTGTTGTAGGAGAATTACTGCTTTGTGCTTTTATTTAAAATTAAAGAAGAAAGTGTGGACTAGAAATTCGCTCGAAAAAAAAATGGTAATCAATGCGTACCGAACAAGCTTTTTAATGAACTCGGGTATGCATTTTCATACATGAGATTTGCAGGATTCATTCACACAAAGAAAGAAATCAAACATTTAATACACTTGTAATAATAAGGATTTTGATTTTCGGCTAATCATATTTGTCTCGTACACATTCATCGTTTTGCATAAATACCTAAATACATTGTATTAATGAACTGAACACGAATGCATTGCGCGCCATCTCTACACTTTATTTTTATCGGGAAACTAACAAAAACAGCCAACACTCGGAAACCACAAACAAAAAACTCTCCTTTGCAAACTCACAGATTATCTTCACCTGGCCAAACTTTGTTCTGATTGGCTGTTCCACAGAATTCAGTCGGGGGAAGTTAGTAGCAATTAGAACACGGCCTATTCCTCAAAACCAGTGAAGCAGCCAGCCAGGCAGCCATCACTTCCGGTCAGGTAGCCAGTTCAGCGCCAACTAACTGGAAATCCAGTTCCGTGTGATTCAGCCTTTACTTTTAAAAGTAAAGTTAGAATTACTCATAAAAGTAATTGTTGCTTGTAACTGCGTGACAAATAATTAGTAACTTCCAAACACTGGTGTTCGTGATTTGATTTACTTGATTTGATTTACTTTATTTTACTTCACGTTTTGTGCCTCTAGGCTAATTTGCGAAGATGGGGATGAGTGATGAAATGATGAAATTGATGAATGGACATTCACAAACAACCAAGCCCGACCGGGATTCGAACCCGGGACCCTTGGCGTCGCAGCGCGATGTGCTAACCACTCGGCCACAGGGTCGGGCCACTGGTGTTCGTGTAAAAACTATTTAACAAATCTTTCGAAGTTCTTATGAATGAGTAGTGTATCATGCAACATAGTACTCAGAATCAGGCACACTATACATGTTATACATGGTTACTCATACTCGCTTCAATGAACAGTGTTTGAAGCAAGATGTGAAAATTAGACCTTGGCTTCTGAAAGCCAAGTTCTAAAATACTCAGACGAGAAAACCTATTATGCAACTGAAGTTTTTGTCTGTTTCCACGCAAAAGAACCTTACATAATGGTAAAGATAAGTCAAAAGGCACGGTCCTGTTGATCTTCCATCGCTTATGGACAACATAGTTTTTAAACAACCGAGAAGCGAAATAAAAACTTGATTGTTTTTAACCAAACCAGGTTAGACATGATGGCAAAGCACTTTGAAAGTTGAAGACCCAACAGAAGTGATAGTACATTCCAACACAATTAGAATTGTCGCCAATACTTAATTTTAATAGGAACAATTTATTATTAAACAGTTGACACCAATAGGTAATATACGAATATGTAGCTTGAGGGCTTACACAGCAAAATGCATAAAAGAAATGGAAATGAATTATATATGTATCATTGTCCTGTAAAAGCAAATTAGCAACCTAGTTGTTGATGGATTTATGGTTATAATTATGTAATGTTTTGTGATTAAATCATGTACAGTAGAATCTCGTTAATCCGGATCCCGATAAGCCGGACTTCGCTTAATCCGGACAGACAAATGGCCCAAAAAAAGAGCAGAATGGAAGGTTTTAAATGTGACTAGATGTCAACAAGAGAACTTCCCAAAGGAAAGGCAGTCAACCACTGATGAAATGCTGTTTCCCGCAGACTTTGTACTGTACTGTATAGTGTATTTAGGCCTATGCCCTCTAAATACACCATAATAAACGTGTTTTGTTGCTTTAAACGGAGTTTTAATGCACTTTTTACTGTTCTTTTAGGTTATTTCAGTTCATCTGGACTTTCGTTAAACCGGTCAACTTATCCCCCCCATTAGTCCGGAGAAAAGAGGTTTTACTGTATTTATACAGAAGGCGTCTCTTGATAGAATACAATGCAACATAATATTGAAGCGATAATATTACTGTTCCTCCACCCTTGTTCGCTTGTTTGCATTCGTTTGTTTATTATTGCTTGCTTTTTGTTTTTGCAGTTGCCTCCCCGATGACAAAGTAGCAACGTTCCGCCCTGGAAATCTAGGGATTACAGGTTCGATACCCGGTGGAGGCATATAGTGTTTCAGTTTGATTCTATTTTTGTTATTTCAGCGTCAGTGGCGCATAGACATGTCGTTTGGGGGGTACAAGTCGTGTTCTATTGTTCGTATGATAACAGTGCAATTATTTTCTTGTTCAAGACATGCCAGCGATCATTTCCATGTGTATTTTGACAATGTCCTGTACTTTGTTGTCTAGGGGCGGAGGGGGAAAGTGGCATTTTTCTTCAGAAATTTTGGAATTTTCCGGTTCCTCCCCTCCCCCCGCATCCATATATACACTCAATGTGCATAAATGTATGTAGTCTGAATCTATGGTTCATTCCGCGTATAACGGTACTTGATTCGTCTGTCTAGGGCAATTAGCTTCGGATCTACAGTCGTTTCAAGGTTACTGTGCATTTTGCTGAATGGCTCAGTGGCGTACAGACATGTCGTTTTGGAGGTACAAGTCGTGTTCTATTAACCATGTGATAATAGTGTAATTATTTCCTTGTTCCTAACACTCCTGCAATTATGTCCTTGTGTACTGTTACAAAGTCTTGTACTTTTTGTCGGGGTGTGGGGGCGAAACCTCCATTCTTTTCTTCAAAAAATTTGGAATTTTGAGTTTTCCCCCCTCCCTCCCATATATACGCCGAATGCAAGTAAATTTTATATAGTCCGAATCTATGGTTCATTCCGAGTAAAACGATATATCATTTGTCTGTCTACGGTAATTAGCGTCAGATGTACAGTCATTTTTGTAAAACTCTGCATTTTGCTGAAAATCGGCTCAGGCGACAAGGGGATTACATGCGAAAGAAGCTCTGGTGGCAAAAGGTTACACTGTTCAGCTTTTATTCCCAATTTCGTTTGAAAATGCTTTCAAAACTACATGCTCTTTAAATATGAAACTTTCCAGCTAACCTACGTGGAGGACTGGTTAGCACATTGCGATACGACGCCAGGGGTCCCGAGTTGGAATCCTGGGCTGGGCTTGGGTGCTCTTGTGAGTGTCCCTTCCTCAATTTGCCTACCCGATGGCGTAGTGGTAACGTCGTCGCCTTGTAATCAAGGGATCCCGGGTTCGATACCCGATGAAGGCACATGGCACAGTGCCGATTAGCCTTTCTGTGCATAAAGTGGACAACAATCCAATGAATCAATTCAAACCCTTCATCAATTTCATGATATCAACACTCAATCCAATTATCGCGATTAGACAGAAGCGGAAGGAAAGTGAATTAAAATAGCCAAATTAAATCAATCAACCAACTTCCCTTCTCACTTGGAACTGGAAACGTTTTTATGTTTAATTTTCTACAAATATACATAAGCCTTTCCAGTGAGCCCGTCCTCAGAATTTGGTTCTTCAAAAAAAAAAGAAGAAAGCTATTATCAGAGCTGCCATAGCCATTTATCAGTATTGAAATTAGTCAGAGACGACCTCTCCCTTCAGTAACGCATGTTGCGACTGCGTACGTGTAGACTTGCTCGACCTTGACCAAGCCATCCACGTTCCAATGCACACACGCAGACGCACGCCACAATCCTGGAGCACAATGCATGGCAGGGTCAAGGAAAACAAGTTTCGATTGCATCGGGATCACATTGTCAGACAATTGCTGCAAACAGGCATTGTTTTGATTCACCCAATCATCCGCCCTCAATGGTAATTTCCTTATCTTAGCTGGTAGAATCTCATGCGGACATAATACCCTTGTGTTCAACCAGCCATCAAACTCATGTGATAATTTTCCTCTGTGCTGCGCAATTTGAGAGTTCCTAAAGAAACTAAAACGGGTGGCAACTCCAGTCTCTTTCTAAATATCTAAAATTATATTTCTTTTCCGGTTCCTCCACGTCTGGAAGGAGCAGGGCCGCGACAGAGAAGGGGGCAAAGCCAATGCGAAGCAGAGAAATCGGATAACTCCAGTCGCCTCCCCCCTCCATTACGCAATCCTGTTCCTCTCACTGTTCATTGGTGGAGCCGTCTCGCGTCGCTACTTGTGCAGAGACTTCTTCTCGTTGGTCTGCTCCACAGATAGCTGGGACAGGGTATAGTGTTGGGCCTTATATCGCAATATTGAAAAAATATCGTCAAGGCGATATCAACTAGACGATATATCGTCACGATATTTTGGCGATATATATCGTGGAGACGATATATCGCCGATGTCACGATACGAAAAAATATCGTATCGTATCGTCTGTGCCCATATTTTCTTGATGATCTATAGCGATATCATATTTCCGAGTCCATCTCGACTCGTTGTGCTTTTAATTCATTGATTGATTTGGTTTATTTTACTTCGCTTTCTGCCACTTTTGGCTAATTGCGAAGATGAAGATGAGTGACGATATGATGAAATGTATAAAGGAACACTCACAAAGAACATCCATGCCAAGGCTGGGATTCGAACCCGGGACCGCTTTCGTCGTACCGTACTGTGAAAAATAATTTGTGTTCAAAGAGTTGCCGCACAAAAGAACCTGGGCGTCATATTTGACGAGAAACTTTCCTTCTCTGAGCACATCTCTACAGTCACAAGGGGTTCAATGCGTTTGCTGGGTCTTCTCTATCGTTTCACGGAAATAAACAACTTGGCTGCCCTCAGCACCTTTTACAAATCTTTTGTGTCACCTAAAATTGAATACTGTTCTCCGATCTGGTCTATGGCATGCCCCTCAAATTCAGATAGACTAAATTCCATCCTAAATTTCTTCCTGGCCATTGTTCGACACCGATTTCCGTCCACAAAACACTTGCAAAAGTCCATCCTCCTGCAAATGTTAAATATCCAAACTCCTCAAGAGAGACATAGACTGGCCGACCATATATTTCTACATAAATTAGTGAATGGCAACATCAGAAGAGACCGCCTTGTTCGGGAAATTCACTTTCGTGTGCCTGCCCGCTCAACAAGAAGCACTCAACTTTTTGCTTCTCAGAAGCCGAGATTGTGCCTCATCCAGCGCTCTCTGTTCCACAGACTGCCCAGTGAATACAATAATCTAGGAAGCCAAATAGACATTTTAGAAAATCTGGACCGTTTTAGAAGAAAGTTAACTACAAGTATGTAAGTCTCTTAACCACATGTAATTTTTCTATGTTATTATTTTGTTGTATTATGTTATTATTATTTTTTTTGTCCTTATGTTCTATAAAATCGTTCCAATGTAAAATGGCTAACGCTGTATTTGGAATCTTCTATTAAATAAATTAATTAAATAAATAACCAATCCACCAACTTTACCAAAAGAGATACCGATTTCTTCAGTTCAGCTGACCTTCGTCTCAGAGCGGTTAGTGCAGCGGCATACGACACGAGGGTGTCGAGTTTGAGTCTCTGCCTTGGCATGGGCCGTCACTTTAATCATCATATCATCACTCATTGTCAGCCTTGCGATTATCCAAAAGTGGTAAAAGATGACGTAAAATTACAAAACTACAAGTAGCAATACAAAAAATGATGGTCTTCATCTAATTCAACAATCAAAATTCATCATCATCATCATCGTCCCAATTTATCCAAAGAGGCAGAAAAGCGGGTTGACCTCCATGGCGAAATGGTTACCACATGGCGCTGCGACGCCAGGGGTCACGGGTTCGAATCCCGACCTGGGTAGGTGTTCTTTGCGAGTGTTCCTTCATCAATTTCATCATATCATCACCCATTCTCATCGTCGCTATTAGCCAAAATTGGAGGAAAAGCGATTATAAACGCAAATCATACATATCAGTTCAGGTCTACCTACATGAAAGCAAGGTAAAATTACGAAAAATGCACCCCTGTCCCACTCAGGGGTTGTGGCCTAGTGAGTAGCGCGTCTGACTGCCACGAGGGAGACCTGAGTTCGATTCTGTCTAATGACGGAATTTTTCGGCCTTGTCCCTGCATAAAGCGCATCACAGCCTCAAATAAATGGCTACCTGCAGGCGACACCGCTGGGGGTAAAGTTGCCCGGAGCGTGGTGCTGATCACATTATCTCGACAATGGCCTAGATCGAGAATGTGTGGGGCATACTCCCAAATCCCCTGAATGTGCCTTCATGGCACGGTACAATTGATAGACGCATGATAAGAGGAAGAAGAAGAATTTGTATTCTATAGCATGTTATTGATTGGTTGTTATAGTAACAGTGTGTAAGATGTACGTAAATGGCTTCCATGTATTAAAGTTATATTGTTTAATTTGAACCTACGTATTTTGTATGTCTTGTGCATGTATACATAAGAAATCACACAACAAAACAAGGCTTACAACAATAAGCACGGGGAACTTTACATACTATGTAAATATAATGTGTATAGGGAATCTCTCTAGCAAACGAACGAAAACAAGTATTTGCGGAGGTGGTGATTCGATAGAGCGCGACCAATAAACACGTGAGAGAGGAAGTGAGTGCATGGAGGAGAAAACGTGGCTGAGGCTACTAGCCTCTTGCCGTCTCGTTTTCTTCTCTTCTATAACGTTATGCGCGGGCTTGCTCCACAGATTCGTAACATAGTGTTTTTATTTTTTATACAAGGTCCGCCCATAAAGAAACCGAACTGTCAAAAAAAAGAACCAAACCAAATAAAAAAAGGTGCCGTATTCTGGCAACACTGCAAAGAGCTATATCTAAACTTTCCGTCAGTGCATGTTTCAACCTGTTACAGGCGATCGGTATCGGGGCAAGCGTGCGTCAGATGCTGGTCGTGTGCAGGCGGCGTACCAAATACGCGCACCAAGATGGAATAACGTTACAGCATAAAGTTTTGTTAGAAATTGGGTAAATCGTTTACCGAAACGTTACAGATAATACGGGCAGTGTATGGTGAGATGAAACATGGTGTTTACAATATGACCCCGATACAAAAAGACAGAGTGCGCAGTGTGCAAAGGACAGTTCTCGCCCATAAAGAGAAAAGCACGGATGTCGAAATCGAAGACAAAGGTGCTGCTGATAGCATTTTTTTTGATTCCCAACGAATGATCCACCATGAATTTGTCCCTGAAAACCAAATAATCAATCAGTGGTATTACAAGGAAGTGATTGGTCGACTCAGAAACAGGATGAAGCGGGTTAGGAAGGACCTCCGTGATTCTGGCTAATGGTTTCTGTTACACGATAATGCTCGGCCTCATGCCGCATTTCAGTGACAGTGACCAATCACCCTCCATCTTCTCCGGACTTATCGCCTTCTGATTTTTTTCCCTTTTTTCCAAGCTTAAGATGGCTATGAAAGGGCAAATATTTGATGACGTCGCGGACATTAAATTAAATGTTACGCGTATTTTGCGAACACTTAGTGTCAATGACTATCAAGAGTCTTTCCAAGACCTGTACAAACGCTGGTAAAAGTGTATTGCCTCCTCTGGTGAATATTTTGAAGGTATTTACTTGTTTTCTTTCATAAAAAAACCAGAAAAAGTTCTGTTTTTTTATGGGCGAACCTTGTAAATTATTATCTGGCATCGCTTTTCTGCCACCTTTTGGCTAATCGAGACGATGAGAATGAGTGATGGTATGATGAAACTGATGAATGGGGGCTCACAATGAACACAAATACCCAAGCCAGGAATCGAACCAGGGATCCCCGGCGCCGTAGCGCGCTATGCTAACCACTACGCAACGGAGATCGGCTGAGACAGAATGCACCCACCATTCTTGCAAAAAAGAAAAAAGGAAGATCATTTGCACGCTGAGGTGAGGTGGTGTCAAATTACTTTCTGAACGTACGGTAGAGCCTTGTACAGTTCCTTCGCTTTCTCCCAGGGTTATGTATCAGCGCTACATGCTGTGGAAGTGGCAGTGATTGCAGCTCCCCCTGTAATCTTCTCACGGTTTCTGCTGGGTCTAATGGCAGCATCAGAAGGATGGCTTTCACTTTCTCCCCAGCGAATCATTCGGGTCACCCGGGGATCTGAATGTCGCTTCCGGAACCCGTGACCCTTATGTAACGAGGAGGAACGGTGCAGGCAGTGTTTCCAATCGGTAATGGGTCAATATTTGGTTATTAAGTCCATGTCTCCTCTGCCTCTCCTCTTTAATATGCTTTATTTTCTAACAGAAAAGAGAGAGAAAAGAAGGGAGAAAGAAAAGGGGAAGAACTTGATAGAGAGAGGATGAAAGAATGAAAAGGATAGAAAGAAAGGTAGAGATAAAAAAGGAACATAAATTGAAAAGGGGAAGAATTTGATAGAAAGAGGGATTGAGAGAGAGAAAAGAAGAGAGAGAAAGAGAAAAAGGGAAGAATTGAAAGATAGAGGGAGTGACAGAGAGAATAGGAGAGAAAGAATGAGAAAGAAAGAGAGATAGAGAAAATAGGAAGAGAAAAAGAAAAAGGAAAGAACTTGAGAGAAAGAGGGTGATAGAAAGAAAAGGAGAGAAAGAAATGGAGAGAGAAGAAAATGGATGATGAAAAGAGGAAGAACTTGAAAGAGAGAGGTAGTGAGAGTGAAAGAAAATTATATAAAGGAAGAGAGAAGTTAGTGAGACCGTTTCTAGACATATTTCTAAACCAAAAGTGAGATCGGTTGGAGACTTATTTCTCCACCAAAAGTGAGACCGTTTCTACACATATTCCTAAACCAAAAGTGAGACCGGTTGGAGACTTATTTCTCCACCAAAAGTGAGACCGTTTAGACATATTTCTCCACCAAAAGTGAGACCGGTTGTAGACTTATTTCTCCACCAAAAGTGAGACCGTTTCTAGACATATTTCTCCACCAAAAGTGAGACCGTTTCTAGACTTATTTCTCCACCAAAAGTGAGACCGTTTCTAGACATATTTCTCCACCAAAAGTGAGACCGTTTCTAGACTTATTTCTCCACCGAAAGTGAGACCGTTTCTAGACATATTTCTCCACCTAAAGTGAGACCGTTTCTAGACTAATTTCTCCACCAAAAGTGAGACCGGTTGGAGACTTATTTCTCCACCAAAAGTGAGACCGTTCAGACTAATTTCCCCACCAAAAGTGAGACAGGTTGCTGACTTATTTCTCCACCAAAAGTGAGACAGTTGCTAGACTTATTTCTCCACCGAAAGAGAGAACGATTCTAGACGTATTTCTCCACCAAAAGTGAGACCGTTTTAATACATATTTCTCCAGCAAAAGTGAGATCAGTTGTAGACTTATTTCTCCACCAAAAGTAAGACCGTTTCTAGACATATTTCTCCACCAAAAGTGAGACCGGTGTAGATTTATTTCTCCACCGAAAGTGAGACCGATTCTAGACGTATTTCTCCACCAAAGGTGAGACGGATTTTAGACATATTTCTCCACCAAAAGTGAGACCGTTTCTAGACGTATTTCTCCACCAAAAGTGAGACGGATTCTAGACATATTTCTCCACCAAAAGTGAGACCGTTTCTAGACATATTTCTCCACCAAAAGTGAGACCGGTTGTAGATTTATTTCTCCACCGAAAGTGAGACCGATTCTAGACGTATTTCTCCACCAAAAGTGAGATGGATTCTAGACATATTTCTCCACCAAAAGTGAGACCGTTTCTAGACTTATTTCTCCACCGAAAGTGAGACCGATTCTAGACATATTTCTCCAACAAAGGTAAGAACGTTTCGATTCATTAATTAATGGATTGATTTTTACAATGTGGTCATTTCAGCACATGGGCTATTTTTGCCCGTCACGCAATGCGGGGATAAGCCCCTTAACTAAAATAAAGTTGAGGACAGGCCTCTGGCAAGAATATAAAATATGTCCGTTAGAAAGTTCCTAACTCAATTTTTAGAACTTACTAATTCATTCATTACTTAACAAGAACTAAAACTATGTCTCTGAGGACCAAAATCTCCTTGGTTAAAAGCTGAGGTTGGAAAGGAGCGCTCAGCACACACAAGGATAAACGCAGAACAACGCACTACCTGGCCGTAAGTCAAGACGCCAGAGCCTCGTTGGCCTGTAAGACTGCAGTAACCGGGCTGTACTACGTAAAAGTGAGGTTTTTAAAATGTCACTCCATGATGAGATGAGTTTCTTTTCAAAGTAACGTCTCAAACCTATGTAGAAAACAATGTTAATTTTATCTGTCTGAATAAGTCACAAATAAATCATTTAGCTGAAATCCTCATTTATCTTACAACCTATAGGGTGAGTCAAAAGTCTCTTAACACGCCCTATAAAATGAAGAGAAGTCAGTCTGGGTATAAATGATCATGATAAGGCCTAAGGGGAACCATATTATTCCAAACTGACGTCAGCCATATCGATGGCCGCCATACTGAATTTAACTCAAAATTTTAAAAAGGGAAGTAGGTTATGTGATATATCATTTCAGGCTAGAATTTCACGAGAAGTGCAATGGTGAAGGTTTTTTTCAACCTTTACTTAATCAGGAAAAGGTTATGACTGTAACTGTCTCTTTTCCTTGTAGGGAAAACAGTGCCAGAATGTTCCTAACGCATGAGGAACGTTCGAAATCGTACTGCTATCTGGGGAGAAAAGTTCACGTGTCATTGCAAATGTTAAGGGACTTTTGAATCGCCAGGGGTCGCGGGTTCGAATAACAGCCTGGGCATGGGTACTCTTTGTGAGTGTCCATTAAATTTCATCATCGCGTCGCTATTAGGCAAAAGTGGAATAAAAGCGACGCTAAATAGCATTAATCATATCAAGTCGAAAGTCTTAGACAACAATTGAGGGGTCTAGTGAGAGAGGGAGCTATGCCACTTTGACAAGAAATGGAAATAAATTGAGTTTTCTAAAGCATTGCGTTGAGTCATAATTTGTATAACAAAGGGTATTTTTTTTTTGCTGAACATATTGTTATGTAAATTATTCAAAAGGAGAAATATGAATTTCAATATAAATACCATTTATTATGAACATGTATGGTATATTGTTGTAGTATACTCATGTGGAAAAATCAATCTAGCACATCAAATACTTTGAACAAGGCTTAAATACTTTTGCCTCAGTGTAAATCATGCTCACAGGGTTACATATGATCTACATAAAGACAGCTTCATATGTCTTCTGGAGGATCTTCACTGTCCATTGTTTCTGTGGATTTTAGTTTTTGGTAAACACCAAGAAAAACTGGAGGAATATAAGGCATTATTGCCATGAGATCTTTTAACTTCAGGGCTGATATTAAATCTAGCACCGGTTACTGCAACACAACCTCTGCCACTCCTATTGCAGACACCATCAGTAAGTGGCATAGCTGCTTCTCTCACTCAAAATGCTGATGAGGACGTATTCAGGAACTCAGAAAATCTGCTGCAGAACAAGCGGGTGCTATTCAACATGGTTGTAGTTCACATGATAGATGACAGATGGTTGGAGAAGACTGAAAATGGCAAAAAATAAAATTTTCAAGATTTGTGGCATAGCTCCCTCTCTCACTAGACCCCTCAATTGTTATAGTCTCGGTACCATCTTCAGCTCCGTCTCACAGAACTTTACATTCTGCGCATTTTTACTGCGGATGGCAACACTGAGGAACTAGCATCCATTCTTCTCATAACGTCCCGTTGTCTGCTGTCGTCCTCTCGCATGTCCTGCCCCGAAGGCCGCTCTCAATTGCACTAGCAAGTAGGTGATGCAAAAAGGATCGTAAAACGGGAGAAAGGGAGTTTGGCGGTGAACTTGCATTCGGTATTGTGTAGCGTGAAAGTTCGACGTCGAGAAATAAGGAAGTGTTGGGTGTCGCTGCACCTGCCAGGGTGCCAGCTTACATCCTTAATGCTTGTTTCTTTCTGTTTAGCTTGGAGAGAACCCAATTGCCTTTTTATTGTCGTATTTTGTTATATAAATATGCTGTTAAGTTTCACTTACCTCGAAAGGTAATGGGGTTTATTGTTATTGAGTGAGATGGTTGTAAGTGGTGTGTGTTGTTTCAATTGAGACTATTCAAAGAAACAAAAAAGAAATTAAGTGTGGTTGAAAGAAGACTGCAGTTTATTTTTTGATTTGAATATTGCTTTATTTTCTATATTTCAATCTCATTTAAAAATTTTCATGTTAAACTATCTCGTAATAAATTCACATTTTGCTCGCGGGGTGAGAAGAGTGGCCTTTTGAGAAAGCGACCGAAAGTCAACACCACTCCGGTAAATACAATGTTGCAGATAAATAAGGATCAGTATACCCTTCTGTGGGACTGTGTGTGCATGTGATAAGGGGCTTGTCCCCGAATATATTGACGGATCCCAATGGCCTTAGTGTTGAGTCACCCAACCTGTCCATTTTATTGATTGACTTGGTGTTTTAGGTTCACACAGTAAGTCTAATCGGGACTGGACCTACAGTTTAAAGTGGAATCCGAACCCTAGAGAACCGGACATCGAACCCGGGACCCCTTGATTACCAGACGACGACGCTACCACTGCGTCATCGGGGAGGCCCCTTTTCCATTTTAGTCAATCAATATTTTGCTAAGGGGCCTCCCCGATAAGCATAGTGGTAAAGTTGCCGCCTTGTAATCAAGGTGTCCCGGTTTCGATAGCTGGTGTGGTTCCGATCCCACTTTAAACTGTAGGCCCAGTCCCGATTAGCCTATCTGTGCATAAAGTGTGCTTAAAACTATTCAAACAAACAATATTTTGCTAGGATTCAAAATTATTGTTTTTGTACCCCAACCGAATAAGCTACTGAAGCTTTCACAATATATTATAAAGGGGTTAATTACACACACTGAGAAAGGGAGGAAGAGAGAAGAAGAGGAAAAACAAAAATAGAAAGGAGCCAGAAAGATCTTTGATAGGTGAAGAAACAGGGAAGACAGAAAGAATCCGATAGATAAATATTTTAAGAAAAGTTTAGAGAAAGAGAGTTAAAGAGAAAGGAAAATACATTTGTGCAAGGAAGAAACAGGGAAAGAGAGAAAGAGATAGAAAATCAGTGAAATTGGTGAAGAAAGAGTGAGATAGAAAAAGACAGAAATACATAGAGAAATAGAATAGGAAAGAGTGGGACAACAACATAAAGAGAGAGAAACAGAGAGAAAGAAAAACAAATTACCAGAGGAGAAAAGTAAGAATGGTTTAACAAGAGACATAGACGAAGAAAGCAACAGAGAAATAGACAAAGAAAGAGTGATAGAATGTAAGATTTCTATGGAGAACAGAATAAGAAAGGAAGAACAGAAGAAGAAAGAACATAGGAAGGAGAAGAAAGGTAGAAGCAGTGAAAGATAGAAAGGAAGAAAGTGAGAATATAATCTTAGCAGCCACGACCATTGAAACAGAGAGAACATCGCATCCCCTCTTGAACCAGAATAACTTTTTCTTTCCACAACTGGAGTACTATAATGCTATAGCTTATTAATAACTTTAGTTCATATTCTTTTTAAAATATCTGAATATTTTGAGGGCAGAATAATTGGACAAATTTATAGGCCATATAAATCTTAAATCCATCTTGGGGTATTACATTTTGCTAATGCTATATGTAGTCAAATTAATGAATACATTCATACAGTGGCGACCGGCGGCAACTAACTATGATGGGTAGTGCCAACGTGATCAAGAAATCGAAAAAAAGAAAACTCCGCAATGTCCCTCCTCCCGCCCCCTCCTTGAGGTTGCGTCATTGGCCAAGATGTTTATCCTCGTTTGGTAACGTGGAATACAACGTGTGTTTAAGTAATAACGTACTAATCCGATTCATCTTCACTCACTAACCTATGTTTATACACTACAGGACACTTCCCTAAAAATATAACAATTACAAGAGGAAAGGAAAAACAAATCCTATCACCTTCTCCTCCCCCATGCACATGTATTCTAACTGGATGTCGAAAATATCTTTGTTATGAAACGAAATTGTCGAAATGCCAAAGGAAACTCGCATCATCATAGGATTTTTTACTTTTATATTTTAAAAAAAGTCTGGAACCCTCTTGGTGCATCTATCTATTATAAAAAAATGTTCATTTAACTTTTGAAAAATAGAAGGTTCGTTTCTCCAAAAGTAGGCAGAAATTACTTCCCGTCTTACAAATCAGTCGTATTTAGCGACTTTTCTCTGAAGGTGGCAACTGTGTCAACACTGCGACAGTTCCCTCGCCGTGCCAGGCGAAAACGGGCACGGTTTCTTATGAGCTAAACCCCCCCCCCCTGCCACTTTGTTCTCGGTTCATGGTGGAAATGTTCCTTCTTCAATCCTCTGCACGTGTGTCAACTTGGTTAGGTCCATGGGTTAGGCCAGCTCTTCGGCGGCACGGACTGTTGCTTCGCGAGGGTACGAACGAAACAGCTGGTGTTGCAGTGAGAAGGTTGGGGCGGTCGTCACGTCACGGCAACTTGACCGATTGCAAGGTTCGAATCTCCTTGTCTGTAAACTGTATTCATTTAACAATACTTGGCGAGGTATGCGTTTCTTCTGAGGGTAGTGACATGACACGGCGGCTCTACCCTTTGAGCTGCCGCTGCATTCATACATTACTAATATTCTAAGAAATCTATTTGGACCCTGTGGAGCAATGATCTTTCGCAACCGCACCTGCCTGGGCATTAACTTTTGGCCATTTCCACCGCTTGCAACAAAAACTTGGCACCTATTCGCGGCTATGACACGCACAACAGTCCGACCCGTTGCTTCTAAGAAGCTCGTCCGTCCTCTTCCAAATATAAACAGGACCGAGTGCCAAATTCTTCGCGATTCATCCCAGGTGACACGCAGACATCATGTCGGACGGCGCCACCTACTATAGTGCACTTGGTGCGTCGAGTGGTCGGGATGAAGATCGCCTTTAAGGTTGCCGGTTTGAAACCCGGGCAGATCATTGCATGCTATGCTATATTTTTCGTGGTCAGAGTGGACGGTCAGGATGCAGACCGTCGCGTTCAACATCAGAAGGTTAGAGAGGGTGACTGTGATGCATCGTCGACTGTCGAGATGCAGGATGATGCGATGATGAGCGAAGAACTTGGCTGCGAGAACAGCGGATATGGATGCAGTGAGTAGCATTTGCCTAGATATATTAATGTGTTAACACTTGGTTTATTTTACGTCGGTTTTCTACCACAACTGGCTACTCGCGGCGGTGATGAGTATTAGATGAATATAACGGTTGCTATCGATTCATATAGTCATTGATAAGAGCCATTCCATGTGAAAGTGGACAAACATGGTTAATTTTATTTTCATTGAAAGTATCACTTATTATATGTGAAATTTAAGGGAAAAGTATGCAGAATTCGAAATTATTAATACAAACATGAGTTTCATGGCTTTTAAATAACATATTGTTTCAAACCTATTACTTTTTATGGTAGAAGTGGAACTTTACTTGTGATGTTTCCACTTAATTTAGTTTCTTTACCATAAGAAAACTAAATTAATTCTAATTGATTTTTTTGCTTTATTTTACTTCGCTTCTTCTGCTACTTTTTGGCTAATTTGCGAAGATGAGGATGAGTGATGATATGATTAAATTGATGAATGGACACTCACAAACATCCATGCCCAGGCCAGGATTCGAACCCGGGACTCCTGGCGTTGTAGCGCGATGTGCTAACCACTCAGCCACGGTGGCCGGCTAAATTAATTCTAATTTCGTATTAATTGTCTCATTTATTATTTCTATATATTAAGCTCTGAAATATTACTTACTTAATTTGAAGAATCTATCTATGATAATTTTCATACCCATTGCATTGTTCCGTAATCCTACAAAGTAAATAATGTGATGGTGTCACAGGCAAAAAATGTTTACAAAGAAAGTATGTAGTAAAAGCATCTAAATGTCGAGTAAAGTTTGCTTTGTGAAAATAAAATGAAATTGTTTCAGTAAACCCATATATTTCACAGAGTTTCCTGAAAGACTGAGGAAGGTCAGAAAGTCAAGTCTCATAAGTGCCACACCCGTCACAATTAAAAAAGAATATTTTCTGCAGCTGAGGATTGACATGGGGGAGAAATCTTCTTAAATTAAATAACTTTCATCAAGGAAAATGAAATTACATGAATTGATAGAGTTAGGCAAGGTGCTAAGAAAATAATTAAAGAATAATGTAAATTTGTCTGAATGTCACAAGTGTCAAAATGGAATTACCCATAAGAGGTTTGGCCCTGAATATATTAACAGTTGTTAGTGATTTGTACAGTTATTGACACTTTGCGAATTAAGCTTTTTGCTTTGCCCATTCAGTGACGTATTTGTGATTTTATTTTGAGAAGGAGGTTCTTTTGGGTATGGAAATGTGTATATATGTTACCAGTCAGTAAATTAAACTATTGCCTTGCTGTTCAAGTAGCTTAGAACATTGGTTAGGTCATTAAATCTCATGATAACATTTAGAAGTAATTTAGAAACAGTTTATTTACATTCTAAGAAAGCACAAACTCCTACACAAGCTATCGAACTTATAACACCGGAAACGATGCCGCAGTGGTAGTGTCATCGCCTTGTAATCAAGGGGTCTCGGGTTCGATTCCCGGTGGAGGCACATAGTGGTTCGGATCCCACTTTAAACTGTAGGTCCAGTCCCGATTAGCCTTTCTGTGCATAACGTGAAGTCAATACGACAGTTCAAGCAATCAATCAATTCATTTGACCAAATTTCTGTTAACTTAACGTCCATCAAACCTACCTACACGTTTCTTGTGAACACTTTAATACCTGTAATATATCAGCACTATGCCATTAAAACTCTAGTGGAAAACAGCCTGCTGTTGTCTCGGCTCTATGAGTTGTTAACTTACAGAATGGTGTCTTAATTTAGTCCACAAGGCTAATAAAACATTAAAATGCTGGCCAAGGCAAAATTTATTGTATAAAAAATACTCACTAAAAACGTACCGTTTCCACCCTCTAACAGGGTATTCAGAAGAAGATTCACAAACTCATTGGGAATCTTCGTCTGCAGAAGACCCTGTTTGAGGGTGGAAACGTTACGTGTTAGTGTATAATTTGTATACAATAAATTTTGCCTTGGAAAGCATTTATAGTTTTATTAACATGGATACAAGGCTTAAAAGTGTTTCCACAAGGCTCCATACTTTTCGGCAGGGATATCCTTGATGACTGGGCCAGTAATGGACGCGAATGATTTTTCAATTGTGATTGTTATATGGTTAAGAAATGGTATTCTATATGCTTTCAAATCCATTTTCGTTGAGGGGGATAGAAACATTCATGGTAGGGATAAAAATAATTTTATTTTGCCGGAGATATTTTTTGGGGGGGCCGACTCCCCCCCCCCCCCGATAATTCGAACACTGGTTATTAATAAGAAGCATGTCCACGAAAATGATGACAGATGCTACTGATGAAGATGAGTGCTGATAACATGAAACTGACGAAAGCTCAATTGGCGTCGTAGCGTGTGCTAACCACTCCGACAGAGAGGTCGGCTGCACGCACCCACATTGAAAAGCGACAAGTATATGCCATTAAGGCCACTTTCCTGCGAAAAACTCAAAATAAGAAAATAAAATAACTTGCCGCCACTGAAACCGTAAACACCGCATTATGTAAGTAATTCTCTGGCGATACGTGAAAGTTGGCCATAATATTTGGCCGCTTGCTTACAGGATATTTTTCTGCTCGTGTTATTATACTGTGTGTTTCGACACCCCTGGAAAGCATGAATGCGGAACCCGCTTTTCAAGGTTTGCCTGCCTTCGGGTGCCACTGGAAGTCCGTGACGTAAGAAGCTTCTGGAGCTTTGTGCTTTCCGTGGACCTACAACAAGTTGCTCTATGTCACCCGAGACCACTTACACAACTTGGATGCGATCGGGAATTTTCCAATTATTCAGAGCACAGATAAAGATATACGTGTTCAGGTTCTGTCACGGCTAAATTTAGATGCCAGAATACAGGTTGAGTTCAACCAGAGAGTATTAGAACTAGAATTCATTTGTCTGTGGTTCAACAGATGGCGTAGCGGTAACGCTTTTGCTCCTTGGATGTGGCAGTGTTTTGTTTTAAGCATACCATATTGGTTTTATATAATTAGAGCCACGTATTTATTGTAAATAAAATATCAAGATTTCAATACAAGAACTTGGCATATTTCTGAATCAAAAGTGGTACATACAATGGTATTTCGGTGCTAGAAATAGAGAACATAAGCTTAAATTTGATTTTGAACTACAAACGTTCGTATTTACACAAATTTCGCTTCTCCGTTTGTTGTCAGAGATTATTCCCGTGTAAAGGAGTCATTTTTTACATCTCAAATATTTACAGCAATATTAATCAATTGCCCGTGATTTGCATGTCACAGGACAAGACTTCAAAAAAAATCGCGTCGGTAAATAAACTCTAAATCTAGCAGTTCATTTCGCATAATTTCGTGACAAGAAAATGAACCTCACACATTACAGAAACATGAAAAATCAACCATTACTACAGTGGGTATTTCACATTTCCATTTTCCGTCAAAAACGAAATATCCATGCCTCAAGATACAGAGTGGTGCAAGGAAAGGTAACCGAAGTTAGTACATGTTTCGGAATTTCGGTTACCTTTTTTGCACCACCCTGTATAATGCATTGCAGCCGACCTCCGTGGAGAAGTGGTTAGCACAGCGCGTTACGACGCCAGTAGTCCTGCGTCCGAATCTCGTGGGAATGAATGCTGTTTACGACTGTATTCCCTTGCGGTCTCATTGATATCTGTATTTCCGGTTGCCTAACCCTAAAGGTTGAGCGTAAATATTTCATATCTAAGCTGCAACCCACTTTTGATCGTGAGTGTACTTCTAGCATGCAAAAAATGCTATGGAAGTTACCGTCCGAATCTGTACTGTGGAAAATGTGGACAGCATGAATCGAACCAGTATGCATGAAAACTGTGCTAATCCGGCATGAAAGAGTGTGTGTTGGTGGTGCGAGAATCTGGAACGCACTTTGTATCGTTCTGGAAATTATCGTTATGCAACTCTGATACGCCTTCTTCTTCGCAATCATGCGAAATATGTGTGCTTAAAACTACGATCGTGCATTTAACATATTTAGAATTAATCATTTCTGTTTTTTTTCCCTTCCGTTATGTAACGTCGTTGTAGTTTATTCTCGGATTAGTAGTTCCTTCTGTTTTGGAATAATGACAGTTGTTATGGACTATTCCTCTGTTCACTTTATTTCATTTTTGCTGGGGGGGGGGGAGATTTGCCTGAAGGGCTATTGCAAAGCTTGTCTTAATTAGATCCACACATTTCGATTGATTGATTAATTGATTTTGTGTTTCAAGTTCACTTTATGCACAGTAAGGCTAATTGGGACTGGACCTACAGTTTAAAGTGGGATCCCACATATTTTGAGTTGACGAATATTCCATCCGGAACCTATAAAGAGCCGCGGTAGCTCAGTTGATGTCGGCCTCCGTGGTGGAGTGGTTAGCACAGCGCGCTACAAAGTCAGGGGTTCCGGGTTCGAATCCCGGCTAGGACATGGATGTTTGTGTTTGTCGGGAGATACTACCACATAGGGGTTTTCCTTTAAAAAATAAAAAAGTTGGTAGAGCAGAGCATTTGGCTACAATGCAGAAGACCCTGGTTTGAATACCGTATAAACTTACATAATAGTAATAACAGGATATAAATAAGTCAACAATCAAATGGAATATCGTCTTGTCCCTGCACAGTAAGTACATACATTATTTAGCGCGACACGAATAAAAAGTCTCAGCATTGCGGTTCAGTTCGTTGCTTGTGCAGGACAAATTTCATTTTTCTTCCTTATATCGAAAAACACAACGATAAGACTTTATCAGTATAGAAAGGAAGCATGGAAGTTTAAAAATATCCAAAAATGAGAAAAATCGATTGTGGGGGGGGGGTTGTTTTGAGCTGTTCAAACTTGAAATTTGAACGAAGTGTTTAAATTTTACTAAGTTTCAACATTTAATCATCTCATAATGTGCTACCGTCTTTCCTCTTGACAACAAGCTCAAGCACGCTTCTGCATCTTCATTCGTTCCAGAGATATACGTGATTGAAAATGCCTGTTTCGGAAAAATTACTTTTTGAACAACCCTCATAATATAATACGTAATAATCAGAGTAGAGGAAAATCCTTTCACAGGTGTCGGGTTTGGAGCAAAACGAAGCTCTGTATAAAATATCATCAAAATCGGTGACTATGAGGGTCAACTCCTACTTGACTTGACCATGGAATGACCCATACATATCTCTACTGTATGCAGGATGGACCACTAAATATGCGAAATATCCACAGACCATTTGAATCGAGTGATTTATCCACACATCCCAACACCCCCTAACACCCCTCCCCCCGCATTAAAATTTCACAAAGGTCAAAGTTGTAGTAATTTTGGGTCTACATTTGCCGTTACACACCCAAAATACGACCTTACACCCCTAAACCCCAGATGAATAAACCCTCTGGGTTCAATTGCTGCTCGCAGTGGCGAACATTTCATATACACAGGTATAGCACTACCTCTGCCTAAGGGTGGGTGATCAGCTGATATTGAACACATCTGTCAACATAATGCGAATGAAAAGAAGGATAAAGTATCATACATATGACGCGTTGCGGATACCAAGGGCGAACTCGACAAACGAACATTGTGAGGGAAATGCGTTTCAAGTTGTCAGGCACAGTGCGAACTCCACAAAAAACTTTGGAAATCACGCATTAAACATTCCGATCTACTGTTACCAAGTTTTTGTGGAGTTCGAACTGTGCTTGACAATTTGAAACGCATTTCCCTCACAATGTTCGTTTGTTGAGTTCGCCCTTCGTAACCGCAACGCCTCATATATACTTGAAATATGAAGGGTGGGTGTTTGTTGGGTGTTTTTCAGCCCTCCTTTTGATAGAACTGTTCGCCACTGGCTACTAGTCTCCTCAAATTCATTCCAATTTGTAATTTACAAGCTCGACAAATTTAGATCAACAAAAATACATCTTGATTACCGAAGCGATGTGCACAGAGGTTCAAGACAGTAGAACTAACACCTCCTTCAATCTGAAATGGCAATGGCAAATGAAGATTACCATTGTCAAAAAAATGAGTTCGTTAAGTCGCTGTCAAGTTTCACACTAATCAAGACACTTCGAGAACTTTCTATCCGTTATGTAAGCCCTAATACGATGTAATTACATGGTTCCTGTGGGCATTATCCCATTGCTATGGTGTAAAGCGGAATGCCCAGCGTGGTAGCACCATTTGCAAAGATTGTGATAAGGCTGCCTTGCCTGAAATCACACGCCTTGTTACGGCTGTCCCACTGAAGGGGTTTACATTTGGGTGGACAAAGTTTGGCACCGTCTCGTCTCGTGAATGGGGAATCATGTCTCGTTCTCGGTCGGTGTAAAATCTCGAGACTCGTTCTCGTGTTGGAATTGTAAATAAATTCAATCCCGCCTCATGAGAGAAAATGAGGGTTCAGGACATTAAAGAACATTTTCTATCTTTAAGTTATCTCCATTTATATACGGTCCAAGTTCGGTATTGAAATGGAAAGAATACGTAACTTGGATCGAATTTAAATTGTTCGAGAGAAAGGATTCCGATCCTGTTACGTTACATAATAGAATCCATCAGAATTTAATCCCCGATGGCGCAGCGTAGTCGCCTTGTAATGAAGGGGTCCCGGGTTCGATACCCGGTGGAGGCACATAGTGGTTCGGATTCCACTTAAAACTGTAGGTCCAGTCCAGATTAGCCTTACTGTTCATAAAGAGGACTTAAAACACCAAATCAACCAAACATTAGAATTTATGTATTACTGGACATTCAACAAACCTTCTTGAAATATCCAGTGAAATACCTAGCACCATGCGATCAAACAAAGTTGATTAACCGATTGATTTGCTTTATTTTACTTCGCCTCTTGTGCCACTTGCCGGGATTCGAACCCGGAACCCCTGGCGTCGTAGCGCGATGTGTTAACCACTACACCACGGGGGCCGGCAAAAGGTTGAAGATAGGTACACACACATACAGGCAGACTCCCAAACCACCCCCCACACACTAACGTAGTAGTAACGTCGTTGCCCTTTAATCAACAAGTCCTGGGTTCGATACCCGATGAAGCGACATAGTACTTCTGATCTCACTTTAAACTGAGGTCCAGTCCCGATTACCCTGGTTGTGCATAAAGTGGCCTTAAAACAAAAACTCAAACACAAATACCCTGCAGGTAATCTTATTTCCATATTTCTGTCTCTTTCAGCTAAACGCGGTGATGAGAATTTTGTGATAGTCAGTTGTATTTTATAAATGAACATGCACACAGAACGGAACGGCCTGACCAAGTCGGTATTTGAACCCGGAACGTTTGGTGACGAGATTACGAATCCACTGCAATCAACACGTTTGGCACACCTTTTATCTTTTTCATTTGCAGAAGCTGAAAATGATATCCACTCCAATCCAGATGAAGACTTGAATTCAACTCGTAATCTGGACAAAGAGACACAGGACGACACCAGAAGATATGAAGATATATTTACCATATTTCAAAACTTCATTCCTTCGTTACACAAGTCTTCCAACGCTATCTGCCGGAGAGACTACGAACTATTTATGCATGACCTTAAGAACTATAAGTTCTGGGCTGTGCAAAGTAAGTTTGACCAAACTTTAGGCTATCTTATACTTTATTGTGTTTTTCACGGTGTGGTGTTGTGATGATGATTTTAAAGAATTACTAAAGATACTAACTGGATTTAGTCATGGGCGTAACTTGGGACCTAATTTTGGAGGAGCAAAATCGAACTTGGGGCTTAACTTTTGGGGGCAGCTTCAAACTTCAAGCTTCCCATCCACCCAAAAAATAGCATCCATGATTTTTTTAAAAAAAATAAATAACTGTTACATTTGCAAAATCACAAAAATTAATAAAAGTAATAAACCTGAAAATTTTGGGGGTGGGAGCAAGTGACCCCCTTGACCCTGCCAAGTTACGCCTTTGGATTTAGTACTTAACTATTGTTGCTCCCTCTAGCTCTCACCATATCGTGTGACCAAAATGGAAAAGAGTATTAAATTTTAAAACATCCAAATTTGAAATGTTAAAAAGGAAAAGTGAGAAATAAATCTTATTTTTAAAGCTTTATTTTAATAGTCGTGTCCAATATCATGTGTGTCTGTGTCTGTGTCTGTGCCTGTGGGTGTGTGTGTGTATGCGGAAGAACGAGAAGGTGTGTGTAATATAAACTGTACAGTAAAACCTCGTTAATGCGGACCCCGATAAGCCGGACTTAAAAAGCAAGGTTTTAAATGTGGCTAGAAGTCAACAAGAGAACTTCCCAAAGAAAAGGCAGTCAACCACTGATGAAATTCTGTTTCCCGCAGACTTTGTACTGTACTGTATAGTGTGTTTAGGCCTATGCTCTTTAAATACACCATAATAAACATGTTTTGTTGCTATAAACGGAGTTTCAATGCACTTTCTATTGTTCTTGGTTATTTCAATTAATCCGGACTTTCGTCAAACCGGTCAACTTATCCCCCATTAGTCCGGATTAACGAGGTTTTACTGTACTGACTTTTTGTTTACGTGTGTGAAAAGGTGGGGATGTGCCTGTCTTTACGTTTATAAACAGTATATTTTTTTGTTGTATTCCTTTTAAATTCATTTATTTATTTCTTTTACATTTTATTTGTCAACAGAGGTAAGAAGATGGTTTAGTGTAAGAAAATGTATTAATTAAACCCTTAACTTCGCCATGTATACAAAGACGATATAAATAAATAAATAAATATCCTGATGAAACAACATGATGTGGTGCATTCTAGAGGGCAATAATAGCATGTATGTACTAAATCATGAACTGAAGTGAATCTTACTACTTCTGTAAAGATGCTGACATGTGGTATAATTTACAATATATTAGTATTTATTCACACACGTATTTATTGTATCCATTAGAGGAGTTTCCATATCGCAGGAGGCTTATCAGGTTTGAATTCTTGAGACAAGAAGAATAATATGACACATAAAGTCGTATGAATTCTACAAAGAATAAAAACAATAGAATCGGATGCATATTATACATTCAAGAAATTAACGAATTGTAACAATGAATTGAAACTTAATACCTTAATTTTCGTAACTTAAGTAGAAAGGGTTTTCATTCGTGAGTGCAATTCATTAATTACTTGGATACGTTGATACAAATACAATTTCTCCGGAAATTCAAGCTATGTAAGACGCATGAAAATGGACGATTACGGCTCACCAGGTACCCGGGCTTGCATAGTGTTGATGGTTCCTCGGAGAATGAGTCCTGTTCGAAATGTTAAAATTATTTAATACAGTTTCAGTATAATTGAAGTTACCTTCTCGCGTGCTGATTTAAACAATTTTATCAACAATTCAGTAGGTAAAGGAAAATTCAGGCCAAATTTTAGATAAGAAGGAAAATTGTGTTATGGATATAGAAATTTGCAGAAAATTTGAAGTTGCTGGAATTCTTATTTTGTTTACTCGCATGCCTGTATTAATGTTACATTTCCATTATATATCTAATTGATCTAGATCGATTTATAAAAATTGATTGATTGATTGATTTAGTTTGCGAAGATGGGGATGAGTGATGAAATGATGAAATTGATGAATGGACATTCACAAACAACCAAGTCCGACCGGGATTCGAACCCGGGACCCTTGGCGTCGCAGCGCGATGTGCTAACCACTCGGCCACAGGGTCGGGAGATTTATAAAAATGTAATTGTTTCTGTAAACCAGGTGAAATTTTCATAATAAGCCTCCGATTCTCATTCACATTTCTTTCGTCAACTTGATTCAATTCTTTGCCATTTTCATTCATGATGACCGTATGCTATATCCATTGATTAACACCATTAACCGAAAATCCAATATGCTGACCAAGGCCTTAAATTCTGCCTTGGTCAGCATATTGGACTATTTTCCTGTAGTTTACGGTTATTACAAGCATACACACGCTCCCTTTATCAGACATTTAGTTTCATTTTGTTTAAAGATACAGTTATAACAATGGTTAGCATTTTTTTAAACAAAAATAATCCGTTATATAATGGATGTTGTCAATGTTACAATGTTGTAATATAGGGAGCGTGTGTTCTCCTGAAACGTCACAACAAAAAACTGTTTTCTTATGCTTGTAATAACCGTAAACTACAGGAAAATAATTCTACAATGCAAGCAATGCGTACATACAAGAAAAACCAGCATATTGGATTTTTGGCTATATCCATGTCTTTGAAACTACAAGCTATGATGTCCTAGAACCGCCACTAAAGCGAAGGCGCCATTTGCAGAAACATCCTGTTGCGATGTTCACGTGACATCTTCCCCCAATATTGTAACGTCTGACAATGCACGTAATTTGGCAAAAGCTTCCACAAGCCATCAGCTGGGAAGGGACGAAAATACCTTGGCCATCTGCCGGGAAGATGGTGTAACTGACAAACAAGTTAGAGTCGGTAATGGGGCACGACGGACGCTTCTGCCCGCAAGTGGAGTTTCATAACCATTTTCTACGCTTAGTAAAGGCCTCGGTACTGTTAGAAGTTACCGTCAAATTCAGAATATTACCTTTAAAATTTACAAAAACGGGAAACAACCATGTTTTTCGTGAGGACAGGCGCATTCATATGGGTGCCATATTGATTGGTCATGTGGGGACACTCGCCCTTTGGACCTAAATGTCAACCTCCCTTCCCCATAGTACAGCCTGGACTGCATTTTGCAGACTAGCGAGGCTCTGGCGTCCATTTCATCTTATCATCATTCATCATCATCTTCGAGGTTAGTCAAAAGTGGCAAAGAGAAGTGAAATAAACTAAATGAATATTTTTTAATTGTCACTCTTTTGTCCATTCCTTTCCCAGTATCTTCTTTCTAGCTATGGACCTTTTGTCAGTTTTAGTACCTATCTATTCGGGTTTACTTCATCTCTTCTTGACCTTCTATTTCTTACGTTTTCCATCCCATTATCTGTTTGTTTCTTCTCAAGTGTTCGCTCTATCGATCTTTTACTATTTCTTTCTGTCTCTTTTCTACATTTCTTTCTTTCTCTTGATTTCTCTCTCGCTTCACTACTTCGTTCCTCTTCTCTCTCTCTCTCTCTCTCTCTCTCTCTCTCTCTCTCTCTCTCTCTCTCGCTGTGTATGTGTGTATTTGTACCTGTGGTCGTGTGTCTCATTTCTTTATTCCTCTTTCTTTATCTGTCTCTAACCTGTTTCTCTTATCTTTCCATTTCTCATTGTCTCTCCCTCTCTCTGTTTCGCTCCTCAATTCTCTTTCTTTCCTTTTCTCACTGTCTCTCCCTCTCTCTGGTTGGCTCTTCAATTCTCTTTCTTTCTTTTTCTCATTGTTTATCCATCTTTCTGTTTGGCTCTTCAATTCTCTTGCTTTCCTTTTCTCACTGTCTCTCCCTCTCTCTGTTTGGCTCTTCAATTCTCTTTCCCCCTCCCTCTCTCTCTCTCTCTCTCTCTCTCTCTCTATCTCTCTGGCTCTTCAATTCTCTTTCTTTCCTTTTCTCATTATCCCCCTGGAAAATGAAAGTCAACCAAAAATTATGTATTTATTTCACACATATAATTTCATTTTAACCACAATAATATGTGTTAATTGTTGCGTGAACATCATAAATTCAAATTAAACAATGTTTTTTTAGGGAACAACACTATTTTTGGAGAAAAAGTGCCTTGTTTGCCCCACTGGAAAAGAATACCTTCCTTGCCCCTCCCTGGGAAAAATCCTCCGGACGTCCATGGTACTACACACACACGCACGCACGCACACATACAGCCTACGGTACAGCACTGACACAAAGGAATAAACTTTCAAATTTACAGTTGAATATTTTATCATGCATAAAGATAGATAGATTACAAATCGCAGTTGTGTGAACAATAAATATATTTTTAAAAAGTGAATCATTAAAATTTGTATCAACTAGGTTAACTACTAATACTTGTTAATAATTTTAAAAGCCTTTGCACGAGGAAACCAATCTGTACGTGATAATATGTTCGGGGTGACGCAGTTCGAAACGCCGTAGTGGCCGACGCTTAACAGTAACCTTTCTTTTCTGTTTCCAGTGTTCGACTCCTCAGCCAAGCTTCCTTCGGGCATCCTGAGGGGAAATGTGAATCAATTGGGAGAATTCGACCAGTGCCTCCGGGTGAGCTCTCGCATCAGATTCTCAAATTATGTCGACGATTATATAATCCGGGGAAAGTACTGCCTGGGTTATGTGGACGTAGCCACTACCTCCACGCCGGCGGAAGGAAAGGAACCTCTTGGTCACGTGGTGGAACTGGCTCATTCCTATGGGTTCGTAAGAGGAGAAATTGATGACGTAAGTACCGAAGGTGTTCCTTTCTTTTGTTTATTCATCACTTTAGTAAATTGTGTGGTTGGGCGCTCTGAGCATAGTGGGATATACTGCTCTCAGTTCCTGTGTAATTTGCTTTTAGACATTAGTTCAGCAACTGCAAAGAAAGCTGCTAATCAGAGCATGGGCGTGCCCTGAAAAAAATTGGGAGTTTTTTTTTGACAAGGCCACAATTTTCATAAACGGTATCTGAGTTTCGAGTTTTTAAGCCGAGGGTATTGGGAATGGACCTACAGTTTAATGTGGGATCCGAACCACTATATCGTAACGATCTGTAGAATCTTTGAAAATGTAAAGTACAAAGAACTCCAAATCGCAGATGTTTAGCCATCACCTTTCCAGACAGGAAATAGCTAGAAACATCTACGGAATGTCTTGTCAGACATTGCCGAGCTTCCTTGATCGCCATCATTGCAAATAAAAGGTACGCCCAAATGAAAAGGAGACTACGGTTATACTAGGGACGTTCAATATATAAGTTTCCCTGTGCTATGAAATATTGTATAAAGCAATGCCATTAAAAAGAAGCACATGGTTGACAAGCGCCATCCTTCGTCTACAAGGAACAACAATCGATTCGTTATCAGACGTGAAGGCGCATGCGCTCAAGGGCGAAAAGTAAATGCTTCTTCGGAAAACGCGGGCTCGCGTCATAAGGAATTCAGAAGCATGGATGCTAAGGGCGTTCTGCTTATGGACTCTTTGGAACGAGGAAGAACAATTAATGCTGACCGTTATTGTCAAACATTGGATAAACTGAAAAACGCAATTCGACATAAGCGGCCAGGTCTCCTGTCAGCTGGTGTCATTCTTCTTGACGATGACGCTCGCCCCCATTCAGCAGTGTAAACACAACACAAAATTGAAGAATTGGGGTGGGAACGGCTGCCCCACCCTCCATACAGCCCCGATTTAGCACCGAGTGATTTCCATTTTTTTCCGGTGTTAATGTCTGAATTGCAAGGTTATCGTTTCGAAACAGATGAAGAAGTGAAGCGGAATGTAAGAATAGTGCTCAATAGCCAGAGCCCTGATGTTCTTGCAAAGGGTATGGACAAATTGGTGCAACGGTGGGACAAATGCCTGAATCTCTATGTCTGTATAGTTTTCTAAAGTATCTTAAAAATAAAAATTTTTACAGCATACGGAAACTTATATATTGAACGACCTACGTATCTAAAGAGTATTATATTACAGAATATTTGCATTACATAATAAGTGAATTACAATTAGTGTGTAACATGATACCTTCACATAATTGCCATTCATATTGTTGCACTGATCCCAGCGCGTAGGAAGGTAGTGGATCGCTTCAGTGTAGAAACCCATGGTTGCTGACGGATCCAGTTTTCCACAGTGTTCTGCACTTCCTTGTCACAGCTGAACCGTTGACCTTTCAGTGATTGTTTTAAGGGGCCGAAGGTATGGGAGTCACATGGGGAAATATCGGGGCTGTATGGAAGATGTGTGAGGACTTTCCATTGAAATGTGGCCTAGCGTTGTCCTGGAACAGCACTATCCCCTTCGAGAGCTTACCTCTGTGCTTGTTTTTGATGGCCTGTTTATGCCTCAGCAACGTGTTGCAGTACCGCCTGCGATAAATTTGTGAAGCATGCTCGCCTTCTGCGCGAAGAAATTGGATTACAGCTCTCTGCACTGATCTGGAGGAATCCATAATGCACCCGTCCGCGCAAAACCACTCTCGCCAACTGAGGAAACAGCAGGCGAAGTCGTTCGCTACGCCTGCAAACTGGGACAAAAACCGCCCCATCTATCGGCAATCATATTTACCTTCTTCTATTAGATACAACGTCGCTACAGCAAAGGTCTCCTTTTCATTTGGGCATACCTTATAGGTAGGGAGACAAATTTATGAAAAATAAAAACTGAGTAGAGCGGTAAATAAAATGTTAGATCAGCTGTATATACCAGCGGTGGGAAAAAAACAGACTAATCTTATCGCTGCTACAGCTAGAAAGTTCAATGAAACTGGAAGTTGAGTAGACATTCGGGGGAAGAAAGGAATGCAGCTTGACAGGGAGCAAAGTTTTCGAAATGAGATTATGTGCATGGGAAATCCCAATTTGTAGCGTCTTCCTGATGTGATCGAAGATAAAACGTTCTTCAGCTGCAAGTGGTAGGAAACTTTAGGCAAACGTTTAGTTACAAATCGACAGTTTGCGCGCACAACCTCGATTGCCTGTTTTTGCGTGTTTTCTACTTAATTTGATGATATTTCACGGTTATTTCACGAAAAAGCGTCCATTTCGTGTAAAAGCACACATTTCGCATTACTTCGCGAATAAAACTCATGCATATTTCATCACTGGGGGTGTAGTTACGTCCAGAATGTTCAAAATTGCATCTTGTTTTCAGATTTCGCGATTTCGCGCATCGTGAAAATTCAATGTCCCTACTTATAGGTGTAAACGATCGCAATCAAGGAAGAGTCTACAGGTAACTGAGTAAATTCGATGGGAATAAATGTCTGGGATCACTGGGGTCAGTGGTCAGTCAGTTTCGAGAGCGAACATTGAGAGGTCAGTCATTTACGAGCTTGAGATGGAGAGAGAGGGAGAAATAGGATTGGAGGAAGAACGTGTTAATGCGAGTCGCAAGTCAGACTCTTTGTACAGTCGCGACCATAACCTTTCATCGAAAATCTTCAGCTGCTGTGCAGAGACAGGTATACCATTTTCCACTAAGCCATGTTGATCCAGTCTGTAGGGGTTTTAACTCAAGTGTTGTGTATTTCCATTCATATGTGTGTAGTTAGTACCTTTCGCACCTTACCATCAAGCTTACCATGAATAGCAAGTTGCTCAATAAACGAGGATGAATGATCAGTGAGATACCGTGCGTCCATTTCCTTGCGAGGCCGAGAGATCGGGAGAAGTGTGGCGGGCGGCGCTAGCGGAGATACCGACATTTTCGACCAGTAACATCCCGCTTATTTGTATGAACGTATTTTTAGCATGCAGATATTTATATTAATATTGCAAAACGAGCATTAACCTGTGTTCTAACACTGCCCCAATTTCGTCGAGCTTTTCTTCGGTTAGAATCCGTCGTTTTTGCTTAGGGGTTCTAAAATTTAACGATCCAGTTTCTCGTAATTTAAGGGCAAGACGTCTAACCGTCTCTCTACCTGGAGGTGAAACGCCAGGTAATTTCTGTGAAAATTGCCTACACATGTCTAGGCACTAGTCTGTTTTCACGTAAGTGTCATACATAAAAATTCTTTGTTCTAACGTGAACTTTGAGGCTGGCATTTCAATCGCCTCACTTACACACAACACACACGCACTGCAATTACACAATGAAGTAGCACGGCGAGTAACAAAAAACCACACTCCTTCACACAGTACGAAATTAACACGCTCTTGGTTCAAGGTCTGTTCCTCACTTCATTCGCAGCTCTGTCCAGGGCACCTGTAGTCGCGAAGGAAAGAACAACTCAAGCTCGGAGCTTTCAGATTGCAAACAATGCTCACGAAAACCATTGAACTTTAACGGTTTGGTCAGCAAAGTAATCTTGATGCAGTGTTGCACATTAGAAACCTCCAAACGATTCCGAGCGAAGCAAAACGCTTTCGAGAGTTAACTTAAGCGGGACGTTACTGGTCGAAAATCTTGGAATCTCCGCTAGCGCCGTCCGCGACACTTCTCCCGATCTCTCGGCCTCGCAAGGAAATAGACGCACAGTATATATATAGAACCCGGGACACCTTGATAACATAGCAACGACAGTAGTGTAATTGGATTGTTTCAAAATAATACTTAGTAGGTATTGTTTTTTTTACCAATTGAATATCATTTTTTTGACATATTTTGACAATTTTTTGTCGATGTTTTAGCGTTTGACGATTTTTCAGTGCAATTTTCACCGTATCTCATTTGTTTCCCACTCGTACTTGGTAGGTATGCATTTGTAGCCTCTTTTTTATCAATTGAAAATCAGTTTTTGACATATTTTGACAAATTTTTGTCGATGTTTTAGTGTTTAGCGATGTTTTTGTAAAATTTCCTATTTTTCCCTTTTTTCCCACTCGTACTTGGTACGAATGCCACGATCTTACGTGATATAACTTAACCTATTCATTTTTTTTTCGTGCTAAACTACACGAGAGCCTCTACGTGCTTTGACCTACTTTAGAGTAGAACCATAAAGACAGAGCTGCAACCGAAAGTGAGGCTCGAAGTGAGGCTCGGTGAGGCTCGCCTTAATGGTTTGCTCTTGTAAGGCATGAGCCCTATTTTCTGGCAGTGTTGCCAGCTTCTTACTCGAAAAAATCACCAAGGTTTTTTTCTTGGTCTAACCTATGTTATTGAACTGCGTCGTCACGTCCAAACCTGCATGATTTCCGAACACTATTGGTTTTATTCATATTTTTTCTTACGTATAGGTGTATATGATGAAACCCCAAACAGATTTTTCCTAAGTCTTACTGTTTCCAAGATAACCCCACTTCCGGTTGCTATTTTGGATTTCTGAACATAGGTTCTACTCATACTTTTTCTCACGTATAGGTGTACCTGATGAATCTGCAAACAGATTTTTCCTAAGTTTTACAGTTTCCAAGATAACCCCACTTCCGGTCGCCATTTTGGATTTCCGAACATAGGTTCTATTCATATTTTACTTACATATAGGCGTACGTGACGAATCCGCAAACAGATTTTTTCTAAGTCTTACCGTTTCAAAGATAACCCCACTTCCGGTCGCCATTTTGGATTTCCAAGCATAGGTTCTATTCATATTTTACTTACATATAGGCGTACATGACGAATCCGCAAACAGATTTTTCCTAAGTCTCACCGTTTCCAAGATAACTAGTAGAGGAAGTTAGGGCATTCAACGTCCTCTTGTGGTGAGCTGAAGTGGTGAGCTCGCCTTAATGGATTTCTATCGTAAGGCATGAGCTCTATTTGATAGCGCAGTGTTGCTAGCTCCTTACTCGAAAAAATCACCAAGGTTTTTGGGGTAACCTAACCTAAAACAAGGAGTTGGCAAGTTTTTTCTTGCAGTGTTGCCAACATCTTACTCGAAAAAATCACCAAGGTTTTTGGTTTAACCTAACCTAAAGCAAGGGGCTGGCAATTTTGGCCATTTTGGATTTCCGAGCATAGGTTCTATTCATATTTTACTTACATATAGGCGTACATGACGAATCCGCAAACAGATTTTTCCTAAGTCTCACCGTTTCCAAGATAACTAGTAGTGCAATTAAGCCGGTTCTAAGCCCGAAAATGAGGCTCGGTGAGGCTCGGTGAGGCTTGCCAAACCTCAAGAACTTATTTTTTCTCCATGTTTCGCGTCTTATTTATTGCGCTGACGATGTTTCACAGCGTAGAAAACAGCACCAAAACATCAAAAACTTATTTTGATTATTTGGAGCTCACTAAAACCTCAAAAACTTATTTTTATTAATTGAGGTTCACCAAACCTCAAAAATTTTTATTTTTTCTCTATGTTCAGCGCCTTATTTATTGCGCTGACACAACGTGATGAGTAAATAATGCAGTCTCTTATTCTTGAAGGATGAATGCATCTTATCGTAATTTTCCAAGCCCCGGTCAAATGTTTGTATATCGTGACTTTTGTAAACCTCTCTCTCGGGAACGATGTGCCATACACACGCGCGTGCACGCCTATATTGTGACGCAAACAAACAAACAAATAATATTTTTTTTAAGATTCTTGCCCCCTAACCCCACTTCCGGTCGCTATTTTGGATTTCCGAGCATAGGTTCTATTCATATTTTACTTACATATAGGCGTACGTGATGAATCAGCAAACAGATTTTTCCTAAGTTTTACTGTTTCCAAGATAACCCCACTTCCGGTCGCCATTTTGGATTTCCGATCATAGCTTCTATTCATATTTTTTCTCACATATATGTGTACACGATGAATCACCAAACAGATTTTTCCTAAGTCTTACCGTTTCCAAGATAACCCCACTTCCGGTCGCTATTTTGAATTTCCGAACATAGGTTCTATTCATATTTTACTTACATATAGGCGTTCGTGGTGAATCAGCAAACAGATTTTTCCTAAGTCTTACTGTTTCTAAGATAATCCTACTGCCGGTTGCTATTTTGGATTTCCGAACATAGGTTCTATTCATATTTTACTCACGTATAGGCGTACGTGATGAATCCGCAAACAGATTTTTCCTAAGTCATGAATTGGAGGGTTCTATGGCAACTTATATTAATTCTCGTAAGAGAACAGAAAACACAAAAAAAACAAAAAAAAACAATACTGTGGTCACTACAACAAATAGTCTTCTTCAACCCCTATCCAACAAACCAAAAAAATCATCATCCTAACTAGAACCATGTAACTAATATTGTGATGACTCATATTAAACACCTCTTAATTGTATTACTTATAAGGGTATACTATTGCACAATGTTTTTGCAACAAGTTATTACGTAATATTGTGATGACTCATATCTAATGCTTTTTGTTGTATTAACTATAAGGGGGTAAACTATTACACAACATATTGCAACAAGTTATGACGTAATGTGATGAGTCATATCTAACGTGGCGTCTTCTGATTGGTTAATTATTACAAATGTTTTCAATACGGTCCATATTTTTATTATATGAAACGGCATACACTACAGATCAGTCAGTCTCGTGAGAGCAGCCGAAGAGTACGGACGTCCTGTTGCAGTGCTCCTTGTTTTTTGTAAAAAAATAGGTATTTAATTTTCTTTGAAGCTACATACCATCTATTATTTCAAGTTCAAAGGTGTTTCACGTGGTTTTTCATAGTAATTTCGACCAGATTGAATTTTGACGTGATCGTGCATTTTCTATTTCACCTCAAGAAATTATATATAAATAACATACCTGAAAATTGTATCGCTATATACTAGATTTTTTTGATTTCTGTGATTTTCGAAAAAGCAATGGCATCCACCACCAGTTTCAATTGTAAAAATGATAAAACTGAATGTGTTACTTGTGGGAAGCTAATCTCAAGGAACAATTTATCGGTACACAGGGCAAGATGTAGCGAAACAGGTTCGAGAATTAATCGTTCGTTACCTTCTAAGCCTTGTGCTCGATGCGGAAAAATGATCAGCATTGCAAATTTAAGTAAACACCTCAAAATTTGCAAACCATCGACCGGACAAGCATCGAAAAGAAAAATCGATAATGCAGATACGGAAGCTTCCACTTCCAAGCAAATTAAATTATCCAATGAACGCAAACCAATTAGATCTGCATTTAACGACCAACTCCAGGATTTTTCAATTAAGTCAGAACCAGGCCGTGACATCCTTAGTTTCTTGGACGAAACGAAAACACCTGTACTAAATATTTTGAAAGATAAACTTGAAAACAACTCTATAAAAGTATATGTTGTTCTGTTTTCCGAATACGAGAAAGTCGATGGCACAACGAGTATTTTTTATTATTGTACAAAAAACCAGACTCTTTATTTTGCCGACGTCGAAAATTTGGACAACTTCTATTATAAAGTTTCCAACGAGCTGGTTAAGAAACACGACGATTTCGAGGCTAAAGGGTCGGGATGGTCTCTGTGTGGAAGTCCTCACACGTTAACCGTTTACGTGAACCGATTCTCGCCTCTTCGAGCTTCCAGCTACATTCCTCTTCCACCGAACATTCAACACAAGAGGGCCGTGTTAAATATACAGAACAGCGATAACAAGTGTTTTCTCTGGTGTGTGTTGGCTGTACTGCATCCTGTTCATTGCAAAAATAATCCACAGTGGGTTGGACATTACAAACAATACGAGACCGACTTTCAAAGTGTAATGTCTGGCATTGAATACCCGGTGACATTGTCGGATATAACAAAGTTCGAAAATCGTACAGGAAAACGCATCGCTATTAATGTGTATTCCTTCACGTCAGATAAATATCTCGTGCATCCCGTCAGGATAAGCGATATCGACGATGACGATGCTTGTGTAATAAATCTTCTTCTTATTTCCAACGAGGATGTTCATCATTACACGCTAATTCGTTCTCTATCACGTTTGGTCAGAAGTCAAACTACCAAGTATGCAAACAACATCGAAGTTTGCCCGAGATGCCTAACCACGTTCGACGATCGTGACCGACGTGATCATCAAAATCTTCATAGTCGTCAAATTGCTCTGGAGAAACTTGCCGAACATAAAATTTATTGCGGTGACAACAGACCGGCTAGAATGTTGATGCCCGAAACGAACGAAGTCGAAGAATTCAAAATGCACAAGGCATTGTTGGAACATCCCGCAATCATCGTCGCAGATTTCGAGGCGTTCCTCAAACCACTCTCCTATTGCGAACCGGATCCTGAAATTTCCTCCACAACGCCGTACCAGCTTCATCAACCTAATAGTTTCGGCTATGTTGTTGTGCGACGTGATAAAATAAATGAAGCATATATATACCGCGGGCCAAATGTAATCGAACACTTCCTGGAAAAAATGGTGGAGGAGGTTGAGGTAATTGGTAGCGTACTGCTTACATCAAAACCGATGGCACCTTTAACTGAAAATGAACTTCAAAATTACAATTCCACTGAGGTGTGTCCGGTATGTGATCAAAGTTTTACTGATGAGAACAAAAAAATATTCCACCACGATCATTTCAGCGGAAACTACATAGGTGGAATTTGCAACACGTGCAATCTTAAAATCCAGAAACCTAAATTCATCCCCATATTCTTTCACAACGGAAGCGGATATGATTTTCACCACCTGGTGAGACATCTTGGCTACGATCCGAAACGTATAGGTGTCTTGGCCGAGAATGAAGAACGCTACATTAGTCTCAGCAAGCAAGTGTCGATTCCGGGAACGAAAAATACAATCGAGATGCGCTTCCTGGATTCGTATAGATTTCTCTCTGCAAGTCTGGATGCTTTAGCGAACAAACTCACCGACGATCAATTTAAAATAACTGGAGCTAGTTTTCCCAACGTAGACATAGAACTCGTTAGACGTAAAGGGATTTATCCTTACGAATACGTTAGTGATAATTCTAAATTTAACGACGACGCTCTTCCACTTCCAAGAGAATTTTACAGCAGACTCAGAGAGAAAGGAATCACGGACGAAGAATACCAACACGCGCAACTCATGTGGGAGAAATTAGGATGTAGGACACTCGGAGACTACCACGATGCCTACTTAAAATTAGACGTGACGATACTCGCGGATGTTTTTCAAGCGTTCAGGAAAACGGCAACGAATATTTATAAATTAGATCCAGCGTATTTCTACAGTCTACCGGGATTAGCGTGGTCGGCAATGTTATTCCAGACAAAGGTCAAGCTGGAACTGATATCGGACGTTGACATGTTGCTATTTATCGAAAGAGGGATACGAGGTGGAATGGTGCAATGCGTACAGAGACATGCAAAAGCTAATAACGTACACATGAAAGAAGATTACGATTCAAATCGAGCATCGAATTACATCTTCTACTCTGACGTTAATAATCTCTACGGACATGCCATGGTACAGAAACTTCCTTACGGGGGATTCGAATGGTTAGATCCCACTTCGATAGACATTATTCATTTCGACGATAGCGAGTGTGGTTTCTTCGCAGAGGTAGATCTCCAATTCTCCGACCACCTGCACGACACGTTTTCGGATTTGCCTCCGACTCCCGAAATCAAATGTCCACCCGACTCGGTTCAAGACAAGCTTTTGTTAACATTGGACCCTAAACAGAGATACGTCGTCCACTACAAGAATCTCCGGTTTTTGATTGGGAAGGGTGTTCAGATAGTGAATGTTAGACGAATACTAAAGTTTAAACATTCCACGTGGTTAAGACCTTACATAGAAACTAACACACAACATAGAACAGCTGCCACTTCCGATTTAGACAAGGACTTCTTTAAATTAATGAACAATGCGGTGTACGGAAAGACCATGGAGAATGTTAGAAAGCACGTAGACGTGAAATTAATTTCCGATAAGAATAAATGTCGGAAGTGGATAGCCGATCCTAGATTCAAGTCGAGAAAAATTTACAACGAGAATTTGGTACTTTTCAACCTAGATATAAAATTGATGAAATTTAGAAAACCAATTTACGTTGGTGCAACGGTTCTTGACTTGTCGAAACTTTACATGTTCGAATTTCATTACGACGTGATGAAACCCTTCTACAATGATAAGATATCACTTTTGTACACGGACACCGACAGCTTCATTTACAGCATACAAACACCTAACCTATACGAAGACATAAAAAATCCTTCCATGCTCGAGTATTTCGATACTTCTGCGTATCCTCAACCCAACAGATTTGGAATTCCATCTCGTAACAAAAAAGTCCTAGGTAAACTGAAAGATGAATGTAACGGTGATATTATTGTCGAGTTCGCGGGTTTGCGTTCGAAGATGTATGCCATGAGAACAGAGAGTAGCGTCACGAAGAAAGCAAAAGGTGTGGGCAAGAATACGGTGGAGAACAAACTCACCTTCTACGATTACATCGATTGCCTTTACTCACAATCGACGATACTAAGTATAGAACAAAGAATCCAAAGTGTAGACCATGTGATTACAACAAACGAAGTTAGGAAAGTAGCATTAGATCCGCATGACGATAAAAGATGTATTTTGTCTTGTGGAATCCACACGTTGCCTTGGGGACACTATTGTTTAGAAATCAGTAAAAATTGTAGGCAATGCAAATGAAAAAAAACTTTAACTGTCTCACATACACAATAAATAACTAGCAAGGACAATGAATTTCTTTGGTTTCCGAAAGCAAACAATGGAGACTGTACACCGCACGGTAGATCATGAATTTCTACCTTCCATGTTATCTAAACTCAACGGCCTGTTGATCAATCAATTTTTGGAACGCTGCTCTTCTTGCTGGAACAGTGACGATTTCGGATTCGCGACGATCGACATGACGAGGAAACCCAACGACGGTGTACGGAATGTTTCTCACAACGTTGCAACGTTTAGAAAGTCGTTGATTTTGTTTCTGTATTTTCCGTCGTTGGGTTTCCTCGTCATGTCGATCGTCGCGAATCCGAAATCGTCACTGTTCCAGCAAGAAGAGCAGCGTTCCAAAAATTGATTGATCAACAGGCCGTTGAGTTTAGATAACATGGAAGGTAGAAATTCATGATCTACCGTGCGGTGTACAGTCTCCATTGTTTGCTTTCGGAAACCAAAGAAATTCATTGTCCTTGCTAGTTATTTATTGTGTATGTGAGACAGTTAAAGTTTTTTTTCATTTGCATTGCCTACAATTTTTACTGATTTCTAAACAATAGTGTCCCCAAGGCAACGTGTGGATTCCACAAGACAAAATACATCTTTTATCGTCATGCGGATCTAATGCTACTTTCCTAACTTCGTTTGTTGTAATCACATGGTCTACACTTTGGATTCTTTGTTCTATACTTAGTATCGTCGATTGTGAGTAAAGGCAATCGATGTAATCGTAGAAGGTGAGTTTGTTCTCCACCGTATTCTTGCCCACACCTTTTGCTTTCTTCGTGACGCTACTCTCTGTTCTCATGGCATACATCTTCGAACGCAAACCCGCGAACTCGACAATAATATCACCGTTACATTCATCTTTCAGTTTACCTAGGACTTTTTTGTTACGAGATGGAATTCCAAATCTGTTGGGTTGAGGATACGCAGAAGTATCGAAATACTCGAGCATGGAAGGATTTTTTATGTCTTCGTATAGGTTAGGTGTTTGTATGCTGTAAATGAAGCTGTCGGTGTCCGTGTACAAAAGTGATATCTTATCATTGTAGAAGGGTTTCATCACGTCGTAATGAAATTCGAACATGTAAAGTTTCGACAAGTCAAGAACCGTTGCACCAACGTAAATTGGTTTTCTAAATTTCATCAATTTTATATCTAGGTTGAAAAGTACCAAATTCTCGTTGTAAATTTTTCTCGACTTGAATCTAGGATCGGCTATCCACTTCCGACATTTATTCTTATCGGAAATTAATTTCACGTCTACGTGCTTTCTAACATTCTCCATGGTCTTTCCGTACACCGCATTGTTCATTAATTTAAAGAAGTCCTTGTCTAAATCGGAAGTGGCAGCTGTTCTATGTTGTGTGTTAGTTTCTATGTAAGGTCTTAACCACGTGGAATGTTTAAACTTTAGTATTCGTCTAACATTCACTATCTGAACACCCTTCCCAATCAAAAACCGGAGATTCTTGTAGTGGACGACGTATCTCTGTTTAGGGTCCAATGTTAACAAAAGCTTGTCTTGAACCGAGTCGGGTGGACATTTGATTTCGGGAGTCGGAGGCAAATCCGAAAACGTGTCGTGCAGGTGGTCGGAGAATTGGAGATCTACCTCTGCGAAGAAACCACACTCGCTATCGTCGAAATGAATAATGTCTATCGAAGTGGGATCTAACCATTCGAATCCCCCGTAAGGAAGTTTCTGTACCATGGCATGTCCGTAGAGATTATTAACGTCAGAGTAGAAGATGTAATTCGATGCTCGATTTGAATCGTAATCTTCTTTCATGTGTACGTTATTAGCTTTTGCATGTCTCTGTACGCATTGCACCATTCCACCTCGTATCCCTCTTTCGATAAATAGCAACATGTCAACGTCCGATATCAGTTCCAGCTTGACCTTTGTCTGGAATAACATTGCCGACCACGCTAATCCCGGTAGACTGTAGAAATACGCTGGATCTAATTTATAAATATTCGTTGCCGTTTTCCTGAACGCTTGAAAAACATCCGCGAGTATCGTCACGTCTAATTTTAAGTAGGCATCGTGGTAGTCTCCGAGTGTCCTACATCCTAATTTCTCCCACATGAGTTGCGCGTGTTGGTATTCTTCGTCCGTGATTCCTTTCTCTCTGAGTCTGCTGTAAAATTCTCTTGGAAGTGGAAGAGCGTCGTCGTTAAATTTAGAATTATCACTAACGTATTCGTAAGGATAAATCCCTTTACGTCTAACGAGTTCTATGTCTACGTTGGGAAAACTAGCTCCAGTTATTTTAAATTGATCGTCGGTGAGTTTGTTCGCTAAAGCATCCAGACTTGCAGAGAGAAATCTATACGAATCCAGGAAGCGCATCTCGATTGTATTTTTCGTTCCCGGAATCGACACTTGCTTGCTGAGACTAATGTAGCGTTCTTCATTCTCGGCCAAGACACCTATACGTTTCGGATCGTAGCCAAGATGTCTCACCAGGTGGTGAAAATCATATCCGCTTCCGTTGTGAAAGAATATGGGGATGAATTTAGGTTTCTGGATTTTAAGATTGCACGTGTTGCAAATTCCACCTATGTAGTTTCCGCTGAAATGATCGTGGTGGAATATTTTTTTGTTCTCATCAGTAAAACTTTGATCACATACCGGACACACCTCAGTGGAATTGTAATTTTGAAGTTCATTTTCAGTTAAAGGTGCCATCGGTTTTGATGTAAGCAGTACGCTACCAATTACCTCAACCTCCTCCACCATTTTTTCCAGGAAGTGTTCGATTACATTTGGCCCGCGGTATATATATGCTTCATTTATTTTATCACGTCGCACAACAACATAGCCGAAACTATTAGGTTGATGAAGCTGGTACGGCGTTGTGGAGGAAATTTCAGGATCCGGTTCGCAATAGGAGAGTGGTTTGAGGAACGCCTCGAAATCTGCGACGATGATTGCGGGATGTTCCAACAATGCCTTGTGCATTTTGAATTCTTCGACTTCGTTCGTTTCGGGCATCAACATTCTAGCCGGTCTGTTGTCACCGCAATAAATTTTATGTTCGGCAAGTTTCTCCAGAGCAATTTGACGACTATGAAGATTTTGATGATCACGTCGGTCACGATCGTCGAACGTGGTTAGGCATCTCGGGCAAACTTCGATGTTGTTTGCATACTTGGTAGTTTGACTTCTGACCAAACGTGATAGAGAACGAATTAGCGTGTAATGATGAACATCCTCGTTGGAAATAAGAAGAAGATTTATTACACAAGCATCGTCATCGTCGATATCGCTTATCCTGACGGGATGCACGAGATATTTATCTGACGTGAAGGAATACACATTAATAGCGATGCGTTTTCCTGTACGATTTTCGAACTTTGTTATATCCGACAATGTCACCGGGTATTCAATGCCAGACATTACACTTTGAAAGTCGGTCTCGTATTGTTTGTAATGTCCAACCCACTGTGGATTATTTTTGCAATGAACAGGATGCAGTACAGCCAACACACACCAGAGAAAACACTTGTTATCGCTGTTCTGTATATTTAACACGGCCCTCTTGTGTTGAATGTTCGGTGGAAGAGGAATGTAGCTGGAAGCTCGAAGAGGCGAGAATCGGTTCACGTAAACGGTTAACGTGTGAGGACTTCCACACAGAGACCATCCCGACCCTTTAGCCTCGAAATCGTCGTGTTTCTTAACCAGCTCGTTGGAAACTTTATAATAGAAGTTGTCCAAATTTTCGACGTCGGCAAAATAAAGAGTCTGGTTTTTTGTACAATAATAAAAAATACTCGTTGTGCCATCGACTTTCTCGTATTCGGAAAACAGAACAACATATACTTTTATAGAGTTGTTTTCAAGTTTATCTTTCAAAATATTTAGTACAGGTGTTTTCGTTTCGTCCAAGAAACTAAGGATGTCACGGCCTGGTTCTGACTTAATTGAAAAATCCTGGAGTTGGTCGTTAAATGCAGATCTAATTGGTTTGCGTTCATTGGATAATTTAATTTGCTTGGAAGTGGAAGCTTCCGTATCTGCATTATCGATTTTTCTTTTCGATGCTTGTCCGGTCGATGGTTTGCAAATTTTGAGGTGTTTACTTAAATTTGCAATGCTGATCATTTTTCCGCATCGAGCACAAGGCTTAGAAGGTAACGAACGATTAATTCTCGAACCTGTTTCGCTACATCTTGCCCTGTGTACCGATAAATTGTTCCTTGAGATTAGCTTCCCACAAGTAACACATTCAGTTTTATCATTTTTACAATTGAAACTGGTGGTGGATGCCATTGCTTTTTCGAAAATCACAGAAATCAAAAAAATCTAGTATATAGCGATACAATTTTCAGGTATGTTATTTATATATAATTTCTTGAGGTGAAATAGAAAATGCACGATCACGTCAAAATTCAATCTGGTCGAAATTACTATGAAAAACCACGTGAAACACCTTTGAACTTGAAATAATAGATGGTATGTAGCTTCAAAGAAAATTAAATACCTATTTTTTTACAAAAAACAAGGAGCACTGCAACAGGACGTCCGTACTCTTCGGCTGCTCTCACGAGACTGACTGATCTGTAGTGTATGCCGTTTCATATAATAAAAATATGGACCGTATTGAAAACATTTGTAATAATTAACCAATCAGAAGACGCCACGTTAGATATGACTCATCACATTACGTCATAACTTGTTGCAATATGTTGTGTAATAGTTTACCCCCTTATAGTTAATACAACAAAAAGCATTAGATATGAGTCATCACAATATTACGTAATAACTTGTTGCAAAAACATTGTGCAATAGTATACCCTTATAAGTAATACAATTAAGAGGTGTTTAATATGAGTCATCACAATATTAGTTACATGGTTCTAGTTAGGATGATGATTTTTTTGGTTTGTTGGATAGGGGTTGAAGAAGACTATTTGTTGTAGTGACCACAGTATTGTTTTTTTTGTTTTTTTTTTGTGTTTTCTGTTCTCTTACGAGAATTAATATAAGTTGCCATAGAACCCTCCAATTCATGACTTAGGAAAAATCTGTTTGCGGATTCATCACGTACGCCTATACGTGAGTAAAATATGAATAGAACCTATGTTCGGAAATCCAAAATAGCAACCGGCAGTAGGATTATCTTAGAAACAGTAAGACTTAGGAAAAATCTGTTTGCTGATTCACCACGAACGCCTATATGTAAGTAAAATATGAATAGAACCTATGTTCGGAAATTCAAAATAGCGACCGGAAGTGGGGTTATCTTGGAAACGGTAAGACTTAGGAAAAATCTGTTTGGTGATTCATCGTGTACACATATATGTGAGAAAAAATATGAATAGAAGCTATGATCGGAAATCCAAAATGGCGACCGGAAGTGGGGTTATCTTGGAAACAGTAAAACTTAGGAAAAATCTGTTTGCTGATTCATCACGTACGCCTATATGTAAGTAAAATATGAATAGAACCTATGCTCGGAAATCCAAAATAGCGACCGGAAGTGGGGTTAGGGGGCAAGAATCTTAAAAAAAATATTATTTGTTTGTTTGTTTGCGTCACAATATAGGCGTGCACGCGCGTGTGTATGGCACATCGTTCCCGAGAGAGAGGTTTACAAAAGTCACGATATACAAACATTTGACCGGGGCTTGGAAAATTACGATAAGATGCATTCATCCTTCAAGAATAAGAGACTGCATTATTTACTCATCACGTTGTGTCAGCGCAATAAATAAGGCGCTGAACATAGAGAAAAAATAAAAATTTTTGAGGTTTGGTGAACCTCAATTAATAAAAATAAGTTTTTGAGGTTTTAGTGAGCTCCAAATAATCAAAATAAGTTTTTGATGTTTTGGTGCTGTTTTCTACGCTGTGAAACATCGTCAGCGCAATAAATAAGACGCGAAACATGGAGAAAAAATAAGTTCTTGAGGTTTGGCAAGCCTCACCGAGCCTCACCGAGCCTCATTTTCGGGCTTAGAACCGGCTTAATTGCACTACTAGTTATCTTGGAAACGGTGAGACTTAGGAAAAATCTGTTTGCGGATTCGTCATGTACGCCTATATGTAAGTAAAATATGAATAGAACCTATGCTCGGAAATCCAAAATGGCCAAAATTGCCAGCCCCTTGCTTTAGGTTAGGTTAAACCAAAAACCTTGGTGATTTTTTCGAGTAAGATGTTGGCAACACTGCAAGAAAAAACTTGCCAACTCCTTGTTTTAGGTTAGGTTACCCCAAAAACCTTGGTGATTTTTTCGAGTAAGGAGCTAGCAACACTGCGCTATCAAATAGAGCTCATGCCTTACGATAGAAATCCATTAAGGCGAGCTCACCACTTCAGCTCACCACAAGAGGACGTTGAATGCCCTAACTTCCTCTACTAGTTATCTTGGAAACGGTGAGACTTAGGAAAAATCTGTTTGCGGATTCGTCATGTACGCCTATATGTAAGTAAAATATGAATAGAACCTATGCTTGGAAATCCAAAATGGCGACCGGAAGTGGGGTTATCTTTGAAACGGTAAGACTTAGAAAAAATCTGTTTGCGGATTCGTCACGTACGCCTATATGTAAGTAAAATATGAATAGAACCTATGTTCGGAAATCCAAAATGGCGACCGGAAGTGGGGTTATCTTGGAAACTGTAAAACTTAGGAAAAATCTGTTTGCAGATTCATCAGGTACACCTATACGTGAGAAAAAGTATGAGTAGAACCTATGTTCAGAAATCCAAAATAGCAACCGGAAGTGGGGTTATCTTGGAAACAGTAAGACTTAGGAAAAATCTGTTTGGGGTTTCATCATATACACCTATACGTAAGAAAAAATATGAATAAAACCAATAGTGTTCGGAAATCATGCAGGTTTGGACGTGACGACGCAGTTCAATAACATAGGTTAGACCAAGAAAAAAACCTTGGTGATTTTTTCGAGTAAGAAGCTGGCAACACTGCCAGAAAATAGGGCTCATGCCTTACAAGAGCAAACCATTAAGGCGAGCCTCACCGAGCCTCACTTCGAGCCTCACTTTCGGTTGCAGCTCTGTCTTTATGGTTCTACTCTAAAGTAGGTCAAAGCACGTAGAGGCTCTCGTGTAGTTTAGCACGAAAAAAAAATGAATAGGTTAAGTTATATCACGTAAGATCGTGGCATTCGTACCAAGTACGAGTGGGAAAAAAGGGAAAAATAGGAAATTTTACAAAAACATCGCTAAACACTAAAACATCGACAAAAATTTGTCAAAATATGTCAAAAACTGATTTTCAATTGATAAAAAAGAGGCTACAAATGCATACCTACCAAGTACGAGTGGGAAACAAATGAGATACGGTGAAAATTGCACTGAAAAATCGTCAAACGCTAAAACATCGACAAAAAATTGTCAAAATATGTCAAAAAAATGATATTCAATTGGTAAAAAAAACAATACCTACTAAGTATTATTTTGAAACAATCCAATTACACTACTAACGACGTTACCACCACACAAGCGAGTGTTCCCCCATAAGCGGTGCGTGTGTGTGTCTTCATATACGTATTTCATATTTCTCCATATATTTATTGTATTCTTTGCAATAAAATATCCAGCCGATACCAGGAGTAGATGTTGAATTGTTGTTTGAAAGCCACTTTATGCACAGAAAGGGACTGGACCTACGGTTTAAATAAGGTTCCGAACCACTGTGCCTCCACCGGGTATCGAATCCGGGACCCCTTGATTACAAGGCAACGACGTTACCACTACGCCATCGGGAAGGCCCTCCCAGCTGTAACTGTAAAAGTAAAAGCATAGTTACTTTTCAAATACCAGTTAATGTATCCGAGTTACTGTAATGGTAACGCAGTAACATATTAAAAGACAAATTTCCGAGCACTGCTTTAGTTAAGTGTTAACTAAGATTGAGACATATAAACCTAATCGACATGGTAATCCTTATCGGTATATCGGTTTTATGGGTAACATTACGGGTAATTTTAATGATCAGATATTACTATAGATTAGGATTGGTATCGAGACAAGAAAAAACTCTGTCAACTATTCAACACGCTCGTGTTTTGTGTGTCAATGCAACAAGCAACAAGAACACGCTCTTCATATGCTTATATTACTAATAGTTTTCAGCCGCAAGGGATAAAACTTTTATACCATTCTTTCAGCCTGGTTATTTTATTCCACGGTTCACAACCATCACCTGGGCTTTCTGTATCCCAGCCTCTTGCACGGCCTCCGATCTGGAGACCAGCCTGGTTGACACCATCCAACCATTCAACGTCACTTCCGGACTCATCATTAAGGCCAAGGTGGAGAGGGACATGTGTTATGTCTCAGGAAAGGAAAAAGTAACGACGAATACGGTCCTGGCAATGTAAGTACATTTCTTCCTATATATTACATAGGTATACATGTATAATAGGTCGACCTCCGTTGCGGAGTGGTATGGTCTGGTCATGGGTGTTCTTGTGACTGTCCCTTCATCAATTCCATCATATCCTCGCTCATCCTCATCTTCGCGATTAGTGAAATGTTGCAGAAATGCGAAGAAAAGTACACAAAATAAATCAATGTATAATAAGGTTATTTCAAAATCAGCAACGATTTTAATATTTTTAAAACGGATGATAGTCAACACACTGTTGTTCCGCCAGGGAGTCTTGTGTGTAATTGTGTGTGTGTGAATGTGTGTGTGTATGTGTGTGTCATAGATAGAGAGTGGGATTTCCGAATTTTCAATTTCGTGGTGTAAGTACATTTTAAGGATTGCGTTGTGTCCATAGGAACGATAAAAGGAAAATGTTTGACTTAGACAGTAACAGATGGCAGCACCAGTGATAAAGGATAAAATAAATTTTAACAAAGTAGAAAGGTGTAAAGAATAATTGAAACGAAGATGGAAAGCTTGATAATTATAATCAGTGATTGAATCAAGTCGAATGTGCAACAATGAATTATAAGAAAAGAGGAAAATTGAAAGATAGTTGACAAGTACACTTACGAAAAAAAATCAGAGCCCCTCAAATAATTTTGGTTAAGAGGATCTAATGTATTATTTTGCTTTTCTTGTGAAGTTTAATCTGAATTGTGCCACATGAACTTAACTTTAAATACACATTTGAAATGTTCCAGACCATCAACTTTGGGGGACTGAGAACGCTAAACCATCAACTTTGGGGGGGTCTATGACCGGAGACAGCAAAATACATGACTTATTACTATTTACTAAGTATATAATTATGAGTATTGTTAAAATTTTTTACTAAAAAGAGTTTCAAAATAACAAGGTGATATGACAATTATATCAGTATGTTGTTTAGTGAATTCTGAGGAATTTGAGGTTGTAAACACAACTTTCAGGCAATATTGATATGTACGATATTTAGTTATCCTCTAAATCTCTTCCTCTAGTCCAAAAAATAAGGGGAAAATAATTCTAAAGTCTTTGAGTTTATTTAACACTGGCTTGCGGTAAAGTACGCAAGGAAAGCTTATGAAAAGTCTGTAGACTATTGCGAAAGCGGGAACGGCTATGATCAAAGGCATTATTGCTAAAGCACAGCGTGCTATGTGTTTTTTTATTATTGCAAAATTAAATTTAAAAAGTAAAATATTGTAGTAAGAACAAAAAAGTAAAACTATTTTCCTGCGATTTGTGTTAGCATTTATGTAAATAATTAAATAAAACTGTTAAATATTGTAAATATTCGTTATTTTTATGGGTACGTCAACACTAAGGTTATTTGCACCTGTCACATGTATTTTCTTTACAAGTCTGTTGCGGACATTAAAACACACCCATGCCCTCGCTGGGACTCGAACCCGAGACCTCCAGATCAAAGCGAGTTGAGTCGACCACCCAACACGCTCGGCTACCGAGGCCAGCATCAAACTGTTAGGTTGGCCTCTTAATGTAAATACATAGCTTACTTTTAAATAAAAATGTTAATTGTTATCTAAGAAAAAAACAAATGAGCAGACACAAAAGACATTAAGAGACTTTGAAACATTTTCTAAAAGTTTTTCATGTTACATTTAATTTGCATGAGGAATATAATAGCTGCTTAAAAACTGCTATACGAAGACGTAATTTTTATTTTTTTAAAAAAGGAGGGAGTAAGTCATTCATTCATTTTTTCAGTGATCAGAGCTCCCCCCCCAATAATTTTGACAAGTCGGCGCCCCTGGCCTGCACAGTCCCAAGTGCAAACTTCTGATCTGTGTGGCCTTGCTCACTTTCGCGTCAGTTTGGTCCTTTTTGGCATTCACGCCTTGCGAAGTAATATTTCAGCATTCAAATTAGCACCACTGACTATGTTTCTGTTGGAAGATAATTTTCAGCACATGAAATGATCCTCACAGACAAAAGGTGGAGTTTGAGTGTGGATAACGCAAAAAGATTCATGGTGGTCACTGGGACCATGATAACATTCAAGTATAATTCCTGGTTTTGAAGGTGAACTTTCCAAAAATTCAAGGATACAAGCAGATGTTTTATCTATTCTAACCTTACGTATTACCGAATCTCACCCTCCCTTCCATACACAAAACTATTAACAATGCAAAGGGTTTGTATGATTCCAATGTAACAAAAAATTTACCTAATCAACTTCAAGATAAATTATTTTGTAATAATCTTCCGTTTGTCAGATATATTGCTCTGTAAAAGATACTAACAAAGTAAAAGGATTGAGAAAATTTTGTTGTTTTTTTCTGTGTAGCTTTCTTTTTCATCCTGAAAAAATTGAATGAAATAAAAGCTAAACTGAGAGAAACTTGCCTCAGGGCATTTTATAAACATGTATAAATTTAATGGAATATGCAATAGAAAAGTTGCAATTTTTCACGTCTACGGAGAAAAAATGGAATAGAGAGAACATCCGCTTGTACCTTATTTCATGTCTTGCCAAAATTCATGAATAACTTCCAGAGCCGATAATTCACGGCATAATTTCCGGTGCCAATAATTCACATGTAATTCCCGGAATTCAAGGAATTCCAAGTGAGTAGTCACCCTGATATTGTGCAGCAAATTATACATACGTAATTCATTTTTTGATATCAACAAGTAAGTTTTTCTAACAGCACAAGTGTATTATTATAATAATTTGTAGATAATTTTGAAAATGATATAAAGAAATGAAACTTTGTTTAGAAAATTAATATTTTTGGTTATTACGGTTCTTGTGAAATTTTGTTTTTAACGATTGTATTTTTCAGGAATTTTGTATACCAAATTAAGTCTTTTTGCAACCTATTTCAGGATTTTTCGAGCCTAATTTAAGGTTTTATTTTAGGATTTTTAGAACCTATTTTCGGATTTTTAGAGCCTATTTCAGTAACCTAAAAGCACATTTTTTAGAATCTAAAAATCCGAGGTTTCTTCATAAAGAACCTTACCCTGAGGTATTGCATGCTGTGCCGATGTCCTAGGCCAAGAAGGTAGCAATATTGTAAAAAACAATATGGGAGGTATCACGAAGAAGTTCGAGGGGTGGATAAATTAATCATGGATACAGAGTGAATTCAAACGGCAAATCCTAACAGAACAAGTTTAATGGATAAATTCCATCTATAGCCCCAGCTTTGCTAAAGAAAAAACATCCTCGGATGTATAAAGGAACTGACTACTCAACACGACGTAATAACCCCTTTACAAAATTGCTGGACACGCCTCTACTGCAAATTAAACTGAAGTGGTTGTAAAATTGGAAAGAATGGTCGTCAGTTATTCATTTCAACTTTTCAACTTTTCTTGCGATTATATTATTATATAAGAACAAAGTCACGTGTGTATGAGCAATATTTTCTTTTTTAAAAAATTCATTTCCACCAGTCCTTCCAGCTATGAATGGAAGGAAGAAAATAAAGAAGGAGAAAGAGTTACGTAAGGACAAGAATTAGATCGAGGTGCACGAAAAATGCTGACCCACTTTTTTTTTCTATCGAAGTCACCTCTTCGGCTTCACCAGACAGAACTGGAAAAAAATGGTGTCTTCTGTGTTAATTCGTCAATATGAACAGCCCGTCAACTTTCGAGCGCAAAGTTCGGATCAGGAAGGACAGATCCCTTTCAGTGCAAGGATTGCTCAAGGTACGAGGTCACTCTGAACATTTTGAGAATCAACAACAATAAGCCAACGCAACATGCTGCTGGTGTTTCTATATTTAGATTGCCATTTCAATAGCAAACTCTGCAAGTTTCAACTTGCTCCAACAATGGGCTGACTCAGCATGATAGTTTACACAGCGGCAGTTGAGGTTTCATTTCGAGCAAGGATGGATCTGAAACGAAGGCATTTCCGCGCTATGATTTTTTATGACTTCAAAGTTGGTTTAGACAAGAGTGAGTGTCGTGAAAGATTGCACCGTGCATTTGGGAATCTTTGCCCTTCGCAAGCCACCATCTATCGATGGTTTGCAGAATTTAAGAGAGGAAGGGACTCCCTTGAAGATGAAGATCGTTCATGGCGGCCTGCAACAGCCACAACAGATGAAAATGTGGCGAAAGTTGAACAAATGTTGAGAGAAGTTCAACGATGTACATATGTGCAGATTCAGACAAGCCTAAATATTGGATCGGCAGCAGTTAGACAGATCCTGGATGAAAAACTTCATCGCTGGATCCCCAACAACCTAACAATTGAGCAGAAAAGAACACGAGTGGATTGGTGCCAGGAAATGTTGGACAAATTCAGTGGAGGAAGATCAAAAACATTTTTAACATCATAACAGGTGACGAAAGCTGGATATACCAATATGATCCTGAAACGAAGCGGCAGTCATCAGTCTGGGTCTTCCCTGGGGAGGATCCTCCAACAAAAGTGAAGAGATCAAGAAGTGTTGGCAAAATGATGATCTGTTCTTTTCTCTGCTGGTGGGCACATTGTGACAGTTTCACTTGAAGAACAAAAGACAGTCACTGCCAGATGGTACACGACAAAATGTCTGCCCAAAGTGTTCGATGCGTTGAGGAGGAACCGTCCAGGCCTGCACGGAATCATGACAATGCCTCTGCTCACACCGCAAGGGAGACAACAGATTTTCTGAACGAGTCACGAGTCAAAACATTACACCATCCCCCTTACAGCCCAGATCTGGCCCCATGTGATTTTTTCTCTTTTTCCTGAAATGAAAGAAAACATTCGTGGTCGTCGATTTGACTCACCTGAAGCTGTGGTGGCTGCATATGAACAGTGTCTTTGTAGCATGCCGCATGACGCATGGCGTTCAGCATTCAAAAAGTGGTTTGAACGGATGACACGTTGTATAGAGTGTGGTGGAGAGTACTTTGAGAAGATGTAGTGGAAATAATATTCTTTTCTTAATTTTAAGGCTTCCATTCTCAAAACTTTCAGAGTATGGTAGATATCACGTTGGAAGCTTCACAGTTCTAGAAACCGGAGCGATTCTAACAAGGGTTGCCAGTATCGTAATCTTTATCGGAAAAGTACGAAGTTTGTAACCATGTAGAGGCACATATCTAGAAACATATTTCGGGAGGTTGCAAAACAAGTGTCTCAGAAATGATAATAACCTAAATGTCTAAATTAAAATAATTATGTCATTATTTTACAAAATTTAATTATAATAAGTAATTTAATTAACAGGGCTAGGATTTTGATGACCTTATAATTGTCAAAAATATTACCTTTAATAAATGCATTTATGACCTAATACATGCAAGAAAATGCCCTATAAACTTAGAAAAAATGACCTACAAATTCTGAAAGATTTGTAAAACAAATTTATAAACTACCAAGAGAAATTCAAATTACAAATTAACGTTACAGTATCTATCACATGTTCATTGTGTTTGGCAGTACAAGCAGGGGCGCCGACTTGTCAAAATTATTGGGGGGGGGGCTCTGATCATTGAAATAAATTAATGAATGACTCACTCTCTCCCCATTTTTAAGTTTTGGCCTCAGTCTTCGGAATCTCATAAAAGTCCATGAATTCCTCAAAAATATCAAAATTTTTATTCACAGTTCGAATGCAAAAAATTAATTGTCCACGGATGGATATGTCACAAGTTTCGTCAACCATAATAACAAAATATTCCCGACATTTAATATCTGCTACCACGGAGCTCAAAACAGATCTCACTAATATAGCTATCAGTGATCTCGTTCTGAATGTTTTGTGAGAGCCATTTGCAGCCCGAACGTCCCATCCACTACCCTAGTTCGTGCACATCGTTTTTTGAAACTCTTCTAGTAAAAAATTTAACAATACTCATAATTACATACTTAGTACATAGTAAATGTGTTTTGCTGTCTCTGGTCATAGCCCCCCCCCCCCCAAAGTTGATGGTTTAGCAGTCTCAGCCCCCAAAGTTGATGATCTAGAACATTTCAAATATGTATTTAAAGTTAAGTTCGTATGGCACAATTCAGAGTAAACTTTACAAGAGAAGCAAAATAATATATTAGATCCTCTTAAGCAAAATTATTAGGGGGCCTCTGCCCCCATATCGTTAACATTGGAGGGCTCGAGCCCCCCCCCCCAATCCACATGGAGTCGGCGCCTATGAGTACAAGTAAGCAAGTTCACTTTTTGTCATCTTTTACACTTTAAGTACTGAGTTGCAGTACACAACGGAAAACCTATGCAAATTTTCAAAAGTGAATGATTGTTGGTTGTCGACTTCCACCGACACAAGAGGAGCAGTATTTATTTGTCTCTTCAAACACAGTCGTTCAGAACTGCGCTGAAGACAGGCAATACTAAAGTCTGGAACCTCTCTCCTTCAAAGGGTTACATTTGCATGTAAAATGCCCCTTCTTCCACCAAAATGTAGAAAAATGCATAATATGACTTTTAAAAGGTCGAGAAATGACTTAAATGGTTTAAAAAGTTAAAAATTGACCTTTACTCCAGAAAAGGTCAAAAAATGCAAAAACAATGCCCTAACAAAGACAATATATTCACTTACGTGTAAAACACGTTCCTTTCTACTTATGCAATGTTTCTGCCTTATCAAAAAACATATGCATTTGCATCAAAATCATAGCCCTATTAAATAATATTGTACTGTAATTATTACATGAATACGTAAAAAGACGGTGTAAGAATATAGATATAACAGCATGTATCCATTACCTAGTGTAGCTAAGATAGCCACAATTTGTATAAAACAACTGTCCTCGCAAGGAAATTAATGTTAAATTGATAAAGAATTTAATATTTATTGAATAGCAAAAGAGGATGAGAGATTCAGTTGACGAAAAGTAAAGATCTTCATTAATATTTAAAGCATATTATCATAACTAGTAGTGTGCATAAATTCCTTGAAAGCCGCAATAAAATCCTTGCCTTCCAATATGCTCTGTGGAAATAAATAGACCACTGATTCTACAACATTTAGTATGTAATTTTAGTACTTGGTATGTGTTTCAGGGAGGTCCGAAACCCCTTGACCCCCCAAACAGTCCTTGACCGTATACCTAATGTTAGAACCGAAACATGTAAAACCTAACGTTAGCCAACAAGATAACGAGCCCGTTAATTATAAAATAATAGCAAAAACCTACCAAATTTTCCAACTTCAGTGGAGCTGGTAATTCATTTGCTGGATTGATCGCTCTTGTCAATATCAAACTCAGACACACTAAACAACCGTACTATACTCTATCCCGGGAATCCGTGGAGCAAGGCTGCGCATAATGGTAGAGAAGGGGAGAAAGCGAGTGGGCGGAGCGAAGCAGTAGTACATTGCACGTGCTCATTGGTTGAGCCCTCTAAAGCCATTACTTGCGCAGAGACTTGCTTTCTCTCGCTTGCTCCATAGATTCCCGGAACAGAGTATACCATTTGTGTTTATCGAGACCATTGACGCCGTTGAACTATAAGTTAGACTGGAACGGTCGTTTCAGTGCTGATCAGCCACGAAAGATGGAGCCACTTTTGCGATTAGTTCCTCCTGTCCAAGTGAAGAATTAATCCCGCTCTAGATGAAAGCATTCTACTTAGCATTTTTCTTAACATTTTTCTTAACATTTATGCCATGACCAAAAAGCTACCGTGTAATGTGAGAAATCTGCATATTTCATGGCATTTCTCAAGGCTAGAACCCGTCCTATTTCCGTAGCATTTTTCGTATCATAACCAATCAGAAGCGACCTCTAGGCAGTGATGTGCCGTAGACTATAAGTTTACGTCTACATGCGTTGTCTACACGTAATCTACGCGTAGATTACATTAGGTTGTAGTTTACATAGACTACGTAGACAATCAAAAGTGCATTAAAATTAATTTTCAAGGGATTCATGAAAGGAAAGTGACATTTTCAACTGTATTTGTTCCTAACGAAATGAAAAGAATCATATTTACAACAAAATTTCTCTTCTCTTCTATTATCAACTATGGAGGAAGACAAGTAGTATGCAAAAAACAACAACAGATGGCAGTCGTGAGGCAAGAGTGGTCTTTTCCCATAAAACACTAGAATATTTCCTATATTAGGTTTCTTCCTACGTGAGAAATTGTTCGAATTTGGAAGAAAGAGTATGAAAAGTTCTCACACACCAGCAACTGATACGCAGTATAAATTTATTTTAATTCCACGGCGCCCTTTGCTAAGTTATCACCTTTCGCCATGTTGTTTACATAGATTACGTAATCGACGTGTATAAAATAGTCTACGTGTAGAATGTAGACTATCGTTGTTTACGCGTAGACGCACATCACTGCCTCTAGGTCACGAGCGCAGTTGTAATGGCGGCCGCATGAGATGTAAACAACGTATCACTTCACATTTTTAAAACACGATAATTATTGAACCGAGAGGAATTACGCTTTGTATGAAATGGTTTTAGGTAGAGAAGCATGGCGCTGATTAAATATATACTTTACAACGTTTACTGTACACGTATGGAAAAATATTTTAGTTTTTTCAATTGTAAACACAGTGCACTCGCCATATATGATGTAACTCGATGTGCTGTGGGTATTATACAATGTAATCTCAACAGCTAACCGAAATGTTCCATGAAATGCTTACGTTTAAAGTACAGTCTGCTATAAGATTTTTGGAAGCATTTACATAGCATTTATGCTAGCAAAAATGTTAAAGGAAATGCTTCCGTCTAAAACCGGCTTTAGATGTCTTCTTAAGGGTTTGTTATGCGGAATCGATAGATACCATATATTATTTCAAGTAATTTATCCATTATTAAAAGTACTTAGCACAACACTGTCATGCTAGTCTTTTGAATATACTGACGATCCAGCTGCTGTTCTTGAAGATTGAAATGTTCATTTACCATGACCTTTAGCGCCTCCTCAACCGCCCGGCCCTGGCCTCAGTTTCTACCGGGCCGCGAGAGGTTCTCCTGAATTTTGCAACTTGCAGCCCGAGCTGGCAACCACCTGGAAAGATGACCTTTCGTTCGGGGTTCACCAGCGGTAATAGGTCATTATTCCTCGCCAGTGATGCTGAGAATTCAAAGCCGCTGATAGGGGATTATCACCCGTGCACATGAACGTCCGGAAGGGTGGAAATAGGGGGCCACTGCCCCCCTGGAAAATGAATGGCCACCTAAAAAGTATATATTTCACACATAATTTCATTTCAGTCATAGTAGTTTATGTTAATTATTACAAGGGTGTTGAAGGAACATGGCAATTTCAGGCTGAAGCAGTGTTTTTTCAGGGGGCATCACTATTATGGGGGAAAATATGGCTCCTTTGCCCCCTGGAAAAAATTATCTTGCTTGCTTCTCCCTGGAAAAATTCTGCGGACGTCCATGCCCGTGCAGCCTCTTAATTTGAAATTTGACGTTTGGGCCATTCTCCAGTAATAGCCGGAAGAGTGAAGCGACTTGCAGCCCGAAATGGCAGCCATCTGAAAAGATGGCCTTTCGTTCCATTAAACGTTTAAATTCTCCTAACCCAGCACCTCGTCGTTGTATTGCACGTAGTACCATTACATCGCTGTTGGCGGCCGTATCCTTATTCTGCTCTCTGATTGGCTCTTTCTTCTCCGGTGGCTGAAACGGTGTCTCAATGTGAATTTCCTTGTCAGGCATAACAATTCACAGAATACAAACCGGCGTAGGCTGTTATGATTATCTTTCCATAAGGTTTTTAGCACTGACGTAAGCAGTCCAATTATTCTCAACGTATTTCAAGTGACAGCCATTGTTTGACCACAAAAGCCTGCTATGTCAAAACGTGGCAAAATAACTTTCACTTTATATTGTTGGTGGAGGAAAGTGTGGTAGCCTGTCCATTGGGCATTGTACGAACTACTGTTTCTCATGATGGAATCGGATTCATTGTTGATACCTGAGAGGAAGATACATGTATATTGTTGTGAACAGTCGGTGGAGATAATATTTTGTATTTTCTTTGTCCATGCGAAATATCGTCCAGACGATATTGGAAAAATATAGTCCAGGCGATATCAACTAGAAGATTTATAGGCGATATATCGTCACGATATTTTGGCGCTATATATCGTGGACAAGATATATCGTCGATATCATTATACTGAAAAAGTATAGTGACTGTGACGATATTTTCTTGACGATATATCGCGATATTAAATTTCCTATATCGTCCATCCCTAATCGTTAACCTTTGGGATATGTTAGCTTTTGTTGTAGGTTGAAACTAAACTATTCTGAACTGAGCAGTTTCATGCATGGACAAGGTTGGAAAAATCCCACCCCAGGAATCGAACCCAGTACAGACTGGACCACCTCGGCGAATGATGAATTCAGAGGGCGGTCCGGGGGGCAATGCCCACCGGAAATTAAGAAGTCCCCTTCCCCCGAAAATTTCAGTAATCTGGCAGAGCATTAGGACAATATCTAAGAAATTTGGCAAGCATCACTTTTGCTTTCTTTAATTCACTTTAACATAGAACTTATTTTTTCTGTTTTTTCGTAGTAATAAGCACTGATTCAGTCCCCTTTAAAAATTAAAGTCAAAATAATGAAGGAATTTAAATTATCGTCCGTTTTGATAACTGCTTAATTAAGAAATAGGATGGATCGGGATACACTTCAAGCTTATGTGAAGGTGTCGACTGTGGGGGGCAAAGGAACCCACAGAGAGTTTCATTGATGATGTCATCCACAGATATGCTGTAGAAAGTGGAGAGTTGTAAATGTAAGTTATTGAGTGCTATAATATTTTAATGATTCTCATAATTTCATTCTTAAAATGATAGTTAATTTTATCTAATTATTAGAGGCACATATTTTTGGTAAATAAAATAGCAAAATTTCGGTACAAAAATAGAGTCGATTTCGTGTTCAAAAGCGCGGTAAATAAAATAAAATTTCGGTGTTATAGCGGTGAATAATCACATCAAAAGTGCTGTATAAGATGACAATTTGGTTTTAAAATTGTGAATATAATCCTAAATTTGATTTAAAAACTGCACTTATTACACAAAATAAACTTATTCCTTCCAATAGCATATTTATGTAGTTACCAGAGTATTAAGTTTATTCCTGTGTAAAGGGGTCCATTTTTGCTTCTCAAATATTTACAGCAGAATTAATCAATTTTCCGTGAATTGCATAACTCACATGATACTTCAGACTTCAGAAAATGTCGCGTCGGTATATAAACGGTAAATTTCGTGTTTAAGAGTCAATTTCGCATTTTGCAGTTCATTTCGCATTATTTCGTGACAAAACAGGGTAGAAAAATGCACCTCAGACCTTTCAGAAACATGAAAAATGAACATTACAGCATGTTATTTCATATTTTGTGTTTTCGTCAAAAATATGTATGCCTCTACTAATTATACATAATTTAATTACATATCATAAGCAAGTGGGCAATTTCAAAATATTAAGGTATTGTTTTATTGGCAATATAATTTGCTGCCTATGAGCATCTAGTCGGTAAGGCATCTGGCTGCCATGCGGGAGACCCGGGTTCAATTCTCGGGGTTGGTGATCTGAGGTCGGAATTTTTTCGGCCTTCTCCCCGCATAAAGCGGCTCTGGGGCTCACCCAGCCTCAAGGGTACGTGGGGGGAAACCCTGGGGGGTAAAGGCGACCGAAGCGTGGTGCTGACACCTCCAAAATTGCCGAAATCGAGAATGTATGGGGCCCTAGCTCTACAGCCTCAAATATACCTTCATGGCATGGTGCTATATGCACGGGGAACGTTACCTTACCTAACCTATGATATCCCCCGTGAAGTTTGATGCCTGCCCGGAGGATACTGGCTGCATTCAACACTGACCGCTTCTCGATTAAAGAAGGGAAATCGTTACTTGCTGTCCTGGGCCCGAGACTTGTGAAAATACTCCGAGTTGAAGCTCAGAGAGGAACTGAAAACTGCCATCATATCAATCTGCTCTACTATCATAATATGCTTCGTACTGGCAACCCTGCCTATAGGCTATTTATCGCCCTATACGTTCCACTTCTTGTCCATCTAGTTTATTAAACTTTCACTGAAGGTTGAGGCCATTAGTAGATCAATTAATCAAAACACAGCTTTCACTGGCGTTTTTCTGCTGCGGAGCAGGTTATAGGTCTTTTGTTGTGCACTGCACAGCAGTAATTGGAGTCTTTGTTGATTTTATCGAAAGGAGTGTGCTACCACCTTATATCTAAAGAATAAATGGCTAAGAGATGGCATGTCCTCTATAGGAGTTAAGTAACTTGGTCCTTTCATTTTCTTCGTTGATTTCTTCAGCTATGTAATGAATAGAGCCTGTAAATTACGATGGAGCTCTGTTTGCGCCTCATGACCCACAATTGCAATATCCGATAAGGATACTTCATTTTTCGCAAACGCAATACGACCGAAAACTGTTAATCGCTGCAAAAAAGTGTTTAGGACATGCTATGAACACATTTTGTTCTTAGCAACGAAAAATATAATTTCGTCGCCTTGTAATCAAATGGTCCTGGGTTCGATACCCGGTGGAGACATATTGCACAGTGGTTTGGGTCCAGTCTCTATTGTGTATAAAAGTAGACTTAAGACAAAACTCCAACTCAGACAACGAAAAATGCCTCGAAAAACCATTCTTCAGTTTTAGGCTTTAAAAAACAAAATGTACCATATTTGTTCATGTATAACGAGTACGTTTTTCCACAAAAAAATCCAAGAGAAACTATAATGCATGTTATGCATGGAACAAATCCCACAGCTACATCAAAAGCGTCAGGTTAACCTTGCAGCAGGTTTTCGCAAATGTAGATCCAAACGTGCGCGCAGAATATAGTTCCACTGAGACGGGTTATATTCCGACACAACTTCATACTTGCAAGAAAACAGTTATTTAATTTTGTAAAATACAGACAAAATAATACATCCATTAGCAGGTGTGGACTTGATCAGTTGGAATCACTATGCAGACGAACTTGGATCCACAGATTCGACAACTGGAGTTTGTATTGCGCTGAGGAATCGCTGAAGCCCAAGTGCGAGTCGAGTAAGACTGAATACGTTACAGAGCTCGTGGAATCCGTGATACCAGTGTTGCACATCCCACTATTTTAACCCTATGTTTATTGTGATTAATAATCGTGCTATACAGCGGCGAGAATGGCTGAATGGAGGTCTCCTGTTCAGCGAGTGTTATTGTGGGCTTCATCCGAAGGAAAAAGCTCTTCAAATCAAGCAAGTTGTTTAAAATGCATAATCCTCCTTACGGAAACAAGATCAAAGTAAAACAGGGCGTGAGGTGATTTGCCGTCAATGTGCGCACGAACTGTATCCCTGGTGTTGAATGATTTGCGGTTTAAGTTTAGGAAGGGGAAACGATTGTTTGCTGTTTGACGACAAAAGAATGTCCGCGGTATTAAAAGATAACCCAGTGAGAAGAAACATGTTTATTATTTGGACCAGACGTGCTTTAACTCGGTGAGGGGAGGGGCGGGGGCGTACATGGATTTTTTTTTATATACCACCGTGCGCAACCACCGCCAGGGCTTAAGAAACCAACGAGAAAGGGAGAGGGGAAGGGGGAGGCTTATTGTATCACCCACTGGCAACAATGAAGTCTTTGTTGAACGCGCATATTTACTGTTCCGTGCAAAGAAAGGGAAGGATGATTAGCAAGAAATGGACAGAACAAGATTTGAATCCTGGTTTAGTGAAGTGATTCATAAATTGAAACCAGAGTAATAGCAGCAGACAATGCACATGATTGTATATATCACCAATATCAAATCATGCTTTTTTTTGCTGGTATAACTTGAAGTGCGTGTGTCTTACAGTAACCAAGTTTTTCATAAATGTATTTTTTTATAAACCAAAAACAATAATTTGTCATTAAATTCAAGAGGGCCTATCGTTGTATACTTATATATATATATATATATATATATATATATATATATATATATATATATATATATATATATATATCTTTGTTTATTTTTATCTTTGCGTGCTCGAAATATACACACATGCTCATGGGCGGCAAGGGGGCCGTGGCCCCCCTGGAAAATGAAAGTCAACCAAAAATTATGTATTTCACACATATAATTTCATTTTAGCCACAATAATATGTGTTAATTATTTCATTAACACAATAAATTCAAATTTAAGCAATGTTTTTTTTTAGGGAACTACACTCTTTTGGTGGAAAATGTGACTTGTTTGCGCCCCTGGAAAAAAAATACCTTCCTTGCCCCTCCCTGAAAAACTCCATGCACATGATTTTATGTTTCGAAGATTTTTCGCATTTATATTAAGTAATGACACATTTTTTAAATAATTTATGCGCCGAAAGTACTTCTAAAATGTCATGTTTCATTAGACAAAAAAAACAAAAATACATTTCGCTTGACATGCATGCGGGTTTTGGTGTGTTGTGCGGTTGGCAATACTGTGGATTTTCTCAGTGTCTGCGATGTAAGCAGCTCGGCGGTTGAGGAAAGACTGGCACGGAAGATTCTGAGCTCAGTTCTCGCGCGGATTGATACATAAAACCTGCTGCAAACTTAGCCTGACGCTTGGAAATGAATGTTTGCTACGGTTTTTCACCTTCCATCTGAACGCTCTGGATCACCAAGGAAAGTGGTTAGGTTCTGACGGGAGATCAAGTGCGCACCTACCACCAGACGGGAGCCGTAACATCGCTGTTTATCTCGCGAGAAATAACGGGAAATCGCTTCTAAAAATTTTAGTTCCAAGTGTCGCACAGGCGTAGGCTATGTTGATTGATTGACTGATTGATTGATTTGCTTTATTTTACTTCGCCTTTTGTGACACTTTTGGCTAATTTGCGAAGATGGGGATGATGTGATGAAATAGATGAATGGACACTCACAAACATCCATGCCCAGGCCAGGATTCGAACCAGGGACCCCTGGCGTCGTAGCGCGATGTGCTAGCCACTTCGCCACGGGGACCGGCGCGGAGGTTTTGTGACCAGCAATTTAAAATACAAGTTTGTATTTGTTCTAGCTTAAAGGCACATTTTGCAGAAAAATGTGATAAAGTAAAAAAAACGCCAATTTTGGGGAAATGAACTGAATAGGGGAGAAAATACCGAAAAATCAAGATTCCAATCAATAACATGTTTCCATTGAGTCCCTACAGAACTGAAGAGAAAGAAAAATGATTTATTTTTCCGGCAGGGAGTTTCCAATGCTGGTGAGACCACCGACAGCGGGGTTTTCCCATAAAATGTCGCCAATAAGTCGTAAATAAGTTTCATTCTCACATCGTCGGAAGTTTCCTTGCAAAAATATTCCGTTGTGTGAGAGTGAGACAGGTATGTTAGGGATGGAGTCAATAAACAGAGGGGGGATGGGCTCTCTGAAATGAAACGCGTTATGCTATCGAACACAGCCCAACAGCAGAACTGCTTCACTGGATATGAATATCCCTATCCGGGAACTTTTCCGCAAAATTTATTAAAATAAAGCAACATTTGGAACTTCCTCTCTTCTCAATTCGGATATTTTACGCCACTTTTCTACCTCTTGCGTTAAGTGTGACGATGAGGATGAATGATGATCAAAATAATGAAAGGACAAAGAGAATGGTACAGTGGGATTCATGAGTACTACCTTGCAAATTGTCCATCAGCGTATTCGTGCACTTTATTTGACTCAATGATAGCTTCAAGAATTAAAAGAAAACTCAAAACAAGCTGTTGACAACTTCTGCACCAGCATACATGAAAATCCATCGCTTAAAAACACATAGGATGTAAGAGAAACATTATTGATAATAGTCATGGACAATTTGCACGGTAATACTCATGGATCCCACTGTACATCCATGACTTGACCAGGTTTCGAAACTGGGACCTCTGCCTTCGTAGTGTGTCACACTGTGGGGTACTACATTTATATGAGGGAAAAAGATATATATCTGGAGAGGGTCTGATGTTCGCACAGCCCCTAATAACCGTGTGCTTGGGGAAGGGGTATGAAAGCGGCTGGAGCGTGGTGCTGATTCACCCACAATCTTCACAAATGGCCGATTGATTCATTGATTTGGTTTATTTTATTCGCATTTCTACTGCTTTTAACTCATCGCGAAGATGTGGATGAATGATGAAATTGATCAAGGGACAATCACAAAGACCCTTTATAATACATATGTTTATATATATATACACATACCGGGTTCGATACCCGGTGGAGGTACATGGCACAGTGGTTCGGATCCCACTTTGAACTGTAGGTCCAGTCCTGATTAGCCTTTTTGTGCATAAAGTGGACTTAAAACAACAATTCAATCAATATATATATATATATATATATATATATATATATATATACACACACACACACACACACACACACACACACACACACACACACACACACATATATATGTGTGTGTATATTAATCAATGTTACTTCAACCCAACTGAATTTGAACCTTGACCAAAATATGCTGTGTCGAACCAAGCGGTGCCTGGTGCGAATCCCGGTCTAGACATGGGATTTCTTAGTAAGTCGATTCATTTATTGATTGAGTTGGTGTTTTAAGTCCAATTTATGCACGGTAAGGCTAATCGAGACTGGATCTACAGTTTGAAATGGAATCCAAACCACTATGTGCCTCCACGGGGTATCAACCCCAGCACCACTTGATTACAATGCGACGACGCAACCACTACGCCATCGAGGAGGTAGTAAGTGTCCCTTCATCAGTTTCATCATATCATCACTCATCATCATCTTCATTAGCCCAAGGAGGCACAAAAGCGAAATAAAATCAGTCAATCAATCAATCAAAATGTATTGTGGACCTCCAGTGCTGTTTTTCAGCGCACGATTACACCAATCGATGCATTTGAAATGCATAAGTTAAATTTGATGCATTTTCTTTCATACGTGTACGTCCAGTTGTGTATCTCCTGAATTTAGGACAATAAAACAAGCATTAGCCTGTTGTGATAGTCCCTGTTCTTTCTCACATTCTCAGCTCCAAGTAGCTGGTGTGTTATAATGTTATATACTAGGAAGCTACAAAACGTTATGTTTATTTTTATGGGCATCGCTCCATAGCGTCTCTTAAACATTTTCATTACTGAAAACTTCGTTCATCAACTTCCGTCATGAACCAAGCACTTACTTTCTAAATATTTTAGTGCATAAATGAACTTTATGGCTTCGTCTTCAGGCGTACATTTCAATTGTGCAATTTATGGGGACGAATAATAAGGAAGCTATATGCAAGAAAAAAAATCTAGCATGCGTATGCATGGAAACTGGAGAACATATGTACACGTGACTTTTTGAAAGGGAAAGTCTCACATCATCTTCATATTTTTAAGCAAAGTAAAGTATGGAACGCATTTATATGCAAATACACATTTATGTATGACGCTGAAATATATATTTTGTATCATCCTTCCGCACCATCACGTGTAGACTCGAAACATTCTGGTTTTATTTTCCATATTTGTACATATATCATATTTTACATATTTTTACATATTGTTTCCATATTCCTAAACAATTATCAATAGGGCTCGGATAATTATGCATTTTGCATATTGCATATTTAAAGATTTTTAACTAAAAATGCATATTTCATATGCAGGTGCATATTTGTATGAAAATAAGTTGATGTGCATATTTTTGTACCCACAACCAACACCGAGCATATACTGTATTTATTTTTCTTCTCCTCGCTTCTCTTATCTTTTCTTTATCTTTTCTCTGTCTTTCTTCTTTCAACAACTTCAAACAAGCATCAAAATTATAGAAGACGTTAAAGAGGCCCTCGCATAGGTTGAAGATCCTGTGTATGTACAGAAATTGGATGCAGTATTGAAAAAGAACATGGGTATGCAACAATGGTGAAAGTTTGCAATATTCTGCATACAAATGGACAACGTGTGGATGATCTGGAACTTAATGTGTCTGACTTCGTTGCCCTACTATACAGTCCACTTGTATCTTGCGAAGTGGAACGTGTGTTTTCTGAATATAAGCCTATTCTAGCTGAAAACGAGTTTAAATTTCGAAAATTTCAGACATCATGTTGTTGTTTTCAACTGCAATCATGACCTTGATCTGTATGTTTTATGTACCGCTAATATCTTAACCTATACAAAGCAGATGAGAATTCAGAAAACGCTGAGTTAAAACATACCTGCAAAAAGTTTTCGGAGGTCGCAATTCTATAACAGCGTCCAAGACCACTTTATCTTGCGAATTGGCGCCGCAACCTTTGTCCTTGACAGATAACCAGTTCCAATAGCCTCTGCCAGGCTGCAGCACTCGGGAGCGCTGATAACTCCAAAACCCATATTTAAACCTTCGCCCATATTTAGACCTTCTCCTCTATTAATTGAAAAAAATCTGTGTAGCGAATGAGCATTCAGAATAATGCATATTCATTGCCTGGCATGTAATCTTTCATAGTTTGTAATATACAGCATTTATAAATTGAATGGGTTTTTAAAGTGCATATGTAAGTGCATATTTTACACTTTTTAGTGCATATTTGCAATCATATTTTGCGTTTTTTTAGTGCATAAGTATCCGAGCCCTAATTATCAACATATACTCCATATTCGCGCAATAACTACATGTCCCCGTGTGACCGAAAGAGTTGGATGAATTTCTTGCCAATAATTGACAAATTTGAATGTGAAACAGAAAATAAAACTACATTTTCTGTTGTTCACAATTAATGTCAATGTAAGCGTACTGTATTTTATGTAGCTCGTGTAGTGTCTTATATTATTAAAATGATAAATTTTTACAGTTTTAAGTCTTATTTTACTCCATATTTTGGTGGATATAACTAAATATAGTAAAAATGTGCTAAATATGTAAATATAGCAGGTGGTTATAATTAAAGTGACGGTGTTCAGAGTGGTATAGCACGGGCTGTAATGAGAGTAGCAGTCTGAAACTTCGTAGATATGCTAATGAAGCAATGCGCTCGCGAATTATGCAAAAAAAAAATAAATAGTTCCAATTCTCGCCACCAGGGTAAAAAATGGCGCTGTAAGCAGTCAAAACTTGGTATAGTTACAGGAAAAACACTATAAATCGCAGAAAACAATACTCTTTGTAATAAAATATCGCTACAATTTCACTATTCGAATTACATGAACATTACTAAAGGAAAAGGCAACAAGCGTCACCAACCACAACCAGGGAGCTCACACAATGGTTAGTCAATGTCACCGACTTTGACGTCAGAGTTACGGAAAATTCCACGTTTTGACTGCTTACAGCGCCATTTTTTACCCTGGTGGCGAGAATTGGATTTTTTTTTTTTTTGCATAATTCGCGAACGCATTGCTTCATTAGCATATCTACGAAGTTTCAGACTGCTACTCTCATTACAGCCCGTGCTATACCACTCTGAACACCGTCACTTTAATTATAACCACCTGGTATATTTACATATTTAGCACATTTTTACTACGTATAAATCCGTTGTCTGGTAATAACTAAACTCCATGATGGAACAGCCGTGTGAGGGTCTGGGCCTGCCATACAGCTTTATCAATGGGTGACGCGTGAACAGCGCATCGAGTCCCATCGCCGCTGTCTTCTGGCGGTTTAGAGACCAGAGCTCGCTACTTTTTTTCAACTGTAGCTTCCCAAATTGCCATCACTACACAACTTTGTAAATCCCAACGAGTATCAAACCCGAGATTCGTCGCAGCAAAAGCGAGAACGCTAACCAATCAGGATTGTTATATGTCCAGGAACCGATAAATTCTAATGGGTTCTATTAGTGTTCCGCTGCCGGACGGGAACCTTTTTTCCTCGCGCAATTTAAATTCGGTCCAAGTTGCATATTGTTTCATTGAAAAATGGTACCTGGACAGTATTTAAATTGATCCGGAAAAAAGGTTCCTGGACCGAATTTAAATTCAGCCGGAAAAAAATGTTCCCGGGCCGTATTCAAATTGATCCGGAGAAAAGGTTCCTGGACCGAATTGAAATACTTTACAAATAAAAGGGATCTATACGGTCTAGAACTCATTTACGCTTGCTGATATTCTCTCCTGGACCGGAATTGAATGACTAGGGGGCGGGAATTGTTACCTGTTTTCCCATTTTATTCCATGGCCTGTAATGCTTGAAAATTGTTTCAGCTCATCTTGAAACTGATAAGTTTCTACAGTGTTTACAAATACTTGTTTTGAATATTTGTAACCATAATTGTGCCTAAAAATGCCCCATTTAACATTTTAACTCACTTCCGTTTACATTTGTGACTTTGGAGCAGCAGCAAATATATTGTTTACCATCTCTATTGATGATTGTGTCGTGTTTTCTTTTTATATCTTATTAACTTGATTTTTATGTTTCTTTTTAATTCTCTATTGTTTTTACGTTATTCCACCCCTCTCTCTTTATTTCTATTAAAACACTTCTAATAAGCACGTCCATAGTCGCGGCAGACGGAGTATGTTCATGGACTATCAAAATGAACCATACTTCCATAAGCGACCATACAAAAGTATATCTTCCCATCCAACACCAGATGGCACTGTCTTCTTTACCTCTTCTCGCTTCGTAAAGGAAACTGTACCCTAAGTTGTTTGGTTCTTGTGAAGTGGTAATAAATTTTCACCATATATTTCATTTTACCAGTCACTAGAACAATACTAACTATAGCAAAAACAGAAAATTCTAGTAATCCATTTCAAAGTGCACACGAATACTTAAGTGTACAATTTACTAATGAAAAAGTGAGATTCGTGTTCCATATCTGCCTGTCCTTGGTTTTGATTATGTATAGTCCATTGTTTACTTACCTTAGAGATCTTTAGTGCCATCACAAAATCAAGAAAGAGTTGCCGTCATAGCAGCAACAATCAGTATTGATACATGAGTAAGTTTTACATAACAATTATATTATTTACTAGCTGCAATAGGAAATATATTATAGTTTATATCTTATTATTTCAGATGTTTCTTCGTGTTAGTCGGCAGCTTTGCTGTGATTGCAACAGTGTGGGATATCAATTGTGGTTACAAGTGCGGTAAAGGTAAGAAATATATGTCAGGATACTTATGTAATTATACATGGCCGTGCACAGAGGGGGCAAGAGAGGGACAGTTGTCCCCGTAATACTATCACCTAGAAATTTAGTGTAGGGGAATCTTATCACCGTTAATAAGCAATATTATACTATTCTAAAAATTAGTATTTTCAAGCCGGCGAAAGTCCCAAATACCAACGTCGTTCTACGGGAAATGTATTGTTATTAACACTCCCACGCACTTTATTCGTTAATTGTTACGTCTATGGTTTGCAGAATCCTATATTGGAAATCAGTAGCGGCGAGGATAACAAAAGTGGAGGGGGGGCAAGGACAGTTTACTTTTTCGTTCCAGACAAGGTTTAGAAATTACGAGGCAATTGTGCGGGAACAAAAAGCGGTCAAAATTGGAGGGCAACTGCCCCCCCCCTCCAATTACCGTCCCTTTTCGAAATGAATAAATTATGTGTAGTTTGCTTGAATCTACTGTAAGAAACCATGTTTATATATAAAATAGTCTCTGAACCACAGAGAGGGGAAATAAAGGAGGGGACAAAGAACAATGGTGCCACGGAATTTGAATTTTGAATTCGTCTAATACAGTGATTTTCGGCTGGTCCCGAAAAATTCTGTATATTCCACTGTTCAATTCCCATCAATTATATAAAACAGCGAGATTAAATGTGGTTTTTCTTTCTCTGATTGAACTTTCATCAGGCTTTTGCCCCCCCCTCTAATCAGAAGTTCTGCGCAAGCCTATGTAATTATACAAAAATTATAAAATCAGATTTTGATAAATTCTTATCCTGCTTTATTGATTGATTGATTGATTGATTTGGTGTTTTAAGTCCACTTTATGCACAGTAAGGCTAATGGGGACTGGGCCTACAGTTTAAAGTGGGATGCGAACCACTTGTGCCTGCACCGGGTATCGAACCCAGGACTCCTTGATTACAAGGCGACGACGCTACCATCCTGCTTTATTGAGGAGTTCTTGCCTGAGATAACTACCTCAAAAATATAAGGTGATATATGTTATGTAATTAAATCCACTTCAGGTGGACCATTTTATTTGGGTTGTCCTTCTATGCGTGCTGCGTGACACGCAATATACGACTTCCCAAATTGCATATTTGTTTTCTTATATAATTCCTCGACTTTCCACTTTTCTTCCTCATCGTCTCTCTCTTTTTCCAGGTAGGGGATGGCAACTCCTGCGGGCCTTCTCCATCAGGAAAAACATGGGAAGTCTTCTGAGCGCTGACGTCTCCGTTGATGACATCACGTGCATCCATGGGCTTCGCGTCCTGTGCACCCTAGCGCTCTACCAGGCCCATACCATCATACCACTGCTGTTCATGCCCTACACCAACAGGATCGAGCTTACGGAGGTGAGATTCTGCTCATTATTCTCTTTTCTTGTGACCAGTAGCGTCGATTAGAGCTGGCAAGGTGGCAGTTGCCCCCCAAATCTTTCAACTTTTGACCTCTATGGCCCTGTCTACTAATAAACTTCCTCTGCACTCCCAGTTTTAGCACCCAATCGCCGCCACTATAGTGTAGATCACATGTTTTCAAGGCTCGTCGCGATTACTCATAACCGGAAGGAAAGCGACGGTATATAACAACAAAGAATGCAACCCTTTCAAACTACCGCCATTTACATATGTAACCCCAGTACACTCCACCATTCATTCCGAGGACTCCTACACAAATACACAAATTTCACATATTTTTCATGATCCTTGGCATGTAACTGTTGACAGGAGCAGGGCTATTTTCATCTGGGACACCCTGTATGAAGAAACAAATTACTGTTTCTTTTCCAGTTTGTCGTCCAATACACTTCAGCTTGCACGAAAGCGATCTGCATACAATCAAATATGATTGCTTCATTGCCTCCCATGGTAGAATTACTGAAAAAAAACGCTTACATAATCATCGAATTAAAAATATCTTGAAAAAAGTGGAAATGACGTAATCGTTTTTTACAGAAACAATGCAGAAAATTGATAATATTCAGCGCTGTGCTCCACTTTCCGACATGTTTAACATTATTTTACAGAAAAGGTCAAGCAACTGCATGGTACCATAAAAGTGCATAAGAAAAGTATGGAGAGAAATCGCATTGGAATATAACAATTTCCGTCTAAAATGCACATTGTAATTGCAATAGTATTATTTTAGAACTACCACCTGAGGAATGTAGTCTCATTCAAAACGATTAGCATGCCAATATATAATCTTCGAGCTTGTAAAAACGTGTCAATTAATTGCATGGTAATCGTTAGAAATTACATGGTAGTGTATGGTGATGTATGTTAATTGCACATGTTCTAAAAACAAGTGGGCAGACCTTAAAGTATGCATTAAAAAAGGATAGGTATGATGGCGCAGTTGTCGTTACCATGTGTACCTTCAGAGGAGGCGTTCCTAATGGAGAGGGAACAAAGGGGCATTTGCCCCAGATCGCTGCAAAAAACAACTGGAGTATACTTAACTCACAACGCCATATTTTTCAAATTTTACGAATGACATATGTTTTGAAAAATCCTGAGATTACTGATACCATACTAGGTACTACATAAAAAACATATTATAAATACTTCGATATAATAAAAATAGTGCATTTGTATTATTGATTGATTTATAGAATAAAAAATTCTTACGTACAAGCGACTAACACGTAAACACATCAGAATAAACAAGATCATATGCCTCCAATTGTTGGGATAAGGATCAAGGTACTTTACGCCTTTCAAAGTTACTGAAGCAGTGTGTGCTTGTGTTGATGCATTTTAGTGCATCATATAATGCCTTCGAAAGCACCCTTAGATGCATTTTAGTGCACCATAGATGCCTTCGAAAGCACCCTTAGATGCATTTTAGTGCACCATAGATGCCTTCGAAAGAACCTTTAAGGCATTTTAGTGCATCATAGATGCCTTCGAAAGCACCCTTAGATGCATTTTAGTGCATCATAGATGCCTTCGAAAGCACCCTTAGATTACAATTTAGTGCATCATAGATGCCTTCGAAAGCACCCTTAGATGCATTTTAGTGCACCATAGATGCCTTCGAAAGCAGCCTTAGATTCATTTTAGTGCATCATAGATGCCTTCGAAAGTACCTTTACATGCATTTCTGTGGTGCATCCTTAGCAGTTGGTGCACTTGAATGTATTATCGGAGTCAAAAGAAATACATCGTTAAAAAGGTGGTGTTAAAAATGACACTAAAACACCGAAAAATCATTGGTGTTAAAAGAACAGAGATAGTGTTTCGAGCAGGTCCAGGACTTTGGCGGGGGCAAGGCACATTCTGCCCTCTCCCCATAATTCACGTAGGACACATTTTATGTATATTTACATGTATAAAGTATTATTTATGCCAATCTTGCCCCCCCCAAAAAAAATTACCTTGGCCCCCAAAATGTATCTTAAGTTGGTCCACACTACATTTCAGTCAATGTTCAACATCGGTAGTGTTAAAATTTAGCTGTAATCAACACTATTTTAGCACCACTAAGAAATGTTGACCAAAATGTGGTGTGGATGTCCTGCAACCATTGTCTGTGTTAACAACAGTGATTTTTCAGTAGATGCATTTGTACCAATTGACACATTTTGGGTCACAAAAGAATTCTCGTTGACGTATAATTGGATGCTGTACAAGAATTACGCCTGGAGGTTGTTCCCATTAAAATTAGTTGAATGCGAGCTTAAAAAGCAACAATAGTCTTATGCAACAGCCAACAAGCGAAGGCAATTACAAGCAATCAATAAAGTATGGTTAATAAACTTCTGACGTTTTATACAGAAAAAAATGAGATTAGCTTCTCGCATTCCAATCATATCGAGGAATTAGAAACAAAAAGAGTATAAATTATTACCCTTTCTTGCTTTAAAAATGCATAGCTCTCAAATATAATAATAATAATAATATGGATCTACTGCAAATTAGCACTGCGACCTTCGAATGGTATTCAAGATATACAAAAATAAAAAGAAACTGCATTCTAAAGGATCTGGGACATTCATTATTAAAACTTTTTGTGGGTTTACATAACTCGTGAGAAAAAGAAATGCGAATTATGCATTCTGCTCTGGTTTGGCTTGTGATGTCTTATAATTTAACATTATGATTTATCGCAAACCAGTGTTGTTGTTTTTTTGTGAGGGGGGGGGGGGACAGCAAAAACAGAAATACAGAACTTGCTTCTCAGTTACATAAGATTCAAAGCATTAATTTAACTCTGAATTCATGAAAGGTAAAAAATCTACTGAAGAGTTTATTGGGTACAGTCACGAATGTAGTTGTACTGCGCATTTTATACAGCGCAAAATTTGATGCACACTTTTTTAACGTTTTGCGAAATTAATTAGAATTTTTTTCACTTTGACTAAGAAGAATTAAAGGCTAATTACAGGAAATCATAGAAAATTCTACTTAAAAACAAATGAATAATGTCAGTTGAGCTACCATGGACAAAAATTACAGGGGGATGTACAGAAAACTCAGTACAGCATTTCCGGTAAAGGTGATATAACTGAAAATAAGTGGGTGGCAGGGGGGTCGCGGGAATATTTTCTTGGGCGTGGTCACATTTAATAGGTATTTTAAGTACCATATATAAATGCATGTTTAAACTTAAATAATGTTGTTGTTTTTTGTTTTGTTTTTTTGTGTTTCTCGTGCTTGATTGGGGCCGGGCGGGTCAACCTAGGGTGTTGCCCTCCCCCCCCGCCCCCTCTAGGGACATCAGTTCTCAGTCAATGGTCACTAATCACCCTCCTGTGGTATCTAATTAGGACTACGTGAAGGGTTTCAAAACCAATGCAATTATACTCCATGAGGCCTTAGAAAGATCGCTTCGCGGGCTCGCAGCAGACGACAATATGGGGGTGTGTCTTCGAGAACCAATCAGGTCCGCGAAGGAGCGAGCCCGGTTCCCACAGCTAGCTCGCTGCACCCTTCTGGAAGGGTGAGTGACCTCTGCCTCTTGCTACCTCGGCCTGTTTGTTCGGCTGAGGAGCAGACGACACGAGAGTGTCGGCAATAGTGTGCGAGCGACGTCTGCTGGTAGCCTGCGAAACGCTCTTTCTAAGGCCTCCTGCAGTATAAGTGAAACTTTGTTTCAAGTCCACATTTATGCACAGATGGGGTAATCGGGACTGGATCCGATCCACTATGCCTCCCCCGGGTATTGAACCCGATAGCCCTTGATTAAAGGGGACGAGATACCACCATGGGGTCGAAGGACACAGAAGGTCTGTGGTGAAAAAATCCATCCTGTTCTTTACGTAGATACGGGAATCACGGTCTGGGCAAGGTTGTTCTTTGTGATTATCCTTTCATCACAATTTCATCATATCATCACTCACCCTCACCTTCGCGAATAGCCAAAGAGAAATAAAATAAACAAAATCAACCAATCAAAGCTCCCCAGTTGTGTCCCCATGGCGCTGGTTTGATTGATTGCGTGATTTGTTGTTTTTAAGTCCACTTTATGCACAGAAAGGCTAATCGGGACTGGACCTACAGTTTAAAGTGGGATCCGAACCACTATGATCCTCCACCGGGTATCGAACCCGGGACCCCTCGCACCAAAGGCATGGAACGCTAGCCATTTTATCGATCAGTATAAAGTTATTTTTAATGCCGATTTGGGAAGCAATTAAATCTTGTAAATTCTAGTTTGTTCCAACATATTGTACTCAAAACTTCTAATAATATGGGGATTTTTTTTTCTTTCAGTTGGCTAATGACCCGGGAAGTACTTTGCTGAGGACATCAGTTGTGTATACAGATGCTTTCCTCATGTTCAGTGGCGTTCTGACGTCATACAACTTCACAAAGGAACTGGAGAGGAAAGGAGAAATAAATATATTCAAAAAATATCTGGCTAGATACATCAGGTGAGCGACTTTCATTTCTACATATTACTAGATAATCAATGTTTGTGATAAACAGTGTTGCCATTTGAAGATTTATTAACTAAGGCACAGAAAGTTACAGCTAACCCCCTACTGTGCTTTGTGACATACCATAAAGGTTCATGTGAAGGTAGGTCCCCACACATGCAACCTTGGCAATTTCTGGCGGTGATGTGATCAGCACCACGCTACGGCTGCCTTTACCCCCACCCACAAACGCCTCCCATTTTATCAGACGCTACGTGAATTCCAGACTGCTCCATGTGGCTTGTCCTCACAGACGATACGATACGATATTTTTTTCTGTATCGCGATATCGGCGATATATCGTCTCCACGTTATATATCGCTAAATATCGTGACGATATATCGCCGACACGATATATGTACATCGCCAAGGTGTCGTGACGATATATCACCAAGGTATCGTGACGATATATCACCGACACGATATATATCGCCAAAATATCGTGACGATATATCGTCTAGTTGATATCGCCTGGACGATATTTTTTCAATATCTCGATATATCGCCAAACATTAGTACTGACCCATCAGCGCACAGCCCAAACCTATGGACCTATGTCGCAAGTACCTAATAGAAAGTAATTTTCTGAAATTAGTGTTGCCCACGAGACGAGACGAGACGAGACTTTGGTCTGTCTCGTCTCGTGTCTCGTCTCTAAAATATTCGTTTGTCCCGTCTCGTCTCGTCCCATCTCGTTTTGTCTCGTCTCGTCTCGTGAAAGTAATGCAGGATATTATGCCAACAAAAGTTATAACTGGGAGACATCACAAATATTATTCTCGAAAATTGGTTAAACCTGTAATCACTTTGCTCACTGTAGCTATAGTGAGAATAAATATGATTCCTTAATCATAAGAACATGAGTATATGAAATAAAGTTTGTTGATTATCAATAACTAGATAATGTATAGAATCTGCCTTGCTTTTCTAGCTCCCATCCACTCTTTATCCATCGTACACGCAGGGAGCTTTCAGACAGAAGGAACACGCGACAGGCAACAAGCCACACGGGGGTTTACACTGAAGTGACAAGCGACAGGATCCCCTTCCGTTCCGTCTATGATAAAAGTATTCACCGCATGGGCAGTACCAACAGATCGAGGCGATTCTACGCTCGATATTAAAAAAACGACCCAATTTGAGCGACACGCAAGCGACAAGAGACACGTGGTGCTTCGGTTCGGAAGGTTACGTTTACTGAGGGTTCGAATCCAAGCGAAACATGTTGCTTGTCGCTTCTCTCCTGTGACTTGTTCAATGTGACAAGCGACACGGAAGTATCAGACTGAAGCAACGAACGACAGGGACACTTCAGTTTATAAGTAAGCATTCATCGCGCATGCGCGGATAACAACCCTCGCCACTATACTGTCTATACGGTATCCAGAAAACGGCCTAAGCAGAACAACAAGTAAGCGACAAGCGAGACGTGCAGCTTCGGTTCCAAGAGTTTGCTCTGAGGAAGATTTCTTCACACCAAAGTTACAGGCGACAAGCGACACAGGGTTTTCACACCAAAGCCAGAAGCGACACGCTCCTTTAGGGATATTTCAGACCGGAGCGACAAGCGACACATGTTGCTTTGGAACGAGCCAATCAACAGCAACGTTTCACAGCGTAGGAGCATGACAGGCAGCACAAACCTGCGTTCGATTGGTGAAATCCTGAAGCGAAACGTGTTACGGGTCGCGTGTCGCTTCGATGTGAAATCTCTCTTAGTCTATAAGCAAGCTTTCACTGTGAATTCTCTACCAACAGACAGAGGCGACACAATGCAAACTATTAAAAAACGGCCCAGTCCGAACGACACGCAAGCGACAAAGCAACACGTGCCGCTTGCCGATCTAGTCGCTTCCGTTCGGAAGGTTGCATTTATTACTGTGGGTTCATTTCCAAGCAACACTTGTTGCTGTCGCATGTCGCTTATTACTCCTATGACTTCAGGCAATTATATGTTCGTTACGTCAAAGCAGAGTATCTAATTGCACAAGCTTTTTAGAGCCGCGGTGGTGTAGTTCTTAGGGGGTCTAACTGCCAGGCGGGAGACCCGGGTTCGAATCCCGGAGTGGGTGAATAAAGGTCGGAATTGTTCCGCATTGTCCCCGCATAAAGCAGCTCCGGGGCTCAACAGCCTCATATGAATGGGTGCATGGGGACAATCCTGGAGGGCAAAAGCGGCCGGAGTGTGATGCTGATCACTTCGCCTCCAAAATGACCTTTCCCCCACATCCCGTAGATGTGCCTTCATGGCACTGTATTATATGCACTTGGAACTTTACCTTTACCTAGGTTTTTAGTGCGAAATCTTTGAAGTTTGCAACCAGCACTCGAGGCTGCTGTGGATTTTGAGAAGAGGGTCGCAAATGAAAGAAGGGTCTGTTTGGGCGAGAAATTTTATGACGATTGTCGCCAGTATGGCTGGAACGGGACCGTAGAAAACAATGGCAGTGACTACCTCCGGATCGTTTTGCGCAAGGATGAATGGAAGAGAGCTCTTGGGGCAGCAGATAGTTGCCAGATTTAAGGTATTCTGAGGAAATTTCAGTAGGAAGATACAGGGACACGAGACTAAAGTCTGGGCAAATTCGTTACGGACAACGTGTGACGAATTAGGATTTTTCGAGGGGGAATCTTAGATCTCTCTCTATTCCTGTAATAGAAGCTGTTTTGGGTTTCCAAAGAAAATGCTTTATTCCGAATAAATAAATATTTGCAATTGATTAGTTATTTTGTTTATATTTTTTCGAGACTTTCGAGACGAGACGAGACTTTTCAGGAGCCGTCTCGTCCCGTCTCGAAAACGAAACGAGACAGGTAGTCAGACTCGTCCCGTCTCGAATTTTAAAAAGCCTGTCAACGAGACGAGGCGGGACATGTCTCGTCTCGTGGGCAACACTATCTGAAATTCAACCCCTAAGGACTGTAAAAAGGGTGTTAATTTATTATAATAATTATTAATATCTGATACATTAAAGCACAATGTCCTGGACCTAGAAAAATAAAAATGTTTATATTATAGACAAAAGTTCTCAATAGATGGCGCTGTATGCATGCAAAATATAACCATTTGCTTGTGTAGTCTTGAAGTTGCAAGAACATTACTTGCAGTAAACAAACAAGTAAATATATATATAGTAGTGATTACGTTTATGTTTCTTCCCTATGTTTAGTTTAATTTGCCGCTCTGTTAAGTCCTTAGCCTTTTTTTCCGTTAGAGATTTCTGGAAGACAGTTTTCATATTCTGCGCTTTATACAAAATTGGACATATTTATATGAGTACGTTTGGGAACTCACCCGTTTTATATTTTCTTTGTGAAGCTTGAGGACGGATCAAAAATATTACCGTTGATTGGGTCTTAGGACGCAAATGCACCCTTACCCAATGGATCATTGCGCCCTACTTCCACGAAAATTATAACTATTGAAAAACCAGCATCCATGAAGTGTCAACCCGTGATTTCCAGAAGCTGTGTCAATTAGATTGTGTTATTAGTTGTAGTGGAATAGAATATTATTGCAGTGCACTTCTCCTCATAAATACTAATTTTATTTAATATTAATATGCATTTAATAACTCCGCTTCACAAATAGCTTGAAAGTATGAACTGTAAACAGTTTCCTTAATCTACTAATGGTTTACCGTAAATAGTGTTTTCACCGTAGAAGTTTAAAAAGATGAACTTCTGAATTTCAAATACCGTACATAACGAAAAATAATTTAAAATGTCTTGTATAAGTGTTGTAGGAAGTTCATTGTTATCTTGAGCAGGCACTTAGCCAGTGGGAGGGGTCAGGGGGCTGAAGCCTCCCCCCACAAAATCCAAAAAAATATTTAATTTAAGTAGTGTGTAGTGGAAATTAATTTTACTTCCTTAACAGGATAAAACATCTTGTATAAGTTGTAATACACTGAGAAATTCATATTCAGGGCTTCTGTCCCCACCCCCCAACTTTATCGCCCTTTGTTGGCGGGTGCTAATAACGGATTAGCTCCTCTCCCCGAAATAAATTCTGTCTACGGCCCTGATCATGAGGAGTGCAAATCAATAGTAAAATAAACGTCATAAAAGTTGACGTTCAAGTAACAAAGGGTTTACACTACTACCACTGGAGGGCAGCACATGCAAACAAATGAAAGGTGATAAACACTGAGCCATTGCTTTCCATGCGTTTAAGATGTCGTTCCTTGTTTCAGCATTTAGTGTTGTTAATGATGAAACAATGTATAATTTACGGTGAAACTACTGTATTTTTACTGTGACATCACTGGCGTCCTAGCTACCCATGATTTCATTGCAAAATTATGGTTAATCTTTACAGTGTGTATTAGGGTGTTTCATTTTTTCAACGATGTGATTTTCATATGACTTTGCTTACGCCCCGAGTCTCAGTGATGTAAAAGATATATATGCCAAATTTCAAAAAGATTGGATAATATTTAGGGGTTGCACACTTTGATCACTTTTATCTCAAACTAGTGAAATTTCTAATATTGAAGTGCTTTGTACTAATGGGCTTCTCATGTATTTCTTTCATCTTTTGCAGGTAATTGAACTTTAAAATGGGAACAAAAGAGGAATTTGGCTGCTGGAAAAGGTGCCTCGTGGTGAGTTTTTAGGAGCTCGGATCCCTTCAAAGGAACAAGTACGTTTTGTTTATATTTACCATCACAAGGAAATGAAATAAACATTTTCGGATGCTGCTAAATCTACCAGTACTAAACTACAGGAAGTGTGGAGGAAAGCAAATATCCCTGTTAAGACGGAGGAGAATATCCGTGCTGGTATACAGAAGCTGTACAAAGAATACCAAAATCTGGGTAAAGAGAAATCGAGAAACACGGATAAAGCAAATGTGAAACGGCAGATTTGGAAAGGTGATCTCGTCGAGTTATTTGACATTTCCCGGCAATATGTGATGGACATGACTAGAGTATCACAAGAAGATAAAGAATTTCTTAGGTCACAAAGAGAAGATCGTATGAGTTCGCCAATGAGTGGAGTAGAGAAGGTTTTCGCCTCGAAAATAAGAACTAATAGTAGCTACAAAAGAAGACAAAAATGATTCATATAAGAATAAACATTTCAAAGCTATCGCTGAAATCAATAAGACAGTTATACTGGAAGACTCATCTCCATCATCAGCACCTAGAGACGAAGAGGCCGAGTTTTCGCCTCCATCAACGAAAAAATTACGTTCAAGTCCTAGATTAAAACCTCTTGATCAGACACTCACGTCTACTTGGGATCGAGAACAGCTTTCTATTCGACAAGCAAGTACTTCATTTATAGCAACTGCAAAGAGCCTTAGCCACGATGTTTCAAAAATTTCCGTATCTCCAGCTACCGTTTACAGAGCTCGGGCGATCAAAAGAAGTAAAATGGCAAAGAAAATCGAAGAGTTACTCTTTGAAAATCCTCCTCATTTGGTGTTGCATTGGGATAGTAAACTGTTTCCCTCAGTTGCCCATGGGAGTGTCAAAACTTTGGAAGATAGAGTTGCAGTTCTAGTGACTAGCAAAGATTTTTTGCATTTTCTTGGCGTACCTGTTGCCCTGAAAAGCACTGGTGAGCAGATGGCTGAAGTAGTTATTCGGGAAGTGGACTCATTTGGGCTACGTGACAATATCATCGGTATGCGTTTTGATACTACAGCATCTAATACAGGACTGATCCAAGGGGCATGTACCAGAATTGAAAGGGAATTCGAACGAACATTGCTGTAGTTGGCTTGCCGTCATCACACCCATGAACTAATATTGAAAGGAGTGTTTGAGAAGTGTTGTGGCGTACCATCAAGTGGTCCTGACATCCAGATTTTTCGGAAGTTCCAAAGTCTGTGGGCTTCACTTGATAAGAAGTCATATAAGACAATGCTGGATGAAGAAAGTCCCGTTCAAGGCTTTCTAGAAGAACGAGTGAAAATGGTTAACTACATCCAAAATGTCCTAAAAGATGGAAGTCATCCAAGAAAAGACTACAAAGAGTAATTACAACTCTCACTCCTGTACCTAGGAGGTTGGTCTCAAAACGACCTCAGTTTCAGGATCCCAGGGGCTCTGCATCAAGCAAGGTAGATGGCAAAGGCAATATATGCACTTAAAATTGTCCTCTTCACTAAACAGTTGAATATTCCTCAACTAGAATTGAAAGGAATGAAACGGGTTGCACATTTTGTCAGCCTCATATATGTTCGCTTTTGGCACGAGGCAATTGTAAGTCGATGGGCTCCAAAGAATGATTTGGATATGCTACAGCTTCTGAGCACTTACCCAGATGCAGACGTCAAAAAAATGCTCTCACAGTTGCTAAGAGACACCTTTGGTATCTGTCAGAAACAAACGTAGGATTGGCTTTTTTGGACGAGCGTAGTACTCAGGCTGATGAGGAAAATATGACTAAATATTTAGAAACCAAACCTGCAAAGAAAAAGGAAATGAAACGATTAGAGGGTAAAAACCTAGTTTTTGAAGGAAAAGACCTGAGCCATTTCGTTACTAATAAAACAAAGAAGTAGAATACTGCAGTGATTCTCTAAGAAGCCATGTGAACGCTCTTAAGGTGGTCAATGATACCACAGAAAGAGGAATTGCTCTGATAAAAAAGTTTAACGAATCGGTCATGGACAAACAAGAAAAACAATTCTTGTTGAGGGTAGTCGAGCATCACAGAAAAGTCGTCGCCAAGCGAACAAAAGAAGGGATTGCATTGTTCAAAGTTGATTAATATAACACATGTTTTGCCTATCATATTACCTATTAATCTTAGTGTCTAGTTTTAATATTATTTTAAGTTTGTGATTTCTAGTTTTCCCAATAAAAGTAATTAACATTGAAAAATCGTACTTTTTGCCTACTTTTACAAAACTGATCAAAGTGTGCAACCTCTAAATATTATCCAATCTTCTTGCAATTTGGCATATATATCTTTTACATCACTGAGACTCGGGGCGTAAGCAAAGTCTGCAAAAATTTTACATTTTATTTTTTGCCTTACAAAATGAAACACCCTAGTGTGTATTTGCTTGCATCGGACGACTGTTTCCAGAAATGACACTTATTTGTCAGTCAATCATATGAATGTTCCAAATATGCGCTTATTTAGTACCTTTTACATATAAAATGTTTCTGAATTTAAAATATGTGTTCATTTTTTAACTTAAGGCAAGCAACCTAACATTACTAAATGAGCGTTGCAAATCTTAGATAGGCAGGCCTTCATTCTGACTTGGGCGCAGCGGAAAGATCTTGAAAGACTCCAGGCGCCGTGAAACGAAACAGTTTGGGAACCCTTGAACTAACTATTTTGTTTGTACTAATTTCAGATTGACTCCGCCCCTTTTGAGCTTAGTATTGTTCTATGCGTACATCATGGAGCACCTGGGTTCGGGACCACTATGGAACAACATCGTGAAGCAAAATGCTGACGTTTGCAAGGAAGGCCTATGGAAGAATCTACTGTACGTGCAGAATTACTTCGGATATGAGACAATGGTAAGTCTATGCAAAATGTTTTCACTATACGCACGGTCATGAAATTAGGCGGGTGGCTGAAGTTCGCGCTGTTGCCACGTCGGTGCGCAACCCCTTGTCTTCGGAGGTTTAAGGGAATGAAGTTCTCGTTGTAGGCTTGGTTTTTGTAAGCCATGTGATACAAACTGATAGCATTTGCTCGAAAGGTCAGGGATGACACAAAAGTGCCCCAGGGAGAGGTCGATACGCTCGAACTAGGCAACGCAGCCCGGTTGACGTTGCCACACAGTGCACGGGAACCAGCGACTTTTGTCACGTTCTCGCTTTGCTTGTCCCCTGCGTTTATGTGTGAACCTCCTTGATACAATAACGGCTAATATAGTTTTGCCACATGACGGAATTCGAGTTGTGGGTCCATTTTATGCACAGGTAGGCTTATCAGGACTAGACCTATAGTTTAAAGTGTGATCTGAACTACTATGTGTCTCCACCAGGCAGCTTTTGATTACAAGGCGACGACGTTACCACTACGCTACCGGGGAGCCGCTTGAAGGGAAATTTTCCTTTGTGGAGGGAAATTCAAGCTGAATTTTTAGATAGAAAGAGGAACATTTCACAAAAATATCTCGCATTTTAAAGTCTCGTCTAAATTTTCCCTTCATGCAAGAAACTTTCTAATCACAACAAAACGTATCCCATTATTGCTATTATTAATTGTAGTCGCAGGATTGTTACTACCTACCTTCGTGGCGTAGTGGTTAGCACAACGCGCTACGACGCCAGGGATCCCGGTTTGGTCTGGGTATGGCTGTTCTTCATCAATTTCATCATATCATTACTCATCCTCATCTTCGTGAATAGCCAAAAGCAGCACAAAAGCGAAGTAAAATGAGCCATACCAATCAATCAGAATTGCTGCTATTATTTCTACTGAATCATAAATATTAGGACTTATTGAAATCCCGCTTATGGCCCTCCATTAGATTGTATCAACGGATTCTCTGCTGTTCATATGAAATTGCAAAACACATTGTCATATAAAATACATAACTTTGCGATTTGGTCAAGTGTTTGCCACCACAACAGACCTACCCATCCTCAGTAACCATAGACAAAATATCCGTCGATCCAACTGGGTATCAGCTGCTTGTATATATTTCACCCGCCTCCACACGATCAACTAATTGAATTGTTTCCTTCCAGACGAATCGTTCTTATTCGGAAAATGCCAGAGGCGAAACCACGATTTTTTGTCTGGGTGGGGACAACTACCAGGATAAACGTACCACGAATAATAATGGTAATAATTATAATAATAATAATAATAACAATTATTATTATTATATTATTAGTAATAATAATAATAATAATGACAATATTATTATTATTATTACTAGTGGTAGAATTAGTAGTAGCATCAAAGACGTTCCTCATAAAATACCCAAAAAGGGGGTAGATTTATTTATTTATTTATTCGTTTGCTTCCTACAGAGAGAATCTCCAATTACAGGAAAGCTTACATAAATTCAAATAATAAACATATAAGAGTGTAGATTACATATAAACACATACACACACAAACGCATTTATACACACAAGATAATGAGTGAAGTACTACGGGACATATATCCAACACATACGTATATTCATAGTTCAGAACATATCCTTTAAATAGTAATGAACGGCAAAAAATAATAAAAAAAAGAAAAAAATAGCATAGATGGTAAAATACTTTCAGAATAATGGAAAATAATGCACAGTACAGTAGAAAATAATGCCCAGTAGAATGGATTCACATATGTATATCTAGTCTTTTTCAAAAATTGGTTTTAATGTTTTTAGATACAAGGAAAGTGGCAGACTAAAATCTAGATTTTCAGGCGTTGTAGAAATATTATTATATGCAGAACAGAGTCTGAATATAGGTGATGATTTGTATTTTTCTGTCCTCGGGTTATCACAGTAAAAGGTGTCGCATGCGAAGATTAGATTTTCTAGTATTAAATTTAAACTGAAGAAGAAAGTTACTATTATCCAGAATATCATTTACTGTTTTGTAAAGAACAGTGCTAAAGCATTTGTTTGGAACAAACTATTTGAAATATTATTTTAACACCGTCAATTGCACATTAGCTAATAATGTAAAACAAGCACACAAACTGTATTTTTGAATGGCAGAAAATGAATGATAAATGCATTCCCAAGACAATTATTTTTGTACTTATCACTTGTATAACTTTCATGTACAAGATATGTGTTACACGTATGCAACATGAAGCGACATAAAAAAAGAAAATACATATGCAACATGCTAACACTAAATTGTATGCGTATTCAACTTTTATGTGAGGGCAATATGTAAAGAACATGAATTTTGCTCTGAACATGTTGTAAATAGATTATTATTGATAATAAAAAATATACAATAACCCGGCATAGCACATACAACACAAGGTAAATAATAATAAATCCTTATGTAACTTATGGCCATAAGTAAATGTTTATCGGGATCCCTTACCTTTTGTCAATTATGCGGTGCACCGTGCCTACTAGAATCACTTCCTCACTCATGCACTGTTCTTCCTTTAGATTCAGGGGGTGGTTGTGATCCGTTGTTGGAAGGGGTTATAGGGGGAGACTGGTCACGGCTCCAGGTCCCAGATTCCTTTTACCTTCCCCTAGGCTGGCTGATGTTCCTGCGACATGACGTGATTTGTTTTAAGTATTGTTCAGTAAACACACGGAAGTAGTTCAATTTACACAAGATCAAAACACAGTTCCTCTCTCTGCACGGTGCTGCCATCTGTCCACCAATCGCACTTCACCTAATTGTCTCCTCGAAAGCACCTCCCTGCATCCCTGTACGGACATACACAGAATTTTTCCACACCTTCTCACATACATCCTCACTGCTGTCACCTATATCTCCTTGTGTCCTGTCTTTCCCAAAGACGCCAAAACTTCCCCCGTGTCCTTGCAATGTTGCCGGTTTTTGTAGCCTTGTCCAGTGGCTCTAACACACACACACACACACTAATACACACAAAAAAAGAAAAACAACAAAAAGAACACACCAGCCAGTGTGACTTGCCCCGAGGCGCGGTTCTCCCTCTCGCCATGCCAAGCAAGGGACTGGGTGCGACATTGCAGAAAATGGAAATCATACAAACTTATAGGTGATAAAAGATAACAAAAAGCCAAAATATATACATATTAAAAAAAAAATTAGGGTGGCACTACAAATACATTTAAACAACACATATTTGTTTTAATACATCACATCACAGAAAACAACTATTGGGAGCAAGAAAATTTTTGAATCCAATTTTTGCAATTGAAAAGAATATTAATTTAATAGGGCGCAAATAATTTCATTGGAAGCCATGGCATCCTCTCTTTTACAACTTTTTTCCATTTAGATTATTCAGCATCCATGACTGACTACCGCCGCCCCCTAGCTACGGGTCTGAACTTGACGAAACTGAGAAATGCAGGAATTGAGAGCGAAGCGAGAAAGACAATTTTACGAGATTTATTTCTATTTGCATAAAGTTAGAAATCGAGGGGGGTAATTGCTCCTCTGTACCCCCTAGCACCCCCTGTGGTTGCGCCACTGGAAAATGCGTCCCAACATCGTGTTATTGACCATGCACAGTACTCACATAGACTTTGATTTATTCCCAATAGAATAGTTTAATGCTTCTATTTTAGATAACAAATTTCAAGTCTGGCTATTACCTCGATAATATGCGTACATCTCGATGTCGTGTTAACCTTATTTATTTTGTAAAAGGATACTGAAATAAATACTATGGTGATTTCTTTTTTATCTGAATCTTTCGACATCCATTTTGAAAGTATTGAAATATTATCAGTACGTACGAATTTTGAAAAAGAAGAGAAGAAAATCGATGCTAGAGTATGGTAGTTTGAATTGGTCTGTTGCGGCTATTGTGTCTAGTAAGAAGTGGTACACTTCTGCCATCTAGCGAGAAGAAGTGAAAGCTGTTGTACCAAAGCATGCTTTCGTTTGAGGCCAGTAAATAAAGTGAAGAATTAGCTTATGAGTATAAAAATTAGTAGAAAGGTAGTTTTGAAAGGGTGGGATTAACTACTGCACTGTGGCCCCCACTGTGAATCGCTCACGATACGGGGCCCCTTCACTCAAACTTGAAAATTAATTTTACCAGCACAAATGCAATGCACTTAAAATTCTAGGGTAAAAGAAATAACTTAGGAAGTCTGGTAATATAATTTAACATTAAATTTAAGCGAACATGCACGCTTTGGAGAAGGAACAAAGCTCTCGAAAATTAAATTTGAAACAGTTTTTGGAAATTTACTTTTTAAAAGTAGCGCAATTGCACTTACAGTTACTTGGTTCAAGCAAATGAGTCACAGTTACTCAATTAAAGAAATAACTCTGTTCCAGTTACTGGTATTGGAAAGGAACACTGGCGGCAATTAGATGGGGGGCCTGGGTTGGCAATTGTCCCCCCACTTTTTTATTCCCGCAATATGGCCTTTTAATGCTAATTCTTGTCTACCAAGAGAAAGTACTGCCTTTGCCCAATTGCCGCTACTGGAAAGGAACTAATATACACTTAAGTCTTCCTATATTTACATTAGTCAACAAATTAAAAATAATAGAAGAAGGAATCAGGTTTGCTTGAATGATTTTAATTCGAATAATGGTACTTGAATAATGCCACTACTTTGCATGTGGTGGCATCAATTCCACTTGCACTCTTTCTCTTCCATTTCAAGCTCAACAAGATCTCGATAATAGCTAACTTCCTTCTAGCTCAACTAGCATGATTCAAATAAAGAATGTAGAAATCCAGAAATAACATTGAAATGTTCACCCGCAATTAGAAATTACGAATTGCAACCAAGCGTGGATGTTCTAAATTAGCCTAGCTTCCTTGCTTTGAACGTTTCCACGAAAATCCTTTCGCCTTAGCATCCAGAGAAGACATACAGTTGGATAGAAAGTTGTCAAGTTTAGCTCTTACCACAAGTTACAAATTTTCAAGTTAATTTAAGTGTCGTGAAGTAACTGTTGGTAACGTCACTTATATTGCAAAAAGTAACAGCCGCTTACTTTTAAAAGTATCTAATTACCAGCTATAGTAGCCACTTAGAATTGCTAAAGAAAGTAACTGTTACTTGTAACTAGTGACTTCTGGACACTAATTGAGAGTTGTATCTGATGAGAATAGATAATCCTGGATGAAGCATTTAATAAACTATTTTACATTTATCACCACCCTCAATTCCTTTGAGGAAAACTCCCTGGAGGAATCGAGGCTGATGTGACCGCCAGTGGAACGTATTACGTAGAGAGTCCTATGCGTCTAGAGAATGTTCATTGAAAATAAAGATGTTAAAATTATTACCAGAATGCTTCAAGGAAAACTGATAAATATATATATTAACATGGCTTTTATTACACGTCTTGTGAAAACAAATTGCAAAATATACTAATGGTAACAGAAATCCTTTGGAACCCTTCTCCCGTTCCATTAAACACGCAGGTTAACTTGAATACACACACTAACTCTACTGTTTTACAAATTAGATCTAACGAACTCTACCTTTACATAAATAGCGTTAGTGTACGTGCAGTGTATCTGATCGGCGTGCTACCCAGAACTCGAGTCAGGAGTGTCCCCCAGCCTTCCTGGTTGCTCTTGAACACTCGAGCTCGTATTGCGCAGCACCAATCAGATCACGCCTGACGTCATATCTACTTCTTATTTTTAACCCTAGAGCTCGCTAGTGAACACAAGTATTTTCCGGCTACTTAACAAAAACATGGAGTGGTCATACATTATGTCAGATATTATTTATATTTTCATGTTCTCTTTTCAGTGTGCAGTCCATACGCATCAACTTGCCCTGGACACCCAGCTCTTCCTAGCAGCTCCTGTTCTGTCGTACGCGCTTTGGAGGTGGCCTGTTTGGGGCATATTGCTTCTCTTCAGTCTGAATGTCATTTCCACTTCTCTGAGATATTTCGTCACTCTCCTCAACGAACTATCATTAGTGTTCTATCATGGCGTCAAGTAAGTACTATAAAACGTTTTTGCCCTCCCACTTTTCCATCTACTATTATCGTTTTCGATTCTGTAATTTGAATAGTATGAAATAAATAGGACCGGACGGTATCGGTATAGGAAATTATAGGTTGGATTTTATATAACGATACCAACCGATACTTCTCTGACGGTTTGCTGGTTTGCAGGGTCCGCAAAATTGCCACGCGGAGTATAATTATCCTAAAACTTATGCACAATTGAAAGTTTCCATTTACGTTGCACAAATACTGTGTGAAAAACTGTACTCTGTGATTCCATAACAGGTATTTTAATATCGACTCATACCCTTAGGTACATTTTGGGAATGTAGCTCACTAATCATCATTCATCCTTGATGGTAAAGCACTCTCTGCTCGTGGTGATCTTGGTGGTAAGGCTCAAGAGGTACTAAATTTACACACTTGAATGGCAACACATGACACTTGAGTTTCACACCCCTAAAGACTGTATCACCATGGCTAATGTAAGGATATACCTGTCTCTGTACTGCAACTGAAGATCTGCTGGGAGAGGTTATGCTTGTGACTGTACGTAGAGTCTGACTTGCGACTAGCGTTAACACGTTCTCCCTAGAACCTCCTCCTCTCTCTTTATTCAGTCGTGTATTGCTCCTCAATCACTGAATTAGAACTGACCTCTTTCTCCCTGCCTTTCAGACATTTATTGCAATTCAATTTACTAAACAAATGCACACTCAGGCCTGTAGCCTCTTCCTGGATTTTGCTTGTTTACATGTTTATACCTCTGATGACCAGGAAGAACTTCAGTGCTGTCTGACACTGCATTCCTCTGATGTTTCTGAATATTTCCTGATTGGAAAACGATGGTTGAATGACTGGAAGTTGGAGTTCGTTGTACATAATAATTAAAACATACTACGGAACGTTACGATTGTGCTGGGCAGAGCGGTAGCGAAGGAGTGAAGAATTTTCATAGCATGAGACTGCCAGGGTTAATTCTCCTCCGTTACCACTCCAACCAGGCACTGGGAAAGGGTTGCTGCCATTTACTATTGCTATTCTTGGTCGACAATGAAAATAAATAGCTGTCAATTTAGACTAGAATCTATTCTATAGAATGACATAAACAAAATTAAGAATCACAACACTCCCACCCATTTGTTTTACATACGATGAAACCCCGTTGGCCAAAGAAAAGAAAATATTTGAATTGTGAGTTTAGTTCAGTTCGTGCACGTTAAAAATTCAACTTGATAAATTGGAGGTCCACACGCTAAGCTTCCACATTTCCTCTGTCCGTGAGGGTCTAGGAGACTCGGGGCGATAGTAGGAAGTTCCACTGCCACTACTGCAGTGGGGCTTGACTTACGTGTCTGGATCAGCTATCCTTGCCTACAGAGCACTAAATTGTTCTGGTGATATGAGTTCATCTTCTCGTATTGTAGCACAACTCAGTGGAAGATAAATCCTCCCATCCACTGTATTCTTGTGTCGTCCACCTCACCAAAAGACACAAAGGAGCTCGAGGACAACGAACGTTCTTCTCCTTTCCACACTTAACACAGTTGCACTCCACCTCTCGTCAGATTCTCAAACACACTCTCTTGGAAAACGTACGTTTCTCTCTTCCAACAAAATTTCTTAAAAAGAAAAGAAAAGCCAATCAGTCCGTCAGTTCTATCGCCCTTTGGCTCCTCTGTTCTCCCTTGGACCAATGGTCAACCGTCTTTCATGGTTCCTCTCCATTTACCGGGTTTTGCACAAGAAAGAAAAAGAGTCCCTTCTTGAAGAGCCCCTTTCACATAACACACACAACTGCCAACTCGTGTCCTTATTTACCCCTAACTTAGTTCCTGTACAAATTCTTTGTTGTAGCTTTAGTACTCTATTATTACATGTATAACCACCCTTCATTCCTATGCAAGGTATAGAGGATTCTATTATTAATTAATTGTCCAAATGATGAAAATGTAAAGTTTTGTTACTTATATAGGGGTTTGGTTATACTGGATCCTGGGGTGTCGCTGGAATGCAGGAGTTGGGGTAGCCATACAGCCTCTCTGTCTTCTGGAGTGACAAAGAAAAAGACAAGAAACGGTCGACTAAGAAAAACGAAGAAAAAAAATGATGGGCTTGCCAAAGAGGAAAGAAAATATGAAAAATTAAAAGCATAACACTACTAATAATAACAAAACAAAGGTGCGCAGTACACGATATTCAGATGCACTTCTTGGATAACTTGAAACAAAGCTCGGCTAGCTTTCCGCTCATGAGTAATTGGAGTGGAATAGTCAGGCACTAACATTAATTAAAATTTAAACAACTTTTAATTTTTACAATTTCCAAGCATCGGTATCGGTGGGTATCGGTAAAAGTAACGGTATCGGCTCAGTCTCAGGAAAAAAATAATAGGTTCATGGCTGCAGCAACACAGGCCTTCCACCATCAGTCCCTATCCTGAGCAAGATCTATATACTCTTTTCCATCCTTACCGATTTCCTTTAGGTCCATCTCAACGTTGTCCCTCCATCTTCGTCTTGGCCTTCCTACAGGTCTCTTACCATCAGGTTTCCCAACAAGAATCCTGTGAACTCTTCTTTCCTCTCCCATTCGTGCTACATGGCCTGTACACATAAGTCTTCTTGATTTAATCATTCTAATAATATCTGAACATGAATACAAATTATGTAGTTCTAAATTATGTAACCTTCTCCACTCACCTGTCTCCTCATCCCTTTTAGGTCCAAAGATTTTCCTAAGGATCTTATTTTCAAATACTCTCAATTTATGTTCCTCTTTCAATGTAAGGGACCAAGTTTCGCATCCATATAATAATACAGGCAAAATTACTGTTTTCCATATTTTAACTTTTACTTTCTTAGATATTAAACGAGAAGACAAAAGTTTATGAATAGAAAAGTAACATGCATTTCCTGAATTAAGCCTACTTTTTATTTCCTCTTTAATATAATTGTCATTTTTTAATGAATTTGAATTTGGAAACTGGTTTAAACTAGTTGTTATCAATAATTAGATTTTGATTATTACCTAACACTTAGTTTCGGCCTGTAAGCATATATTTACTTTTCTCTTTGTTAACTTCCAAACCTATCTCTTTAGCAGTTTTGAAAAATATTTTAGCATTATTCTTAATTGTATTTATATCATCCCCTAATAAGTCTATATCATCTGCATGTGCTAACAACTGAGTCATACAATTTAATTTTAGTCCTTCGTTAGTTTCTTTTTCCTTCCTAACAGCATATTCTGAGGCAAAATTAAAGAGCAATGGAGATAATGCATCTCCTTGTTTTAACCCATCATGAATTGTAAATTTGGCAGACACATTAATACCCACACGAATTTTACTTTCTGTTTCACTGGTGCATACTTTTATCATATTAACAAGCTTATTAGGTATTCCAAACTCTACTAATATATTATATAATTTATCTCTTTTAACTGAATCATATGCTTTTTTGAAATCAATGAACAGCTGATGGACATTTTGATTATATTTTCTCAAGTGTCTGTCTGATGTGAAAAATTTGATCTGTTGTTGATCTGATACGTTTAAATCCACATTGATAATAATCTATAATTTCATTAGCATATGGGGTTAGTCTTGTTAAGAGAATGTTGTTGGGAGTAGAGAAATTCCACGGTAATTATTGCAGTTCATTTTATCACCTTTTTTAAACAGAAGAACAATTATGGATTCTTTCCATTGTTGAGGGATTTCTTCTTTATTCCATATTAAACAAATTAATTTATGAATTTGACATATTAACGAATTTCCACCATATTTAATTAACTCAGCTTCTATTAAATAAATGCCAGGTGCTTTGTTATTCTTTGGCCTTTTAATATCATCTTTAACTTTAGTCAAGTTAAGTTCTGGAACTAAAGGTCCTGCTGTGTGTACTTCATTTATTTCCGATTTATCTGCTACATGAACATTTAAAAGGTCATTAAAGCAGTTCTTCCATCTATATAAAATATCGCTTGGGTCAGCTAGAAAATCACCGTCTTTATCTTTTATCAAGTTTACTTTAGGTTGCCACCCCTTTCTAAATTCATTTACACCTTTATATAAATCTCTGATATTTTAATTTTTGCTGTAGCTATGTTTCAATTTCGTTAATTTTGCTTTTCAAGTAATCTCTTTTTTTATTTCTAAACGTGCGGTTAGTTTAACTTCTCGCTTTATTCTATTATAATTGCTTAAATTTGTATCATCAGAGTTATTTAACCATCCAAGTCTAGCCTGATTTCTTACTTCTATTAGGTTATGACATTCATGAAACCACTGCTTAATTTTCCTTGGTTTATGGTATCCTATAGTTTCTTTAGCTGCTGATTCTATTACATTGCGTATGTGCTCCCAATTCTTATTTACGTCTGTTTCAATTATATTATCATCATCATTAAAATCCTGCAAAATATCGAATCAATTTGACAGTTTAATTTGCTAATCTTTCTTAATTCTATCATCAGCAAATTTTCCTGTATTAAATGTTTGAACCTTTTACATTTTGTTGCTTATGATTTATCACTGAGAGTCTTTCTTCTTAATTTAGAAATTACTAAATAATGGTCACTGGCACAGTCAGCACCTCTATGTGAACGAACGTCAATTATATTAGTATGATAGGTATCTACCTAGGTATAATCTGATTTGATTTGTTATTTAGCGTCGCTTTGGTGCCACTTTTATCTAATCGCGACGATGAGGATGAGTGATGACACGATGAAATTGATGAAGGGGAGCTCACAAAGAACACCCATGCTCAGGCCAGGCAAATTTCTCTCCTTCATCCAGGATTATCTACACTCACGGACACAGCTTGTCGTCCTTTCAGGCGCCTCTTCTGATTTCTTCCTGTCTTGTCTGGGGTGCCACAAGGGAGCGTCTTGGGCCCTATCTTATCCATCCTACACATGGACGATCTTCCTCAAAGACTTTCCTTACTTCCTGTCAATATACTCATGTTTGCTGACGACTGTACACTTTTCAAAGAAATCTCAACCCCACAAGATGCTGTGATTGAAAACAATTATATTACTACAGTTGCGACCCAAAAATATCGAGGTGTTATCATAGATGAAAAACTGAACTTTAAGGAACACATCGCAGCTGCAACTAAAAGTGCAATGCGCCTCTTAGGCCTCGTCTACAGATTCACTGAAATTGATACTCCAACTTCTCTTAGCCTATTTTTCAAGTCATTCATTTCTCCAATTCTCGAATACTGCTCTCCAGTCTGGGCCAAACAAATCTTTCTAGCATGGATTCCGTCCTCAGCTTCTTTACCTCCATTGTTCGTCATAGAATTCCTTCTCTGCGGCATTTTCAGAAACCTGACATCCTGACTACTTTGAACATCCAGTTACTGCAGACTCGATATGGCCGATATGAAATTTTTCTATAAACTCATCAAAATTATGATCTGAATTTCTACTTACAGAATTCAACTTCAAGTTCCCTCTTGATCGACCAGAAACACTGAATTCTTCCACAACTCTACCGCTAGGTTTTCCCTTATACAGCACTCGCTGTTCAATAAACTACCCGCAAAAACATAGACATTTTTGCCGCTGAAAGTATTTTCCGATCTTCTCTAAGAATGAATATGTAAATCTTATGTTTTTTCTTTGTTTATGTCTTATCATGTTTATATTTACCTTTTTTGTTTTTACCTAAAACCATCTTGACTTGTTCTTCTTGATTTATTAGAGTTTTCAGAGTAAAATGGCCTTACAGGTGCTGTATCTGAAACTTGGAATAAATAAATAAATATGGGACCCCCGAAATAATACAATCTGGATGGTCGTTGCACACATTCCATTCTTACAGAAATATAATAGAAGGGGTCTGCTCAATTCTAGTAGGTTATTTGGTTGATTCGGTTATCTCTGCCACTTTCGGATAATCGCGACGATGAGGATGAATGATGATAAGACGAAATTGATGATAGGGCAATCACAAGCACACATGCATATCACACAAGTCCCGCAGAGGATTGTACTAGCTGGGAGTTCAGACGCCAGATCCTCGTTAGCAGTCCAGGATGTGCCACGCGGAAGAGAGGTAGACATTTTGGCGTCTTCTGAAAAGTTCACTCTGCACAATTTTAAATAAGTGTTCCAAATACCAGCATGTTTGATTGATTGATTGAGTTGGTGTTTTAAGTCCACTTTTTGTACAGATAGGCTGACTGGACCTACAGTTTAAAGTGGGATCCGAACCACTATGTGCCTCAACCGAGTATCGAACCCGTGACCCCTTGATTACAAGGCGACGACGCTACCACTGCGCCATCGGGGAGGCCCATACTCGTATGTTGAACTAAAGGAAGACGTTTGCGCAATTCTATCCCATTTTGATATTTCACATGACCAACTTTCCATTAAAAACAATAGTTGACACCAAGATGGTCGACTTTAAAAATTAGCAGCCATATTGGAAACATATTGTAAAACGTTTCTCTGCTTTCCTACATCATGTCAGATTGTTTGATTTATGCCCCCCAGCGGGTATTTCTTTTTAAGAAAGTGTTAATTAACTTAATTCCTATGTAGGGTTACTGTGTTATTAGTAGGTCTCGGAAGATGAGGAAAAAACATTTTTCTTCCTAGTGTCCGAAGACGAGGCCCAACATAAATATATGTTCATTTTGGGTCATTGTAGGCCAGAAAAAGGTGGGTTTTATTTGTTCTTTTTTGCCTTTTTCGGCGTTTTTTGGCTTATTCGTCCTTTTTTAGCCTTTTTTTGGGGGGTCTTAACGGCTTTTGTTTTTGCAACTTCACCTTCTTTCGACTTCGTTTTTACTGCCCATTCTTAATTCGAATAATCACCAGTTCATTACCTCTTAAATATCCTTTCTGTAGTAAAGAAATAAAAAAAAATGAAAGAAAGAAATATATATTTGAACCATCCCTGAAACGAGAGAAAAACATTTTTGGACTGAAAGAAGATGCATTGCATTCAGATAGTTTCTTCGTACTGTGAGTTCCATGCCACCAGAATTTTTTATTTTTTTATTCATTAAATATGTAATTAAAACTGAAGTTATTAATTAATTTGGATCACATTTATATGTCCTTTTTTCCGTTTCTAGGTCCTTTTTTGATATTTTTTGGTCTTTTTATAGGTTTTTTTTTTTGGCAATTTATAGGTCTTCAACTTCCGAGACCTAGTTATTACAAAATACAGTTTTAGAATTAAAAAAAGTTTGAACCTCGTATATAAGTTTCTCGTAGGTGTACACTTTGGAGATTTGAAAACGTTCTTAGATTTGGAGATTTAGTTAACTAAAAAACATTAAAATTTGTTGTGAATATTCGTGTGAAGAAGACCCGGTTAGAGGGTGGAAACGTTACATTTTTATGTATATTTTTATACTATAAAAGTTTGCTTTGGTCAGCATTTTAATGTTTCATTAAAATGGAAACAAGGCTTAACAGTGTTACCAGTAAACTAAAAGTTTTCATCATTGAATTTTATAATATACATTTAGTAACAATATCTACCAGACCTTTTAGAGGTATTTAAATCACCAATCTGTTACGATTGTATTAGCAGTAGTATCTAAAGAATCGATAAATTTTTGCAATGAAAGATAACTTTTTCTTTGTATCTGGCTATAGTATGTTTTACTTTTTAATATATTTCTCTAAATGCATAGGTAATGTACAATAGTTCTTCTCCCCATCGACAGAGGGAAGAAGCTCTACAGGACAGCTAATTTGACTTACGGCGTTGCATCCCACAGAGCGACTCCATATTTGATTGGTATGGGTCTAGGGTACTGCTTGAACCACGCCGATAGAAGCATGAAGATATCCAAGGTACAATATAAGCATATTGAATTTATAAATGTTAACTATATTATAGCCCTTAACTTATTACATCAAATATTCGTAACTATATTATATGTTGGAATTAATGTATTTGGAACTGGGCGAGTGTATGGGAAATTGCCTGAGGAATGGCAAAAACAAGAATATGGGATATCAGATGAGATAAACTAGACTATAGAATGGACAAGTGAAATTATGAGGTACTGCGTGTTTAGGAATATCATTATTATGCTGTAGTTGTAGTTATGAAGCCTGGCCTTTAGAGCATTTAGTTCAGTTGACTACTATAGTGCGCGTCAAATCTCCTGCATATGGCCTTGAACGGCTGAACAGCACCAGCGAATCACAGACGTGCGGCGTTGCCGTGCTCTCCGTGACAAGGCGTTTCGCTCAACCACGCTGTCTCTTTTCCATGTGAGATTTCGACATGGCACCGCTGCAGTACGCTGCTATTGGCTATCGCCATATGCAGGAGATTTGACGCGCACTCGAGCCTATTCTCTCTCTCTCTCTCTCTCTCTCTCTCTCTTTTTTTCTCTCTCTCTCTCTCTCACACACACACACACACATACACTTTCGCTGTCACTATTTCAATACAAAAATAATTAGAAGTTTGTTTTTAAAAGAACACAAACCAGTTACCCATAATTCCTTGTTCTAGTTGCTACCAGATGTCGGAGTTGACTAGATTTGCCAATTGCTCAATACTATCAGAACATTTTTATGCATTTTATTATTTTGTATTATTAGAAATATGTACATTTTATTATATGTTATTATTATGTTAAATTCCGTAAATTAAGATTGTTTCATTTTTGGAACATTTACATATTTTTATTCATACCTCGTTATTTATTATCCATAAAGAAATAACAATATAATATTCTTGAAACCGTGGTAGGATAATATTCTTGATCGCGACGGATTTAGTGTTTATTCTCTTGTAACCAACCGATTACAACTCAAGGTGGAAATCCATTGCCATAATCTACTAAACGAATAAGAATCCAACCTATGTACCTTTCAGATGGAGGCAGAATGGTATTAAGCCCCATTGTGGAATTTGTGAGGAGGACAAAGGTGTTTACCCCCAAAGTCAATGCTTTAAAATTATTAATTTGTTTGCCACTGCTTGGCATTACACGTTCGGCCGCTTGATGACGCAGTTGCAAGTCCAAAAACTTTATAGACACGCTTTGCATTGTGTCAATAAGTCTAGCTATTAGCTATTTCTTTTCCATCATATGTACTTCAGGTATATTATTTTTACAGGCAGTATCAAACCTTGGGTGGACTGTGAGTGGTTTGTTCTTGTATCTTGCCTTCAGCCAACCAGCTCACTTGGCGTACAGGAACTACCAATACGATGCCCAAGAGGCGGCGCTCTTTGCCGCGTATTCACCTTGGTTGACCTCCCTTGCTCTCAGCTGGATAATATTTGCTTGTCATGTGGGACATGGCGGTAAGTATCCTGATAAGTTTCTTGAAAAGTGAAAGAAAGGTACTGTTTAAGTCTGTTAATGTAATTGAAGTTTATTTTCTGCAAACTTCGACTAAAGTTTTAAGTCAATCTTTTAAATATATTGATCATATTCTGATAAACTTATTATTACATATTCACGTAGTATTTTTATACTATTTTTGGAAAGTGTACAAATGGTTGTATTGTAACCGTACTCTTTTGCATAAAACCTGTCAGCAAGAAGGCAGTGGCGTGCCAGGGATTTTCGAAAGGGAGGGGTTAGATACACTGTTTCTGGTAGTAAGCCCTCATTTCCTACCTTTAACGGTTTTTTTAGGAATACTGGGCTAAAAAGGATAGGTTTCCCCCCACCAATCCCCCCCTTGTGCACGCATCTGCAAGAAAGCTCCTTTTACATCTTTATTCACCCTTGCGACGGTGGTAAAATAAATCCACCACCTACTTGGTCAGCATCGTCAGCACATCAGGAGCAAGCGAACGAAAGCAAGTCTCTGCGCGAGTAGTGAGTCGAGAATGCTCGACCAATGAACACGTGCGAGGGAACAGGATTGCGTGGAGGGGGACGGCGACTGCAGCTATCAGCCTTTACAGCAGTGTACAAGTCCGGCCAAGGGAAACGAAACTAGCTGGGAAGTACGATTACAAACGCGAGAGGGGAAGCAGGTAGAACACTCATCAAACCACCCTGTGGCATTTTGCTTGTATTGGTTCGCTTGTTGTATTTATTACTGCTTGCTGTGTGTTCGTGACGTCTCTTACAATTCGGTACAATCTGTTTCCAAGTGGAACAAAGAAAAGTGTGACGTTTTGGTCCCTGTTGCACATTCTACAAAACGCCTTCGATATAATGCACAATGCCACAAATCATTCAGTTACTACATTTTCTTTATTATATTTATAATACTATGTGCAAGGTGGCGCGGAGCCGACTGACACATTTGATATGCTCATGCATGATTAAAGAAAGGAAGGACAATAAGGAAACTCGTATGTAATTGTACATTGAAGTATGCAATTTTATTACTAACAACTTACACAAGTTCATTTTTTGAAAATTACATTAGACAGGAGGCCTCCTTTGGCATCAATGCATTGTTGCATACGTCTCTGGAAGTTATCTCCGTAGTTCCTCATCAATAGCCGTTACTTCCTCAACAATGGCTTCTTTCAATTGTTGAAGAGTCGTGATATGCCTTCTGAACACGGTCTTTCATGAATCCCCAGAGACTGCTGGCGTGCCGAGCATTGTGGGCTACGTTCACTCTCTGCAAGTTCTCGGACGTACGCACTGTTGTTGGAGCTCCATGTTTCACATCCAATACACTGCCAGTTTCTTCAAATTTCTTCGCCCAAGCCAATATGATATTCAGAGACTGTACGTTACAATGTCGGCTAACAATGAATTGTTTTCTGAACAATCGCTGCACTCTAACCACTGACTTCGTTTCATAATAACTACGAACACAGAAAATGCGATGTTCAACGCTCCAACGGTCCATTATGACTGTTCCTGTCTTCATATGAAATGGCATCCTATCCTCTTCTCATTTCCCCCGCAATCCACTTCAAACTATCGCGCATGCGTAATATATTCAACTTTCAAATGTGTCAGTCGGCTCACTATTATTAGTGAATAGTATCCTGATTACTGCTGTGTACATTTGTGCTAATTATAAGATTTACTAAGGAGATCAATTTAATTGAATGATCCAAAATAAAGTTACTAGTTTACAAACAAGTTTATCTACTAATGTGACGTAAAGAATACTTTCCTGATATATACTATTTGCTTATATAGTATATGGATGGTTATCTTTTTCATTCTGTACCCTTACATAATTCGTAAACATCTCTACGTATTTTGGCGGCGATGTTACTACGTTTGAAACTTCATTGTTGTTTCCACAGCAGACCATTTTCACGGAACGCACTTCTTAACCAGAGTGACGTCACTCCTATTTTGCCAATGATCACGACCAGTTGGCGCATGCGCACTTCCGTCCATGGTCTCAGCTAAGGCAGCCAGACAGTATACTGCTTCTCTCCGCTCTACAGGAATGCTCGGCGTTGCTCCAGAGATTCCCGGAAAAGAGAACAGGAACTTAGAAAGCAAGAGTTCCACGTAATCAGCTGGTTCATCGCGTCAGGGAAGGAATTAAATGTGCAAAATAAAATGTAGGTGTAATCCACCTATTCAACTTATGCGAAGCCGACCCCGTGGCGGAGTGGTTAGCACATCGCGTTGCGACGCCAGTGGTCCCGGGTTCGAATCCCAGCCTGGGCATGGATGTTTGCGAGTGTCCATTCATCAGTTTCATCATGTCATCACTAGGGAACGGAACTTTATGTGCTAAAAATCTCAGAATTTTTTTTTTTATGTGTCATAAATCTTGAAAATATGTGATAAAAACAGGAAAATATGTGACAAAAATAATAAAAAAAAACCATTTGGTAACAAAAACAAAATATTACATGCATTTGAAACACCTGAAAAAGTTTCTAAATGCTTACCTCTTAGTGAGCTATTTTTTGGAAGAGTTGCAGTGGATCACCATAGCTTTTTTTTTTCCAAATTCTCCATTGTAAATTTGTGACGATTATCTCTAAAAAGCATCTTATTGTCAGAAAGATCGCTCCACGTCACAAGAAACAATTCTTGCACATTTGAAGCACGAAATGCCACTAACGCTGAAGTTTTCCAAAGCTTCCTCTACTTCACCTTCCAAAACACGTGCAATTTGGCACAAAGTTTGAAAACCTTGGTTTTTCCAAAAAAAAATTCTGTACATTTAGACATTAGCACTTGTGCGTTAGATCCAGTGGGGGTAATATTTTCCCCCAATAAGATCGTAGGCGAGGCGCCAGAAGTCTGCCAGCGAGCGCGTTCAAAGACAAAACAAACCTAACACTCTCGATATGAAAGAGGTGCGGAGAATAAACATTTTTCCTTCGAGGATTTCGAGGTAGCTGAAGTCAATGAGCGATTTTATGTATTTAAAATGAAAATTCGCAAAATATGTATTTACATACGGAAAACTGGAAAATATGTGTTTTTATGTAAAATAAAATTTGCTGTGTTGACATATAAGGCTATGATCAGAATTTTGGCAAAAACGAGGGGGTCTATCTTATCGCAGAAAAAACATATATTTACCTAAAGTTCCGTTCCCTAGTCATCACTCATCCCCATCTTCGCAAATTAGCCGAAAGTGACACAGAAAGCGAAGTAAAATAAAGCAAATCAATCAATTTATGCGTCATCTTTTATTTGATATTATGTTGTCTAAGTTGCGGATCAGTGACGGCAATTGGGTGCCAAAAGTAAGGGTCAAGGACAGTTTGCTTTCTCTTGGTAGGCAAGGCTTAGCGAGGGCGAAGCTGCGGGGAGGGGGGGGGCAAATGCCACCTTCAGCCCCTAATCGCCGCCACTGTTGCGGATGCATGACGGCATTTTTCCAAAAATGAAAATCATAACCCACAGGAACTCATTTCAAAGTTTCTATCTACAGGGTGTTTTCGGGCTGATGATACAAACTTTCAGGGATGATAGAGAAGGGCACATGTATCAATTTGAGATAAGGAACCCTGGTCCGGAAACGACTTAGTCGAAAGTTATAAGCGAAAATCGGTGTATAAAGATGGAATACTTTTATTACTTGCACAAGTTTCACAAGCTGCTACATTCACAACAGTTGTTCAAAGTGGCGTCCTCCAGCTTCGCTGCAGGCAGGACATCGTCGCACAAAGTTCTGTCGTACCCGTTGGAACAACCCCGAGGTCGTACGAACAATGTCACACGCAGCGAGAATTCTTGCCAGGAAATCCTCTTCAGTCTCGCTCGACAGGTGTCTCATACACAAGACTTTTCACATGATCCAACAAGAAGAAATCAAGTGGTGTCAGATCAGGTGACCGAGCTGGCCACGGAACAGCTTGTGAAACTTGTGCAGGTAATAAAAGTATTACATCTTCATCCACCGATTTTCGCTTATGACTTTCGACTAAGTCGTTTCAGGACCAGGGTTCCTTATCTCAAATTGATACATGTGCCCTTCTCCATCATCCCTGAAAGTTTGTATCATCAGCCAGGAAACACCCTGTATACCTAAAGTGTCTGATTACTAGTCTTTTTGTAGTTTAGGGGGACAATATCTCAGATACAACTTGTAGTCGTCCATCACGAGTACAGTTATTATATCGGTATGTCACTACTAGTTCAGTCAATTTGATGTCTTCGATTCCTAGTAGAAGCGTGTTGCACAATAGTTAGTACGCCTTCCCCGATGACGTAAAGGTACCGTCGTCGCCTTGTAATCAAGGGGTCCCGGGTTCGGGACAAGGGGGGAATATCCTGGCTGTGCGCCAGAGCTTCGTTAGCTTACAGAAATTCAGCTCAGAGTGCACAATTAGCAATTGAGTGCCTTCGGAGAAAATCAACCTTAAGATCCCTAAACTTATTACAAAGAAATAATATTAACTCTGGCTGACCCAAGGGGAGGGGGGAGCTGTAGCCTCACCGCCTCTATTTTTTGGATTTTTCAACTGTGATTTTTATTACAAAACATTGAATATAAATTACATTGTTCCCTAGGGTGTTCTCAATATATCTGCATTACTTTTATTCATACAAACTTAACTGTAATGTAAACAGGAGAAAAAATTCAATTGGTGGACCTATCAGGCGCCATCTTTGAATGTGTGTTATTTGAGACACTCATGCAAGTGACAGTGTGCAATTGGTTGGTAATGGTGGCAATTTTTGTAATTATTATAATTAATAAATAACTCAACAAAGGGAGAACAAAATGGTTTCTTGAATTTTAGTGATTAAAAAAAGTGGGCCTGTGCCCCTCCCCATATACAGCCCCTAAATTCCATAGCGCCACCTGTGTGAAGGTGTATTTCAGATAACTTGGTGTACTTTGAGAACACTATGTACTTTCACTGCAATTTTTGTGGTGTAATGTGCTGAAACGTGAAAATACATAGGGGTCCTTTTTTATAGTGCAAATATGTGTGTAACTTCAAGCATGACAGCTTTGGAAACTTGCAAAAACAAAATTGTGTAAATACTATTGATACAAAATCCCAACGTTCACAGCAGTATTTTTCTCTCCAGGATGGGTGGACAGGTTTCTCTCCGGACGGAATATGGTTCTCCTAAGTCGGATCTCATACGCCATGTACCTAACACAGTTCCCAGTGTTTTTCTACATCATTGGGAGCAAGAGGACGCCATCAGAATTCACCGCGTTTGAAATGGTACGTTTTTCTAAAATAATTTAATAATATTTATGTTAACTAACAACTACGATTGCATAACCATGGCATAACTTTCAAATGTTATTTGGTCGAAGATATTTAGCGTCATTAAGGTACAGTTCCGGGATAAATATTGATCCCAGACAAAGTAGATTACGTGGGCGAAAATGGTTGTAGGAAACCGAGAACTAGCATTATGCTCATCGGTAAACAACGTTTGGGACTCCTAATAATTTTACGAGCACCAATTTCCTTTTTCAAAGGATATACTGGGTGTGGAGATTACACCGACCTATAAACCATAAGCGCACAGAATCATTAAACACTTTCCACAGAAAATATAAAGCCAGAAAACCACTACAACTGAATAAAAGCAGAGAAATTTGTTTCTTCCATGGTGACGCGCATCCCCACAAAGTAGTATGCTTCATCCCCCATGTAGTCCAGACTTGACTCCATTGTGCAATTGAAAGACTTTCGGGTGTTCAGGCATTCAAGGTCAATGGTGAGGTATTTAACTGTACATGGCTGGATGCATGGGCTACAAGAAACTTTCGAAACGGTTTTCATAAGCTTACAGAATGTGGGTCACATTCTAGTCAACGAATCTGCTCTGGAAAATTGTGCGTTATATACACATATTCATTTCTATGTTAATAGCACTGGATTACGCAGCATTTTCTTTTCGCGAGGGGCTGGAATTGTAAAAATGGATAGTAGAACAAGCTCCTTTCTAGGCGGCTGTATATGCAATAAGATATTTTCACTCTCGAAAATGGCAATAGGCGGCGATTTTAATCGGGAATTTCATTCACCACTCTGTTTTTCCTCAGAATTATTCACTGCTTTTATTTGAAAATATCGATTTTCTCGAAATTACGGAGAGGCTGTAACACCATGCGCCCCCTGGGTACGTCATTGGTTAATAGAGGTGTTCTCTATTTGAATTTGAATTTAAAATTTTGGGTGCGTCAGCACTTAGGCTATTTTTTGCACCCGTCACGTTATGCGGGGTCCCCCTTTAACATACCTAAAATGATATAACTGTAATGCCGCATAACTAAAATCCTAAAATATTCTGACTTCGGTTAAAAGCTGAGGCTGCAAAAGGGCACTCAGCACACATAAGAACAAAACACAGGACAACACACACTGTCCTACGAAGAGTATACGGACCTTAGGTCCAGCACCAGAGCCTCGTTTGTCTGCAAAATGCAGTACAGGGTGTACCACGTGGAAGTGAGGTTGACAATTGGGTGTACTACGTGGAAGGTCACCCCTTATGCCCCGGTGTTCTCTACTAAAGATTAGTTTCTTTCGGTGACGAATTTATTAGTTTTTCTTATATTTCTGTTCATCCGTGTTAACAACGGATAAATATTTGAGCTGCAAGGATAAAATTTGGTACAACCGAAAAACGTGTTGAATTTTAAGGCTATAATTTGACTTTCCCTCTTATTTAATTCTCGAACGAAACTAGACATGCTGGTGGAAAATCTCGGTCTCGTGTCGACAAGTCTCGTTTCATTCTCGTTCTCTGGGAACTGCAGCCCCTCTCCGTACTACCTCCTAAATATGATAGGGCCTGTTTGGATGCTTGTGACTATGCTCCCCCCCCAAGTCTCCCACAATTGAACCCCATAGTTCATGAATCCTGTTACTATAAAAAAGTGATGTGTGTAAGCAGAAGCACTGCCAATTTGGGGAGTATTTAAATAACTAGGTCTAAACAGAGAGACAGTACAAGCTCGGGTGAGAGCTTTAAAGTATTGGCTTCTTCTGGCAAGGCAGGGTAACACGACACTGAAGGGTCATTGTCTGATAATGCAAGTAAGAGAAGAAAATACACGGAACTGGGCGAGGGATATAAAAAACATGTTGTACTCTATTAGGATGGGGTGGGTGTGGGAAACGGGAGGTAGGGTAGATACATCAGTAGAAAACCAAAGCAGAGAGAGACTGCTGGACATAGACAGACAAGAAATACTAGCCGACTGCCAGACGAAGACTTCACTAAGGAACCAACTGAAATCAAGGGAATGGGGCAAAGCAAGATACATAAATTTAGTAGGCAAAAAGAAAGGGAAGGGTTGGCATGGTTCAGACTGGGGGGTTGGAAACAAGTAAAAATGAAGCAGGGGAGACGATATGCTCTTTGTGCGGTGAGGGAAAGACGGAAGCATCTGCTATCTGCCTGCCTCTCTACGCGTGATTTGCGAGACAAGTGGGTTAAGAACGTAACAGGGAGGGAAATAATGGAAGTGATAGAAGATAGAAGAGGAATCATAAGTGAGAGAGTGCAACGAGTGGGGAGATATTTGTGGGAAGTGAGAGAACGACGAGGAAAGGCGATAGCGGATTCCGATAAGAGCGATGAAACCGCACAAAGTAACCTTAGCTTATAATACATGGACTGTGTAACCAGCACTGTGCTATATACGTATGGTGTGTGTGTGTGTGTGTGTGTATGTGTGTTTGTTTTTGTATCATATTTTCAAACATTTGTCAAAAGAATAACCAATGTGAATCAACCTGTAGTGCGTACAGCCAACGGCTCGCACATAGATGATCAAATATGATAGGGCCTCCCCGACAGTGGTTGCGTCGTCGCCTTGTAATCAAGGGGTCCCGGGTTCGACACCCGGCGGAGGCACAAGTGGTTCGATCCCACTTTGCACTGTAGGTCCAGTCCCGATTAGCCTTAATGTGCATAAAGTGAACTTTAAACACCAACTCAACCCTATGTATGATGACGCGGCGTAACCACAGCTCCAACTTCGATCTGAGCAAACCTTCTCTTCTCTTCTTCCAGGTATACATCATCGAGTTTCCGATCGTCATCGTCGCCTCCGTGTTGATGACCCTCCTCTTTGACCTTCCTATGCAAGACGTCAAGAGCATAATACTCGATGGTAAGCATCACGCGAAGAGGTTATCTAATAGACCACGTGACTCCTAGAACAGTTTTCCTATTTAGATATTCGGGTTGTTAACCTCCAGCGGTGACTTCGCAAGTTTAGCCTGTGACTAAGTGAGACGTCCATCTCAGTGCCAATAACTCAAGATCGTATAATGGGGAATCCATCTTCACAGGGAGGGTAAGGGGAGGCACTTGCTCCCCATGGAGTAAGGAGAGATTGTTTGTTTTCCTTCCTTCCCTTGACACCTTTTGTTTTTCTGTCCTTGTATCTTTATGCTAGGTTTGCGCCTTTGTTCCTCTCTCTTTAATATGTGTACAGTAGAGTCTCGCTTATCTGACATAAACGGGCTTCTTAAACCCAAAGGTTCATGGCTGCATCAACACAGGCCTTCCATCTGTCCCTATCGTGAGCAAGATCTATATACTCTTTTCCATCCCTACCGATTTCCTTTAGGTCCATCTCAACGTTATCCCTCCATCTTCGTCTTGGCCTTCCTACAGGTCTCTTACCATCAGGTTTCCCAACAAGAATCCTGTAAACTCCTCTTTCCTCTCCCATTCGTGCCACATGGCCTGCCCACCTAAGTCTTCTTGATTTAATTATTCTAATAATACCTGGACATGAGTACAAATTATGTAGTTCTAAATTATGTAACCTTCTCCACTCACCTGTCTCCTCATCCCTTTTAGGTCCAAATATTTTCCTAAGGATCTTATTTTCAAATACTCTCAATTTATGTTCCTCTTTCAATGTAAGGGACCAAGTTTCGCATCCATATAATACTACAGGCAAAATTACTGTTTTGTTTCTTAGATATTATACGAGAAGACAAAAGTTTATGAAGAGAGAAGTATCATGCATTTCCTGAATTAAGCCTACTCTTTATTTCGTCAAACTAATGTTATAATTTTACACATTACGAACCTGGTACAGTAATCATGTTTTACAACAATACAGAAAAAATAACTGGAAAAATGAACATACAGTTACAGAATTGTTTAAAGTTAAACACAGTACCTACGTCAAAAGTTCAGTCCTGTGATGATTGAAAGAAATTACTCCGTTGGTATGTCGGATAATACGGAATGTCGGATAAGCGAAGGTCAGATAAACGAGACTCTACTGTATTTCTTCTCGGCTACTTAATTTCTTCTTGATTATTTCTTTTACTGCATTTTATCTTCCATTCTATATCCACGTTTTCTTGTTTTACTATATCTCTCGCTTTCTTATTTCCCCCCCCTCTCTCTCTCTCTTTCTCTGTGTCTCGTACCTAGTACCTATAATTCCTCTTTCCTTCTCTCTCTCTCTCTCTCTCTCTCTCTCTCTCTCTCGCTTTTTATCCCCTCTCTCTCTCTTCTTTATTCATTTCATCTCTCTCGTATCTTTATCTCCTCTCTCTCTCTCTCTCTCTGTCTCTCTCTCTCTCTCTCTCTCTCTCAGCCACCTTTCTTTGTCTTTCTTTTCCCCAACCTATCCTTATTTCCTTTCCTGTCTCCTAATCAGTTGGTTTATTTAGTATTTACCTTTCCTCTCACACTTGCTTCCTTATTTCTGTATGTCATTTAGAAGCGGCGACAGTCGATTAAAAAATATAAGTCGTTTTCGAAATAGAGTAAGTCGGTAACAAGTACAGTCATGGATACATCTGGGTTGTAGCGAACAAATTGGCTTTCAGTGAAATTGTTACGAGCCAGAAGTGTCTGTGACTGTACATGTATGTTCCAGATACATGAGAGAACAAATGCTGCAAATTTGGTCAAAATGGGAAGACGTCTTGGCAGGCTAGGTTACGTTAGGTTAGGTGGAATACAACACACACACACACGTAGATATCTCACTTCGTGTACTAACATGTATTTCCTATTTACAGCAGGCAGATCGAGAGCAGGCGCCATGGAGAAGCGACAGTGAACCAGTTAATAACTAATTGTACGTCAATTAGAGCACAAAAGTTCTTATTCGTAGAGCTGCAATGGATTGCAGCATCACTTGGCAATTTTGGCCAATCAAAGGAGGTAGGAATATTTATTTAGGCCTAATCACACGGTTGCCTCTCTACAACGAAACTTTCCCTACACTGAGTATTATGGGAACATTTCTCACGGTCATACGAAGTACTGTGTGTCTATTTTCTTAAGAAATTTGTTGATGCACCTTGATATTAAAAAGTTACATATTTTGCAGAAATGAATCACGTTGTCACAAAATAGCGAGTTTAGAAATAAAAGGATTTCAGTTTGTTTTATATGTTAACACTCTTGTAAGTATAAGATACAAGTGTGAACTGCGAATTTCTACTATGTAAACAGACTGAAAGGAATGTAATTTAATATCAATAAAATGTTGATCCAAATGTTTACAACACGAAAACTTAGGTACTTGTATAATCAACTTGCAAATAGTTCGTTCTTGATCATGTTGTTAATATCAATTACTGACAGAACGATTCCGTGCTCGTAGCGAACACGTGCTCTTAGCGAACACCGGAAGGAAAGGATTTGCAGGTGCGTGCTGTTAGCGAACATACAAACTTGCTCTGTCTTGTTTGTCCTTGAAAGTGGCCAACATGCAAGTGTTGCCAGTGATACCTTATAATCATTTTGTGTTTGAAATTACCTAAATAAAGGATCCTCAACAATTTAGGTTAACAACATGAAAGTTTTTGTTATAATATTGATATATTTCATCTTCCTTAAAATCAAATTTTACATAGGAAATATAAATGTTATTCAACCTAGGTTACTTTTCGTACAAAATACAACATCCTAAGACATTTGTAAATGTTATTATTAATTTTCAGTTGTTCCAAAGCTCTTTTACCCGGGTGTCGATTTTCACGTAAGTCGTCTTCCTTTTACCGCTAGAGACTCTAAGTTCTCCCTGCCTAATTTGGAACATGGCATGTACCGCTTCCTCTTTTAGTTTTATTATTAAATGGAATATATTCGGACAAACACAAATTCCCGTACTTCGTTTTAATGAATTCTATTTCACTCATCTTGCTGGTTTCACAGTCGATTGAAGAATGATCAGGGGTGAGGCAAAGGGTCTGACTTATCGCACAACACTTGAGCAACCTAGTGTTCTGACGTCACGGAAGAAAGCTTTTTAATTTTAGGCTAAAGGCCTACGTTGTTAGGTTAGGCTAGCTAAGTTTAGTTCTCTTAGCCTAAATAATAATTTTTCATTGTATTTATGCTAATGGAACCTAACCTAACAGGCCTAACCTAACCTCGTAGGCATTCCTCGTCTGACGTCAGAACACAAGGTAGCAAAACTGTTGTGCGACAAGGAAGACCCGAGTCAGGTCAGGTCAAGAGGCACCAGCCAATGAGGTGTTTCTCCACGCAAGTTGGTTTATCACTAGCAACACTTGCATGTTGGCCAATTTCAAGGACAAAAAAGACATGACAAGTTTGCGTGTTCGCTAACAGCACGCACCTGCAAATCCTTCCGTAACTGTGTTCGCAAACAGCACGCCACCACACAGACAGAACAGTTTTCGATATATATGAATTAGAAATGTCTTATTGTGCTGTTCAGTTATTGTGAAAGTGTATGTTTAAAATTTTACGTATATGCATTAGCTAAGACAAATGTGTTAAATAGTTAATGATGTTTGTACGGTTGTTAGATACTTATTTATAATACTGTATTTATTTATGCATATTTCTCTTATTATTTACTACAATTCTGTATTATTTCTTTATATAATTCTAATCTCTATAATTCGTTCTGTGTATGGCACTTCTGCTGTAGTAGGAAAGGGGCACTGCGCCCTAAAAAAAAGTATGAGAAAGATTACTGAAACAATTTCCAAACCCGTGGTATTTCTAGTGTGACAACTCACAACTAAAACTAACTCTCTTCCTGCTTCATTAAAACTTCCGAAATACTACCTATGTCTACACTTTTTTTATGTAGGAGCATGGTCAGAAATTTTGTAGAAGGGAGTTATGTCTCCTACTTTTTAGCAGTCAGAGTTCTAACTTTGCCATTTTTGCTGCAATTCGAGTTATTTTTAAGGAAAGCTAAGCCAAAGCAGGTTGTTTCTTTCCCCACTAACCCCTCTGTGTACGCTACTACTGTTATAGTAATAAGGACTAACTTGCAGAGCAGATCATTAATGCAATCAACTTCAAACTAAAGAAGTGCTTTTTACGGATGGGCTAATAAAATAACCATTGTCTTGAATATTATCGCTTTGAATCTTCTGTATTTTAATTTCGAAAGCCTGTATTAGACCTAACTAACTAACTCTCTAGCCTTGTTAAACCCGAAGGTTTGTGGCTGCAGCAACACAAGCCTTCCATCTGTCCCTATCCTGGGCAAGATCAATCCAATTTTTTCCATTCTTTCCGATTTCCTTTAAGCCCATCTCAACGTTATGGTCTTATCTTTGTCTTGCCATTCCTACAGGTCTCTTACCATCAGGTTTCCCAACAAGAATCCTGTAAATTCATCTTTCCTGTCCCATTTGTGTCACATGGCCTGTCCATCTAAGTCTTCTTGATTCTGTATTAAACCTTCCCAATATATTTTGTTTAGATGTACGTTCAATGCCAAATGTGAACCAGAGCTTGGAAATTGTAAATAATATTAACATGACAAACGTTCAACATTGAAACGGTCTCAATAGCAACTCTCAGAATATACTGCCTCCTCCTCTAGATGTCTAAACTTATATGAACGTTAATAAAATCCTACCATTACATAACGTAAGTTGTAAGCATAGGTGCATGAACGTTCTTGATGGGAAGGATACAACTAATGAAAACAAAGGTGAATGAAATCACGAATTATAAAATGGAGGAAATTAATAATATTGTCATACAAGGTTCAGCAAAGTTATACCTGGCCCCCACAAGTCAACTTCGCCGCGGCTCTGCTTATAGTTGAGATGAGACGACACATATTTTAAAATCATAACTACAATTAGCGAATACAAGCTGAGTGCAAGACAGCTAAAAACAAAAATGTTTGTCACCCTGAGAGAAATAGTAAATCCGTTACAACGACTAAATGTACTTTACAATTCTCGTTAAATATTTCGGTTTCTCCTAGTCTTAAAGTATTTCCTCACTCAGATCCGTAGCTAGAATTTGAAATCATCGTTTATCAACAGCGGCCATCTAAAGGCGAAAAAGTGAAACGGTAGATTAATTTCTCAGTATATTACAATGAATTATACAAAATGTTTAATCCTGCTAAGGAAGTAAAATTAATTACCAACTATACACTTTAAATTAGATATTTGTAGGATATCAAGGGGGCTTCAGCCCCCGAGCCCTTGCCCTGACTACGTGCCTGCCCTCACTCTACACTCTACACAGTAGAACACTTCCTGCGTTAAAAGAACTCTGGTAGACTTATGTTTACTGTAAAGATGATATTCAATATTGTTATTTTGTGTTTCTGAATCAAATTCTCTGTGCTATTTATTGCATTTAGTTACAATGATACTGTAAATAATTGTGATTCACTTGTAAGTATGGAATATATATATTTGTAAATATTGTATATATACTGTAAATACATACATCTTTGAAATAAAATTTAAAATGTATTTTTATTGTTACTTAGTCATATCATCCTTATGTTCGGCCCTACTTTTTATAAAAATGATTTACGATGCTTGAAAAGATGTAAAAATGTAGCCCTAACTAGTTAATCATTTTTTTTTAGCTATTGAGCACATTTGTTTATAATTTAAATCAGGTTCAGTCCCAATTAACCTATCTCTGCTTAAAGTGAACTTCGCTCGTTATGTCCAAGAACTTGTTGCTAACACCATTTAACTAATCCTCTACTTTAGTGAATATATTTAACCAGTTATCGTAATTAATAACATATTTAACCTCGGTTCTAAACAACGACGAACTTGGCACCATCTTGTGACAGAGATTAGAAACAGTGCATAGACCTCTGCAAAAGTGGAACAAATGACAACATTGATCTCAAAATTCCTGGTTCATCGCACTCCATTTGTAAACGACCACAAAAAGACCTCGGAAGCGTTCCGTTGACATGTTAATATCGGTTAATAACGAGAAATAACACTAACCTCTGACCTTGAAGAGGAAGATAAGCGGACGATTGTGTTCTGAGGGCAGTGGCCGGACGATTGGGAGGCATTTGACGCTCAGTCGGCTTGTCAACAAGTTCTGGAAGATGTGGGGTATGAAATGGCTGTGCTTCGTGTTCGGTCTGCTCACCATCATGGTGCAGGCGGTGAATTTCAAGGGTGGGGACGCCTCGCAGAACGTGAACGGTACCGAAAGTGCAAAAGTTGAAGCCAAGTTGCCGGAAAGGGTTGAAGTGAAGGAGTTAAGTGTCGATCTGCAAGATGAAGTGCTTCGTTTCTGGTCAGCGGTTGGGTTCACCATGCACTCGGCTCTTTTCACGCAGACTCCAAAGATGGACAATTTGCTGTGCCGAAATCACAGCCGCCAGTTCTTGGCGGATCTGAGGAACTTCAAGTTATGGGCGACTAAAAGTAAGTGTGTTTTCATCCGCAGAGGTTCTGGCTAGCTGATGACATAGTGGTAACGTCGTTGCCTTGTAATCAAGGGGTCCGGGGTTCGATACCTGGTGGAGGCACATTGCACCGTTCGGTTGAATTGTTTTGTTTTAAGTCCATTTAATGCACAGGTAGGTTAATCGGGACTGGGCCTGCAGTTCAAAGTAGGATCCGAACCATGTGCTCCCACCGGGTATCGCCTTGATTACAAGGCGACGACGTCACGCACCGTGGTTCGGATTCCACTTTAAACTGTAGGTCCAGTCCTGATTAGCCTATCTGTGCATAAAGTGGACTTAAAACATCAATTCAAACTCAAGCTTCTGACTGGCACGTGGTAGGCCATTTATTTCGATTGACTGAAATAAAACTTTTGTGTTTGCCAGCACTTTTGTATGCACCCGTTGCATTATAAGGTGTCCAGCACCTTCCAGTAGCGAAACGCTACTTGTCTGCGAAGTAGAACATGCCTTAACTATATCCTCGGAATTTGTGAAGCAAGGCCGCGCATAGCGGAAGAGAAGGGGGTGGAGGATCGAGTTGGCAGAGCGAAGGAGTACACGCTGCTGCAAAGGCTGGTAACAGAAGTCGCTTTTTCCCCTTCACTCAATCCCATTCCATCTCACATGTTATTGGTGGAGTGCCAAGGATTTTCGAAAGGATGGGTTGAGGGAGGGGGTACGTGTACTTTTTTTTTAGTAGTCAACCCTGAGTTTGCTTTCTTTTCCTTCCTTTACCGCCCCTTGGCGGATCGTATAAACGCCAGAGTCTCGTTGACCTGCAAGACAGCAGTTTACTACGCATGACAGTTCATGCGGCCGGTTATGGAGCAACTCATCTCACCCAGACTCTAACCAATGGCTACTTTGGGTAACCCTGGAAAGGGGTTAAGGCGACTGGAGCGTGGTGCTGACACATTCACCTCCACTACGGCCGATATCGAAAATGTGTTGGGTCTTGCCTCCAAACCCCCCCCCCCAACCCCTTCCCCTATGCGCCTTCATAACACGGTGGATAACTTCACCAGCATTTAATTCTTTCATAACGTAAAAGTTCCCCAACAGTGTAACGGGTCTTGTAATCAAGGGGTTCTGGTTTCGAAGGTACATTGCACATTGGATCCCATTTTAAACTGTAGTACCAGTCACTATTAGCCTCTGAGCACACACTTGACTTAAAACCATGGGCGCCAACTTTCTGAACTCCAAATGCCTGAAAGAGGAGGCATGTTCTTTTCATGGGGACATGCTTATTTGAGTTTACGTTCTTTTGTTTTAGGTCCATTTTATGCACAGAGAAACTAATCGGGACTGAGTCGAACCACTATGTGCATCTACAGGGTACATGTTTGTGGTACACGCAATCTCTCTACACTGCGTCACATACCTGCTTGGAATTTTCAGAACCAGCTTATTGTAGTAATCGTGCACTTTGGTGAAAATTGATTGATTCGGGTTATTTTACTTCGCTTTTCTGCCACTTTTGGTTAATTGCGAAGATGATGATGATGAGTAATGATATGATGAAATCAATGAAGGGATGCTCGCAAATGCACCCATGCCCAGGTCGGGATTCGAACCCTGGACTCCTTTCGTCAAAATTACCAAATTTAGTAGGTGAAAAAACTTAATCAAAGTGTTTTTTTTTTTTTTTATTATTGAAAGAAATCAGTTTTTCTGTGTATGATGAGTAATATATCAGTAGAACGTAACAAAGCAAATAACTCATAGTTTGGGATCACCTCGACAACCAAGCGCGTTGAGTCTTATGTTCGAGTCCTGGAATGAGCATTGCTATGTAAATACCCTTCCACAATTTAATCTAATTCACGTTCATCAGCGCGGTTTAATCGAAATAGGCATAAAAGCGGCGTAAAATAAGGAACAAACAACATAACTGGGGAAAGTTTTACTGTTCTGCAAAGTTGTTTCTGTGACTATTCCCTATTCAACCGTTCCCATGTAAAGTTCAAATCACAAACCCTGACACCTTCTGTAAACAAAACCACCTGCATGCAGAAAGCATTGCAAACTCATAGAAGTAAAATAATCCACAAAAAAATCCAGCGTTGTTACAGGATTCATTACGTAAGGTAAAACAATGGCAAATTTGTAGTATGGGATACGCTGCTGCAAATGACGTCTCACTTTAAACCAAATGCTCTTTCTTTTTTTACTTATTGCTTCACCTTTATGGTTAACTCTTTGCAGCAGTAATCATTTCCCAAGGTAACTTCATTTCCCATAAATTTGGCTTCTTTCTTGCATGCGAATTGAATATATTTTACTTGCATTTTTTTAGACAAAATGATATAACATGGTAATGTATATTTCTAAGGATGATATAGATAGGAGTGTATTTGAAATTTTTTTGTAGATTTTATGTAAATTGTATCTTATGTAAATAAAATATATAATGGGCATAAACAGCCATATGCATTGCTGTAAGTCCAATAAATATATTGATGATGATGATGAAAACAAGACAAAGAAAGTTCGTAAATTTATTGCTGTTGGAAACTTTGACAAGCATCCTAATAACGATTTGTTCCGCCAAATATAGTGCACTTCGTAAAATAACTTGGTGACATGGCAAGGCAAGATAAGTGTGAACATTTTGTAGTAATATGCATTGTAACTTTCAATGAGCTTAGAGATTTGTGTACATAATGATAATTTATAACATTGGTTATTTCCTAAAAATAATCATGTGAACAGCAGGGAAGTAGTGCAACTTAGTAATATTGCCTGACTTAGCCTTAGAAAAATAACATGCCGAGTTCTATGCGTGCGGGAAGGTCTCCGTGTTCTCCGAGCTTGTTTTCAAAACACCAGCAAGGACAGCTTTTGAAAAGGGGTGAGAAACAGATTCTACTCAATATTTATGTAACGTTCTGTCAGTGGTATCCTGAGAAACCAGTAAATGAAGTGGTTAAGTTGGTATCCCAGTGCAGTGGTGTGTCAGTGTCTGCAGTTTTAAGGGTTATGAAAGAGAGAATGACCGGGAGAGTAACAATGTATGCGGCTGCATATTCGTCTGATGTTTTGAGAGCGGGTTCTCACATTCAGAGGCTCTTATATAAAATGGATAGGTGCGGCGAACTATGAATGTAACAGCAGATGATTGCGGTCATGGATCAGCTGACGCGGAGTGATACATCGAATCGGTGAGACCGTTTGTTTACAGAAGGTCTCAGGGTTGGTGATTTAGACTTAGATCACTTGGTATGAGGTAGGATATGGATGGACTGACTTACTTCCGCTGTTTCACGAAGGTCACGTCTACCTGCTAGTAGTTACAAGAGATCACGCTAGAGGACACTACCGAGCGCTAGTGAACAGAGACATCTGAGGCAAAAGTATGAACTACGTGTGGGTTCTAATTATCGTAGCCGATCTGTTCGTAGAGCCCTTACTAACAGCACGTATTTAAAGGTGTGGCCGCGGTGGCTCAGTCAGAGTTCCGTGGAAGCCTTCAGAGAGAGCGGACGCGGAAACTAGTTGCTCCGTGAAGGTCAGTGAAAAGTTGCCTTCAGGAAACAACGAGCGGGAGTGCCGTGTGCGTGTTGCTTGTGGTGTTTGGTGCAGTTGGCTGGCGAGTAAGTAGAATTGGAAAAGTACTTTAGAATAGTAAAAAGATGAATATTATTAGACAAAATACCATCCAGATACGTTTTCCGTTCGGGGCACCGAGGCCGTCGGCGAGAGAAATTCATGACTTTATACATGGACAATTTCAACTACACGTAGATGAGATCTTGGGAATACAAATACCTACGCATTTTCGATGTGTTTTCGTAAAATGTATCAGAGAAGTTATAATGACGCGAATATTAGAGAAATGTGGTCCGGAAACAAACTTTTGTTACGATAATGGTGAAACTGTAAAAGTGCTTTTGAGTGATGCGGGGAGGGAAAGAAAAGCGGTAAGAGTGTTGAACTTACCACTAGAACTAGATGATGACTGTGTAAAAGAAAAAATGACGGAATTTGGGAAGGTGGAATGTATAGACAAAGAAACGTGGTCTGAAAACTTTAAATATCAAGTTTACAACGGGGTGAGAATAGTAAAAATGGAACTGAAAAAACCGATTCCGTCGTTCATTACAGTAAAATCTCATCAATGCCATGTGATATACGACGGACAGCCGAGAACGTGCAGGGTGTGTGGAAAAGAAGGACACGATAGCTGGCAATGTGATAGTCGTCAGATAACAACGCTTCGTGTGAATAAAAACCGAGAGAGAAATTATAGCGATATAGTAGTGGAAAGGGGGAGTTCCTCGAACGTGAAAAATCAGTTCCAACCAGATAATAATCAAAACAGGTCGGAAGGTTTACAAAATGTGATAAAAGAACAAATGAAAGATAAGGGGATAAAGAATGTGCCAAGTGACACCCGCCCGGTGGAAATATTCCCACCGGTAAATACGGAGACCACAAAGGAAGAACACAACCAGAAAAGCTTATCGATGGACACAAAACAACCGGGAACTTCCCACCTAGACAAACAAGAGGAAAAAGGAAGTGAAGAAATGCAGGATGACCAGATGCAGGACGAAGGAAACTCAGTTGATCTTCCTCCCATCCCAGCTGCAAAGGACAACGTCCCAAAAGAGGAGGACAAGGGACCATCGAAAGACTGTGAGCTGGAAAGTGAATTGAATACAGAAGAAGAAAGTGACGAAAGTGCCACTTCAGTGTCAAAGTGGAAAAAATCTCAGCAGGTGGGTGCAAAAAAAACGGACGAAAAATACTTCGAAAGGTAGCGAGAACACAGTAGCGAAGAGGAGATCAGTGAGAGAGGTAGGAGGTATGAATAGAGTAATGAACAGAAGAAGTAAACCCTAAAAAGGGAAATTTAATTTGATATTTCATTTGTTGTTTGCATTTTTTTTTCAACGTTATGAGGGACGATCGGAAAGTACTATTAACTGTGTGCTATATTATTCATTTATTAATGGTATATACCACTAGAATATGTACTATTAATATTAATGGAATCTTTTCGCCTGTAAAATGTAAAATGTTAGAAGAATTTGTACGGGTACACTCCATAGACGTATTGTTTTTGCAGGAAGTTTGTATGTGTGACTTTCCATCAATATATGGTTACGAAGCGATAGTTAATACTGGTATCAATGGCCGTGGGACAGCAACACTTGTTAGAAAAGGCCTAACCATTACTAATGTAAAAAAGTTAGTAGATGGGAGAGGCATTAGCTTTCAAAGTAAGAACTATACTTTTGTGAATATTTATGCCCCATCAGGCAATCAAAATAGACAGTTACGTGAACAATTTTATAATCAGGACATTTTATATTTGCTACCGTTAAATGAATCTAAAATAATATTTGGGGGTGATTTTAATCAGGTATTAAATCCCAGCGATTGTTTAGGAGCTTATCAAAAGAGTCCAGCCCTTGCAACATTAATTGAAGAATTGCATTTGAAAGATATTTGGTTACAGAAGAGACAGGATATAATATTTACATATTTTAATAATAAATCTGGATCGAGAATCGATAGGTTATATACAAATACAGATCAAATAAAAAATATAACATCCATAGAAGCATTGCCAGCGCCCTTTACTGATCATATGGCAGTAAAAATGGCAATTAACCTGGAAGAAACAAAACTAGTCAGGGGTCCTTCATATTGGAAGCTAAATATACAGTTATTAGAGCATCCACATATCAATGAAATATTTGCACAAAAATGGGCCGACTGGTGTAAACAACAAAAGTATTACAGTAATCATAATGACTGGTGGGTTCGATATGTAAAACCAAAATTAAAAACATTTTTCTGCTGGTATGGAAAAGAAAATGCAAAAGACAGAAACGGATTGATCAACTTTTATTACCAGTGTTTACACGAGGCATGTCAAGGGAGAGATGTCACCAAAAATTACCAAGCCATACAGCAGTATAAAGCCAAAATCTTAACACTCCAGAGGCAACAAATGGAAGGCATAACAATAAGAACCAATTCCAAGAATTTAATTCAAGATGAAAGAACTTCGATGTATCACTATGTACAGATGCAACAACAACAAAAAACACTCATGATAAACAATCTTGTGGATTCAGGTGGAGAATCGCATGCGAGTCAGCCAGGAATCATGCAAATATTTTATGACTATTATGGGGAGCTTTATCAAACCGGGGAGAGGGAATCAGAAGCAAGAGAGACAATACTGAATTCTTTAACTAATGGTTTGCAAGAAGAGGATAGACAACTTTTAGATACTGAAGTAACAATAGAAGAAGTATATGAAGCGTTACAAACATGCAATCTTAAAGGAGCACCAGGAAAAGATGGTATTGGTTACAAGTTTTATTTGCAGTTTTTTGAGATTATAAAATATGAACTAATCAAAATCATACAAGATGCCTTTAAAAATGGAAAAGTTTTACAAAATGAAGGCATCATCATATTGATACCGAAAAAAACACACGCAAAACAAGTAGACGACTACAGACCAATAACATTACTAAATTGTGACTATAAAATAATGGCAAAGATCTTAGCAAATAGTTTAAAGTTAATTTTACCACGGATACTCAGCGAGAAACAAACATGCATTGGCAAAAAGCATAACATATTCAGTGCAGTTGGAGGGATTCGCGATCTGATATCCTATTATCTGGTGCAGAAACTTGATGCATGTGTGCTTGCTTTTGATTTCAAAAAAGCGTTTGATTTAGTGTCGCATGACTACCTGTTTGAGGTGCTAAAGGCATATAGATTCAGTGATAAATTTATTCATATTTTGAAAGGTTTCTATCAACAGGCAACATCTCGGATAATGGTCAATGGATTCCTGTCGTCCCCAATAAATATAACAAGATCAATTCGGCAAGGATGTCCACTAAGTATGCTCTTGTTTGCTTTAACCCTGGATCCTTTCCTGCAATATACCAGGAAAACTACTCCCGACGAGATACACGACTTTAAGGAAAACCAAGTGTTTGCTTTTGCAGATGATTTATCCGCTTGTATCACCACAAACGAGCAAATGGAAAAAATGATGGCAGCGATACATATATACTGCCGTGCTAGTGGGGCCAAAATAAATATGGAAAAATCAAAGGTGCTACCCTTCGGCACATGGGATCAAAAATATCCAGATATAGGGATCCCATATGTACAGGAAATTAAAATATTAGGAATAATTTTTCACAGGGACGAGGAACAAATGTTAGAATCCAATTGGCAAAAGATAGCGAGAGACATTCGCATACAATGTTATAAAATGCGAAGCAGACAGTTGAACATGATACAACGAGTGTGGTTTTTGCAAACATATATGTTTAGTAAATTAAACTATACGGCCCAAGTGATCCCAATCAATCAAAAATACCTCAGAATAATGAATTCAGCAATTGGTTGGTTTATGTGGTATGGCCATTTTTTTCGAATACCACTATCCAATCTATGGCAAATGAAACTAAAAGGAGGATTGGAGCTCACAAATATTGAGATCAAATGCAAATCCCTATTCCTGGCAAGATCCTATACACTCTATGGCATCGAAGATTCCATTACATCATTATGGATACAGTTATGGACGGAGGAATTTCCACCCCAAAATCCGCCAGATCTACGGAGATTGAAAAAAGGACCGTTATATCTCCGAAGTTTGATGCAAGAATTCAGTTATGTGGTGCTTCCGCCAAAAGGTGAAGATGTAAAACTCTCTCAATACTTGTATACACTGTTTCACAAACAGTTGCAGATACCAACACACCGCATTGAAAAACATTTTCCCAATAACAGATGGCAAAATATTTGGAAAAATTTAAATAAGAAATTTCTGGATACATCAGTGTATAGTGTTTGGTACAATGTAATACATGATATTATACCAACTAATGAACGCTTACATAATATCAATAGACTAACAACTGATAAATGCAACATATGTGGAGAGATAGACACCATTGAGCATAGAATAGTAACATGTAATGGAGTACAGGAAATTTGGAAATGCCTAACGACATATCTAGGACAAATATGTCGAACATCACCCCAATACTTTCAACCGTCGATGTGTACAAGACCAGATTTCAAATATTTTCCAGAAAAGAAAAACAATGCAGTAATTTGGTTAATAGCTAATACAATATACTATGTATTTTGTAAAAAGTATGAGAGCAATAGCATTTTGTTCACACAGTATTTAAAAAGAACTAGATGGAAAATGTTACAATATCCAAAAATGTATGAGTATTTTGGAAACTACCTCAGTGTTGTTTAGAAAACAATAATTATGTACTTGTGGTGTGAAAGTGTAAACAGGTATTAAATATATGAAGAAATGTATATTTATATTACAGGTACAAATGCATGTTTACGCCAAAAATATTGTATCAGATAGCCAAAATGGGACTCTTACTATAATACTTACTATGTTAAAAATTCTATACAATACTTTAACAGAATTTATGTAAGAAAACAGACATATTTTGTATATATGCTGATAAAATAAAATTTTGTTAAAAAAAAAAAAAAAAAAAGTCGGTAACGCGTCTGACTACCATGCTCAAGGTCCCGGGTTCGATCCCCGGCCGGTTCAAATCCGGGAACTTTTCTAACGGTGGAAGCGGCCCCGGCGCCTACCCAGCGTCGAATAACATGGGTACCTGGGGGAAACCCTGGGGGGTAAAGGCGGTCAGGGGCGTGATGCTGATCACATCACCCCCACTCACGACCGGATCAAGAAAGTGTGGGGCGTTACCCCCACACCCCCTATACGCCTTCATGGCGTGGTGCTATGCACAGGGGAACACTTTACCTTTTTTATTTAAAGGGGGTTCAGGGGGGTCCTGCATCCCCGAAAGACTTGCCAAGCAAATAAGTTAAATAATCAAATAATACTCTTAGTGCCTGTTGAATAATCGAGGGTTATTTATTTCCACCGAAATTTAGGTATTGGGATGTCTTTGGATTGACAGTTCCAAAGATTTATGCACACTACGGTTTACAATAAAATGCATAAAATATTAATCAGGAACTTTACTTTTCATCAACTGGGCATAACATCCTTTCTTGTTATTCAATAAATACGTAGATTTTCAAAGGAAAAAAAATACGTAAATTTCTTTGGAGTCGTTTTTACACAAATTTTGGCGATAATGGGTATGTGCTGTTATATATTTCTGCTGTTATATCGTATTTTTACTTGTTCATGCAAAGATATATTTGTAGATACGTGCCTGGCCTTATCGTTAATAAATATCGTTGCCAGCGCCTGAAGTGGAAAATGTTAGCTGGGGAAATGTTTGGTCGCTCTTTGAGTTAGATGGGGGATCCTCCTATGGTTTAACATGCTGATAATGAGACAGAGAATTTTGCGAAAATTTTGCTAGTTGGGGGATATCATGCACCTGCATCCCCCTTTACTTCGAGCACTGGCATTAGCATTTTAATAATTTTTAATGTCATGTAAAGGATTTAAATTGTAATGTTATCTATTTTATCAATATGGTTACATAAATTAATTATTTTTATCATATAATTGATTAGCATGTGCATGCCTATTATCCTCTACAATTAACTTCATTTTTATCTTGGAATAATGAAAATTAAAATGTTGGTATGCCACCCTCTTCCTTCGGGTTCATAAAGTGTCACTAAGAGTGTCTATAAATTCATTAATAAAAGACGGCGCTATTTTCCGGAAACACAAGGTAATGATCAACTTTCTTCATAACTTTGACAATACAAGGAGTGTTCACACATTTATACTTAGTCATATATAAGTTATATTGAATTGAATTGAAGTTAAAATTTTGGGTGCCTCAGCACTAAGACTATTTTGCACCCGTTACATTATACGGGGTCCAGCCCCTTATCGTTACACATAACAACTCTAACGTTACAGAACTAAAATCATAAAATATTAAAATCTTCTGACTTTCGTTAAAATCTGAGGCTGTAAAGGCTCAGCACAAATAAGGACAAAACACAGGACAACACAAACAAAATTATACTGGCCATGGGGCCAGTCGCCAGAGCCTCGTTAGTCTTCAGTCCAGGGTGTACTACGTGGAAGTGAGGTTGACTATTGGGTGCACTACGTGGAAGGAGCACTCCTTACACCCCATATATAAGTTATATGAGAAGGTTCCTGGGGTAGAGGTGTTTTTAGACATTGTAAAAAATATGGTAACACAATTAACCCTTGTTTCTATGTTCCAACAAATAATTGAATTTGTTTCTTAGTCTGAACAAGGCATTGGTGAAGGATCGTGTACAGCGTTTCTTTACGTAAATGAAACTGCCCTGGTCAGTTAATTTATAGTGCTTATTGTATACTAATATAATAAACATAATTTGACACAATTTAGCAAAGCTTCAGCTTTATCTGTTCCAAAAAAAAATTTCTTAAAACGTCCTTCACATAGACAGTATCTTGAAAATGACCATAAATTGATGTCTATCTTAATATACAATTTTATAAAATTTAATAAGCAGGGGGCTGCGTATGAAGAACGTATAACATGCACACACATGATCAACTTTGTAAACCCCCAAATCAGGAACTTTCTTGCTCCAATGTCTACCGTGGTATAATCTGTATCCAAGCTAAGTGTAATACATGAATAAATAATATTTGAGCCCTTTATAGTATTTATTAGCCTGCGCTGAACTTTCAATTAAGGTAGCTTTATTATCTTTTCTTGGATAAAAATGGATAAAAAAAACATTTTCCTGCTCCCACAAAAATAGGCAATAATTAGGCTGGAGAGTTCAATGAACTAACCGATCTCTAACTACGCAATGGTAATGATCAGGCTGGAAAGTTCATACGAAGTAACCGATTGCGATTAATACTTATCTTTTCTTACTTACACGTGTGCTAGAGTCCAGCACAGATATTTCTGCCGTGCGATGCGCGACAGAACTAAAGAAGCATCCTCGCTGCAGTGCGCCGATTCACAGCTGTTACGTACAACAAGGAAATTAGAGAATTCAGGTCTATCTAACGTTGAGTTTTAAACGTCATGCATTATACCAGGACTAGGATTAATATGTACTAACAAGTGGTTTTGTATGTAGCTACATAGATATGGACTAAAAATTCGCAAAATATGAACTAACACATACGTAAAATTACCAAAAATGCTGCAAAGAAGACTTCTTCATACGATTCCTTATTTGAGTGATTTCAAACAAAATAAAAATAAAATATTATTTTTCATTGCATTAATGCACTGGTGGCGTTCTAACTGTTCACTCCCAAAACCCGTATACACTGGTACGGAACTGCAACGGCAGATAACAACATGCCAACGTGTTAAACCGCGACAATTGGACCACAACACTCCTCCTCAAGCAGTATTATTATTTCCTCTCTGTGATCGGCGAAAGTCGGTTGACTTTGTTCTACATTTACAAACGATGCCGGCTTCCACAACAATAACAAGTACATATACTGCCACTAGACGATAAGCTGCGCGGCTTTTTCTTTTGCTATGAACTAGGGCTGGCGCTAGTCATTTTGCCTCACTGGGCGGGGTGGTAGATTCCGCTCCATTTCGAACCCCCCCCCCCCCGGCCATTACGCAGCAACGGGAAATTGAAAATCAATATATTCCTAAGTAAAACATCAAAATATAAAATAAATAATGAGACTTCTTATGCTATTTCAATACAATTAAGCGCGAAAGAATATCTCGCTCGACCACAGTTTTCAATAGGCTTATTTTTTTCTTCTCTTCAAATTTTGCCGCCCTGGCCGGTGGCACGGTTCGCCCTCCCCTTACGCCGGCCTTGCTATGAACTTGGTCACCCATCCAAGCATGGCAATTTTAACACAGAAAACAATATGCATCGCATTAAGCAGCAAAATGACAGCCTCCTCTTCCTCCACCTAAATCCCATCTTTCGCAGCAAACGTCGCAAACTCTCTTGACTTCCCGCAAAATGTATGTCCGCCTGTAATTTGACATGCAATTTTTTCAATGTCGGCACTTCATTTTCACGCAGAGCGTAGTCGTATATGCGCCTACGGATAACGTTTTCATCGAAAGCGTCCACTGACGATTTGATCGCTGGTCTTTGTCATTTTTTCCCGGGAGTGTGGAATGATGTGGAGGGGCCTTCTGACATCTCAAGAGATTGTCTTTCGTTCATGATAGCCCTGATTGTTCGTTCAGGAACTCCAGTCGCAGCTGCTGCTCTCTTGCAAAAATACTGTATTGGGATGCTAACACCTTCACTGGCTTCCTCCTTCATGAACTCGTGCACGTTGCTTAGAATTTCCCGAGCTTGGCTATGCAAGGTTTTTGATTTCAACTCTGACAGAACTGGAGGCATTATGGAATTTAACGTTCATTAACAAACACACACTTTCACATACACACACGCAATACAAGCACACAACGTCAAACCGGTAAAATACTTAGTATAAAATAAAAATATGGTGCTTCCAATCCAACAAAACTCACCGTCATTTTACCTGCCTTTCCCCTTCCGTGACAGAAATAGTGCTTCATTATTACAGTTGGCAACACTAGTTACTAGCTAGCCAATGAACATGCACTGCATAAAAGAAGCAAGCACTACGCCGTGCTATATTGCCACATTACCGTCCCTGCCGAATGGTGTGAACCGCGAGCTGGAGCGTTATTCAATTGTTTTCAATGATGTTTGCGCGAGTGTGTCCAGGAATGGAATGACAATATGGCAACAATAGCGAAGGTTTTCGAGCAGGGTAGAACACGTGATACTAACAGAGAGGGAGACGAAACGAAAATTTGTATCTACGCAACGGCAAATTTATGTGTTATACTCTACATAAGGCAAATAACCATCGTTCTGTCTTGAAGAAATAGTACAGATCGGTAATAAATTCGTGTATTTAATAAAATTTATTTGTGTAATAATCTTAGTATATTGACTTTCAGTGTTTGACGCCACAGCAAAATTCCCAGGAGGCATTCTTTCTGGTGCAGTCTATCATTTTGGAGACTTTGATGAATGTTTGCATGTGGAGACATCTGTTGTTGGGCGCTACGCTATCCAAGGCAAATATTGCTTGGCAGATATCAAGATCGAACCATCTAGAGAGACCTATCCATCGTTTCACATTGGCAATGGAACGCATCTCTTCCCTCACAAATATGATCCGCAAGGTTCTACATGGGAGGCTATAAAGGTAAGGAATAGAGTACTGCATCGAGCCCTTTTTGCTCGACGGTCTAATAGTTCTCAATGATAACGCTAGATGGCTTACGGAATGGAGTTTCTTCGCTAGAGCATCCAAACGATCGGTAGGCCTATACGCTCCAAGCCCAGTACTTCACGTGTAACCGTAATTTTTCTGTAACAGTGGGCCTTCAAATATGGATCGTGTGGTGAAAGAAATTTAAATTTAAATTAACATAGTCATCGTCTCTATGTTAAAATGTAATTTAGTCTATCTTACCAATACATAGCAATATATACAATAAATAGATTATTATGGGCTGAAACTACCAGGACGAATTTTTACGCATATATTTGTACGATTATTGTTCCATTGAAATGATATTTGATATTGTATTAAGGTAAACTGCCATAATATCGGATACCAAAATTTATCGGCTCGTGGGTGCTGCCATCTGCAGCAATCCACTGAACTACGTTCGTCGATTGCCGCCAATACTTCATTGTGAGTGGGAACGCTGTTGAGCACATTGCGCGTGCACGATCGACGAAAACAAATTTTCAGTTTCTGAGTTTTTGGAAGCATTTCATGATCAAAGGTTTTCACATTGAAGGTAAGGAGAAACTATAGCTTACTTATATTTCATAGAAAGATGGAATATTAGAGTATGTTGATATGCTAGTCCTATTCGGGTAAATGTCTTTGTTTGATATTAAGGTTATATTTCCCACGAGGTCGCGTTCGGCCTAATATCGGATAGGGAGGCCTGCCAAATATCGGATATCAAATTGGTCTAATTGACATTCCCCAATCCCATATTGCGGCACAAAACATGTCAAGAGTAATCTGACTCAGAAGAATCTGACACTAGTTTGAAAATAAATAATAGGTTGCTTCTATCATGAGATGTAATTTTATTTCAAATATAATGTTAATATATATATATTATATAATGTTAAATTACTATCCGATATTCGGACGGCTTTTTTCGATTCCTCAAATTTGCATTGTTTTTTTATTTTGTACTGTACAACAAATAATTTAACAATAAGGGAGATAAACACATCACAAGGCAAAAGGTAAGGTACCAATAGTTCATATTACCAAAAATTATGCATTTCTGTTAAAAATTTTAGTGGGTTAATTATGTCGAGTTCAAAAAGTATCCGATATTATGTCGGTTTACCTATATTCGAGCGTATCACGCTTGAACGTGGGAGATTTGAGCGGAAGAGGTCCAATGCAGTATTCTAGTAAGGAATATGTGCATGATTATCCCATGCAAAAACGATAGGGAAGTCAGTAAAAATGCCCTCAGCTCTTCGATTTACACAAAAATTATGGGCAATATTAAATAGTCACTGGTGACGAAGTCAGTGCATGTGCTATTGAATAATTTCTCACAAGATAATCTTTATGTACACCTCATCTCCCGCCCTACCACTCTCATCTCACTGAAAGTAGGGCAAGAAAATAGCAAGACAGGTAACAACACTTTCCTCTAGCGACTTACTGATATCTCTTCCTAACACCCGTGTCCAAATCATAATCTGCGACCCGACCATATTACATAGTGTAGACAGGCTGATTCCCGCACACACATATAACATACTTATATTCAAACACAAGAAAATTGTGCAACTATACATCTGATAATATTTTTGTCAATCGTAATAATGTAAAAGGAAAATCTGAATTATAGCTATTCTTACCTTCAAACGGATTCCGGACTGTGACTCAGAATTCACAGAGTAAAAGAAATTCCTTTCATTCGTCTAGATAACCCTTCTTTAAACGATGACTAGTGAAGTTAAATGCACATTGATTTCAATCAGAGACTCTCCGTTTCAATGTTCAAATATAATAATTACACTGTTAAGAAATATTTAACACAAAAATCACAAGGAAGCTGCACAACACACAAGTAATAACTTAAATAGTTATCACGTACATTAAGAAAATATGCATACAATAATGCATCTACCATTCGTCCTTTTTCAAGTTGAACTTTTCGCAGCGTCCCGCATGAACTCGAAAGGTCGTCGTCGTCTTTTTGGTTTGGCACACACCGCCTATTAGCGATTTCCTGCCAGAGGTCCTAGTTGGTAGCAGTTCATTTTTCTCAAAAGACAACTACACTTTATTAGCACTCTTCTTTTGCTGAGACCATGTCTCGAAAGTCTAAACACGTGCGTGTTATGTTATGTGAAAGTTTGTTTACATTTCAAGTCTGTGTTTGTTTACGTTACGATTTTGTGTTTCCGTGCAAAGCTGTACAAGATCCACATGTCGTCAGTCCGTAGTTCGTAAAGGAGAGTCGAAAGGGACATCGGAAATGGGATATCCACACGTTGTAATTGTTTGTAAAAAGTATGGCGATGTTGTTGCCGAAGTGGGCATTGGAGAAACAAATGGGTGAGTGATTGTGAAGGTTCTCCACACTGACAGGAAGTTGCAGGCACGGTATATGAATTGGGGTGTATTACGACGTGACCGGTAAGCATTCGCATGGTAAACACTAATACTGCACGGGGTAATTTCATATTTTGAAACGGACGTTTGCTTGACACTTGTGCATGCCACTTATATCCTTATATTTAGTGGTATGTAGTTGTGAGATGCACCAATCGTCCCATTGTTTTGCTAATTTGATTTTGACCCGTGGGAGAAGGTCAGTGTACGGCAAGCGCATCGGGGTAACTTGTTCTTTCGTTCTCGCGTGTTTAGAACTGGAAAGGAAAAGGATAGTTATCAAACGATATAACAGATTACGTGCCTAGTGGTGACACCTGTCCGGCGGTTTTCAAAGTTTAAGTTCATGTCAAAGGAGCAAGGAAAGTAGGGAAAGGCAGTCCGATAGGGCAGTGTTCCGCAACCTTTTTTTACTCACGGCACTCACCCCAGACGGGCCTAGACTCAACACGGCACACCAAAATGTCTGTCCCCTCAAAATCATATGAATCTTAATATAATTACGAAATATTACGTCGTTATGTAATCAATTATTATTATCATTGTTGTTGTTATTATTATTATTATAAAACATGAATAGACTTATGCATTTATTAAAAATTTATTAACTTTAATTCACTGTAGAAAATACACATTTTTAATACGAATTTTAAAGTAAATAACTCTACTCATACCTTCAATGTGATACGGGTCATTCCACGTCAAATCATCCAGGCCATGTCACCCACCATCTCCGATTTTAATGTAATTCAGTATACTTATAGAACTTTTGATGCTAATTACAAAAATGACAACTTTTTTGAGATTGGTCAAGGGGTTCAGATATTACACGATTTTAAAAATCTCCCTGTACGCCACATGCGGCTCCACTTTGAATGACACGCATTAGGCTATACATTATAGTATCTTCTCTCAGGTTTGCCGTAGAAACTTCAAGTTTGATTTGTTTTGCTCAGGATAGTGTAAGCTTTCATTTAAATAAGGTTTCTGATCAGTGTATCAATAATCATGTATTTTATGTATAGTTTCATGTATTTTTTTAGAAAAATAAATGACTAACTTCAAGAGCGAATTTCGTGCAATGCCCCCCCTTCAATTTCACCCAAATTTTATATACAGGTAGCTGACAGTGGGTACTAATGCTTCATGGAAAAATTGGGATGGGCGGTTCAGAGACAGTGTGATAAAAAAATCATTTGCATTAAAAGTTAATCTTATTAAAAATACTTATGTATGTAGCACAAAGTCTGAAGTACAATATGTTTTGAGGTATAATATTCAAAATTTCTGTTCACTATGTGTGAAGGTAAGCATAGGGTGTAACCTGGTGGGGGCAAAGGGAATCATTTTCCCTATCCAAAATTTATATATTAATTAAAACCTACAAATAATAATTGCAGTGGAACCCCGATTTCAAGTTCCTCGATTTTACATTTCCCTGCATTTTACATTCAATATTGGTGGTCCCAACATAGCAAATTTTCCTCGGTTATATATTTTTTCTCGCATTCTAAGTTTTTTTCAGCTTTGTCCCCTGAATAACCTAAAATCGAAGTTCCACTCTATCTAAGTAAGTTTCAACTGTCTTCAATTTTTTAAAAATATTATAATCATAGTCATTAGCATTCCCAAGCTTAGCAAATTTTCTTCGAGAACTTTCTTCTTTTTGTGCATTTTATCTCAATATGGATTTTTTTATGCTCTTCACGGAGAATTAATAATACACATTTGTGCTGATTGAAGTTTTTCCAAATGGAGCTTTTCTTGCCACATACCAGAGAAAATCTCTTTGTGATGGGGTGGTTGGAACACTTAGAAGACTTGTATAGACATCAACAGTATCAAGTAACAAGTTCAGCAATGAAGTACCAATTCCATAGAAATAGTATTAGAGGCATAAATTTCTTATTAATCACGTAAGGTGAAATGATAACAACCTGCAGTACAATGTGTCAGCGATTGCAAAGTATACAACAGCACCAGGAAGATTAAGTATGCACTGTTTTGAACTTAGGCTACAGGTTATTTGCAGTGTTCGGTAAGTTACTTTTTACAAGTAACCGAGTTTCAGTTACTCATTTAAAAAGTAACTCTGTAAGCTGAGTTACTTTACAGTTACTGTAAAAGAAACTTACAGTTAATGATCATTGATTTGTGTAAAAATTACAAATTGTGTTTCTAGTACATAATTCGTATGTCTTCATAAATCTACATTACTACTGCAAATAAATGATGAAACACAGAATCAACTTTGCTTGAACGATTTTAATTAAGAAATCATTTGAATGCTGACCACGGTATTTTGAATATGGTGTCATTGATTCCACTTGCACCTATTTCTTTCTCCTCCATTCTAAGTTCAACAAAATCCGAAGATCCACTCCTTCAACGATGACTGTTTCCTAGCTCGACAGTCCACCTAAAACACTTAAGTTTTCACATACAAGTAGATATGAATTGAAGTAAAGCGTGGATGATGTTAGCATGCAACAAAGCATAGCTTCCTTGACAGGCCAGCAATTCCAAGAAAATCCTTTTACGTAGCATCCAGAGAAGGTACAGATATATTTTCTTTACAGTTGGGAAAAGAAAATGTGAACGGCACAATTTGTAGTGCATGAAATTTTGGCAATGCACAGTATACAATCGAGTAAGTATTTTTCGGTACTATCTTCATGGGCGTAACTTGGGAACTTGGGAACTATCTTTGGTTGAGAGAATCAAAGTTTTCAGTCCCATAAAAATAGTGTCAAAGATTATTTGCTAAATACATTTGAAAAATCACAATAATTACTCTTTTTTGTTTGTTCCTAAAGTGCCAGGAGGTTCACAAAATATATATAACTTGTAGGTTTTAATTAATATATAAATTTTGGATAGGGAAAATGATTCCCTTTGCCCCCACCAGGTTACGCCTATGCATACCTTCACACATAGTGAACAGAAATTTTGAATGTTATACCTCAAAACATATTGTACTTCAGACTTTGTGCTGATACATAAGCATTTGTAATAAGATTCTCACCGGGACCTTTAGTACATGACCTCTGTTTGACACTTAGTCCGGAGACCGAAGTCCCCTTCCTAGGTGTCGGGCCCAGCTAACGGTTTTGATTCCAGGGTACGTGTGACCGGATCGGTTTTTACCCCCGACGAATAGCCGACTCGTGCATAAAGTGACGTTGAATAGTAATAATAATAATAATCAATAATAATAATAATTGATGTTAGCCAGCAGAAATGCTTTGCTGACTTAACGTTGAACTAAAATATAAATACCACCAGTTATGAGGATTAGTATACTATTTGTATGAACACAAATCATAGCCAAATCATAAATAACAAAAATGTATATTATATAACACACAAAAATAATACCTTTTACAAAACCCCTCGCTATCATTCAGCATTCACACACTCATTCAACTTCAGGGGAACAATTACATTAAGATAAGTACATTGGCCCTTTTTTAGACACCATGCGATATTTAGTTTTTCTTATGAATATTAAACTGCGCCCGAAGACGTTAATTTGCTTAGAATTAAAGATACTAAACTTTCATCTGCGCGTGCTCGTTACATTCTGCCAACGGGCATGACACGTAAACTTTTTATTCTTGCAATTTATTTAGACATTTAAATAATTATTGTAGAATTATCACTAATGCGCCTTGGAACTTCAATAACATTAGGCTTAGATATCAACTGCAAGGCACACATGTTTACAGAATAAAAATTAAGACTCTGATGTATGAATACATTAAAAATAGCACGAAGTTAACTTACTTCCTCACCTAGCAAACTTGAGAGGTGATCTATGCAAGAGATACACGGTTTATGCTGTTTTTAATCAAATATTTTACCGAGTAAAGCATATAAGGTGACATAAATAAAAATTATTACTCAACAGTTCGGCGCAGAGCGTGGAAAAACAACAGTATGCTGTGAATATATCTTCCGAATTAGCAATTGTCGTGAAATTTAGATGATGCTGGCGAGAAATAATTATAATCAATACCTTCGCGACTTTTAATTTTAAGTACTGGTATCTTTTCTTCCGACGGCCGATCTTTGGAGGCTTGGGTAGATGATCACTCACACATATAGAAAATTAACAGTAGTATACTATACCATCTCGGCGTTCTAGACGTTTCAGCGACGTTTACCGTAGTCCTCGAAACGGCGGCGGGACGTCAATCCGCGGTCCTTTTTGCGACACTAACACTTCCCCACGCTACTTCTTTGTAGCGGCACTTCGCAATCTTCTGGGACACACCTTCCTTTTACGCTTCGGCATCACGGCGATCATCTTGTCGGCCTCGTAATGGAGCGATTAATTGATTCGCATCGTCTCTCTCTCTCTCTTTCTGGGGGGACGGCGAAAAAACGGGCGAAGTTCCTTTACCGGGGGTACTCGTGGATTCTCGCTGCTAATCTCACGCGGGACGTCGGCGTCGTCTCAAGACGCAGTAGGTGTCGCTTCATTATCTCAATCTTCTCTTCTGGACGGTAGATCTAAGTGTGGGCAGGTGTCGCTTCATCTTCCAATTTCTCTCTCTCTCTCTCTCTCCGTAGAATTCTCGTCGGGCGTCGGTGTCGGCGTCGAAGTACTCTAGGAATGCTGTTTCGACTGGCGGCTTTCGGCGGTATCATTTCATGGCTTCTGATCGGGCTGTGGGCGTCATTTGTGGCGATGCGGCGTTTTAGTGGTGTGGCGTCGCGACGCTGAGCGATGATCTGCTGCGTTGTCGGCTTCATGCAGGCTAGGAAGACCCAAGGCCCTCCTTCTCTCGTGATTAGCCCGCCATTGTGGTATTAATGTTCCTCGTCACAAAACGAATAACCCGAATCCAGTGCACAGGTCACAAATTAACACTGCGTATTCGTACAACTAGTCACTGTCCTTCACTCACGCAGGATAAAATACACGGCGCGGTAGAAAAAAGACAAAGTCCCGAATCTTTACTCCGACTGTCGAGAGGTGTTGTCGGTTCGAAAACTGGCGGTAGACTGTACTTGTTTGTTCGTTCTGCCACTATATAAAGACAGCTTGAAACTTCGAATACAACGGACTGACTTTTAGGCGCGGAAATCTGAAGTTACGACGTTGGTGGTCAAGCGTCCCTCTTTGCTTGATCCAGCTTCTTCAAGCACACGTGTTGCGTTAGAATGGGGTGAAAATAATAGTTCTACCCTCATCCGGTACGTAACATGTTCCTCCAGTAATTGGCCTCCCACGTTGACTTTCCTGTCGCCAAATGCACAAAAGTCGCTCAAAAACAGTGAAAGATTTATCACAGCACATTGTTGGTTCCGAGCTCGTACGACCGAAAGGGGGAAAAGTTGACAAAAGCAGAAAAACACAAAAGGTTCCGAAACGTGGTGTTTTTCTACCGAAGCTTCAAGCGGATACGAAGTCACAGAAAAATATAAAATAACGAAAACCTAGGATAAAAAAAAGTAGGTGACAAAAACTGATTGTCATAAGATTAACTTTTAACGCATTTTTTTTATTACCCTGTCTCTGAACCGCCCATCCCAATTTTTCCATAAAGCATTAGTACCCATTGTCAGCTACCTGTATATAAAATTTGGGTGAAATTGAAGGGGGGTATTGCACGAAATTCGCTCTTGAAGTTAGTCATTTATTTTTCTAAAAAAATACATGAAACTATACATAAAATACATGATTATTGATACACGGATCAGAAACCTCATTTAAATGAAAGCTTACACTATCTTGAGCAAAAGAAATCAAACTTGAAGTTTCTACGGCAAACCTGAGAGAAGATACTATAATGTATAGCCTAATGCGTGTCATTCAAAGTGGAGCCGCATGTGGCGTACAGGGAGATTTTTAAAATCGCGTAATATCTGAACCCCTTGACCAATCTCAAAAAAGTTGTCATTTTTGTAATCAGCATGAAAAGTTCCATAAGTATACTGAATTTCATCAAAATCGGAGATGGTGGGTGACATTTTCACAAAATTCTGGATGATTTGACATGGAATGACCCATACTTGAGCCTGCTTAGCTGCACACAGACGGCTGATTCGTGGCGGAATCGTTGACAAAGCAAGCCTCATTTCTTCATCGATGGATTTGAGTCTCTCTCTCTTTGATGTTTTAATTGCAGTCAACGTCGAGAAGCCCAGTTCACACAAATAAGTAGTTGAAAATGGTAATAACACATTAACTGCCATCTCGGAGATAGCCGGATATTCACTAACTTCCAAAAATTTTAATTTCAATGTTCTGTCTGCTTTCAAATCTGCCAGTTCCTCTTGTAAGCGTAAATTTTTCGGAAGATATTTCGAATCCATACTGAATGGATCACGAACCCAGTCAAAATCTTCAACGCTCTCTCCAAAATATTTTTTGAAAGTCTGCTGCAAGAGTACTAAATGTTCTTTAATTAAGTCCATCAACACCTTGTTGTCGTCAACAAGGGGCCATACAGTTTGGAACATCTCACACGATCCATTTTCAATTGTCTGTATCCACAAGTTCAACTTATTAATAAATCCTCGAATCTTATCCATACTAGTCAGAATATTTTCGTTTCTACCTTGCATTTTTCTGCTTAGTTCATTCAAGTGTACGAAAATATCGGAAAGATATGCCAACTTCTAAGTTGTCAACTTCTAGATACCCATTCATCATCTGCAAATAAATCCGCATACTCATGCCCCTCAATAGTAAAAAATGAAAGTACCTCCTCTTTAAGTTCAAACATTCGCGTTAACACTTTACCTTGAGATAACCATCGTACTTCTGTATGTAGCAGAAGTGCAGTGTGCTCTGATCCCATTTCTTGACACAAAACGTTAAAAAGCCGCATGATGAAGTTCACGACTTTTACTACTTCGTCCATCACAATTTTCAGAGGAGATGGCAAAGACTTAGCAACAATGGCTTCGCGGTGAACGAGACAATGGTCGGTTCGTAAGTTAGGATTTACTTCGCGTACTTTACCCACGAATCCTTTCACTCGGCCTGTCATAGAAGCGGCTCCGTCTGTACAAACACTAACGCAGTCCTCCCATGTTAATTCATTACGGACCACATATTCATTAGTCCTACGAAATATTTCTTCACCGGTTGCTCGCTCGGGTAGTTCTTTGTAAAAAAAAAAAGAAATTACTTGCAATTACATCCCCATCAACATACCTTATGTAGGAAAGAAGTTGTGCGTGACCTCCAATATCGGTGGACTCGTCGATCTGAAGTGAGAACTTTCGACTGCTCTTTATTTTCTCCTTCACAATGTCTTCGATGTCACTGGACATGTCACTAACTCGGAGGCTGATTGTGTCAGCAGAGAGGATTTTTTTTAAATTTCAGTAGCAGCTTCTGAACCCAGGACTATTTTTACCATTTCTTTACACGCGGGCATTAACAACGTTTCTGCTATTGTGTGTGTTTTTTTGGCCTTTACGATAAGTTAGGCTACCTTATAGCTAGCTTCCTGTACTTTTTGCGAATCACGTACCGACGTAGTCACGAGCGTCACTTGTTTTTTTATTTTGTTCCAACAACCGACGAAAATAATTCACATCTTTACTTAACAGAGAGGAATGTTTTGTTGACAATTGTCGTTTTAATTTACTGGGAACCATAGCAGCATTACTGAGTTTTTCACCACACACAACACACTCAGGGATTGGGCATGTTTTGTCACCACACCAAAAAAACCCGTAAGATAAATAGTTATCACTATATTTTCCGGTGAACTACTTTCTGTTTCTTTTTTTCGGGCTCGATGGTTTCACTACTTGCACTCGAGGACGAACCACTCCGTACAAGGAACTTATCCATATCGAAGAAAGAAAATAGTAAGACTGGTGTAGCAATCCAATACTCGCACTACTGCAGAGCACAGATGTGATAGAACTGATCTGAAATACTGTAATTGTTGTCTGACAATGTGTGGGTCCTTCGGCGAAGGAAAAGAGCAACAAAGTTTAAGAAGCGCCAACAAACAGGCACAAAAGAGCCAGACGTACACAAAAGATGCAGTGTTACAAACAAATAACTCACTTGAATAGCTCTATTGTATGATTGGTGCGGGCCGCTAAAAGACTTGCTAAAAGTCTTACGCGGCTTTCTTTGCGGTGAACACAAAGCTTGCCGCCTGTAACCCATCAAACCGGCCCAATATTACAGGCGAGAATACATATAAGATGAGCAAACTATAACAATATTGAGTAAATAAATTACATTTAATTTCTATGAAAATGTGACAGTTATCAGCAAGAATAAACAAGCACCTTCTTACTTAAAAGCGATAATTAATTTCTTACAATATTACAATAGTAGGTAAAAGTTCGCGTCACACCTTTCACCTTGTGACGGCACACTAGTGTGCCGCGGCACACTGAGTTAGGAGACCGGAGGGGGGGGGCATACTTCCGGGAAAATAATCCCAGGCCTTGAATGTATTTTATCCATTTATTTGTTATTTCATTTCAATGCCGGACTAAAGAAATTTATTTCAAACTTTCCTAAACTTAAGAGAAAGAATATTTCGCTTTAAAAAACGTATAATTAGAAAATATGTAGATCACAATATTCTACACCTAGGTATATATATATATATATTCCTCCTCGTAATCTCATTCCCACTCAAATTTTTGCCATCAATATTCATAAACATCTTTAAATCTTGATCGCTACTAGCGATTCGCTAGTACGCCATTGATGTTACCAATTGTCCAAAACTGAACAGCAAATGCTTTGAAGTCGGTTTCAGAAAAATACATATATTTAATATTTGAATAAAGAATAAAATCTGAGGTGCTGGATGTAGTAAATATTCACGCATACTGGAAATTTAATAAAATCACGTAAATTAGATATCATACTTTCATTTATTGCTGGTACGAGTTCCACGTGGATGATTTGTCATTAGTGACGAAAGCAACTATCGCTATCCAAAGGGATAAAATATGCTAACACAAATATATTTTTTTGAACTGTGTTTCTTTTTAATGCTCAAAAAAGGGTAAAACTGTCAAAGCCGGGAAACGTCTGTAACTCGTTTATTCTGTAATTGTTGACATTCGTAGTTACCTATTCTGCATTGCGAAAGATTGTTTAAACGAAATTAGTATCTATTGTCGACATATCGAGTAATTATTGTTCGTTCTTTTCTCGCTTCCTGAAGACGCAAAATGGCGGGCAAATCTTGACTAGCGTTGTGTTTCAAACGGCAAAGCAGTGTTTCAACCTTCTTAACAGAAAAATTCCCGCATAGCCCCAAAAACCATTCTGGATCGTATAACCATCCACGAATAGCCCCAAAAACCATTCATGATAGCCCCACGCACCATCACGGTAAGGTTAGGTTAGGCTGCTTTAGGTTGGGCAATATAGTGAAAAAACTGTGTGTTTGGAAACAGTTACCGGGGATTACGTCATCAGATGCTCGCAACATCCAGTTCAAGTACATGGATGGAAATGCAAGCAACAGCTTTCGTGCATCGGACGGACATTATTATAGAAAAATACATGATTTAGAGGCCAAATACATTGAAAAATGCGAGAAAAACACTTCTACGACCTTCCGAAATTACACAGAAACTCAATTCCGTAAGTACTTTCTCCTGTAAATTTGAAGAAATCCATTTCCCAGCTATGACATTTTTACCCACGGAAGGTAAAACTTCGATAGCGTCCCAACACCTCTCACTCGTTTATTTCGTAATTTTTAACATTCGTACTTACCTATTCTGCATTGCGAAAGATTCTTCAAGGTGCTATTTTGCTTTTTTCACGAAAAAAAGTTCAATTTTTGACATAAAGAGTAATTATTAAACCATTGACGTTAGCTCCAAAAACCATTGACGTTAGCCCCACAAACCATTGACGTTAGCCCCAAAAACCATCCACGGGTAGCCCCACAAACCATTGACGTTAGTACCAAAAACCATCCACGTGTATTCCCCAAAATCATTGACGTTAGCCCCAAAAATTCACGATAGTCCCACGAACCATCACGGGGACGAGGTATGCCTACGAGGTTAGGTTCCATTAGCACTCATTTCGTTCAATTTAGCATATACGGACAACATCGGTTGTCAGGAACATCAGGAAGAGCTTGGCAATTACTTTCGGGACCAAAGGCAAGTGTTTGGCATGGTGCGAGGAAAAGGGATTGTTGAAGAAGGACAAGTACTTTTTCTTTCCCCCCTTCTTTCCGGTTTGTGTTCACGATGGCCCCACGAACCACTCACGTTAGCCCCAAAAAACTATGCACGGGTAGCCCCACGAACCATTCACGATAGCCGCACGAACCATTCATGGAAACGAGAGGTATGCCTACGAGGTTAGGTTAGGTTCCATTAGCACTCTATTCATCGAAAAATTCCCTCCGTACGTTCAATTCCGCATATCCGGATAACAACGGTTTTCCTCGATTTCCTCCTACACGTTGTTTTTCCTCGCATCAGGACTGACGTTTTTTAAATTCCTTATACAATAAGCTTTCCAACGACGCGTATTTCTTAGGAAAAGCATCTAATATAGACTCTTACCAAGAATTTATGTAGTTTGCATATCAGGAGGAGAGGAAGCTTTACCAACTAAAATGCAATGTGCTTAGTTCATAAAGCAGTAGTTAATATACATTACCGCCCCCAAGTTATATGCTCTGTTCCATTCTGCGGACAAAATTGAATTGCAGTGGCATTAGGCTGGATGGAGTAAAGCAAAGTGGTAATATTTTTATACTCCCCATCCCAACGCAAGTTTCACAATAATATCGACAAAAGAAAAACTAAGCGGGTCATATTTTCTGTTTGCATCAACACTTGATTGCTCTCAATTTACCTCTCGCTGAATTAAACAATATACTCTAGCAGTCATTTAAGGTAAATTTCAAGGAAAAAAGTTACACAACATTCCAAACAGTAAATAGCAATGACACACGATAAATATGGAAAGAAATATTTATCGTCTTTCACATCGTTGTGCATTCTTACTGCTTCTTTACTCTTATTATGGAAACAGGATTTATGAATTGATTTCCTCCCGTCTTTGAATCTTGCCTCATACGTTCACTTGCAACCCATTTTTTAAGCAAATATTTGTTAGTACAACCATAGTACAACAGCTGAACTATGATCAAAATCTGCTGATCAGAGAAAATTTGCAGGTTAACTTTGACCTCAGATCACTGGGACTTAATCTCAGGTCAACTTTTGTATGCAAAATCAGAGTTCAGCATGACTTCAGGTCAATTTCACTGGCTAATCGAGGATGAACTGTTTTACACAATCGGCCCCGTGGCCCCCTCTATCTCACAGATACAAACAGCCTACTAAGCTCAGACATACAGAGGAACTAGGCGGAGACTGTGGTCATCTCAACCAATGGAGATGGAGAATTCATGCCTGGATAGGCAAATTTTAGTATGCTGTGCTGTTTAGTTTCTTCACTAAATAAAGTTTTCTACAAATTGAAAAATATATTTATGCAGTGTAAATTGTGCCTTGCATATTAACTATTGCTTCTCTATATCCTTACAGTTTGCCAACAATAAATTGAAACTACGAAGAGACGTTTTACATTGGGCCTTTTGCATACCCTCTTCTTGCACAACAGAAGACTTCAATGTGTCTCTGAATGAGGCACTGAAGCCACTTGGTTCTGCATTTGGTCTTCACCTGAAGGCAGATGTCCAGGACAAAATGTGCCAGGTGAAGAAAGAAACAACATTCACTACAGGAGGAATAGCCTTGATGTGAGATAATCTTTTATTAAGTTATTAAGCATTTAAGGATATGATGTGGAAGTACTTATATATTTATAAGTTATGGTATATCTGGTGAAGAGTTACACACCATGGCCTTACGGTCTAAGGCTTTGGGCCCAGGCTACAGGATATGCGCAGCTCCGAGTATCCTGGGGGAAATGAAACAACTTTTCCTGAGATTTCGGTCAGTGTATGGGACTGGTGACCACCCATCATCATGATGAAATTGGAGAGCTACGAATGAGTAACGTAACCTGGTCATGGAAAAGGTACAACAATGACTGCACCTCATAACTGTTTGGATGGTTGCCCACCTTTGCTGAGACATGTGGGAGTGAGGCCAGCAGTCAGTAGACAGGCACTGGTCGTCACGGGCTGTTATTTATTTAAGAAAAATACAAATATATTCACTTTGTTTATGCTATAAAGGTTCTAGAACTGAAGAAAAACATAAACTTAGCAGAACTACACTTGTTCCAAGATCAGTACATTTCCTTCCTTTTAAAAATACACGAGGTTGACATCCATGGCAGCATACTACAATGCCATGGGTTCCAGGTTCCAATTCTAGCCTGGACATGGGTGTTCTTTGTGTGTGTCCCTTCATCAATTCATCATATCATCACTCGTCCTCATCATCAACCACTTGTGGGTTGATGGATTAGAGGTTCATGGATCCATCCACAAGAGTCCAATTGAAAATGTAATCAATAGTTCCAACATAGACCTACAATATGCTGGATGCCATCTCGCGAGTGCAATTTTCAGTATTATTGTATGATGTTATGAGTCTTACCTTTATACCTAGGTATTATCTCACAATATTTAATCTTTAATTCTTTAATCCATTACAGAACACAAATGTTATTTATATATTGTAACTTCAACATGCTTTACTGGTGTTACTTTTACATAATAGACTGTACCACTAATGCAAGTACACTCCATCCAGTATAAAACTGTAATAGCCTAAAGTATCATTTCATTGTATCAACTCACTACTGTATTCCATTGTATTAGTATATTGTAATGTGAACACAAATTGACATGTTCGATATCACAGCATGTAAATTCAAACATGGATGAAATAAATCTGATCTAATCATCATAATTAGCCAAAAGTGGCAGAAAAGTGATGTCAAATAATAAAATTCAAAATAAAATAAAAATATCATTAACATTTACTGCTGGTTGTAGTGTTGAATAAGTGAAATAGGAAGGGATTGAAGAGTTGCACCCATTTCTCTATTCTCTGATAGTATTAGATTATGTAATATCGCTTTCTAACTTCTTAGATTAATCAGAATAATGAAAAAATGATGATTAGATGAAGCTTGATGACAAACTCAAAACATTTGATGATAGGCCTACGTTTCTGAGCTCAGTACTCAACATATTCAGTCATCAGGATGGCAAGAAGATTTATTACTTTGCAATTGTTCAGGTACTGATGCAATGAATAACATATTGAATATATTGATTCATTGGTGTACCATGGACATTCCATATTGCAAATAATCAAGAATTAATATGAACATTTATTCCAACTACTAGCTGCTTTAAGATTGAGTTGGTTCTTAAGAAATAGTTCTTAGATATTTATTAAGATAAATCTGACTCCAGTAGTATGCATTAGAATTCAGAAGAAATTCAGTTCAAATGTGCTGTTTTTTCCAATGAACTTCTAAATGACAGGAAATGTGGTGTCAAGAATTAAACTACCTATGCTTTGAGTCAATAAATGAATTTATAACATATTGATTCTCCAATACATACAAACTTATAATTGGATACAATTCACCAATTGGAAATTGTCTTGATTTTCCAATTGGTTTCAGTTGAGATTCAAATTGAAACCAATACATTCCAATTTAAACCAATTCAACCCAATTGAAATTTCAATTGGAACCAATAGAAAATTCCAGCTGGGCAGTAATTATGTTAAAGGTGTAGACAAATCAATATTGTGCTTTAATTCTGGATAGCTTCTTAAAACCATCAACATTTCAACTGCATTCTACAGTTTTAGATATACCAAAAGCTATCATTGTGTTTTGTATAAATAATTCTACATTTACATTATTATTTTTTTTCTAGATGTGTCATGTGTTTTGTTGGCATTATAGTAGGACTGGCCTCATTATACGATGTATACTTCTTTAGCAAACGACCGGCCAATGAGAAGCTGTCACCTTGTAAGTAACGTGTTCTAAACAAGTATTTTATTCTAGGGCAAAAATTATCAGATAGTATGTTTAAAAATACATTCACTTTGTTACATACTAGTTTGATGTATTCTGCTACTTTCAAACTCTTGTCATGTGGACAACATAGAATTCCATATACATTCTAACTTTTCCTACAGCCTTCACATATCTGCCATACATTCTACAATGCACGTTCTAACTGGCATCTCCACCAATTTGTTGTTCCAGGGTGGTCCTCAGAGACCTAAATGGGCACCTTATACATACCAGATTCCGCCCTCTGTCCTGGAGGGTAGGTTTCATTAACCAATGGACAATGAGTCAGTGCTAGAGCAAATTATGACGAGTTCCGATTACAGTAAGTACCCTGCTTATGATGCAATTTATGAGAAGAGGTAAGTAAGGGTGGGTGGATGAACAAACTAATGGGAGGGAGCAGGCTATTATTTCAGGTCCAACCTCAGTGTTGGGTCGAGCAGGTGAGTGCCGGTCCTGCTGACTCGTCAGAGTATTATTCCTCTTGATAGACTCTGGCTTGGACCCCATGGCTTCTGGTGGTCCTGCAGCGAAATCAGCCCCTCTCTGAGCTTCCACTTCAGAGAACTTGTCGTGGTCTCCCTGTGACCTGCTTGTATTCTCCTCCTGAAGCAGGTTGCCGATAATGATAGGAAAGATAATTCATTCTTACCACTTGAAATTATAAACATTTCATGTGTTTCTAATTGTTGGAATAAACTATAAGTTCAAAAAGTAATGCCCCACACTTTTTTTATTGAGAATTATTTATTCAACATGAATGAAACTCAGCAAAGGTATATGTGTTATTTTTCTATTGTACAAACTCTCCATTCAATTCCTTGAGCCATTGCGGAATGAGGGCATGTATGCCATCCCCCATAACCATATCTCCACAACAATACTTTCATCTTCAAACCTTGTTCTGTGCATTGCATCCTTCATTGGGCCTGAACAAGAAATCTGATGGTGCAAGATTCAGGCTGTAGGGTAGATTGGGAAGCACAAACCAATCAAGTTTAGCGATTGCCTCCATTGTCCTCAGGTTTGTGTGAGATCGAGTGTTATCGTGGAGAAGCAAGATGTCTTCTGGATTTCTATTAAGCTGCACTCGTCGAAATTGCTTCTGGAGTTTGTTGAGGCTTGTCCACAAGAACAACTCCAAGGATATTCCCAAATATGGTTGCTCCAATCGCAGCAGATCATCCAGCTTTGCTTCTCCCCATTTTGACATTTGATTTGCTAAGCCCAGCATCCAACTGTACTCCTATCTAGTGCATCACTTTCCTAAACAGAACACAATTGATTGTGAATGTTTACCACACTTTCATTTCCCACAATTAAAAAGTCAATGATGGCTAGCTACCTGTGACATGTGTATCTTACTTCTAGCATTTTAGCTGACTGCTACAATGGCACCCCTGTCAGACAACCATGAAATTATGCACATACATGCACAAGATGTCCAACTTTATGGATACAAATTCCTCCCTTGATATCTTACTTCGGGAGTGAGTGAGTGAGTGAGTGAGAAAAAAAAAGAGGGGAATTACTTTCTGAACAATCTGTGAATATTTATTCATAATCAATCAATAACAATTCTAATTCCTTTTTTTTTAATTTCAGCAACACGAGATAGGGCCATACTTTGCTTTTCTGCCATCAGTAATGGACGAACCATACTGGATGTCAAGCCTGTTCCGGGATCCATAGATTGTATTCATGGAATAAGAGTTTGCACTATGTTCTGTGTTATCATTGGCCACAGATGCTTGGTATCCTTTAGCTCTCCATTAGCCAATGCAAAATTTGTAGAAGATGTAAGTATGCACTTAAATATACACTAAATAAAATCTTATGTGTTCATATGTTTTACTTTGTGTGGTAATTTTGCATAGCTGTGTAATGGTAATTCTTCAACATCGTGCAGATGTATGGATTGGTAATAGATATAATTAACTATTTTAAAGGAAATATTCACCATCAATAATAATCCTATGCGTAACAGGCCATGAAGGGCCTTGGCTTACCTACCGACTGCCGGTCTCCCTCCCACGCTTTCTTCATCACTTCTAAGCATGGAAATCTTCAACCAGGATTGGAATAGTCGGGGGTCAGCCCAACGTATCCCCAGCCGTTGTACTAGGTCTACGCGACCGGATTACGCTTATTCATTCGAAGCTCCCCAATTTCCTACACCTGGTACACATGATCTGCATTCTTCATACATTTCACAGTACTAAACACTGTTTCCTTCCATTTGTATTTTGGATTTTGATGCTGGTCCCGCATTCTGGCGAAAAATAATAGTCGCCTTGACTTATGTCCCAGCCTTAATATTATGGGGAAAAAATGTGTCTCAGTGTCCAGATGGACAGACGTCCGTACAACTAACTTGTCTAGATTATTTATTATGTTTCATAATGAATTATACATACTATGCTGTACTAATCACTAAAAATGCATTTCAGTCTCATCGAGGGATTGATAGAATGACTCTGGCAAATGGAAGTGTGATTGTGGACACATTTTTTGTCCTGAGTGGAACGTTACTTGCATATTTGTTTTTTAAGGGTATGGATAAGACAAGGAAATTCAATGTCATTGAATATTATCTTCATAGGATTTTGAGGTGAGTTAACAAATATATTTATGAATTTAGAATAAGAAAAATGTGTACACTGGCAATGTTAAAACATGGAGTAAAATGAATATAAAATACATTAAAACTTTATACTGTTTCATGCAGGAAGATCATGAAGGGCAATAGGGTTGATTGCTGCTCCCAACTGACAGGCTTTTGGATATATGTATTATTATGGCTGATACTCAAATATTCTGTTTTTATTCCCAAGTTTAACAGGCTCGAGAATATTTTTTAAAGTTTGATTTAAGTCCAAGTCATGCTCATGATATTCTGATGGGAATTAGACCTACAGTTTAAATTTGTATCCAAACCTCAAAAGGGGATCGAACCGGAGACCCCTTGAGAGAATGTTTTTTGTCTCCTTCTTATTTACTTTACTCCTCATATACGATCGTTCAGTTTACTGTGGTAATGGGATGAATTATGGTAATGACATACAATAATAAACCATCTATCCCAGCCCTGGACTCTATTCTTGAAAAATATGTATACTCTAATCTCTAGAACATCGAAGCCAGCTTGATTCCTGTGTGCAATACGATATATTGAAGAGGTTTACTTGAGATTCATTGATTTGATGAGAGAAAACCTCTTCATCATTCACCGCCATGAAATCTTCAAGAGTTATTTAGTTCGACATACTTTTTATGCATTCCCCCTCCCAACTGTAATTTCTGTCATTCACACAGTAAAACTGATACATGAATCAATAATCACCAAGGCTTTGAATCAAAATACAGAAAGTCTAATATGCATGTATGAGGTGTGTGTGTGTGTTATGTATTTAAAAATCACGAACATGTTCTCCCTGTACTTAATCATCACAAAATTCTCAACATGGCAATAAGGAAGGAACTATAAACGACCTTCACTATATGTAACAGTGGCGTGCCCAGGATTTTTGAGACTGAGGGTTATGTGTACTGCTTTAATAGTGAGTCCTCATTTTGCCATCTTTTTCTGCCATTGATGTTCTTTTTTTTTTAGGAATATTGGCCCCAGGGGGAGGGGTTATAACCATGCCACTGATACATAATGTCATGAATAACAACCCATAAAGCAAAGCTTAAATCTAGGAGTGAAACACATTCATATTCCACCAGAAATGCCAATGATATTAATATACCACTCTGCTTGCCAATCTTAATTTAGTTATATGGTGCTTAAAATCTAGAATGAACGCAAAGGAGGTAACACTACAGAAGTACAAACACTTTCTTAAGACACTACATGATTCACTGATTATGATCAGAGGCAAAGTAAGACTACATTCAATTAAAACTGAAAATTCCTGTGAATTATTAGAAAATATATTATTTTAAACTAGACGTAAATTATATTTATAATATTATTATTATTTCTGTCATTTTTTTGCACACACCCACTGCATGTATTTTATCTGTTATTATTTCTTTGTGTAGTAGTAGTAGTAGTTTATTCATAAGTTGTTTTTTTATTATTATTTTGTTATTTCATTCATGTAGTGTGTCTACCCAGGAGTACCTAAAACCAATGCAATCAATAAAATGGGAAATGATTTATCACTCATAAGACTTTTCAAACTATATTATTTGTAGAAACAGAGAAATGTTTCTTCACTTCTTTTCAAATTGTGTTCGCAAAACTGATGTCATTCCTATTCCTATGAATGTAATACAGTACAATATAAGCACATTTATATGCAAAATTTATTTTTAAAAAATATTTATACCTGGCAACCCCAAATGATAGATTTATTATTAGAATTTAGGTTTATGTTGGTGCCATGTCAAAAACATTTTACATGTAAAACCTCTCCTTTTCGTGAGTGGTCCCATGAACAATGTTGTAACCAACAAACATGAGATTTTACAGAAATAATCTTCCATATTGCCTCCTCATACATGTGGCTTTTTCAAAACAGAAGTTTCGTGGTTAAAAATTAATTCCATATGTCCATAAAAGGTATACAGTAGAGTAATGCATTGGACCACTTTCGCTCGAAAATACTCGATCGAATCTCCCATGCTCGAGCATAATTCGCTCAAATATATAGAATTTAAAATATCATTTCAATGGGACAATAACCGTACAAATATATGTGTAAAAATCCATCCTGGTAGTTTCAGCTCATAATCATCTATTCATTTTCATATGAGGGACATTCAAATAAAACCCGGTCAGTGCGTCTAAATGTGCCGTACATGTACGGTGCCACCACGTAACTGCGGGTATGGTAGCACCAGCTATTGGTCGAGAGACTGAGGCGTGCGCACCATTTGACGTTGCATAGCGCCAGTGTGGTATCATGTCGAAGAGAAGGTGGTCACACAAGTTATCGTCAAGTACAGAACATGCAGGCGAGTAAGCAGGAACAACGAGGAGTGATTCGTTTTTTGGCGGCGGAAGGAGTTGGAGGCCGTGAAATGTATCGATGGATGAAGGCTGTGTACGGTGAGTACAGTCTGAGTCATTCAAGTGTTGTGGAATGGCTCAAACGATACCTTGAGGGGCACGAGTCACTGGAAGACGATGCTCGTCCTGGACAGGCTCATCGTGTCATCACACCGGAAATGATTGCGGAAGTGAATGCTTTAGTCTTGGACAACCGCAGAATCACCATAGACGACATCCATCGGTTACTGGGTATTAGCGTGGGCACCGCCCACAGCATCATGCATCAACACCTGAACTTTCGCAAAATTTGTGCGCAGTGGGTTCCCCACCACCTGACCGCCGAACAGCAGAAAAATCGAATGGGCCTGTCTTTGAGTCATCTGCAACATTATCATGAGGAGGAATACGGCTTTCTGTCACGTATTGTCACAGGTGACGAAACATGGTGTCACCATTTTGAACCAGAAAGCAAGCGTCAGAGCAAGCAGTGGAAAAATTCGAATTCACCACCTCCAAAGAAAGCAAAGGCCGTGCACACCAGTTCTGGTAAGGTCATGATGTCCTTTTTTTTTACCACAAGGGCCTACTGCTTGTCGAGTTCCTGGAACGGGGAACCACCATCAATGCCCAGCGTTATCAAGCCACGTTACAGAACCTTCGACGAGCCATCAAGTCGAAACGCCCAGGCATGTTGTCCAACGGCATTATCCTCCTGCATGATAATGCCCGCCCACACACGGCCAATGCGGTGAAGACGACAGTGCAGCAGTTTCGGTGGGAAATGCTGGAACATCCACTTTACAGTCCAGACCTTTCTCCGTGTGATTTCCAGGTTTTTGGACCTCTCAAACAAGTTATTCGCGGACATCGATTCGCATCAGACGACGAAGTGTGTGAATGGGTCCAGGCCTGGATCCGAGAGCAGCCTACTAGCTTCTTCAAGGATGGTATCGACCGGCTTGTGTCGCAATGGGATAAATGTGCAAACAGTTTTGGCGATTATTTTTGAGTATGTGTACTGTATGTATCTACATTTTTGAGTACGTGTAATGTGTATAACTACATTTTTCACTTAATACACTGATTACACTAGTGTCCGGGTTTCATTTGAATGCCCCTCATATATTACTATGTATTGATAAGGTAAAATCACATTTTTACATGTAGATGATGACTATATTCACTTTAGTTTCAATTTCACTGCTTCTATCCCTTCACAATACATATTTGAGGGCCCACTGCTACAGACAAACTGCGATTATACGTGAACTACTGGGCTTTGAGGATATACCGGTCGTTTGAATTTTTGAGCGTTATTCACTCAAGTGAAGAAACTGTCCATTCCGTAAGCCATCTAGCATCATCCGTGTGAAGTATTAGATGATCGAGCAAAAAATCCTTGGTGCAGCACTCTAGTATACAGCTAATATCACTACCATATTCCCAAAGTTAATCAATCTTTTATTTTTTGACGTAACAGTTTTTAAGTCATTGTTTGTGCATGAGTTCTTTCTAGAATATACAAAATTGCTTTACATTTAAATTATTGTTTTATCTCCCCCCCACCCTATCGTTGTTTCACAGAAGATACTTTAAGACTATTTGGAACAAAAATGAAACCATTGCCCTTTACAATTGTTACATTTTCTTAAGAATGTTAATAAACTATATCCCAGTTAAACATCTGGATTGACCATCAAACTTGTTACATTTATTGGAAGTTGAACTTTTAAATTATATTAAGTTTTGTATAATGTATTCCTTTCCCTATTATATTTTGGACATTCCAGTATTATATGGTGCACGTCTGCACTTTCCCTGCCAAATTCACATCTCTCGTTATTCGTTACTTCAATTCTGAATAAATGTTGTTAAGTACATAAATGTCCCGATCTCAGTCTGTTTATTAACATAATTACATTTCTTCTACCACCAACATCAAGAGACCATGGTTCATGTGGCTTGAATTGAGCAATTTTCAATAAGAACAAAATATTTTACTTCTCCATTGTCAAAAATGTTTGTTAAAACATTGTTCTTGTGACAGATTCAATTATGATGTGACAATGTGTGGGATGTATCATATTAATTTCACCTTTTTCACTTCTCACATTAGGTTAACACCTCCTTATATTATAGTCATTCTCTTCTATGTAACTCTTCTATCTAAGATTGGAGATGGTCCACTTTGGATGAAGGAAGTGGGGAAAGTTGAAGAAAAATGTTCACACAGTTGGTGGACAAATATATTATACATAAGTAATTATGTGGATCTAAAGAATATGGTAAGTGGTTTCCTTAAATTAATCATTTTTACCTACATTCTTCTTAAAGGTTCGCATAACCACTTTTTATACATGCAAAATAATATATGGTTATTTCAAGTGGTTTTTATTTTATTTGTTTTAAGTCCACTTCATGCACAGATAGGCTAATTGGGACTGGACCCACAGTTTAAAGTGGGATCGGAACCACCAGGTATCGAACCCGAGATCCCTTGATTACAAGGCGACAACGTTACCACTATGCCATTGGGGTGCTCACCAAGGTGGCAAGGTGTGTTGATAACAAATTTAAATGGGCAAAATATCACTTAAAGCAATGGTTGTTTGTTTAAGTTCGCTTTAAGTTCACATAGGCTAATCGGGACTGAGCCTACAGTTTAAAGTGGTATCCCAACCACTATTAAGACTTCCTTTTATAAAAACAAATATCCCATTTTATTTCAATACTTTCACTATGTGCCTCCACCAGGAATCAAACCTGGAACTCCTTGATTACAATGCGACATAGGGGAGACCCTAATATCATTTAAATGAGATGAATAATTAAACTAACTAACTAATAACTCTCTAGCCTTCCCGAACCCGAAGGTTCATGGCTGCAGCAACACAGGCCTTCCATCTGTCCCTATCCTGAGCAAGATCTATATATTCTTTTCCATCCTTACCAATTTCCTTTAGGTCCATCTCAACATTTTCCCTCCATCTTCGTCTTCCTACTGGTCTCTTACCATCAGGTTTCCCAACAAGAACCCTGTAAACTCCTCTTTCCTCTCCCATTCATGCCACATGGCCTGCCCACCTAAGTCTTCTTGATTTATTCATTCTAATAATATCCGGACCTGAATACAAATTATGTACTTCTAAATTATGATGAATAGTTAGTTACCTTTATTAAAATTAAATGTAATGTAAATTTGCCTTTAGAGCTGTTTTTAACAAATATATTCTCTCTATGCAGTGTGGAATACAAACATGGTACGTTGCAAGTGATATGCAGTTGTATGCAGTTGCTCCTCTAGTCTTATATCCCCTCTGGAAGTGGCCAAGAGTTGGGAGAATGGTTTTGTCTGCAGTATTTATCTTGTCAGTCATGGTACCTTTTATTGTGACTTATGCACTGAAGCTATCTCCAACAGTGTTGATTCTACATAGAGAGTAAGTGCCTTGTTACACGAATAATGTTAGCTCTGATAGTAGAATGGTAATGATACAGTTCAAAGTTATAAATATATTCTGCCTTTCTACTTAATTTATTTGATGCACCAAGATTAATGTGGAATTCAATTTAAGTTTGAAAATACTTTTATTCTTTATACATCTCGTATTGCAAGGTTTGCATCAATATCACTCAGTGGTGAAATAATGTTTCAGGGTAGGCTTCCAAGAGAGACCTTTAATGCCTGTTTACGTCCTATAAGAAAGGGAGGGGGGATAGGCGTAAGAACCCTGAAGAGCAGAAGGGAGTATACAGGATAGTGTGTGAATGCGGAAAGGAATATGTGGGACAGACCGGGAGGAGTATGCTAATTAGGTGGGGAGAGCATGATAAGGATGTAAAGGAGGGCATACCCAAAACTGGATTATCTGAACACATATTGGCCAACCGGCATAAGATTGTTAAAAGGGAGGTTATTAGGGAGGTTAACAATAAATTGGATAGAAATGTATATGAAGCTGCCTATATATGCGCGAAAAATTGGAACAAACTTAATAGGGACGATGGGAATTTAGAAGACGGCTGGGTTAACTTCTTTAAAAAATGGGAAAAAGCCGCAGAGAATAGGGACGAGATAGGCTTCCGTGTTACTCCCGAGGTTAGGAAAGCCGCCGAGGTGGAAGTCGATTTCACCTTGGATTGGTAACTCCCGAGCCCCAGTTCGGAAGGATCGAGGAGGAGGAGTTTTCTTTCTCCAGACATGGGCTGACACCGTGCATTCGCCTACCCCGAGCACTGGTCGGCAGTTTGCCGACGTCAACCTTGGACGTTCCTTTGTGTTTTTTATGAATATTGCGCGGTTTTAGATGTGAGTTTACATTCTTTTTTAGAAAGTGTCCTTCCTGCAACATTTTAACCTTAATCCTTAACCATCACTTTCACGACGAGACACCATGTCAGGTGTCTGAAAAACATCGTTTCAACCTGAAGAAGGAGGTAGTGTAACCTCCGAAACGTAGTACGAAAAATCTCATACTCACACACGTAAGTTGCTGATTTTTAATCTTTTAACCTTTAGTTTGTACTGTTTACACCAACGTTGATATACTCGCAAGTAAAAATAAACTCACAGTTAACCCAAGAATTGGCTGAATATCTGTTGGACCAACAGAAATATCTAATCTAACCTGGGAGTAAAAGGAGAGTCAACTTGACCCTCTAAGAATGGCAAGTAAAAGTGGAGTTAACCCACGTGCAATGGAGAAATGACGGCCATATGCAATGTATCACTCCAGAATTTTTAAACTAAATAAATGTGAAATGGGAAGTAATGGACTCAAACTATGTGTATAAATAGTGAAAAATATATCGTCTGTTATTAAATATATTTACTTTGATAGATGTGTACTGTGCACGTTCTGCAGACAGATTTTGTAAAATTGCTGGTGCAATCTAAAAATGGATGTATGTGTGTATGTATGCATGTTTGTTCCGGCATAACTCTCGAATGCGTGGATCAACTTCAACCAAACTTGGTACACATATGACTTACAATCTGGAAAGAAATACTGTGTGCATAAGACACCCCTGACACCCATAGGGGTGGGGTTGGGAAGGGGTTGACATGTAAAAATCATCAAAAACAACCGATATTAGTGTGGAATCATAGTTTTCGGGGTCACTAAGATGAATAGTGACATTCCCAATACCGTTCAACTCCAAGTTCATCTATTCGGCATAGGGGGGAGAGGGGGTGAAAAGTAAAATGTCAAAAATGACGTAACTCTCGGACGCCTGGAGCAATTTCAACCAAACGTGGTACACATATGACTTACAATCTGGAAATAAATACTGTGGGAGTAAGACACCCCTGGCATCCCTAGGAGTGGGGGTGGGAAGGGGGTGACATGTAAATATAATGGGAAACGACCGATATTAGTGTGGAATCCATAGTTTTCGGGGTCGGAGATCAATAGTGACACTCCAAATGCTGTTCAATTTATTAATTCTTGCTCCTGGAGGTTGTGGAAAAAATGTTGTTTATAATCAAGTTCTTGAGTTCAGTTAATATTATAGTGAATTTGTAAGAAATTTTACTTTATAATTTGTATACTTTACTTATAACTTATACTTTTAAATACCTGTAAATAAAATTAGTTACATTTTACACTATAGTTACAATTCATTATTTTCCTGTCTAATAGAAGATTGGGATAAATAAGTACCTGGGCAATGCCAGGTAATCAGCTAGTTCAAACATAAACATACACCCAGTAACTGGAGAAAGTGGAACAGTATAGTCATGAAAGGATCGTGAATACTGCATGAAGGTATATGCATTATCAAAACCTACTACAAACATCACTGTAAAACTACTTACTATGATTGCAAACTGCAATAATATATCACAACTTATTCACGTAAATATTTCTTCACATCTTTATCACGTGCTTGAATTTTTTTGATGCCAATTACTTTTTCGCTGTTTACAGATACCAATGTCCTGTTCCCTCCATCTTGCCTTTTTTCTGTCATTCAGCCACACCACAAGTAGAACCACACCTTCTTGAAACAGGTAACCAATCACGTGCTTCCATCTGAATGACATTTAAGCATTTGCTTTGAGGCTAGCAACTATCCCAGAGTAAAGCCGGAGTTTTGTAACTCGAGGGTTATCCTGACCCATGAATTTTCAAACTTGTGAGTTTATGCAATGATTAGAGCTGAGCCGATACCACCATTTGCCGATACCGATGCCGATACCGATACCATGGCCGATACCCACCGATACCGATACTTGTATAATTTCAGTACAAAATAACAAAGGCTAGTTACCGAGTCATACTAACTCGACACATCACTAGACACGTATTTAGAAATATATAATTTGGGGAGCCAGTCAGAGCCAAGTGTGTCTGAAATATAATAATAAAATTGTTTCTATTTAATACGTTAATATAATTATTTGTAATAATATGAAAATTAATTAATTAGTACTTAATTTCTCTGATGCGTATGTAGTATTGTTGTATGTAACCACAGACTAAGAAATGGAGGAAAGACAACGTTACTATTTTGTTCTTTCTATCTTGACAAAAAATATTGTTATTACATAAGTAGTAAAAATACGCTATAAAATCAGAGATAAAACAGCAAATATTCATCATCTAGCTTACATTAACTTAAGACCTCTAAAACGTGTGTAAAAACAACAGTCATAGCATGGTGGGGGGTTAAAAACATCCACCTATCTTACCACCACGAGCTTCGAGCAAGTATTGGCAATGAATATCTCAGAGCATTAACTAAGCAGATACATGCCTTCCTGGTCACGTTTGGGTTCAGCTTTCACTTACTCATGTCTTTGATCTTGCCATTTACTTCTCAGGAGGGTGGGGGTTTATGATCCAGTGTTTCTAGGAAAATCTATGGAACTTCCTGTGCTGGTCTCCCAATCTGTCACAAGGAAGGGTGAACAAACTTTTAAAAAGGACAGACGAGACGAGCTGTTGCCTTTGCCCGCATTTTTAGCCACTGAAAATCTTTGGTATCGGATGGTATCGGTAAGTGAAAATCAACCGATACTCACCGATGCTGATACCACCGGTATCGGCTCAGCCCTAGCAATGATGTCGCAAACAGGCATAAGGGGTTTTTCCCTCTTCAATTTCTACAACTTAAATTTTGTTGTTGTTGTTGTTTAGTTTGTCCTTCACCTCGCCAATTTCTGGTACTTTTAGAAGTCACAGCTGTGATAAAACTGAACATATATAGTGCAATAGAAACTAGAAAAACTGAATCACAACTCATCATATTGATGCTGCCACTCAAAATTCATAGCAATGTTGGAAAAATATTGTAGAATTGTTTTTTTTCCTTTATCCTTTTATTTTTTCTGGTATCATGAAGGTCCCCCTGTCACACATAGGTTGAGGGGCAATTAATTATGCCATAGATACTACCATGATATAACCTAGCCACTGAGGCAGATGTAAAACTTTACCCAACTGCATGTCCTTTTGAAGCTGCATGTTAACAATTTTAAAACCTCTTTAATTTTATTGCTCCATCTTTAATAATTTTATTTCTCCATGCTTGTCATGCTTTAGTTTCGCATGAGATTAAGATTTGTTCTAGTGTATTGTGGGATGGTTGTTACTGTCATATTTACTTTCTCAAAACGTTGCTATGCTATGAGATAATCCATCCTTACTCATATACAGTAATATAATTTTGTAAATGACACAATGGATATTTTAACATAAAATCTAGGCTTTAAAAGTATTTTCCTTAGGTCCTATATTTTTTTTTTGCAGTGTTCTTGATGATGTAATGCAAGATGAAACATTTCTTAAAATGTATATAGCAAGTTATGGGAGAGCTGGACCCTATTTCATTGGCATTTTATTGGGTTATGTATTGCACAAAATTAAGAACAAAGCCATAAAAATTTCACAGGTTAGTAATATTTTCATATCTTGTCAAATGATTTCTTTCCCCATTAGGTGAAGATAATACACAGTATCTTTGGCAAAATTACCTCAATGTGTATGGTACATTAAATGGGAAATGGAAAATGTGTGAGCATATTTACAAAATTACATATCACCAAGTCAGGAAGTTAAAACATTTGTCAACTATGCTTGCACAAAATTATTTATAATAATGAAAATGTTATGGAAGAAAATCATACATTCTAATTTTTTTAAAAAAAAGGTATTTCAGCATTGCTCAAATGCGTGTAATGTCTTGACAAAGGAGGGGGTTGAGGGTGCTTCATGTCCAGGTATTAAAACCGATTGTTGTAGAACTTATGCTTCGGAATGAATAAGGATGAAAAAGGCTTCACTCCCCTCTTAAATATTAGACTGAGTTCCAAAGACAATGGAAAATAAGTGCTTGTGAATTTCAGCGTGCTAAGTTGCAACAGTTGGCGAAAGAGAGTTACAGCATCTCATCTTTGCAGTTGATGTCCGCATGCACGTTGCTGGAAAAATGCGAAAAGTTTGCAGTCGTTCGAGCTGTTGACATTTTTTAGATGTCGTCACCACGAAACACAAAAGGGCGTGGATAGTTCAAGCCCAAAAGAGAACATGAATGGTGAACTCATAGTTTGAAAGATAAAAGGACTTGTAGCGTGATGGATAGGCGAGAGGTGGCTTCTACCGCAACTTTTTAAGGATACAGACAGGAGGAATGAAGAGGAATGCTAACCAGAAGTTGAAGAATATAAGTGCTCAGTGATTTTGATAGTGAGTCTTTTTAAGTATTGAGAGCTCTCAAATATATGACCATATTAGCATCGATCATTACAAAGTTAAAAGTACAGCGCTGAACTATACAACCGTGAGTAATATTTCTCAATGTGTTATATTAGCATCTATCTTGTGTTAGTTTTTAAGTATGGTTACATTTTTGAATCTTCACCGAGACAGTCAGGGCATTCTCTGTGAATCCCTGTATCTGGACCTTTCCACGTAAATCAGGTGAAGGAGACTTACCAAGGACCTCCTCATAATTGTTTGTTAATTAGAAATTCAGAAATAAAATTTTGTAAAAGGTTATTTTTCATCTTTGCTTTCACAGTAAATTAGGTTTTGTGAAAAGCTGAAAATTCTGTTCGTAGCTTGAACAAAAGCAGGCAAGCTCATTCTTAAGCTGAATACAACTTTTAATGTTATAGTATCATCCCAGACCTCTACAAAATCAGGGAAGAGGGTCAGTTCAAAGTAACAAGAACCATTGGGCCAACTACAGTCTTTATGTGAGAAAGGTTGGTTTACGGAAGTTGGCAAATTGAAGTTGGTTTTACATTGTGCCAACTGTTGTTGCCAATGCTTGCTCAACAATGGAAGATGGAGTGAAAATCAGTTTTAAAAAATACTTTCTCCTGTGAAGGCCACATTCAAGAGTATGCTGTAAATTCTAGAGTGCAAAATAAATTACGTGTGAGAGCACATAATGAAAATATATTCTTTTGTTAATGAAAGTAGAAGCTATTTGTCACTTGGAGTCACTCACCAGACAGTTGTCAGCCGCATGGATGAAAACAATGCTATGTGCAGACTAAATTCTCTGAAAAGTGTAAAACTAAGGAAACCTAGAAAGTGTATTGTTCTACCATGTGAAGATACCTTGAAAATAGTGATATCATATGATGAAGAAAGTGTTGCAGAAATTTTTATTACACAGAAATAATTTGTACTAAGGTTTATATTTTACTTCACAATCTATCTATATATATACATATATAAAAATGGATGTATGTGTGTGTGTGTGTGTGTGTGTATGTTTGTTCTGGCATAACTCTCAAACGCCTGGAGCTATTTCAACCAAACTTGGTACACATATGACTTGCAATCTGGAAAGACATTCTGTGGGAATAAGACATCCCTGGCACCCCTAGTGGTGGGGTTGGGAAAGGGGGTGGCATGTAGAAATAATCGAAAACGACCGATATTAGTGTGGAATCCATAGTTTTCGGGATCGCTAAGATGAATAGTGACACTTCCAATGCCGTTCAACTCCAAGACACCCCTGGCACCCCAGGTGGGGGTGGCAAAGGGGGTGGCATGTAGAAATAATCGAAAACGACCGATATTAGTGTGGAATCCATAGTTTTGGGGATCGCTAAGATGAATAGTGACACTCCCAATCCCATTCAACTCCAAGACACCCCTGGGACCCCAGGTGGGGGTGGGAAGGGGTGACATGTAAAAATAATCGAAAACGACCGATATTAGTGTGGAATCCATAGTTTTCGGTGTTGCTAAGATGAATAGTGACACTCCCAATGCCGTTCAACTCCAAGTTCATTTTATACTATAGTTAGAATTCATTATTTTCCTGTCTAAAAGAAGATTGGGATAAATAAATACCCGGGCAACGCTGGCCAATCAGCTAGTAAATTATATATATGTGACAACACAAACCCATCTCTACTTTAGATTTCAGTATGCTGGCCCAACATAGAAAACACCTGTTTACCCTACCTTGGAACCATGGTCAAAATCACCATTGCCCAACCGTATGTTCTTACATTTAGCCAACCACTTTTCGTACAGTTGGCCCAACATTCGTTCAACTACTTTAGCACAGTTGGCCCAACGTGTTTGTCCAACCAGTTTTGGTTACTAGGAGTATGTGCAGTCAGTAGGAGTTCATGTGGGATCTGAGCATAAGTGAACTTAAAACAAACTTTGGTACATTACACATTATTTGTTATACAAAAGGTACTCATAAATATTAAATGAAGTAACTAATTTTTCCTTACAGAAATGGATCAGCTTGGGGTGGATATTGTGTGCTGTAGCCATCAATTCAAGTGTGTTTTCAGCATATGTTTTCTATCAACCTGGTTATGAATACAGTGCATTTGATGCTGCCCTTTTCGCTTCCTTGCACAGAATAGTTTGGGCGCTAGGAATTGCTTGGATTGTGTTTGCCTGTGTGATAAAGCAAAGTGGTAAGTGTGAAAGAAAATTTTCAATAATTTAAAATTCCAGGAAAAACAAGATGAAAAGAAAAACTTTACTAAAAAAAATAAAATAGAAAGGACAACTGATACTTCCAACTAGTGGGGGCTGACTATTCAGCTGAAGTTGGTTCAGTGGCACTTCACCAGATATCAGGGGTGCCGACTTGTCAAAATTATTGGGGGGGGGCTCTGATCACTGAAATAAATTAATGAATGACTCGCTCCCTCCTTTTTTTAAGTTTTGGCCGCAGTGTTAGGAATCTCGTGAAAGCCCATGAATTCCTCAAAAATATTAAAATTTTCATTTACAGTTCGAATGCAAAATGTCAATTGTTCACAGATGAATATGTCACAAGTTTCGTTAACCATAATAGCAAAATATTCCCTACTTTTAATATCTTCTACCACGGGAAGCAAAACAGATCTCCCTAATAGATGAATGATCTCATTCTGAATGTCATGTGAGAGCCACTTGTAGCCCGAACGTCCCAACCACTCTCCTAGTTCATGCACATCTTATTTTGAAACTCTTTTTAGTAAAAATGTTAACAATACTCATAATTATATACTTAGTATATAGTAATAAGTCATGTGTTTTGCTGTCTCTGGTCATAGCCCCCCCCCCAAGTTGATGGTTTAGCGGTCTCAGCCCCCCAAAGTTGATGGTCTAGAACATTTCAAATGTGTATTTAAAGTTAAGTTCATGTGGCACAATTCAGAGTAAACTTTACAAAAGAAGCAAAATGATATATTAGATCCTCTTAAGCAAAATTATTTGGAAGGCTCTGCACCACATCGATAACATTGGGGTGGCTCGAGACCCCCCAAGCACCTGTGCCACATATTCATGTGCAATATGTTATTAAATTATCCTTATCATGTATATTAGTATTAAGGGGATGAGGGACAATTTCGCACCAGGTGTGCATATATTTTAATATCGTCCGAATGGGCAATGCTACTGAGGAAATAAGCTGGTGATCAATAGAGTATGAATTTCTCCACATGTTGCAAGTAAAAGTGTTTTTTGAAGTTTATTATTAAGCTAGATACGATGTTTGAAAAATATGATGAATAAGAATTTTCAGAAACCCATGTATTCCTTATGGAGAATCAACTTCAACTTAAAGGTATGGCTAATCAAATGGAAGTTTCGACTTTTCCGCCTGTCAATTACTACTTCAGTCTGTCCTTTTTCCGTTGATATATTTTTTTATGTCATCGGAAGTTTGATATTTCCAAAAGAACAAATAAAATAATACTTCCATAAGAGCAATGTATTTCTCCGTGCCTCCTATGGCCATCCTGGCAGTGTTGCCATACCTGATGCACATAAAAGAGCTAAATTTCATTGTAAAAGGAGTAAAAACTTTCAAGGAGCTAGATTTACGAAACTGGATAAAGTGCCTCCTAGGGTAATTTTAGGTGTCAAATGAGTGGGGATGTGGGTGAGGGGTGCTGTTATTACCGTTAGCTTTAAAGCGATGGCAATTTATTCTTAGTTTTCACCGTCTACATCCGGCGACATCACCCATCTCAATGATCCACCGATGGTCGCATGAAATCGAAACTAAAGTATTCCCGGATAACAATATTACGTCCTCTTCACGTCAGCCAAGGCGCTATAAAGAAAAGTAGCTAGGGATGTAAGAGGGGGTGGGGCAACACAGCCAATATAACAATATCACGTCACGTGCAAAATGTATACTTATGACAGAAGTTGTCTATGTATGCTGGAGCCAGTGATGGCATCATAGTGGAGCAGAGTGTGGGTGCCACAGTTCACAGCCAAACGACTGCACAAAAGAGTAGCTCCAAAAGAAAGAGGCTGGCAACAGTGATTGGCAGCTGCTGAAGGAGAAGTACCTAGAGGAAATTATCCCTCTCCCCCTTAAAAGAAACGTATTTGTGCTTTGTAGTCTGTTAGATGTGCACCCTCAACAAAAGCTTTTACCTCACAGAACCATCTGGAAGTGCAGAGCTCTACCTGGGAAAGCCATATCCTTGCACCCCAAGGTAGCTGGGTTACATTTTTTGCCATGACAACTGTGACGTCACTGCTTGCCATGACTGAGGAACTCGAGAGGATAGAAAGAAATCTTGGCCTTCAAAGAGTTGAACTCATTTTTATTATTTTCCTCTCTTTACTAGTATCACTATTATTATAATTATTATATGTTACCTACTAATTCACATTGTATTTTCTCTTTACCATAAAATAATGTCACTATTAGCACTATATGTAACTTTCTTTGCGTTTATGTCATTGTCACTCTTATTAATTTTATAATTTCTTATGTATTATCATTCCTCACATATTTTTTTGTTCTTTTTGTCAGTTTCTTACAGACAAGGGCTAATTGTAAGAGCCTGCTTTAATAAATATTTTTATTATTATTATTTACCATTAACAATACTACCATATGAAACTTTTATTAAGGGTGTTTTTATCACGTATATTAGTATTAGTATACCAGTATTTCAGTAAAATGTCGAGGAAATTGGCAAATAATTGATTCTACATTACACTAATGCAGTGGTATATTTACACACACATCTACCTGAATTCAAGGCTCACCTAAATTTAACTCCAACACCCAAGAAAAACGTGCTCCTTAGAAATACATTAATTTATTAAATTAACCATTTCAGAAATCCCCCTTTTGCTTATCAAAGAAGTAGATTTTTTTAAGTGCAAGTATGAATTGGTTGTATTTTTTTACCACAATATTTATGGTACAAATGTGCACTATTTCAGGACCATTTGGGCCTATATTTTCATGGAGAGTTTTCAAACCCATCAGTTGCTTGGTGTATTCTGCCTACTTGGTTCATGGAGCTCTGCACATTTATAGTGTTGGATCAATGAGAATTCTTGATATAGTGGATGTATATAAATTGGCAAGTATAATATTTCCTACAAAATAATATGTCACTTTAAGAACTGAGAATACAATACACAATTTTTAATTATGGGTAATAGTTTTAACTCTGAGAACTTAAAATTTTGAATGACTACTAACTTTATAAGATGTAAAGATTTAAATGCTTTGAGAACATCTACATAGCCACATATACAGGGTGTAACAAAAATATGCAGTAATACTTCAGAAATGGATTCCTCATGCATAGAGAAGATAAAAGTTTATATCCACATGGGTCCGGAAATGTGTATTTTTCAATAATAATACCTGAAAGTAAAAAGTGCTTATAATTAAAGTTCAGAATTCTCTGGAGCCTGTTGGAAGCAAGAGAATGTTGACAAAGAAAAAGGTTCAAATTTTCACCAGCAGGTGGAAATGTGGTACTAAAATCAGGTGCACAGGGGACAATGTCCTGCTGTTTAATAATTGATTATGCTGTCTTATGCTTACAAAGCCTGCTGAAAATTTTGTCTACTGTTTTCAGTAGATCTATAGGTGTTAGATCTATAGGTGTTTTGAAACATCTACTGTGTTTAGATTTTCAAATAGATATAATAAGAAATTGTAAATCAGGAGGAATGAAAAGTTATCTTTACAGCCCACATGTTGAGTTACATGCACTGTAAATATTTCACTTGTATTTCTTCTTCTGTACATGTACAGTAGGCCTACTGAACACCTACTGCACTTGTTCAGTAGGAAACCATTGAGTTTCTGTAGATTTCTGAGACACACAGTAGAGTACAGTTGATAACAGTAGATTCTGTCTACTGAAAGCAGTAGAAATTTCCAGCAGGGAAGGGCCATTTGCGTTTAGGGCACACATATTGAACACTTCTGTACTAATATAAACTAAAACTAAAGTTCTGCATGTTCGAATTTTGGTGGTTGTTTGCCACATTTCCACGTTGTGGTGAAAATTTGATATATTTTTCCCATCAGCATTTACTTCCCAATGATTTCCATAATCTCTATATGAAGTTTCACCACAATCGACGCTTCCAACAAGCTTCAGGAGACTCTGAATAAGGAAACTTTAATTATAACCACCTGTTACTTGCGGGTCTCCATCACTCAGATTTCCAGACCCAAGTTGATACAAACTATTTTTTTTACACATGATCAGGAATCCATTGCTGTACATTTTTGTTACACTCTACATAGCCATGGAACAATAAACATGTTCTCTTGTAAATCACATGTGTGTCTAAAAGGAAGCAAAAAAATTTAGTCAATTGTAAACTTAGTATTATTTTCGTAACTCATGATAGGTAATTATTTCTCTTGTAGTCCTACAAGCATAAAAACACAGTTCTTTATTGTGGCGTAAAAACTGTGTTTTTGTGCTCGTAATAACCATAGACTACAAGAGAAATAATTCTTCAATGCAAGCAATGTGTACATACAAGAAAAATTATCATGATAGGTAGCATTAGGTATTTCAATTTTTGTGTTGATCTGGGATAGACTCTATGAACAGGGAAAGTAAATAAACACTACATTATAACAGGTTAAATATTTACTTTCATATAATTTTAAAAATAATATCTAAATTTTAATCTGAGAATTTGAACACCTAAATTCAGATACTTGTTGTTGTGACTTTTAGTCTTAACTTCAAATCACATTGATCATTAGAGATGTGAAATAAATAAAGTTTTTATGTTTTCCTGATTGAAAGTAATGGAAGCACTAAAATAATTTTCTCAATAACAACACTCATCATTACTGACACGCCTGTTCTTGTGTGTTTAAATAGAAACTTATTCTCAAGCCAAAGAAAATTTCTCTGAATCATTTGATTGATTGATCCCAAAAAATATAGTAATGCAATTAAAAACATGAAGCAGCTTTTACTCGTGTTTGTTATGAATAGATCTCGGATTTTTAGATTCTAAAAAGTGTGCTTTTAGGTTCCTATAATAGGCTCTAAAAAATCTTAAAAATGGTTAGAAAAACCCTAAAGTAGGTTCTAAACAATCCTAAAATAGGTCCTAAAAATCTTAAGTTAGGCTCGAAAAAACCTGTAAAATGTTCAAAAAACTTAAAATAATTCAAAATTCCTGAAAAATGCTGATTAGGTATACTCACCAGCTATGGAAATGGAACACCTATATCCTGAAACACGCACTTGCTTGCATAATGTTATGTGTGTTGCCTAATCCTACTGTGATGGCAGAACTTACTATTTTACTATTTACTATTAAAATCCACTCTTCGCCGTATGGTTAGGCAACAATTTTTTTTTCGTGTTATCCACAGTCAAACTCCGCAATTTTGTCTGTGCTGAAAATAAACTTTCAACAAAAACACAGTCAGTGGTGCAAACTTCAATGCTGAAATGTTAGTTTGCAAGGTGTGAATGCCACAAAGCACCGAAGTGACGTGAAAGTGAGCAAAACCACACAGATCAGACCACTTTGGATTGTACAGGTAACAGTGACACCAGACATTTTGCTTTGTTTAGAGCTTTGAAAAATCACCAAGGACTTGGAGGAAAGGGAAATCGACAGAGAGTACGTTTCAAACACGTTCGTCATTGAATTTTTCGTGAATAAACAAAGCAAATGCCTCTGTGTGACATAAAATCCTGTCAAACCTTTAAAAATATATAAAAACCTAAAAAAAGGCTTAATTTAGGTGCATAAACCTGAAATAGGTTCTATAAAACTTCATCAGTTGTTGCATTTTTTAACGAAACGCTGACATAACTTATTATTCCTTACATACCTTTAAAGGAAAAAATAGGTTAAAAACCTAAAATCCGACGTCTAATTATGAACAGTGGTGCTAATTGTAATCTTATCAAACTAACTGTTCTACACATAATTCATTGATTTGTTGTTTTTTTTAATTAGCGTCAGTTTTCTGCCACTTTTAGCAAATTGCAGTGATGAGGATGAATGATGATGAATTTGATGAAGGTACACTCACAAAGAACACCCATACACAGGCTGGGATTTGAACCCAGGATCGCTGGAATCATAGTGCTCTGTGCTGCACATAATTCATTGCTGAAAGGCATTCTTAATCTCCAAATGCAAATACACACACAAAATATACAGTATGAAAACTCATTAAATCACCCTAATTAACATTTATTTTATCAAAGTTAAGTGTATATTTCGAATTGGAAAAATATTTTGAAAAACTGCAGCAGTCAAAACGAAACATTTATGTATTTTTCCTTTTTCAGTTGTGGGTCATTTTAGCTGACATTGTTGCAAGCTTTGGTTTGGCTATACCACTGTGCCTTCTTTTTGAGTACCCAATAGCTTCTCTAGAAAAGGTTCTCAAGAATGGTGGTAAGTTTTATCTATAGTTCTTCCTTATGTATTTGATTTATTGTACACATTTTCCGTATATTTTTTTAATTGCTATGTTCCAAATTTCTGCCTAGTTCAAGGTGAATAATGAAAATAGAACAGATATGCCTTGCTTGTTTTCTTATCTGTTTTTCTGATGGAGTCAGCAGTGGTGTAGTCTGAAAATTAGACCTGGTTTACCACAATTCTTATTTATCATATATATTTATTACACAGCTCATCTATATTAATTAGATGTAATAGAAATAAAACACCAGTGGTCAGAAGTAGCATGCTACTTGCAGTGGCTCTACTGTATCGAGCTAAAAAAATTGTAGCTGTAGCTGTAGCGAAGCTACAAAATTCATACAGCTACATTTCTTCCCAGCATTTTGAGATAAATTTTGTATATGCCAACAATGTCAAAAAAATTTCAACAATATCACTTACCTATGCAGGAGGTTTATAAAGACCAAGGCTAATACAAGATAATGGACATACGGATAATCTAGATTATAAATATCCGTGTAATTTATTTCGTTGGTATATGAATAATTCTAATAGCCAGATAATGCAATGACATATGTATCAATATGATCCGGCCAACAGCTACGTTTTTTTTGGCATCACTTTATGGGAAAAACATACCTTAATTGGGCCAGCAGATGCTCAATGCCTAAGCGACAGCAAAATGTCATTAATTTGTGTAAAAAAGTGACACTTTCGTTAATCATGACAATTACGATGAAAAGTTTATTTAGTAATTCTCTCATCTAGAGTCGCTTTCTGCCACTTTTAGCTAATCATGAGAATGAAGAAGAATTAATGGGGATGAGCAGTGTGGGCAATGGGGTTGCGAGAGGATGCCCCCTTCCAAAGTAGGTTTTAGTTTTAAGTGTTTTGTTTTTTGTTTTAAGTCCACTTTATGCATAGATAAGTTAATCGAGACTGGATGCGAACAACTATGTGTCTCCGCAGGGTGTTGAACCTGTAACCCCTTGATCACATGGTGAAAGTTTCCACTATGTTATCGGCGATGCATTCTCAAGTAGAGAAACTTACGTAAAGCATCATCCCACCTGTCTCTCATTTACACCATAGAAGCATCCCCCAGCCATCTCTAAAATTTGAGCTAACATTTCCTTCAAGGGAAAATTGTTAAATATCACATTTTTATCGTTCCTGTTTTACACAACACATTATAGTTAATTCTGATGCAGATGATAAATTAGTAACAAAAATATTTTTCATATGACTTAATGAGAACATGCACACATGTAAGACTCTGTTTGATGCAGGCAGCAGGAATATTTAATAGAAGAATGATCATCACAAAGGATAGTTTACCCTCCCACTATTGCTACTTCTTCCATCTATCCTACACGTCGTCTCTCCGTAGGCATAGTGAAATGGACATTGGAAGAGCAGACGACAAAACAGACAGGAAACAGTGACGTATCAGCAGTATGGATTGTGTTTTGAGTGCCCCACTGGCCTCGCAATTTTGAATGTTTCACTTTTTACCTTAAATTGAATGCACTGAAACATGAGAATGCGTAGGAGTCATGTTCCAATGGTGTAGTTTTTAATTGTTGCACATGATTTTTTAGTGAAAATGTCATAAAGAATTATTTTATATAATGACGGATATTTAACAATTCGGATATTAGTTACAATTATCAGTTAATAATTTTCTAATATGAGTTAATAGTTATCTACATATTCAGAAAATCTACATATACATCATGTTCATGACAATTATCATCCTTGAAAGAGTCAGTGATAAAAAAAAATTGCCATTCATATATTTTTCGTTATATTCATATTCGTATATTAAAAATGAAATATTTATTCCAAGGAAAATATATTGATAAATAAACATTAATAATCTTACATTATACTTGATAATTTTGGTACCACCCTAATTGCAATACCTAGATATCAAATTTGAACTGATATGCCACTTACATAGGTACCTTATCATTCTCAAACACTATAGTAAAATTAGTAACAGAGGTAGCATTGCTATGCAAATTATTGAATGATGGGAATCATGATAATAAATATTGTTATCTGTTTTCTAGTAAGTACAACTACTAGGAGCTTCTTTTGAACATCCATGTAGTTCTTTATTCTATAATGCAAAAGTAGGACAAAAGTAGTGAAGTAGCGTAGCGAGTAGGCATGCAAGTAAAACAAAACTAGAAGTCCGACAACTTCAAACTTTCCGGCAATTTCTATATTTTTCGTAAAATCCTTCCTTGTCCTTTTTTTTTCTTTTTTTTTAAAGAAACTATAATTGAACCTAGATTTCCCTTCATGCAGATTGCATCAACACTGCCTCTGCCAAGCACAGCACAGGAAGCAGGATGGAAGAAGTTGTTTTCTCCTGCGAACACTATTTGCAGCAGTGAAACTGACTTGGCAGGCCACGTGATTTTAAATAGCCACTCACTCACCCTCTCAACATACACAATTGGGGAGGAAACCCGGTTTTCAGAAGGGTGCACTGGATAATGATCATATTTAAACAGAACAGCCAAAGATACAATTGCGATAGATCAAAAACATTGAGTGTAAAATACAGCATCTATGTTATGATTCAATATTCTACCATTTAGTGCAAAGAATAAATAGTTCCTCAATTTTCAAAATTTCAAAGATTAGTTTCTTTACATGAGAGATCACACAACATAAACTTTACGAGTAAAATTTCCCCTAACATTTAAGCTAGTTAGAGTGAAAGCTAACTATTGAACCTAGGTGTGCAAAAGTTAATAACAAAATAGAATAACTGCATTTCAGTACATTAACCATATGAAATGAAAAAGAACCACTTGTACTGAATATTCACTTGTCTGGTGGATCGAGTAGAAATCTTTCCCCAAGCATGTAATAATAATTTTTATTATTATTATGAGATGTAATGAAATTGGTTTATTTTTATTAGTTTATGAGTTATTATAACAATAATTATAAGCATAATTATAATTATTGTTAATATTTCTACTATTCAAGTTTTATCGAAGACCTAGGCCCCCTCCAAATATTTCTGGTGACACCCACACATACAATGATAATATAGTACATACAATGATAATATAGTACCTTGAATTGAATAATATTTATACTATGAAATAAAGATGTCATCAGTAGTGTTTTGTTGGGGGGGAGGTGATCTGTATGTGTTATATGATGCATAAGCAATTATTAAGATTGATGTAGATTTAATGCTGTTGTTGGGAATATAGTAAGTTCTTTAATTTTTCTTAAAACTATGATGGCAAATACTGTTAGTCAATGATGCAGGCAGTTTGTTCCATTCTCTAATCCCTCTAACAATGAATGACTTGTTGTAAGTGGAGGCTTGTATTTTTTTATTTCGTGTTCAATCAATGTTCTATGAGAATAAATTCTTTCAAATAAGTATTTTAGGGTGCCGTTCTTAAGAATTTTGTGCACCAAGGTGAGTGTTAAGTATTTTCTTCTGTTGTTGGTGTTTAGCCACAAGAATTTGTCTTTGTTTTATTTAAATACTGGGATACATGTTCTCTTCATTTTAGGTTAAATATGAAACATACACAATAATTCTGTATTTTTCTTTAGTTTGTAGTTTAGACCTTAACTAACTAACTAACTCTCTAGCCCAAAAGGTCCATGACTGTAGCAACACAGGCCTTCAATCTGTCCCTATCCTGACCTGAGCAAGATCTATATACTCTTTTCCATCCCTACCGATTTCCTTTAGGTCCATCTCAACGTTATCCCTCTATCTTCATTTTGGCCTTCCAACAGGTCTCTTACCATCAGGTTTCCCAACAAGAATCCTGTAAACTCTTCTTTCCTCTCCCATTCGTGCCACATGGCCTGCTCACCTAAGTCTTCTTAGTTTTCCATGCCCTTTTAAACAAGGGTCAACGGAAGAAAAATAAAATTCAAATTCAAATTCAAATTTAATTATTCTAATAATATCTGGACATGAATACAAATTAAGTAGTTCTAAATTATGTAACCTTCTTCACTCACCTGTCTCCTCGTCACTTTTAGGCCCAAATATTTTCTTAAGGATCTTATTTTTCAAATACTCTCAATTTATGTTCCTCTTTCAATGTAAGGGACTAAGTTTCACATCATCCATATAATACTACAGGCAAACTTACTGTTTTGTATATTTTAACTTTTAGTTTCTTAGATATTAAACGAGAATTCATGGTGGTTGCGGTAAACGCGGTTTAAAATTACTTACGTGAAATTTAAAAGATTTCGTAATTCCGCGTTGCACAATTTAATGGTTCAATCCTATTAATTTCGAAGATCCACTGTCTTCATTCACAAAAGGGTACGGCGTTTGAAGCGGAGATGGTACCGCGTCAGTACATTGCTTGTTCCCGGGCGGCGGTGGTTGCTTCAAACGCCGTACCCTTTTGTGAATGAAGACAGTGGATCTTCGAAATTAATAGGATTGAACCATTAAATTGTGCAACGCGGAATTACGAAATCTTTTAAATTTCACGTAAGTAATTTTAAACGAGAAGACATAAGTTTATGAAGAGAAAAGTACCATGCATTTCCTGAATTAAACCTGCTTTTTATAAGACCTTGGGAGATATTACTACATGCTAGAAACCTAAATACAACTTTAATGTTATTTATATTTAGACTAGTTTGTAAAGTTGCTCATAAAGTAAATTTCGTGGTTTATTCAAGATGTTGATTATGTTTTGTTCAAACAAATAACATGTTAGTTATATTTGTTTCCAATGCATGCCTTTCAATTGTTTAACATATTGTCACACTACATTCTCAGTGATTATTGTTGAGAAATATGCGCTTTTTTTCAGGATGTAAGGAACCAAGAAATAAGAAACTTCAAACAGAGGTTAACATTGGCTCAACAATTATGACTGCAGAATTACATGGAATTGAGTCACAAAATGGAGGTCTTAACATTCCCACATGACAAATTTCACCTATTACATTGATTACCTAAGCAGTGTTTTCATCAAGAAATTACAAAAAGAACTTTCCAGGGCAGATTTCCATGCGGGATTACGGAATTGAAGATTGTAATGTTAAATTCAATTGGACATTCTGTTTGCCTTATTTGCATGAATAGATGATGGTTGTGATATTTATAGAAATTCTAATCTACCGTTGAATACTCAGTACTGTAAAAACTTTTAGAATGATGTGCTTGCTTTTGAAAAATGTGGCTAAATTATTTTCGACTGGGCAATGAATATATCTTTCTAGTTTTTGAACTTTTAACCACTGTTATTTTTTAAAGATATTTACCTACGTTTCGGAGGCTGAATCTGCCTCCGTCTTCAGGGTAGCGTGCAGTCTGATAGATCACATAAATGGTTGCCTAGGAGGATTATTCTTGGTGGCCTAGGCTCCACTGCGTCTGTCGGCCACAAGGACCTCTATATACAAAAAATTGCCAGGTAAGATATCAGTGCCCCAGGCTCCACTTTGTCAGATGACCACGTCAAGGTCACGATCAAGGCTTCGTGTGGCACCGTTAGGTTTCCACCTTGATCTCCGGGGGCTGGACCACCCCGGATTGCATTTATGTGATCTATCAGACTACATGTTACCCTGAAGACGGAGGCAGATTCAGCCTCCGAAACGTAGGTAAATATCTTTAAAAAATAACAGTGGTTAAAAGTCCAAAAACTAGAATGAATCAATCAGCACTGATTAGCTACAAAGAAGAATTGAATATATCTTGTAGAAATCCTGTAAATCATGTAAAAATTTAGATTTTACTACTTGGTCACAAATCTACTGAAGAAATCATACATTTTGTGAAGTCTTTAAGATGTAGAAATGCCACCATTTGGATCAATTGTGAAAGCATAGTCAACAATTTAATCGTTCTCATGTATATTAAGCAATTAGATTTAATAAAGTTTTGTACATTCCTACTTGTAGATCACCAGGCGGAAGAAAATAGCTATAGCCAATGTAAATAGTAGTAACGAAAACTTTTTTCAAAGTACCAATAAGCATTTTAACATGATGATTATTCCTTTGTGAGAGAGAGAGAGAGTTATTTTTCCCCAAATATCTACATCAATGTGTGTGTGTATGTACTGCCATTAGAAAACATGAGACCCTGTGCAAACTATATCCCCAAGGATACATTTTGAAAAGTAAAAAAATAGAAAATTTCAACTTGCATAATTATTACATATTGTTTGTGGTTTTTGCAGTTAACCACCAACGAAACTTGACACCATGCAGAGAACATCAAGGTTGATACTGCTTTTTTGCTTGTTTTGGTGCTACAAGTGCTCGAAAGACATATTTTATCATGTTTGTATGTAGCCATGCATTAGAGATTCATTGTTGAACTGATAATAATTTATCGTTAGATAACTGACGTCAGCTAACAGGATGAAACCCTGAGATGAACCCTTTCACTCAGTTTATGTGAATGATATTAAAAAGCACCTTTCTGACATTGTTATGAATATATGTAGTTAATATTTATGTAATGTTCAGATATATTTTTAACTTTAAATGGATCAAAAGCTGTGTAACACTCAGCAATGTACTCTATTGTTGCAATATGTAATTCACGAAATCATGGATTGATGTAATCCTCAAGGCATTTTGGAATCCTGATTCAGGAATGTTTAGTGTCGATTAAAACTTAGAGAAATTTATGTACTCACTTTGCCGAGAAGCAGGTTTCTTTTCCTGCTGTTCTATTAATTTCTGTGGCCACTGCCATCATTTTATGGTTAATCATAAAATTCAAAAAGTATATGTCAAACACACAGCGCACATCTTCATAGAACTAAAATGAAAGAAACACATGCTATCGTGCAATACCCACATGAATTCAACACCGACAGCGGGCAGGAAGGATAATCTATTACATATTATCCTTGGTAAGATGTTATGACATCATGGGATAATGTTATTATCCTCTGCTGTATCTCTTGCATGTTGCATTTCGAGCATATTCAATTTCGCTGATTTTTGTGATTATAATTCCGAATTCATCATGGTATGCAGGCATTTTTTATGGTTCGATTTCTATTTATGTCTGTTAACACATACTTCGGGGTTTACGTGATTACTTACTGCTAGAGAGTAGTTTTTCACTTCCATTTACTCCTATATGATTCTCTTACAACCAGCCATTTGTTTACTGTCGTCTTGGTTACGGGGTTATAACTGATCGCATGAAACACAATCACCATTTCGGTCAACCCCACCCTTCATGTTCTCATGTCAGGATAAAATGCATTCGTTGTTAGGTTAGTCATGATAGGCTTAGGACTCTCAGTATTAACATGCTGCAATTTTTGGGACATCACAAATCGAAGGGTGGGGCTTGAACAAAAAGGTGATTGCGTTTCGTGTGAAAAGTGAGATCCGACTGCTGCTGCCATCTAGATCATGTGTGTGGTATAATGGGATTTCATACTTAGGTTAGGCAAGTTAGGTTTCGGGCTCTTCGTATTCAAAGAATATGTCTAAATGCTTTCATGGTTAGGTTAAATGGGCCAGGTATATCACTTTTAGCATTACAATAATTTCTCTAAATGCTTTCAACATCTCATCATGTTATTTTTTCCGAGGAAGGTATTTTCTTGCAAAACAAGGTAAGCTAAAACCTAATGCGAAAATGGTAATTCACAACGATGATCTCAGAACCTTGTCAAAGCTTAAAGAAAATATATATGTTTATTAATCCATGCATCTCCATAATCTCGTAGGCAGGTAATATAAGGTGTGTGTGTGTGTGTGTGTGTAAAATTTGTCTGGTGTTGAATTCATGAAATTCCCTATGCACTTATGTATCGCAAGATTTGTGTCAACTTGAAGCCATCATAATGAAAAGATCATTGTGTAAAAAAGAAATCAATATATTTGAATAATTGAAAGTGAACATAATTTTGTGAACTTGATTCTTATTCTTTGAGCTGAAATGTTACGCAAATATAAATTACTTACATACATGAACAAATATTTTACATGAAGTTTAATGTTTAACTTCTGGGTTCACTTTAGCTTATGATTTGTTGATTCATTTGTCTTACAAGAAAAATATACATTAACAAACTTACAAATGTAGAAAGTATTATTGTATCCTCATAATGAACCTGCAGCACCCAGAAACCAGGGGGTCAATGCTAGAATGCTACTTACTCGAGGTCACTTAAAGAATTACTCATAATTAAATAACAGGTCACATTTACTTGTAATCTGTTGGTTTGTATTTTGCCATATCGTCCATTCAGATGTAAATATGCTATCTCCAAATTGAAACAAATAGAGATATTTTAGCTGTGGTCTATTGAGGGTGCAATTGTTTCATCTGTGCTATCTTCTGATGCGTTGGGTCGAGTTGGTGTTTCTTTAAGTCCACTTTATGCACAGTAAGACTAATCGGGACTGGACCTACAGTTTAAAGTGGGATCCGAACCACTGTGCCATGTTCCTCTACTGGGTATTGAACCTGGGACCCCCTGATTACAAGGTAACGATGCTACCACTGCTCCATCGGGGAGGCCTATGTTCTGATGCCTACATACAACTAATATTGATATATTTATAGTGTTTTTGGTTCATCTACAGAAAGTGGAAGCACCCACAAGAATGCAAACTCCAACAGCCACTGAAACTTTATTCTCGAGCAACTACAAGTGTCATCTGAGTATGAAATAAACAACTTGCATTCTAACCTCAGTCACTTGTGGGAGCTGCTTAGAAGTAGTAGTTGTCTTCGGTTCTTACTTTTGTTGGTAACAGATAAAAATTTTGAATAAGTGGAATCAGATTCGATTGATTTCCCAAAATATGAATTATTTATCATATTTACGTATGTGTAATGCGCACCCTGGTTTTCGATGGGGAAAATTGACTAGCAATTATATTTCATACATAATGCGCAGTACAATTCAGGTCCAAGAAATGGCTTTCTTGGTTGTAGATCTTAAAGCTGCATTTTATGCCGATCAAGAGGCCAGCAAATGTGTGTAATATAACAATGTTGTAGGGCCTACATGTTAGCCACATTGATGTGGTTATGTTAGTCACAGCTTTTATTGGTGCTTGGGAGCTATATTTCAAAATATAGTTTATGAGGTCATTTATTGGTTATATTTAGAATAACTTTGGTGTAAGACTTTTGCTCATCCCTTCTTCACTTTTTCTAATAAAAACTTGAAAATATGTTTTTTTCCGTGACTAATGTAACAACTATACGAGGCACATTCAGGACCCTCAAACTAACAGTTAGCAGCACACGATTTCTCCCATTAAGACATTTACACACTCCATATATGTCATATTGTTTGGCCAGTAATACATTTTATATCTTTAATTATTGTTTTCTTATTCCTTATCTTTTCTTTCATCCAAAGTACCATAAAAAAATCAGAATGTTCCTTCATTTCGTAATGAGCTTATTTCAATAGCACTGAACATTAGTGTCGCCACCTTGAATGTAATACTGTTGATATATTCAGAAACTGCAGAATTTAAGCTGTACAACGATATATAACATGATAGGGTTCCGTAAACATGAAAAAGTGTGCAATGCAAGTGTCACAAAATCGTGGAATGACCCTGGCTATCTGAATTATTCTGTGCATAATACGCACCACAGTTTTTGAGGGCAAAAATTTTGGAAAAAAGTGTGCATCATACATGAGTAATTACGGTATTTTACTTTGCTACCAAATGGCAAATTTTCAAATTATTTCTAATTTCTAAAATGCAGTGTTCTATCTGATAGATAGAACACTGGCACTCTCAAATCAAAGTTAGTGTTGTGTGCAATTGTTGTGTGCAATTGTTCTATCTGAAATTTCAATAATTACAGCATAAATACCTAACCAAACAACTACTTCTTTTTAAATAGGCTTCAATGATACAAAAATCACCAGCACAATGGTGACAAAAGTCCAATAAATGTATTGTGTCAAACTTTAAAGGTCTCTCCTGAGAAAATTTAAAAAACTGGATATAGAAAATTTACATTCTCAGTCGACAATATGTCCACTCCGATCTAATGTCTGCTAACCAATACTTTCACCATGGGAGATCCCACAGTGAATCTGCACCATTGTGGCTCAATCATGGTTTCCCTTTCTCAGCAAGATATTGTTTATTTTACATATTCTGAGTGAATACCATACACTTCTGAGGATTCACTGCTCTTATGAGCTATGACCAATCTTACCTGCTATCTCTCTGCTCTTATGGTAATTGACAATTTATTATTAGGGACTTTCCATGAAACGCCATTCTACTCCATGCAAATAACAGAATGAATCTATCTGAAAGATTTTATTGTTTTTAATTGCATTAAGGTTTAAATGTTTGTGAATGCATATACTTTGCATATTTCTCCAACAAGGCATACTATCATCTGTAGCCTATATGCTTCGCAGACAAATTACGAGTAAGTCAAACCTTGCAACATTTTTGTGAATGCTTTTCATGTATGTCACCATACTCAAGTTGTTCATGCTTATAATAGTGAGCCATTATCACTAACATGGTTAACTATTACATGACAAACCCCATGCCTGTTTTACTTGTTTCAGTTGTTAGCATTAGATGACTTGGGTTCAGTGATGGCTTAATTTTAGATGTGACAGGTGGATGCAATGGCCTTTATAGATGTCGGACAGGGGTACAGGATACACACACAGGACAGATTCAAGGGTTTGTATTGGTATTTTTGTTATTGTAAGTCACTTTTATGCCACTTTTGGATAATCATGATGATTTATAATAAAAAATGTTACTTTGCACCATACCTTGAGGTATATGTAGAGGTAGAGTCCCACACATTCTACGATCTCGGCCATTTTAGAGGTGATGTGATCAGCACCATTTTCCATCTACCTTTGCCCCCAGGTACCCATTTATTTGAGGCTGGATTAGCCCCAGAGCCACTTTAAGTGGGGACAATACCGTAAAAATTCCAACCTTAAATCACCCACCCTGGGAATTGAATCCGGATCTGACACGTGGCACTCAGATACCCTACCGACTAGGCCACCACAGCTCCAATTGATTTGTAAAGAATGAATGAAATTGTTTTGAGTCCTGGGATGGGTATTTCCCTTCCGAACATAATGATAAGAATTGGAAACAGACAGACATTGGAACATCTGCTGAATGGTATAAAGAGTAACTCGCTTAGCTATCATCATGTAATCAAATCTTCATGCTAATAATAATGAGTCATTATCACTAACATTTAGACAAATGATAATTACCACCATTGTAGTGGTAGAGGTCGAAGGACCCCGTATTACCGCCAGGGGTATGTAACTCGGATGGCTGGGCTTAGAGCTGAAAGAGAATGATTATTATCTTGATAGAGTCTTAATACTGAGTGGGAGAACCTGTAGGGAATAGATACAATCAAGCACATAAGTAATGATTAACAATAATAAGATTTATTATGATGAATTGTGGTTTTGATATATGAAGTATATCTCAGCCTAAGTGTTAAGGTAAGGGAGCTGCTTGGAAAGAAGGTTAGATTAGCGATACTTAGCAAGCTGCAAGAGTAGATTCTTGTCCGTCTTCTAAGTGCCTGGAGACAGCCTGGACTCGGATGGGCGGATGGTCATCTTGGATCGGAGGATGGTCAGTGCCTCCGGCTGCATCTCAAATCTGCCACACTTTTTACCCATTTTCTGGGGTTTTTATACTTAGGGGGTAGCCTTCGACAGAACTATTCTTGTTGTCTCGTGTCAAACACAGGAAGTCCCATATATGGGGATGCTTCTTATGGTCATGGTTAAGAAGTAAACAATCCACAGTTCCTTAATCGTTTTGCTCTTATTCCAAATAAGGGATTTAAATGACTCGAAGATAGTGAAGACATCTCATCGAGTGCTCCCCGTTGAAAATCGCACTCAAAAGTCAATGTAGAAATGAAGACAGGAACATGCAAAAACTTGTCCGTTACACCATATAATAAAGTCCAATTAACCCTCCATAAATCTAGTGCATTCTCAGGGATCAAATAATTAACACTGTAATTAATCATAAAACTTTAATAAGTCAAGATCACAAATCAACATATTAACTTCACCTTGCTCGTATGTGGTCATAAAATCACTTTTACTATTACCATTATATATATACCTATAGAAATATCTCATCACTTTTAATAAGTAATACATACAGTATATATCTGGAGGTATGATTACATATGCATAGGCAGTATGTTATTTACAGATGTAAACCTATTTGACTGTTTGTCAACTACAGACACTAGTTGGCAAATATACTGCTTTGCTACATTGAACATATGCACTACATTTGAACAATATAAAAACATGGTATGTAAAAATTGATAAGTTAACGTAAGAAAAATGCTACGTCTATTATTGGTAGATCATAATGTCATTTACACATTCATTCTGAATAAAAATTGTAAGATTTTTAGGAATTTCTTCTCTAGAAAACACAAAAGTTATCGTGAAGAAGTACATACATATAAATAAGAAACAGACTAATTTCTGCAACCCTGTCTTTTGAATTGATTGTGTACACATGTAATCAGATTTTATTAAAAAAAATTGCCATATTGGCACATTATATGTATTCCAGTAAATGAAATAAAAGTAAATATTAGCGACTTTAGCAGCAAAGGTGTTTACTTATATTGTTTTAACTTTACAAAGCCAGAAACTTATGCAGAATATCATGTCCTTAATATAAACTTTATTAAATAATAACAGTAGTTTTCTTTAGTAGTTTCTTAAGTAACAAAAAAAATGATCATGTGCAGTGGCAAAATCAGAAGAGGGTTGTTGGTAAATTTTCCCTCTCACGTGGTCTCTTGAGGGGCCAGAACAATATTTTTCTTTGAGTGATGTTCACATAAAAGCGAGGGAAATACCAGGCTGAGTCTTTCTTCTGGACATAGGCGTAACTTGGTAGGGCAAGGGGCCACTCCCCCCACAAATTTAAAGTTTTACAAACTTTACAAGTTAAGGATACTTAAGTTAACCTGGGGCCTGAGAAGCAAAGAAATAAAAATTAATTTTTATGACGTTGCAAATGTAATAATTATATACAGCAAGATAGTCCTAGCTAGGATGGAAACTTTTTGATTCTTGCCCCAGGTTCGATTCCGTGCCCACAAGTTACGCCAGTTAGTTCTGGATGACAAAAACATAACTCTAGTCTCACTGCTGTCATGTGCTATGTGCAGTTCACAAATTACAAAAGTAGTTTTGTCACAAAACTAGAACTTAATACAGGCAAAAGAAGTATTCTGAGTGAGATTTTTCACAACTACATACTTTGCAAGAATAAGCTGAAATAACTATATGTAACAATTTAAATTTAAAACAACAAGTCCCTGATCTGTATTATGTTGTACAGCTTTCCCTTCTTCTTCTTTGTCTTTCTGTGAGCTTCACCCGGATGCCGTGTTTGGACATTAGTACAAGATTTGGCTGAAGTTTCAGATCTTCTGGTTTGTCCACAGAAGTTATCTTGAAATTTCTTAATACCGTGGAAATTATAACTTTTTCTTCCATGTATGCAAATTTCTGTCCTGGAAATGAAAAGAAGATTATCTGATAAGTAGGGCTAGGATTTTGATGACCTTAAAATTGCCAAAAAATGACCTTTAAAAAATGCATTTATGACCTAATACATGCAGGAAAATGCCCTATAAACTTAGAAAAATTACCTAAAAATTCTAAAAGATTTGTAAAACAAATTTATAAACTACCAAGAGAAATTCAAATTACAAATTAACGTTACAGTATCTATCACATGTTAATTGCGTATGGTAGTACAAGTAAGAAAGTTCACTTTTTGTCATCTTTTACACTTTAAGTACTGAGTTGCAGTACACAACGAAAATCATATGCAAATTTTCAAAAGTGAATGTCGGTTGCCGGACAAGAGAGCCTTGTACATGGAAAAAATTATCTCGACTTCCACCGACACAAGAGGAGCGTACTTGAAATGAACAATATCACTTGCTGTTAAGTCACTTTCAATTCCATGGAGTGCAAATTATTTCCCTGACAACATGTCCAATACAGAGCACAAAACTTTGTGCCCCTTGTTTTTTTTAACAATAATCCATCTGGTGACAATATATTTACTGACAGAGGGAGGAATCACATTGTTTGGGCTGAATTTTTACACAACAGCTTATATCAACAATACTGCACAGAATTTCTTTGTTTCCTCAAACACAGTCATTCAGAACTGCGGTGAAGGCAATGAGATGAGAGTCGGGAACCTCTCTCCTTCAAAGGGTTACATTTGCATGTAAAATTCCCCTTCTTTCACCAAAATGTAGAAAAATGCATAATATGACTTTTAAAAGGCCAAAAAATGACTTAAACAGTTTAAAAAATGACCTTTACTCCAAAAAGGGTCAAAAAATGCAAAAAAAAAAAATGTCCTAACAAAAGCATCCCAATTTATTCACTTACATATAAAACACGTTCCTATCTACTTATGCAATGTTTCTGCCTTACCAAACAAGATGCGTTTGCATCAAAAACCTAGCCTTACTGATAAGAAACATAATGTTATGGAAGAAAATAATGTGCTGTGTGGGCAAGAGGAAATTAGAGAAACTTTAGAGAAGAAGATGCATTAACTGCACATATTTACTTGAACCCTATCAGGTCTTTATTGGTGATGCACCACTGAAACCATGGTTATTTTTACACAATGTAGAAGTCATATATCAACAATGGCATGTCCAAAGATGAGTTGGTGGGGTCATAACACCCCCTTCCCAGGCACGTATCTAGAAATATATTTGGGGTGGGGGGGAGGGTCTGAACCAAGTGTTCCAGAATAATAATAATGTTTAAATTAAAACAAGTAAATTTATTAATATTGCATTTTAATTATTACATGAATACCTAAAGAGATGGTACGTATAAGAATATAAATATAACGGCATATATGTATTATCTACTTTGCATGTACTTAAGATCGCCAAATTTATATAAAAACAAGGAAATTAATGTCAGATGATTAAAGAATTGACTATTTATTGAATATCAAAATAAAGGATGTTCCCGATTCATATTTTCATAAGTAGATGTGCATAAATCTTCTTTATTTTATTTTAGTACTAAGTTTTTTGGGCAGGTCTAGACTCCTTGAACCCACCCTAAATATGTTCTTGTCCCTACCCTTTGGTCCAGCATTCCTATACAAAACATTCAAAGGCAGGAAAAGGTGTCAAAATAAGGAATTACTACTAACAAGAATATACGTAACGCCCCTTTAGAAAATTCTGGGCACACTACTGTATTTAAACAGTTCATTAAAGATCTTGCCATCTTAGGCTGATACCAACAAGAAAATTATAAATCTAAGCTTCACATGCTACAATGCTATTGCATTTGAAAAATAATTCTTACCTATGCAGTTTCTACGACCTGCACTGAAGGGAATATATGCATAAGGATGGCGATCCCTGGTATTCTCAGGTAGAAAATTGTCTGGATCAAATTTTTCAGGCTGTGGAAACACTTCTTCATTTCTGTGGACCATGAATGGCAAAAGAACAATGTCACAACCAGCAGGAACGAGATAGTCTCCTAGAAATGAAAGAAGTTTATGTAAATTCCATTGACATTATCTTTAATTATAATTAGTCTAGAACAGTTGCACAAAAGAATCCTCTTTAGTATTAATTTTTAAAGCAATTTTTCACATTTAGCCCTTTGCGGATGAGCCTGAAAATACCATGTTTTTCCCCAGACACTGTTTTTGCTGTATTTCTGAAAATCATAGAAAATATGTTGGCAAAGTTTGTTATTATTTTCAAAATGTTTCTGAAATCCACAAAACTTAATTTTTTCAATTTACAATTTATTTACATGTTCTCACATTTATGAATGTTTTTGTGTAACATTTTTTTTGAAAGAATAGTTAAACACTGTAATAAAAGTTACTGAAACATATTTTGAATACATAATATAGAAATAATTAATGAAAATAATTTAAAAATTTCTCCTTTGGATCAAAATCGTCACTGACTGAAAAAATCCGAAGAGGAGAATTGGCACAATGTTCATATGATTTAACACTTTTTCTCTCAATACTTTATTATTATTCTGAAATGGTAGTTCTGTCAATTCAAATTATGTACTCATAGATTTTAGAAGTGCTGAAAACTTACTCAACTGCATGTCTGCTTTAATATGTCTTCCAATCATGTAGATGCTTGGATACATTCTCAACGATTCCTTTATGCACATTTCAAGGTATTTCATGTCTCTTAGGTGCTCTACTGTGATTGGAGTATTTTCATCTTCAAATATGCTGTCAAGCTCCTCCATTACTTTGTCCTGCAAATAAGAAAAGTTAGCTCACAAAGTTTTCATTCTACAAAATGCCTAAAGAAACGTATTGTGTCATATTTTATGCCAGGGATAGACAGACCTAAAAATAATTCAGGAGTCTGCTTTTTGTTTCAAATGAGGACTATGAAAGCCAAAAATTCAACTAAGATAAAGTTGCACATTTTGAAATGTGCCCTTACAGAAGAGTCTACAACAGCAAAAATAACTATTTAATATTATTTCAATATATGGCTGAATTACCATATTTCTGCAGATTTTAAAATTCGTATACCAATAGTGCAAAAATTTATAATGGCATATTTATTATTCTGAATGATACTCGTGATACAAAAAGCACACAAACATGAAAAAAAGGGGGTACTCGTTATTTTTTAAAAAATGTTTGGTATCCATTGGAGGCACATAGTGGTTCGGATCCCACTTTAAACTGCAGATCTAGTCCCGATTAGCCTTTCTGTGCATAAAGTGGATTTAAAACATCAACTCAATCAAACAACCTAAAAAGAAATAAGTAGCTAATGTAATTTTCTGTAAGCAAACTTTAATTATTAAAAGAAATTTAGAACTGGATTTCAATATTCAGGCATCATGGTGACCAGGTGCCCTGTATTTTTCTACCTTTATTTTGTGCTAATGTTCATTATATAAAGTATTAAATATATATTTATGTATGCCAGTCATAATATATCTCTTTTTTGGATATTGTTTTCCAGTGGCATATTCTAACCTTGTTTACCACAACAATTTTTATTTATTGCATATATTTATTATATATTAATTAGATATAATATAAATAAAACATCTGTGCAGGCATGCAAATAAAACAAAAACAGAAATCAAACAACTTCAAATTTTCTAGCAATTTCTACATATGTATGAAAAAGTTAGTTTACTTGTGGTATACAAAGTAACAGGTGAACACACCAGTTTATTTATTTTTTCATAAATAACATAAGCATTTAAAATTGTTTTACATTTTAGTTCTATTTACTTATATTCTTATCAGAGATTTTATTCCTGTGAATAATTTAATCTGCTACATTATTCAACAAAAATATTAAATAAGACAGTTCTCCACAATCAAATTTGCTAACAATCACACAGTTTATACCATGTCAAAAATTTCTATCCTGGCTTAAAACTGGAAAATACAATTACATTACCTGTATATCCTGGTGAACTCCGAGCAAGAAAAGACAAAAGTTAATGGCAGTTGCAGTGGTACTTTGACCCTGAAAATAGATTAAAATTGTTAGCTGTAGATACATTTTTATTAAAAATATGAAACCCTTACTCAGTTTTTCAAGAAGGTTTGTAATTACTGACAAATTGTGTCCTATATGTCATTCAAAATATATAAATTGTAAAAGTAAGTAACATAAATTAACTATATGTATAGAGAGCTCAGTTGTATTCATGACATGGCTCGTGGATGTTAACATGTTATTGAGAGAGAAAAAGCATGTGGAAAATTAAATGTATAGTAGTAAGAGCCGTTGATCTAGTCATCATATTTTATCATTCTGTAGTAATTACTCCATTCTCTATGCATTGATGGAAAAATATAATATAATCTTATCCTTGTGGTCTTAAGAGAATCTACATCATTGCATGCTTTATTTTGAGTACAGATTGCTTGATTTAGAGAAATACAATAAATTCAAAAGTTGCTCCTTTTAAATCATCTCCGGTACTTTTCTTGAAGGATTTTACCTGTATATCAAATTTTACCTACTGTTCCTTATATAGAAACAAACTAAGCTCCATTTCACAGTAGCCCACTAAGAGCCAAGGCCTGCCAAATACTCTCAGTTTGGGAACACATGGTCAGCACTCACGGTCTGGTAGTTTTCTTGAAGGAAATTTTATATACTGATCTGCTGTTCCTTATAAGATACATGCATATAGAAATATATGTAAACCAAATGAAGCCCTTTGACGACCAAGATCTGGCTGGCATGTAGTTAGCACCAGAGGTGATCATTTTCATTCAACCAACCTCACAAGTCTTCGGAGGATGAGTGCACTTTTGCACGTGCTGTTCTTTTGTCGGGGTAGTTTTTCAGGACAACACCAATGCTGGCAATGAGTTTTGCAGTCGCATCAACAAAATAGGGATTGTCGCCAATACCTTGGAGGGGGAGCGCACAGAGTGATGGACAAAGCCTGAAAGTGCAGATGGCTCCTGCTTCGAAGCAACTTCCAGCTAAAATATATGGCTTGGGTCTGTGTCCTCTTTTTCAGTACCTGCGGCACAGAAGCGGTGGGTCCAACAATCGATTTGTCTAGTGAAGCTCCGGCTGCATACCGACCCTTCCGTGGTCCTTCCAGGAAATTTGTCATGTAGGACCACGTGTGCGGGTGTGCAATTAACTCCTGTTGGTTTTTGGTGCTGACAATATGGAGGTAGAAGATGCCATCGATTTTATCGGTGCATGTGCAAATGCACTTAGGGTGAGGTCTGTGTAACCTATGGTTAGCACACTGAGTCTGGTAATGATTTCTCCTATATATCAACTTTACTGTTCCTTATATAGAAACTTATGTAAACTTGATTTGCTAAATGTGAAGATGAGAATGAGTGATGATATGATGAAATTGATAAAGCGATACTCACATAAATTTAAATCCCACCCATACCCAGTGTGGGATTTAAATCAGGGACCCTGTATCATGTACTGTGCTACCAATCTGTCACAAAGGTTGGCTTACATAAACTAAACTAAGTTCCATGTCACAATAGCCGTACTAACCTAATTACTTATTGTGTCAAGTTAATATACTAACCCCTAGCATGAAAGTAGAAACCTCATCCCTCAGGTCTTTATCAGTCCATCCGGGATTCTGTTCAGAAGCTTCAATCAGCAAATCCAGGAAACAAAATTTATCTTTTATACCTGAAATATACAGACAACATATTGCATTTATTTTTTCATGTAACCGCAACAACTGCACAATGAATTTTAAGAGGAGAATTAACTTCTAAAATTTTGAACAGCACTTATCAACTGATTCAGATTAAGAGAAACTGCATTCAAATAAGTGTATCTTTATTCTTGTCATATCACGTAATAATAATTTTTATTATTATTAGTTAATGTATTTTAATAACAAACACTATTAATATATATGTTATTATCCTCATGCCAGAGTCATTTATTTGTATTGCTATTGTATACAATATACTTGGTTCAGACCCCACCCTAAATGAATTTTTAGATTACTATGCTTTCATAACTCATAATGATAATTATGGATTGATTATAATCAATCTTATTTGTATTTATTTACATATTTTTGTGCTGACCAAAGCCATTCACCAAATATAATACACTAATACACAGATACAGTTGTATTATGTTACTAACTAACTCTCTAGCATTCTTGAACCCGAAGGTTGATGACTGCAGCAACACAAGCCTTCCATCTGTCCCTATCCTGGGCAAGATCAATCCAATCTTTTCCATCCTTTACAGCCATCTCAACGTTATCCCTCCATCTTCATCCTTGCCTTCCTACAGGTCTCTTACCATCAGGTTTCCCAACAAGAATTCTGTAAATTCTTCTTTACTCTTCCTTCTTGATTTAATTATTCTAATAATATCTTAACATCAATACAAATTATGCAGTTCTAAATTATGTAACCTTCTCCACTCACCTGTCTCCTCATCCCTTAAAAGTTGTGTTATACATCATACATAATCTGCATATGTATATATATACATATGCATATGTATATGTATTTGAATGTATATATATACACTACATGTCATTATCATATTTGGAAAAATATATTACAGTATACATTTTAAATGAACCGATATATACTTTGCATCTTTTTAAATTCACTATTCTTTGACTTAATATAATTAATTTTCACCTGTATCTCCATCTTCAGGCTCGTTGTTATTGCTAAGCAATTTCAATTCCTTCCGCTTTCTGTTCAGTAGTCTCCTGTCATGTATCACCTGAAAAGGTTTGTTTTAATGAAGTTTATATTCAGAATAATAGTAACCAACATAGGAATTGATATTAATTACATTGTGATAAATGGCTCACACCTACTGCATAGGTTTATCCAGAATTTTCTATCTTGAGGCTGTAAGTTCATGATTAGAGGGATGAAAGTATATACTCGTACTTAGAGCCAAATTAACATAAATTGGACCTTTGTGAAAAATTTTAGGGGTGTGTTTATGTAATTTCGCAGGGGTGTGATGGGGTATGTGGAGAAATCACTTACCAACTGAAATTATAACAACATTTGGTAAAACATTGGCATGTATTGTGATAAACGTGTCATTCTTCAATAAAATACATTTGTGTGCTACTAAAACACAGATATGATTTTATTACTGTCAATTTCCTGTTTGTATTGTGTACAAGTTGTGTTATTTTGTGGTGAATAAAACTGAAGTTACCTGTAGTGGTAAACTTCTAACAGACATCAATATTTCATTCCTCTGATGAGACCAGAATCTCAGTACCTAATCGAGATTTTTTTTTCCTTGGGGAGGCAGGGTGTACCCAAATAACCAATAGCTGTTGGGCCAACAATACTAAAAATGGTTGGCCAAATGTAAGAACATACCATTGAGCAATGGTGGTTTTGGCCATGGTTCCAAAGTTGGGCCAACGGGTGTTTTTTATGTTGGGCCAACATACTGAAAACTAAAGTATATATATATATATAGGTTTGTGTTGTGATATATATATAATTTATTGCAAGGCCAAATATAAACTATAGTACAAATGATTTGAGTAAAATTGAAATTTTATACAACACTTTCTCATTCACATGGTATCATTGTTTTCAAGGTACCTTCAAGTGGTGGCACCAAACAGTTTCTAGTTTACTTGGTTTCGCACATTTCAAGGAATTTAGTCTGCATATAACATTGTTCATTCTATATATATACACACACACACACACACACACACACACACACACACACACACACACACACATATATATATATATATATATATATATATATATATATATATATATATACAGTGGCGAAGCGTGCTGTCTCTGGAAGGGTAGGCACAAGACGGAGCAGGGTTTGGGGGAGGGGAAGATGTGATTTTTTTTAACAGTAGTATGTTAAAATATAGCCCCTAGAAAATAAAAGATAACCTATTGCCTGAATCTCGTCTACTTAAGTCGGGATAGTGATTGTAAAGGATAATGTAGTGATTAACAATCTCGCCTTATAATCAAGAAGTAGAAGGTTCGATTCCTCCTGGAGGCATTGGTTCAGATTCTACTTTAATCTAGTCTCGATTAGATATCTGAGAATAAAGGCGCTTCTGTCTCGAAGGTCAGAAAACAGTGACAATGAGACTCGATGTTCTGACCACGCGTCACCCAATGAAAAAGCCGTTCTGTCAGGCCCTAGCCATCTTACATTTGTTAGATTAAAGCTGCTCGTAACAATTATTTGCTACTTCAATAACAGTATTGTAAATGTTTCTCGCATTACAGAAATGGTTGGTTCACTTGATCGTCACTTAGCGTTTATTTCTTTTTAATGCTGACCTCCGCGGCAGATTGGTTATAACAGCGTGCTACGACAAGGGCCTCAGGTTCGAATTCCCACCTGGGCATAGGTGTTCTTCGTGAGTGTCCCTTCGTCAATGTCATCATATTATCGCTCATTCTCATCTTCCTAATTAGCCAAAAATGGCAGAAAGCCAAGTAAAATAAACTAAATCTATCAATCAATTATTTCTTTTTAACTTTTTTATGCATATAATTCTTCTTCAACAGGCGACTTTTTTTTAAAAAAATATAATATGATTTAGAAAATGATGAAATGCTAAATGAGAACACGGACTGTGTAACACACCGACCAGAAAATTTCAGTAACATGGATTTTCTCTATACGTTTGCATTGTACGTACTTTGCCCCATTTTAAAAGTAGCGCTTTATCAGTTATGTCACTAATCATGAAAGGAAATTTCGTCTCAATATCCCTTTCCTCAAAGAAATAAAATACTTTCCCTCTCTGAATCGAGATTGGTGTGGGGCACATCCAGCAGCTAACACTTCGCGAAAAGCGGTTCCTCAAAAGAGCTGAAAGCACCAAACTTAACACTGGTAACCAACCAACTTGCATGCATTATTTGCAGTTAGAATTCTAATAATGCCTACTTTGATAGGTTAGGAGGCCAGGCTTAGAGGTGTTAGCAACACATTTTCGCTACATGTTAGCAGCCGGGTGTGCTCCGCTCCCGGCACAGCTCTGAATCTTCCATGGAAACACTGCTTCAACAAGCTCTGTACGTCCACTGCCTGCTTCGTCACGCGCTCGTACACGATCGGCACTCTTCGGAAGTCAGGGAGAGGGGGTGAGAGAGAGAAAAGAGGCCGGCCTCTCAGGTTACATTACAGGCGAACGCACCCCTGAAATTATGCTTTCCCGCACGAATCACATAGGTTGTTATGGGACCAGCTGAGGCACTCTCGGGCGGGCCTCGCTGAATGCTCAGATACGGTTCCAGGCAGGGTTGCAAACTTGCGGTAATTATCGGAAGACCAAGAATTTCAGTTTTCTTTTATTAAGCGTCGTTTAATGAAATTTATAAGTAATAAAATAATCCGTTATAGACAAATATATTAGGGTAGGCCCGGCCTCCGGGCCTCATAGGACGCTTCGCCACTGTAATATATATATATATATATATATATATATATATATATATATAGAGAGAGAGAGAGAGAGAGAGAGAGAGAAATAATAAACCGCTTTCACAAGAATTTCTGTAAGAATGTTCTTGTTCTGCTACAGCTAAAGAGGCAAACCATAAGCAATTCTCATTTTCACAACGCCAGGGGTCCCAGGTTCGAATCCCTGCCTGGGCGTGGATGTCTGTGAGTGTCCATTCATCAATTTCATCATGCCATCACTCATCTCCATTTTCGCAAATTAGCCAAAAGTGGCACAAAAAGCGAAGTAAAACAAAGTAACATAAAATAAAAAGAAACAACACAGAAATATCTTTCATGAACAAAAATATTATATTTTCAGTATGTACTGCGACTGAAATATTCGGAAGGAAACACTGTTATATATTATTTATTTTACAGTCTAGAATTTACAGCATATACTTCATACTACTTCATGGTCTTAACAGGAGAAAGTATTTTTTAAAACTGATTTGGCTCACTTTTCCATGGTTGGACAAGTGTTGGCAACAACAGTTGTGGTTCTCTTTACTTGGCTAAAGTAAGTTGTAGTAGATATGAAGATAAATATAGCCCCAAAATAACATTAAATTACACTTTTGTGTCTCACTTTATTGAGGGGTTCTGAACATTTTTTTATTGATGGTAGGGGTATGTGAGAATAAATCACTGTCAGGGTTTACAGGACCAAATTTGGTTAACAGTCAAAAAGAAATTATTAAACAAGTATAACAGGTTAAAGGGAGGAAAGGGGCGGAAGGTAACAAACAGATTTTGTACATGTTTTAACCCTTTGGTTTCTTTGAAGACTGCATTGTCTTAGAGGATTGCCACTACAAGTAGGTCAGACGGGTCACGTTAACAAGTTCAATGTCACTCGCGGGCCACGAAGCTACATGATGGTATTGAAAACTGTAAGATGCTGCCATCAGTGGCGTGCCCAGGATTTTCGAAAGGGAGGGGTTACATACAATATTTCTGGTAGTCAGCTCTCATTTTGCCACCTTTTCCTACCTTTGATGTTCTTTTTTTTAGGAATACTGGACCAAAAGGGGGGGGGTTATAACCCCCACCAATCCCCCCTTGGCACGCCACTGGCTGCCATCTACCATTTACTTAATCCCATATTTATGTTAAGTACTTAATTTTTCAAACGGGCATGGGCCATGGCAAAGGGCTCTGCAGGCCACCTCTAGCTTGCGGGCCATGGGTTGAAGACCCCTGAAGTAGGTTGTCCTCAGTTTAACTCACCATGGCCAAGTGTAATAACAAATTGCTAAGAATGATTATTATTTATGATCATCAAAAATGTAAATAGACTTTATAATTGCATAAAGATAAATTTTGTGCAGAATGGTGAAATAGTGAATCCTTTTATAGAACATCTACTCTAGCAAAACATTTACGTCAGAATATAGACTCAGTTAACTTAAAGATGCCATATAAATCATTACATTTTTTTATTTAATATTGCCTGTTCATCAAAATACATTCAATTTGCAGTACTACAAAAAACGTGCAGTAAATATATTTATCACATTATCAACTGAGTAATCATGCAGGACAAATGAAAAATTATTTACACCCAACTATAACAAAAATTGACAAATATTCAGTTAAATATACTGTATTAATAACATCTTTCAGTTCTTCCTTTCTAAATCTCTGACACATTGTTCTCCCTCCCCTTGAGTGTGATGAACTATATATGAGGTTCTTATTTGTACTTATATTTCATTATATAAGCTAGGGCACCATTTCGGAAACAGGAAATCCTATTTTCCATTGCAACACATTATAACAAATCTTACCTTATTAGTAAAATCCTTTAAAACAACAAGACTTTTTAGCATTTCCTTCTTTTTTGATGAAAAATTAAATGTCCAGTCAAGAACATACCATGGACGAAGTATCCTGTACCAAGCAATCACTTCTTGACTGAAAGCAAGAGAAATCAAAAATGAAATTGATTTTAAATAAGCTATGTATCTTGTTTTTATCATATCAGGTTATTCTAATTAGGTTTGAAAGTTGATAACTATACCCATCGTGTTAAGGTGTGTCCATACAATAAAATTTGCTTTGTGATCTTGCAATTTCATGATTTATTATTTTTTTTTTAAAAAAAAATGATATTTACAGTCACTTTTCTGCCACTTTTGTCTAATCACGATGATGAGGAGAAGTGATGATGTGATGAAATTGAACAAGGTACACTCATAAACAACACCCATGCCCATGGGAGAGTGCATTATGTTATTATAAAACATAAAATTTAGAAATATCATGCAAATAATACAGTTTATATATATATTCCAAAATAATGTGCTAACTGACTGCTACACACTCTATACTATTTTTGATGATACAGATATTTATATCATAGGTATATACGTATATTTATATCATATCGCTTCAATCATAGTGCCTACCGTAAAACTCCTCTTCGTTCCCAAAACTATAGATCTGTTGGCATTTGAAGCAGCTGTGGAAGGAATGTGGATGATGACGTTAAAGTCCCAGATATTTGTCAAATGAGAAGCTGCAACAGGGGCAAAGAAGTTGCAGATTAAGAAGCTTTCCTATGAAATAACTTTCTAAAGTCTAGATAATCTTCTAAACACTTGCCGGTACTTAGATTTCTACTCAAAAACAAGATGAAAAAATCTAATAGCTGAACAAAATTATATATGCTGTCTACATTTTCACTCTTCACCTCAAAGAGATTACAATACAAAATAGTTTTACCTAATGCCAAGGGGGCTGGTGGCAGTGCCAGGGGGCTGAGCCCCCCTCGCCCCTGCCTGGCTACGGGCCTGATTAGGAGTTTCTTATTTTTTATGATACAGTGTGTGTTTTGTTTGTTGCTTTTGATGCTATACTTAGTAAATAAGAAACATGGACACTTACTCGTGAAATGCTTTCAGGAACTTAATTTTGTCGGCATCTTGGTTCTCCGCTGTAATCCCCATGGCAGTTTCTGAAACAAAAAGTCATTTTATACTTTTCAAAATAACTTAAGTGAGACGGCAGGGGCAGCCGGATTTCTGACGAGTTTGCGGTCCCCCGTACCCTCTTAGCATCGCCCCTGCACATGCAAAATAATACACTATCACCACGCTTTTCTACTTACATTTTAATATCGTGACAGCGACCGGTGTACACAGGATTTTTTTCTTGGGGAGCTGGAATTGTAAAGGTGGAAAGTGCGTAGCTGTTTTCTGGTTGGGGAAGGAGCATGCACAATAAGATATTTCGTGTATTAAGAAGTTTCCACTCTCAGAAATGGCAATGGGGGGTCATTCTAAGGCGAATTTGCACTTGACACTGGTTTTTCTCAAGTTCTTCACTGACTGCTTTTGTTTGAAAAGTGTTCATTTTCTCAAAATTTCGAAGATGGCTGTAGCCCCTTTAGCCCCCCTCCCCTCTGCGTACGCCAGTGGTGACGGCAATCATGCAACGACAAAGCAAGTTCAGGTCTGTCGTGCAAAGAAAACATCACCGTGGTTTACTTGCATTCTCCGTCGCTAGAGGGCATAAGTTGCTGGAAAGCTCCAGTCCCACTGCCCTAGATTCCAGCCGGCTTTTTCCAGTGCATACGTGACTCCATAGACACCAGATCACGGCCAAACTTTCTTTACTTTCACTATCATACGATCTGCTGCTTCCGCGTCGGATAAAATTACTGCTTTGTATCTCGTTCTGTGCACAGCAGGCTTGTCAGTAGGAGTTGCAATATATTACCAAGAGATGGCAGTGTCTGTCTTTAACATTTAATAGCAACGATGAGTAAGTAATTCTTCATAATAGTAAGTGTTATGTCAGGAGTTTTTTGAAGATATAAATGTGATGTATGACTAGGCTATAATATACTGCTGGACAATGAAAACCGGACACTTTAATATTTGACATCTGAATTGCAATAACAGCTCGCAGGTATATTACAGAATGTTCGGCAGATCATGTAGTACACTCGAAATCGAATGAAACGCCCCCCCCCTTACGGTTATGCAACCCGGAATTTTATATCATCTAGTTTCGCCAGGAATAGCAGCTCGCGAGAAGCGTAGTGTTTCCAACTTTTGAATCTAGCCACAGATTCACGCGACCGGGTGGAGATCTTGCTTTCCTCTTGATTTGATTTTAACGGACAAGAAGTTTATTTTGAGAATGTCTCTGGTAATAATAACAAGTGTTATTAACATTTATGCTTGAGTTTTTTATTATTCTTTTACCACTTCCGAACGAATATGTGAAGATTTTTTTTTTTCATTTTGCAATAACGCTTTCGGCATTTTTCCTTCAGAGTTATTCTTTTTGTTTTTTAAATTTTTGGCGACATCTGATTTGGAAAACGTTCCACGAAGTTTGTTTTAAGTGTAAATGCATCTGGACATACAGTGTAGAGTGGGATTCGAACAACAAATATGAGCTTCCGTCGCGAATCGAACCAGCGCTCCTTTCATTATGTTTTCTTTCCACGTTTATTAAAATTTGCTTCCTTCAGCCTACTTCCGATTGTCGTTCGTATATTTCAATTCGTATTCCCGTTTTTTTTTCATTTGTTCGAGCCGTGATAACTTTCTCTCTTAATCTGGTTATTCGAATACTTTTATACTTTTTTTTTTTCCTTTTCTCGATTTTCCCTTCGCACTCATTACAGATTTCGGTATCGCGCTTTTCCATATTTTCAGTAATTTAATTCTTTGACTATTTTTAATTTGCCCTTAGTCCGAATCAAGAAAATAAGTTAGGAAATGTTTCCCGTGTAAATCTTATTGTATGGTGGTGTAAAATTGATGCCAGCTTTTTCTTGCGATAAGGGTTTTGAAAGTGCAAGGGTCTCATTTATTAACCATGGTGGGAAGGGGGGGGGGGCGGAGGGGTGCCAGAAACCTTCCAGTCGGAATATGCCTGAAACGAAAAGTACAGATCGACCAGAACGAAAAAAATCCTTGGGACGAAAAGTACCCGCGCAGATCTCCCTTCTTCCCTTCAGTTCGGGCCATAAGGAAGCATGGTCCACTCTCCCCCGCCCCTCCTCGCGGGAGTACGGTGCACAGGAGTCGTGGGTCTGCGCAGGTTGTTTTGCTTGTGGTTCTACTCTTCCAGGAGCAGGTGGGTGCTGAGAAGGTTATGCTATCTGCGAGTGAGGGGGAGGGGGTGACGAGCCACACTGCCACAGCGAGTCGCTGTAAATGATTTCATCGTCTGTGCTGGGTGAAACCGGTTCTTGGTGCTCCTACACTTTTCCGATACATTTCTGCCAGCCTTTCTAGCGAAGCGAGGTCATATGTTCCAGATTCGAACTCTGGTCAGGCATGAATGTATCACTGAGTTTGTCCCGTCACAATTTTATAAATTGATAATTCATCCGTATTATCGCGATTAACTCAAGACGCAGAAGAGTGATGTAAAATAACCGAAATAGAAATTGATGCATTTGTGCCTGGTGCTAGTGTAATGACGAAGTTAACTCTTTATAAATGATGAAATAGGTAGCCCTTGCGCTCAAATACACTTATACCTTGGCACAAAAAAAAAATCTAACTTATCGCTGATCTCTTACTACATTTGGAATACAGCCAAGAGCGATGTAAAGCAATGCAATTACATTGTGAATGTTTCACATCCTATAGTCTTTCTTTTTCTCGTAGCGGGGGCGGGGGTTCATTCATTACATTCTTTTTCGTTGTTTCTTCAATCTTCATCAATTTCCCTGAAGCATCATTCATCCTCTGTCGCCATTGGCTATATGTAAAAGTTGACATAAAATTAGTAAATTTTGAAAAGAAAACACAAGGATCTGCTTTTCTCATAGCTCGCCAAACATGCACATTTCTGTATTTTATGCTTTCAGCGCTATCATTATTCTTGGCAGGCAATGGAATTGAAGCAACTCTCACAACTAACGTAAACTACATATCACTCAGGCATGACAATTCTCGCGGGCAAAGTGGATTTTTTTGGCACATGGTAGCGCAATAACTATCTTCTGGCCTAGATTTAAATCCGTACTTTTTATTCCAGTTGAGTGATTGACTCACAATTTTGCCATTGAAGGTTTGGGTTGTATTTGGGTTATACGTATTTTGTTTTTGGTGCGCTAGGAAAAAGCAATGCCAAAGGTTCGCACTGAACAGAAAATTGTGTGCTTTTCCTCTCTCTCTCTCTTCCAACTCCGTCCCTCTCTCTCACCCCAAGTCCCCACTATTTAGGTAAACTGTTGTTAGAAACATATTTTCCGAAGAATATCCACATTGAAAATAATATTCCCCAATTGTTTTGATAGGGCATTTCTATTGCTCCGAACGAATTATCTCCGTAAGAGGACTAGGGCCTCCCCTATGGCGCAATCGTAGAGTCGTCACATTTTAATCAAGGGGTCCCGAGTTCGATACCCGGTGGAGGCACATAGTAGTTCGGAACCCACTATAAACTGTAGGTCCAGTCCCAATTAGCCTTTCTGTGCACAAGTGGACTTAAAAAACAACAATTCAATTCAATTGAATCATCTTATCAATATTTTTAAATCTGCATGCACCTGCTTAATTTAATAGATTATACATTTATATTCATTGCGGGCAGAAATGTGCGAGAAAACAATGCATTTTTTTAATGGAATGCATGAGTCAATAATAATGTATATTTTACGGTATATACTCTTTTATATTGCATTGATTAAATAGCATCCTTATTTCCTAAAGTAAGCGTGAGTTTCTTTGCACACACCACACAGGCCCTGCTTGACGTAAATCTCAGATGCAGTAACTTCACGGTTGCCTTTGCCACCACGCTTTGGCTTTAATTCGAGCCCCGGTAGGTGCTTCGTTCGAGATCCTGCAGCAGTTTTACTCGTATCTATGCCTTGAGCATGTCACTTGCAACGGAACCAATAAAATGAAACTTTCTGCACCGGAATGGGCGTGAAACTCTACATGCACCAATGATAAGCTGTTTTCAAGAGGCATGTGCCACGTGCAGCATGTCCCTTCGGTCCGAATGTTCCTTTACGGTATCATTTCATCATGCCTTACACTTCGGAATTTCCAAGAGAGGAGATAGTCCGCATGTTCTTGTGCGGCGGATCTGCTTTCAAGAGTAGATTGGCCAGCGAAGTCTTCCAATCGAAAACATTTGGGCGTTGATGGTGAGAGAGTGGGAACCTAGACAACTGAGAACAACGGAAGCTCTACTGGCTCACGTGTTTGATGTTTGGGAGAGTTTAAGGAGAAGACCAAACATCTGCTCGTGGAATCCTTGCCTCGTCGACTAGATGATGTGCTTGAATCCAACGGCGGGTGAACACAGTATTGAAACTCCGCACTGTTTAACCGATGTTCTTTGCTACATCCCAGAACAAAACTAATAATTACACACATCTCCATATGCAACTTATCTTTCCAATTCTTTCTTATTGATACCTTGGTGTTCTTGGTTACTTTTTCGCACACCTGAACCATTATATTATATTCTATAATATTAATATTCACATTATTGACAGATTTGATTCACATGAAATTCAAATGCGCAGCACACATGCACCCATTCCTAACACTTAACTGTTAGTTACATTACACCTATCACGTTGCCACAGTTCTAAATCAGGGGTGTCCAGGGGGAGGGGCATTATGGCGCAGACTGTGATGGAAATTTGACTGAGTAAACAGGGCACAAGTTGAATTACGTCATCAATTAGCCATTGCTGTTATACAAATAGTCATTTGTAAATTGTCAGGGGAATTGTTACGGGTAATAAGTAATATTGGTTGGGGGGGGCGATATCCAACTCTTACATATTAGGCCTTAGATTGATAGGGAAATTATGGTGGGCGATTAATGAAGTTAGTGAGATTTTAAGGTAGCGGGATTGATAATTATTTGGGGGGGCAGGGAATCCCAAGTCTTGTGTATTACTATTACGTCTTAGATTGCTTTTTTGGAGGGAGCAATATCAGCAGGAAGTCTAAAATTGGCATGGAAATTTTGTTGGGAAGATTGAGTATTAAATTTGAGGTGGCGGGGAGGGGAATGAAGTTTTGATAAAGTGGTATGTCTTAGATTGTGAAGGGATTTCTGACGATTAAGAAATTGACAAAGATCCGGGCGGGACTCGAACCCGAAACATTCGGTGTCTGGATCGTTAGTCCACCACTAACCCCGCTTGGCCGCAGAGCCGGTTCTCTTTGGTGGCCAAGCGCGTTAAGTGGTCCACTTCCGATACCACGAAATTTCCGGGTTTGAGCCACGGCTTCAGTATTGGTATCATGGCATCAATTTAATCTAATCGTCACTCATCCTCATTAGCCGAAAGTGGCAGAAGAGCGACTTAAAATAACAAAAGGTACAAAAACAACTTTATCACTCTAGTAATTTCTGATCTATAGATGCGTATTAGCTTTGATTGTTGACTCTTGAATGATACGCTTACGATTATTATTGTTAATATAAATTGCCATCCATCAACAGAAGGACGGACCAATCGATCATTTAATTCATGACGTTTTTTTGGTATTTGTTGTCCCTTCGGATCAGCTTCGAAACCTAAGGAAATTATTAGATGTTTGTCTGAAGTTAGTGACAATGGTTCTTTAAATTCCTGTAGCTCTTTCAGCCGACGCGGGAACCACCTTTATGGCAGTGATCCTCTGTTGCCGCGTTTACCTACGAAGGAACTCGTGGTCAATCAACCAATTAGGCCTACCGCTCTGGCAAGAAACGATAACTTCACAAAGCCCTCTTCTCCGAAGCAGCCAGCAGGGAAACAGGATTTTGTCACAATAACCCTTTTGCTCTGTGAATGAACACCGGTTCTAACAACGTTTCTACTTAATTGGACATTATCCATTGTTTTTCCTCTTGATTGAACATATATTCTATCTATATATTTCGAGACATTTCAAGAGATCACCTCTTCTCTCATCTTCAGGCGAACAATTTTTGCTATGTCTGTAGTGTGATTGGAACTATGACAGTCCATGATTTTGCTCCAAATCCGGTCCGCTAAGCAACCAGTCTTAGATGTCCATTCGAAATCGACAGCTATAAAGCAAAATATGTTTGAAGTGAAGATCTTATTGAATGAAACATAGCTCGACTCACCCTCACATTTGCATTTTTTTAGATAACTTGCATGCACTTCGTATAGAAGACTGAAAATTCACACTATTTGGCATGGCAAATAGACCTTATTCCAGCTTCGCTGAAAGTTCGATGTATGTAATAATTGTCAGTCATGACGTTCAACGCCCTCTGCGCGTGTGTTGTGATGGGTTACCGTGTTTTAATTCCATTTCATGCTCAGAAAGGCTACCCGAAGTGGGACCTACAGTTGAAAGTGAGATCCGAACCACTAGGCAGTTGTGTCTCCACCAGGAATCGAACCTGGGACTCCGTGATTATAGGGGGTTAACGAGTTCATGGCTTTACAGTTTCGTGAATTGAAGGAAACCAAGGTGAGAAAAATGTGAAGAAATGTCTTCTACACGGAACTAATTATGTGTGTGTATGTATGTATGTAAAACTTTCTAGCACATCCATTTTCCTACCTTCATTTTATCATCATTACGTTGAATTTTGCACCAGTGATTTTTCACTACGTTCTAGGTCACGTCACTTTGAGTCGTAAAGTATTGTCTGTAATTCAGTTTTAGTATAGTTTGTAGCCTCTCACCCAAGAATTTTTAAGGTGGGAGAAGGGAGGTGGGACTCAACTTCTGGAAAAAATAGTGCGAGTTCAATTGAGAATACGAAAATGGAGCGGAATGATTATATTGCTAAAATATCTTCAGGAAAGTAAAGCGTAAAATTGAATTCTGCCTCTGAGTGAGTCCATGATATTGTTTATGTTTGAAGGTAATATATTAAACATGACTATCAGCATAACCGAACGCATATAATGAGATGATTTATTAGTGTTACCAGACTAAAGGTGTGGAGTGCGGCCTGTTGCCTCCTTCATTACGGAATTCCACATGTAAAAATTGATCAGCTCTTATTGCGAGTAACCATTATAGGCTTAGACCAAATTCTGGCGTTTATATTTCAATTCACTTCCTCAACAAATCCTTTCTCGATTGACTAGATTTTAAGCGGAGCGTCATTCAGTTGTCTGTCAGTGTTCTTTTTTGCAGAAGCAACAGCAGCTCGCTCGCACCCACAGTGCCCCGCCCACTCGACGAGACGCGTTGTCTGTGCAGTGCAGAACAGTGACAGTGTTGCCTCTCTATTCGATCTTTGTATTCTCCTTTGCCTGCCACTACACACACATTTCAGACAATTCTTCCCATACAACAAATGGAAAAGCAATCAGGCAACTGTTAAATGGCTCTTTTCTAGATTTTGTATTAAGATATGTTAACTTGGTTCTGTTTCGTATTCCCACAATTTGGCTTTGTGCAGTAGGGCTTTATATTGCAAGCTTAAAAAAAAAAACGTAGGCAGGTATTTTAACATTTTAATTTTCATCAGTTGCATGATTGTATGAAAGAATATGGTGGAAAAATACACTACTTAAGACAATATCACTAATAATAATTGGCCGCCTCAGTGCCCGAGCGTGGTAAGCCGTCGGCTTTTGATCTCGCTGCCAAAATTCTCGGGTTGGAGTGCCGGCCTGGGTATGATTGTTTATGAGTGTTCCTTCATGCATTTTATCATACACTAATCCTCATCGTTGCGATTAGCCAAAAGTAAAGTAAAAAAAGAAAGATAATACTAGTAATAATAATAATATGAATCTAGCCCCCATGGTTTCTTTATGACTGTCCTCTTATCAATTTCATCGAGTCATCATTCATCCTCATTGTTGCGATTAGCCAATAAATGGTAGAGAAGCTGCGAAAAATAAGATGTAAAATAATAACAGAATTTTCTCCGCAGAAGGAAAAATAAATGCTCCAGAACACATGCAATACAGGAAAAGAGTGTCCTGTAATGTGAGTCTGTAAACTAAATGTAACTCACGAATGAAGAAGTTTACGTTAAGGTTTCGTCTTCTACGAAGCAATACAGGCTTGGATGGCGCAATGGTATCGTCGTCGCCTTGTAATCAAGGAGTCCCGGTGGAGGCATAAAGGGGTTCGGATCCCACTTTAAACTGTAGGTCCAGTCCCGATTAGTCATACTGTGTATTGTGGACTTAAAACACCAAATCAACAACCAACCAAGCAATACAGGGTTGGAAACACTACAGTTATAGGTTTGGAAACACTGCTCTTCTCGGGAACTACTCTACCAGGCGAAACTAGATGATATAAAATTACGGGTTGCATAACCGTAAGGGAGGGCGTTTCTTTCGAATTTGTGTGTACCATATGCACCATTCATAGGCTCGGACTTTGTTTATGCATTCGTACTTAATTCAGTTTCTGCAACATTTAGTTAGCCCTTGTACCAGAGCTTTTATCGACCCATTGCGTTATCACAAAAAATGCAAGTGTCCGGTTTTTTTTGTCCAGCAGTATATATAATAATATATATATATATATAATTTATAATCTGCAATAAAACTATTCTAAATTCTGTTACATTACCCACCATAATAATAATAATAATGCATATAGGTTTAAGTACATTTTAACAGGTTATGTTGCTCGTATGTTGTCAAACATGTGGTTGAGTAAATCACATGAAACATTTTGGTGTACAGTAGTGTGCTGCACCGAGACTTTTTTGCTCGATCGTCTAATAGTTCGCACGGATGTCGGTAGATGGCTTACGGAATCGACAGTTTCTTCGATCGAGCTAATAACGCTCTAAGCCCAATAGTTAAACGTACAACCGTAATTTGTCTGTAGTAGTGAGTCCTTTAATATGCTCCGTGAAGTGAAAGACGCATTGAAATAGAAGCTAAAGTGAACATATACGTAGCAATATATGAAAATGAATAGATGATTATGGGCTGAAACTACCAACACGAATTTTACATATATGAGTCATTCCATGCCAAATCAACACAGATATGTGCAATTTTTAACCTGACCATCTCCGATTTTCATGAAATTTGGGGAGTTGAAACTATGCATAGAACTTAGTAACTATGAAAATTTTTAGTCTCGTGCGTCTTGTAATTGTTAAATTATTCAAGGTCAAAGTTAGCAGAAATTGCCTTTTTTGAGCCCGCTTAGCTATACTAAATGTGCTGTAACTTCGCCCCTATTTCGCCTAAAAAGCTCAAATAAAGCTTATTGTACAGGGAATTGAACAAGCTTTCCAGTGATATATAACAAGCCTACCTTTGGATAAAAATATAATTTTGTCACGTGACCTTGACTTTTGACCTTGAATATCTCAAAACATGTCTTCACCAAAAATCGTGAAAAAAATATATTTGGTCCCTCATACCATATTCTAAAACATATCAAAAAATCATTCTGGGACTGCAATGGGATCAGAAGATACAAAATAATATGTGTAACTATGTGACTGATAAAAGCCCATTACATGAACTATGAAGAGTCAAATGTCCCTTAACACCCCCTACAAAATGTGAAGGAGTTATCCTGGGTATAATTGGTCATAAAAGAAATAGGTTAGGCACAGGGAGATCCCTAGCCATGTGTGTCAAGCGCAGATCCGGCATATTGTTGACCGCCATATTGAATTCAACGCAAAAATTTCAAAGGAAAGGGGGTTATGTGATATATCAAATCAGGCTAGAATTTCACGAGAAATGAAGTGACGAAGGTTTATCCAACATATATTTAACCAGCAAAAATTTATTACTGCATGCTTGTAACCATTTTCTCCTTTTCGAGGTGTTAAAAACAAAGCATTGGAATGCTCCTAACGTGTTAGGAACTCATCGAGATCACGCTGACATCTTTGGAGAGAAAGAAGTATACGCACCATTGCATATGATTTTAATCAGCTACATTCACCAAATAGTTGAATAGTGAAGAATATTGGGAAAAGTATCTCAAACAATTACGTGACACTTCCTTTGGAATGAAAAATTCTTGAGTGACGAGGCAAATTTTTATGTTCACGGTGAAGTTAATAAAAATAATATGCAATACCTGTGATTTGCTCAGTCGAATGGTTGTTGCTGGTAAGCTAATTATGTGGTATAATGTATGGCGAACGGAAATGGTTTTTCCATATTCAACAACGGAACCTTAAATGGTGAGGGCTTCTTGGATTTGTTAAGTGAACAGGTTTTTTCACCCTTGCTTACGGAATTTGGCACTTTTCGAGAGTTTTGAAACAGGACAGAGTGTGACCACACTATGTAGATATTTTCGCAATTTCTTCATGGTAATTTTCTAGGTAGATTGATGGGCACACGGGGATCTATTAAAAGGCCTGCACATTCCCCAGATCTAACATCTTAGGAGGACTTTTACCTTCAGAAACATTTGAAGAGAATGGTGCGTGCACTAAAAGTCCCTGATATTGACCATCTGAGAGAAGGCATAGTTGCTGCTTGCGATGTTGTTGCACATGCTACATTACCAAATGTTCTATGCGAGTGTGAGAGACGTCAACGAGTGTGCTCACAGGAACATTGACAACATTATAATGTGCATATATCGTAAGTGAAAGATATGTGTATAACTTTTTGCTGGCGTAAGATACGTTGGAAAATCCTTCGTCACTTCATTTCTCGTGAAATTCTAGCCTCATTTGATATATCACATCACCCCCTTTCCTTTGAAATTTTTGCGTTGAATTCAATATGGCGGTCAACAATGTGCCAGACTTGCGCTTGACACACACAGCTAGGGATCTCCCTGTGCCTAACCTATTTCTTTCATGACCAGGATAACTCCTTTACATTTTGTATGGGGTGTTAAAGGACTTTTGACTCGTCATAGTTCATGTAATGAGGCTTTTATCAGTCACATAGTTACACATATTATTTTGTATCTTCTGATCCCATTGCAGTCCCAGAATGATTTTTTGATATGTTTTAGAGTATGGTATGAGGGACCAAATATATTTTTTTCACGATTTTTGGTGATGACATGTTTTGAGATATTCAAGGTCAAAAGTCAAGGTCACGTGACAAAATTATATTTTTATCCAAAGGTAGGCTTGTTATATATCACTGGAAAGCTTGTTCAATTCCCTGTACAATAAGCTTTATTTGAGCTTTTTAGGCAAAATAGGGGCGGAGTTACAGCAGATTTAGTATAGCTAAGCGGGCTCAAAAAGGGCAATTTATGCTAACTTTGACCTTGAATAATTTAACAATTACAAGACGCACGAAACTAAAAATTTTCATAGTTACTAAGTTCCATGCATAGTTTCAATTCCCCAAATTTCATGAAAATCGGAGATGGTCAGGTCAAAGGCTGTGTTGATTTCGCATGGAATGACTCATATAGAGTTTGTACGATTATTGTCATATTGAAATTATATTTGTTATTCTATATATTCGAGCGTGGCACATTCGATCGAATTCGAGCGAGCGAAAGTGGTCCAATGCAGTACTGTAGCGTACAGTCAACGGCAAAAATAATGGTAGGCAAATTGTCCACCGTTGTTTTAATTACATTTTTATTCTACATCCTGTGTTGTTTTAAGGAATGAAACTGTGTTGGTTCGAAGTAGGCATTGTTGTCTGCTTATAGACGTCATAATTTCAATTCATTGTCAACACAATGTGTAATACAGACCGAATAAAAATGGTGGTGGACAATTCGCCTACTGTTTCTTTCGCCGTTGGGGTACGAGTAGTACACGCAAGGAACAGTGCCGCTATATTTTGCTTGTCTTTCGTTCTGTCTTTTATTCCTCTCAGCGTGTCTCGTGCTTTATTTCAAATTATTCTGATCCTCATCTAGTTAATTGGGTGGGCTGGAACGATGAACGTGCTCTATTCCTTTGTCAACTTTCCCCACCTACTCTATCTCACTCGCTTTCTATTCCTTTCTGTAAGTTTGCTTGCGTCTCTCTCTCTCTCTCTCTCTCTCTCTCTGTCGGTTTCCACTTCCCTATCCCATTTTCTTTCTCCCTTTCTGTCTGTTTACTTGCGTCTCTCTCTCTCTCTCTCCTCCCATCTACTTCCCACTTTAATATTAAGACAGAGCATTCAGGATATGTACACTCATCGGCAATAAAAGTGGGACACCCAGATCCTGAAATACTCCCTTTCCTGCAAGGCGTCATGTGTGTTGTCTAACTATACGGCTACAAGTGGATTTTAATAGCAAAGTTTCAATGGCAACGTCTACCACCGCCGTAGAGTTAGGCAACACGCATAACGCCTTGCAGGGGAGCGAGGATTTCAGGATCTACGTGTCCCATTTTTATTGCCGTTGACTGTACATTTAATTCAATTCCCCCCCCCCCCAAATTTGGGCTGTGGCCGCGGTGGCTCAGTCGGTAACGCGTCTGACTACCATGCTAAAGGTCCCGGGTTCGATCCCCTGCCGGTTCAAATCCGGGAACTTTTCTAACGATGGAAGCGGCCCCGGCGCCCACCCAGCGTCGAATAACATGGGTGGGTACCTGGGGGAAACCCTAGAGGGTAAAGGCGGTCAGGGGTGTGGTGCTGATCACATCACCCCCACTCACGACCGGATCAAGAAAGTGTGGGGCGTTACCCCCACACCCCCTATACGCCTTCATGGCGTGGTGCTATGCACAGGGGAGCACTTTACTTTACTTTACTTTACTCCCCATTTGGGCGAGCTGACTACCACGATTTATGTCTGCTTAAATTTTGAAAAGGGAAGAAAATTCCAGAAGACTCGCGTCAAATGTATTTGATTGATATTTATGTTAATATTTTAATATTAACTACTTACATGATGTAAGACACACATCACAATTTGTTTCATGTCCGCTGCCACAATTTTAAAAGATTTTCCAATGCTATCGCATAGGGTTAAACCAAGTAAAGAGTTTGTTTGGACTCAATCTTGCTCAGTGACGTCACACTACCGTGCAGGGGAATTAGATTATACAGGGTGTCCGAAATAAAAGTATACCAAGATCGAAGGCACAAATTCAGGTTCGGTATATTTTTCTTTGGCACATTCTGTAGTACTTACCGCATATAATGTCCAAAGCGGCGATGTTCGTGTACGGGCAAATGTCAAAAGTTTCTCCGTTGGCTTTCTCCTTCAGTTTCTGTACCAGGGCATTGCTCTTGCTTACGAACACAGGCATATAGTTCTCCAGGATGTTGTAACTCATTGTTGGGTTGATCAGCTTCCTATGGCTGTTCCACTTATCACCTGCAAGGAGAGAAGAGTCACTATGGGGTGCTAATGACTACATGCTGAATGTTAAAGCTGCAGTCGCATTCACTATCGTGCATGGGCTTGCGGTGACATTTGAGGAATTTCTCAGACCTTTTCCCTACCCCTCAAAGCCCCACTAAGCAGGCACGTATTCAGAAATATATTCGGGAACAATGAAGCCCGCAGGATTTTTCTCGGGGGGGGGGGGGGGGCAAAGTCACAAAAACGTTTATTATCATCATCATCATCATCATCATTATTATTATTATTATTATTATTACTATTACTAGTGCTAGGATTTTTATGACCAAAAAATTACCAAAATATGCCAAATAAAATATGCTCTAAAGACCTAAAATTTTACAAAATATGCACTATAATCTGAAAAATATGCCCTTATAACTGGACTGTTTCAAACATCAAAATCTAACATATGCTATTTTCACATACTTAGCTACTATTTTTAGTTCACTAAATAGGCCCTGAAATGCAATGCACAATGAACACTTTCTGTAAATTTTCAAATAAAAATGAAAAAGATCTTTGTGCAGTCAAAAAAAAACAACATCGTAGTAAGAACGAATCCACTTCGAAAATAACTGTATATTTCTTTGAAGATACGAAAATATGCTGAATATGACCGAAAATCAATCAACATATGCTCTAACACGCAGAAATGGCCAAATATGCCCTTAAGAAGCACCTTAATTCAATTAGTTTGTTCACAATATGAATTTCTATATATTTAGAGAACAATCACCCTTACCAAAAACATATGCTAAGTCATAAAAATCCTAGCCTTAATTATTACTACTATTATTATTATTAGTTACTACTACTACTACTTTATAAATCATAAAATTCCAATTGGATTGAAAATACTTTGACGTTGTACAGAAGTTCAGACTCGAGTCTACTGTTTAGATAGATACCGGATTCACCTTTCTATCTTCCAATAAGCATGTAGCCAGTGTTTGGAAGTAACTAGTTATAAGTAACTCAGTTACAAGTAACAGTTACTTTTTTCACGAATGATACCTGTAACTAGTTACTTTTAAAATCAAGTACCTGTAACTGTAACAGAGTTACTTTTTTCCAATAGAAGTAACGTTTCAACAGTTACATTTAGAATTACTTCATGACACTTAAGTTGTTATATAAGTGTCGTAAATTATTGGTGATTTAGGACTTAAAGTGAATCGGAACCATCGATAAACTACTAGTTTCTGCTGCGATAAAAATGTCCATCCTTTGTTGCAACGACAATAAATATAAATATATGTACTTATATTATGTACCAGTCTTCACAAATTATTTTATTACAATTAATGATCGATTTGTGTAATTTGTTTGCAACAAAATTTCCAGTAGAAAGTAACTGTAAAAGTAACTCTAACTGTAACTGAGTTACTTTTTAAAATGAATAATTGTAACTGTAACTCTGTTATGGTCCACGCGTTTACTTCGCTAACTTAAGAATGCCGCCGCCACGAACGTGGGTGGGTATAAATAGCGGACGACTTGTTTTCGTCCAATCACACTCAACCTACAGCCAATGGGCGCAGCTGTCATTCTGCTCGTCTACTCCACGTGGAGTCTCAGTCACATGACTGCGGATACGCTGTTGCCGTACTTTGCAACTTCAATGTGGAGACCGTGAGAAGGTGCTTGTGCGCGGAGGGACAAGGTGGCGTAGAGTAGATGTGGGGAGTAGATGTGTGGCAACACTGTGCGTTGAATTTGATTGTTGCAGCTGGTGGGCGCGCTCCGTGGACTTCAAAGCCAGCCGGTCGTTAACGTAGCTAGCGCGTCGACTATACTTTTGATATAATGATAATAATAATAATAATAATAATAATAATAGTTGCTGTAACTTACGGCCTGTAAGTCACAGAAAACAATATTCACCATTCGAATTACATTTACTCTTTCAAGAAATCTAAGGGGGAAGACCCCTTTGCCCTCCCTTGCGGGCGCCCTGGTTCGGGGGGGGGTCCGAACCAAGCGTCTCAGAAATACTAGTAATAATAATATTATTATTACACAAATGTATAAAAATGTTGTATTGTTATAATTAGATGTACAAGTAAAAGAACGGTGTAAGAATAGTGATGTAACAACATTTATTCATTGTCTAGCTTGCGAGTATTGAAGTTCGCCAATTATTTTGTAAAAACAACTGTCCTGGTAAGGAAATTAATGAAAAAAAAATGAATCTTCATGGTATAACAAAAAAGGACGTTAGATCAAGTTGTTCCTGATTAATATATTATGCATAATATTATTATCAGTAGTAGTGTGCATATATCTTCTTTGAGCCTGTCATTCAAAGCATATGATCCCAATATAATCCTGGCCTTCCAGAAAGTTCGGCGAAAATAAATAACCCCCGAATGTACAACAAATTATATTAAAAGTTTATTTTAATTAGTTAATTTTAGTACTTGTTTTTCGCGCAAGGAGTCCGAACCCCATGGTCTCTCCACTTAAATACGTCCTTGGCACTGGAGCAGTTTTCGATGAAAAAATACCACGTTGATCCCTAAACTGGCCCAACAAGGAACAGGAAGATTTCCCGGCAGGTATTACGTCACAGTATCGCCTGATCGGATCTGATTTGATAATATTTAGCGCTAGAGACTCTTGCAGGAACGAAGATCGATATGGGATAAAATATTGCGACTGACACCCGTCTGTAATGTGGAAATGTTGACGGAACTCAATTCCTTGTTATGTGCCCCCGCAGGGAGGGTGAAAAGGGGGCACTTGCCCCTGAAATGAGGGAAAATTGTCTACTTATGCTGCCTTCCCTCTTTTGTTTGTAACTTTGTCTGTTTTCTCAGTTAGGTAGCATTATAACGGTCAAATATTGAGTGACAAGTAATTAATCTAATTGCCCGTTAGTAGGAATTAATTGCAATTGGTATTATTAATATCCGTCGCGAATACAGGTGTCTAGCGAACTGCCTTAGCCAACACTAGCTTGCTCAACCACCGTTTTTCGCCCGAATTCGGATTTACATGCATTCTTATGGGAATAACAAGAAAAATGCAACTTCTAAACCAATGGACCGAATTGGATGAGATTTTAACCAGCGGAAGAACACATCATGAAAGTACTGATTCCAAGATTTGAGCCTAATCAGAACAGAACTACGGGAGTTATGAATTATTAAAGATTCATCGCTGAATTGAAAGGGAGAAGCTACCCTACTGAGAGGTCCTTGCTTTTCGTGACTGACTACAATGGAGAAAGAGTTAGCCTAATCTCTGCGCGAGGGGCTGCTACCAAAGGTTAAGGACCGGAGTGAGCATTGACCAGGATAGGAGGACAACGGTCAAAGCACCAGAAACAATAAACAAGCACCTGATCATAGAGGGTAGCGCGTCACTACGTTCAAATCTGGAATAAAAGGGATGATTTGAAACAGTTTTGCACAGTTTTGCCTACAATCGCCACCGGAGTGTGAGCTACGCGCGACCGAGCTGCGAGTTGCAAGCAGACTCGAGGTCTGGATTTGTTTTCCTCGAGTGAGTGTTTCAGAGCCATGGAGTAGAGCAGAATAGAACCAGGGGATCCTTCTCCCCCTCGCCGTCAACGCATCCGTGCACATACGTGTGGTTATGTGAGAATAACGCCAGACACGTCCACCTGTGTCAATCGTCCGAAACAACGTCCAAAGTAGTGAAAGTTAATAACATTTGATATTCATGTGAAACCGCGAATGGCTCATCGCGTATGTTCGTCTCATCGCCCAAGTCGCGTATCGGTACTTACGAGTGACCGCGAAGAACTGACCTATTATTGTGCAAGTTGTCGTATGGAGTCGACAGTGTACGTGTACCGTCCTGGACGTCCCTGCGAAGTGAACGAGTGAAACCAGGATAACCGTGAAGTGCAACACGGGAGTGTGGAGGCCTTCCAGAACTGTAGGACCACTTTCACCCAACCCAGGTCAGAGGGAATGCAGCGAAGGTAAGATCCAACCATGTGCGTGTGTGAGAGAGATGACGACTATCTACCGCGAATCTGCGTAAATCAAATCATTTCATAACTTAAATCAGTGCTATGGCTTCCCTAGGCATCGGTATTCCGGCGGAATAATCAATTTAAAGATGAGAGTTTATGTTAACAGCAAACAATAGTTCATTGAATATATTTATACCTTCAGAAAAGATAGAAGGGGTTCGCACAAGGAACAATTATTCACTTTATGCTTAAAATCCTAAACGATAAATTGTAAAAGGCAATGTAGCCAAGACATAGCAAGAGTATGGTCAAAGTAGTAATTAATCTAACCTTTGTAATTGTCATATTGTCGCCATATGCCATGGAATGAGAGTATGAATGTGAGATCGAGTGAAAGAGGGCAAGATGTAATGTGTATTTATCTGTGCTTTAATATATGAGTATATTCAGAAACACCGTAGTATTATGTAACGTCATTTCAGGTATTTAAAATCAAATCCTCCTAGGTTTATTCTCGGTAACTCCGACTGTTAGGCACTTATCCTGACCGTATTATATTTCATGTAATGTTTAATTCGCCCAGCAGGTGAGGCGAGAGATTCTTCGTTGTTGCGTTGCTAAGCTCAGCTCAGTTGAGTTAGTTGAGTTAATTAGTTATTTATTAAATTAGCAGCACGTGACAAAATATGGCGCCCGAACAAGCGACGAGTAGGCAAATAAACATGTAGGCATATAAAATGTTGCCCGAACATTCGACGAGTAGGCAAATAAGATATGTAGGCATATAAAAAGGTGCCCGAACATTCGACGAGTAGGCAAATAAGATATGTAGGCATATAAAAGGTTGCCCGAACATTCGACGAGTAGGAAAATAAGTAGGCAAGTAAAAAAGTACGCCGAATAATCGACGAGTATGTGAATAGACAAGTAGGGGTGTAAAAAGTAGGCCCGAATAATCGACGAATAGGCAAATAGAAGAGTAGGCAAATAGGAAGCAAATAGGAATTAGGCTCGTAGAACGATGTTACAGGCAGGCTAGTAAGGAACCTGGAGGTCACGAGTATTCTAATTAGTTGCTTATCTACTCAATGTGAATTTTATTAAGTTTGATTGTAATGGTTAACAATCAGTTATGTCTATTACCCAAGGGAATTTAATACTTGTTGTTAAAGAGAGTTTTCAGCCTACGAATGTCTACGACAGGGTACCAGAATTTAACGCTAAGGGGGAACTAAGATTTTTTTGTTGAAAATTAAATAATTGCAACCTGTAACTGAAAATCCTGATAAGAATCTATAAAGACGTGTTCATTTAAAGTATTAATGTGTAATTTGTACGGTGATTTTAATTAACTGAATATACAATCGATGTGTAGCTAGAACCATTTTGTGTGTTTTTTATGGTGTAATAGTGAAAATACTTTGTCGCGACTATAGCATATTTTCCATAGCAGAATTATTAGAGGATTTTATTATTTTATTAACAATGGGCGTTATTAACTTCGGACGATAAAGGACAAAAGGACACGCGTTATGACACACGGAAGCAGGTGAGGGGTGCGATCCCCGGGATCTGAAACCAGAAACCAGGAAAAGAATTTCGATATCTTTTTCCTTCGGCGATAGCCAGCCACGAGAAGAAGAAGAAGAAGATTGGCATGCAAAGAACTACTCGTCTCCGCCAGAGATTAACGAACAATACCATGGACCGCCCAGGGGCTGAGAATTCTACAGATGCAGGCGTTTCGTCAGCCGGCAACGTTGATAAGGATCTAGGGAAAGATCAGTCGGTAACAGGGTTGCCAGTTCCAGAGAAGATGGACGTGCAGGCCATGTTCTCTCAGCTAATCAGCTATATCCAAGCCAGAGATGAAGAAAGAGAACAGAAGAGGAAGAGAGAAGAAGAAGAAAGGCGGAAGATAGAGGCTGCCGAAAGGAGAGAGCAGGAAGAAAGGAAGGAAGAACGCCGAAAACAGAAGGAAGAAATGGAAGAAAGAAGAAGAAAAGAGTGGGAAGAAAGATGGGATCGCCGTTTCCAAGTACTGCTATCCGAAAATGACCGAATGAAGGAGAAAGTACTTCAGTCGGAGAAGGAATGCGAAAGGAGACATGAAGAGACAAACATTAATGTAGTCACAATGGAGAAAGATCTGCGTGTAGAGTTACGTCAGGTTCAAGAAACTATTGGAGCGCTGGACGCAAGAACGACCGAGAATCAGACGGGCATAACCAGCCGATTAGAACGACTGGAAGCGGAGACACGTGAATTGAAGGATTTCCAAATCACGCAACGGAGAAGAAATGAGGACGAAGAGATTCGCCGATTGGAGGCAACGTTCAGGGATGTGAACCCAACTCCTTTGCTCGTCGCAGCAGACGTGACCAACCAGCTGACCTGTCAATCAGCACCAACTTCCTTGGATCGCCAAGCAGCGCGTGACGTCATCGGCCGGAGCGGGAGCTCGCCGAGCTTGAACGCTTTCGCCCAGCAGGAGACACGCAGTGTGTCCAACCCGGAGTCGAATACTCGCGGAATCTTCTCAAAAGTCGGCATGGATAATTTTCAAACGTACAACCCCGATCACGACGAGACTTTACCGTCAATCTTCATAGGGGACTTCAAGAGAGATTGTTTGTTGTACGGTGTCGATAGCCCAGACTGCTTGAGGCTAATGCAAAAATTACTCAAAGGGAGTGCAAGGATCTGGCTCGAGCAGCGGAATCCACTATTTAATAGCTTTGAAGAGTTTGAACAAGCATTTCTGCAACAATTTCAAGGTCGCCAGCTAGTAGAACGCAAAATCACTTTGCTTAGAAATCGCAGGTTTGATGAGAGCCAGAAAATCACCTATAAACAGTTCTTTTGGCAGCGAGTGAGTGATTTCCACGCCCTGAAGCCCGGAATTGAGCCAGTTGAAATGTTAGCCGCAATACGCGCAATGTTTCCGCATTATGTGCAACGTCAGCTAACCGGAGACGCACTTTCCAACCTGGACACGATGTCGATGATTCTTTGCGATTTGGACGCGCTGGAGCAAGAGAAACGAGCATCCTGGGAAAACAAGAATCAGAGAAGAAAGTTTGGAGATTTTGATGAAGGAAGGCAAGGGGGATTCCCGAAAGTAAACTTGGCGACAAACAATAGTCGGAGACAGAACTCTGGGAGGAACAATAGAGAAGCTTATCCCCAGCGAGGCCAGTACAGCAATCACCGCCCACAACAACAACACTTCAGAGATGATAGAGATGGAGAAAACGCGAGATGGCAACACTGCCGGGGTCAAAACAACCCGAGTCAAGTTGAGAGGAATCGTGCTGTGAATGCGGTTAGAACAGTCGTGTCCCCACAGACTACTGCTAATTTACCCAACTGGAATGGACCGTCTACTAGCCGTAACTTGGACCCACTCTCCCCAGATTACCAACCTAGACGAAGTGGACTGAGGCAAGAACAGCGATCTCTGGAGCAGATAACCGATATTCAAGGCCCGACGGGAGACTAGAAGACTCCTTTGTCAGTCCGGCTCATGTCAAAGGAGACACTGAAGAATATATTGCACTAGAGCCACCCCGATTGTAAAGTAAACAATAGGAAAATTAGAGATTATTTTTTATATATTAAAAGGCAAAAAATGTAAACAGTTCTTATAATTAATGCAAGAAGTATGCAAACATATGTGTGAGAGGGAACAAATTGCAAATCAAATATTTACTTATATCTTATTTAGCTTATTATTCAGTATTCACATTAATATGTATAAAACTACAGGGTGTATCCAAAGTTAGTATGTATGTAGTAATACGTTGGGATTTCGATGTCAAAATGTACTTTATATTGTATTCTTGTATACTTTATCATATTTGTTTATATTCTCATAATTATAGTACAATTGCAGAAAGTATAACTTCATTCTAATGTTGAGTTAAAAGTTATACAGTCCAGGGTTCGAGTCCCTATTCAGACGCCTAAGTGTGCGGTCACTAACAAATATCATTAATATGTGGTATGAATTTTTTCCTGTCACTCGCAAGTTCGCTCTGAAAAAAATTCATAATTAAAAGGAGGGGAATGTTATAACGGTCAAATATTGAGTGACAAGTAATTAATCTAATTGCCCGTTAGTAGGAATTAATTGCAATTGGTATTATTAATATCCGTCGCGAATACAGGTGTCTAGCGAACTGCCTTAGCCAACACTAGCTTGCTCAACCACCGTTTTTCGCCCGAATTCGGATTTACATGCATTCTTATGGGAATAACAAGAAAAATGCAACTTCTAAACCAATGGACCGAATTGGATGAGATTTTAACCAGCGGAAGAACACATCATGAAAGTACTGATTCCAAGATTTGAGCCTAATCAGAACAGAACTACGGGAGTTATGAATTATTAAAGATTCATCGCTGAATTGAAAGGGAGAAGCTACCCTACTGAGAGGTCCTTGCTTTTCGTGACTGACTACAATGGAGAAAGAGTTAGCCTAATCTCTGCGCGAGGGGCTGCTACCAAAGGTTAAGGACCGGAGTGAGCATTGACCAGGATAGGAGGACAACGGTCAAAGCACCAGAAACAATAAACAAGCACCTGATCATAGAGGGTAGCGCGTCACTACGTTCAAATCTGGAATAAAAGGGATGATTTGAAACAGTTTTGCACAGTTTTGCCTACAATCGCCACCGGAGTGTGAGCTACGCGCGACCGAGCTGCGAGTTGCAAGCAGACTCGAGGTCTGGATTTGTTTTCCTCGAGTGAGTGTTTCAGAGCCATGGAGTAGAGCAGAATAGAACCAGGGGATCCTTCTCCCCCTCGCCGTCAACGCATCCGTGCACATACGTGTGGTTATGTGAGAATAACGCCAGACACGTCCACCTGTGTCAATCGTCCGAAACAACGTCCAAAGTAGTGAAAGTTAATAACATTTGATATTCATGTGAAACCGCGAATGGCTCATCGCGTATGTTCGTCTCATCGCCCAAGTCGCGTATCGGTACTTACGAGTGACCGCGAAGAACTGACCTATTATTGTGCAAGTTGTCGTATGGAGTCGACAGTGTACGTGTACCGTCCTGGACGTCCCTGCGAAGTGAACGAGTGAAACCAGGATAACCGTGAAGTGCAACACGGGAGTGTGGAGGCCTTCCAGAACTGTAGGACCACTTTCACCCAACCCAGGTCAGAGGGAATGCAGCGAAGGTAAGATCCAACCATGTGCGTGTGTGAGAGAGATGACGACTATCTACCGCGAATCTGCGTAAATCAAATCATTTCATAACTTAAATCAGTGCTATGGCTTCCCTAGGCATCGGTATTCCGGCGGAATAATCAATTTAAAGATGAGAGTTTATGTTAACAGCAAACAATAGTTCATTGAATATATTTATACCTTCAGAAAAGATAGAAGGGGTTCGCACAAGGAACAATTATTCACTTTATGCTTAAAATCCTAAACGATAAATTGTAAAAGGCAATGTAGCCAAGACATAGCAAGAGTATGGTCAAAGTAGTAATTAATCTAACCTTTGTAATTGTCATATTGTCGCCATATGCCATGGAATGAGAGTATGAATGTGAGATCGAGTGAAAGAGGGCAAGATGTAATGTGTATTTATCTGTGCTTTAATATATGAGTATATTCAGAAACACCGTAGTATTATGTAACGTCATTTCAGGTATTTAAAATCAAATCCTCCTAGGTTTATTCTCGGTAACTCCGACTGTTAGGCACTTATCCTGACCGTATTATATTTCATGTAATGTTTAATTCGCCCAGCAGGTGAGGCGAGAGATTCTTCGTTGTTGCGTTGCTAAGCTCAGCTCAGTTGAGTTAGTTGAGTTAATTAGTTATTTATTAAATTAGCAGCACGTGACAGCATCTCTTTGTTTGTCACTACTTTCCTCTATACTTGATCATTTCTTTTCCTGTGTTTTACGTCCAGTATTCTTTATTCGTTCTCTCTCTGTGGGTGTGTTCAGTTATCTCTTCTTTCTCTTCCTCTATGTCTCGCTTCCATATCTCTTTTCTTTCCTTCTCTAACACTGCTTCTTGTTATTTCTATTCTGGTATACCTGTAATTCGCTTTCCATCTTTGTCTCGTTTTTCTATTGCTCTTCCCTTTTCTCTCTCTCTCTCTCTCTCTCTCTCTCTCCCTCTTTTTTCTGTCTCTTTATACTTCTGTTCTTCCCTTCTTTTGCTTCTTCATTTCTCTTTCTCTGTCATTTGCGTCTTTTTCTCTATCATTCTTTCTTTCTCTGTTTCTCTCCCTCTCTTTGTCGCTTTATGCTTCTTATCTTCCCCTCTTCGCTTGTTTATTCCTCTTTAGTTTTCTGTTTCTTGCGTCTTTACCTAGCTCTCTTGCTGTGTGTTTGTCTCTCGCTTCCATCTCTTCCCTTTTCTGTCGCTTTATATTTCACTTCTTCTTCTTCTTCTTCTTCTCTCTCTCTCTCTCTCTCTCTCTCTCTTATTGCTTTATATTTCTCTTCTTCCTTCTCTCTCACTTGCTTTTTTTCCCCTTTCTTTCTCTGTCTCTTGAGTTTTTATTTCTCATTCTTTCTTTATCTCTCTTTCTCTTTTTCCTGTTGCTTAAATTCTCTTCTTTCCTCTCTCGTTTGTCTATTTTCACTTCGTCCTGTCTCTTGCATTCTATTTCTCTTTTCCTTCCCCTCCCCCTCTCTCACCCTCTCTTTGTGTGTGGAGCTTGGACCTCTAATTCCCTTTCTTTCTCTCATTCTTTACAGCATCTTATACACTCATTTTCTCCAGTTATTTTAAACTATTATTTCCTCTGACGTCACGTAACCACAACGTTAATGCATCCTAGGATAGCTTGTCGCTTTTGATTCTGTTTGAAAAATCTGCTGGCGTTAATGTTCCTCGAATATCCCTATTCGATTACCAGTGATTAATTCGTTGTCAGTGATACGAATTTAATGCTAGAAGTTCGTTCAGTGAGCCCGCGCTTTCGTTTGATTGGAAGACAGAAATTAACGCGACTCCTCTGAATTCAATGACGTCACAGTGCAAGTATTCAATAAGGTTAGTGAAAATACTTTGATAATCACGGTTAGATGCAGCTATTTTATAAACACATGCAAGTACAAGATCTTACCTGGACTTGTGAGTAGTCCATCTCCAAGAAAAGGGTGCATCGTGTTGTACATAAGACTCTTATCCATATGAATGTTGCTAGTTAGAAGATCCTGCAATATATAAAAAGGCCTGAATTTAATTAAATAATAATTATATGCAGCAGGAGCCCGGGGGAGCCCTTCGAAAACTTCCATTAGCCTCCACAATTTTCCGTGTCATAGAGAAAAAAATTACTTTAATATTTTAAAAACTTCCAAATTATTTATTTGCAAAATCATCCGTCTTATCTTTTTCCGCTTCAACACGCCACCCCCCGCCCCGTATGTACTTCTACAATTTGTACATTTACCATTCTCATGATGACGTCAAGGTATATTGACCTACCTTATGTATCTACGCTTCTCGCATGGCGTAGTGGTAATGTCATCGCCTTCTAATCAAGGGTTCCCGGGTTCAATACCCGGTGGAGGCACATATAGTGGTTCGGATCCCACTTTAAACTGTAGATCCAGTCCCGATTAGCCTTACTGTGCACAAAGTGGACTTTAAACACCAAGTCAATGAATCTAATCAAGGGGTCTTGGGTTCGACGCAAAGTAGAGTTTAGTTCTAAGTCCACTTTATGCACAGATAAGCGAATCGGGACTGGACCTACAGTGTATACGGTGGGATGTGAACCACTGTGCAATGTTCCTCCACCGGGTTTCGAACCCTGGACCCCTTGATTACAAGGCGGCGACTTTACCACACATACTGGTTCAGATTCCACTTCAAACTGCAGGATCAGTCCCTATTAATCTATATGAGGATAGAGTGAAATTAAAGCAAAACTTAAACTTAATTTATGTATCTGAACGACGGACACCTACTGAGTTAAAAATTTTACTCACAAGGAAGTTGTCGATTAAAGACAAAATTTTGAAAGACTTCGATATTTACAATAATAATTCAGACCACTCTATTGTGTATGCTAATGTTTTCATGTGTGAATATCTGTACTGTTCGTTACAAGAGCGTTTCATATGCCGGAAAATAGATCTAGACATCCTGTTCTAGCTTAATTTGAAATGAATGTGTGTGCATAACTCTAAAAATTACCACTGAGAGAGTAAATTAAAGTTAAAGAACTGAATCTTCATCTTGTATATAGAGTATGTAATTGATGATAGTTTTCTTAAAACTTACTATTATCTGACATTACTAGAGGAAAAGGTCTAAATATGGCCCCACCCTTTTATGTAGTAATTTCCGGAGGGAAAAAATATTATATCAACCACCTACCTTTAAAATGCATATCTATGAAATATATACTTAAATGTAATAGCATGCTAAAGTATAAAAGGTCTCAATTTTTTTTAAAAAAAAAAATCAATTTCCAAAAAAATGGTAAAATGATGTATTTCAAAATCGTGGTCTAAATATGGGCTACTAGTGGCAATATCACAAAAAGCAATTAAAATTTTAAAAAAACAGTCATTTATCGCTAAAACATTATAAAATTCATATTTATGAATAATCTGTTGTTTTGAAAATCACGCGGAATGGGAAAAATCGAAATTAAGACAAACATCCAAATATTTGTTGGAAATGTGATCTCAGCATTAGACCTCATGTCATAGCTCATATTTAGACCATCACGCTATTTTTCTTCTTCAATTTATTTTTGCTCTCTGTGGTATATATTTCACAAACAAATCATGGCATTATAAAAGCCCACATTTGTTTTATGTACCGCTAATATCATAACCTATACAAAGCAGATGAGAATTCAGAAAACGCTGAGTTAAAACATTCCTGCAAAAAGTTTTCGGAGGTCGCAATTCTATAACAGCGTCCAAGGCCGAAACTATAATGCAGAAGGCCTTAGAAAGAGGGTTTCGCGGGCTAACAGCAGACGTCGCTCGCACACTATTGCCGATACTCTCATGTCGTCTGCTCCTCAGCCGAACAAACAGGCCGAGGTAGCAAGAGGCAGAGGTCATTCACCCTTCCAGAAGGGTGCAGCGAGTTAGCTGTGGCAACCGGGCTCGCTCATTCGCGGACCTGATTGGTTCTCGCAGACACACCCCCATATTGTTGTCTGCTGTAAGCCCGCGAAGCGAACTTTCTAAGGCCTTCTGCATTTATAACCACCACTTTCTCTTGCGAATTGGCGCCGCAACCTTTGTCCTTGACAGATAACCAGTTCCCTTAGCCTCTGCCAGGCTGCAGCACCCGGGAGCGCTGATAACTCCAAAAACCCATATTTAAACCTTCGCCCATATTTAGACCTTCTCCTCTACTATTGTATATTAGTAAATTTCGTTTTGTAATAAGTTTTAACTTACCCTAACATCATCAGGATGTTGAATGACAACTATTGGATGAAATGAGAACCAAACTCTGCAGTACCATTTGTACTTTTTATGCATTGCTTTTATCTGATCGACAACGCCTGCAAATAAAGAAAATGCATTACTACCCAACTACCCATAATGCCATACTTGCGTTGTAGGAAAAAGATATTATATATTATAATTAGACCCAGGATTTTTATGTAATATCGAAGTACAAAATATGTACATAAATATGTAACAATAATTGATAAAATATGTACCTAAATATGTATTATCAAAAGGATATATAGCTAAATATTTAGTATGAAAGAATATGTAATATTAATAATGATCAAGTATCCAATAAATTTCAAGAATTTTGCTGGATATTTATATTATTTGAACATAATTTTAAGGACATAAGTCGTTCAAATTAAAATGTGTATCAAATTTATAAACTCAAAAAAGCACAGGAATGTGTACATATTTAAGAAACCAATTTTGGCAACTATTTACTACTTTTCACATCGCAAATTATTTAGAATAAGTAAATGTAGAGGCAGATTCAAGAAGAATTAATGCATATAGGACTCATTTATGTTTTGTTACAGAGTGAACCAGTATGTTTTCAGCTATCATACACTGCTGTCGTTGTCAGGGAGGAGGGGGGACTCCAACACCTTTCGATATATAACAATTCCCGCTTCAGCCTGTATTTCTACTTGGCAGTCAATTTTAGGTGACCGTTAGCACTATGCATCTCATTGATTAGAAAATATGACATCACGTGAGCTACAACTTTTCTTCATCATGTTTCAGAGATCGAATATATAAGAAAAAGGATTAAGACAGGAAAAGATTTCTGAAACATGTTGTTTTATGTAAAGTAAATTAGCAAACATGAAAAACATGCAACATCTTGGCAAATATGTAAAAATATGTAATGTAAAACTTATGGAAAATCATGTCATACATATAATTCGTAGACAGTTTCGTGTTCAAGGTATGTATCTAGAAAGTAATATGCAATTACATACTAATTATAATACACACTAACACGTGCAACATAAGCTCAGTTAACTGGATAAAAGAAAGTCAAATTGTCGGTCGAGTTTTATTTCTCTTTTCTATTCCAAATTTTACCACAGAATCTCAAATAACAGACGATATCATCAAGTAGCATTTTTCGAAATGAAAGTGCCATCTTCTGGGAATAATTGTAAACTAAGTGAACCAAACAGAACTATAATCTTTTGGACATTTATCAAAAATTATATATACTTCATGGATACTTGCTTGCAAGTTCAGAATGAGGGCGTTAAATAAATCCTCCTCGATATACCATGGAGCTCATAATCACCAATTACGACGACAAAATCTTTCGGGCAAGTTACTTAATTCTCAGACTGTAAGAGTCAATGCTTGTCCTACATAGAGTTTACAGTGGGATCCTTACCACTGGTCAAACGTGCTTCCAGAGAGAATCGAACTGGGATCCTGTACAACAGAGTTTTCTACTAAGCTATCTACAAGCTCCAATAAATTTCAAGGTTACGAAAAGCCTGAAGGAATTTTTCAGAGGGGGCGTGGAATTGTAAAGGTGGATATTACATAATTGCGTTGGGGGATACACAATTAGATATTTCGTAATTATTGTTGTAACCTTCGTTTTAAATGTTGTACAAAGACAAAAATTGTAACCGGGGTTACTTTAAGGGGACGTTGCATTTACAACTTTAGGTTTTCCCGAAATTTACTGTCTTGATTTGAAAATTTTGATTTTCTCGAAATTTCTGCCCCTCCCTGCGTACGCCAGTGGATGCAATATGCAGAGCTCCAGAGTCGCTTATGCAACAAGATCGACTGAAAAATTCCCTCAAGTGCGCGCCCGTGTTGGAGCGGAAAATAATTATATCATTGAGAGTTTATGACAGGCTGCGAAATCCTGGGGGGACAGGGGGATTTTCCAACCAACAATCTTGGCGTTAAAAATCCCACACACCAACAATTTCCTGAGGGGGAGTGTTTGTAATAACAACACAATACAATACAGACAAAATATACACAATTTGTTTTGTCTTCAAATACATGATACCTTACTAAGGATAATATCGAAAACACACTCAAAGTAGTGTGGTTGTGAGTGTGAATACTTTCTTCTTCTCTCTCTTTCAAGAAATTATTAACAGATCTATACCAATAACAATATACGCACAATAAAAGTGAAGCGAGAATGTAATACAAATATAACTATGAAATTCAATTGATTTATATTAATAGAAAGTAAAAGTTAACAACTTGTACATAATAAAATTATATTGAACTAATTTTGTAATTTACTTTAATTTTTAATAACATTATACAGGTGTATCATAATTTTCACATATGTAAATATATATATATATATATATATATATATATATATATATATATAATTTGTGTGTGTGTTCTAAATTATATAACCAAATATTTTTCTAAGCATTTGCTTTTACATCTCTGTTATGTACTTCTACTTTTCCGTTATTTGTTATTGTAGTTCCCAAATATTCAAATTTGTCAACTTGTGCTAGCTGTTCACCTTGCCATTTTACAAACACTTTGATGAAACCTTTTCAAACAAGTCATAGACTATGTATGGACTTAAGATTGCACCACAATAGACTTACCTTCTATGTCAAGGAACAGCAACATGTTTCCAAGGATAGGAAGAGGAAACGGACCAGGAATCTTGGATAACAACCACATCTTTCTTATCCACGATCTCTTGAGGTAGAACAGGAGGAAAGCAGTGATTGCCACTCCCGCTAACCAAGCGGTGGACGATATGGCGAGCATGTTTCCCTAGAATCGAGAAAAAAAATCCTTCAGACATGATGTTTTATCTCACACCTAGAGCCTAACAAATTTTCCAATCTTTTTACTTCCAATTTTCATAAGACCTCTATTTAAGGGCTGACAATTCCCTTTCCAGGTAACCTTAGTGGCGGAGTGATTAGCACATCACGCTACGACTCCAGGGGACACGGGTTCGAATCTCGACCTGGGCATGGATGTCCTTTGTGAGTGTCGCTCATCACTCATCCATATAGTCGCAATTAGCCAAAAGTAACAGAAAAGCCTAGTAAAATAAACCAAACCAATCAAAGTCCCTTTCCAGTCCCTACTCTCCCTAGCCCTTTATGCAATACATACCTTCAAGGGCGCTCGCAGAGGGAGGCAGAGGGGGCGCTTCCCCCTGAGATATCAGGAATAACTTCATTTGACTTGTCTGAACTTGACAACAAAGCTAAGGTATTTTAAATTTAATTTCAATTTTATGACTTGTAAAATAGCTAAATAATTAATGGTTAAATATGAGTTTTTTTATGACTGAAGGGCTGATGTACAATTTTACTCTACCCCCACGCCCAGTGCTCAAAGATTAATTCCTCGCGGGCGGGGGGCAGCTTGCTTTCCCCAGTTTGAGGAAAGATGGGGAATGCCTATGCAAATTATCCTAGTGGGAAGATGCTTTGATAATGTTCTTAACTGGGGGATAGCATCCCCCAACGTTCCGCCCGCCCTTGAACACTGCTGCCCCCCTGAGAAAAAACCCTCTGGCCATCCTTTACTAACCAATTCCTTTATCAGCCAATAATCATTGTCAAAACTTTACACTAAAATTGATTTGCTTTGTTTAACTTCGCTTTTTATGCCACTTTTGGCTAATTTCCGAAGCTGAGGGATGAGTGATGATATGATGAAATTGATGAATGGACACTCACAAACATCCATGCCTAGGCCGGGATTTGAATCCGGGACCCCTGGCGTCGTAGCGTGATGTCCTAACCACTACACCACGGGGGGCGGCAAATTTACACGAAGTAACTAAACGATAACCTGTAAACCAATCTTTGTTCTGGTCAACATAAGTAGCTTGTTATGTACTAATGTTACTAACATTAACTCACCTTTGTTACCAACAACTTATACACAGATATTATAAAAGCCTTTGGCAAGCTTGCGGTAGCTTGCTTGTAGCTGTCAAAACCAGTTTCATACGCCAAACTTGAATCAAGCTGACAGTTGGCCTTGCCAAGTTTGTATCAAGTATGCAACTTTATGTGACAAGCTTGCTGTCATGTCATGTCAAGCTCTGCTGTAAGTTTGACATGTGCTAACAAGTTGGCTTGATTTAAGCCTGATGCAAACTTACAGTTTGCCAACTTGCAGCAAGTTTGTTTCAAACTTGAGGTAAGCTTACTGTGCTATCTGGAAATACGTAAACCTTGATTCTTCTGGAAACCAGAACAATCTGGGCACTTAAGTATAAACTACAATTCGTGTAGTCATAAATACCAAATAGCATAATGTAAAACGTTATTAAAAATGTAAAGAAAACTAATAGAATGGAACAGAAAACGGGGAAACCGTGATTCTAAGAAAACTACGTCCTGGTTTATTGTTAAAAGGCACCAGGACATAACCCTGAATGTATATCTCCCTCTTCTTAGTTGTGTTGATCGTGAACCCTCAAGCTCTTGTTCGCTCGGAAATGCTAGGACTGCATTGCGTACACTGTTGCCAACTCAGCTCTTCTTGCACCTAAAATTTCGAAATTCTCCAAGGAGCTTTTTAGCTCCACGAGGGTAAATTTATCTCCAAATCTAACCCTTTTATTATTATACTGTCAATAAATTCGTATCAACAGCCATGTGCTTTGCGCCACGCCATGAAGGCGTATAGGGCGGTGGAGTTATGGCCCCACACTTTCTTGATCACGGCCGAAGGTGGGGGTGATGTGATCAGCACCCCGCCCCTAGCCGCCTTTACCACCCAGAGTTTTCTTCAGGTACCCACATTATACAACGATGGGTGGACACAGGAGCCGCTTGAACAGGTGGGGAACAATTCGGTTCTCGCCCGGCAGGGATCGAACCCGGGTCTCTAGCATGGCAGTCAAACTCCCAAACGATTTATATATACGTATATATAAGAAACACTCCTAAGCGATAGTATTATCCGTTTTCCACTTTTTCCTCAATTTTTAGATTCCTCGGATTTTTACAATTTTCGGAGCGCGCTGTGCTAACCACTCCGCCACTACAGCGGCTATAAACTATCGACAGTATGTTCTTCATTACATCTAACATCCTTCGTTCAGAGATGCAAGCTCACGAATAAGGATCATACATATTATGCGTCAGAGAGGTAGCTTTTTGTTGTAGGGAAGTAAGCTCTAACAAAGATGTTGCTTATTGAGAAGGTATTTAAGTAACAGACTTTGGCTATGGACAAAAGGCGCGGAGAGGGCTTTGGCGAGCCTACGACCCTCCCATCTACTCGACTATAATGGCACTTTAGTCATTTTACATCGCTCATCTACCTCTTGGGTAACTTTCCACGACACTCCTAATGACATTTACGCATGTTATTAGTTTTAGAACGTGTCGACACAAATGCAGGTTTTCAAAATTAAGCTGTGAACTGGGGCGCCCGCCCCCTGGCCCCCCTTATGGCATCATTATTGGCTCCGGCCCCCATAGACCAAGAAAGAATTGGTCATTCGATGAGCTTTTGCCTTGAATGTGCATATTACACGTCGTATTCAGAGGTACATTATCGGCTCCCCTTCTGCCTCGCCAGCTATTTATTTTCTAGCACCTTGGCCAATGGCGGTGATTAGAGGGGGGCAGATGCCCCCCCACTTTTTTCCACTTTTGGCATCGCACTATGCTGAACCTTATATACCAAGGCAAAGTAAACTGTCCTTGCTCCCCAAGTTTTGGCACCTTGCCCCAAATTTTAGAACGCCACTGACCGTGGTTGATGTGAAGATAATATAATATTAATCCCTGAGAATTCTTTATTTTCCATTTCATACGACCATGTGGATTATTGAGGGGAGGGTATTGCCCGATCTATACATTGAAAACTAAGAATAAGTTGTCAGCACTTAAAAGCGATTTGTAATTGTAGCCCCCCCCGCCCCCTTCGATACCTAAAATTACCCTAGAGCTTGCTCAAGATAGGGAAAGATGGAAGGCCTGTGTTGCTGCAGCCATGAACCTTCGGGTTTAAGAAGGCTAGGGAGTTAGTTAGTTAGTTAGGAGGCAAGGCTGCCAGCGGGATTTTTTCTCAGGTGGGGCAAAATCATAGAAACTTCTATTACAATTATTATTATTATTATTATTATTACTATAATAATAATTATTATTATTATTATACTTATAATAATTGTTATAATAATAATTATTATTATTATAATTATAATAATTATTATTATTATTACTTTACTTTACTTGGGGTTGTATACAAGTTGAGACTCGAGTCTTCTATTTAGATAGAAACTGGATTCGCCTTGCTTCCTATCAATATCTATCAATTTGTATTTGAACAGTTCTTTGCCTTTTTTTTACATTTTCACAATGATGGGACACAGATATAAATCAGAATCAGACACCACATAATCAACTGCCTTTCATGGTACCTCTGGTCCATGTTTTTACTTGCCGATGGGTACTGTAAAAAGATAGTAATAATAATAATATTTAATGAGCATGTGAATTATCAAGGTCAGATCCCGAAAAATGATTTCCCGACTTTTCGTAATCCTGAACAGCCGAGAAATTTCAAAGGAACTTATTTGAAAGAGGTTAATTCTTGATATTTTCTGCACTACAAGTATCTGACATTTCTTGAAATTTAACAGTTTTTATTCCAGAAGTGCAAAAACTATATCACTTGAAGGGGTAATAGTGTCTACAATTCGAGATTTTCACCACATAAGGAAATTTCAAAAATTTTCCGACCTGGTCGGTAAGTAGAGAATATTTTCAGTCCCGAACATCAGGATTATTAATATTTCCTTCCCAATCTTGTCCCGACCAAAAAGTCTTCCGTCCTGTACACTCCTAGTTACGGCAATCAAGATGATTCTAATGTCTCTTGTGAAAACGTTCTCTCGTTATTTTGTTGGAAATGGCAGTTCATTACTGTAACTGAGCCTATAAATAGCAGAAAACAATATTATTTGTAATGGAATTTTGCTACAATTTCACCATTCGAATTCATGAATATTTTGAAGATATCTCGGAGGAGGGCAAGTGCCCCCCCCCCACACACACACCCATTGGCGCTCTTGTTAGGAGACAGTTTATCGCAACTTCGAAAATCTAACTCCTTGAAAGTTATTTTAGTTCCATTTAAGGCGAAACTTAACTCTTTTATGCGGATCCGGCTTGGCAACACTGACTGCTCAGCACGGCAATAGCAGCAAGAATAAGGATGTGTTTGAACATGCATTCGCGTGTTTTGTAGTGTGTGACAGTGTTTAATAGTGCAAAATGGTTACGGTTAGATAGTTCAATTAGCAGAGAATGTTTTTTTCCTTTGTTGTATGTTTCCGTCTGTGCTAACATATTCAACAGATCAAGTTAAACAAAGATTTCGACGAAAATTCACTGGTATTTATGCTTGTAATCGAAAAACGGTTCAGACCAAACCCCTTGTGATTTTATCCATTGATAAGGAGCAAATCTGTGCACGTTGGAAGAGTTTTGAACTAACAGTTCGAATCCATATCTAACGAACGTGAAGTGATTGTTTAAGAATGAGAGAGAACATTTTAAGGATTTCCACTCGTATGATGGGTAAGAAAATATTGTTTAAACTCATTCATTTTTTGATAACGATATAGAGCCTAACGTATGGTTTGGGAGTAGTCGGGTTTCGACCTACAGTTTTAATGTAAAGTTTTATCAGCCTAAAATATTGTTTTTTATGCAACAAGACTTGCAGAAGTTTTTTGAAAAATCGAAAACACAGCAGAGAGAATATTATTTTCATATTTCATTACAATTTTGAGATTCTATCGGCAGGCTTTGAAAAGTATATCGCCCATTAATTGTAGTACGATCAAAAGATTGGGTAAATGTCTGTTATATCGGAGACACATTTCTAACGGATATTTTCAGTTTCAAATGGTTCGTACTTACCAATTGTGTATTGCGGAACCTATTTCAAGGTGCCATTATGCTTTTTACACGAAAATAACTTCGATTTTTCACATTACGAGTAATTCTTTTGGGTCCTTTCTTCCGTTGCGGAACATAGAATATTTCGCGCACAGCTGTGGATCATCACGCGTTGTGCTTGTGTTTTGTCGATTTGGAGTGGGCATGCAGTGTTGCAACCTTCTTAACCGAAAAACACCTACTTTCGTGTTCATTATGTCATCGCAAACCATTGACGGATAGCTCCAAAAACCATTCCCGATAGCCCCAAAAACCATTCACGATAGCCCCAAAAACCATTCACGTTAGCCCCAAAAACCATTCACGTTAGCCCCACGAACCATTTCCGGCAAGGTTAGGTTAGGTTGGGTTAGGTTAGGTAAGCATAGTTAAAAAAATAAAAAATAAAAATTCTGGTAAAAAAGGCACGTTTGGAAACACTTCTTCCTCTCGCGAGACCGCGTGACTTTCGACACTAGCGCCATCTGCAGGTTCATAATGAAAACAACGGCATAATGTTGTCGCTTCGCACAAAAGGCTACTTTATTACATCAAAAGTGCTTATTTTCTTTTGTGCAGCATTCCATAGTGACAAAATACCTCCACGAAGTTACATAAATGCAACAGAAACTCATTTCCGTAAGTAGTTTCTCCTGTAAATTTGAAGAAAAGTGTCTCCGATATAACAGACATTTACCAAAGATTGGAGCGAATGCAGAATAAAGAGAACGTCTCCAATTTCGTTAATATTTGGTATCCTAACTAAATATGGCCTTCTAATCACGAATCTGTTGTTAAAATTCGGGGATCACGCCTGGAAATCGCGAAAAAAGCTGATATAAGTTGAGATTTTTTTTTGGTAAATGTCTGTAATATCGGAGACACATTAAAATCGGATATTTTGTGTTTCGGATGGTTCGTACTTAACAATTGTGTATTGCGGAACATAGTTGAAGGTGCCATTATGCTTTTTACACGAAAATAACTTCGATTTTTCACGTTACGAGTAATTCATTTGGTTTCTTTCTTCCGTTGCGGAACATAGCTACAATATGGTGCACAGCTGTGGATCATCGCGCGTCGTGCTTGTGTTTTGTCGATTTTGAGTGGGGTATGCAGTGTTTCAACCTTCTTAACCGAAGAAATCACAAACCATTAACGGATAGCCCCACAAACAATTGACGGATAGCCCCAAAACCTATTCACGATAGCCCCACGAACCATTGACGGATAGCCCCAAAAACTATTCACGATAGCCCCACGAACCATTGACGGATAGCCCCAAAAACCATTCACGATAGCCCCACAGACCATTTCCGGCAAGGTTAGGTTAGGTCGGGTTAGGTTAGGTAAGCATAGTTAAAAAAAAATCTCGTAAAAAAAAGGCACGTTTGGAAACACTGGCGAGACCGCGTGACTTTCGACGCTCGCTCCATCTGCAGGTACATAATGGAAATAACGGCATAATGTTGTCGCTTTGCACAAAATGCAATTTTATTATATCCAGAGTGCTTATTTCTTGTTGTGTAGCATTCTACGGTCAGAAAATGCCTCCACAAACTTTCAAAATGCTACAGAAACTCTTTTCCGTAAGTAGTTTCTTCTGTAGAAATGTGTCTCCGATATAACAGACATTTACCTTTTTTTTTAAAGCTGAATCGCATTGTTTTACGAACAAAATTTTAACTAAGCTTGCCCAACCTAACCTAACCTTACCGGAAATGGTTCGTGGGGCTATTCGTCAATGGTTTGTGGAGCCACCCGTGCATGGTTCGTGCAACTACTTGTTCATAATGTACCGATCAGAAGACCAGAATTAGTTAATGTACCAAATATTAACGAAAATCAAGATACTTTCTTACCCTAACCTTACCGGAAATAGTTTCGTGGGGATATCAGTTAAATCTTTTCCCAATGAGCACATATTTTCACAAAATATAAGTTTTGTAGCTCTGCAAGTAACGAAGGAACAGCGTGGCAACGCTGTATACAGCGCAACGAATGCCGAACGTCACTTGTTCATATCATCAAACATGGTCGTTATGTGTATGTATGGATAATGATAGCGGTAATGAAAGTCGTAATTTTCCAACATACGTATATAGACTTAAGTCTGCAATTTTTACACGTGACCCCCACATGTGAACTTTAGATACGTTACCAGGACTGCATATTTAGTGAGTATGAGAAGTATGGAAGGAATTGTAGACATTCTCTATAGCTATTGTGCAATCATACCAAAAGATTTACTCCGGAAATACTAATTTTGTTTTTGCTAAATCTGTATTTTGATTCTGAATGTACTGCGTTCATACGTAAAACTTATATACGATGGTGACATAGCGGATTTCCATCTACAATTTTATTGCCTATACATAATTCGGAAATTATTTTATAAGACTTACTGTTTTTTATCACTACTTATATGAAAACTTACAATCACCTGAATTTTGTGATAATTTTAGTCGTTCAACGAAACTAGAACTACATACAGTTAAATCCTACAGTACAATTAGTAGATCGTGGGTTTGTAATGTGTATAATAATGTTCACCATCAGGGAATAACGGGGATGAGTCAGGTACTTTTTTTTTATCTGAGCGTTCAGCAAGCAACACTTGATCGATCGCTCAAGTACTTGACGGCTTTGCTCGGCGAGCGCTGCTCGCTTGATTACTGAGCGAACTTGAACCTTGCTCGCCACAGGTTTGAGCCACAGAATATATCGTTTTTGTATTTCGATCTCGTTAGTTGGCTGCCGGCCAATGAGGAAATATTTATGATGAACTGCTTGCGTAATAGTGTAATTACAGAGGAAGTTCAAGTAACAGAATGTAACATAATATTCCAGTTTTTGTAATTGTATTTAAATGAAAGTGTTGTTTATTTCAAATACACACCGTAGTTTTGCAAAGTTGTGCAAGGTTGTGAAAATGAAAATTTCGACAGTTTTGTGCGTTCATATCCACATCAAGTATTTCATAATTAACAGCATTTCAAACTGAAATCTTGTCCACTCGACGCAGCTACATTGATCACAGATTATTCAAATGCACTGATATTTTAATCAATGAGCACGCAGCGTCAAGTAAATGACCTGTCTGCTCAACGAGCGAAAATCTTGTTCAGCGAGCATCGCTCAGGTACTTGACGCGCCCGAGGGCGTCATTTTGTGGTCTCATGTAATACCTCACCTCTAACTTTCAGTTACCAAAAAAGCCGTTTACCATTCAACCAATGTCTCGAAAATTGAATCAAGAACCAACTACTGTGTATAAAACCTGTACTTTCTTTAATGCTAATGAACTAATGAAAGTAGAATTTCATTATGGTTAAAGCGAGGGCTGGATTTAAAGCTTACATTACTACTCGCCAACCCTTGACCATCTACTTCCTCTAAACGTTCATTGTTTATGAAGATTTTGTTGTTTATGAAAGTTTCAGTTGTTTTTCATCTCGATGAAATGTGTTATTATGAAGAAAAGTACATCTCTTGCTTAGCGTGTAACCTTACTGTGAAGCAGAACAGCCCGAAGACACTTCGCGCAAGTGAATATAGCACCCAAAACGACATTCCACAACAGCAGCTACAATTTTACGTCGTTAGATTAGGATTGTTAAATTTTCGATGCCTTCTTTCACTATTTGAGTGTGCATTCAAACGGTTTTTACTAATAAAAAGCAAGTGAATATAGCACCCAAAACGACATTCCACAACAGCAGCTACAATTTTACGTCGTTAGATTAGGATTGTTAAATTTTCGATGGCTTCATTCACTATTTGAGTGTGCATTCAAACGGTTTTTACTAATAAAAAGCTGCAAAAATACTCCGAAATGGCAGGTTTATACTTACGCGGGCCATAATTTGGGATAAAATATCTCCGTTATTTGTGTTTTCCGCGCGCTGGAATCAATTTTATATTACATAAAACATCAAAATCTATCGATTGAAAAAAATAACAATTATCGAGGGGTTACAGTGGGTACACGGCTCCCTTAGAGGCAATGTTAACGTATGATGTGCATGGTGTACTACATCGTGCTGTAGTACTCTCCTAAACAAAAGTCAATAAGCCACTCTTACTGTTTCATACAAGGGCTAAAATGTCATAACAAGTGAATGGCGTTAAGAAACACTAATTTTAAAAGCAATTTAGTGGAACAAGTAATCATAAGATATGCCTGCGTAGGATACTACTAAATTCTCATTCCAAAGGAGACGAATAATCCATTGCCTCATTGCATATTTTCATTAACGAATTAAGTTTAAAGAAATTAGAAAGCTATTCAAGAGTAAAATTGTTGGAATCGGAGCGTCTACTTTTAACAAACGAATTTACCGCACCGGGAGATCACGAAAATTGAGAATCACTGCTGTAAACGAACTTTTGTCTACATATTTTCCGCCCCCTTCCCTCTTCGCAACACATGTTTGAAGCGAAGGCTAGAAGACTGTTATTTTTAGCTCCCTAAATCGCGAAAAAACATAACAAATGAATATATATTTATAAGATTATATTCATTGTAAGAGAAAGGGTAGAACATTTCATTACATCAGTGCATATTCATTCTTTACTCTTCAAATGTTGACAAAAACATTTTTATTTGGGGGTAGTGATCTCAAATGTAAAAGCCTAGAAGGCCCCATACTGAGCTCTTTAAAGTTAGGATCGCCTTTAGACATGTAAAGCTAACCTCTGTGGAGGAGTGATAAACACAGCTCGCTACGACGTCAGGGGTTTCAGGTTCGAGTCCCCACCTGGACTCCTTGTAAGTATCCCTTCATCAATTTCATATCATTACTCATCTTCATCTTCGTCGTTAGATAAAAGGTGGCAGAAAAGAGTATTAAAAAAATGCAAATCCATCAATCAAAGACATGCAACACTTAGAAACTCCATTGTTGACATATTTTTACACACTAAACACATAAAATGCTTACCATTGTTGACAGCACTGTGCGGATGAAGCCTCATGCTTTGGGGCGAATACCCACCCACTCAGTGGCGTATTTGTGATTTAATTTTGGGAGGAAGTTTTTTTTTTTTTTTTAGTATGGAAATTTGTATGTGTGTTACCAGTCAGTAAACTAAGCAATTGCCTTGCTGTTCTAAATTGGCGCTATTCACCAGATGTTTACATTTCTGTGCTTCCTTGGCACTGGCGGGGACTGCACTTCCGGTTTTGAAAAGAATAACATAGAATTCAAAGGTGTGAAGGCAGTGTTTTCGGAAAAGGCGACAATATTTGTGTCTTTCTTTTGGTTTCAACATGAGACAGGGAACAAGCAATTGTTCTCAGGTATCTATGCGTCGTTTTGAGACAGACCCGATACGGAAAAATCAGTGGATTTTGGCAGCAAAGCGAAAAGATTGGACACAAACACGAGGTATTAGGCTCTACAGTCGGCACTTCATCAAATCAAATGAAAATATTTTACGTGTTTCGAAAATTATAATTGTCTAACGCACATGTGTTGACTACATTCAAAAGTTTGAACTATTTATAATCATATTATAACGCATTTGCCTTTTGGTTGTTGATAAGCGCTCTCTCCATGGGCGTCAGTAGGACAGTCGACCCCTCCCCCCTGGAAATTGCCATCCTTCAAGTTGCAAAAAAAGCAGAAAGTTTGTTATTTTTATTGTTAATAACATAAATAAAGTTGGTTAGTATTCGAAGAGAATAATCAATGTAAATTATGCATTAGAGCGAAAAAATGAGTGAAAAATACAGGAACCAGGTTATAGTTTCATATTCTACCATTTAATCCAAAGAATAAATGGTTCCACAGTTTTCAGAATTCGAAAAATTATAATTTTAGATGAAGTCACACAAAATAAAATTTGTGAGTATTTTTTTCAAACTTCTAAAGTCCTTTCTTGAACAAAACTTGCAAAACTTAATAACAATATACAATAACTGTGCATTTCAGATAGTAACTATGAAATGTAAAAGTTTTAATGGAAAATTTTGTGCTGGATATTCACTCGGCTTGTGGATCGAATAGCATGATAATAATAAAATTCGAATAATTTTTTTTTAATTCGGTATATATTATTAGTGTATAACAATAATTTTAACCGTAGTAATTATTATTTCTTTTACTGTTGTAATCGAAGTTTTTCAATGTTTGTAATTAATGTAAGCTTCATTTCAACTTGGAGAAGTATTTTCAAAAACGAAACTGTTGGTAGAAGATCAACGTTGCCTTGGAAAATATAAATATTGTCTCTTTTATCTGCATCCAAAGGATCCGGGAAATTGCTAATCTTTTGTAGGTACCTTTGTTTCTTTATATCACTAAAAATTTCAAGTGATCCATTTTGTTTCCGATCATTTATAAGAAAAAAAAAGCTTGGTGACAATCGATATTTCACTTGTTTACATTGGAAAATTCGCCAAACCGGAAGTTATTTCCCCACCATCAATAATCGAATTGTCTGATCGATCATTTTTTGTTTACTCAGGAATAACCCACATAGCTTAGAACATCGGTTCTAACCTAGGTGATTAAACCTCATGATCATATTTAGAAGTAATTTGGAAACAGTATATTTCCATTCTAAAAATACCCAAACTCGTACACAAGAGCTCTCGAACTTATAACACCGAAAACGATGCCGCACTGGGAGCATCATCGCCTTGTAATCAAGGAGTACCGGGTTCGATACCTGGTGGAGGCACATAGTGGTTCGGATCCCACTTTAAACTGAAGTCCAGTCCTGATTAGCCTTTCTGTGCATAAAGTGGACTAAAAAACAACAAATCAATCAATCAATTCAATTGACCTAATTTCCATTACGAAGTTCAAACTTACAGTCCATCTAACCTGCCAACAATTTCTTGCGAACACTTTAATACATGTAAAAAAATATCAACACTATGCGATGAAAACTTAAGTGGAAAAGAGCCTGCTGCTTGCTGTCTGGGCTTGGTGAGGTTGGTCAGTTGCAAAATGATGCCATTCTTTAATCCACAAGACTGCATACATTTCGATAGAGAAATGTTTGATGACTGGATCCTTAATGGAGACGAATGATTATTCAATTGTGCTTGTTACACAGTTAAAAAATGATGCTTTCAAATCCATTTTCTTTGAGGGTAATAAAATCATCCATAGCAGGGATAAAAATAATTTTACTTTGCCGAGGATACAATTTTTTGTGGGGCAGGATGTCCCGGGACCCCCCCCCCCTCCATTACAGTCTGGCCGCGATAAGAAGCGGTGTGCAATCAGAACGCAGAACGTGACCAAATTCTGTCTCCTTGTTGGCTGCCATGTGGCTGGGGGGTTTCTACGTTGCCACGTTCGCACAAACACACGGACAGGCTAATCAGCTGTTGGCAAGCTTGGGAAAAAATAAAACGTCACGCGAAATTAAGCACGTACGTATCAGTATACTAATATATGTTATTTCCGTCGTAAAGTGATAAATTAACGAATCTAGAAGTTTGAATCTGAAGTTTCTTGTAGGTTAACGTTAACTTCCCGTGTGAATTTTACATTCTGGCAAGCATGAAACATTTTATTGAACATTATGGCGAATTACGTATAATCAAATTACGTAAAACTTGGTTTCGTTCACACGTTTTTAAATTATATTTTTCGGAACCTACAAAAATTTACCTCTTATACAGAATTTCACAGAACTGAGTTACTGTATTACGGTCAAGAATTTATTAAGAACAAATCAATTGATTGATTGAGTTGGAGTTTTAAAGTCCACTTTATGCACACTACGGCTAATATGAAATGGCCCTACAGTTGGAAGTGGGATCCGAACCACTATGTGCATCGACAGGGTATCGAACCCAGCACTACTTGATTACAAGGCGACGACTCTTACCCTCCCACTGTACCATCGGGGAGGCACGTGTGGGTGTGTGATGTGAGATTATTTTCTGAAGATACAGGATAATACAGGCTCTGGCAATACAGAGTTCAATGAATTACAACGAAACGCTTGGCAATTGCTCGATTTCCTAAACATTAATAATACATTTGGTACATGTGTAGTTAATGCTCCGATCTACCTGTATGTAAAAACATAAACAATGAATGAAAGAACAGAAGTAGTAGTTAAAGAATCAGTTGTTTTTGCTGAGAATGAGAACAATGGATGTGTCCCGTTGTTGACTGTTTAACCAGATGTTTAAACCTACACGTGTTTCTGTGGACTCGCGATAATCTGAAGTAGGTCAATCCGGCAACAGTGCGTCGCTACCAGAGTGGGTGGTTCCACGCCGGTTGTTAGCGCGTCCCGACTGTAATTCGCAGACTGGTTGACAGTGGCCTCAATGGTTGCTGTTACCAGGGACGGCTCTGCAGTAAGAACTGCAGAGCTGCAGAACCACCATATTTTTTATCAAAATAATTTACTTAGGAAATTAGTTATTTTGTATTTTACAAAGCAACAGATTTTGCTCTTTAGATATTCGATCATTGGTTGTACGCACCTCGCTACCCAGCTGCCTTCCTTGCTTTGTTTTCGTCTTTGTGTGCTGGATCCGCCAGGTCGCTATCCTATATGAGGTTTTCTTCCCGCGCTTTATACTGCACAAGGTTTAACCTGGGACAGTTCGCGCCAAATCGTAGATTTCCTTCTGCTAGCCGACTTTCCCGGGCGTCACGTGAGTGTTTTCAACCATTGGCATAAGCCTTGGAGACAGCACGTGCTCTGTTCTCTGCCTACCAGGGGTCGCCGCTGCCTTCGCGTGTCCTTTGTTGCCACGTTGTCAAGGACGTTAATGTTCTGGTGGCGGAGACATCTGTGCTTGCACCAGCAAATGACAGCTCGCAGTCCGGCCATGTTTGCTCGCTTGCGCCGAAATCAGTGGCAACAACGTCCTGCAGACGACGGAGAAGGTTTTGGCGGGAGCCGTGCCAGGTTAAACCTCTTGCAGTATAGTCTGTTCCCATTGCTTTGCATAGAGAGGCGTTGAGCTGCATGGTTTGCAGAACGAAGTAGGGTTGCCAAACACCGAGAAAGGAAAATTTCTATTTTAAGTGCGAAATAATATAATTTCTACCATCTACTTTTACTATCCACATTCATCGTCGTGATAAACTCAATAGGTAGAAAAGCGAGTTAAAATTACGAAACTAGAAATTAGACGTACCGCCGATTTGTTCATTTTATTCTGTCATTGTCCAGGCGACGCAATACTAATTACAGAAAGAACGATATCATTCTAGGGTTGGCACTACTGATTCGAGAGCCATTACAACCCTCTGCCCGCTCCTCTTTCCTCCTGCTGAGTAGAAGGTCATTCATTGTGAAAAGTTAAAACTATCCTTTCGTTTATCACAGTATTCACGAGTGTGAGTCTGAAGCCGAGGGTAGTGAAACGTGTTTACGAATTTCGTGTATTTTCTGTGCGAATATTTGGATAATATTTAATGAATGGAGTTCATTTACAAACGATAAGGTATGTTTGTATGATACTTTTTTAAAAATAATATTTTGTCTTAATCAAAATGGCTTCTTTCTTCCTCTGACTGCATGATCACGTACTTCTGATGTGCACATGGGCGTCTAGAAGGGACCAAGGGGGGCTGTGCCCCTTTTGAAAATGAAAGTCAACCAAAAATTATATATATCACACATATAATTTCATTTCAGCCACAATAATATGTGTTAATTAATGCACGAACATGATAAATTAAAATTAAGCAATGTTTATTTGAGGGAACAACACTATTAATGGGGAAAATGTACCTTGTTTGCCCCCCCCCCAGGAAAAAGTACCTTCCTTGCCCCTCGCTGGAAAAAAATCTGCGGACGTCCATGGATATGCATATACTTTACAACCAAAATTCGTACGTTAAGTTGTTTTTTTTGTGCAGAACCACTACATATATTTCTCACGAGCCGCCACTGGCTGTTACTTTAACCAGTTTGCACGTATTTTATTAGGAATCTGTTGAAATGTTTTTCGTGCCCATTTGTTACGTTGTGTTGTGAGGGAATGAAAGTGATCCTGATGACTTGACAACTCTCAAAAGTTAGTTCCATGAAAGAACCGCGTTTTTTGATTTTTCCTTTACTTACCAGTATCCGCGACATCGTATCCGATACCGTCTGCGTACACCACAAGATCAGGACTGATGCAGTGGAAAAATATCTCCAAGATACACTCCCCTAGTTTGTGTAATATCATTACGAAGCACTTAGAACAACTTTCTCCTGCTGGTTGCCGGTAAAAGTACCACAGTCTGGCTCTTCTTTTTCTTCTCTTTTTCATCAAGACGGCCGGAAGCGAAGGAGAAAACGCAGCTTCCTGGTACAATGGGACCGCTGGTACACCGGAAGTTTTTCCCTGAATGAGGTCCGTGTCTGTCAGGTGGTGTGGGCATAGGCCTTGCCCAAGCGAGGCTTATGGGTTACATCTGTGACATAATATTTGCTTTCTTTTCTTTTCTTGAGTGTGGGATATGGTAAAATAATATCCTTTTCCTGTAGAATGTGGATGTCCTTGTGACGAATGGGGTTGTTGCCAGATCAAAGCCGGTCATACGAAGGGCAACTCTGCCACTCGCCAGGTAAAAAGAATTGTTAGTGCACGGTATATTATGAGTTTATAGGAGGATGGTGCTTCCAATGAAGCAGCTAATGTGATTTCTTCTTTCACAACATACACTCCTCACAAAAAGATTGGAATGTTGTTACATTAGACACAAAAGTTTGGAATATTGTTATATTAGACACAAAAGTTTGGAATATTTTTATATTAGACACAAAAAGTTTGGAATATTGTTATATTAGACATATAAAGTTTGGAATATTGTTATATTAGACACAAAAAGTTTGGAATATTGTTATATTAGACACAAAAGTTTGGAATATTGTTATATTAGGCACAAAAGTTTGGAATATTATTATATTTGGCACAAAAGTTTGGGATATTGTTATATTAGACACAAACAGTTTGGAATATTATTATATTTGGCACAAAAGTTTGGAATATTGTTAAATTAGACACAAAAAGTTTGGAATATTGTTATATTAGACACAAAAAGTTTGGAATATTGTTATATTAGACACAAAAAGTTTGGCATATTGTGATATTAGACACAAAAAGTTTTGAATATTATTATATTAGACACAAAAAGTTTGGAATATTATTATATTTGGCACAAAAGTTTGGAATATTGTTAAATTAGACACAAAAAGTTTGGAATATTGTTATATTAGACACAAAAAGTTTGGAATATTATTATATTAGACACATAAGTTTGGAATATTGTTAAATTGGACACAAAAAGTTTTGAATATTGTTATATTAGGCACAAAAGTTTGGAATATTATTATATTTGGCACAAAAGTTTGGAATATTGTTATATTAGACACAAACAGTTTGGAATATTATTATATTTGGCACGAAAGTTTGGAATATTGTTAAATTAGACACAAAAAGTTTGGAATATTGTTATATTAGACACAAAAAGTTTGGAATATTGTTATATTAGACACAAAAAGTTTGGAATATTGTTATATTAGACACAAAAAGTTTGGAATATTGTTATATTAGACACAAAAAGTTTGGAATATTGTTATATTAGACACAAAAGTTTGGAATATTGTTATATTAGACAAAAAAAATTGAAATATTGTTATATTAGGCACAAAAAGTTTGGAATATTGTGTTAAGCAATAGGTGATAGGAACGTTGGCACATGTCGACGAAAACACGAGAACGTCCAGCAGACAGACAGATACCATGTGTTGTTGAATTGTAAGGCCTTACCTATCACGTACCTAATAAAACAATATTTCAAACTTTTTGTGAGGAGTGTATATTCTTTTGACGCACTTAAAAATATCCAAAATTACTGAAATCATACTATAAACAAAATACTACATAATTATCTTGCACAGCGCGCTACGACGCCAGGTGTCCTGGGTATAGGTGTTCGTTGTGAGTGTCCGTTCATCACTTGCATCATATCATCATTCAACCTCGCAAATTGTTAAAAGGCAGAAAAACGAAGTAAAAATAAACCAGAATAATATGAAGTAGTGTTGCCCACGAGATGAGACTTTGGCCTGTCTCGTCTCGTGGAGTGTCGTGGAAATGCTGTCTCGTCTCGAAAATATTCGTTTGTCTTATCACACATGGTCAATCTCGTCTCGTCTCGAATTTTTAAAAGCCTGTCCCGTCTCGTCCCGTGGGCAACACTAATATGAAGTCATAAAAATTGTGTTCAAATATTTGAAGTTAGTTAATATGCACTAGTCGTTTAATTATAGAATGAAATCATGACGTGGAAATATTATTTTATGCGAGACAATGTAACTTCAATGAAAAGTAAACAAAAAAGAACTATGTCAGAGAATGTTATTCGATATGATTAAAAATTGCCATTTTAATAGGTAAAATGGTAGTTTGTAATTGGACACCCATAGTTTTATAATTAAATATAATGAACCTCGCACATGTAGCTCATCGAAAATGAAGAGGAACACTATTTAGAAACTTTTATTAGACTCTCAGAATTCTTGGTTTTAACCATTAACCATTGCTTATTGTTCTTAGGTAATAATACGAAATATGTAGTAAATTAATTGTAATATTGCTTACATTGTAATTATTAGGCAGTGTGCGAATTAACGGGTGGATGCGAGGAATTTTCCCCACAAAAATATTTATCCCCGGCAGAAGAAAATGCTTTTAATCCCTGTTCCCAAATACTCGTAAAATGGAATTGAATGCATACAATTGAATTGCATACAAGAATCCTAATTATTATCGAAACAAACTTGGTTGGAGGCAAACCTTTACCATCTCATTTCAGTAGAAAGTCAACTCTTTTAGATTAATTTTATGTGCATTTCATGTGAAGTGCAACGTATGCATTTGTATCACAATATTTCGTCCCAAAACTTGCTTAACTAATTGGCCTGACATTTCTTACTTTTGAAGAATTGTCGAAAACTTCCTTTATACCCATATTAAGTAACTGCTCTAGAACCGTTGGTTATAGTAAGTGTTGTTACACTAGTTTGTTTTAATGGATGTTGGGTTTTACCGAAATACCTTGTGGTAGTTCTGCAGTTCGTAAATTATATTTCATGTAAAAATTAACGTCCGCATAATGCAAGGGCGTATATATAGTTCACGTAAGGAGGGGGGGGGGGCAACTTTTGGTATGATTAGGGTTGCTATATTTCATAAGTGAATATCCTGGACACTGCTTACCGGAAGCTTGTTGGGGAGCGGGAGGGGGTGGACCCGACAAAGTTGTGTGTAATTACATATCCTTTATCATATTCTTTACACTTCTTAAAAAGAAACAGAAATCTACTTCGAAGTACATCACTAATCTTGAAATTCCTTTTCCGTGCCATAATGAATTAACCTGCTACCTCACAATGTCGAAACTTTATTTGAGAACTGCGGACTGAACAGTGCGGGCACCCAAGCATTGACTGTTTACGGTAAAGAGCTTACTATGCAAGGGAGGAGATTTGCAACTGAAATTGTCCCGGAATCTACAATTAGTGAATACATTTCCACAAGTCACGCTACTTAGTATTGATGCTTTTCTGTTCAAACAACTTGAGAATGTTACGGTGTTTCCCCTATTTTCCTGCACTGCGTTCACAGAAACCAAATTCCTTTAAGAAGAATCGAGGGGGAAAATTATAACTGATCCAACAGTCCCAATGCAGTTTTTATCACAGAAATTCCAAAACTATCAGGAAATTGGAGAGATTTGGTCTGCAGTCCCATCTGATGTGCGGAATTACATCATTTCCTTCCCATCTGTATCCCGTCCTATACGTCTCGAATTTAGAAATAAAGTAAGTAGGAAGACATTTTTATGAACAAGCGGATAGAACAGGTAATCTGGTAATTTTACTGAACCATAAGGTGAGGGGTTTGGATCCATTGACCCCCCCCCTTAAATACGCCTATGACATAATGTAAGGCACCAATTTCATTTTACTGTTTATGTAAAGCATCTTTGGGCAGTTTAATAGTTCATTTCCTTATGTTGTTTGAAATCAACCGAAGAAATTGCATAGCAATGCCAGTTATGACATAATATGACACATGCGTGTTGTGTCATTGAACTTACAAATGCAAAATTTTTCTTGGAAAAAGTCTTAATGTCTGTAATAAATAAGAGATGAAAATTGTTGCTATTGGGTGATTTATTTTAGAGCATGTTGAAGCAACGTTAAGGGCACCAATCTATGATCGCGTGTGTAGTGCAGGAATGTACTCGTTACCTCAGAACATGGGCGTAGTAGGGAGGTTGGGGAAGGGGAAGGTTGTCGAACCGGTCCGAAACTTTTTTTTATTGTTAATGACAGAAATAATGTTGAGTTAGCTCGAGAATAACCAAAGTAAACACTGTGTTAGATCGAAAAAAAATACAAGAACCAGGTCATATTTTTTTCATATCCCATCACTTAGTCAAGTTTTCAAATTCCTAAAATTAGAGTTTTTTTAGAAATGTCAAACAACATAAACTTCATGACTAAAATATCCCCCAACTTTTGACGTTTTTCCTTGAACGAGGAGTATAAAAGTTATATAAGACAATATAATAACTGCGCATCTCAGTACACGAACTGTATGAAATGAAAGAATATTATGAAAAACAGTTGGCTGGATATTTACTCATCTGGTGGATCAGGTATAAAAATATCCCCAACGATATAATAACACAGTGCAACAAATTTGAACTTTGTGTCTTGCCGCGAGATGAAACAAGGTGTTGTTTACTAAATCAAATACGCTGATTACGAAAATGAAATCAGAAATGTTCCATCACGTACCAATTTTTCTGGAAAAGATATGCTTCATGTACCACTTAGCCTATATTTCGTATAGTAAGCAATATATTGTAATACATGGAGAAACAAAGTAGTAACTTTCGCGACACTTGGAAACGACTCCATTACAGCACAGGAGGAACCTGTAGCTGGATAAAATAGAGATCACGGAACAAAATTAATTGTTTGTATTACAAAATATATAAAAAAAAGGTAAAAGAAAGCTGCAATAAGCTTGAAATGTACTTACATTAGAAACATATCCTGGAAACGTTCCGTTTGTTGGTGGACGGTGAAACTTCATATAGAAGTGTCCAGCAGTAATCTGCCAAAAGGTTTGGTGACAGTCTTCCCTTATATCGTCTTTCCATGGCAGCGATATCTTGGTGAAATCGCTCACCTTGTTCTTCACTCATATCTCCGAGAATGCAGGAAATGTATTTTCAAGGACATGTTGCACTCCATAGCCTTGTAACAGGCCAGCATATATTTCGTCAGTTCCCTGTAGTTGTCAGACCTGACGTTACCCAAGAAATTGTTGCATGCATCTTTGAAGGCAAGCCAAGCTGTCAGCAACTCTTCAAAAGTTATGTCATTCATCAAGTCACGAATCTGAAGCCCAATGAAAATACCTTCTTTAATTTTTGCAGTACTAATCGCAAAAAAATTGGACAGTAAAAATTAAAAAAAACCGCCATCTTTGTCCATTGCTTTCACAAAATTCTTCATGAAGTCCAATTTCAGATGAAGCGCTGGTAACAGCACACTGTTTTTGTCAACAAGGGATTAATTCCAATTCTGCCTGTGACAATGGCTGTGATTGGGGCTGTGATGTAGATGGCGTGTAATAAAGATCTTCGTGATCTATTGGTTGGTCACTACCATCGTCTGTTTCATCTTCCAGTGTCCATAGTGTCCGTTCCGTTGCTGGTTTTGGAACTGGGAGAGAATCAGAATGCGGAACTGGGGGCATTACAGATTCCAAATTTGGATATGAAACTGTGTGTTTTGATTTACTTGAGATTCCAGTTTCTTTCGTTAAACAAAAGTAATCTGTTATGTGGTCTCTAGGATCCCTCTACAACTGTAGTACGGCAAATGACATAGATGGGTTGGATCCATGCAACCAGCCTTAAATAGCGGGAGCAACGTGAGCAACAGTTCTGTGGTGCCCAACACTTACCCTCATCTACCTTTGGTTCAAAATACAACTCGTACGCCTTTTTGAAAAGCGGGGAAATGGGATGTCTTTGGGACTTCGTCGTAAACTCACCACACACATAACAGAAAAGGTTTGATAAATTAACACACTTCCTAGCCATCGCTGAACACAAAAGACACGCCAACACACACAAACAGTATTCTTCACGCTAGGAGTTTTGCATGGCACACACTGCAGGAACAAACACTGCGTGATCCCACTAGTAACTGACTGATGCCAATAACTGCAACTCATGATTCCTTACTATACCTCAACCAAGTTGCTATCTATCCCTTCCCTCTCCACCCCCCCCCCCCTATGCACTGTCGAGTCCTAGTAACAGGCTGTGCTGATAAGTGACAACAATAACATGCAGTCGTGCGCTGATAAAATTGCGTTCCCAGAAAAAAGTTTAGGTGATAGCGAAAAACGATTTTCATTATCGTCAACAGGGCACTCAACTCCATAGGAATCACATGTTTTTGTTCTGCGGCAATTTTCATTGTCGCACAGTATAATTATTATTATATTTGGATTAAAATTGTTTTGTTTTTATTACCGTCTTTCACCGCATAATGGTCGCAGATTTTATGCCAAATTTGTTTGAAAAAAGTGGGTTCCAACCATTATGTGAAGTGCTTTTTTTTTTAAAAAAAAAAAAAAATTGCCGGTATTACCGGTACTTAAGTGGCCGCGATGGCTCAGTCGGTAACGCGTCTGACTACCATACTAAAGGTCCCGGGTTCGATCCCCGGCCGGTTCAAATCCGGGAACTTTTCTAACGTTGGAAGCTGCCCCGGCGCCCACCCAGTGTCGAATAACATGGGTACCTGGGGGAAACCTTGGGGGCTAAAGTCGGTCAGGGGCATGATGTTGATCACATCACCCCCACTCACGACCGGATCAAGAAAGTGTTGGGCGTTACCCCCACACCCCCTATACGCCTTCATGGCGTGGTGCTAAGCACAGGGGAACACTTTACTTTACTTTTTTTTATTACCGGTACTTAAAAATCACCTATTACTATTACTTGCCTTTGGTGCAAGATTAGGATGCACGGAATACCAGTGAATATACGTTAAAAGTGAATAGTCCAAATCGACGCACATAAATCCTTCGAAACAGTTTAGCGGTCTGAGAAAAAAAATAACACTTTAATTGTTTTTTATTTGTGAATTACAGTCGAAATATTACACTTCCGAAAATATCCTACAGTGCACGGACTTACACAATATTTTTGTGTGCCAAGATTCTGCGCCAATATCATTGGCCAATTAAACCAATTTTTAGGCTGAACAAAAAAGGGTGCGACAATTATGCGGTGAATTAGGGTAGTTTATAATTGGGGATCGGAAGTTCATGAGCTAAAAAATATTGAAAAAAATGACCTACAGAATGACCTTAAAATTATTTTAAAATGACCTAAAAGTAAATTTCTCTCTGAGAATGAAAACTTGACTTTTTTCATAAATTTCAAGTGAGTAGTTGAATCATTTGATAAAACTGCTGTTTGGTGTTAAGACTACTGAAGGGAAAATCAATTAAGGGCTACTGTAGTTTTGCTTATTTTGACTTCAAGGTTACATAAAATGCACCACAAAGTTTTTCTGTAAAGCCATTCACCTCCTTTCAGAGTGTTCCTTCGACGATACTGTATACGCTGTCCCAGCTAACTGTAGAGCAGGGCCGCGCATATCGGCAGAGGAGGAGGAGGAAAATCGAGTGGTGAAAGCGCAGTGTTGCCAACCGTACGGTCCACACCTTAGTCCGTACGCTAAATGAACGGCTTGTCAACATTTACTCTTGCAGTTTTATCCCTAATATTTCCCTAAGGGAGAATTCACACCGAAGAAACACGCAACACGCGACATGCGACATGCAACACACGACACGAGTGTTTCACACCGAAGAGACAAGATGCACGCGGCAAGCGACACTGGTTTCTTTGCTCAGTTTATAATTGCATTAATCAGTTTATTAGTCACCCGAAAATAACGTAACAAGAGACATTGTTACATGTAAACTGCGTTGTAAAATTTGTGCAAGTTATTGAAACTTGGGAGAGGCATGTTGTGCATGAGAAAACTGAGAAATAATATGCACTGACCTCAAACTGTATACGCTACACTTTTCAGCCTGAATAAAGCGAATACCTAAACACTAGAGAAATGGCTCTCAACCTTCGTGAAACCATGTCACGGTATTTTTTTTAAGTCAATGCCCTTAGCCGAAGAATTTTCCTCGTAAATCTTTGCAGTATTTAAGATTTTATGCATGAATTAACAAGTACCTATGAAATTAAATATTGATAAATAAATTCTAGCATAATCATAAGAGTAATAATAGTTTGATTACGTGTGTAGGATTGTTGACAAATATAAAAATATGGAAGACAAAGTGGTAACGTCGCCTCCTTGTAATTAAGTGATCCCGGGTTCGATAACATTGTACATACCGATACTTTATTATATCAACCAATTAGAGGATCGAACATAATGTAGGTTGGGCTCTCTTCTAGAGTCTAAATACAGCTCGTTGGAATGAAGCATTCGCTGCGCATGCGCGAACAACAAACTGAAGCAACACGATGCACGGTATTGAGAAAACGGCACAGTCCGAGAGGCAGGTAAGCGACACGCGACACGTGCATCTTGCCGTGTCTCTTCGGTTCGAAAGGTTGCATTGATTACTGAGTGTTGGCTTCCAAGCGACACGTGTTGCGTGTCGCGTGTTTCTTCGGTGTGAATTCTCCCTAAGAAATTCTTAAATCAATCGTACGGACCTGGAGATAAATATACGGTCCGTTTCCCATGTGCGTTCTGTATCTAACGTTTTCAAAAGATTGCAACGCTTACAGTGCAAAGGATGAAATCGGGTAACTCCCGTCGCCCATTACGCAATCCCGTTTCTCTCACTGTTCAGCCGTCTCGCGTCACTACTTGCGTCGACTTGTTCTCGTTCGCCTGGTCTACAGTTAGCTGGTACGGAGTTTAGTCGGCCGGCATCTGAAAATACAGTTGTGTTTCGCATACATCAGGTTATATTTCTTTATATTGTAACTAATTAAAGCGACAATTGTGGCCAGCGAGGGAACATCACAGTAAACTTCACTCGAAGTATTTTAAGTTTGCTGGAGAAAAAATACATTTACCACAATTAATTATGTAATCCATTGCCAAAGATTCCAGTTAAAAATAACATTGTGCTTTTTCATTGACCTTATTTTGGAATAATGGCGAATTTGCTAAACTGGCCATCTCAGGAATTTTAAATACGTAAGTTAGGCTAACAAACGCATTTAAAATTTACGAAACAACAGGGAAGAATGAAAATATAGCTAAAAAATTATGAAATATGGTATGAGAACTGCAAAAAAATACTGCAAAATTTCGTAAAATCCAAAAAAGACCGTAAAAATGCAAGATATGAAAATATTTTCTGGTTCTAACTGAAGTGAAATGAACTGACACCAGGTTTAGCATTGTTTCATCAACTTCTGAGTCTTATTTATAATAGTTACTAGCTGATTGCCCTGGCGTTGCCCGGGGATTTATTTATCCTAATCTTCTATAAGACAGGCAAATAATGAATTCTAACTATAGTGTAAAATGAACTTTGAGTTGAACTACATTGGGAGTGTCACTATTCATCTTAGCGACCCCGAAAACTATGGATTCCACACTAATAACGGTCGTTTTACATATCACCCCTTACCCACCACCACCCATAGGTGTGCTTGAGGTGTCTTGGAGTTGAAGGGCATTGGGAGTGTCACTATTCATCTTAGCGACCCCGAAAACTATGGATTCCATACTAACATCGGTCGTTTTAGAATATTTTTACATGTCACCCCCTTCCCCCCCCCTAGGTGTGCCAGGGGTGTCTTGGAATTTGAACGGCATTGGCAGTGTTACTATTCATCTTAGCGACCCCGAAAACTATGGATTCCATATTGACATCGGTCGTTTTCGAATATTTTTACATCTTACCCCCTTCCCACCCCACCCCTAGGTCTGCCAGGGGTGCCTTGGAGTTGAACGGCATTGGGAGTGTTACTATTCATCTTAGCAACCCCGAAAACTATGGATTCCACACTAACATCGGTCGTTTTCGATTATTTTTACATGTCACCCCATCCCACCCCCACCCCTAGTGGTGCCAGGGGTGTCTTACACCAACAGTATTTCTTTCCAGATTGCAAGTGATACGTGTACCAAGTTTGGTTGAAATTGCTTCAGGCATTTGAGAGTTATGCCGGAACAAACATACACACACACACACACACACACACGTACATACATCCATATTAGATATAAAGATAGATTATTAATGGATATAATTATTATTTCAACTATTCAAGATTTATTAAAGGCCAGAACCCCCTACAATAATTTCTGGCGACGCCCATGCCTGAGAAAAGTAACGGTTACTTACCCATTACTTTCAAACATTGACGATCACAGTCAGAAATTCGAAAGCAGGACCACAGAGTACTTAGCTCATTGACAAATAAGTAGGACCTTGGTTTTTACGACACGAGTTTTAGACAGTCGTGATGCCAATGTTTTATTCCCAGCATATCCACGTAGCGCTAAAACCATTTACACCTTCCTGTTTATACCAGGTAAAATTCTTCTTGCCAACGCACTAGGACCTTGACAAAGGTTTCGGCCAGGCCCGGGTCGAAATCGAAAGTTGATCACGTGAACAGAGACACACGTGATAATCCCCTCCCCGAGCGTTGCTCACGTGTGGAAGCTACTTCCGTATGCTCTGGTGAGAACAGTCAGCATATTCTAGTCACGTCCGTGACGTAATGAGATGTAGGGATGCCCACAAGGGGGTTTCTTGACGCGCCTGCGTCATGGGAATTTTTTGGGGAGACAAAATTTTGTACCAATTCTATATATCTTCACGCAAAAATGAGGGGGATCGTATCGTTTGATTGATGTTACGTACCCGCACATGCAAACCATATGGCCAATGACTGAAATAAGGAATCATAGATGGCAGCACGCGGAAGAAATATTAGGATCGCAGATTATAGTAACAATGCGTACGTGAATTGAATGAAAGTGTTTGGGAGAAATGAAATTAATTGTGCTTACATAAATTTATGAACTGAGATAAACAATGGAGACGGATAAAGCCGAGATAAAGAAATGATCGACACGTGCAGCATATGTGATTGTATGTAAAGATTAATGAAGTTAAAAAGCTATTACAATTTTCTATCTCCCTTTTTCTCCTGTTCCATTAGGCCCTGTTCCATTAGGCCATCGTACAGAAAAATGTTGATTTGAATTATTGTTGTATCTTTGACAATGCCCAAAAAGAAGGGAAATATAGCTGGGAAGATACGGGAGTCAATCCAATGTTTAATAAATGAAGGAATTTGGATATAGGAGCTTTTGTAAATAAAGGATATATTTAATAGAAGAATAAATATATGAAAGGCATATGATTTCATCGATATAAGAAGAAGTACAGTAGAGCGTCGGTCAACCGAACGACCGCTTAACCGAACTGTGTACTCGCTCGCACCTGTTACTCTCCCACCCTACCGTCCATCATCCATGCGTATGTAATATGTACATATTTTTGTTTAATAAACTATACCACATACTATATATTCCTAGCAAAGTTGCCTTTGTACGTTACTTTGTAATACATACTTAAAGAGATGCCTGTTTTTATGAATAAATTTACTGTACAGTACTTCTTTTTGGCAAATAAACATGTACAGTTCGATTATCCGAACAAACCAGTTTTCCGAACACCCATGTCCCCCAATTACTTCGGATAATCGACGCTCTACTGTATATTAAATAATAGAAGAAGAAGTTTATAGAAGTCTACTAACGAATAGAAGAATAAGTATATTGATTGGTAGAAGAAGAAGTATACTAACGAATAGAAGAATAAGTATATTGATTAGTAGAAGAAGAAGTCTACTAACGAATAGAAGAATAAGTATATTGATTGGTAGAAGAAGAAGTATACTAACGAATAGAAGAATACGTATATTGATTAGCAGAAGAAGAAGATTATCGACTTGTAGAAGAAGAAGTCTAGTAATCAAGGCGATAGTAATTATATTGAAGAAGTATAAGAAGAATTATATTAATTAATGGAAGAAGAAGCCTATTAACAAATAGAAGAAGTGTATTAAATAATTGAATAAGAAGTTTATAGAAGAATAAGTATATTGATTAGTAGAAGAAGAAGACTACCGACTAGTAGAAGAAGAAATCTACTAAAGTCTGAACCATGGGATGGAGGTGGTCACCCAGGATGGTGCAGTACTTCTCTGCGTTGATTCTCCCACGCAGGACGACAAGTGGACCAACACCATTCCAAGATATAGCCCCCAAAACCATCACAGACCCCCACCATGTTTCACGGAAGGCACTAAACAGTCAATATCAAATGCTTCAGCAGGAGTTCTCCACACATAAACACGTCCTGTGGTCTGAAATAACGTGAAAGACGATTCGTCTGACCATATCACATGTTCCCATTGCTGCTGTGTCCAATTCTTGTGCTCTTGGCACCACCTTCTTCGTGTCACTGCATTACGTGGAGTCACCAACGGTTTGGGGATGGCAACTCTGCCATGAATGTTCACAGAATGCAGCTCCCTTTGAATGGTTTTCGTTGATACAGGGTCCTGGAGGTGATTGTTCATCTCTGCGGTTATCTGGGACAGTGTTGTCTTGTGCTTTCGAGTCACTATTCGCTTCAACACACGTCGATCCCTGTTGGATAACTTTGTTTTTCGCCCACTATTCTCCTTTGCAGACGTTGTCTTTCCATGTTGTCTGTAGGCTGTCAGAACAGTTGACACTGTGCTCCGTGCTACACCAACAAGTGTAGCTGTTTTTGTCACAGATGCTCCAGCCAGGCGGGCTCCTATGATCATGCCTCTTTTGAAGTCTGAAAGGTCGGACATACCTGCATTTGACGGATAGCTGACTGCTCGCATGCGACTCTTACATCAGCTTCTGATAGACTGATATGTTTGCTTTCATCGCCACTAGATGGTTGAAATCTCTGCTGGGTGTTGTTCCTTTTCCACGATGGCGTATATAGGCCTTTGCAAACCAAGGTGTTCATATTATTTTGTCCATTACATGTATGTTTAGTAGAGATATATGTGACCAAGAAACAAAGAGACAGCTTTAAATACAATCCTGTATATACATTTAATGTAATATGAAAATTAAGAATATACGGTGCTTTGTACCTTCCGTAGTAGGTTAAACAAGTGTTTCCATTGTGTTCTTTTCTCCTTCTAAAATAAGTTATCAATCAGTTTTAGTTGCCCTGAGAATCTCATGCCTTAACCTGGCCTAAGCCTAACTGGTGTCACCCTCTCAGGGACGTGGCATTAATATATGGCGACCAACGTGTGTGGCTCGACAAAAGCTAAAATCTGAGATAACATTGAGAATTTGAAGGTCGAAAGGAAACCAAAATGGAAGAAGGAAAATATAAATGTTGTGAAGAGGAAGTAAATAAAGAGGAGATTATACAATGCAGAGTATGTGAAGGAACGAAACACTGGGCATGCGAAGAAATCAGAAGGGAGAAATACGAGAAAATATGTGAAAGGGGAGAAGGATATGAATGCAGGAAAGCAAAATCAAAGGAAAAGGAAGCAAAGAAAGTAGAAAGTAACATGATGGAGATGTTGCAAAAGATGATGATAAAGATGGAAGATAAGAGCAGACGGATGGAAGATAAGGTAGAAGATAGCAACAGAGAAATGATGATAGAGATGGAAGATAACAGGAGAAAGTTGGAAGATAACAGCAGAGAGATGAAAGAAACCAATAGAAAATTAGGAGAAATGAAAGAAAATAATAGAAGTTTAGAAGAAAAAATAGAAGCGGTGGCGGAGATTTGTGAACAAAACAAAAAAGCAGTTGAAGTAAGAATAGAAAAATACCAGCAGAAATGCATGAGTATGGAATTTTAAATAAGTTCAATTCCGGTCCAGGAGAGAAAATCAGCAAGCGTAAATGGCTTCTGGACCGTAAAAAACCTTTTTGTCTGTAAAGTATTTCGATTCGGTCCACGAACCTTTTTTCCGGATCAATTTACATACGATCCAGGAACCTTTATTACCGGATCAGTTTAAATAGTGACCAAGTCCCGTATTGAAATGAAACAATACGCAACTTGTACCGAATTTAAATTATGCGAGAGAAAAAATGATCCGGTCCTGTTACAGAACCCAATAGAACCTATTAGAATATATTGGTTCCTGGATATTTCACAATCCCAGGGTTGTTAAATTAATTGGTTCGAGTTTTTTAAAGTCGACTTTATGCACAGTAAGGTTAATCGGGACTGAACGTACAGTTTAAAGTGGGATCCGAACCATTATGTGCCTCCACCGGGTATCGAACCCGGGACCTCTTGATTACTTGCAAGTTCCACGTGCATATAGCACCGTGCCATGAAGGCACGTTAAGGGGATGTCGGGATAGGGTCCCACACATTCTCGATCTGGGCCATTTTGGATGTGATGTGATCACCACCACGCTCCGGCCGGCTATATACGCCCCAGGTTAGCTCCCATTGATTTAAGACTAGGGCCGCTTTATGTGGAGACAAGACCGGAAAAATTCCAACCTTGGATCTCTCACCATGGGAATCGAACCCAAGTCTTCCGCGTGGCATTAAGACGCCTTACCTACCGCCTCTTTTTTTATTCTAAAGGAAAACTCCTAAATGGTAGTTTCCCCTGTCATTATAGTTTTTCTCTATTTTCTCATTTTACGGACCTACACAAACATCCATGTCTTACCGGGATTCGAACCCAGGACTCCCGTCGTTGTAGCGCGCTGTGCTAACCACTCCGCCACGGAAGCTCGCGTCTCTCAACCGAATCGGTCACTAAATACGTGTCTCTTGTAACAGAAATTTGCAAGCTGGTTTTGTCGTATTGTGATGGACTTGTTAGCTCATTCTCCTTTTTCTCACTTCATGAACGTTTCCTCATTGCATAATTCAAGTGCTGGACTCGACGACTTTTAGTGGACTTCTTCCTGCTCGGCTTGTCGTTACGATTATTCACGTAACAAGTGTTTCAAGAAACAATTTGAAAACCGTGGTTAACGTATTGGTACCCCTGTTCGATGTGGAGTGGGAGGATGCTCACTTTATGCACAATAGTTAGGGAGACAAATTTATGGTAAATAAAAACTGAGGAGACCGGTAAATAAAATGTTAGATCAGCGGTATATACACCAACGGTGTAAAAAAATAACAGACTAATCTTATCGCTGCTACAGCTAGCAAGTTCAATGAAACTGGAAGTTGAGTAGACATTCGGGGGAAGAAAGGAATGCAGCTTGACAGGGAGCGAAGTTTTCGAACTGAGATTTTGTGCATGGGAAATCCCAATTTGCAGCGTCTTCCTGATGTGATCGAAGATAAAACGTTCTTCAGCTGGAAGTGGTAGGAAACTTTAGGCAAACGTTTCGTTACAAATCGACAGCTTGCGCGCTCAACCTCGATTGCCGGTTTTGAGTGTTTTCTACTTAATTTGATGATATTTCACGGTTATTTCGCGAAAAAGCGTTCATTTCGTGGAAAAGCACACATTTTACATTACTTCGCGAATAAAACTCATGCATATTTCATCATTGGGGGTGTAGTTACGTCCAGAATGTTCAAAATTGCATCTTTTTTTTCACATTTCGCGATTTCGCTCATCGCGAAAATTCAATGTCCCTAACAATAGTGTTCCACAAGTTACTGAAAATAAATAAGCTCTATTGATTTAGTTATTTTACGTCGCTTTTCTTCCACTTTTGGCTAATTGCGACGATTAAGAAATTATAAAGATATAAATGATGCGGTCCGTACATTCTATGGCATTTTAAACTCGGCATTTGATAAATGCGTCCCCTACACGAACCTCAAGTCGCAACTATATCCATGCTGGTTCACCTTGGAAATAAAAAAGGATATAGCTCTTAAAGCTATGCATCATCGGAAATGGAAAAGACAGATCGGAGATGCCGCCTTTCATGAAGCTACCGGTAAATTTAAAGAATTGCGGAAAAATGTTAAAAAATTCATCTCCAAGGCGTACGATGAATATCTGCTAAACTGTGAATTAGTTATATAATACGGTCCCAAAAGATTTTGGTCCTTTGCTAAAAAACAAAAGAAAGAAAACTCCTACCCACCCCACCACCTACCAAAATAAATCTCTACGAAGCGGAATAGAGATTATGGATGCATTTGCTCATCATTTCAAGTCAGTCTATAGCGATGACAAATCAAGCTACGAAACAACATTCCCCCTGGATAACACTAACGAACTATTGGACATGCTCCATATTGGTGAAATTTCCCTAAATGACGTGGAAGATGCAATAAAATCACTAAAACCGAAAAGATCTGTTGGTTCCGATATGGTCCCCTCGTACGTACTAGGGACGTTCAATATATAAGTTTCCCTGTGCTATAAAATATTGTATCAAGCAATGCCGTTAAAAAGAAGCACATGGTTGACAAGCGCCATCCTTCGTCTACAAGGAACAACAATCGATTCGTTATCAGACGTGAAGGCGCATGCACTCAAGGGCGAAAAGTAAATGCTTCTTCGGAAAACGCGGGCTCGCGTCATAAGGAATTCAGAAGCATGGATGCTAAGGGCGTTCTGCTTATGGACTCTTTGGAACGAGGAAGAACAATTAATGCTGACCGTTATTGTCAAACATTGGATAAACTGAATAACGCAATTCGACATAAGCGACCAGGTCTCCTGCCAGCTGGTGTCATTCTTCTTGACGATAACGCTCCCCCCCCCTTTCACTCAGCAGTGCAAACACAACACAAAATTGAAGAATTGGGGTTGGAACGGCTGCCCCACCCTCCATACAGCCCCGATTTAGCGCCGAGTGATTTCCATCTTTTTCCGGTGTTAAAGTCTGAATTGCAAGGTTACCGTTTCGAAACAGATGAAGAAGTGAAGCGTAATGTGAGAATAGTGCTCAATAGCCAGAGCCCTGATTTTCTTGCAAAGGGGATGGACAAATTGGTGCAACGGTGGGACAAATGCCTGAATCTCTATGGGGATTATGTGGAGAAGTGAGGAAGGATCCTCCTACACATGTATGTATAGTTTTCTAATGTATCTTAAAAATAAAATATTTTACAGCATACGGAAACTTATATATTGAACGACCCACGTAATAAAGGGACGCTCGGAAAGCCTTAAGTACCCGCTACACATCTTATTAAACCTTTCACTCTCCACCTGCGTTTTCCCGGAAATATGGAAGCTTTCTGAGGTGTGTCCCGTACCAAAGACCTCCGACAAAGCTGATATCAACAACTATAGGCCAGTCGCTCTTTTTCAACTACTGCAAAACTCTTCGAACAAATCTTATGTAAATACATTTCCAGGAACCTTCATCCGATACTGTCCCCTCACCATACCTAAACGGTCCATTGTAACAAATTTATTGGAAATCTCCGACTTTATAACCTTGATGCTGGACAGGAAAGGGCAAGTTGATGTAATTTATACTTATTTTTCAAAAGCGTTCGATCTTGTTGACCAAGATACACTTCTCCAAAAGCTTCACCATCTTAACCTCTCAGCCCGCGTTTTAAACTTATCTCCTCCTACCTGAAAGACCGAAAACAGTATGTTAGATATGATAATAGCATGTCTACTGTATTTCAGAACTCCTCGGGTGTCCCGCAAGGATCGAACCTTGGACCACTGCTATTTCTTGTGATTGTTAACCATCTCCAAGAATGCCTGCTACATTCCAAGAAACTCTTGTACGCGGATGACCTGAAAATATTTAAGTCTATAACGAACGATAATGATACCTTGGAACTGCAAAAAGGCTTTAAAATCTTGTAGAATGGTGCGCTAAAAACAAACTAAAACTCAATTCAACAAATGCAAAATTATGACTTTCACTCGAAAGAAACAACCCTACACGCACACTTACACAATGAGTGGCCACACGTTAGACAGAGTTCAAGTTATAAATATCTCGGTAGGCGATAGAAGAAACATACATCAGTTACTATTCTTACATAAACTTTTAAACAACTCATTAGACTTCTCTCAGCTGTTCTCAGAAATCCTTTTTTATGTACCGTATAATAAGATAAGACCACGGAAAGAGCTGTTTCAAGTACCGAGAGCTCAAACAAAGTCAGCCAATGCGGCACCCACTCGGAGAATGTGTAGGTTATATAACGAAATTGCAAAGTTATATGATAAGATAGACATCTTCCAAAGTTTTCGAAGGTTCAAAAGGGAAACTGAAACTTACTTCCAACACTAGACTTAACTTTGTTTAGTAGTTCAGTCTCTTTATGTACAGGCGAAAGAGTCCATCCTATTTTTTTCTTTTTGTGTTATTTAATAATTACTATCATTACATCTATATATCATCGTGTATATGTAAAGTGAAGCTCATATGTTTTTCCATGGTTATTTTCTTGGTTATCATGTGTAAGTTCTAACCTCATCTGTCAGGTTACTACTTTATACTTCTTTTTCATATCTAATCTTATATTAATTTTTATATACTGTAACACATATTATCATTGTATTGTACCTTATGAATTCTGCTGATTGCATATTTTGTGTACCAAACAGTGTTATAATACAAGACACTGTAAGTGGGCAATTGCCTGTAGTGTCATGTCTTTAAATAAATAAATAAATGTCGTAGGAAAATTCCCACCTCAGAACACCAATCCCGGGAATCGAACCCAAGTATCACGCGTGGCAATCAGACGACATAAGTATACCCTGCCCAGGCTATCTCTGGAGGAAGGCCGCGCATAGCGCCACCAAAAGGGGGGATTGAGTGGGCAGTACACATGAGAGCTGAGAAGACTGCGAGTGCGGGGTGAGGTTCGGGGTGAACGGGGAGGAAGTGTGGGAAGGGGAGCTTCGACTTGGTGTTCAATTTTTCAGTGTTGCCAGACATGCAGAAGTCCCTGTAGGAAAGGGTGAGAATCTGATAATGGAATCGGGACTTACAGTGTGAGGTCCAGTCTGGCGTTCGGAAAAGTTCTGAACCATTCGTGAACCTCCACGGATGACGTCAGCCGCGGGACACCTCAAAGACCAGCAACGGCATAGGAATTCACACTTCTTCCGTGTTTTCGGAAATAAATTTGTTTTAAAAATCGAATGAATGTTCTGGCGTGCGTGTATAAGTAAATGTATATGTATAGAGCATACTATATCTAGTAAACTGGGTCGCTGAAGGTTAACTATCAATAGAATTAACATGCAACGAAAAGCGGGAAAGCCGGCTCGGGGGTTGAGCAAAGGTTTATTCAGATTTTTTTTTTATTTGAGGGGTGTAAGTTTGTGTTTATGTGTTTGAAAAGGTATACTTAGAGCCAAAATGACCATAAATTTGTCCTTTTTTAAAAATTGTGTGGGGTGTTAGGGTGTAGTTGGTGGATAAATCACTGGGGCCGAGACATTACAACTTCATGTTCCATAATCCGAAAGTTGCAGAAAAGCGATGCTACATACCAAAATGTAAATACAAACGAGAGAGAAAATGTACTACCCTGCATAAGTTAAAATTAATTGATCCATGTCCAGGAAAGAAGCATTAACAAGATGCTAGGAAATACACAAAAAGCACGCACACACTCTTACTTTCTTAGTCACGTTGGAAGCAGATTGCTTTGATTTGTGAAGTTTTACTCTATTATTAGTATTGCCTTCACTTGTTACTATGTAACATGTTCCATTCATTTGCAATGCGTTTTCGTACCATGCCTTTTCTATTTATGCCGCTGCCACCCTGAAAGGAAGACGAGCTGGCTGCACACCGCGACAACAGGCAGGTCAGTTTCGCATTCCTTAGCCTCGCAGTCTTCTCTGCTCCCAACTGTACATGCTCCTGGGAAGGCTGGTAACTGCAGTTCCGTTCTATCTCACGTGTTCATTGGTGGAGCCGTCTCGCGTCACTACTTGCGCAGAGTCTTGCTTTCCTTCGCTTTCACCAGAGATAACCCATCCAGGACACAGTATATATTATCATCCGTCGAAACCTTTATAAACATTTATTGTTTATTATAGAAAATATTGTAAGTAATTGCCGGTTTTCTCTGGTGTTCCATAATACGCCCGTGTTTGCTTTAGCTTTCGTTACAAAAATATGCAGTGAAATATGGAAATATGGCAAAATATAATGTACTGATAATACCTCTCCTGTTTATTAAGCTCCTTGCATCAAGCACCACTCGTTCTTTCATATCCCTTCCGAGTGCTAATACTTACATCTCAAAGCCAATAATATTCTCACCATCTCAAACATAACATACTAGAACATAGACCCTGCTTAACATTCATAGAACCGAGTTATTGTCTATCCCTCGTCTCATCCATCAACACTAATGCACACGGCACACAATAAAACTTATCCTAACAAAACATTGCCCACCCAATTACGCACTTATGTAATTTCGTATCTGTGTTCATAAATAATATTAATGTTAAACACTAACACATATTTACTTCCTACTATTACTAACCTTTATCTTAATCTTCTTACCTTATAGAATGATGTAAAACAAACTTTCTTCAGGAAAACCGAACATTCATGCCAATGTCACAGTGAATTATTGTAATAAAAATGGAAAATAAAGGATGAATCAAAGAAAAGCGGGGGAATCCGTAAAAATTCGCGGAACTGACGCCCTGGGTTCATTTTCAGGTACCAGGGCATAAGCGCATACCTCAGAAAGTAGTTTGACTACTTTTTTTTATCCATCCGTATACATAAAAATAATAATCTTTCTATGTAACCATATCTTGTATACTGTTTAGGAAAATAAAATTCTTGTCTCGTTGTTTCTTAAGCTTACGAAACTCATTTGATGTTTTGTTGAAATAACTGGAAGTATTAAATTTAAGAATTGATCATTTAGGTATTTTACCCTCCAACTTCCAAATGGAAATATACAATTAGCCTATATTTATTTGCTTAAAGAGAATGAATCGTAGGCCTATATTTTATCAAAATGTAATGCCCGCCCTGGATATGGGTGTTCTTTGTGAGGGCCCCTTCATCATTCCACCACTTATCCTCATATTCGCGATTAGCCAAAAGTGGCAGAAAAGCGAGGTAAAATAAACCGAATCAACCAATCAAAATGTAATGTGATAAATATGGTCAGGGATTTTAAGTAAATGAATATATTTTTCTATACATATATATAAGCTTCCAAAAAATGTATAAATTCTATCATGGTGACTAGAGCCTAAATTGCGATATTTATGTCACATGAAAACACATATTTTCCAGTTTTTTTTAAAAAATATAATTAAATCCATGTTTCATAATACTTACAAATGCATAAAACAGACTTTAATTTTATAATATTTTCATCATTTCTCTCAAGGTTTACAAGAATGGAACTGAATCATTGCAATTTTAATATCCTGACGTACACTCCTGTGCAGATAAAGTGGCACACATTTCAACTGTCCAATCTTATAAAATGTGCCACTTTATGCAAACGGGAGTGTACGCGTGTAAAGAAACTATCGCATCTGAAAAAATCAGATCAGTGAGAATAGCAAAAACTTGACTCTTATGAGTAAATTTGGACAGTTTTAGTTCATAAAAATATTTTCCTCAAAATCTGGTCCCTAATAATATATGAAAATACAAGTAGTGGTATTTTGAGAACACATATTTATTGAGCTACTTATCAGTAATAACATCTCCATTTGTTTTACTTTTGTTATTAATTTCCAATGATTTTCCGTTAGTTGTCGCCACTTGGGGTTCTTCCTTGACTGGAAATGAAAAGAAAAGTTTAAAATTTAACTTGGTAGTATGGTAGTAAGAACAAATTAAGAGATTGGATACAAAAAATACTTTCATGATTACGTTGTGTCAAGAAAACCGATGTTCTTCATAGAACGTCGTGTCAAGGGAGGCGATATTGTTTCTAGAACGTTGTGTCAAGTGAGACAATGGTTTTTCTAGAACGTTGTGTCAGGTTAGGTGAGATTGTTCCTAGAAAGTTGTGTCAAGGGTTCCGATGTTGTTCCTAGAACGTTGTGTCAAGAGAGCCGATGTTGTTCCTAGAATGTTGTGTCAAGGGAGCCGATGTTCTTCCTAGAGCGTTGTGTCAAAGGATCCGATGTTGTTTCTAGAATATTGCGTCAAGGGAGCCAATGTTGTTCCTAGAATGTTGTGTCAAGACAGGTCATGTTGTTCCTAGAATATTGTGTTAAGAGAGCCGATGTTGTTCATAGATTGTTGTCTCGAGAGAATCGGATGTTGTTTGTACAACGTTCGGTCTAGGGGGGATGTCGTTCCTAGAACGTTGTGTCAAGAGAGCCGATGATTTATCTAGAACTTTGTGTCTAGGGAGGTGATGTTGTTCCTGTAATGTTGTGTCAAGGGCGCCGATGTTGTTCCTAGTACGTTGTGTTAACAGAGCCGATGCTGTTCCTAGAATGTTGTGGCAACAGTGCCGATAGTGGTCCCAGATCATTGTCTCCACAGAGTCGATGTTGTTTCTACAACGTTGTTTCAAGTGGGGATGTCGTTCCTAGAATGTTGTGTCAAGAGAGCTGATGATTTCCCTAGAACGTTGTGTAAACAGAGCCGATAATTTCCATAGAACGTTGTGTCTTGGGATGGAATGTTGCTCCTATAACGTTGTGTCAACAGAGCCGATGTTCTTCCTAGAGCGTTGTGTCAACAGAGCCGATGTTGTTTCTAGATCATTGTCTCGAGAGAGTCGACGTTGTTCCTGGAACGTTGTGTCAAGAGAGCCGAGGTTGTTCCTAGAACATTGTGTCAAGGAGAGGGATGTTGTTTCCAGTTCGATATTTCGAGGAAGCCGATGTTGTTCCTAGAACGCTGTGTTAAGGGAGCCGATGTTTTTACTTGAACGTTGTGTCAAGAGAGCCGATGTTGTTCCTAGAACGTTGTGTTAAGGGAGCCTATGTTCTTCCTAGAGCGTTGTGTCAAGAGAGCCGATGTTGTTTCTAGATCATTGTCTCGAGAGAGTCGATGTTGTTCCTAGAACGTTATGTCAAGGGAGCCGAGATTGTTCCTAGAACATTGTGTCAAGGGACGGGATGTTGTTCCCAGTTCGATGTTTCCAGGAAGCCGATGTTGTTCCTAGAACGCTGAATGAAGAGAGCCGAGGTTTTCCTTCAACATTGTGTCAAGTGAGTCGAGGTTGTTCCTAGAACGCTGTGTGAAGGGAGCCGATGTTGTTCCTTGAACATTGTGTCAAGTGAGCCGAGGATGTTCCTAGAACGTTGTGTAGAGCCGATGTTGTTTCTAGATCATTGTCTCGAGAGAGTCGATATTGTTCCTGAAACGTTGTGTCTAGGGAGCCAAGGTTTTTCCTTGAACATTGTGTCAAGTGAGCCGAGGATGTTCCTAGAACATTGTGTAAAGGGAACCGAGGTTGTTCCTAGAACGTAGTGTCAAGGGAGTCGATGTTGTTCCTAAAACATTGTATCAGGTGAACCGATGTTGTTCCTAGAACGTTGTTTCAAGGGACGGGATGTTGTTCCTAGATCTTTGTCTCGAGGGAGTCGATGTTGTTCGTAGAGCGTTCACTTCGCAAATGAGATTGTCTCCCGCTCTTGCACACGCCCCTCGAAGACAATTGGCAGACATGCAAGGTCACCCTCAGAAGATCAGCTAGAAATGTGGCACTGAGGAAACAACAAACTTTTGTGTTAGTTCATGTAAGTAGAGCAGTTTTCAATATGCCCGGCGTCAGCGTGAGAGATCCTTGAGAAACATAAAACAGTTTAATCACAGAGCATTGTTGTTTACCGTGCACTAGACTCCCTGGATGTATGACTTGACGTCATATACGAGTACTCGCGATCCATTCTCCTTATGGAGAGCTGAGATTTACCTACAATATAGCGTCGTCCACAAATAGCTGATTCTTGTAGTGCAAGAAAAGAATTATTGTAAGTTTTCCTTATTTCCAAATAAGTATATTAATTATCGTCGCAAATTTAAAAGAATGGTAATTATGCGATATAGCCCGAACACCTCTCACTCGTTTATTTCGTCCATTTTAGCATTGATACTTACCTATTCTGCATTGCGGAAGATTCTTTGAGGTGAAGTTATGCCTTTTTTCATAAAATAGTGTCAACTTTTCATATTACGAGTCATTATTTGTCTTCCTTGCTCTGCTTGGGTAACAGACAATACATATGGCGTGCAGTCGTCATGGATCATTGCGCGTCGTGCTTGTGTTTTGTCGATTTGAAGTGGGTATGCAGTGTTTCAACCTTCTTAACCGAAAAATACCTACTTTCGTGTTCATTATGTCATCACAAACCATTGACGGATATCCCCAAAAAACCATTCACGATAGTCCCACAAACCATTGACGGATAGCCCCAAAAACCATTCACGATAGCCCCAAAAGTCATTCACGATAGCCCCAAAAACTATTCACGATAGCCCCAAAAACCATTCACGATAGCCCCACGGACCATTTCCGGCAAGGTTAGGTTAGGTAAGCATAGTTAAAAAAAAAATCTCGTAAAAGAGAAGGCACGTTTGGAAACACTGGCGAGACCGTGTGACTTTCGACGCTCGTGCCACCTGCAGGTACATAATGGAAACAACGGCAAAATGTTGTCGCTTTGCAGAAAATGCAAGTTCCTTACATAAAAAGTGATTATTTCTTGTTCTGCAGCATTCTATGGTGAAGTTTTCAGTTTCCGCGAAAGAATATACCTCGAAGAACAATGCTACAGAAACTAATTTCAGTAAGTAGTTTCTCTTGTAAATGTGAAGAAATCTGTTCGGGCTATATCGCATATTTACCAAAATAATTATGTTCTCATCAATTAAACATACATTTGTGCGTTTACTCAATTGCATATTAATACAAGATATGTTTGTATTCAACAAGCCCAAAGTACGACATTTAAGAATTTGTGAGCTTAATTGATTGGTAATGTTCATTACATATTAAACTTATAACTCCAATAATATTCCTGTATTTAACAAGAAAGAATGTTGACCGTGATTTGTGCGTCAATATTATTGTGTGAACGTAGTCGAAAACTGTATAGTTCGAGGTTTAAAGGTTACATATTTACTTTTTAGTCACAGTACAGACATTCAGTTATCACGAATATATTATGTTCCAGTTTAAAAGCATTATGTGCACGATGATAAACGTGACATCCATCAATGAAATTTACGACTTCGTTCTATTCTCAAACTATTTCACAAATATATTGGGATATTTTTGTATCTTTGCACTCAGCGTGAACAATGGATGTCATATTCTTCCTCTGTAAAATATTTCTGTCAAAACAGCAAGATCTCCATGATTATTGCGATGGAATTAATGAACTAAATAAAAAATAATATGTATTCGTGTCAAATATCATCATTTAACATGTCTGAAAATATAAAACAAAATAATAAACCAATTCCTAAAGTGAAAATTGACTATTTATGTCATTCACCCTTGTACAATCAGTGAATATGATTGCCATATAATCTATTGGCTACATTTTAATCTATAGCCCGCGTGGAAGTGTAGGAGAGCGGTATATTATCTAAACCTGTTCAAAATGTTACAAGTACAAAGGGAGACTTTAATTATTAACTTGCATGTTAATGAATGAAAAGTTATAATATTGGGTTGGTGCGAACGAAATGTCCGCTTTGACGTCTGGTGGGAAACTCACCTCAACAACACAACACAGGGATTGACTGAGGTCAGGCGTCTAACGTCATAAACTCTGTATACGTCCAGCAAACAAACTGGAGGACCCAGACAGTCAGCAGGAAGTGTGTTGCTGAACAGGGTCATCTGAAAGTGCACCATGGAGAACACACAATTGCGAGTGATATGTCTTTACGAATTCAAAGTGGGACATTCTGCTCGGCAAGCCGCCAAAAACACTAACAGTGCATTTGGGCCAGGAATGGTAAATGAACGCACCATTCGCCGCTGGTTTGTCAAATTTCGTTCCGGTGACACAGCATTACAAGATGACTCCCGTGGCCATCGACCAACATCATGTTTGGATGAGCTCCTCAGGAACGCCGTGCAAGCGGACCCTCGGAAAAGTGTTCGTGCCATTGCAGACGAGTTAGGCATACACCATACCACTATCGTTCGGCGGCTCCATGCGATCGGTAAAGTGAAAAAGTTCGACTCATGGGTACCACATGATTTGACACCGGTCAACAAGACTCGCCGACTGGAGGTGTGCAGTTCTCTGAGTGTAAGGAATAACCGGGATGGTTTCCTGCAGCGGATTGTCACTTCAGATAAAAAATGGATCTGCTATGACAATCATAAATGATCAGGACAATGGTTGGATCGTGATCAACGTCCTGGGCTGTTTCCAAAACCACCTCTCCACCCACGGAAGGTGTTGTTGCTGGTATGGTGGTCTATGGTGGGTGTGATCCATCATGTCTTTCTCAGGCGAGGTGAAACCATCAATGCAGATCGTTACAGTGCTGAACTCCATGAAATGCACCGCAAACTTCTCCGCAAGCATCCAGCAATGGTCAACAGACATGGTGTCCTCATGTTGCACGACAATGCTTGGCCACATGTCGCGCAAAGGATGGTGCAGGCTCTCCATGAGTTGGAATATGAAACCCTTCCTCATCCAGCATATTCTCCCGACCTCTCTCCCACTGACTACCATCTCTTCCGGCATCTCGATCACTTCCTGACAGGGAAGACCTTCGCTGATGATCGGGCGGTGCAACATGCCGTTGAGGAGTTCTTTGCAGACTCTAGACTTCTTTCGCCATGGAATCCAATTGTTGGCTGAGCGATGACAAAAGTGTGTGGCTGCAGACGGCGACTATTTTGATTAACCAGGTATTGTAGTTTTAATTTTTTTGGCCTTTGGCAATGAGGCACCTGGGCCGGACATTTCATTCGCACCAACCCAATATATGCTCAACGACTATCAATTTAAAAGCTTTCCATACTCTCGAATTCGTAATGTGGCTCAAGTTTAGATTGCAGGGTTTTATATTATACACACACCTATTTCACACGCCAGTTAACTGATACGATTTTGATACATGCCCTTGTACAGTTAGAATTAAATTGTCGTTTTTAGTAATTAATGTAACACACACTGATGTTATAACTTGGAATACATGAATTAGTAGGTTAGGTCATTTAAATTTAGAGTTCTTAGCATGTATGTGTTACGAGTTAGGTTAATTATGCTTGTTGCATTAGTATTTGTTCACTTTCACTTCTTTTGAATGTAGGTGAGTGACTAAAATAACACGAAAAATGTTTTTAAAAATCTGTAGCGTATGATCACGGTAACTTGTGCAGCCAAATATTTACAAGATTTCTGGAGAATTATAAATTAAAAAATTACACACGAGAATTGTGTTTCCAAAGTTTATTGAATACGAAATTCCAGTTTTACAAACACTTTCCTCATCACACTATAAGTAAAATTTCCAGAAAATTATCTTTCATACGGAACTCGGACTGGTAAGTTGTCATTACACAACATTTAAATAGAACTTTCATACGAAACCTGATATTTTTTTACGAATTCAGAGTATGTTTCATATGTAGGATACATTTTTTATCTAATCGATTTTTTTCATTTGGTAATTCGAAAAATAAAGGTAGATTATGTAGAACGGTAAAGATTGTATTTGCTTATTATCAATATTATTTACGTACTTTCTAATGTTACAAAAAATTGAAATGTTCCTGGAGGTGAAGGTAACATTCTGAATGAATAAGAAGAAACGATTTAGTCAAGAAACTAAATATTAAGCTTTTGCAGTTCGTTGCGTTAAATATTGTAAATGGATAATAAATGACTACCTTTGTGATGGCATGGAAGCTGGTGACACACACACACACACACACACAGATACACAGGTACAGCACATTAGGCCCAGTGGCGGCGATTGGGTTCCAAAACTAGGGGGGGGGGGGTAAGGTGCCAAAACTGAAGGTGGGGAGGGCAAGGACAGTTTATTGTCTCTTGGTAGATAAGGCAGGGTTGTTAAAGGTACAGGAACCGATAAATTATAATTGGTTATATTCGGTTCTGATGCAGAACGAGAACGTTTTTTTTTCGCACAATTTAAATTCGGTTCAAGTTACGTAACTATTGTTTCATTGAAAAAAGGTTCCTGGACCGTATTTAAATTGATTGATTTAAATTGATCCGGAAAAACATAACATTCAAGACAATTTTAAAAATTAAAGTTTCGTGATGTCCTGCGTTCCGTAAGAACCAATGCTGTTTGAAGCGCCAACCAAGGATTTTTACCTACAAAATGTCGGCCGCGAGTACTCGTATATAACGTCAACTTGACGTTCGCACTAATGATCATTTAGCACGATTACATATTACAACAAAACAAGCCTGCACATGTGGATAAGTTAATCAAGATGCCACACATCTCTTTTCACAATGTCCTAATTTCGACAGAGAACGAGATAAATTATGTAATGGTTTGCGTCGTCATGGAGTTCCATTCCCTCTCTAATTGCCTTACTCACGGATCCCATTCCTCCCACTATATGGCTTCTTTATGGATATGCAAGAAGATGTAATTTGACGATCTAACAAACAATATCAATATATATATATATATATATATATATATATATATATATATATATATACCGCGTGAGGCACCTAAAAGTACCACCTGAAATAGCGAAGAAACCAGAAACAGTAGCGATGTGAGGTTTGCGGGAAACAATAATATCAAATGGGGCTCGTAAATCGGAGGTATGGGGTGGGTCGAAAAATATCGACAAATGGGGCATCTGGAGCAAAGTCATATATTTTTTAATGGAATGATATACAATAACATGCATAATATAAAAGCGCACACGCAGAGAAACACAACGCCGTTGGTCTCATGCATCTACTGCACATAGGAACGAAGATATGGCCATGTGAAAATATGTAAACAAACTAACAAGTGGCCTACTTGACTGTCAGTACCACGGCATGTACAAGTATGAGATGTCGGAAGCCATTGAACAAGATGAAGACAGAACGTGTTAAAGGAAGAAAAAATACAGTAGACATCGTCAACACCATGTATTTGATAGTGTTACAGCATAATGAAAATGACCATGACAGTATGCCGAAGAACCACTGCGTAAGAAGCGAAAACCTGTCAAAGTGTGTGTTCAAAGTGGTGGCCGTCAGCTGCGATGCAGGCAACGAGGCGCCCACGCAAAGATCGTTGCACAGAATGTAGGATCTCGTAGGGAATGTCCCTACAGGCCGCAGTAATGCGGTGTTGCATATCCTCTGGAGTTGTTGGCACATCCCGGTAGACAATGTCCTTCAGCTTTCCCCACAGGAAAAAGTCTAACAGTGTCAAATCTTGGGAACGAGCCGGCCATTTGACAGGCCCTCCACGTCCAATCCAACGATTTGGAAATGTATTTTCCACACATGCTGTAGCGCGTCTTGCACTGTGAGCTGGGCACCCGTCATGTTGGTACCACATTTCCCTCCTTGTCTGAAGTGGTATGTCCTCCAATAGTACAGGCAGTTCATGTTGTAAAAACTGTATGTATCGGTCAGCATTCAGTGTCACTTGTATAAAAAAAGGGCCAATGATATGTTCACCCACTATACCACACCACACGTTCACACTCCATGGGCGCTGGCGTTCCACTTGGCGAAGCCAATGTGGATTTGTCACCGACCAATAGTGCATGTTCCTTAGGTTGACATTTCCATGATTGGTAAAAGTTGCCTCGTCAGTGAAGAGGATACGTGACAAATCGGGTATGTCGTGTCGTAGCATCCATGTGCAAAACCGAACACGGTCCACAAAATCATTCCCGTTAAGTTCCTGATGGAGGGAGATATGATATGGGTGAAACTTGTGTGTGTGCAGAATGCGCAATACACTTCGCTGACTCATCCCAGCATCCCTGGCAATTTCACGGGAGCTAACGTGCGGATTCACAGCAACAGCGGCGAGAACATTTGTTGCACCTGCCTCACCTGTAGTTGGCTTGTTCCGCACACGTGCTCGTGGTGTTACACTTCCGGTGTCTCTTAATTTAATAAATAACTTACCAAACAGACGTCGAGATGGCTGTCGTCTGTCCGGATATCTCTCTGCGTACACACGGTAGGCTTCTGAGGCATTCTTTCGGCATTCCCTATAAATCAGGATCATGTCCGCTTTTTTCTATGTTTGTGAACACCATAATCTTCGCTCTTACCACTACGACTGCTTGCTATGAACTAACACGATCTCGTGGACCTGCTATCAAAACTTGCTCTGCGTAAAGGCAGTTCTGTCAGGCACCTGAGAAGTCTTACATGCCGTGGTACTGACGGTCAAGTGGGCCACTTGTTAGTTTGTTTACATATTTTCACATGGCCATATCTTCGTTCCTATGTGCAGTAGATGCATGAGACCAACGGCGTTGTGTTTCTCTGCGTGTGCGCTTTTATATTATGCATGTTATTGTATATCGTTCCATTAAAAAATATATGACTTTGCTCCAGATGCCCCATTTGTCGATATTTTTCGACCCACCCCATACCTCCGATTTACGAGCCCCATTTGATATTATTGTTTCCCGCAAACCTCACATCGCTACTGTTTCTGGTTTCTTCGCTATTTCAGGTGGTACTTTTAGGTGCCTCACGCGGTATACATACATACATATATATATATATATATATATATATATATATATATATATATATATATATATATATAGGCCACGCATTTACTTTTTAGTCACAGTACAGTGGGATCCACTAGTATTACCCTGCAAATTGTCCATGACTATTTTCATTAATTATTCTCTTACACAGTATGCGTTTTTGAGCGATGGATTTTTATGTATGCTGGTACAGAAGTTGTCAACAGCTTGTTTTGAGTTTTCTTTAAATTCTTGAAGCTCTTATTGGGTCAAATAAAGTGCACGAACATGGTGATGGACAATTTGCAAGATAATACTAGTGGATCCCACTGTACAAGACATTCATTCACTACTTCAAGAATATGTTATGTTCTAGTTTAAAAGCATTATGTGCACAATGATGAACATGACGCGAAATACTTAAATATAACGTCCATCAATGGACTTTACGATTTCGTTCTATTCATGGACTATTTGACAAATATATTGTGGATAAATTTGTACCTTTGCACTCAGCGTGAACAATGAACGTTATATTCTTTCTCTGTAAATTATTTCTGTCAAAACACCAAGATCTCTATGATCATTGCAAGAGAATTAATGAACTAAATAAAAAAAAATGTACTCGTGTCAAGTATCAGCATTTAACATGTCTGGAAATGTAAAACAAACTCTAAACAAATTCCTAAAGTGAAAATGTGCTACTTAAATGTCGTGCATCCTTGCACAAGTCAGTGAAAATGATTCTCATGTAACCTATTGGCTTTATTTTAATCTATAATTAATGTAGGTGATCGATATATTATCTCAACCTATTCAAAATGTTCAAGGAGAGACTATAATTATTAACTTACATGTCAGTGACTGTAAAGTTAAATTTTAATATATGCTCAACGACTTTCACTTTAAAAGCTTTCTATACTCTCTAATTCGTAATCTGGTTCAAGTTTAGATTGATGGCTCATTATCTTTATATTATAAACACACCTATTCACACGTCAGTTAATTGATACGATTTCGATACATGTTCATGTACAGTTAGAAGTAAATTGTTGTTTTAGTGATTAACGAAACACACGCTGATGTTAAAACTTACGCCTTATACTGAAAAACAAGTTGCATCACATATTGCCCTTTGATGTTTGCCTTTACCTGGCCTGTCTACCGAAAAGGAATATAAATTGTATGAACTTTAGAACAAATAATTCCAGTGGTCAGTAACAATAGCAATATTTTCCTCATAGTACAGTGGGATCCATGAGTATTACCGTCCAAATTGTCCATGACTATTTTCATTAGTTTTTCTCTTACATCCTGTGTGTTTTTGAGCGATGGATTTTTATGTATGCTGGTGCAGAAGTTGTCGACAGCTTGCTTTGAGTTTTCTTTTAATTCTTGAAGCTCTTATTGGGTCAAATATAGTGAACGAACATGGTGATGGACAATTTGCATGGTAATACTCATGGATCCCACTGTACATGAGGTCTTGTGCGTTCTTTTGCTTTTTGCTTTGTATTTCTTAATGAAAGTAGCTTGCTTTCCCTATTATTCTTAATAAATTCCATTTTCCGGCTGAAGTAAATCCTTTTGAATATGTGAATTAGTGGGTTAGGTCATTCAAATTTAGTGTTCTTAGCATCTAGGTGTTTCGAGTAAGTTAGGCTAATTATGCTTGTTGCATTACTATTTGTACACTTTCACTTGTTTGCATGTACGTGTGTACCTCATCATCCTATACGTAAACTTTTCAGAACATTATCTTGAAACGGTGAACACTTAAGGGGAGTTGGGCGGAAAACACAAATCTTGCTGACACCGAGTTCGACGTCTTCAATCTTCTAATCCTCCTGTCGTTGGTTCATAATGAACATGTAGCCTCTCTTCTTTAGTAACATGTTCTGATAGAGATACTGCACAGACAGATAGTTCACTCACAGTTTATTCTATAGATACTATAGCTCTTTCCGGCTGAGATCATGGCCATTAATTCACTCACAGCTTGTTCTTTGCCGGCAAAACCAATAACCAACGTGATATGGGTCCTAACCGTATCAATGCTTGACTCGGCCTGTCTTCTCTGCAACGCACATCAAACGTTCCCTCGAAAAGACGTTAACGTCTCTTGCCGCCCTTTTTTCCTCAGCGATGGCGGGTCAACTTTTATAAGGGGTGCGTCAAGATCGGTTACAAGTTGATATTTTTTTAAGAATTGAGTATATTTCAAATGTAGCATAACATTTATATTTAATCGATTTTTTTCCTTTGGTTGATTATGCAGAACGGCAAAGAATGTATTTTATTACTATGAATATTATTTACGTACTTTCTAATGTTACATGAAAATTAAAATTTGAATGTTCCTGGAGGTGAAGGCAACATTCTGAATGAATAAGAAGGAACGATTAAGTGGTAGTTCGTTGTGTTAAATGTTGTAAATGGAAGACTCTAATTCTGTGATATCATGGAAGCTGGTGACATACACACACACGTGCGCGCGCTACCACCGTCAACATGTAATCAAGAGGTTTCGGTTCGATACCCGGTGGAAGCACATGGTGTATATCGGATCTCAATTTAAAATGTAGGTTAGGTCCCAATTAGCCTATTTGTGCATGAAGTGGACCTATACTTAAACACGCACGCAGGCATACACACACACACACACACACACAGACAGACAAGTACAGCACATTAGTCCCAGTGGCGGCGATTGGGTTCCAAAACTAAGGGGGCGAGATGCCGAAAATGTTCCTTGACTGTATTTAAATTGATCCGGAAAAGAGGTTCCTGAACCGAATTGAAATATTTTACAGACAAAAAGGTTCTTTACGGTCCAGAACCCATTTACGCTTGCTGATTTTCTCTCCTGGACCGGAATTAAATTCATTTAAAATTCCTGGACCTTTAACAACCCTGAGATATAGTTTAGCATAATGCTGAGGCAAAGGTGGCAAAAAGTGGGGGCAACTGCCCCCCATATTCTCCATAATCGCCGCCACTGATTACGCCTATGCCTTATTATAATATGTGTGAAACATCGAATTTCCAGGTTTCCGTACATGTAACTACGTGTAATGTGAATCAGAGAGCGAGTAGCTCCTTGCCTCACTTTACACATTTTTAACAAAGAATTTTGTAGGCATATTTTGTTAAATATTTACATGCTTATTAAGTTCGTTTCTTCATCTTTGAAGTAATACCTGAAATTGGGGCATTACATTCAAGACGATTTAAGAAAATAAAGTTTCGTGATGCTCTGCGTTCCATAAGAACCAATGCTATTTGAAGCGCCAACCAAGGATTTTCACCTACAAAATGTCGGTCGCGAGTATTCGTATATGACGTCAAGTCATACATCCAGGGACTCTACCGTGCACCGTATTTCAGCGCCAGATATCCACCTCGTGGTGAATATTTGAACTATTCTCTTTTCATCAACATTCGATTCCACATGGTCTCCATAACCTCTATATAAAGTTTCACCTTAATCCGATGATTCCTCGAACGGGCTCCAGAGGTCTCTGATAATATTGAGCTTCAATTGTGACCAGCAGGTATTACATTATATCTAATGTTAATTTGTCTTCAAATGTACAGGTATGGAAAATCCATTCTATGAGATGCCTACCTATACGTTTTCTGAAAAATCTCTTCTCCAATTCCATCACTGGAGACTCGATCATCACGTTCAGGATGAAAGCGAGTATCAAGGTGAGTATGAAGTCATTGATGGTCCATTTAAACTGAAAGCAGGAAAAGAAATACCCTATTATAATAGAGAAATGCGACTATTATAATTATTATATTTTCCATGTCAAGCCTTTCGAATGGAACAACAAAATACATAGAATTATGGACGATTTTATATATAGAGAACGAACGTTTAGCAAAATACTTTCCTCACCGGCTTGAGACATAACTAATATAAGAATCTCATCAAGTCGCTTCTAATTATAGTCACTGAACTAAGTAAAATATAAACACACGAAACATGGTAGCAATGTCTATCCCAGTAACACAAACGTTTCCATTTTTAACGCAGAATACTAGGATTAATATTCAATATCCAACTGATCAGAAAGTTCAGCCTTCTAATCAACACTTAGTTCAGCTACACAATCTTCTAATTAAAATTAAACATTACTTTTTAGAAACTGCAAAATACTTTACACATCAGTACAATAATACACATTTGTTAAATCAGGAATTATGCAGGAATAAAAGAAGAAGAAATGTACTTACTGCTCAATTGGCAGTTTCAGCGCACAATTGTGCTTCTTTTAACAACAGTCTTTCAGTTGAAAGAATAAACATATTAAATTATTTGATATAATTGGTTCGTCTCATGCTCTTTGAAACTATCAATATTTGTCTTAAAGCTTAATGCCTATGCTGCATAGAGTTATATTAAATTGTGCATTTAAGCAAAAATGATTACGAATGAATAATAAATGAACAACTATTAAATGTTTACTTTAATCATTACTTGTATACACAATTACTATCGTGAGAAACATTCTCAAGTCAAACCATTTAGAAGACTTGTATTTATATACACTAAGAGGACAAATAAAAGCAAGATTTGTAAATAACTTGTAATACTAAAAAGCGATTGATTGGGTTCAGTTATTATTTGTCATATTATATGACACTTGATCTGTTTGTTTTCACCCATTTAAAAGTACTTGATCTTCCATAGCCCAGTTTCATATAAAAGTATACAGTTTCCAAGACAACATTGCCATTTCACATAATTCGGAAGAAGTGGTCAGAACCAACCCTTCTGCCGGACCCTGTGGCTGAGTGATTAGCACATTGCGCTGCGACGGAAAAGGTCTCGGGTTTGAATCCCCCTCGAACATGGTTGTGTGTGAATGTCCATTTATCATTTTCATCATTTAATCACTCATCCCCATCTTCGTAAATTAGCCAAGAGGCACAAAACGCGAATTAAAATACAATAAATCAAATCCAAAAAAAATCCAAGAACCACACCTTCTACAAATGCCACCAATTCTAAAGTTTGTGTAATACGATATTGTGACAATGAAAAGAGGCGTTTTGGAGTTAGGAACAGCCCAATGTAAGTATTTTCCCCAAATTTTTCACTTTTAGTTGTGGTGGATTTGTTGTTTTAAGTCCACTTTATGCACAGTAAGGCTAATTGGGACTGGACCTACAGTTTAAAGTGGGATCTAAGCCACTTGTGCTTCCACCGGGTATCGAACCCGGGACCCCTTGATTACAAGGAGAAGACGCTACCACTGCGCCATCGGGGAGGCCCTATAACTTTTAGTGTTATTAGCTATATTATTAAATTTATTAACAGTATACCAACTGAAAAATTCACAGAAGCAATAACACCAAGGAAATAAAATACAACAACATCCTGTTCTATAGCCTGCATGTATAAATGAAATCATTAAAATACGATGTCATACTCTTTTCTTTTGAAAAATACCTCTCTGTTGTAATATGACTCTTTTATGCCAATTATGGTCAGATCATCATTATTCTAACATGAATGATATTTTTTGTGAAGTTAATTGATTACGCATACCTTGTGAAAATTTTACGACTACAGTACTGACGTAAAGTAGGGAACGGATTTTAAGGTGCAGCACATTTCCATAAATATAGCTGCTTTCATACCGATCATTTGAGATATGTATTTTAGGACATGAAATGAAGTAAAATGAAAATACTTTGTTGCACCTCATTGCACCTTTTCGTGATATTAGCACATGTATCCCCTTTTTTACCCCATCTTTGGGGTTTCAGTACATTTTCCCTTCCTTTTCTTTCATGTTTTGTTAAAAGATTAGACAGAAAAATAAACGATTTTCACTCTTCTTGAGCAGTTACATGAAACCCTATAGTCTCATTATGTAGAGCAGAACGAGAGCTATAGAATGGTACAATATAATCATTGCAGCCCTATTTGTTCCCAAGATAATGTAGCAAAACCCGTGAGAGAAAACACAAACTTCAACAAGACCTATTCGGCAGAAACATAGTTCTCTACGCGGTCCGCGCGCATTATATACACAGTTCTCTCTGCGGTCCGCGCGCATTATATACACAGTTCTCTCTGCGGTCCGCGCGCATTATAAACACAGTTCTCTCTGCGGTCCGCGCTCATTATATACAGAAGGCGCAGAAAAAGGGAGCATTGAGTAAACGCATTTTATCAGCACCTTTCTGAAAACATTTTCAGAACATTTTTTTTCCTTTCCCGACCATAATTTTGCACCTTAAAATCCTTTCCCTACTGATGTCACAAATGCTGTCTTTTACTCGTACGAAGAATTAGGAGGAGTTGTTAGAGGTAAAAAAAGTTCACTTACTATATTTAAACTCCTGTAATCTGCAATTGTCCTCTGACTCCCAAGCTCATGCGTAACATTTATGGTGTGTGTGAGGTAGATACAGTACGAGAGACGACTAAATGGTGTAAAAGCTTTCCAGGTAAGGATTCGGTATATGAACGCTAAGGAATGACAGAAAACAACAATTAAGAATCGACAACAATGAAAAATGATCTTTATAACTTGATTTCCCCCAGCAATTGTCAGACTTTATCGTAAAATTTACAATATTCTCATCCTTAAAATGTAACAGCCTGCAAATAGAAGTTGTGTACCATAAATCTATTCTTAAAAATAGATGCACTAAAATTACGTTCATTAGGTTGACTATTATGTAATGATTAATACAGGGTGTCCCTTAAAGTACTTTACAACTTTGATATAATGCAGCACAACTTGCAATTGACAAAACGAAACATACCATGCCCAATTGGATTTACCAACAAATGAAGTTTTATAGTGTATTAGTTCACTTCAACATGCACACCTCTTGTGGCGTGTACAACATCTATTCGAAATTCCCACTCTGTCTACACCCTCACTAGCATATTCCTGCCAACTGTGGCAGTCTTATTCTGGCCTTGAAATCATCAAAATCAATGACAGGAGTGCTGTCCACTGTGTCTTTGACATAGCCCCACAAAATGAGTCCAGGAGTGTAATTTCAGGCGATCTTAGAAGACCAGGCGATCTTAGAAGACCAGGCAATTGTACCATCTCTTCCAATCCAACGTGCTGCACACGTCTAAGGTCCAGTTTGGTGGGGGGGGATAAAGATAAAATAAAAACTTTACGCATTGGTGAATCACCTACAACAAAGAACAAAGTATATTCCTCTGTGTCAATTACAAGTTATGCGGTATGACACAAAAGTTGTAAAGTACCTTTTGGGACACGGTGTACTTTAAAACACGCTTGCTGCTTCGGGGTGAAATCTTCGTGTCGCTTGTGTCTGACAGGTACCTCAGATAGCTAGGCTGACAGGCGACAATCGACTCGGGGATTTTACACCAAAGCGACAAGCAACACGGGCCCCTTAAGCCTAAGGCGGTTTGTGGCGCCTTAGTGGGCGATATTCGTAGTAATGACGTCAGTAAATTATTTTATTTATTTATTGTTTTGGATGACGAATTTAAGGCATAAGCCTTTTCTTCCACTTACCCATTTCTACTTTAGATTTTACGAATTTATTATAATACATAAGAAAATTGAGATAAATATCAGAACTACTCGTAAAAATATAAAAAACTCAAGATAAAATTACACATATTATGTAGGAAAAGTAAAGAATATATGCAACCTGTCTTTCGTCTCACCCTGTATTCACATTTTTGACTGCACAGAGCGATGTTTGTCGCCTGAGTTCGTATCTAAAAATTCTCATTGTAGATACAGCACTATAGCATCATTTATATAAACAAAAAATTTAAAAAACACTTACGGAATTTATAGGCGTGCATTGTTAGCAACAAGGCAACAACTGGAATTGACAAACAAACGCGGAAAAGGGCTGCGTATGTTGCTCTAAGAAGTGTACTGCAAGGGTCATTCTCTTGAAAGAAAATGTACCCAGAAAGAAGGATGCCTATGATCATGACAAATGCTCCAGTCTGTATTAATGCCCCGGTCATCTGGAAAGTAAGGAATTTATTAAAAACGTGTTTTATATTGAAATTAAAATTGATGTTATATTTTCATTACACAGTGAACTCTTTTTAATTCGAACTCCAAGGTGACACGAAAAATCGAATTATCCAAAATTCTAATTAAGAATACATGCAAAAACACCTCTCTTAAAACCTGATAAAGCTCATAGTGTTCATGCTTTCATCATATTCCTCGGCTTTAGCACGAACCAATGGACCAATTATTGGTATGTTCCGCTCACGTGATTCCTTTTAACCACTTACAAACACATTCATTAAATAAAGAAACTAAAAGTATGTAAATTTACCACCAACTTAATTTTTTGTTAGAAGATAGATAGGAAATTAGTAAAGATTGTTCACAACAATACTGAACTAAGAAAAGTCCTACGTTCTAAAAATACTTGTATTTCATTTATCTTAAGTGAAGATCTCAGTTGAGTCTAATATGGTATCAAGTTTGCATACAAGAACTCAGTGTTGCCAACTTCCCAACATGTCAATACCGTACACAATGCCAAATGGACTTTTACTTTTGTCTTCTGGACCGTAGACTTGCAGTACAATTCGCTGTAGGAATTATATACCAGTCGCGTAGCCGTAGAGGGGGCTTGGGGGCTGAACCATTCCCCCCGAAGTCCCCAAAATTCAAATTTGAATATAGATTGATTTGGTTAAAACTCACCAAATCAATCAATCAAATTTGAATAGTGTATAGTGGTAATTAATTTTACCTTAGCAAGATTATAAACATCTTGTTTAATAAGCAGTCATGTACTGAGAAATTCATCTTCAAGGCTTCTAGCCCTCCCCTTTAGATTGGAGCTGCTTATAAGAAATGAGTTCCCAGAAATAAAATTCTGTCTAGGGGCCTGTTATATACCTGAAGTATATAGTGGCTGTTTTGCCTATTTTAGTGATGAGTGCCTATTTCGAAGGTAACCATTTCTTCAGTGCCTAAACCTGTAAAATGATGAAATGCCTGTTGAAGTTCGTCGCATTTAGTGCCTACTTTGCATTTTCGGTGCTTTTTTGCCTGCCTATTTTGAGTTTTTGTGTCTATCAATCCTCATCCTGGTTGTAAGTCCTTATCCTCACTTTTCTAATAACGATGTGACCACGGATAGTGCAAATAATATAGGACACTGAAAAGTAACATTGGAAATATAAAAAAAAATGAAATATTTTGATAAGCTAAATCGGTAATTAAGTTTTGAGAATACTTTAACAGGGTGTCTACAAGTCAAGAAAGTCATGAAAATCAAGAAAAAGTAAAGAAATCAACAGGTAGGTCATGAAATTCAAGAAAAAGTCAAGAAATCATACTTGGGGTCAAGACGTTTTGCTATCACAATGACTGGTTGATTGATTTAGTGTGTTTTGCTCAGTTCTTCTGCCAGTTTTGTCTAATCGCAAAGATGAGGATGATTGATGATTAAGATGAGATGGATAAATTGACGATCACAAACAAATGTGGACGATGCATGCCAGCAAAATGCAAAGTGATGATATTTTAAGCAGTTGACAGTGATAGCTTCTTTGCTTTACTATTTTTCAGGTCTACACCTATTCTGTCATATGCAAGCTTTCCCTGGCAGTTATTTTTGAATATTTGGAATTCAAAGATTGTATTGAGTTGTGGCTAAGATTTGTTTCTCTTAAGAATTACATTCGTGTATGTGTGATGATGCTTTGTAAAAATATTATGTGAAGTAATGTGGCCATTCCTCATCCGGGACGAAGTTTGAATTCTCTTGTAAAAGTATGGCTTCAGGTTTCATCTTAACCGGCCATTTGGTAGGAGTTCTTCATTAGCTTGTAATTTTCAACTTCATCTAACTAGGGGTCGATTAAATAAAGGTTAAGAAACACAAAAAGGGTGAAGAAAATGTCAAGAATTTTGGATCTCTGATATTGGTAGACACGCTGTTTAAGCGTACAATGAGGAAACATTTGTTTTGTTAAGCGTAGAGCCTTTATTCTAAAATAGAAAATAATAGGCAAATTATTGACTGGGCTTTGTTCGTGTTAGTGTTCATGTTAGGAGCATTATTTTTATTCGGTTTCGAAAACTTCGTGAATTACACGTACAGTCGGGGAAACAAATACTCCCCCATAAAACTACTTGTGTTAAGGCTTTGTGGGGGAAGTATTTTTTTTCATGACTGTACACACAACCCAAAACATGTCAATTGACAAATATATCTTGACTCCAATAACAGATTAACGTGCAAATGCACTTTTTGGTGTGTCAGAATACACATAGAAATGCATAAAAGGTTACTTTTGTGAGATTCTCTTCCGTGTGATGCACTAAAATGCATCAATTGAGAAGATCAGACAATATACAGAGTGAACCAAAAGTAGGTGGAGAGAAGGTGGAATAGGGTTTGTGTTAGGGTTATACTATAACAATGGTGTTCATTATAACTATTGGGTTGAAAGCTTATCGTCCACGCCTAATTCATGGCTTATTGGAGGGTGGCCCAGACAGGCGGATGCAATTTAGTGAGATCATGTTGAACGAAATTAGAGAAAATCCAATAATTTTGGATAACATTATGTGGACCGATGAAGCTTCTTTCAAATTATCCGGTCATATTAACATACATAATTGTGTTTACTAGTATAGTGAGAACATGCATTTAACGTTAAAGCAACAACTAAACCAGCCTGGTGTCACTGTTTGTATATTTCAAGTTCTGATGTTTCAGGACCAATTTTTTTTATGGAACATATCTCGAAATGCTAATGAATCAAGTTGTTCCACAGTTACAACAACTGGCTAATTCACATGGCCTGTACTTCCAACAAGATGGGGCCTCTCCACATTATATAAGAGCAGTCCGTGATATATATATATATATATATATAGTGTGTATATATATATAATATATATATATAATTGTATATGTAATCCTAAATACTTTTGGTTTACTCTGTAATTTCAAGGATAAGAAAATTTTACTTTTAATGCATCAATTGACACAACTAAATGTGTAATTTTGTTAGCTTTGAAATTATCTTGTCTGATCTTCCCAATTGATGCATTTTGAGTGCGTCACACGGAAGAGAATCTCATAAAAGAAACCTTTTATGCATTTTTGTGTTTATTTTGACACACCAAAAAGTACATCATTTCAGTTTATGCACGTTAATGTGTTATTGGAGTCAAAATTTGTGTAAATTGACACGTTTTGGGTTCTGTGTGTACTTACTATGAAAATCTACTACAATTGTCACATGGATTATATTATGTAGAAAATTTGTCTCCTACCTTGGAAATTTTAACTTTCTCCCAGTTTATAGATTGCGCAAGGTAACCACTTATAACTCCCACCAAAAAAGTGCTGGCCCTCGCATGAGTCTTTATGTACGAATCTTTCATTGTTGGATCTGACAATATCGCTTTCATATTTCTGTAAAGAAAGATCATAATTCAATTTAGAGCACTATATATTCAAGAGACGATTGAAATTTTGGACCGTGTTATAAATTTAGCATGTAATATCCTTAGTTTTGTAATTCATTGTGCAAAACAAAACGTTTTTGGACATGTTCAACAAGTGACCTTGAACTTATCTTGAAAATTTTGTAGATTTCCCACTCCGAAAGAATACACCATCTTGAAAAAAAAAAAAAAAAAGTCGTTCATGTTGAATTGCATGCATGGGTTTATTTTTTCGACCATATAGTCTGTCAGCATAGAGACTGTATCTCTTTTTAAAGGAAAATTAATTTCATGATGTCAAATACAACAGCACTTTCTCCACTCTTTACTCGTGCATCGATCTTATTCAGCATCTATGTGAGTTTCATCCAATTCACTCCATCATACTTTCTTCAGATCTACAAATAGTACTTCCTTTCTGTAGGTATCTATCGCCATATAACTTCTTAAATAAATTTCTGTATGTTTTAAAAAAATGATTGAGGTATACTTTGGCCGCGAACACCTGAAATTTCCAAGCGGAGGAAAAATTCCCTTCCTTCAAAATGTTCGGCGAATCAAAAATTTCCCTTTCCCCGAAAATTTTACTCACGTGGGAAATCTGATATAATGCGCCTTTGGGTGATTCTGCGAAACGGGAAGATACGGTGTATATGTATGCATATATATACACACAGGGTGCCCACAAATTAAGTTTACAACTTCAGAGTGTAATAAAAATAAAATAGTAATATATAGGAAAACATTTGTTATGGGAAAATAGTTGGTAACTATGGAATTTTCCTTGTAGACTGCAATATTGCGTTAGTTGAAGACTCTGGCGAGTGGCAGAGCTATTTGTATTGTCAACAGATACGATATATCCACAGTAAAGAGCAGTGTGTGTGTGTGTGGGTGTGGGTGTGTGTGTGTGTGTGTCGTGTGGTTTGCAAAGACAAAATCTTTAAGTCTAGTGCAGCGAAATTTAAAAAATTGCACAGCTTACAGCTCGCTGACTCAAAAGAGCATTAGTCAGTGGTTAAGATGTTCAAAGAGACAGGAATTATTTAAAGTGTACGACCAGTGGTAGACCTTTTTGGAAATGATATAGGGTAACTTCGGTGATTAACGCCACCAATTGGTCATTTTGTTCTAGAACTCATACATTTTTATTGTTAGGAACATGAAACTTACATGTATAGGAGAATGAACGTTCCTCTATTGTGTAATAATAAAATATTGATTGCACTTTTATAATGAAAGCAATAAAATACTAAATTCTGTGTTAATGCAAAATGGCGTTATTTCCAGACCTGTCGGGTAATAACGCCATGTTCTTAATTACAAGTAAAACATTCACATTATCTTAATTACAAGTAAAACATTCATATTTTCTTTACTAATCTGTACTAGGAAAAATAATTACTGTAGTAAGTTATTAGAAAAAGCATGTCGTTTTTTGTCTTTTCGCGATACCCAGTCCCTCAAAGTTCTGCGAGGAATTTGGAACAAACGTGCAGCTTATACTATCTTCATTCCTTGTTTGACGGCTGCCATAGCTTGCCTAAAGTCATCTACTGAACATTTGGCCTGTATATTTCTACATTTTCTCGCCATCTGAAAGAGGAAATTAACCGAGAATAAATATCTGTACGCCTCGAAAGTAACTGAGCAAGGATAAACCTATTTTCGAAATCAACATTTCCTTAAATTTGAGTTTAAATTGAGTGGCGTTATTCCCCGACACGATGATGGCGTTATTTCCCGAAACAACAGATTGCAGTTTAACCAACTGTTCTAAACTTACGACACCGACCATGAAAACCGTACACACATAATTCTCTTACGTAATAAACGTATTGTGTACGCACAGCATTGTTAACATTTAAAATCTAATCCTACAATAGAAAAACACTCACCATTGTCGGCGAGATGAAAATGTGGACCCTTTTTCCTCGAAACGCAACTCAAACGTCTACACTGTTCAAAGTGTTTCTCTTAAATTAAGGCTCGACAATGGCAACCGTTCTTATCAGCAATGCTACCAGGCACCATTGTTTATCTCAAAACTGTGAGTCACCCCTTAACTTTACATGCGTCCATGCTTTCAGAGTTGAAACTTTGAAATGGCGTTGTTTCCCGCCTGGCGTTATTCACCGAAGTTACCCTATCTAAACATGTTGCAACCAACAGAGCGCATGTGGAGGTCCATGTTATATAAAACGTTCTCAGTTGGTATGTATTGTATAAATATAATTTCTTGTGTCTTTTTTGTAGTTTTATATCTATGAGTATAACACTCCGAAATTGTATACTTTTTTGTGGACTTCCTGAATTTCGGTACATGTATTAAAAACTACTTTATTTGCTGTACTTACGAGAAATATGGCATTACAGTTACATCCAGGTCTCCTGCGTAAGTAACCACAAACGTTACGATGATTGAGGCCGCGAGAAGACATCCTGTGAATATTTTCCCATTCCTTGGCCATTTCCATAGGGACAACACGACCAGCGGTGAGATCAGATACAAGTGGAAATCACAGGCCAAGAACCAGGAATGTTCCAGACACTATAAAAGAACAGAATATTACGCATACTATTGCGATATGTCTTATTAAGTCACTAAATTAATTCAAATAATTCTACAGGGTGCCCCGTTAAAATCTCCTCCTTTTAAATTTATTACCAACTGAAAACTAGGGCGTTTTCAGTTAACCATTTCCGTCCCTATGTTTAGCAAAACAGGTAAATACTGAAACACATATTTTCTTTGAAGTTCATATATTTGTATATTATAGCTTTATTCTGTGTCTGTCTGCTCCTGTTCTCGTGCTGTTTTTATTGTAAAACGAAATGTACGAGGTCTGTCCGGGAAGTTCGCGACGCCGTGTGGTAATTGATTAAAACGCCGGATTTGTAGTAGAATGACGGGTCTGTCGTAGTTTCAATTCCCGTCACCTGCAAAATAAATTTCACCCGAAGACGAGAGATGAGGTGCTATCTTGAAACGTAGGATAAGTATACTTTAAAGCACTAGACAATGAATAATGTCCAATTAACATTACATGCTAATGTAGAACCATCGCCACTAACATTCAGAGAAGTGCTAATGATCTTCCTGAACGGGTATCATGTTCAAGAGAAGTACGGCCTTCCTTGTAACGTTTCCACCAGTTGTGCGTTGCAATCTTTCCAAAAGATAAATCTCAAAATGCTGTGTTCCCGTAAAACATTTTCCCAGTCTTACACAGAATTCACAAATCCACTGCTCCTCTGACTCGCTCATTTCTGCCCGAAAGAAAATCGCTAAATGCAGTCAACACGTGTTTACACAAATGAACGTAACACAACAACAAATGAGGATAGATCAAACTGCTTTCGGTAGTTAGTACACAAAGCATTCCGCTAGAGGGATGTCAAAGATGCATTCAGATTCAAGCAGTGGTTGGCGCGTAATTTTAAAAGTTCGCGAACATTCCGGACAGACCTCGTATATGAAAAATACAGGCTCAATCTGGCATACCGTGCTACAGTAAACCCTCGTTAACACAGACTCGCTTAAGACGAACACTCGGTTAACATGAACAAAATGTTGGTCTCGGCAGGGATATATTATATCTTATAGAAGTTTTATTGGTTAACGCGAATTTCGGTTACCAAGAATTACGAACTGTTTTTTAGTACATTGCGTCATTAGATCTCATTTAACACAAACTTTCAAAGTTTTCATAATTTTTTCTGTTGTTCCTCTCCTAGGTATGTAAGAAATCGCTCAACAATCTCTATCATCTTGTCAACAATCAACTTATACAGTATTGTAACCAACAGTTTCAGATCAACAATGTGTTCAAATGTGTTTTTCTATTCTTTAAAACATGGCCAGTACGAGTAACATCAAGATTAAAACTTGGGTGCAATTGCTCGATCAGCGCGTTAACAATGAGCTTATACGTATTTAACCAACAAATTCAGTTGTGTGTTCAGATGTCTTTTTCTATTCTTTAAAACGTAGCCAGTACGAGTAACATCAATTGCAAGCAGTAAGACGGAAGTACAGCGCCTTGAATAACGTAGTGTGGAAAACGGCACAGTTCTGCGCGTTCTGGCTGGTTCCACTCGAAAATGATCCGCTAGAGACGCTGGTGTTGAGCTCGGTGCTTGGTATTCGTCTGCTTATAATGGAACTAAATGGAGTTTTCGCTGCAACGTCTGATTCTTTTACATGAAGCATTTCTATGAATGTGATAATTGCTATGATATTTGGTACAGTGGTCGCGAAGATATTAACGAACATTCTAGACAGTCGACCACATCCTGTTATCGTCATACTTTCGTTAATAATACGGGAGAAAAAATACGCGTGGAATGCTCTTGGCAACTAAATTTTTGTGTATGAATTAGGTTCATTATTATTATCATCATCATCATTTCTTTGAAAGATATACACACTGAAGCATTTGTATTTTGGATATTTACTGTCTCTTTTCTTCCGGTTTAAACTAATCGCGGCGATGACGATAATGATGATTGCATGAAACGACAAGGGGAACCCCACAAAACTTTCTTAGTGCCATCGACATGAGTGTAAGAAAAACTTTCAAACCAATGGGACAAGCGACACGGGATGTTCACACTGTCACACTAGTGACACACACTTCCAGACTGTAAAATAGCATTCATTGCACATGAGGGTCCAAACAGCAAACGACACGTTCATATGGCGTATTCGCGTGCTACTTGTTACTTCGGTCGTAGTTGGTTGTTCGCGCATACGCGATGCAATGAGTGTCTTGCTTTAGTGAGATTGCGCACCAAAGCGACAAGCGGCACGCGACACTTATCGCTTGAGGATTTCACCAACCGAACGCTGGCCTGTGCTTCCCGTCATGCCGCTACGATGTGAAATGTTGCTCTTGATTGGCTCCTTTCCAAGCAACATGTGTCGCTTCGGTATGAAAGTTGCCTTGGACCGAATGACCCGTGTCGCTTTGGTGTAAAGTCCTCGTATCGTTTGTCGCGTGTCGCGTGGGTCTAAAATCTCCTTGAGGAAACGGTGCAGTCAGAGCTTGTGCCCCTACGGTTCGAAAGGCTGCATTGATTTCCGACTGCTCGCTTTCAAGCGACACTTGTGGTTTGTCGCCTCGGTATGAAATATCTGTCAGGATACTATTTATATTCTAATAACATAGAAAAATAAAACTCTAGTACACAATCCAACACCTGACGTCCGGAATCACATTGCGATGTTTCTTCTTGTGTTACGCATGCTATTTATTTATTAATTTTATTTTACTTTTCTTTCCAAATTAATGTCATTTCGTGACTGCAAATCACTCCACAAATATAACTGTTTCCATCAATTCAGTACCGCCTTTCAAGACAAACAAATCCACATAATATATTCCAAAAACTAACAAAGCCGCATTACTTTCATAAAAAAATTAGCACAGACATTGATCGCACTGCCATCTGTGTTTCTCATCCGTCTGGGGAACCAGTTTCTTGGGTCGTTTTCCACACTACGTTATTCAAGGCGCTGTAACGGAAGTCATGGCCAAGAGGAAGCAGACAGGTATAGATCTGCAAACAAAACTGATAATCCTAGAGGAAATAGACCATGGTGCATTGAACAAAACGACAATTGCTGGACAGTATGGAATTGCCAAATCTACATTATCTACAATACTTAAAGATCGTGAAAAAATTCTTAATCCTGCTGCATCAGGTTCCGCGAACAAATCTAAGCGACTTCGCAGTGCTAAGTACGAAGATGTCGAAACGTTACTTCTAGAATGGTTCAACCATACGCGCGCTTCAAATGTACCTTTAAGTAGACCTATAATTCAGTCAAAAGCAAGTGAGATTGCCAAAAATTTAGACATTCAAGGTTTTAGTTGTTCCGCTGGTTGGCTGTACTGGTCCCAAAAATGACACTCAATTTCATCATTAGTGATTTGTGGTGAAGCAAATAAAGTTGAAGAAGGTTAATTTGAGTCCTCGGTTAGCACGAATTTTTTTAACACGAACTCTTGATTCTTCGGTCCCTTGGGATTCGTGTTAACCGAGGGTTTACTGTATTACCCTGGTCCCCGGGTTCGAGTCTTCAATTATTAGATATTACCTATGTGTGACAAATAATGACTATTAATTAATTCTACCAATCGTGTATTTCCGGACCTTGGTGATTTACTGAACTAGTTGAACTAGGTCATAACGCTGTGAATAAAGTCTCTATTAGTTACTAGAAGAAACACGCAACACGCGACATGCAACATGCGACATGCAACACACGACACGAGTGTTTCACACCGAAGAAACAAGATGCACGCGGCAAGCGACACTTGGTTTCTTTGCTCAGTTTGCATGATGGTACTGATATAATTGCATTAATCAGTTTATTAGTCACCCGAAAATAACGTAACAAGAGACATTGTTACATGTAAACTTCGTTGTAAAATTTGTGCAAGTTATTGAAACTTGGGAGAGGCATGTTGTGCATGAGAAACTGAGAAATAATATGCACTGACCTCAAACTGTATACGCTAGACTCTTCAGCCTGAATAAAGCAAATACCTAAACACTAGAGAAATGGCTCTCAACCTTCGTGAAACCATGTCACGGTATTTTTGTTTAAGTCAATGACCTTAGCCGAAGAATTTTCCTCGTAAATCTTTACAATATTTAAGATTTTATGCATGAATTAACATGTACCTATGAAATTAAATATTGATAAATAAATTCTAGCATAATCATAAGAGTAATAATAGTTTGATTACGTGTGTAGGATTGTTGACAAATATAAACATATGGATGACAGAATGGTAACGTCGTCTTTTTGTAATTAAGTGATCCCGGGTTCGATAACAGGGGAGGCACCGGGCAGATCCAGTTCTGATTAGTCTATTTGTGCATAAAATGGACTTAAAAACGAAAACTCACAACTCAAATATGATATTGGGATTATGATAGTTGTCAACCAGTTTTAGCAGATCATTTCGGTGCTCAGTATAGTTGATATGAGGGCACGGTATCGGGTCGCGGCCTGGTGGTTGAGAAACAATGCACTAGAGTACTTTACCATGTTGACTAATATAGTTTGGACTAAAGTGCCTCCATAAGCTGACTTTTTCAAATAAAAGCAGTCAGGTAAATGGCCAAAACACGGCCTCTTTTCACGATGTTGAAGGCAAATTACAGCCGATAGATAACTGCATCAAAAAACTTGATAAAGTGAAATGAACGTTGTGTTTAAATCTTAAAACATTGTTAAAACATTGTACATATCGATATTTTATTATATCAACAAATTAGAGGTTCAAACATAAAGCCGGTTGGGCTCTCTTCTAGAGTCTAAATACAGCTCGTTGGAATGAAGCATTCGCTGCGCATGCGCGAACAACAAACTGAAGCAACACGATGCACGGTATTGAGAAAACGGCACAGTCCGAGAGGCAGGTAAGCGACACGCGACACGTGCATCTTGCCGTGTCTCTTCGGTTCGAAATGTTGCATTGATTACTGAGTGTTGGCTTCCAAGCGACACGTGTTGCGTGTCGCGTGTTTCTTCGGTGTGAATTCTCCCTAAGCGGAGTCGTCTGTTACAAATTGTAAGTGTTACATCTGCGTGATCTGTGGAATTTTCTAATTTATTCCACAATGTCTTTAAAAGTACAGGTTACATAGCATCAGGCTTGATAGTAAATAAATAAAAATACCTTGAATATAACCAACCAATTTCTGTCTAAGAATTCTAATTCTGCGTAGTAAAACAATATACGTATTTCCCATTATTTAGGGCTGTATGGAGTATGGTAGAACATTGAATAAAAAAACGTACTCACCATATTTTCAACGTCGAAATAATTATTTAGGAACAATGCATTTAGCCACCAATTTCTGGCACAAGTATTGGCCTTTTTTATTACTTTCTTATTCCAAAGTGGACCGTTATCAACACGAGTGAAGACAGTAGCATAAAATGCTATTGTAAATAAGTAGGTAGGCCACAATCTGGAAAATATAATATGTTATAAAATAATAAGGAAAGAAATGGAAAGGAAAATTTAAAGTAAAAACTTTGCAAATATGTGAAGGATATCAAATCTCATGATTTACATTTTAACCAAGTTTGCTTTGGAATTGCTGATAGATTTTATCACATTTTCACAAACCTTCCTCTCAAAATTCTCATCAACGCGTTCTCTAAAATTTTGTATATGTAATGTTACCACTGATATTGCGCGCTGTGTATTTCGAATGTCAAGAGTCCAGTGTATCTGAAATATTATATGTGTGTGTGTGTGTGTATGTATGTGTGTGTGACGTACAGCACACACACACAGGGTGTATCATTATTGACTAACCAACTTCTTTGGTTTTTACTTTTAAAAATCTCTGAAACACAACAATGAGGTTTGTTGCATAACAATGAGTCTTGCGCAAGACTTTCGTAAATACGGTCATTGTGGCGCTGGTGTAGTGTTACTTTCACAGGGACAGAGAAAGCAGACTGTGTCTTAAAGATCACAGACCTTACACCCCTAGACTTCTGCATTTGGGTCTTTGTGAAAGACAACGTCTATGTGCCACCTATGCCGCAGAATGTGCAACAGCTAAAGGACAGAATAAGAAACACCCTTGCTTTGTCGAACGAAGAGTTGGGAAAAGTGTGGCAAGAACTACAATTTCGATAGGATGTGTCGCATAACTGGTGGAAGCCACTTTGAACATTTATAGCCATTTGTAGACATTCGCAGAAAATTTAAGTGTTACTGATTGATACACAACAAATATCATTGTTGTATCCCATGTAGTTTAGTCGGAATAAATTCTTAAATATGTTTCCTCTATTATGATACACCCTGTACATATACAGGGTGTTTCCGGGCTGATGATACAAACTTTCAGGGATGATAGAGAAGGGCACATGTATCAATTTGAGATAAGGAACTCTTGTCCGGAAACGACTTAGTCGAAAGTTATAAGCGAAAATCTGTGTATGAAGATGTAATACTTTTATTACCTGCACAAGTTTCATAAGCTGCTACATTCACAACAGTGGTTCAAAGTGGCGTCCCCACTTGATTTCTTCTTGTGGGGTCATGTGAAAAGTCTTGTGTACGAGACACTTCTCGAGACTGAAGAGGATTTCCTGGCAAGAATTCTCGCTGCCTGTGACATTGTTCGAACGACCCCAGGGTTGTTCCAACCGGTACGCCAGAACTTTGGGCGACGATGTCGGGTCTGCAGCGAAGCTTGGGGACGCCACTTTGAACAACTGTTGTGAATGTAGAAGCTTGTGCAACTTGTGCTGGTAAAAAAGTATTTCATCTTCATACACCGATTTTCGCTTATAACTTTCGACTAAGTCGTTTCCGGAGCAGGGTTCCTTATCTGAAATTGATACATGAGCCCTTCTCCATCATCCCTGAAAGTTTGTATCATCAGCCTGGAAACACCCTGTATATCTTCGATTTACCCTTAAGAGAGACACCTAGAATGTTTAGGCAAATAATATTTTTCTGTATTTGGATATGAACTCACATTTATGGTATGATGTTATGATTATATATGATCTACAATACATAGGGTTTTAAATATTTTTAGATAAATATATATTTCTATATATTTTCTTGCAAATGCATAAACCTCCGACACGATGGTCGAGAGCGTTAAATTGTCGACTTCCGATCTCGCCAACGAAGTTCACGGGTTCAAATCCCAGCGTGGGAATTGAGTGTCGCTTCATCCTCATCGTCGCAAATAGCCAAAAGTGGAAGAAAAGCGACGGTAAATTTAGTAAATGGATAAAGCGTACTCCGGCAGTTTATTTCTTTATACAGCATATTTGCAGAAGATACAATTCAAAATTCAAGTGTGTCAATATACGCTGTATAAAACACAACTTATTACTAACTTCGTTGACCCTGTACAATCACAAACACACAGGTGCAGCACGCAACACAAGTCTCCCCTGGGGCTCTGGTTCGAATCTTGGCGAAGGCACATGGTGGTTCGGATCAAGGGTGCCCGCGGGGGGGTTTCATGACGCGCCTGCGTCATGAGAATTTTTGGAGGGGACAAAATTTTATACCAATTCCATATATCTTCACACAAAAATGGGGGGATCGTTTCTTTGACTGACTTGTTATTGTTATTTCGCTCACAGAATTTTCCTTTTGTTGCTAAAAAAAAATTTCTGTATTTTTCGTAAGTAAATTGGTCTCCTAAATGATATTATATATATTTTTTATACATTGTGTGTGTAACTATTGAAAAATCGGATGTTGGCAAATGACGTCACTGTGAGTCAAGGGAGCTCATCCTTTTGTAATCCTACTACATATGAATAACATTAATACACACTTCTGTTGCAATATTTGACACATTTATAATGTTTATTTAGTGCTTGTGGTACATTACATTATATAATAATATATAGGTAACAAATTATTAGAAATTGTATGAAGTACATTTTTTTGTAGATATTAGCAATGCATGATAAAATATATCAGCTCTACAGGAATACTGTTCTCCTGGTTTGGATGAACATAACATTCTATCTTCATTATTTCCCATGACAATCTCTAAAACAATTATTTTTCTTGTTAAAACATAGTCCATCACATTGTGAACATTGAATCCCGCATTACCATGAACAATCCCCCATTTTACAGTGTGCCTTTCAACCATGTGAATGTTTTGGCATATGTTGGAACTTATCGTAACGCACATATTTATTTTGCGTCACTTCAAATATATTATTCTTGGGAACTGTATTGTATGTATCTTTTATGTTGTTGCCCTCTTGAACTAAATCCTCATTTTCTGTATTTGATGACCTGGGCGTCCCATTCTCACAAGGGTACCCTGTTTTCTATTATCATTCCACATAATTAAAGCTTCTGAAATGCCTCGTCTGAAGTTCAACAGATCATTTATTTCTCTTGAAGATTATCTCCCACGTAGAATATCTCTCTCTCATATTCCAGCTAGGTTTTTTTATTATTTAGGTTCTTTTTTCCAACTGCAAATCACTAAGTCAACGAAATGAAATATTACTTCCAATGTTCACTTTCATGACTTGAAAAATATTCATTACAAAGAAAAAACGGAAGCCCATTATGTCAACACCTCCCGTTAAGGCGCTGTACTCCATTGTCATCCATGTTGTGTGGATAAATCACTGACTGTCATTCAGTTCTCGTGGCAATTTCATCACGTCAAAATTTAAAATCTTTAGAAGCTGAAATACAGGAGAAAATATATGTAATTCCTTACGTTCATAAATGATAAAAAAATAACATCTAATGAAAATTAGAAACAGATATGAATAGCACACACAAACGCCATGTTGTTCCCACTCGCACACATGCCATCCCCCCACACACCATGCCCCCCACACACGCCACGCCCCCTAACACACACGCCACGCCCCCTGATACACACGCCACGCTCCCTGATACACACCCCACGCTCCCTGACACACACGCCACGCTCCCTGACATACGCAATGGCCCCTGACACACACGCTATGCCCCCTGACACACACGCTATGTCCCCTGACACACACGCCAAGCCCCCTGACACACGCCACGCCCCCTGACACACACCATGCCCTCCTCACACACACCACGCCCTTACACACACACGCCTGTGTGGGCGCGCATGCACACAAACACATGCATAGAGCGACTTGCCAAAGAGTTCCATAGTTCGTCTTACGTTTTAGTTCCTATTAATATTGTTTTAAAGAAAATTTTGATTCAAAAGGGGAAGGGGGTATAAACCCTAGCACTAGTCCCTGTGAACGCCACTACATACATTTGGATAAAAAATAACTTAAAATACAGAAAAAATCCACTGAAAACCTTAGGTTGTGTACATTTACGTGTACCAAATAGCATCTTGTAACAACAATGGCTTACGAACACAATGGCTTATTTTAACACATAACTCAGGATGTTGGCAAGTTACGACAACAGATTTTTTAAAAATCTAGCTGCCCCAAAATACATGAATTTCACAAAATCATGCGTGGACACATTAAATTGAACATTAACAAGTATTAGTCACATCATCTATCTGAAAAAAAAAATCCTACTCCTAATAACAAATAAAAGCTTACTCACGTGAGTGGAGCAATGATCTGATCGTTCCACACACCTCATGAATGACGTCATCAAGCCTCCAATTCTGTTAGTTTTACAACGCCACCAGCGGCAATATCGAGAAACAACATGTCAACTGCCCGATTCGTGATTGAAAGGAGTCGACTCAACGGAAGACTTCTGAGCACATTCTAACATTGCCTTTGCAAATGACAACGTGGTGTGCGAAAGGGTTAAGTATAGTTTTTCTACCTCCCTGTGGGTGATCGCAGCGATGGGGTTGAAATGAAACACCACCTCTTATACCTTTAAAATCGGTTTGGAAGGAATGGGGGTGTTCTGTTCGCATTAATACAAGGTTACTCAAGCAGACGAACTGTTAAGAATAAGCAGAGATAAAATTGCAGTGAGCCGGAGCAGTTTTGTACGTTTTTATATTGCTTAAATATGTCTGTATTATATTGTTCCGCAAATTTTGTCTGGCCAAAATAATTTGAGTAAATAATTCAGCATAAGGGGGGGAGGAGCGAGGAAAATAATCTACCATTTTGGGTGGAGTGCGTCATAGGCCTTGGGGGGGGATGAGCACCTCTGGTTCGGATGCCACCTTAAACTGTAGGCCCAGTCTCGATTAGCCTATCTGTGCATAAAGTGGACTTTACACAAAAACTAAAAAACACCAACACGAGTCCCATGGAGGATTATACTGGTTGTGATTCCAGACGCCAGAGCCTCGCTAGTCTTCAAAATGCTGTCCACGGTGTACTACAGATCGTTCGAAAAGTTCCCGTACTCAAAGTTTGATAATCTTATGCTTGTAAAGTATTGAACTTGTCAACGTAATGCATACATACATTTGTTAATTATATCTTGAAATACACACACAAAGAAAAGATTTGTAAACTACAGTCCAGCAGAATTAACTTGAGAGAAATGGCCGCTCTGTGCGTGATGCAACTGCGCTCGAATTGGCTAGAGCGGGGGACTTCCCGGTGTAACGGGCCAATGGAAACTCTACTCTAGAGTTTCCATTGGCCCGTTACAGCGGGAAGTCCCCCGCTCTAGCCAATTCGAGCGCAGTTGCATCACTCACAGAGCGGCCGTTTCTCTCAAGTTAATTCTGCTGGACTGTAAATGTGAGTAACGCTGCAATCTCTGAGGTCAGTAACACACTGACAAGACGGCAAAGCACTTCATCGCGTTGAAATACACAGAAAGACTACTGAAACAAAATTTGAAAAAAATCATACACTGAGCTTTTACCTGGTGCCGGATCATCAGACTTCTCCATTTCTCCACACATGTTTCACATGACAAACTCAAAATATGCTTCCAACAAAGCGATTCGCTGTTCGCGCGTGTAACGCATTGTTGAAAAACTGTTATTGTACATCTCGCACCGAGGACTGTAAAACGGCACTGCTCTAAACATATAAACTCGTTCTTCAAGGTCATACCAATCCCTACTGACAGGGTTGTCAACTCATCCACATGAATGTCTTAGTAGCTCTTTTTAAAAGTATGAATGCGAAGACTTTTCGAACGCTCTGTACGTGGGAAGATCTAAAAAAACAAACATATGCGTTAAGTTCTTTATTGGCAGTTGACACATGTAGCAAACAACATTCCCTTTTCCTTTCTAGATCGCTTGAAAACTTTCTGCTCATTGTGATGATTTGTGCAAAGCGTTTGTTAAATAATTTTACATTTTTTAATGCCTAAATTCATTCCTAATGTTATTATATGAACGACAGACTTACCTAACGAGTCGATGTACCACGTACCGAAAGAAGTTGAAATTTTTCCCTTCCTTCAGCGACGACAAGATAAGGTACCCTGTTAGAAATCCACTCATGACAAAGAAAATTTCCACAACAGTTGATCCATTGAGAAGAATTTGAGTAGCGACCTTTTTGTATAACTGAAAAACATCAGTAACTCGTGAGAAGGTTCATATTAAAGATCAGGTTTTTTTTAGGCAATTCGTACCATGTGTTTTGAGAGAGAGATTAGTATAGTGGGATGCATAAGTATTACCAAGCAAATTCCTCATGGCCGTGCTTATTATCTTTGTTTTAGGCTTCAAGAATCTTTGTGTAAAGAAGACCCTGTTAGGTGATGACAACGTTACGTATAGAGTCTTATTTTACAATAAATTTGCCTTGGTCTTATGAAACATGTAAACATGGCTTAATAGCGTTGCCATCAAGGGCGCCGCAGGATTTTCTGAGGGGGGCAGAGCCATAGAAACTTTTCTTATTATTATTGCTATTATTACTATTATTGTTATTTTTATTATTATTTACTATTACTACTACTACTTGTTTCTTTAATTACATGCGTTTGCAATATCTATATTCTGTATATCTATATACAATTTGCATAACTGTATACTTAACATATTAATTCATGTATGACAAAAGCTGTTTTTTATGTTAGTAATCGGCGTAAGATAGACTATAACCCTACTTATTATTATAATAATGATAGTGTAACCGATCTTGACGCACCCCTTATAAAAGTTGACCCGTCCTCGCTGGGGAAAAAAGGGCGGCAAGAGACGTTAACGTCTTTTCTGGGGAACGGTTGATGTGCGTTGCAGAGAAGACAGTCCGAGTCAAGCATTGATACGGTTAGGATCCGTGTTACGTTGGTTATTGGTTTCGCGGGCTGTGAAAAACTGTAATTGAACTAACGGCCATGATCTCTGCCTGTAAGAGAGATAGTGTTTAAAGAATAAACTGTGAGTGAACTATCGGCCTGTGCAGTATCTCTACCAGAACCTGAGAAAAGGTAACTAAAGAAGAGAGGCTACATGTTTATTATGAACCAACGACAGGAGGATTAGAAGATTGAAGACGTCGAACTCGGTATCAGCAAGATTTGTGCTCTCCCCTAAACTCCCCCTTAGTGTTCAACGTTAGTGTTTTTCAGCATGTTTATCGCCAAGTGAAGTAAATACCTAAGAAGTTACATCGAAGACGTAAGTACTCTGTGAAATAACCTCTAAGAACTAAGTTTGGTCTATCTCAACAAATTCACACCGGAAGCTGACTAATCTGTGTATTCCGGAATCGTTTGTAAACCACAGACGCCAGGTGCCTGGGCCTGTAATAAATATTAATACTGTATTTTGTGGTGTATGAATACTCAGATACTTAAATGTAAAAATTCACTGCTAGTCTCCTTTTGTGTTATTGACGTTCTTCGACGGCAGAATAAAAAAATTGCACTAGCAAAACCAGAGAAAAAACGATATAATAGTAAGTGTAACTTACGGCCTGTAAGTGACAGAAACAATACATTTTGTTATAAAATATCACTATAATTTCACCATTCGAATTACATTAACTCTTTCCAGAAATCTCAGGGGGGCAAGTGCTCCCACTGGCCCCCTCCTGCGGGCGCCCTTGTTTACCATGAAACAAAAAGTAAAAGAAGCTGCTTGAAACCTCTACACCAGCATGCGACAATATTTTTACACAGATTAGCCCACAAGTGGAACATTGTACATTTAAATTAGTAATGGATAGCCAATAGAATAAGGAAGCTCAACATATCAGATACTTAAAAATTGATGGTAACACTGTTAAGCCTTGTTTCCATGTTAATAAAATATTTTAATGTTTTATTAAAAATTGAGCTTATGTTTGAGACAAAATAGCGCAAAAACTGATTGGGGTTGCATATTGCCTCCCTGTCCTCTTTTTTTTAACGCGGATATTATTCATTATTTTAATAACAGTTTCTACATTTTTTAAATTTTGAGGACACATTACGAGGTGCCCAGGCGCACAGCCTCCGTGCGCACGCCTATCCGTATAACCAGGGTTAGCAAAATTTGTGTTTTTTTTAAAGAAACAAAACAAACAGTTTTTTAAAACATGTTTTAAGTGTTTTAAACAGTGTTTAAACAGTGTTTTAAACAAGAACAAAAAACATGTTTTAAACAAATAAAACGTTTAAAACAAAATGATAAGAATTATTTTCTAAGAATAATTATTAATAAAAAATCTGTTAATCATCCAAGGATGTACTGTGTTCCTATTATAAAGTAAATACTTGACAAACTTCTTAAAATACACATTTGTGTTAGTCTTAAATCTCGCATGTAGGCTGTTCGAGACGCTTCAACTAGTCCTCAGTTGCCAGACCCCATTGAGTCCAAGTGGTAGCCACTCTGTTTTGTTTTTGTAATACATTTTATCATGAATGCAACTAAATATTGACATTAACAACTATGTGCACATTTTGCAGAGTGTTAAGTGAGGAACAAGACTGTTTCATTCATAGTATTAAATTTTTAAAATATTTTAAACACCTGTAAAAATAACAGCCAGGTGTTTTAAACGTGACCCACGGGTATTCATCACGATATGTTTCTTTGTTAAGTCAATATAACACAATTAAGCATTGTTTCCATGATATGAAAAACTCAATATGCTGACCAAGGCAGAAATTTATTTTATTATAAAACATAAACTAAACGTAACGTTTCAACCTTCTAGCAAGGTCTTCTTCAGACTGCACCAAGTACAAATGTAACAAGGTACAAAACAGGAGGTTTTAAGTGAGGGAGAAGCATCTTAAGAATAGCGAAGAATGCAAACAAGAAAAAGGAAAACAGAGAAGAGGAAGAGGAAGGGATTATCTACAAAGTGAAATGTAAAGAATGTCAGAGTGTGTACATAGGAGAAACGAAAAAGAGGCTGAAAGACAGGTTGAAACAACATAGGGATGATGTACGATTTAAGAGAGAGAAAAATGCGATATTTAAACACACGAGAGAGACAGGACATGACATAGAGTGGGATGAGGCTAAGCAGATAGGAAGGGAGAAGAGAATACTAGGGAGAAAATGGAAGGAGGCCAAGTAAATAGAGAAGAAAGGTGAAGAAGACACAATGAACTGCAATGGGGGACTGAAGATAAACAAAGAATGGAAGAAGGTGTTAAAAAGAGTGGAAAGAACAAATGAGAAAAAGGAGAGAAGAAGGAAGAAGAAGGAATGAAAAAGAGCGTGAGATAAAGAGTTCAACCACATTCCAGATGGAAGAAAATGTTTAGCCTTTCAGGTGAAAGTACAGTTGACAAGGGAAAGTCACCTGCTAGAATGTTCCAGAACAACTTTCTAATAGTCTGGTGTGGAGTAATTTTTGTGTATATATATATCGTCCTGTCTTGTACCTTGTTACAGTTGTACTTGGTGCAGAGTGAAGACCTTGCTAGAAGGTTGAAACGTTACGTTTAGTTTATGTTTTATAATAAAATAAATTTCTGCCTTGGTCAGCATATTGAGTTTTTAATTCAATATATACAGTTAGGTTATTTCAGTCGTTTACCGCCAGAGCGTCGGCCGCTCAGCGGCCCCTTCATGCAACAGGTCCCAGAAATTGCGTTGCAAGAAGTCCGTAACAGAAACAGCCTGTTTTGTAGTGTTTCCACTTTTTACAATTACAGTTACAATTACAATTGAAATAAGCACGTATCTTGTGGCAAGGATGCTAGAAAAGGTGTCCTCCCAAATACAAATATTTTTTGGCACCTTATTTCTGACATCTAATCTTAGATTAGACATCGCTACTTTATCCTCAGTCGTCGCGAGAGCGCCGGCAGCTTATCGGGGGAGTTGTCAGCCGCGAGAGGGCGCTTCATACTGCACGAATGCGACACCGTACGCGTAGGGACTTTTCACGCCCGCGTAGGGACGTAGGGACAGATTTTGCCAAATGAGGGAAAACGTAGGGACTTTTTCAATCTTGGAAAATAACATTTTATTGTGCAAAGGTGCAAAGCTTACTCGCCAGTCAGTTGCACTTTCTTCGTGCTCGGTTTGGAATGAATGGATTAGTTTATCTGGATACCTTTAGCGAGGAGGAGAAAAAAGAACTAACTAACAAATCTCCATCAGAATTTTGGAACATTTTATCTGTTACCAAAAACTTTCAAGGCAAGTTCTTTTTTAAAAACATTTCCACTCTCGCGAAAATAGTGCTAACATTCCCAGATTCTAACGTGGAAACGGATAGAATATTTTCAATGTTAAGTGATACAAAAACAAAAAAGAGAAATAAAATGGGACCAGAATTGTTCAAGACTGCAGAAAATACAGCATATATCACCAACCAACATCTATCTCTTCACAGCAGCAGCAGCATGTATGACTTCAAATAACATAATCAACAGTAAATGACTCAACGTTATTCATTAGGGGTGTGAGGATCCAGAAAAGTCGGGACCGGGATCGGGAGAAAAATTTCCCGTCCCGATCCCGATTTCGGGAAATGACTTCCCGACTTTTCGGGATCCCGAGCAGTCGGGAAATACCGAATGTTCACTTTAAAAAGTCGTTAATTCTCGACGTTTTCGGCATTGTAAGTTTCTAGAACATATCGGAAATTGTAAGTTTTTATTCTAGAAATGCAAAAACAATCACTTAAAGTGAAAATGAAGTATAGAATTCAAGATTTCCAGATCTTCGGGAAATTTCGAACATTTCCCGTCTCGAAAATTTCCCGACTTGGTCGGGAAATTGCAAATTTTTCCCGTCCCGAATGTCGGGATTTAAAAAAATTCTCGTCCCAACCCAAAAAATTCTGTCCCGCACACCCCTATTATTCATTAAGGCAAGAACTTACAATACCGGACCCTTCTGTAATTTCTATGCTACGTCTTATACTCACGAAATAATTAGTCGTGATGATTTATCTCAAGTTAACATGTTGGGGTGAGGTGAAAAAATTGTTCATTAACGTGTAGAAGTTGTAAAATAAGCTTTTCAATTCTCGCAATGATTCTCCGTATACAAGTATGGTAGCCATATTTGTTGATATGAACAATTGACGTTCGCAATTAGTTACGCTGTCTACAGCGTTGCCACACTGTTGATTTCATACTTGGAGAGCATGGATCGTGTAAGAATGGCGGAACAGAACAGTCAAAAAGTTGTTATGTTGTACAGATTATTAGGTGGAGTGTGCAGGAGGATGGCTGTGGGTTAATTAATAAACTTATGGATTTCGGCATATTGCCCAAAGAAGGTGCTTACATGTGACAGTGACAATCACGATGTAGAAGAAGAAGAACATGTGGAATGTGGGCTGATTTGATTACAGGTAAGTTTGGCAACAGTGTATCGATCGTAAAATTGCAGGATACGAAAATGGCATCTTCGATGATGAACGTTCGCCGTTAAAGTGCTACGAAAAGAAGATTTTTTATCGGTTCGTAATCTCAATTAGCGCAAAACCATTCACGGATAGCCCCACTGACCATTCTCGGAAAGGTTAGGTTAACTTAGGTTAGGCAAGGCAAGGCAAACATAGTTAAAATTTGGGATTGAAAAACCATGCACGGGTAGCCCCACAAACCATTGACGGATAGCCCCACAAACCATTCAGGTAAGGTTAGGTTAGGTTAGGATAGGCAAACATAGTTAAAATTTGGAGTCGTAGTAATACCAGGAATGTGTATTACGTTTTAAAGTATTGGAAACACAAAATCTTCCGGTAAATAATGAGGAATCGTGCCGACCGTGGACCACTCAATTTCACTTATTTTACAATTTCTACATGTGACCCCCAAATTTTAACTTCAAATTCGTGATTAGGAGGCCTCAATTAGTGAGTATGCGAAATATTACAAAAATCGGTGAGGGGTCCTGTATTGTAAATTCGCTCCTTCATTAATTGTGGAAGCACCGAGCATAAAGATTTGGTAAGTAAATGTATATATTTTATCTTCTGTTTTGCATGCTCATGAGGTGTTGTTTTTTTTAGTCCCTTTACTTGGCGTAGAGACATTTGGTCAGTTGTTGGGACATTTTGACTACCTCTGCAAGGAGATTGCCGAAAAATGGGTAGCAACACTGTCGGCTATAATACGTAGCGAGTGTACGCTCATGTTCACTTCTGTTTGCATTTATCAGTACGCGTGTTGTTTATACTGTGTTATTGAGTTCGTGTGCTATTCAGTGCTAGTGCTTTATTGTGTTTTAATTGTTATTCATTCATTAGTTATGCCTCTAAACAAATATAGTCTTGAACAAAGAGTTTTTATGTGCGATAATTACGTGAAAACGAATTCTTGCAGAAAAGTGGTCAGGCAATTACGAGAGACAGGATCTCTTGAACCTAAGAAACGTGTTGTATTGCTGTTGAAGGAGGTCATTTTCAACATCTCTTATAACACAGGAGGTTAGTGATCATCATTATTATCATTACTTTTAAATATCATTTCACGCTTTCGGTTGCTTTATGCGCTAGGATTCTGTCTTCCCTTTCCGTCAACTAGGATAAAGTACCGATTTCTAACCTAAGATTAGATGTCAGAAATAAGGCGCCAGAAATATTTGTATTTGGGAGGATACCTTTTCCAGCATCCTTGCGACAAGGTACTTGCTTATTTCAATTGTAATTGTAACTGTAATTGTGAAAAGTGGAAACGTTACAAAACAAGCTGTTTCTGTTACGGACTTCCTGTAACGCAATTTGCCGGGACCTGTTGCATGAAGGGGCCGCTGAGCGGCCGACGCTCTGGCGGTAAATGACTGAAATAACCTCCCGTTATATTTTCAGTCACTGAACAGATTTCCATGGACAATAGACAGAATAACACGCATTGAATGAAAGGCATAGTTACGAAACATGAAATAACCACAAACTATCAAACATCAAGTATAAAAATGTGTTTTAAACAAGTCTAAGACATGTTTAAAACACTTTGTTTTAAACATTTGCGAAAAAAAAACAAAGCCATGTGTTTTACACTTTTGTTTTAAACATGCCAACCCTGCGTCATTCCACATAAAATCAACACAGCCCACAACCTGACCATCTCCGATTTTCATGAAATTTGGGGAGTTGATACTATGCATGTAACTTAGTAACTCTGAAAATTTGGAGTCTGTAACACCGCCCTTATTTTGCCTAAGAAGCTCAAATAAAGCTTGACGAGTCAAATGTCCCTTACAACCCCAGCTGAAGTGGTATGGACATGTAAATAGAATGAATGAAGATAGGAAAGCCAAGCAAGTGATGGAGATGAGGGTTGAGGGTAGAGTAGGAAGAGGCAGGCCAAGAAATACATGGGAAGATAGAATAGAAAAGATAGGATTAAAATATGGAAAAACTAAGAACGAAATGAGAAGAATGAGTCGAGACCGGACGGAGTGGATGAGATGGACAGAACGAGGTACCCGACGCTTAACGGCATAAGGGAATGGAAGAGAAGAAGAAGAGTCAAATGTCCCTTAAAACCCCCTACAAAATGTATTGGAGTTATGCTGGGTATAATTGGTCATGAAAGAAATAGGTTAGGCACAGGTAGATCCCTAGCTGTGTCTGTCAGGCACAGGTCCGGCATATTGTTGACCGCCATATTGAATTCAACGCAACATTTTCAAAGGAAAGGGGGTGTTGGGATATATCAAATCAGGTTAGAATTTCACGAGAAATGAAGCGGCGAAGGGTTTCCCAACGTATCTTTAGTCAGCAAAAAGTTATACGCATATCTTTCACTTACGATATATGCACATTATAATATTGTCAATGTTCCTGTGAGCACACTTTTTGACGTCTCTCACACTCACATAGAACATTTGGCAATGTAGCAGGTGCAATATCATCGCAAGCAGCAACTATGACTTCTCTCAGATAGTCAATATCACAGACTTTTAGTGCATGCACCATTATCTTCAAATGTTTCTGAAGGTAAAAGTCCTCCTAAGATGTTAGATCTTCGGAATGTGCAGGCCTTTTAATAGATCCCTGTCTGCCCATCAATCTACCTAGAAATTTACCATGAAGAAATTGCCACAATGTCCACATAGTGTGGTCACACTCTGTCCTGTTTCAAAACTCTTGAAAAGTTCCATATCACGTAAGCAAGGATGAAAAACCTGTTCACTTAACAAATCCAAGAAGCACTCACCAATTAAGGTTCCCTTGTTGAATATGGACCAACCATTCCCGTTCTCCATACACTATACCACATCATTAGCTTACCAGCAACAACCATTCGGTTGGGATCTGTCTACTGTAGATTATCAAATCACAGGTATTGCATATTCTTCTTATTAACTTCACCGTAAACATAAAAATTAGCCTCGTCACTGAAGATTTTTTCATTCCAAAGGAAGTGTCACGTAATTGTTTGAGATACTTTTCCCAATATTCTTCACTTTTCAACTCTTTGGTGAATGTCGCTGATTAAAATCATATGCAATGGTGCGCTTACTTCATTCTCTTCCTAGATGTCAGCGTGATCTCGATGAGTTCTTTACACGTTAGGAGCATTCTAATGCTTTGTTTTTAACTCCTCGAAAAGGAGGAAATACTTACAAGCGTGCAGTAATAACCATTTGCTAGCTAAACCTTGGAAAACCTTCACCGCTTCATTTCTCGTGAAATTCTAGCCTGATTTGATGTTGTATCACTTCACCCCCTTCCCTTTGAAATTCTTGCGTTGAATTCAATATGGCAGTCAACAATATGTCGGACCTGCGCTTGACACACACACAGCTAGGGATCTCCCTGTGCCTAACCTATTTCTTTCATGACCAATTATACTCAGCATAACCCCTTTACATTTTGTAGGGGGTTTTAAGGAACATTTGATTCGTCATAGTTCATGTAATGGGGCTTTTTATCAGTCATATAGTTACACATATTATATTGTATCTTCTGATTCCATTGTTGTCCCAGAATGAATTTTTGATATGTTTTAGGGTATGGCATGAGGGACTAAATAAATTTTTTCCACGATTTTTGGTGATGGTATGTTTTGAGATATTCAAGGTTAGAAGCTAAGGTCACGTGACAAAATTTTATTTTTATCCAAAAGTAGGATTGTTATATACGTATCACCGGAAAGCTCGTTTAATTCCCTGTACAATAAGTTTTATTTGATCTTTCTAGGTGAAATAGGGGCGGAGTTACAGCACATTTAGTACAGCTAAGCGGGCTCAAAAATGGCAATTTATGCAAACTTTGACCTTGAATAATTTAACAATTACAAGACAAATGAAACTAAAAATTTTCATAGTTACTAAGTTCCATGCATAGTTTCAACTCCCCAAATTTCATGAAAATCGGAGATGGTCAGGTTGGAAATTGCACATATCTGTGTTGATTTGGCATGGAATGAGTCATCGTATAACAGAACCAAGAACAGTATTGAGGCAGTGGTCTTTGTCGGAACAGGATGGGACAGGGTTGTTTAAAAATAAAAATAAAACACTTACTTCTTCTGTGTGTTGGACGTCATACTTCGGTGCATTAAACCCAAACACAAGCCTGTGCCCTAAAACGACGCAGACTATGGTGATAAATCGCAGTCCGTGCATTACATCCAACGGACCTTCTTCGGAATTCTTTGAAGTCAACTTTGAAATGTTTCTACTTGCCGAAAAGGATATCAAAATTTTGTGGGCCACACCTGAAACGATTGGAAAAATAATAATATCTGAAAATTTGACCCGGTTTATCGCAACAATCCTTATTTATTGTATATTATAATACACCTCATCGTAGGTGGAAATAGAATGTGTGTTTTTTTTCTGGGAGGGGCACAAATATATTACGTATAAGCATATATAAGATGTAACACTGGAAAATAAATTCAGATTTTACGACAGGTTGCGATATACGGTATATATACAGGGTGGCTCAATGAGTCACTTAACACCCTCGGTACAAGGCCACTGCGGCATGAAATGTGAAAATGGCGATGACCAATCATTGCCTGGCCAAGGGGGAACCACATTGACGCCACCCGCACGGTCGGCGGCCATCTTGAATTCAACTTCAGAATTTTAAATGGGAAGGGGGTCGTGCGACATATCAAAATGGGCTAGAATTTCACGAGAAATGCAATGGTGAAGGTTTTTTCGACGTGTCTTTAACCAGTAAAAAGTTATGACTGAATTCTTGTACCAATTTGCTCCTTTTCGAGGTGTTAGAAAAATGCCTTAAAATTTGTTTAGCGCATCGGTAATGCATCGAGATCAAAGTGACGTCTAGGGAGATAAGTTCGCATGCCATTGCACACGATTTTAATCGGATACATCCATGAAGAGCTGCGCATTATAAATGGTTGTCCCGAACAATTCAGTGTGACGCTTCCATTGAATTAAAAGTCCTTCACAGTGACAAGGCTAATGTTTATGTTCATAAGGAAGTTCATAAACAGAATATTCGATGCTTTTTATCTGATAACCCATTTTCGACAGATCAAAGCTGAATGGTTAGTGTTGGTAAGTTAATGGTGTGGCGTGCTGTGTGGAACACGATTGGTTAGTCAATTTTCCATCAACGGAACCTTAAATGCTTAGGGATACTTGGATTTGTTAAATAAACAGTTTTTTTCATCCTTGCTTATGGAAGAAGGTACTTTTTACAGAGTTTTTTCAATAGGGAAGAACACCAGAACACTTATGGGAACGTTATGAACGTGTTTTTGTCCAAAGTTAGTTATCAGATGACAAGGGACGCATATTCTGTTTATGAACTTCCTTCTGAACATAAACATTAGCCTTGTCACTGTGAAGGACTTTTAATTCAATGGAAGCATCACACTGTAAATTTTTCGCGACAACCATTCATAATGCACAGCTCTTCATGGATGTATCCGATTAAAATCGTGTGCAATGGCATGCGAACTTCTCTCCCTACACGTCACTTTGATCTCGATGCATTACCGATACGCTAAACAAATTTTAAGTCATTTTTCTAATACCTCGAAAAGGAGCTAATTGGTACAAGAATTCAGTCATAACTTTTTACTGGTTAAAGATACGTCGAAAAAACCTTCACCATTGCATTTCTCGTGAAATTCTAGCCCATTTTGATATGTCGCACGACCCCGTTCCCATTTAAAATTCTGAAGTTGAATTCAAGATGGGCGCCGACCGTGCGGGTGGCGTCAATGTGGTTCCCCCTTGGCCAGGCAATGATTGGTCATCGCCATTTTCACATTCCATGCCACAGTGGCCTTGTACTGAGGGTGTTAAGTGACTTATTGAGCCACCCTGTGTGTATATATATATATATCAAGTCGTATAAAGTGGGTACCTGGAGGAAACTCTGGGGGGTAAAGGCGACCAGGGGCGTGGTGCTGATCACATCACCCCCACCTTCGGCCGTGATCAAGAAAGTGTGGGGCCCTAACTCCACACCTCGTATACGCCTTCATGGCGTGGTGCAAAGCACAGGGGAGCACTTTACCTTTTTTAACCTTTACGATATATATATATATATATATATATATATATATATATATATATATATATCGTAAAGGTTAAAAAAGGTAAAGTGTTACAGTCGCGACATGTAACTGTTAATCGGAGCCGGGATACTTTTCACGGGGACACCCTGTGTATATATATATATATATATATATATATATATATATATACACAGGGTGTCCCCGTGAAAAGTATCCCGGCTCCGATTAACAGTTACATGTCGCGACTGTGCGACGCCAGTGTCTGATTGTGTACCGATGATCTTGAGTAACTACCACGGTTCACGTTACAATAAACTATTTCGTTTTATTGGTGTACATGAAATTTGAGTTTGGCTGAGTGATAACAAATTGTCATGAATTTGACAACGGTACAGCAATGTGGCTAGACGAGGAGCGTATGTGAAGAAGCTATGGATCTATAAAGTTAAGTCAAAGAACAAGAAAAATAGAAGAATAAAAAATTCAGCTTTGGTTTGAAACGCCATATGAGCAGTAAAACTAGCATTCCTCGAAACTAGAAAATATTTGTTTTTCGAGACTTTCTTTTTTTAAATTTCAAATTTAACATATTTCACAAGTCTAAATTACACATTTGTTTTGATGTAGATGTAGTTTCATACACATAAGCGTTTTGTAGAGTTTTAGATATTTATATTGCGTTAAAATCATAACCAGTTAATCCCAAATACTCACACACACACTCTCATGGGCGTATATCTAGTTCACGTAAGGAAGGGGTTCAACTTTTGGTACTATTAAGTTTCCTATATTTCATAAGTGAAAATCCAGGACACTGCTGACCGGAAGCTTGTTGGGGAGCGGGCGGTGGGGGGGGGGGGATGCTGGACGTGATAAAGTTGTATGTATGAACAAAATAATTATTATTTCCATTTGTACAGTCACATTAACATACTATTTACACTTCTTAATGAAAAGAACAGAAATTCACTTCGAAGTCAGTAACCTTGCATTCCTTTTCGGTGCCTTGATGAACTAAGCTGCTTTCTCACAATGTGGGAATTTTATTTGAAAACTTTTTACAGTAAGCAGGATACAATACAATGGAAAAGAATCGTAACTGAAATTCAGCCCTGCTAGCAGGAGTCAAATATATTTGCAGCATCTTCTTGTAACTCGATAACTCTTGTATATATTATTTAGAGGAAGCGGTTTAATGTACAATTAGATTGTTTTCTAAAATGAGCATTTTAAAATTACGTCCACGCATTTAAATATAAATGCAGTTCAGGAAAGTATAGTCTTAATAATTTCTTCTTTCCCACCCGATTGCAGGACATTTGTGCATCCCGAAGAAACTATTCGGGACACGTGATACCATTCTGGGATTGTTCCGGAAAATCCGGGACATATAGCACCCCTAAGTATGATCTGGCTATCAAAATCCAATCTGACACCATTTACGAACTTCTAACTTCTCTACATAAAATGATCAGAAAATGCTTTTAAAAAAGCTATTCCCACCCTCGCTTTCGAAGTGAATTACAATATTAGAATTAGTGTTTTCCTCCTTGCTACAAAATTGAAAATAACATCATCGGTGATATTTTATTATTCCTACGTACACTTAACAGTGCATGGTCCATAAGTCGAGAATCACACGTTGAATTGCGCAGACATTATTTCGACCTCTTTAATGTTGAAAACACCCTCTCGGGTGTTGCAGTTGAGACTGGCAGTGTAGTCAAGGTCACCAACAATTTGTGCATATTTGGGTAAAAGAGATTGTCACTGAAAATCATAATTTTGGAACAGGCTTTTTCATAAATAATAGAATTATCTCGGCTCTTAAAACAATAGAATTTATTAATGATAGGATATCATATGCAGTTTTACAGGGTAGGTGGTGTAAAATTATTTTAATAAACATACATGCACCAACGGAAGATAAAGATGATAATACTAAAGATGATTTTTATACAGAGTTAGAACAGGTCTTTGATAAATTTTCTCAGTATGATATGAAAATTCTGTTAGGTGACTGTAATGCACAGATTGGGAAAGAAGAGACATTTAAACCCACGATTGGTAAAGAAAGTCTTCATGAATTAAGTAATGATAATGGTATAAGATTGATTACTTTTGCAACCTCAAAGAATTTAATTGTGAAAAGTACCACTTTTAAACATAAAGATATCCATAAATATACCTGGTCTTCTCCAGATGGTAAAACTCATAATCAGATAGATCATATTCTCATTGATAAGAGAAGGCATACTAGTATAATTGACGTTCGTACACATAGAGGTGCTGACTGTGCCAGTGACCATTATTTAGTAATTGCTAAATTAAGAGAAAGACTCTCAGTGATAAATCATAAGCAACAAAATCTAAAAGTTCTAAAATTTGATACAGGAAAGTTTACTGATGAAAGAATTAAGAAAGATTACCAAATTAAACTGTCAAATAGATTTGATGTTTTGCAGGATTTAAATGATGATGAAAATATAAATGAAACAGACGTAAATAAGAATTGGGAGCACATACGTAATGCAATAGAATCAGCAGCTAAAGAAAGTATAGGATACCATAAACCGAGAAAAAGTAAGCCATGGTTTGATAATGAATGTCATAATCTAATAGAAATAAGAAATCAGGCTAGACTTAGGTGGTTAAATAACTCTGATGATACAAATCTAAACAATTATAATAGAATAAAGCGAGAAGTTAACCGCACGTTTAGAAGTAAAAAAAGAGATTACTTGAAAAGCAAAATTAACGAAATTGAAACAAACAGCAAAAATAAAAATATCAGAGATTTATATAAAGGTGTAAATGAGTTTAGAAAGGGGTGGCAACCTAAAGTAAACTTGATAAAAGATAAAGACGGTGATTTTCTAGCTGACCCAAGCGATATTCTAAATAGATGGAAGAACTACTTTAATGACCTTTTAAATGTCCATGTAGGAGATAAATCAGAAGTGAATGAAGTGCACACAGCAGAACCTTTAGTTCCAGAACCTAACTTGACTGAAGTTAAAGATGCTATTAAAAGGCTAAAGAATAACAAAGCACCTGGCATTGATTTAATACCAGCTGAGTTAATTAAATATGGTGGAAATTCATTAATTTGTCAAATTCATAAATTAATTTGTTTAATATGGAATAAAGAAGAAATCCCTCAACAGTGGAAAGAATCCATAATTGTTCCTGTGTTTAAAAAAGGTGATAAAATGAACTGCAATAATTACCGTGGAATTTCTCTACTCTCAACAACATATAAAATATTATCTAACATTCTTTTAACAAGACTAACCCCATATGCTAATGAAATTATAGGTGATTATCAATGTGGATTTAAACGCAACAGATCAACTACAGATCAAATTTTTCACATCAGACAGACACTTGAAAAAAAGTGGGAATATAATCAAAATGTCCATCAGCTATTCATTGATTTCAAAAAAGCATATGATTCGGTCAAAAGAGATAAATTATATAATATATTAGTAGAGTTTGGAATACCTAAGAAGCTTGTTAGTATGATAAAAATATGCACCAGTGAAACAGAAAGTAAAATTCGTGTGGGTATTAATATGTCTGACAAATTTACAATTCATGATGGGTTAAAACAAGGAGATGCATTATCTCCATTGCTCTTTAATTTTGCCTTAGAATATGCTGTTAGGAAGGTAAACGAAACTAAAGAAGGACTAAAATTAAATGGTGTGACTCAGTTGTTAGCATATGCAGATGATGTAGACTTACTCGGGGATGATGTGAATACAATTAAGAATAATGCTAAAATATTTTTGAAAACTGCTAAAGAGATAGGTTTGGAAGTTAACAAAGAGAAAACTAAATATATGCTTACAGGCCGAAACCAAGTGTTAGGTAATAATCAAAATCTAATTATTGATAACAACTCGTTTGAAACAGTTTCCAAATTCAAATACTTAGGAGTAATATTAACAAATGAAAATTATATTAAAGAGGAAATAAAAAGTAGGCTTAATTCAGGAAATGCATGTTACTTCTCTCTTCATAAACTTTTGTCTTCTCGTTTAATATCTAAGAATCTAAAAGTTAAAATATACAAAACCGTAATTTTGCCTGTAGTATTATATGGGTGCGAAACTTGGTCCCTTACATTGAAAGAGGAACATAAATTGAGAGTATTTGAAAATAGGATCCTTAGGAAAATATTTGGACCTAAAAGGGATGAGGAGACAGGTGAGTGGAGAAGGTTACATAATTTAGAACTACATAATTTGTATTCATGTCCAGACATTATTAGAATAATTAAATCAAGAAGACTTAGGTGGGCAGGCCATGTGGCACGAATGGGAGAGGAAAGAGGAGTTTTCAGGATTCTTGTTGGGAAACCTGATGGTAAGAGACCAGTAGGAAGGCCAAGACGAAGATGGAGGGACAACGTCGAGATGGACCTAAGGGAAATCGGTAGGGATGGAAAAGAGTATATAGATCTTGCTCAAGATAGGGACAGATGGAAGGCCTGTGTTGCTGCAGCCATGAACCTTCGGGTTTAAGAAGGCTAGAGAGTTAGTTAGTTAGTTAGTTAGTTAGAGATTGTCACAATTTTCTACTGCCTACAGTGCAGACCCTGGACGTGTCTTTCCAATTACTGTTTGCCACTTTTTTTTCCCACACTTGTCATTGAGATTTGAAAATATAAAAAATATCAACTAGGCCATCCAACATTTTAACCCACTGTTCCAATGAATGTGGAATAGTTATTTCACATGTTGGAATTTTGCAATGCGTTTACTGTGTTGTTCAGAAAAAAATGTGAGTTCGTTTCTACTACAAAAGGATCTAAAAATGGACGACAAAGCAGAGGGTTACCCTGCAATATTCTTTTGTTCTCTCAGCTGGTGCATTGTTCCCTCCGATTTGACGGCTGGGTGTTCTAGGTCTCTTAATTTCTTCATCATGCATTTGGTTAAAAATTTCACTAAGGTTCTCAGAACTTTATCATAGTTTTTTTTAATTGCAACGTCCACCCCGGTTGTGCAGAAGTCGTCACAAAGTTATTCCGCTACTCCTTTAGTCGGGAACATGAGAATCTTTGCAAATCATCAGGGCTTGCTGGGTAGAAAAGAAACACAACACTGTTTTCAAAGTTAAAACGCAGTTTTATAATCGCGTATATTTCATAATCACTTACCAATAAAACACTAGAACATTCAGTACTAACGTTGGGCAATTCCCTCACATATAGCGAAAGTCAAAGTACATAATTAATTGCTTACTTTCAACTTATCGGCAAGAAGAAAACTCGAAAACCCAAAATCTGTACTTCAATTCTCTCAGTTTCCAAGTTCTTATTATTCTTCACCTTCACCTGTTTTCCAACTCAGTCTGTCGTCGGGTGAGAAACATTCAGGTGGGTTCACTTCCTCTGCTGAGATGAGAAAGTGACGTCAACACGAACAGATTTTGACGTATTTATAAACATATAGCTATACAAGTTCCAACCACAACTGTATCAATCTAACTATAATTGTCTGTGACACTTGCACATTATTTGAAGCAACAAACATTTTAAAAATCTTAACTTCTTACAAATATAAAACATTAAACTCTCAGGTTCGTTACATAATATATCTAGAATACTGACATGTTCACAATACTGAACAGTCCATCTTTTGAGGTGCCCAAAATAATGTTGTACTGCACGTAAACAATTTGGTTAGAACAAGTGGAGATATTTCAAACTCCACACAGGTTACACAGTGAAGAAACTGAAGAGCTTGCTGAAATGTTTCTCTTAGAACTGGTAACCTGTAAAATCTGTAAAGTTTCTACAATTAGTGAATACAATTCCACAAGTCACGCTACTTAGTATTGATACTTTTCTGTCCATGTTGTGTCAAAACAACTTGAGAATGTTACCGTGTTTCCCTGGTTTTCTTGCACTGTGTTTTTAAAACCAAATTCCTTTGAGAAGACTCGAGGGGGAAAAAACAACTTCTAACTGATTTGACAGTCTAAATACAGTTTCTTATCGCAGGAATTTCACATGAATGGGCAACAGCTGGAGTTCAAATATGTGCTGAACAATGTACAAAAATTGCTTTTGGACACTTCTCTGAAATTATCGATCTCACCCCTTAATTCTCCCACCAATAACATCAGCACCATCATATCCTTCACCAACCATTTTCTGTCTAAATCCACACCCACCCCGGAGAGAGTAGATGTATTGGCTGTAGCTAACTCATAGGGACAAATTGGAAAGAAAATTTCCCATTCCGATCTAGACTTTGGGAAATGATTTATCGACTTTCGGGATTATCAAACATTTGGGACATTTCAAATTGTCAAAAAAATGGAACCTGAGGAATGTTTAGTTCTTGAATGGTAGCACACCATATCAGGAACTTATAATGAAATGGTAATTTTCGCGCTATTAGTTCATAAGCAGCTGCTTCGGGCAGAAATTACAGTAACATTCTAGGATTTGCGAAATGTTAGGAACTTTCTGAGCATTTTCCAGAGAAATAAGGAAATTTGTGACATATGGTCTGCAATCCCATCTGAGTGAAATTAATTTTTTCCCCATTAGTATCCCGTCCTATACGTTTCTAATTTAGGAGAACAAAATAAATCCGAAGAAATTTTTACGAACAAGTCACTGCTCATAGTGGATAGAACAGGTAATCTGGTAACTTTACTGAGCCAAAGGGGGGGGGGGGGGTTGGACCCGTTCATCCTCCCCTTAAATACGCCCATGCACACTCTACATGCTTCACACCAGTGATATATCCACACCCAACCCCCACCACCCCCTCTAACAACCACCGACAAACTTTCCTAGACAAAGCCTAAAAATTCTTTGCAAAGGTCAAATATATGTCATTTTGACTCTAAATTTAAACATGCACCCCCTAAATACGAGTTTGCACTCCCTTCAGATGGAAAACTCTAGAAGATACATACCTTTTTCACACGAATTCACAATATTTCTGTGAGAAGAATACATATATCAATACCTACAAGTACATGTGCAAAGGAGTGAAAATAACAAAGATGTACAATATTGGGAAATAAATTTGCTTACCTTTACTATTTTCCTCTGCAGTGTTCTCCTTTGCGGTCACGTCATAAATAGTCCCTGCCAACACTATGGCAATGAGCGCGCCTAGAAGGTACCTGAAATATTAATAAATACAAGGTTCATATATTCCATTATACACAGTGTTTCACTCGACTCTCGGCCCCTGTTTTTCTCTTATAAAAATGAAACTATTGGTCATAAAGTAATGAAATTTTCTAACGACATACCTTGGTGTATGAGAAGCATGGTGACGTCACAGCGAGTGTTGAAAGCTGTTACCAGGTGCGCCATAACAGCAGGGCTCAGACTGAGCGCACACGTCCGTACGATTGACATTTAACGGCAGAATCGCCCAGACACAAGCGCATGCCCACGCAAGAAATAGAGAGACTATGGCGCCATCTCCAATGATGTCACCATGTTTCTCACACACCGAGGTATGTCCGTAGCAAATTTAATTACATTATGACCAATAATTTGATTTTTATAAGCGAAAATCAGGGACTGAGAGGGAGTGAAACACCCTATATGTACATAAGTATTGTATTGTATGCTTGTATTTATTCATTATCGTATTTTGCACAGCGAACAACACTTATAGCGTTATAAGCTAGAGAATTTGGGAAATTGGTTTCCTAGTAATTCAGAAAAAAATCTTATGATACAGAGAGGGCTTACACGAGATACTGGAGTAGGTATGGTACGTGCTATGTTATGGAATGTTATTTTTTTTTTAATATACATGCTGGAGGGAATTATATTTTAATGCATCTCAGGTATATATTTTCTTCGTTGTGGATATCCTTTAGTGTTATATTAATACTATGACTTTTACATTATTTGTTTTATTTGACCACTTTTCTGCCACTTTTGGTTAATTGCGTTGCGAATATGAGGATGAATGGTAATAAGATGAGATGGATGAACGGACACTCACAAACATATATTGACGAAACAACACGAGCCCCACAGAGAATTATACTGGCTGTGAGTCCAGACGCCAGAGCCTCGCTAGCCTACTAAAATGCCGTCCAGGATGTACTACCTGGAAGGGAGGTTTGTCATTTGGTTGTCTTCAGATAGTGACCCCTGACACCCCAAACAATATTTGAATATCAATATTGTAACGGATGGATTTTCAACCATTCCTTACAACAAACCAGATTGATATAAAATACAGTTTATATATATCATAAAATATCTGAACTCATGGTATTTGACTTGGTGCTAGTCTTAACAATACTGGAAGTCTAGCTTATTATGCGCAAATCAGAATGCCACCACGAAAGCATACAGTCTCTGTCTCTTGGCAAATCAACGGCATGGGAAGAGGATAAGTCCAATCCATTGGCCAAAGGCCATGGTTGGAATAAGGGGGAGTGGCTAACCCATAAAAGGGTGAACTATTAGTAAACAACTTCAAGGTTCTCTGAAACAAGGAAAACCGTGATCTCATGATTTCCAAATACGGATATGCTCGTAGAGCGGCCGCCGACGAGTTTATCTTATCTAACTTCCTGTTTATCAACTCCAGTTTTCAGCCTAATACACGCTTCTATCTCCACAAAATAATTACTATGGGAAAAAATCTTTTAACTTCGTAATGTATAATGGAATTATGTCTCTCCTTACAAGTCATATCCCTATTACCACCCTTGCATACTTGGAACAGGACATGCGTGTAACATAACACGGCAAGTTGTCTCATGATTTAAATTTTGCCTCAGCTTTACACAGCTTTTGATAATGGATATACTGACTCAGTCACTCCAAATCGCAGCGCTGTAGATAACTGGATCAGCCTTTGCATTTTATATATTTTTTCCTAGTTATACATCATTTTGGTTATTCCTCACTACCAGTGACGTTAATATATATATAGAAGAGCATAATCCAGAGTTGTTACTAACATTTTGTTCCTTCTACATGTGTATTTTAATTCCAATTACTTGTCCTAAATGTCCAAGGGTACAGTAGTTGTAGACGCAATTTCACTTGTGATTACAAAGGACGGTCCGCAATTTCAGTCAGTGGTAGACGAAATAGCGTCCTATTTGAACGTTCCCCAAGATAAAGTATTGGAAATTTCATAAAATTTGTGAACGCTTGTGACGCACCCCTACAAACAAAAGAGGATTTTTTGTTTGCGTCATTCGTCCAATTACATGACTTTATCCTAAAGTGCTACAACAAGTATCTACTCAATTGGAAGTTCGACTGTGAATTTCAGGTGACCAACCAGAAATTGAAATTCTACGCCTACTAATATGGATGTCAACATGGAACCTATGGATGGCGTTTTTGATGATATCAGTATCTCTAGTTTTTCTACAATCCTATTTCTTCGTTCACCAAGTCTTAGTCCTACTTCGGATATATCTACTTTTTGGGATGACGAAATATTGCACATTGCGTCCACTTGGGAATTTGAATCTGACCAGCTCCCTGAGGTCTTCCCTACCTCCCTAGCCGTTCAAATGACCGATGCGGTCGATATTCAACTTGCTACTCTACCAGCTGATTATGACGGTGAAATTGAAGCACTTATTTACAATTTTCTTGTGTTTGACCTATCGTCAGCTTTTATAGCACCCGATAATTTCTATATAAATGAAGGCCTCAATGTTATGGAACTAGTATTACCTAAAGGTCAACCCCTTTATTTTTTTGTACTCCTAGATCTTATTCATTTCCTACGAATTAGTTTTGGACGTCTTCGTACGCTCCAAACCAGAGAGGCATGGCTTCATTCCATGGACTTTTCGAACCTTGAAATGACTACCCCAAGGGAACTCTCATGATAGTAAGCCTTACAGTGTACATATTACTTTAATATTATATTTTTTTAAACTTAGTTTATACCTTAATTATTTTTATCTCAAGTTGAGAGACATTAGTTCTTATCATCTACTATTTAAAAACATGGATGGATTACAGGTTTATATTCCATTTGTGATGTAATGTCGATTCACTTTTCTTGCAATTTATTGCTATCTGTTTGTAGATATCCTGCATACGTATGAAACAGTGCTTCCTATTGTAGAGCCTCCTACGTTTAGTTTTATTATTTGTTTTATTCCTATTTTCATTATTATTATTATTTTAATATTTTATGGTTATTTACACATGTGTTCTTACGATTCAGCAACGTTGCAACTTTGCTTCGGGACGAAGCAACATCAGGTGAGGCGAATGTATCTGAACTCTTTCACTCAGACATTTTTCAGTTACAGAGGTAAAATGAAAATGTTCCTCATCCTACTACTGTTTGGATTGATTTCATCCACTCCTACAATCAAGCTTATGCCAGGGGCATATTGGAAACAACTCCCCAAAGTAACACTCTACGAAGGAAGCGTTCCACTTACCTATACAGAGGCATTACCACCCCCTGTGGCAGTGGATCAGGCTTTTCTAAAACCAGTACGAGATGATCTTACAAACAAAGTGGATGGATATCATGTACACCAGGTATTTAACAAACTGATGAATCTGGTAAGTAACTATCAACTTACATTTATGAAACATTTAAATAATAGTCAACTTGATTTTCCCCTTCCTGCAGAACATCTTAACAAGGGAAAAAGAAGTTTAGGATTACATTTCATCGGAGATTTCGCGAATTGGTGTTGCGAACAACAATTTCAGAAGTTACTCGTAAATGAACAGACTCTAAATGGAGAAATATATAAAATCACCACGAGTCTGAAAAATGAGCACCAACAAGTTCATCTACTAAGGTCTCAGGTTCAAGAAACAATTTCTCAAACAAATGAATCCTTAATCGCAACCCAGACTCAATTAATTTCTTTAAAGAGCAAAATTAAAGACATATCTCACGAACTGATACAAACTGAGAATGCCACAATATATAATCAATACTTGCTGGCGTTAAAAACATTGATTCTACATCAATTAATATTAAGAAACAACAGAGATATGGAACTGAGGGAATTAAGAACGAACTGTTTTTCACTTAAAATTCCTATAAGCTTAATTGGGCCTTAGATTTTGAAACGAGACTTAAAACAAATGCAATTCACACTGAACAAAAATGGTTATCAACTTGCGATTCCTATTTCTCATCTCATGCGATACTACACAATGCCTTTAGCTCATTGTTTATTCACTTCAAATCAAATTTCAGTAACACTCAAAATTCCAATAATTAGATCAGGCGATATGCCTATTTTAGAAGAATTTCTAACGGTACCATTCAAATGGGGAAACAGTACTTGCAATATTATCCATCCCCCCTTATTCTCAGCTACAAATCAAAAGTCTATCAGATTACTATCTGGTACATTTTTATCTACATGCGATCCTCACAACTCACCTATGTGTTATATTCCGAGATATGGACATGACGCCACCCTGGGAAGCTCGTGTGCCCAGAAGATACGACAGGGAGCCACAATACAAGAACTGGCGGGACACTGCATGTTTCAGTGCTATGCAGGAAACAATGTAATTATCACGGAAGTAGCTCCGGATCATTACGTCATCACAAACCTACCGTCCCAGATAACAGGCGAATGTTCTAAGGAACCTTTCCAACTTGAAACTCTAGAAAACGGACCTGGTGCTTTCGAAATAATATTACCTTGCCACTGTTCTTTATCTATCACTAAAGATACCTTCATACCCAGAACTTTCCCATGTTCAAGTAAGACCAGTGACCAACTAAAGTTTTATCACATTTTGCCAGCATCTTGGGGGAAAATACCCACTATGAAAATTGACGTGTTATTCAAAGGAGCCAAATCAGCAGAATTCAAACATTTCAACGACTGTTTAGATACATCTTGGCCTAAAAAGATCCCATTTTTAAAGATATCTACACAAACAGAAGACTTCCCCGACGAAGATGACAAATTAATTAATCTCAATGATTTACCTTTTCCTTCATACCCCGAGAATAATCGATTACTAACAACTATTATATTCTTCTGGAATATAGGTCTCACCTCGCTTATTACTTGGATGATCATATATAAATACCGGTTGTTAACCACTCAAGTCATAGCACTAACTCAAATTAAGAATGTAGAAGCTCTCAACTCAAATTCTAGTACTCTTGACGACGTACTTATTTATATAATCATTGTCCTAGTAATGTTGTTAACTTTATTAATACTTTACTGGATAACCAAGCACTTCAAATTGCGTTGTTGCAATACGACCACCCCTAATGAACAAACATGTCATGTCAGAAATAATCCAGTGTTCTTTATAAACGACGAAGTTCCAAGACTATCTCAACCTCCTATTAAACCACCTAGACCCTTACCCCGAAGACATACTTTAGGACGAAATCCTGTCCGACTTAATATGACCGCATGACTAGCCGTCATACTGATACTCTCCATGACTAACATTATCAATTCCAACGGATTATCCATGCAAACATTTATCTCCTCTGGTCTATATATAAACCAAATAGATCCTCCTATCTTATACGAAACTTCGATTCCCTTAATATATAAACTATATACACCCCTAACTTCAATTCACTTAGATTGGGAAAAATTACCCACGTCTCTTGGAAACACTTCCATATCTACAAATCAGCTCTTCAAGGGTGGAGTTATTATAGAGCTACGAAAACACACATCAGAACATTGTTGTTACAGGATAGTGACATAGATGAGATTGATCACAGAATTCAAGAATTCCCAGCAAAAAATTGGATAAATATCAATACCTTACCAATAAGAGATTCACTGCACTTATTCCCACTTATCGTATCTTCCTGCCAAACAAAAATTCCCCATCCTGCTCAACTTCCCTTCCCGTTATTACATCAACAACTAATGGAACTAAAACGTAAGATTAATGTTTACAATTATACCTTATCTGTTCCCTTAAATAACCTTGGTCAGTACTATAACTTGGCAATAATGGAATGCACCATTAGTTCTACTACTACCCTAATGGCTCTTAAGATTCCCCTAGTACGAAAATCTGCACACTTCACAACTTACCAAGTTAAAACCCTGCCATTTCAAAATTATGACCAAACTTGTAACCTACTCGTAACCTCTTCTAACGTCATATTTAATGCCAATGAAAACATGTTCTATAAAACTTCCTGCTCCCTTTCTCAGGATACTCTCTGTTTTATAACCCCTCAACGTAATATGTATTCCCCTGAAAATATATGCCTACTGGCCATATTCGAAAATAACGTCATGAGACTGGTGAAACATTGCCCTCTACAATGTAAGGAAACCCCAAAGACGGTTTATCCTATTCTTTTAAACGTCTCCACACACCTCTTGATAACCCCTCTTTACGAAGAAATGAAAGTAAAATGCGAAATCATCTTATTTAGTTTCCAACGCCAATCATCTTTTGGCACCCTCATAATTCAACTGGGTTGTCAATGTAATTTATGTGTACGAAAATCCTGTTTTCAAGCCCAATTTCCTTGTATCCTACCCAATCCAACGAAAGCACAAATATCTTTAATTCTGCCCATACATTGGATAGATTATACACGGGCGAATCGCTCAAACTTTCTATGCAACTCTGAACTTCATGAAGATTCCACATGCAAAATTAACCTTCACTCAGTTGATACAGAAATAAAGGATAGCACTTCCAACATTTATCTCATCATCTGGCTTTTATTCCTCTCGGGAATCACAACTACCTTTATATCATGGATCCTATACCGCATCTATTTCAGAAAACAACCTTCTCGACGCTCAGTAAATAAACCGGTTGCCATGAGGCAAACTCAACTAGAACCCCCTACATATGAAGCCCCGAAGGCACCGCACATATATGAATGTATCCTAGGCTAGGATTGACATATCGATGAACTCTAATAGATTTTTTTTGTTCCAGATCCCAAATATTTCTCTACAGGGAATCACTCATTCCTTCAGAAATCCAGTTCAAGGGATGAAGAAGATGATAACCTAAGATTGTTCACTCACCAATCCTCTGGTCCAAGTCAATCGGGACCAGATCCCAATCTATCTCTAATTTGAACTTCAACACACCTGTTTGATAACGTCCGGATAAATCACCTCAACTTTTGGAACCTCTCAACAAGTGCTTGGAACTTCCCCAAGCGAAACACCATAGATGTGCGACGTTAAAATTGTAAAGCAAGAACCTCCTCAATTGCTGTATAGAAATAACGATTTGTCTTGTGACAACAGAACTAACACCTATGTTTAGGTTGAATCATGTTTAACCAATGAATTGTAATTTACACCTTTGAAACAAATATTATATACAACATTTAGTTAGGAGTAGGAATTTATTTTTATTTTTTTTTATTTCAAATTTTTTGCTTTGAATTTTTCTAAATGTTTTACTTTTGTAATTTTAATTTACCCTCAACCTTTGTACAGGGAACACCCATGTCTATGTATAACAGTCACATACGCATATTATGGTGTACCATGTGCTTGTTCCCATTTTATTATTTTCATATTTTAATCTACTTTCATATATACGAGGGTACCTCATTTAAACATTAGCTTATATAGATGGAGACCATCTAAGATCAGGTGAGGCGAGTTGTAACGGATGGATTTTCAACCATTCCTTACAACAAACCAGATTGATATAAAATACAGTTTATATATATCATAAAATATCTGAACTCATGGTATTTACTTGGTGCTAGTCTTAACAATACTGGAAGTCTAGCTTATTATGCTCAAATCAGAATGCCACCACGAAAGCATACAGTCTCTGTCTCTTGGCAAATCAACGGCATGGGAAGAGGATAAGTCCAATTCATTGGCCAAAGGCCATGGTTGGAATAAGGGGGAGTGGCTAACCCATAAAAGGGTGAACTATTAGTAAACAACTTCAAAGTTCTCTGAAACAAGGAAAACCGTGATCTCATGATTTCCAAATATGGATAATTGCTCTAGGACTAAATATGGGAATCTGGTGATTACCCATCATGAGCTATTGAGGAAATGGACTTATGTACAAAGAGCCACTGAGATCGAAATGACTTTGAAAGGGTCATTGGTAAGCCAACGGACAGGAAGACACTTTGCTATAACCCCCCCCCCCCCAAATAAGGAACAGGAGGCCAGTCCAGAGAAGTTGCTGCTCGACGACAGACTGCACCAGAAATTACGTCTGAGTAAGGTAAATGGACTTCACTTTATTTTGAGTTAGCCTAAATCTTGGATAGTCTCCAGCAGAGATATTAGGGACTTAGCTAGTTTAGGATAGAAACATAGTAATACTCTAACAAATGTAAGAACTCTGTCTAATAAACCATAGGATACATGATAGTGTTTTATATTTTAAAGTCCTTAAGTGTTGTAGCTACATACCCCATGTAACGACCCTCACGCCCCAAGGGACCGTTACAATATATACAGGGTGAGGCAAAAAGATGTTAACAATAAATGGGTCTTTAATCACTTTCAATTACAAGCAGGGATTTGGTTACAGGGTTTCAATTTGGCACCCATCCCTATCAATGCACTCATTGAGTCTGTTCATTGTTGTTTGTAAGGTCCTCTGGGCCATTTGGGCAGGAATTCCAGCGATGACGTGAGTGATGCGGTGTTTCAGGTCGTCTAGGTTGCGAGGTTTGCTGGCGTAGACCCGATCCTTGACCATGCTCCACAGCCAAAATTCGCATGGCGTCAGGTCGGGTGAACGTGCTGGCCATGGGAGAGGACCACCTCTACCAATCCAGCGTTTACCGAACGTGCCGTTCAGGTAATCCCGAACCAGCAGACTGTAATGGGCAGGGGCGCCGTCTTGCTGAAAGTACCCTCGCTGGAGAATGGCAAGTCGTACGTCCTCCTCCATGAACGTGCTGAGCATGGCAAGGTAATTCTCTCCCCTGACGGTCTGTTCTTCAAAAAAGAACGGTCCAATCACTCCAAATTTGCTCAGGACACACCAAACGTTCACCTTAGGGGAATCCCGCACGTGCTCTCGAACTTCCTTCGGGTGCTCAGTTGCCCATATGATACAGTTGTGCTTGGTCACACGACCGATGATGTGGAATGTTGCTTCGTTAGAAAACATGAACAGAATGTCAGGCTCAATGTTCATCATTTCCAAGAGAATTTCTGCAGCCTTCACACGTGCTTGCTTGTCCGCGTTTGTGAGCTGCTGCACAATCTGCAAGTGGTATGGCTTCATTCCTAAGTCACGATGCAAAATTCTAATCAGTGACCTTTGCGAAATGTTAGTTTCTAGAGAGAGTCTGCGCGTGGACTTGGTTGGACTGGCTAACATTGCTTCCTGGACGCAGATGATATTCTCTTCCGTTCGGACAGATCTCTCTCTACCGCTGTTTCCCTTGCAATCGTCTTGAACGGACCCCTTCCGGACAAACTTCTCGTAGATCCTACCAATTGTCAGGCGCGATGATGCATCCTGTCCGGTCCAGGCCTTGAATTTTTCTTGTACGATGCGTGGGGACTGGAAGACCTCCATCCAGGCAGCTATCTTTCTTCGTTCCTCAATGGAATATCGGGCCGCCATGGTTTAATCTGCAAAAAACAAAAAAAATATTTAGTCTCTCATACAGTGTTAACATCTTTTTGCCTCACCCTGTATAATTATATCATTATTACTAGAGTCCGGATTTATAAGCACAATCTAACAGTAAAATAAGCACCAAAATAAGCATAAACAAATACAGGAAAATCTGAAAAAATATTTGTTTATTAGAACTCTTACCTTATTCAAAGCTGTTACAGTATGTAAAGAAGGTCATCCTGAGATTTTATTGTGTGAAGCTCCTGCGTCTGTCAGTAAAGAATGATTTGTACAGTGAAAATGTTCTTTCCACGTAGCATGACATCACAGGCGCATGTGAAAAACACCACAGTTCTTCGGTGAATTCCTCTTCAATGACTGATCTTCACCAGAAATCTTCTTATAAATTTGACACAGTGTTTTGTGACCGGGATTTTTCAGTAATACCTGACTGATCTTGTCGGACACAATTTTAGCAATACTGAGTTTCTGAAGACAATGTTATTGAAATTTCATCAATCAGAGAAAGTGTATGTTGCAATGCATTATTTGGATTTCAACTGTGTTATAATATCAGGTAATTTGGAAAAAATGATTATGGATGTACTGTATCTTTTATTGGATGCGGTTTCTCCCGTGCGGCTATTTAGAAGCATTGATCTCGTCGTCCCGATGCCATCGTGTGATTGAAATAGGATTGAAATATGACAGTTTGGGTAAAATATGCTATTTTAAACCAAAATCATAAAATAAGCAAACATAACAGTTTCCTGCAGAAATAAGCATTTATAGGCACTTTCAACTTTAGTTAAATAGCTCATCAAGGTATGTAATATGAAGTATAACCTTTCTTCTTACCATTAGAAGTCTGGAAAAGAATATGCATTTCGCTTATAAATCTAATTATTACCATATGTAACTTTAGGGTTTCTGGTGATTTTTTTACAGGATGTTACTTTGCTAAGTCCTGTCCTGATATTTCTTATAAAAAGCAATCTGCAGTCAATCTTCAGGACACATAGGTGATGATGATTATTCTCCATTTGTCTCTCTGGTCTTCCTTGTTACTCACGTAAAATTTTTCTGACTTCTCTACTTCTGACCTCTTCCGTTAAAAAAACGACATTTTTCTAAAAGATGCGCGTATAATTTTGAAATCCTAGCCAATTCGTATGATGTTAAGTTGCACCTATTATTTTTATTTCTTCTTATCTGTAGTCTAAGAGATGGGGAGCTGTAAACTGACAACTCTATGGGAACTTCATATTTTATATTTGGAGATGGTAATATGGCGTATGCTCAACATTTGGAAACCCCTTTAGCACTATGCGAATATAGCGTTTTGCTTTTGGGGCGATGCTCACTCAGTGGTATCTGAAAGAGGGCAAATTTCTTTACACAAACTATCTCGTCCCTTAACCGATAAAAATAATTCAAAGCTTCCGACACCAGTATGACAGTACTTACATGAAAGCAATTTCACCCTTGGTCCAAGGGGCTACAGAGTTGGTGGTACACATTTCCTCCCCCACCTCTACTTCGATATTGACTCCATACTTCGTCCCCAAAGAGTCCAGACCTTCCTGTAGAGACGTCTGGAAGTCCTCATGTGTGCATGAAGACGGGATGCAGAACGCCCAGAACAGGGTGTCTCTTCTTTCCCTGGACTTCTCTCCCCTGTACTGCGAATACATGAACATATGTGTATGATTTGGATGTCTTAATATATGCACATCAAAGCATCTGGACTTCTCTTCTTTGTACTGTGAATACACACGCACGCACACGCGAGAACAATTATAACGCTCTTGATCTTATTGACAATTGTTATTATCAGAAATTCGTGTTGTGGTTACTAAAGAACATGACCACAATTGCGCCACGGGTTGTTATTATTATTATATTATGAAAAATACTTAATCGCGTCTGTTCAGTTTCTTTGACCGCAACGACGGGATATCAGAGAAGTTTCAAATTGCCGAACAGTTAGTTTAAGTAAGGTTGGATTAGGGAGTTGTTACACGCGCCTCTCTCTCTCTCTCTCTCTCTCTCTCTCTCTCTCTCTCTTTCTTTCTTTTGTTACTTCTTTCTCTTTTACTACCTATCCTTGTCTCTCTTCCTCTCTATCTTCTCCACCTTTCTTGCTCTTCTTCTACCCGTTTTTCTTTGCTAATTCTTCCCTCTCTTTGTTATGTATGCATTTCAATCTCTCTCGCTCCCATTTTTTTTTTAAAAAATACAGTAAACCCTCGTTAACACGAATAGCACGGGACCGAAAAATCAAGAGTTCGTGTTAAAAAAATTCGTGCTAGCCGGGGAGGGGACTCAATTTTATTGTTGCAATACAGTTCTTTCTACACATTAACCATTTACAATACGTATTATGTATGTCATCATAGAAAACACTACTACAGTACTACAACACTCACATATCATTTTCTGTAAAAAATTCCTGTATATTGCGCTTGCAGACGGGAACGCAAATGCATGCTAACTTCACGGCCAACTGTACTCATAGCTTCCGTAAAACTAGCCGTCAATTCGGATGTTTCAGCAAGACGTTCTAAAGTGTCCAATACAATAGAAAAACACATCTGAACACACAAATGAATTTATTGGTTAAATACGAATAAGCTCATTGTTGACGAGATGATCGCGATTGTCGAGCAATTGCACCCAAGTTTTAATCTTGATGTTACTCGTACTGGCCATGTTTTAAAGATTAGAAAAACACATTTGAACACATTGTTGATCTGAAACTGTTGGTTACAATACTGTATAAGTTGATTGTTGACAAGATGATAGAGATTGTTGAGCGATTTCTTACATACCTAGCAAAGGAACAACAGGAAAAAAAATGAAAGACTTTGAAAGTTCGTGTTGAATGAGATATAATGACGCAACGGACTAAAAAACAGTTCGTAATTCCTGGTAACCGATAAAACTTTCTATAAAATATAATACAATCCCTGCCGGGACCAACATTTTGTTCATGTTAACCGAGTGTTCGTCTTAAGCGAGTTTGTGTTAACGAGGGTTTACTGTAGAACGGTATTTACGAGTAGAATTGTTCAGTTTTGGCCAACGACTTTTAGAAGAATAATATTTACCAGGCCGCAGTTTCACGAAGGTTGAGAACCACTGCCTTATCCTTAGCCAAACAAACCTTACCTTTATTTTATCCCACGCTGATCCTTTGGGGTCGTAGTCCAGCTGTAGAATCTGCGCCTCCTTCCTGTAGTACCTCGGGTAGGCGTCCCTCGTGGGCTTGTATCTGATCTGGGCCAAGCAGTACTGGCCTCGGATTCTGTCGTCGCCGTCCATGTCGACGGCCACCTGCAGGCACTCGTCGAAGTGGCCCAGCTGGTAGACGTGGCCGTTGAGGACCCCCTGGGGGGCCTTGGCCCACGAATCGTACACTGCAACAGACCGAACGTTGTTTATTCCATTTGAATTGTTTCAATCGCAAAAGATTCATAAAATTGTATTTACAAAAGAGCATTTTCGTGTTTATATATTCTGTTCCGGGAATCTTTGGAGCAACACAGCGCGTAACGGCAGAGAAGGGGAGAAACGTAGTAGGTGGAGCGAAGCAGTGCGCGCTGCTGGTAGCTGCAGTCGCGGTTTCCTCTCAAAGCCATCTCTCTCCCTCTTGCGCGTTGACTCGTCGAACCCCCTCGAGGCGGTTGTGGAATAACCGCGAAAGAGATAAAGCGCGAAAGGAATAACCGCGAAATGGATTAACCGCGAGTGGAATTAGAGCAAAGTGTATTAAGCGCGAAAGGAATAACCACGAGAGGAATTACAGCGAGACAGATTGCGCGAAAGGAATAACCACGAGAGGAATTAGAGCGTGACAGATTAAGCGCGAAAGGAATAACCGCAAACGGATTAAGCTCGAGAGGAATTAGAGCGAAATGGATTAAGCGCGAATGGAATAACCGCGAAATGAATTACGCGCGAAAGGAATAACCGCGAAACGGGTTAAGCTCGAAACGAATTAGAGCTAACCGATTTAAACGCGAGAGGAATTAGAGCGAAGTGGATTAAGCACGAAAGGATTGACCGCGATAGGTCTCGGGTTCGATACCCGGTGGAGGCACATGGTGCTTCGAATCCACTTTAAACTGTAGGTCCAGTCGCGATTAGCGTTAGTGTGCATAAAGCGGACTTAAAGCACAAACTCAATCAATCAATCAATAACCGCGAGAGAAATTAGAGCGAGACAGATTAAGCGAGTTACGGATTAAGCGTGAAAGGGATTTAGGACGAAATGGATTAAGCGCGAAAGGAATTTACGCGAAACGGATTAACCACGAAAATTGCACTTACGCACTTAATCTCTTTCGAGGTTGCTCTGGTGGCGCCTCTCGAGGCCTGCTATCGCAGAGGACTTGTTTTGGTTGGCGTACCCCAGAGATTATCGGGACAGAGTGTAGTGTTTGTGCAGTCTGTACATGCGTTGCAAACACCTCCACTATGTCACCGATACATCCAGTTACATAAGAAATAAATACCACCTTCTCGTTGCTTAGAATTTCCATCGCCCTGAAAATTCTTCATCTTTTTTTAAGAGAATGGCGATAGGTTCCCTCTGCACTATATATCTAAGAAAAAATATCGGGGGACAGCTGTCCCCTTGCTCATTCTTGCGCATGTCACAGAACACAAACACCAGGGAAGATTATATTGGTAGAAGGTATACTTCACGAACATATGCGTGCGCACGGGGAGGGGGCAAAAGGGGGTAGTTGTCCCCCAATACTCTAAGGAATTAAGTGTAGACAAATTTTATCGCCGTTATTAAACAATATTAAAATAATAATAATAAGTATTTTCAAGCCCATAAAGTTCCAAGCAACTACGGAGGGGGTAGATTTTATCCTTTGCGATTGAACTATCCAAATTCCTTCTCTAGCAAATTTCTTGTTATTAACACTCCTACACACTTTATTAATTATGTCACTTGTATTCCATGTATTTCCGGAATAAATTACCTATATTTGGAATCAGGTCTGCAATTGGGTGCCAAAAACTGAGGGGGGGTGGGGGGTAAGCTGTAATGTCAGTTTACTTTTCTTGCTAGATAAGGGCTTAGCATTAAGTGGCAAAAAGTAAGGGGTTAACCGCCGCCTTCCTAACGGCCGTCACTGTTGAAAATGAATAAATTACTTGTAGTTGTTTTGAATCTTCTGTATGAAACCATGTTTTAGTCTCTGAACCACAGAGAAGGAGGGGAGGAAGGAACGTTAGTCCCACGAAAGTTTGAATTCTTCTAATACAGTGATTTTCGACGCGTCCTGCCACATCCTATGTATGTCCTTGTTCCATGCCTATCAATCCTATCAATACAATTAACCAGTGAGATGAAATGAGATTTTTCTTTCTCGGATTGAACTTTCATCCCCAATGAGAGGATCCGCGAACGCCTATGTTCACGAAGGGTCACACCTTTCAGGAATAAATATGCCCGAAAGTAAGTAGTACAGTGGGATCCATGAGTATTACAAAATTCACCATGTCCATCAATTGTCCATCACCATGTTGATGCACTTTATTTGACCCAAAAAAGAGCTTGAAGAATTAAAAGAAAACTTAAAACAAGCTGTTGACAACTTCTGCACCAGCATACATAAAAATCCATCGCTTAAAAACACACAGGATGTAAGAGAAACATTATTGATAATAGTCATGGACAATTTGCACGGTAATACTCATGGATCCCACTGTGCCAGTAACCTTGACTCACTTTGAACTGCCCACAGGGTGAATTCCTGCAGCTCCTGCAGGAATATACGGCTGTGGTTCCTGCAGAGGCCATTGCTGACCGCGTCCGATGATGGAACGAACGCTGACGCTGATAGACTGAAGTTTATGGCTTCTTCTAGAACTTCCAGTCTCCCTGCCTTGGAGTCTGATGGTTCAGGAGAGACTTCACAGTAGAGATCAGCAGAGTTGCTTGAAAGCTGAGGATGGGTACAAGAGTCTGCTAATACCGTTCCGACGGCTACCATAAGATAGGCTATGGTAGTACCCGTCCACATCCACCGACCCTTGGCAGATCCTGAGGACACCGGCATATCCAACACTATCGAGCCAAGACAAACGACTCGATTCTCTCAGAATAAGCTTTTATATTAATTACATTCCGCGTCGTAGTTGGTTGTAATTTCACGTATGTAATCCATGAGTAATTATTTTTTTAATATCCGTACACATTGCGTGGGAAACTTATGGGACGTTTTCCTCTAATGTCACATCCTTGGGCCTTTGGCTAATTATCTGTTATCCTACACAGCCTATTCAAGCAGTTTCTCATGACGTTTAGAATTAAAACTTAGAAGTAAATGTCGTGGGTTCTTTTGTTCAATGCTATCACCTTTGTGGGAAGTATAAGTATGTTGAGATAAGGAAGAGACAAGTCCTGCTCACCCTTGTTATATAGGTGTGCCTCAATGACGTCAATGACGTAATATTATGGGATGGAGCCGCCATGTTTGCCAGTCTGTAAACAGCGACATAGCTTTGCAGTGGCGGAGATTTAAGCGGAATGGTCCATGTTGGTCAAATTAAGCTTCCACGTGTCGTTTAATGGCACTGTTCACTGCCAAACTTTTCCGGTGGCGGCGCCACCTTCGTTGTGTCCTTAGAGAATTTCGTTTCTCATTTGTTTAATCTTTACACCGGAGCGCTATGCAGTGTGCTATTCAAACGTTATTCATCGATGTACAGAAAAATATACAGGGTGTCTGAATTGAAACGACCTAATGGCAACTGTGTATCTTCACATGTATCCAAATGAATTATACATCAATGAATATACATAATTATAAAGTTTCTGTGGGCAAGGTAATAATTAGTACATTTAGTATACTTCTACCTGCGCCCCACGAGTCCCACGGAGGATGTCCAGCCGTCGATTTCCCGCCAGGTTGCCTGTAGCATGTGTGGTGTGACTATCCCATTGGCATCTGTAATCCTTTCACGAAGCAGTTCCATAGTTGTCACCAGTGTGCGAAATCCTGGGGGAGACGGTGGGAATTTTCCCCCACCAACAATCTTCGCCTCAAAAATCCCCCCTCACCAAAAGATTCCCTGGGGAGAGTTCTTTTATAACTAACAAAAGATAAGCAATTACTTTTAATTTCAAATATACTGTACTAAGAATAATATCGAAAAACGCACAAATTAGTTTATTTTGATTATTCAAGAGATCGTTAACAAATCAATACGCACATTAAAGTAAAGCAAGAATGTAAAACAATAATAACTATGAAATCTAATTGATTTAGGCCCCAAAGCACAAACTAAACAAAAACTTACACATAATAAAACCACTTGAACTATTTCATAATTTATTTAATACCTTTAACCAGTTTAGTAAAGAAATTAGCTTCTTTGCAAAATATGATATAAAAGTAAAAAATTAATTTCCTTTATGTAATTAATAATAATAGTATTATTATTATTAATATATTTTAAATGAGTAATTAATTTTTACTTTTAATAACATTACAAATATGTATACCGTACAATATACTCATATGTTTATGGGGGAGGGGGTTTGAAGATGAAGAACTTTCTCCCCCCACCAGTTTTCAATGATTTCGCACCCTGGTTGTCATTTAGTTGAATATATACTGCAATACTATACTAATATACTGTACTAAGTACTACTTTACTCACAGCAATTATGACTATGTGCATTAATTGATGTATAATTCATTTGGATACATGTGGAGTTACAGAGATTTGCCATTAGGACGTTTCAATTCGGACACACTGTGTTTTGTAAACCTCTCAGATAATGTAGCAAATCATGTGTTTCCGAAACCGACACCAAGAGACGGTGGCGGCGATGTGGTAAAAAGTGATAAAAAGTGGGGAAGAACTGTCCCCCAAGCCCCCCCCCCCAATCGCCGCCACTACCAAGAGACCACGGGAATCCTGATGGTTGTGTGTATAACACACACTTAAGTTACCAGACTGTTTCTCGCCATGCGATTTTGACTCACCTACGTCACTTAGCTCTATAGAGAGGCCCAACGTAAGAAAGACTTACCACCACGGTTGTTCAAGGTCCAGGAATCCATAAATTTTAAAGGGTTCTATATCTAATGGGTTCCGTAACTCGCATAATTTTCATTCGTTCCAAGTTGCATATTGTTTCATTTCAACACCTAACTTTGACTACATTTAAATTAATCCGGAGAAATTGTTTCAGGAACGGATTTGTAGTAAAATAATAGTTCTGTCGTAGGTTCTAATTGTGGCCAATTAACATTGAAAGCTAATAAAAAAAACATTGTTACTAATATTCGAAGAATTAAATAACTTGTGTCTACTTCCTACAAAAATGTTTGTTTTGCGAGCAGGGCAAGCGAGAGAATTTGCTAAATTTCTTAGCAAACCATGGATTTAATATAAACATTAGAACAAGACCCAGACATTTTAGACTGATTTATTAGTTCAAAATTAATTTGAAATTAAAAGGAATTATTATTAGAATTCTTCATTATAGAAGGCGGGAAAATTCTATCCCTGCTTCAGAATTAGATTGAGAGAGGAAACGTATAGAGGAGGGACCTCATTCGTTCAAACCGCTGGTATATTGTACAGTGGGATCCATGAGTATTAACGTGAAAATTGTCCATGACTATTATCATTACTTTTTCTTTTACATCCTGTGTGTTTTAAAGCAATGGATTGTTATATATACTGGTGCAGAAGTTGTCAACAGCTTGTTTTGAGTTTTCTTTTACTTCTTGAAGCTCTTATGGGGTCAAATAGAGTGCATGAACATGGTGATGGACAATTTGCACGGTAATACTCATGGATCTCACTGTACAGTGGGATCCATGAGTATTACCGTGCAAATTGTCCATCACCATGTTCGTGCACTTTATTTGACCAATGTTTTGACCCAAAACGGGACGTCTCAAGGAAATCAGTTTAACCCCTCCTGAAAATCGGTAATCATAAAATTATTATTATTAGTTAAAGAATGGATCACATAACTAACATTAAAAACAAACAAATAAAATGTAATCTTCCGTTATCACAAACATAATATAAATTCAGTATACTGTCATATATGACTTATATTTGATGTTAGGCCTACGCTGAACTCTAGTGGATGTAACATAATTTTCACCGCTTTCAGAAGGAAGTAATATCATAATGTGGTTCACTTAAAATCTGTACCCATTTATCCAACAAATATACCTTATTTTCTTTCCAGTTTTCTTTTTCTGGAGTTGTGTCACGATTTCTCTTACAAATTACCACTGATAGAACAAATTTGTTTCGTCTTCTGAAGTAGAAAATACATTAGCATTCACCAATTTATTAGGATTTGTCTTTCGAGTTTGTGTCAAGACGCAGGCATTTAAATGATTGTTGCAGACCTCCATTGAAATACAAGTACGCTTCTTGGCCGTGCTCATTCGATGTTCCAGAAATAGAGGAATCTGCATGAAACAATAAAAGACGCTACGCGAGCTAACTTAAAACAGTAAACTGCTGCCTTCTCGAATCTTCTTGACGATTTGTAGCATTTTGATTTTGATGAAGTACTTGAAATAGGGTTAGTTTAAAAATTTAATCGTCATTTTGTGTAGCATGAAATGTCTCAAATTTTGATTTGGTTTTAAAGCTAACTTTTAGACTTTTATACAACGGAACATATTGAGGATTTTTTAAATATGGACTATCCCGGTCAAAGCGGGACGTATGGTCACCCTACCCAATAAAATATTCAAGAATTAAAAGAAAACTCAAACATTGACAACTTCTGCACCAGTATACATAAAAATCCATCGCTTAAAAACATGGACAATGTGCACGGTAATACTCATGGAGCCCACCGCACGCCAGCAACCATCGAATTCTGTGTAAAGTTTTTAAATTTAAAATTTGGGGGAAATTTTAGTGAGATAGTTTCTAATTATAATCCAATTTAATACATTTTATATAATAATAAAAACCTCTCTTTATAATTTAAATTACATTAAAATGCTGACCGGGGCAAACTTTTATAGTATAAAAAATATACATAAAAACGTTTTTATGTATATTTTTTATACTATAAAAGTTTGTCTTGCTCAGCATTTTAATGTTTTATTAACATGGAAACAAGGCTTAACAGTGTTGTAAAGTTTTGTCTGACCACAAGGCGAGGGTCTCACAGTTAGGATTTAATTGATAGCAACTGCCGTGTCTTATGTTCATTTAGTAAGTCGGGGAGAGAATTGTTTTCTTCTTTCAAACCGAAATTTCACACACATGACGTCACTTACTCAGTTATGTAACAGAGATGGCTCTTAGATGTAAGATACATGCGTTCGTGACTTCTATCCGCATAGATAACAGGAAACCAGCACTAATTGCACATGACGTAAATTAACGTCGAGTCTTGAATATACGACTTAATGAAAGGTAATTGTTTTAATCCATTGTGCAACTTCAGTAGAACAAACAGTGGATATCTATAGCCCACCGTTTCCATTAGCAGAGATCACAGGCGCAACCACGAATTTTTGTCTGGGGGGGGGCAAGTACCAGGATAAACGTACCAACAATAATAATAATAATAATAATAATAGTTTATTTTAAGTGTTGAGCACAGTATGAAACCTAATGCAGAACTAAGTCAAATACAAAAGTACAAAGTTACACGAATAAAATACATAAGCTGTAGAATAACATAACATAACAAGTTAGCATATTTACACTTCAAGTTACAGTTTTCAACGAGATCTATTATATCTCTGATACTAATAATTGTTTATTGTTATATAATATTGTGCAATTAACTGTGTATTGTTCTAATAATAATAATAATCATATTTATTGAAGTGATGATAACGATTAAACAACCAGGTATATCGCTGTCAAAATTGGTTATACAAGATTAAAAAATTGAATACATAATTATAAAATAAAACAGTGGATCCTACAATCTTATACATCAACATAAATTCAAATTGTAGGTTTCAACAAGATCAGCTACTAAACCTCTGGCCTTGTTTTGGCATGTGAGAATTGAGATATACCTATGGGAATATCTGGAAATTTTATAAGCTATATTATTCAAAAAGTATTCACTGTCAACTTGGAAAGTTAAGATCTTCTCTACAAAATTTATCCTTTTCATTTTTCTTCTTTCTTCTAAGGAAAACATATTCAACTGTGATAACCATTCAGAGTAATGTTGGTCATAGTATTTTTTTTTTTTAACTTTGTGCGTAATAACCTGATAAAAAGTTTTTGAACTGATTCAACTTTTCGAAGGTGACTGGTTGCAGTCAGAAACCATAATTCATTTGCATATTCAAGAATAGGACGAACTATCGTTTTATACAGGAATATTAAGGTATTTTCTTTATTAAAAACTTTCCATGAGAAAATTATATAACCAAGCATTCTCTTTGCTCTTTTGCAAATTTCTGAAATGTGCTCATCAAATATGAGAGAGGGGTCTATTAATATTCCTAAGTCTTTATGACTGTCGCACACTTGGATTTTACGTATTTTGATAAATAAAATAGTTGGAGACTATGTAATGAACTTTCTTAGTACATCTTAAAACTTTCCACTTTTTCAAGTTAATTTCCATTTAATTAATCTTGCACCAATATGTCATTCTATCGAGATCAGCCTGAAGTTGAGCAACATCATGATTTGTTAAAACACTCTTAATTTTTTTTATATCATCTGCATATAGTAAACAAGTGCTAGATTTAAAACATAAGGTAACATCATTGATAAAAGCAGTGAACAGAATTGGGCCAAGTGGCGACCCTTTAGGTACTCCACAAATTATTTCTTTTTTTGAAGAAGTTGTTTCACCAATCTTAACAGAGAAACTTCTATTTACTAAAAAGTTGGAAAACCATTTCAGAAATCGTGGTGATAATCCCATTTGGTCGAGTTTGTAAATTAATAGCTGATGGCTGACACTATCAAAGGCTTTAGCCAAGTCAATAAATAAAATATCGGTCTGGATTGCTTCCTAATGTTAGATTTAAGAGAGTCTATTAAAACCAATAAATTTGTAATAGTAGACCTTTTTCTAAAAAAAACATGCTGATTTCCATCAATATATTGTTTAAAAGAAAATTAGGTATGCCATCAGGACCTATTGAAGACCTGCCTTTTAGTTTGTTAATTGTATCACTTACATTCTTTTCCAAGATAACAGGTACATCAATTAAGTTGGTGTATGAATAAAGATTAATATTTTTAAAATTTGCATGACTTCTTATTTAGAAAGATTTGTGAAAAAGCTCACTAAAAGCATTAGCAATATCATATTCATTGAACAGTACATCATTATCATAAATCATTTCAGTCATAGTATTTTCTCTCTTCTTTCTATTAACGTGAAACCAAAAAGTATTCTTGTCACCATTAACATTGTTTTCTAAGGAGGAGTAGTAATGCTCCTTTACATGAGAATATTCCTTTTTAACATCTTTCCTTAATTGGGAATAAGTACTGTAATATTCACACTTATTTGTAAGTTTAAATTTATCATGATACCTTCTCTTTTTATTGATCATTCTCTTTAGTTTAATTGTCATCCAAGGCAGTTCATTATTTGTTCTTTTAACTTTTGAAGGAATATTGTTCTTTAATATTGCATACACATTTCTGGTCAGTTCCATAACAGATTGTTGTACATTATTAGATATTTCAACCATATGTGGTAAATGCAACAATTCATTATAAACATTCACATAATCACCTCTGGCGAAATTAAGACATCTATAAATATTATTTTCCCTTGTATCTGTATTGTCTTCTTTAGACCTATCCAATTCAAAATAAAATGAGAACGGTGGATGAAACTTATCATTTTTTAGATAAAGGATATTCATTAAAACTAATGTTACAAGTGCAAATGTTAGTGAGTAGAAGATCTAAAACATTAAAAGGCAGTGAAGAGTCATACGATACATTGTGCTGAATTAGATTTGAAAGTGTTGCAATTTCAACCATTTTTTCAGCCTTCCTTTTAACATAATAATTAGAGCAATACAAATTTCCAGTAGCCCAGTCAATTCCACCAGCGTTAAAATCTCCAACTAAAATTATTTTATTGTGTTTCATTAACATCTCTTGAACTACCCAATCAAAGTTGTTTGCAAACAAGTCACAGTTTAAATCAGGTGGCAAGTAATGCAATCCTATTATGGTTGGATCAGAATTATTAGACAGTAATTTTACCCAAATTACATCCAATTCTGTAAAAGGTGATTCCAAGATCATAAACTGAACCTTGTTTTTAATAAATAAAAGACAACCACCACCACCAGATTTCTGTTTGTTTAAATCCAGATTTCTATCTTTTCTTATCACCCTGTACATTGGATCTAAATCTATAAAATAATCTCTATCTTGTTTACACCAACTTTCTGTAAGAAAAATTATATCATAATTTTCAATATTTGTATTGTTTACTAATGTTTCAAATTTGGTGTTAATTCCTCTAACATTCTGATAAAAACATTTAATCATATTATTACCAACGGAAGAACCACTTAGTTTTTTGAAGTTGAGTTTTCTCCAGACTTACTGTTACTATTTGTATCAGAAACACTTTTGTCTTTGTTGGCAACTATATTGACATTTGTCAATTCGCCAAAAAACCTTGTTACTAATACCCCTTTAGGCCATATATTTTCATCGAATAGTACATCATAGTCATCCTGGGAAACAGCTACATGAAAAGAAGAGTAAGAATCGTATTTAGTTTTCTTTACGGAAGAAGTTTCAGCAATATATTGCTGAAGGTCAGTATTTGAAACTTCAGGATGAAGTCGAGTCACAAATAGAGCTCTCTGAGAAAATGGATTGCGTTGCACTGCTAACCTAGTAGATGGATTCTGACCTTGCACTGATTTCTTCACGTCGTTCACCTGTTTGTTTACATGTTGCAAGGTCGAAACTTGACGAGTGTTTTTGGAACCAGATGTATTTAAAACCTGCTTGTTTTTTATCGACTGTACTGATTGACCTAGAAACTTATCAGATCCCTTATTTTCTGCACTGTCGAGATCAATGTTGACATAATGTCTTTAACATGGCAGCAACTGAAACAGTTTACATTACCTGGCTTTTGTCCTCCAAGTTGATGTTCTTGATCAATATAATCTTCATCACTATTATCACTATGTATTGCCATTTATTTATTATTTTCGGTACTATTTATGTCCATGTTTTCATTGGCACTATCGCGAGCAGCTACACGATTCACCGGAACGGGTCGTGGCGTCACTGGAGTCTCATCGCTACGCTGTTGTAAACATTTCGTACATTTACAGGTAGATATGTCGTTCACCATAAAAATTCAACTTCATGTTTAGAAAGCTTCAAACATGGTTTAACGTGAAACCTCGTATTACACAGACAGCATGCCAATACCTGTTGCTTTCCATAAATTCCTTTGGAGCAAATTCCACAGTGATCAGAGGCAGGCGCCGTGTTGAAAATAATAATAACAATAATGGCATTATTATTATTATTATTAGTGGTGGTAGTAGTAGTAGTAGTAGTATCAAAAACGTGATTGTCCTCTTAAATTACGCAAAGAGGGGGTAGAAGTCGGTACTAAAGCATTTGTTTAGAACAAACGATTTGAAATATTTTTTCAACACGTTCAATTTCACATTAGCTAATAATAGAAAACAAGCACACAAACTGTATTCTTGAATGGCAGAAAATGAATGATAATGCATTCCGAAGATAATTATTTTTGTACGTATAACATGTATAACTTTCATTTACAACATATGTTTTGCAATATGCAACATGGAGCGACATAAAATAAGAAAATACATATGTAACATGCTAACATTAATTGTGTACGTATTCAAAGTTTATTTAATACATATATACAACACACATTATTAAAATACATTACTTTACAGAAAACAAGGAAATTGCGAGCGAAGCGATCAAGAAAATTTTTAGATCCAATTTTTACAATTCAAAACAATATTGATTTAATTGGGAACAATTAATTTCACTGGACGGCATGGCATTCTCTCTTTTTCAACTATTTTCATTTAGATTATTCGACATCCATGGCCGACTAGCACCGCCACCTAGCTACGGCTCTGAACTTCACGAAACTGAGAAAAGCAGGTCTCGCGAGCGAAGCGAGGAACAAAATTTTACGAAATGTATCCCTTCTTTTATTTGCATAAAATTTGAAATCGAAGGGGGCAATTCTCCTCTGTGCCCCCCTGCAGGTGCCCTTGGCCGTCAATGTTTGCCCCTAAAATTGACTTCCGTCAAAGGTTGGGGGGCAATGTCCCCATGACCCCCCCCCCCTGTGGTTGAGTTACTTGCAGAGACCAGGTGTGCCAACTTTTGAAGAACATTGGGTGGGCTCAAATCACTTGACTTATAAGTTCACAAAAGAATATCATAATCCCCCCTTTCATGTATCAGGATATTAATTTTCATAATATTGATATGACTACGGATAATACACACACTCCTCACAAAAAGTTATATTAGACATTGGGTGATAGGCACAGCCTTGCAATACAACAACACATGGTATCTGTCTGTCTGCTGGACGTTCTCATGTTTTCGCCGTGCCTATTACCTACTGCCTAATATAACAATATACCAAAATTTTTGTGAGAAGTGCATATAATATAGCACAGGGACGTCGTTAGGGGGCGGCCGAGGGTGCACTGGCCCCCGCAAACGTCCACGTGTCCCCGGCAAATGTTTCTGTATTTTACTTGAAATTTTACTTTGATGGCAAATATTGCAAAATTGTTTTTCAGTAAATTTTTCTTGCAGTTTGAAACACTGCTCTTAAATTTTCCCGGCATGAACGCCAAAACAAGACTCCTTTTTCTAATCCTCATTTTCCTATTCGCTACTGCTTGCCTGTCGAAAACAAACATATGTAACGCAGGAGCTGCCTTTAATGACGTATTTTGAAACTGCACTTTTCCTCTCTGCCAGGTCAAAATTCGGGCGGATTGATAAGCGGTAACATATGTCCCTCGGGACAGAAATCACTCTTTCTGGAGCTCTTTGGAAACTATTTTCATTTCTGTCTCAAATTACGGAGACAGTCATAGTGTGGTGCGTTTGTTAGAAGTTGCAAGATAATACTTTATGGGGAGGGGGATTGCCGCTAACATATGGCTATAAGCCGGCCCTCATTTAAGGAAGAAAACGGGGTATGTAGTAAATTATTAACAATAATCTACACGCTTTAGATACATTAGCTTTTCAAATTCTGCACGACTTTCTTTCGCTTTCTTCATTTCCAGAGGCAAATGTGGTAGTTTCAGTTGGAGCATAGGTGGCAAAGTTGCAATTACTATTTAGACATACAAATATAATTAATCCTAAGTTATGTAGCGAATAATAGTTTCATAAGATATAGAGAGACAAATTACTTGTGAAGCGCTTTCTGTTATCATTTGTATAATTAGTCAAGGAAGATGGCGTAGTGGTTATCACATCGCGCTACGACGCCAGGGGTCCTGGGTTCGAATCCCGGCCTGGGCATGTATATTTGCGAGTGTCCATTCATCAATTTCATCATATCATCACTCATCCTCATCTTTGCAAATTAGCCAAAAGTGACACAAAAAGCGAGATAAAATAAAGCAAATCAATCAATCAGTACTCGCGGAAGCGGATATCTTCTTCCCGTGGGGCAGTGTATTCAACTTGTGCAATTTCGAGAGAACGTTTTCTAATTCCATTTCTAGGTTCGTTATTTTTCGTTGTTTTTCTATCTCATGCTTTAATCGCGGCGGTGGTGATGGGACAAGTATATATGATACACCCATGCCTGACCAGAGTTAGAGCCTGGGGCCTCTGGTTTCATAGCGTATTACGCTTACACATCCGTTGTAAAAACTGTAAAAGTGGGCTGAAGGAAAGTACCATCCCAGGGTGCATAAAAAGCCACGTTCCGCTCACGAATAAAAATAAAATTAGCCACTAGCTGTGCGAAATCTATTACATCCAGTGCCATCAGATATTTAGTTCTGCACTCTCAAACAATATTATTTTTTAAGAAATTGGGCGATAAATGTATGTAAAATTTGTTATCCAACGTATAACCCCTCGATCACATAATCTTGTTTTTTGATTTGTGTAAGTGTGCGATTATGAAGAAAAGGCTTGGCAACAGTGAATGTACGTCAACAGTGATGTCATTGAAGGGCGCTGATTGGTGGAAGAGTGGAGGAGTACGTGCAGGACGATAACTGCTCTTGTCTATCGGCAGCCATGGGAGAGAGAGAGTCGCCTTGTCTTCAATCCCCAGTCTAGTTTTCAGTTAAGTATTATTGGTTTGATCTTTATTTCCTTGTGCGTGCATAAGTGTATAAATTGGTAACTAACTGATTAAGTGATCATTCCAAAAGAAGTTTAATTTGATTTAACTTTCATATTACCATTTTGAAGAAAGGAACTACTGTCTCTCTCTCATGCACGCTCCCACTGAATGTGTGACCATGTGAAATAGTATATTCAGTAACTAAACCAACAATATGTAACTAAGCCACCGATTAATTTGAATAAATGTGTAGTTATCTTGAATTGTGTGTTACTCAAATTTTGACTACTGCAAATCTGGTTACTGTTCGACCGAGTATTGGGGACCTCTTATGGGCCCAGTTCTGGTAGGAGTTCAGCCCCGAAAGGCGGTTGTAAACGTCATCACATTCTTGAAGTCCACAACCAGTTGGTAAAACAGACAGGGATCTTCACGAAGGGTAGTAGGTAACACGATCGCCTCGAAATAAAAGGTGCTAGGTTCGATTCTGGTATAAACTATATACATGAGATGCCCAGCAGAGGATTTATTGGAGTTATATTCCCATATTACAGATACATCGCCGCATTTGAAACCCTAGCATGGACACGTCAGGGTGAAAGAAAGAGGAAGAGAAGTCTGTAGTTCCGATGTTTCAGTTATCTTGGCGCAAGTATACACCGCTCAAGGCTTATGTCGGCGTCTATGCTGCATTATGAATCCTGAAATAACAGGCAAGATCCATTTCTAGTTAAATTCTACTCTCCAAACCAACATGGTTGTAAATAATGCGTAACAATTACTTATTGTCACACACACACACACACACACACACACGTGCGCTTGCTGTATCACAGTAAACCACCAATATTATTTAAAATAGGGAGTTGTGTTTACGGAGGGCGCTCAAGTACCAACCTTTCTTCCACGTAGTTCATACCGCGGACTGCATTGCTGCAGATCAATGAGGTTCCGATATGTGGACCCACAGCCAGTGTAATCCTATGACGGGTTCTGTTTTGTTTAGTCCACGTTCCTTCGTGATTGTTCTTTCATTTTATCACCATCCGTCCTCAACGCCGCGATTAAAGCCAGAGTTTTGGAGAACTAGGAATAAAAGGGGAGGATAACAATGAAGCAAAGCAGTAAATGTATCCACAATTTGCAAGTTCTTCCCTGCAATATGCATAAATTCACATGTATTAATATTATTTCATTGAATAAAGCATTTTCCCTTTAATCAATTTCATCTAGCTGCTATTCATCATATTCGTTGCGATTAACCGAATGTAAATAAAGTGACGCAAAAATAAGAAAAAATCAATAAAATGCCAAAACAATGAAGTCAATACTTGTGCCATCAAGTGTCTACGTGTATTTTCATCATGTTGAGTGCATATTTGGCTTTCGTTTTAAACGTTTTTAGCGTCTATAAATCTGCACCCCTGCTCGTTACTCTAAGAAACAACAGCACTATGTGCTTTGTAGTACTGAACTATGACAGCTCGTTTCATCTTGAAGTCAGAGAAACCCTACCGCGGTTGTAAACACAAGAGGGTGAAAAAGAGCCCAGTGGACCTTCCTGATACCGACGGTCTGTCCGTTTCTTTTCATCTTTCCTCACGTCGGCTAAATCCTAAATGCAAGTGCGTGGGGCGGTAAACCCTCAAATTTGTCTCTGTCAGCCTCAACAAAAGAATCATGAATGTACTTTCTCCAGAAATAGTTTATGACAGGAAATCGGTAGAAAAGTTGTTTCACGAATACAATAAATATGCCTCTGTTCGGTGTCGGACTGTTCGGCGAATGTGAACTGGTAGCCTACGAAAGAAACAAAATTAGCAAATTTCGAATCCCGGTCTGAGCATGTGTGTTTGTGAGTGTCCATTCATCAATTTCATCATATCATCACTCATCCTCATCTTCGCAATTAGCCAAAACCCAAAAGTGGCAGAAAAGCAAAGTAAAATAAATCAAATCAATCAATCAATCAAGCAACCCCCGATCACTGGCCTCCCCGATGGCGCAGTGGTAGCGTCGTCGCTTGTAATCAAGAGTTCTTGGGTTCGATATCTGGCGGAGGCACAAGTGGTTCGGATCCCACTTTAAACTGTAGGTCCAGTCCCGATTAGCCTTACTGTGCATAAAGTTGACTTAAAACACCAACTCAACTCTTAATGATTTGATAGAGAAATTTCTGACAGGTGCCCCCCCCCCCCCCCACACTGATCAACCTAGCTACGTCCCTGATATAGCATAAAAATAATAAAATAACGATTTTGGATTGTACCGAGTGGCCAGAATTAAAGTTACCCAACTCAGAGCCCTCTGCAGCCTGTTTGAGGCATCGTAGAACTCTGAAATTTGGTGAATCCACTATGCAGACCATGGCGAAAAGGATGGCGATATATAAAAATAGTTCAATTTTCCGCCACCAGGTGGAAATGTGGCGCTGTACTTCCATGATGGGTTGTAATAATGACGTAATCTGCTCCAAATGGTTATGGATTTGCCTTTACCTTGCAATAAACGAGATATTATTTTCTTGCAAATTTCAGCCACTAACAAATGTCTCTCTAAAATAACTCAGCTAAATCACTTTAAGTGTACATGGTACAGCGCCACATTTCAACCTGATGGCGGAAAATTGAACTTTTTTATCGCCATCCTCTTCCCCATGGTCCGCACAGTGGATTCACCAAATTTCAGAGTTATACGATGCCTCAAACAGGCTACAAAGGGCTCTGAGTTGGATAACTTTAATTCTGGCTACCCGGTACGTGGTTAGTTCAAGATTCAGGGTCTATGTTCAAACTTACTTGTAGGTAACTTTCATTTGTACTTTTTTGTGAATACCATTTGTAACCGCCAAATAAAAACTTCTTCCCCATGCTATTAAGACATTCTAATACCTAGATATAAAAAAATATGTACTCCTCCCTCAGCTAGGGTTAACACACCAGATCCCTATAAGGAAAAAGTAGGAGAAGCTGTCCCAATATGTAGGACCCTTTATCAAAATGTAGGACACTAATTATTCTCAGTAAAGAATACCCAGTGCTGGAACAAGTCGGCGAGTAATATAAAATTGACACATTTTCACTTTTTTTTTTAAAAAAAAATAATGTCTTAAATATTAATTTCCCAAAATTCTTATCAATACTAAACAATAGTGACGGAGTGGTTAGCACATCGCACTACGAAGTCAGGGGTCCCATTTCGAATCCTGTCCTGGGCATGGATGTTTGTGAGTGTCCATTTATCAATTTCATCATATCATCACTCATCCCCATCTTCGCAAATTAGCCAATAGTGACACAAAAAGCGAAGTAAAATAAAGCAAATCAATAAATCAATACAAAGCATTATACTTCTTACTACACTTGTTTTAAGTCGTATTTCTCAAAGGACTAAACTTTTCTCAAAATTTCAGGTTTAGTCAAAATATACTTATGAAATTATGAAGAGCCAAACTCTTTAAAGCATGCTGAAACCAGTTCAAAACCTTGTACAGTGAGATCAATGAGTATTACCGTGCAAATTGACCATCACCTTGTTCGTGCACTTTATTTGACCGAATAATAGCTTCAAGAATTAAGAGAAAACTCAAAACAAGCTGTTGACAAGTTTTGCACCACAAACATAACATAACATAAAAATCCATTGCTTAAAAACACACAAGATGTAAGAGAAAAATTAATGGAAATTGTCATGGACAATTTGCCGAGCAATACTCATGGATCTCACTGCACAGACTCGATGATAAATGCATATCTTCGATCAGTTCATTGTGCTGATATTAATGAAAGTACTCTCAACATTTGTATTATGTCCTGAAATGGCCACAAAACTTTGTTGATTATGCTTCGGACTAGCACATCATGCTTGTTTTTGCAATCCCTGAATCAAAATAAATTTCACTATTGAGTTCGGTAGTGCAGCCCTGTAACGTTCATGGCTTCTCTTTGTTCCACTGAAACGCCAATTTCCTTAATTCAAATTATGTGAAGGTTAAAATGTAGAACATTTATGTTGTTTGTTTTTCAAATTCCTCCGGACGCCGGACATAAGGGCTCAAAGGGATTGAAAGGTGTAGTAAAGTTAATGTAAATTCTGGTGTGAAGAATAATAGATACTTGTATTTTTTAAACCTAATAGTTCCGGATTATTATACGATTTATGCAGCGGTGTTTCTCAGATTATTGCCTTGTGTTTACATGCATTTAGATTGTAAATAGAGAACGCGTGTATACATAAATAGGACATTCAGTTGAACTGAACAGGACTAAAAACGCATCTCCTGCGAGTTCCTCACTTCACCACAAGATGTCTCTGCAGCAAAGTAGCATTTTGCGTCACGTAGTGGCGAAATCTTGAACTACGTGCTGAAATTGTCGTTTGAGGTTTTGTCCTGATTGGGAAACGCTCCGTCCCGTTCTCTCCCGTTGCTTTCGTCGAAGCACGTCGAAGTTGACCGTATCTACATGTCCCCTTGCAGTCCGGTTGTCACTTCTATCGCCAGGTGTCAGCCCGAACGTTACCCACCGCGCTCTCGGGCGCAGGAGCACCGTACGGAAGCAGAAAGTAGACGCCAAACAAACATCACAATGATTTCCACCTATTTACTACTCATATTAAAAATGTAACATGGGATTTCTTCACTTACAATTTTTCTTCATTTCTACAAGTGCAGGGCTACAGCGAGTTCAAGCGTGCATCTGTCGCGACTTGGAGCTCTCCCCTCCGATTCCACATCTGCCGCCCACTCCGACAACGGAGGTTGGCTAAGTCCCCGGATGGAACGGTGCTCTAGGTGACATCTGTGCCGATTCGGACGAGGCCTGAGTAAGTAAGTTCTCAGAACAAGGCAATTCGCTATCATCGTTGGCCATTTCGTGATTGACAGGAGACAGTATTCAACTAACACTGGATTGTCATTTCCTGCTTGTGAATTGCAGCCGGCAGAAAAAAAAAAAATTTAAAGCTATAGCAGTATGGAGACACCAGTGCTGTCATGCACTGGCGTACGCAAGGGGGGGGGGGCTGAAGGAGCTACATTCTGTTCTGTAAAGGTTAGATTCATGGGACTGAACACGCGTAAAAATTCAGCTGTAGATATTGGTACAATTTGAATTGAATTCACATAATCCTTGAGTGAGGTGAAAAATGTGGTTTGCATTTCATTTCTAGATGTGAAAATCTTTAACTACTTACGCACACATGCTTTCGCTTACATTAGAGTTCACCTAACATGTCACTATAAAACACGCGTTCTTAATCATCTAAATGCCATGTTATGTGCATTTAATAGGACTACATTCGAAAAGATACAAGTCTTCTTCAAATCGGCTATTTATACTGTCCACCAAAGATTGGAAAAGTTGCTTCCGAGCGTATGGTTTAATCTAACTTCTGTCCTCCTACACGGTGAATTAATCGTTTTCAATGTTTCAAGAGTAACCATGTCAATAGCATTTGCATTGCTATAAGAACCGAAGGATTTGGTGTTGCGTATACAATGATAGTACATTCAGTACTTGTACACTAAAAAAAAGTATGGAAACTCACATTTTCGGGTGAGTTTAGCTTGTCACAAATAGACGTCCCTAAAGGTGAGTTTCCACATAGGGGTGAGTTTTTCTCACCCTACTATAGAGTGTGTTTTTCCTCCCATAGAGTAAGTTTTTCTCACCCTAATATAGTGTGTGTTTTTCCTCCCATAGGGTGAGTTTTTCTCACCCTAGTATAGTGTGTGTTTTTTGTCACCCTAATATAGTGTGTGTTTTTCCTCCCATAGGGTGAGTTTTTCTCACCCTAGTATAGTGTTTGTTTTTCCTTCCATAGGGTGAGTTTTTCTCACCCCTGTATAGAGTGTGTTTTTCCTTCCATAGGGTGAGTTTTTCTCACCCTAGGATAGTGAGTGTTTATCCGTCCATAGGGTGAGTTTTTCTCACCTTAGTATAGTGTGTGTTTTTCCTCCCATAGGGTGAGTTTTTCTCACCCTAGTACAGTGTGTGTTTTTCCTCCCACGCGGTGAGTTTTTCTCAGCCTAATATAGAGTGTGTTTTTCCTCCCATAGGTTGAGTTTTTCTCACCCTAGTATAGTGTGTGTTCTTCCTCCCATAGAGTGAGTTTTTCTCACCCTACTATAGTGTGTGTTTTCCTCCCATAGGGTGAGTTTTTGTCACCCTAATATAGAGTGTGTTTTTCCTCCCACACGCTGAGTTTTTCTCACATCTAGTATAGTGTGTGTTTTTCCTCCCATAGGGTGAGTTTTTCTCACCCTAGTATAGAGTGTGTTTTTCCTCCCATAGGGTGAGTTTTTCTCACCCTAGTACAGTGTGTGTTTTTCCTCCCACACGGTGAGTTTTTCTCACCCTGGTATAGAGTGTGTTTTTCCTCAAATAGGGTGAGTTTTTCTCACCCTAGTATAGAGTGTTTTTTTCCTCCCATAGGGTGAGTTTTTCTCACCCTAGTACAGTGTGTATTTTTCCTCCCGTAGGGTGAGTTTTTCTCACCCTAATATAGAGTGTGCTTTTCCTCCCATAGCCTGAGTTTTTCTCACCCTAGTAGAGAGTTTGTTTTTCCTCCCATAGGGTGAGTTATTCTCACCCTACTATAGAGTGTGTTTTTCCTCCCACACGGTGAGTTTTTCTCACACCTAGTATAGTGTGTGTTTTTCCTCCCATAGGGTGAGTATTTCTCACCTGAGTTTTTCTCACCCTAGTATAGAGTGTGTTTTTCCTCCATAGGGTGAGTTTTTCTCACCCGTATATAGTGTGTTTTTCCTTCCATAGGGTGATTTTTCTCACCCTAATATAGAGTGTGTTTTCCCTCCCATAGGGTGAGTTTTTCTCACCCTAGTATAGTGTGTGTTTTTCCTTCCATAGGGTGAGTTTTTCTCAATTTAATATAGTGTGTGTTTTTCCTCCCATAGGGTGAGCTTTTCTCACCCTAGTATAGAGTGTGTTTTTCCTCCTATAGGGTGAGTTTTTCTCACCCTAGTATAGAATGTGTTTTTCCTCCAATAGGGTGAGTTTTTGTCACCCTAGGATAGCGTGTGTATTTCCTCCCATAGGGTGAGTTTTTCTCACACCTAGTATAGAGTTTAATCTAACTTCTGACCTCCTGCACGGTGAATTAATCGTTTTGAATGTTTCAAGAGTAACCATGTCAATGCATTTGCTTTGCTATAAGAACGGAAGGTTTTGGTGTTGCGTATACAATAATAGTACATTCAGTACTTGTACACTGAGAAAAAAAGTGTTGAAACTCACATTTTCAGGTGAGTTTGGCTTGCCACAAATAGACGTCCCCAAAAGGTGAGTTTTCACATTGGGGTGAGTTTTTCTCACACTAGTATAGAGGGTGTATTTCCTCCCATAGGGTGAGTTTTTCTCACCCCAGTATAGAGTGTGTTTTTCCTCCCACACGGTGAGTTTTCCTCACCCTGGTATAGAGTGTGTTTTACCTCCCATAGGGTGAGTTTTTCTCACCCTAGTATAGTGTGTGTTCTTCCTCCCATAGGGTGAGTTTTTTCTCACCCTACTATAGAGTGTGTGTTTTCCTCCCATAGAGTCAGTTTTTCTCACCCTAGTATAGAGTGTGTTTTTCCTCCCATACGGTGAGTTTTTCTCACCCTAGTATAGAGTGTGTTTTTCCTCCCATAGGGTGAGTTTGAGGGGTTCGTGAGGAAGAGGTAAATGATCTTCGACTAGTATAATAATGCTTATCTTTAACTTTGAAGAATCAGTCAATGTTTTACAAATCCATCAAACCTGAACCTCCCACGAGCCGATCAGGGCCCATCTCGACTTGTTTAAGAAAACAAAACACTGCAGATCTCAACAAGCGCTCTAACAAGATTAAAAGCAGAAGCTACGCAACATACAGCATATGTCAAAAACACAGTCAATCGATAGAAAGTACTTGTGAAACCCCACAAGTCTGAAAAACACTGAGATACAGCCAGGGGCGACAACTTTTCAAAAACATTGGGTAGGCTTAAACACTTGAATTACAAGTTCACAAAAAATCACATAAATTATTGGATGTAATAAATGAAGACACGTGGCGTGATTTTTAAAAAAAACGAACGTTTATTGCAGGAAACAATGCACATGATGCTTGATTGATCTACTTATCCTTAATAAGTTCTCCATTTGTGTTGCTTTGGTTATTACTTTGCAACATATGTCCGTTGGTGGACTCCTCCTTGGGTTTGTCTTCATCTGAAAATAAGTTGTTAAAAAAATGATATTAACATTAGCTATTGCAAGTTTCGTAGTAAAGAAAAATTAAAACATACTGTTTGTTACTAAAAGTGAGTGAGTGGTTTTATTCTGTGTATATTAATACTGTGCATAATCTCAATTATGCATAGCTGTCTACAAATCACTTTTATTAATTATTACCCCATATAGAAAGGCAGATGGCGTAAGGAATATTAAAACAAAAACAAAATAGAAAAGGAAGTAGAGAGAAAGAGAAAAATTGAAAAAAGAGAGTAAATAGAAAATAAAAACAAATAGAAAAAGGAGGAGAAAATAAAACTAAAGAGTAGAAATGGAAAAGAAAAATAGGAAAAAGAAAGTAATAGCATGAAGAGCAAAAACAAAAATGAAAATAGAGAAGAGAGAGAAAGTCATGGACAAACAAATAGAAAAATAAAGAAGACAGGAAGAGAAATACGAAACGTGAAGCAAATAGAAAAAGGACAAAATAAGATAGAAAATAGAAATAGTAAAAGATAATATAGACAACAGAGAAAAAGAGGATACAGATGAAGAAATAGTATAATAGAAAAGGATAGAAAATAGAACAAAACATGCCTATGAAACTAGAGTTCACCTTTAAATATTTCTTTAACCCTTGAACCGACATCTAAAATTTACTTCTAGCGTCACTGACACGAACAAGGACGTATTTGGGGGGGGGCGAATTCAGGGGTCCTGACCCCCCTGAATGGCTTTCCAATTACAAGAATTTAATAATGAAAATGTACCTTTTTAGCATTAGTTGTAATCAATGGTTATTTCCGTGGATTGGAAGCCAACTATTATATTGGAATAATATGACCTTGAATGACAATGTCAAGCCACATTTATGCAGACTATTTACTAACGATAATATGTACAAAATATTAATCAAGAACTTTACTTTTCGATAACAGGATCTGTTTTTTATCTTTTTGGAATTAATTCCCTTGCCATGACAGTTGTTTTTATACATATTTTGGCGATCTTAACTACATGTAAGCTAAATAATGAATACCTTCTTAAATTCTTATTATTCTCACTATTATTACGCAGTCATTTTACCTATTCATATAATAATAAATATAAATTAATTTACACATATTAATATGTTAATTCGAACATTTATATTATTATTTCTGAGACACTTGGTTCGAACCCCCCCAGAAATACATTCCTAGATACGTGCCTGGACATAAACTAAAAATTATTTAGCACACAAGATACTTTACCCATATGCTTTCTTAAAAAAATCTTCTCCAGTTCCATCGCTGGAGCCTCGACGATCAAATTCAGGAGCAAAGCTAGAACCAGGGCGATTAAAACGTCATTCAAAGTCATCTTGATCTGCAAACAGAAAGAGAAATCGTGTTATTAAAAGTTGGACAATCTAGCCATTGCTCTACCAAGAAAAGAAAAACCATGTGACACTGTCCATCAAATTTTCAATCCTAAGAGAGAGCCTTGGTGATGCAATCGGCTGCTTGTTTGTAATCCTGTCCCTGCGTTGCCAAAATGTGCGACACATCGTCACCACTAGGGTTTTCCCATGGCCTTGAAGACAACGCTATAACCTGATGTTAGTTCATTTCCATTCAGTTAGAACAAGAAAAAATTGTTATGGTTTATATTTTGAATTTGATGGCCTTTTATTTTCTTACTTTCAGCGTCATTTTTTTGGTATTTTTTTCCGTATTTGTTGCATTTTTTAAACATTTTTCAGGGTTTTTTCCTCGCTCCTTCCCAGTTTCTGGAATTTTAAATTCATTTTCTACCAGTACTTCCTTACTAAAATTTGAAACTGAAATATTTGGCAACGGTTTAAATTATTATTTGTGGTAAATTTATTATTCCTCCAGGAAGCGTAAAATATTTGGGGTGTAGCCCACTTTGATTATTGATTGCTGATTTGATTTGCTTTATTTTACTTCGCTTCTTGTGCCACTTTTGGCTAATTTGCGAAGATGGGGATGAGTGATGATATGATTAATTTTAATTTGATAAATGGACACTCACAAACATCCATACTCAGGCAGGGATTCGAACCCGGGACCCCTGGCGTCGTAGCGCGATGTGCTAACCACTCTGCCACGGGGGGCGGCTAGCCTACTTTGAGGTCCCCCTTGCTGGCAAGTATTATCGTTTTAATCTCATGTAAGATAAAATTAGTTATGATATAAAAGAATTGTGATTTGATACACACGAAACACAATTGTTCAAATGCTGAGAGACTACTGTATCGTTCAAGGCCTTTCTGAAAGTGACATACAGAAAAACTTTTGGGTGTAATCTTGAAGTAAGAAATAAAACTACTTTAGCATTTAATTGCTATTTCTCCATTTGCTTTGGTAGTTTAAACGACATAAGAAAAGAAACAGATTTTATCGAACTATTCAAGTACTCTCTTGTAATTCATGAAAAATCAAGCTTTCATTTCAAGAGCGAAAATTATTTTTAGGTATTTTTAAGGAATATATAGAATGTGAGTTTATGTCGGTACAGCAGTGTTCAGTATGCGCCTTGTCAACAAGACTGACTGACCCCTTAGAAGCGTAAGACATTGGTCGCACGAAGCATTTCCCTGGATGCTGTGCACCAGATTTCAGCGCCACATTTTCACCCAGTGACGAAAATCGGAACTATTTTTTTCGTCAGCATTCGCTTCCACATGGTCTCCATAGTCTCTGTATCACGTTTCAGCGCATTCTTGAAAGAAGAGACAGCCAGCGCTCGTAGTGGCGTAAACGGAAACTAAACACACCAGCATCGAAACTCTATGACTGTACACAAGCAGTTGCAGTAGAAAAACTGAAGAAAGCACTGTGCGTTTTGGACCAACTCAGTGGCTTATGCAAATGTTACCAGTAAAAAGACTAGGGGGCGTTTCAAAAGTATTAACGAAACGAACGAAAGTAACTGGCCTCATTAACCTGGTGAAACCAGTTATTTTACAGACTTCTGGGACTCTCTAGACGAAAGCGTAGGCGCAGCGTATTGTTTATAGAAATAAACTCTGCTTCGAACACTGTTACTCACTTTAATCACGTTGTAGGACGAGTAAAAGCACCCTCATCTTGTGCATGTTGCTTCATATCGCTCTCTGGTAAAAATATAATACATTTTCCGATCAAGAGCAGTTTGAAGCCTTCATACACTCGCGTTGGCTGCGAGCAGCAGACGATTCTCACCGAACAAACCAGCCTCCTGGCCGGTGCGTTTGGTGAATCTCGTTCTTTCACGAGTCGCACGGAATGCGTTGGACAGCATAGTGAACCTCACGAAACGCACGGAAGCACTTATGGGACTTGGGACAGCCAGTTACCATAACGCGTTAAACTCGTGCGACTTTCGGAACGGGCCTCTGGTAACGTAATTGGTTCTAACCTACATCATATGATAACATTTACACGTAATTTAGAAACACTTTATTTAGATTCTAAGAAAACCCTAACTCATACACAAAACGAGCTGCCGATCTGTGGAACACCGAAAATTTGAACGAATTTCTATTTCCACGTTCAAACTGAATGCCCATCCTAACCTACCTACAAAATTCTTGTGAATACTTTAATACATGTAAAATCTGAGCGCACTTTAATCCACAAGGCTGCATACTTTTCGGCATGGAAATCTTTGGTGCCTGGTCCATCAATGGACATGAATGATTTTTCAATTGCGTTTGTTACATAGATTAGAAATGGTACACTACATGCTTTCAATATCATTTTCTTTGAGGGAGATAAAAACATCTCTGGCAGAAATAAAGAAAATTCCTTTGGCCGGGGATAATTTTTTGTGGGGGGGGAATCCCCGGTATCCCTCCCTCGTTAATTCACACAATGGAAGAAAGTGTCATACTTTAAAAAAAATAATAATAAAGTGTATTTCACGCTAAGTTTATTTACTTACACTACGTGGTAATTTGAAAAGTTGTTAAGAGAGAAATCCACTTACCCCATTTAATACTCTGTAATCTGTAACTGTCCTCCGACTTCCAACCCCATGGATGATCGGGATTAAGTGTACGATATAGATGCTGTACGTTAGTCGACTCAGCGGAATAAATTTTTTCCAGGTAAGGAATTTGTAGATGCTTGCTAAAGGATAGCAGGGAAAAGGAAATAAGTAGCGACATAAAAAATCATGACAAACATTTCGTCCATTGAGAATGTAAATGTTCTATCTTCAGATTGTAAACAAATCGAGATATTTTGACTGTCGTCTATTCGGGATGCAATTGTTTCATTTATGCTACATACAACCAATATTGGTATACTGAATGTGTTTTTGGTACATCTACAAAATTTGGCACCAGCCACGACAATGAACACATCAACAGCTAGTGAAACCTTAAGACAATTTCCCTCAACCAACCACAAGCATGTGGAGGTACATAGACTTTCGGATCCCACTTTAATCTGTAGGCTCAGTCCCGATTAGCCATACTGTGCATAAAGTGGACTTAGAAACAAAAATAAAATCAATTCAATTCAACCAGTTATCCTATATGTACATAAAACTGGGCTTAAAACACAAAACTAACTTTCATTCTAACCTGAGTTACTTGCGGTAGCTGCTTAGAAGTAACAGTTCTGATGCACTTCGGTTGTTACTTTTACTTTCACAGACAAAAAATTGGATAATAGTGGAATCAAAGTAGTTGATTAATTGAATTTATTTATTATTCTGTGCTACCGAATGACAAAGTTACAATGAAATGGTTTGATCTTCATTACAGAACAACTATCTAATCTCATATGGTAGACAGAACACTGACACTCTCAAATCAAAGTCAGTGTTGCGTGCAGTTGTCCTCACTTTCCCCCCTTCGAATGTCCATGATAACAACTTCTCTTTAAAAACCTCAAACCTACAGGAATGATAAATATACAATTAGATTATTAAAATCTACGTAAGAATTAACATTCGTGGGGTTCAAATTATGAAATAATTAAAGTTTAAAGTTTACAGTCTACAAATGTACTAGTTATTATGTAGAGAATTGTTGCAATATCTATGTATAATATTATATATTGCTAATATTACCGATAAGTTCCTTGTTTTGGAAAATCAAAGTATCATTTAGAAAGATTGTCAACACTGATACTATATTTAGTTCAATTTTCAAAATTATTGTTGGCTGCGTCTGATTTCGCCTGAGTTCAGATCTGAAATTCCCACTCTAGAAAAAATACTCTATATTATCACCTAAATAACTTCAGTTGTAAAAAAATAAGAAACAACACTTACGAAATTTGTAGACGTGCATTGTTAGTAACAAGACAACAATCGGAATTGACCAACAAAACCGATAAAAAGCGCCGTACGTTGCTTTGAGAAGTGCACTGCAGGGTTCGTTTTCTTGGAAGAAAACGTAACCACTTAAAAATAAAGTAAACATGGAAACAATTGCTGCAATGTTCATCCAAATCACAGACGTCTGAAAACAGAGAGAATGTTAATATGAATAATTTATGGACTTATGTCCAAATTTAAATTACTATTAAAGTTGTATGTTGCTTATATTTGTTGTATTTTAAGATTGAAACGGTATTTTTTATAGTTTCGTTAATGTTTAAGGTAAAAAAGTACTAAATTAAAGTATCGTCCATTTTTCACAACAGTCAATCCAGAATTTCACCGTACTAAGGACATTTCTGTGATGCAATGATAACTTCTCTAACATATTGTTCCGCCATTTGTAATATTCCCTTCAAAGTATCCTACAGTGGCAAAAACATTATTAACTGTTCATTCATACTTTATTGGTTTTAGCTGTTATACCAGCTCTACACCAAGTGTCCTGAAAATAAGGCATGCATGTAACATGATACTGTTACATCAAATTACAAATTTTGAATATGTGTGAGAGAGAGAGAGAGAGAATGGGGAAATAAATGAAGGGAGAGAGAACGGAGAGAAATAAAAAAGTGGGAAAGAGAAACAAAGTGAGACAGAGAGGGAGAGAGAGGTAAGAAAAATAACAAAATGAGGCAGAAAGGGAAGAGAGATTAAGTGAGACAGAAAGAGAGAGAAAGGAAATAAATAACGAATGGAGAGAGAAGGAAGAGAAATAAAGAAGTGAGGAGAGAGAAACAAAGTGAGACAGAGAGGGAGAGAGAGGTAAGAGAAATAACAAAGTGAGAGAGAGAGAGGATAGAAAGGGAAGAGAGGCTAAGTGAGACAAAGAGAGAGAGAAAGAAAATAAATAACGAATGGAGAGAGAAGGAAGGGAAATAAAGAAGTGGGGAAAGAGAAACTAGTGAGACATAGAGGGAGACAGAGGTAAGAAAAATAACAAAGTGACATAAAAAGGGAAGAGAGACTAAGTGAGACACAGAAAGAGAGAGAAAGGAAATAAATAACGAATGGAGAGAGAAGGAAGGGAAAAAAAGAAGTGAGAAAGAGAAACAGATTTAGGCAGAGAGGGAGAGAGAGGTTAGAGAAATAACGAAGTGAGGCAGAGAGGGGTAGAAAGGGAAGAGAGACTAAGTGAGACAGAGAAAGAGAGAAAAAGGGAAAAGAAATAACCAAGTGAGATAGAGAGGAGAGAGAAGGAAGAGAAATAACGAAATGAGACAGACAGAGGGAATAGTGGTAAAGAAGCTAGGCAGAGATTGAGAGAAAAGGAAGTGGGAAAACAGAAGATCGAAAGAGAGATTAAAGAGAAGAAATTAAGGCAGAAGATGGGAAGAGATAACACACACATGAAAATTATTGAAACCAAATGAAAAGATTAAAAAGTAAAGAGAAAATAAGAAAATTGAAAAATAGTTACAATCAAAAATGAGTGAGAAAAAATAGGTAGACAATTTGTCTCTATTCCCTTTGATTCTCTCTTGAATATGTCATATACTGTGTATATTATTGCAGACACAAAATGTGTTTCTTACCTTGGAAATTTTAACTTTCTCCCAGTTTATAGTTTGAGCAATGTAGCCACTTATAATTCCCATCAAAAATGGGCTGCCTCTCGTGTGAGTCTTTATGTACGTCGCTTGTACTGTTGGATCCAATAACGGTTCTTTCACTATGCTGCAAGGAGAACGTGTGGGTTCAGTAGATGATACAATACATTCCAAAGAATTTTAACACAATAAACATGTATCTGAGAAGACAGGCACAATGTGTTTGTATATTATTGTTTGGAAGTAGCTAGTTACAAGTAACAGTTACTTTTTCCTACAGAAGTAACGTTTCAACAGTTAATTTAGGACACTTAAATTACAAATATGGTTATTTGTGACGTAGGAGATGTGAAGACTTAATTAAGCCTAATTAAGACTTTCGAACTAACCAGTATCTTAATTCTACACATATCATTTTTAGTTAATGATCATCAGTTATACATACAATGTAATTGCTTGCAAGAAAATTTTCAGTAAGAAGTAACTGTAAAAGTAACTTAGTTACTTTTCAAACGAGTAACTGTAACTCAGTTACTTTTTGAGACAACTAGGTACTTTTAAAAAAATAACTTTCCGAACACTTTTGTATAAACATGGAACAAACAAATGTCAATGTTTACCCTGAATCTGTGTCAGTATACAGGATGAGTCTTTAAGTTTACCAACTAACTAGGTTTATAGTTTCGAAATACAGGGTGGCTCAATAAGTCACTTAACACCCCCAGTACAAGGCCACTGCGGCATGGGACGTGAAAATGGCGATGACCAATCGTTATCAGGCCAAGGGGGAACCACTTTGACGTCACCTGCATGGTCGGCAGCCATCTTGATGCCCGCCATCTTGAATTCTACTTCAGAAATTTAAATGGGAAGGGGGTCGTCCGACATATCAAAATGGGCTAAAATTTCGCCAGGAAAACAACTGTGACATTTGTTTTCACCTAACTTTAATTGTTGCAGAGTTAACAATACCACAAAGTTATAACACATGCTCAATATGACGTCCCTCTTGCGCAACACACACGTGTAATCGTCTCTCCCATGACCTTACCACATTCTGAAGAACCTCAGGAGTTATTGCAGTACAGGCATCCACAATGCGTGTGCGCAAGTGGGCTAGATCCCTGATTTTCGTAGCATACACCATGGCTTTCAGGTGTCCCCAGAGGTAAAAGTCCCATGGTGTCAGGTCAGGTGAGCGTGCAGGCCATTCCACAGTCCCTCGGCGACCAATCCAGTGGTGAGGGAATTGTTGATCCAGGTACTGACGGACTATCATCCCATAGTGCGGTGGAGCACCATCTTGCTGGAACCATTCAGGATAGCTCCCATCCTCGGACAGTAAGGATGGTAAGATCTGCTCCCGTAGCAGAAGCAAGTAGCCCTCTGCATTTAAGTTGCCCTCAATGAAAAATGGACCAACGAGTCGGGAACCACAAGTACCACACCACACCATTAGCTTCCCGTCACCTTGCTGGGATCTGTCCAATGTGGATTTTCGGGTGACCAGTACCGCAGATTTTGCTATTTCACCTCTCCCGACACATAAAAATTAGCCTCATCACTGAACAGAATCTTGCTACCTACGGCAGGGTCACGTTGCAGTTGTGCTATAGCCCACTCACAAAACTGCAAACGCCTGTCTGGATCGTCCTCACTAAGGTGCTGCTGCAGCTGTATCTTATACGGATGCCAGTGGTGGTCACGTACAATCCTTTGAATTGAACCCCTGCTGACACCGCTTTCCAGCGCCAGTCTCCGTGTGCTATGGGTTGGGGACTTTGCAAATGATGCCAACACCGCTACAGCAGTACCCTCATCCGTGGCTGTTTTCGGACGTCCATGTCGCGGCTTGTCATCCACAGATCCAGTATCTTGGAACTTTGCCAGCAACTGGCTGACGGCCACATGTGACACCGGTTGTCTTGCAGGATTGCGGTTATTGAAGTCTGCGGCAATGTCACGCGTACTTCTCTCCCCTGACATCAATATGATGGCAATCCGTTCCTCACGTGTTAGTGGCATTTTCGTTCAGATCAGTGAAAAAGGAAATATGCTACTCTTGACACGATCAATTCACATCATCACTCTTTTAAACTTTTATGTAAAGACAAAACACAATCGTAATTCCCATGCCAACCAATACTACAAGATATGTACATACCGATAAGTCAATATCCGGACATTTTCAGTGATTGGTCTAACAATAAATACCACATAATCACATACTAACGGTTATTTGAACAATAAACATTTAAGCAAAAAGGAAAGGACGTGTCACTCTCCCATGCGGAAATCGCCCTTAAATTTAAAGTTAGGTGAAAACAAATGTCACAGTTGTTTTCCTGGTGAAATTCTAGCCCATTTTGATATGTCGCACGATCCCCTTCCCATTTAAATTTCTGAAGTTGAATTCAAGATGGCGGCCATCAAGATGGCTGCCGACCATGCGGGTGACGTCAATGTGGTTCCCCCTTGGCCTGATAACGATTGGTCATCGCCATTTTCACGTTCCATGCTGCAGTGCCCTTGTACTGAGGGTGTTAAGTGACTTATTGAGCCACCCTGTAGTTAATAACTGAACAAACTCTCAAAATCATGGAGCGAGACAAGAAGTGCAATTTTTAACGTAACAACCTCGCTAGAAGTTCGAGTCAGTATTTTTCAGCCTCGGATTTTAGGTAATTTTTTAGTAATTTTCTTGTCGCTTTTGTTGCATTTCTCTTCATTTTTAAGGTTTATTTTCCTCCTCCCCTATTGTTTCGTGATTTTTAAATGCATTTGCTAGCACGACTTACAAATTTGAATTTCCTGGCTTGGTCTCTTTAGCAAATTTGCTATTCATCGAAAACACGTTCAATGTAAAAACACAATATTACTTTTAACTTAAATGTTTGGCAATGCATTAAATAATTATTTGTGGTACATTTATTTTTCCTACACCAAATTTAAAACAATTTTCTGTGGTTTTGAAGTAAAATTAGTCACGATATAAGAACATTATAATCTGGTGCACGCGATACGCAAGTGCTAACGACTCTCTTGTAATTTATGAAAAATCAAGCTTTCACTTTAAGAGCGAAAATTATTTTGAGATCACATTTTTCCATTTTAAATTATCTTTTAATAGTTGTAAGGTCATTCTACAGGTCATTTTTTGAGATTTTTTAGGTCAACTTTTGAGCCCAAATAACAAATCCATAGAGCGTTCCACGTACGCGTGAAGACGCGCAAGGACAAGTTGAATGGCGATTCGAAAGGATTTCGAAATTCATGATGTCTCCATAAACGGGTGCATGAAGGGGGAAGCAGAGGGACTTTGCCACTGTCACGGGTTGGACGTACAGACTACATTTTTTACCATTAAAGCAACTATTCTACTGATAGTGAAGCAACGTTTTTCGTACAGTTTCTGTGCAATGAAATATGAAACTAAACACTGTTGATTAAACACAACTACCCTTAAAATACTTTCCCAGTTTTGGAGCTACAGGTGAACAATTTTGTGGCACGGGTGGAACACTTCCTCTTTACCTAATAAGAAATTAATTTTAATTGCTGTGAATTTCTAAGTAATGAAAAATAAATCACTTAAGACAAAGATAGGAAGTAATTGACCTGTGAATATTCTAATGCAGTTGGAGGGGAAATGGAACAGTTAAAGAAGAAATTTAATCATTTTATGCATGAAAATACCGTAACGCAATGTTAAAACTGCGTTGGGATCGAACCAAGAACCTTGAATCTTCGATTGGGTGATTTAGTTATTAATCATTCATCTTTCAGATGGTTATCACTCGCTTGGCCTAAATGTGATATATGCGAAAGGTTACATTCAAAGGAAGAATTCACATGTGCAATAATTGGATTCCGTCCCCTCCCTGACTTAACCGATATGGATATTGATAAGAAGAGGATAATACTTGCCTCACAAATAGGTGAAGGATATTTCCACACTTGTCCTCTCAATTGTCACTTGTCTGATCTTCCTGTCAGAATTCAGTCTGTTCACGCCCCATTGTCCAATAATCGCTTCCCACATCCCTTCTCTCTCTCACACACAATCCGCAGCCCTTGCTCTCTCTCGTATTCTCGCTACTGATCTCGCTCCCTCACGATTCCAACGCTCATTCCATAGCCGGCTCTCAAGTCACTAACCTAACGTTTGCCTAATTGCTTATTCCGCAATTCTTTCTCTGCTTCCTGATATGTTTAGAATGACAGTAGTATAAAAGTATATACAACCAGGACCGGAAAGTATGAACCCCTCTCATGCAGATTTGCTACACTTAAAACTTGCTCAACATGCCCATATGAGATTTTTGCTCAAGTGTGGAACCCTGCCTAATCAAAGATTTTTGTAAAAATGCCCTCGGGAATTTCTCGGAAAGTATGAACCCCCTCAGATTGATTTGTCTACACTTACAAAAGGCACTTCTGTGAGATTGTTGTCCATAAACCTGTCAAAAATATGCCCCTCTTGATATTTTTTTAGCCATACTTAAAACTAGGCCAAGCTGCTTATAAGAGCCACCTACACACACACCCATACATATTTACTTCTGGTTTAAGTTCAATTGGATACCAGCTTCAATTTGTTTATTAAAAAAAATGCAATATGCAGAGACCCTCTAGAATTGCTCCCTGACTCTCTCATTTCTTACATCATAAACATATGATTTTTCACCTATGAGAATAACACTACATATAGTGTCATCAGGTAATGCCTCATGGAATTCACAGATAATTTTAATGTTTGTCCTGTCATTAACCACAACTTGTTTCCTTTTTGAAGTGTTGATTACAAACATGGGTCTCTGTGTTTTGAATTCATCTGGTGTGTAATACATGTCAGTATTGCCAGTAGTGACCCTTTTGAATGCCGAAAATGCCTCATATAATTTGAGGAAATCATCCTTGGACATGTCTAAATTGTAATTTTCTCTAGGAAATACCTCATTTCTGCCATTTTTAAGATATATGTTCTTGATGTTGCAGTTATCAAATTTACTTGAATTTTTTTCCTGATTGTTGTGTCTCCCAGTCTGAAACAGTACCACCACAAAATCAGGCATGTCATATTGAATACTGGAGAATGAATTTGTAGCATCAAACTCATAATAAGAACCAGTTGCGGGCTTCTGTACACATTGATATGTATAAAATTGCAGAGGAATCTGTGGATTTTTTATTATATCAGCTTTGTATTTAAGAGCATAACTGGCCTCATATTCAACAACAGGGATTCTTAGCTCCATAGTCTGAATAATGCATTTGCCTGCATCTGGTAAGGTATTAGGCAGAGCTTCTCCTGTAGGGTTTAATGTGCTGTACCTCATCAAAGCATTATTATCATTGGCAGCTCTTCTAAATGTAATTCTTAAACCACCCTTCCACATAATATCTTTGTAATCTGAGAAGAATCCTGGCAACAGGCGCATCGGGAACAGCACTGTGTGGTTTTTAGATAATATTTTATCACCAGCCTCAAATCCACCTATTTTGTAGTAAGAAGCCTCGGTTTTGGATAATTTTAGTGTGGCCAAAGCTGTGGAGGTAATGCCGGGATAATCCACTCTGTTTATAACAACGCCATGCTTTCTGATCTCAATTTCAGAGAACAGATGCGGCACAAAATTATCTACCAATCTTATATTTGAATTTGCCGGATAATCTGTTCCATCGAGCTTTACAACATCAAATTTGATGTATAGATCTGCTCTGTGGGGGTGTATAAAGCCATCCCCTACATCAAGATCAACCTCAATTTCTGTGTTGGGTTGATTTAAATTTGCAAATGTCCTCCTGTTTGGAGGGAATGATTGTAGCTCATAACTCTCAATATTTTCCATTGTATGTATTTTTATTTAAATGTTAATCTCTATGATAGCAGTTGTTGTGGCTCCAGCAAAATCAACTAATTATTCTTTTTCATTAGTGACCATCAATTCAATATAATCTATTCTATTATGGCACACAGGAAAATATAATGTTGGGGATGGAGTGTAGATGATTGGCTCCATAAATTCGGAATTAGGTTTGAATGTTGCAATGATGCCAGTTTGCTTGTGAGTGCCTATACCATTTGATTTGGTGATCATACCCTCAGCCACATTACAGTGAATATTCAGAGTCTCTATGGCTAAGAATTTGGGTATATTAATAGCAGTGTGTTTGATGGCCGGTTCAAGTTTTGTGTTGTTCTCAAATCCTAACAGCTCTCCTATAGTACCCAGATCTACTGTTTCTGTAGCAGATACAATCTCTACTCTGTGAGTGACAGAATTTTGACTTAACACTACACCTCTGGGTAATTGAGCATTTAGAGTGGACAGATTATATTGCCCTGGAGTGATGACAATTTTTTGATCCCCAACTGCAATTTTGTTGTTGTGGTGTGTAATATTAGGGATCAAGTACATGCCATAAAATGCTCTGAGAGCTATTGTTTTGGGATACACTATGTCATCATGTAATTTGTGTTTCAATATTGAATTTTGGCTGGTGAGATGGAATACTCCCATGATGTTTTAAATACCACAGGGCCTTTTGAAAATTTTCAATTGATGGTTTATTTATTTGAGACATATATCTAAGAACAGATAAACACAAATGTCCGCAATTAACATCTTTGAAGTTTTGAACACGGGCATTATTGTAATAAAGATTAGGTGATTTTAAATATTTTATTAAATTTTCAGGTGGAACACCTCCAAATGAATCAAACACAAATGCCTCATCTTTTAAATATTTAAGATAACAGATCCAGTGAGTGCCCTGATTTTTGTACTTATCCAAATTAACAATGCCACACTCTTTGTTGAGTGGTTGTTCTGGTAAAGAATCAGACATGTACACACCTCTAAAATTTTTGATGCCCAGTGGCTTGATTAAAGCTTCAATATCTTGGTTTGTAAGCGGCTCTTGTTTTTTTTAAACTTATTTATGGCTCTCTTAACACCTTTGCCTTTTTTCTCCATGGCCAGGTTATGGCGCCTCAGCTCATCTAATTCTGCCCTATTTTTCTTGGCATCTATTACTGTTTTTGCTATGGCAGCTGATCCCCCAGCCAAGCTCCCCACAGCCCCGAGAGCAGCTAAGATGGCCGGGATAGTAAATATGAAACCCCCTGTATGCAATTTTTTCCTGGATTGTTGTAATTTTTTTAATTGGGGGGTACTAAGCAACAATTTCATACCATGGCCCTTTGCAAGACAAGAGCTTTTTTTCTTGCGCTGCTTTTTGGTTAAAAGACTATCAATAGTTTTAAGAGATTTGAGACCTGCATAAGGTATTTGATACATAACACCCTTGGCCTTCATCCTAGGTTTATTATATACATATTCACAACCCCCACCCCAGTTTTTGTTTGGTGCTCATAGCTATGGTGGTTCCCAATGCTGCTATTTTTTCACTTAAAGAAGCATCTTTGCTTACAAATCTACCAAATGCAGCCTCTTCTAATTTCTTGTCTGCAACATGTCTCTTGTCAAGATCAGAATGTGTGTTGTATGCTATGTCATGGTCTCTACAAGCAGCATCTAGGGGATTTACACCAGGATCCCCTCTGTTTAATCTATGATCCAATTTTGTGCCTGGACCACAATACTGATAGCCTGGAATGTGTAGTTCAAATGGCAGCTTGTTTATAATGTCATTAACCAGGCCCCGACCCTCAGAAATATTCCAAAATTTAGGTGGTAGAGTATTAATAATTTTTATAAGATATCCAATCCCCTTAGTGTCATTCACTATAAAATTAGACAATTTGGTGCTTATCATGTCCATAATTCCAACCTTTTCATTGTAAAAATTGTGGTTCCCAGATTTTCCTCCCCAGCTATCACCAATAACCTATCTACAAGTTTCCTGACATCATCAACCCACACAAATTCTTTAGGCAGGGTGTTGTATTGTTTGATTCCACTGCCAGTCTTGATCTGTGACCATATGGGCTTGATTAAATTGTTGTATTTTGCCCCACTGCTAGACTTGACTTTTTTTGTGTGGGATCATTGTTCTGGTATAGAGCATCTGATTTTATTAATATTTCTTTGTAATATTCATAATCTTGATCTGTATAGCTGCCAGGCCTTTTCCTAGTCATCAGTTCCCACAACCCAGGTGTTCCGGGGTACTTAACAAAAGCACCTTTTTCTCCGAGACGAGATTCTGAATAAACAATCAGATCATCCTCCATAAATGTTACTCTGAAATTGCCAATTCTATGTATGATGCTACCATCAAGCTCTGTGTCAGCATATAAGCCAAAAACCTCATCTTTATTGTCTTTAGGTGTGGTTAAATATTTTTGAGCAAGAAGACCCAATTCAATAGGATCCTGAGTAGCTTCAATTCTTCTAGGAGCAATAGGACTAGGTGTATGAATACTGGAAAGTGGAGTGAATGGATAATCTAATATGTTTCTTGCAGCTACAGGTACAAGCTCTGTGATCAAATTTTGATTTTGCTCTGTAACAGTTTTGATATTCTTACCTAATTCACCAATAGCATCAATGATGGGCTGTTCTGTTTGTTTGTGTTTTTCATAAATTCCCCGGTTCTCTGATTTCCATCCTTTAAATCTTTTTACAAGATAATCTCTTAACTTAAGATCACCAATAATTGGCCTTTTCATGTTTATTTATTTATATTTCAATGTCTAGAAAATTGTTGATTTTATTTCTGTATTTGCCACTATTGGGTTTTCTTGTCATATCAATTGTGACAAACCCATAACTGTTTTGATTCCAGCACCTACTGCAAAATTTAGAAAAATCATTGTAGCTCAAGTCCCCGCCTACATATTCATCATGTATGTGTTTGAGGTTGGTATGATCTTGATGAAACACACATATAAAATTGCTGTTGTCTCGGATCAGCTGCTTCGGTATTTTAGAAAAAGTCTGTGCCAGTTGAAGCAATCAATGTTTTTGTGTCGGCCCTGTGTAAAGAAATTTCTAACCTTGTTTTGATTATCCAGTATAATGTCATCAAACACAACAACAGAATTATCGAGACATTCATGAAGTGGCTTAACATCTGGTTCAAAAGTGGCAATATCCAATCCATCATATAGCTTCATCAGCTGCTGATATTTTAATTGTTCCAAGCTCTTAGAGAAGATATACAAGTGCCTGTTTTTCCAGTCTAACCAGTTGGGTGCCAATAAAAAATTATCAACCATTAGTGTAGTTTTACCATAAGCAGATGGCCCAACAATAAGACACCTAATATTTTCAGGCAGCAATTTTCCATTTCTCTTATTTTGTTGTTCAGGTTCTGGCAGCCTTTTTATAACATCCCAGGTGTTCATATTATTATTTTGTTTGCATCGATCCAGCTGTGTTCTGGAAGTCCTAGCCATTTGACAAGTAACTTGTTGCCTTTTCTGCGGATGATTTTTTCTATGAGATATGTGTCAGGCTGTTTAGTTTTGCTGAGTTCTTGTTCATAGAATCTGCCTTTGAGAATTTCTCCTCGGTGATCTTTTATTATATATGTGTTAAGGGTCCCAGGTTTAACTTGAACCACTGTAAATAATTCAGTGCTCCAGTTTCTTGTAAAGCCTCTTTTGAATAAGTGCTTATATTTGCTGATTCTTACTTGATCACCCACCTTGTATTTGGCCTTTCCTGTTGTTGGCTGGTATCTAGGATAATAAACAGTCCTGATCAATTTTTGCTCATCAGATGAAGTTACTTCAGAGGGTTTCATGTTGATTGTGGAATGGACCGAGTTGTTATATTTATGTAGAAGTTCTGGAAGAATATTAATCCATTTATAATTACCTTGAAGTGTAAATTGTTTATACATAAGATTTTTTAGGGTTTTGTTGAATCTCTCTACAATTGAGGCTTTGAGATCACTGTAACTCGAGTAATGTTTTATTGCCTGGCTTTTAATAAATTGTTGAAACACTGAATTATAAAATTCTTTGCCATTATCTGTTTGCAAATAGCGCGGTGATCTTCCACTCTGATTGATGATTGTTCTGATGGCTTCTGTAACACATGTTCCAGTCTTGGATTTGAGTGGCACAGCCCATGCAAATTTTGAAAATGTGTCTATCACAGTGAGTAGATACTTGTAGCCCTTGTTGATTTTGTCTAAGTTTTTCAACTGTCCACTTGACATTTCAATCAAGTCGCTCTGCCATAAATCATCTATGCCTTTTGTGACTACTGGCAGTCTCTTAAAATTATGTCTGGCTTGTCTGTGTAGTTCATCAACAATAATTTGTCTAGACATAATATGAAAACAAGAATATTGCAACTATGGGGTGTTCAGCAGCTGATACTGCAGGATTTTCTAAATATAATTTGTCCCCTATTTGTATTTTAAATTCCAGAGAGCCATCATCTTCAGCATAGGCTGTTTCTAATGTATTGGGATCTGTAAAATCCTCTAATTCTACACTGGTGATTTTTACTTTGTTATCAGCATTTGTTATTGATAAGGTGGGGTAGTGGTGTGCCTGTGGTTGAAGCCAATATTTGATCTTGATTGGTCTCAATGTGCCCCCAACAAAAAATTGGTAATAAAATTGTGCAGGGGACAGCATATATATTTTGCCACCTGGTGTAAATGGTGAATCATATTCTTTGTTGAGGATGCTGTACAATTCAAGAATTACTGTATGTTTTGGATTCTCGATTATGCCTGTTATTTCTTTTTCTGCTGTAAGCAATCTGCTTGTTACAGATTCAAGGTGCTCATTGATGGTCCTAACAACATCATCATGGCCTGGCTTGATTTTTATGTCCACAACAAGTTTCTTGTATTGTTGCACAATCTCTTGAAGCTGGGTGGCAAAAACAGACAGAGCATTTGCTTGATTGGATTCCATGGTCCCTAGCTGTTGCTTGATATTGGCTACAATTTGTTGCAAATTTTCAATAACTGCCAATTTTGAATTTTGAGCAGTAAGATCATGGACCTGTCTTCTGATATCCTCAAACAGGGCATGCAGTTCATTAATATGTTGATTGGTTGGTAGAGTGGCCACTGTCTGAGTGAGATGTTTGATCTCTGCTTGGATATTCTTGATATCTTCTGATTTCAATATGCGATTCACTGCCCTCTTAATATTTTTAAGTTCCTGTGATGTCGGGAGATTTGATACTGTATTTTGCAAAGATTCAAGTGCCAATTTCACATTATTTAATTCAGAAGCATCAGCCACATTTTGCATAGCATTTTGGAGCAGGGCTATATCTGCCTGAGTGGGTGTGGATTGTTGTAAAATTTCAAGTTTTGTTTGAATATCATCAATCAAATGATGAAAATGAGATAGTTCAGATTCAGTGTTGAGGTTTTCAAGCTTTGTGATCTGTTCCTGGACACTGACAAGTGTGTCTACAATACCAGGCAGGCGGGATTCTAGAGATTCTTGTACATTTGTCAAATCACTTTGCACTGCTGCTATTGTACCCTCAAGATGGGTTATGGTACTTTGAATTTTTCCAAAATCTTCATATGTTTCAAGTTGCAGCTTAATATTTGCTACACTCCGAGTTATTGCACTCAAAGCATCAGAAGATGGCAATTTGTTCATAAAATTTTCAAGTGTCTCAATTTTTTCTTTAACCTCGGCTATGGCATTGTGTAGAGGATCCAGGTTAGGTATTTGGAGTGATTGAATCTGTTCTTTTAGAGTGGAAATCACTAGATCAAAATCTTCTTGTGATTTTATGCTTTTGACAATTGTTTGGAGCTGTGTCTGGACATTATTTATTTGCTCTTCCAATTGTTGTTTCAATTGCTCAGAATTGGTGGCCTGGGTCTTAAATTTGGCTTGAAGAGCTGCTACAGCTTCTTCTAAACTTTGAAAATTATCTAATGTTGCCAGATCAGTATATTTTTGAAGCAACAATTTGAGTTCAGAATCAATTTTAAGAAGAGGGTCCATGCATTGTGATTGCAAATTTGTAATTTCTAATTGAAGACTGGCATTGAGTGTGGTTTGTAAAGCTTGTAAATCACTTCTTAATTTCTTGACTCTGACATCAAGCATCAGAATCTCATCACTGTGATCTTCATGCCTTGTATGGCCAAATATATCATTAGGCATTTTTGTTTTAGTGGTTATTTATTATAGAGTATCTGATTCTTAATTCTATAAAAAAGGGTATAAGCTTGTCATAAGATCCAGGGACCTCAATATATAAGCAGTCACCAGCAGAAACAGTATAAACAGTGCCAGAAACCATGTTTGAGTGCTTAATTCTATAAATATTTCTCCCTATTGAAATTTTAACATCACCCTCAGGGGTTGTAATAAATTGCAATTGACCACCTACAGGTAATTGGTAATGATTTAAATTATTGTTAAATATGTACAATATTTTGCCTGTTTTATCATCAACATCTGTAAATATGCTGTTCAGATGAATAATTAACAAGCCACTCAGTTTAGACAGCATATCAGAAGAGGGTTGTGGTGTTGGCACCTCCATAATAGCCTGTTTTTTGAACCCAAATAAGTTCATAGGCATGTTTATTTATTTCAAATCATGCTCTGTAATTGGGCATTGATTGCCATTTTTCAAATCACAATGCCCCCATGGTAGAGTATGTATGCCACATGATAAAATGCATCTCTTATCATCATGTGGGTCCAGGGCCACTTTTCTTACAATATTTGAAGTCAATAAGTGATCCACACTCTGAATTCTGGATTCTGATGTTTTGATTAAATTCTGGGATTTGAGGCAATTTTTATAATCTTCAAATTCAAGCTTTTTTTCAACAGTTACTTTGCCAATACCCTTGGCCTTTTTGGCAGCAACACCACTACATGTTTTAAAAGTGTACATCTTGGCACTTAACCCAGCAAATTCCACAATAACATCACCAAGTGTCTCATCTTTTAACTTGCCAGGCACCTTTTTGTTGTGGGGTTGAATCTTTGTATGTTCACTGGTATCAAAATATTTAAACAATTCAGGCTGTGACATATCTTGATAAACATCTTCTGTTTGAATATCAAGAATAAAACTATCCGTGTCCATGTACATCAATTTTATATTATCACCATAAAAAGGTTTCAACACATCATAATACAATTTTAACATATGTAATTTGGCCAATTCCAATATCACAGCCCCTACATAAATAGGTTTATCAAACTTAATTTTTGTTTTTTTCATGTTGAAAAGTGCCATATTTTCATCATAAATTCTTCTGTAATTGAAATTAGGCTTTGCAACCAATTTTTTGCTCAGGCTGGGGTCAGTAATTATTTTAACATCGGTATGTTTTCTGACATTTTCAATAGTTTTGCCATATACAGAATTAACCATCAATTTAAACAAGCCCTTATCAAATTGGCTCTTTGCAGATGTTCGAAGCTCTGTATTTGTATCAATGTATGGTTTCAACCATTCTGAGTGCCTGAACCTCAAAACTTTTCCAATTTTGGTCACTTGGACACCATGTTTCATCAGGAACTGGAGGTTTTTGTAATATATGACATAGCCTTGTTTCGGCTCCAGAGTCATCATGAGCTTCTTCTGTTTAGAGCCAGGTGAGCACTGAACCTCGGGAATTGGGGGCAGATCAGAAAATTTATTGTGCAAATCATCAGGAATTGTCAGATCAACCTCTAAGAAGAGGCCATAGTCACTGTCATCAAAATCCTTAAGATCCTCAATATTGAAATCTTCAACCCATTCAAGCCCTGCATATGGCAGTTTTTGCATCATGACATGACCATAGAGGCTGTTTGCATCTACATACACTATATAATTTGATGGCCGTGCTGGATCATAATTGGGAATATGCTTGTTATTTGCTCTGGCATATCTCTGGGAACATTGCACCATCCCTCCTCTTATACATTTCTCCATAAACAGATACGTATCTTGATCTTGGATCAGATCCAATGGCTTTTTGGTGTTCAAAAACATTGCGGGCCATGCTAGACCTGGGGCACTGAAAAAATATATTGGATCCAGTTTATAATTTTGCATAGAAGATTTTCTGAATGCCTGCAATATATCAGCTAAGAGGGTCACATCAAGTTTCAAATATGCCATGTGATAATCACCAAATGTCTGGCAATTTAAATTGTTCCACATCAATTGGGCATGGTGATAATCTTCATCAGTGATTCCAGATCCTCTGATTTTGCTGTAAAACTCTTCTTGTGGTGGCAGAGAACACTTATCAAATTTAGAAAAATCTGTAACATAGTCATATGGATATACACCCTTCCGCCTAATTAATTTCAGGTCCTGATTTGGAAACAAGGCACGTGTGATTTTGAATTGATCATCAGATAATTGATTTGCCAGTGTAGCCAGGCTAGCAGATAAAATTCTGTAAGAATCAAGAAATCTTATGTGAATAGGAACACCATTAACTTTAATTATCTTGCTAATAGATATATATTTCTCATCATTTTCAGCTAAAATATTTAAATTCTGCTTGTCAAACCCCTCGTATCTGACCAGATGATGGAAATCATAATTGGATGCACCATGGCAAAATATGGGGACAAATCTTGGTCTCTTGATCTTAATATTACAGCTATTACACAGGGCCATTTTGTATTTACCATCTGTATGAGAATGGTGTTTCACCTTGATATTTGTATCTGAAAATTCAGAATCACATACCGGGCATTTTTCTGCATTGTTGAAATCTTCAATCTGTTTCTCTGTTAAAGGCAACATAGGCTTTGATTTTAATAAAATATTAGATGCTATGTCACGGCACTCATTTTCTATTCTATCTGCAAATTCTTTGATGGCATTTGGTCCCATGTATAAGTGTGGCTCACTAGCTACACCATCCCGTATAACTATATAACAAAAACTGGAAGGTTCATGTAGCTGGTATGGTGTAATTGAAGATTCTTCAGGATCTGGATTGCAGAATGCAAGAGGTTTGAGGTTTGATTCAAAATCACAGACAATATATGCTGGGTGTTCCAACAAGGCTTCAAACTTTTTGAATTTGCAATTTTCACTTGGATTGGGCATCACCATATGAACAGGTTTATGGTTGCCACAGTATTTCAGATGCTCAATTAACTTGTTTTTGGCAATTTCTGCATTCACTTTACAAACCCCTTTTATTATTTTTTTACCATCAAATACACATAAACATCTTCTGCACAACTTGAATATTGTATTGGATTTGTCTAGTTGTGTTCTCACCAAAGCTTCAAGACTGTGTATCAGAGTGTAATGATATGTGCCATCCCCTTCAATTAAGAGCAGATCAATCGGAACAGCAGAATCATCATCAATTATACTAATTCTGAGAGGTTCTATCAAGCAATTGCCACGGCCAGTGGAACAAATAAATACATTAATAGATAATTGTTTGCCATTGATATGCCTGGCCCTTTTTTCAAATTTATCAATATTCTGAACAGACATTGGATATTCTAAACCCTCCATTGCCTCATCAAAATCATGTTCATGTTGTTTATAATAAGTTATTCTCTCAGGATGCCTTGAAACTGGATACAAAGCAGCTAAAATACACCACAAAAAGCATTTCTCATCATTATTTTTTATATTAACCACGGCTTGTTTGTTTTTAATATTGGCAGGTAATGGCAAATATGTAGATCCTTGCAATGGGCTGAATTCAGAAATATTAACATATAACTTGTGTGATGAGCCGCATAGGCTCCATCCTGACTCTTTTGCTGCAAATTCAGAGTGTTTAATGTTCAATTGATCCATCAACCTGCTTATTATTTTGTCTGAATTTGCATTTGAATATACAGGTACAGTTTCTGTTATGTGGGGCTGTGTAAATTTTGTGCCATTTGGCTTCTTATATTGTGCAAACAATTTGAAGGACAGCTTATAAGAGCCATTTTGTGCATTTAGAATTGCCTGCACATCAGGATTTACACTGTTCAAAAAATTCTTAATACCACATCTTGGCTCTGATACAAACCGGTGATCTCTTAATTGGCCATTAAAACTGCTATGGATGGGTGCATAGCATGGCTGCTTTGCAGCTCCAGCATTAACAGGTGCTTCATGCTTCCTTTTCAGACCAGATGTAGATGGTTGTGTTGATGACTGTACAGAGCAAGTATCTTTATGTGTATATGTGAAGTATTGCATGCTGTATTTTCTATGGCATTTAGGGCATATTTTTGTGGGAGTTCTGTATTTGTCCGGGTTACAAATCTTTTGGTGCTTGGCCCAATTAGGGCTGGATATATTTTTATTGCATTGGTCACAATATTTTTGACTTGGCATTTTTGTTGTTGTTTATTATATACAATTTCCTGGGTTTCAAATCAAAACTCTATGCTGGATAAAAATATCAGTTGGGTTCAGCACTGTGCTTTGTGTGTGTGTATGTATATATGTGTGTGTGTGTGTATGTGTGTATGTGTGTGAATATTTTTGGCTTTGGTATTTATATAAAATTTCTTGGGAATCAAATCAAAATTCTATGCTTAATAAAAAATATCAGTTGGGTTCAGTGCAGACAAAAAAAACTGCATAGCTCTATGTCAATTAGTTCTTGAGATTTTGTATTTAGGAACCACTTTGGCCCCCCTGCCAAAAATTGGCTTTTATTGCATCAGTGTATATTGTCTCTATGACCTTACTTGGGTTATTCCGCCAAATTATATGCTTCAAGTCTCCTATACTTTGGTGGAGCCTGTTCAGGTTCTGCCCCCCACTTGTGGGTTCCACTGCCGATCCAGCAATGGTGAAGAATCTGCACTGTGCCCTGGCTTATATAGATTTACAGAGCCAATAGAAACACTGCTTATTTAAACCAATCAGAAAACACCACATCATCACATTATGTCATAACCATTTAATCAATTAATATTGCACAACATGATGCAATAGAAGTGGACCGGGAAGTAAATATGTATGGATGTAAGTGGGTGGGTTTGGGGGTGGGTAGGGGTGGGTGGGGGTATGTTGGGGGTGGGTAGGGGTGGGTTGGGGGTGCATTCAGAAACATGAGCTCTTCTCTAATATTTTTTGCTGAAGTATTTTCTTCTGGGCGTACATCCCGTTTTTCTGCTGAGCGTACACGCAATCCATACCGCAGCGCCATGTCCGCGGGACTCTCTGGAACTAATCGATCAGTCAATAAGACTGCTAATAAAACTGCAGGAGCCTTGCTAATAAGAATTGCTGAAGGCAATAGAACTGCTTCAAGTATTGATCCCACCGCCCCATCCTACAGCGCCGCGCTGCGGGAATCTGAGGAACTAATCGATCAGTCAATAAGACTGCTAATAAAACTGCAGGAGCTTTGCTAATAAGAATTGCTGAAGGCAATAGAACTGCTTCAAGTATTGATCCCACCGCCCCATCCTACAGCGCCGCGCTGCGGGAATCTGAGGAACTTGCTCAAGTATTAATCCCACCTCGGTGCTGCCAGCGCCGCGCCGCGGGAATCTGAGGAACTGCTCCAACAACTATTGATCCGGCAATAAAACTGCTAATAAGAATGCCGGAGTTGCTAATAAGAATTGCTGAAGGTAATAAAACTGTTTGTTTTCCCCCAGCAAGGTGGGAGTTGAGAATCAATATATTGATTTCCTAGGAGCTGTTGAGAACTTGGGTCATGATTCCCCCGGGCAGGCAGTTCTCAACGGGGGTACCTTGTAAGAATATGAGCTCTGGGACATCATATACACGACCTACCGGGTCCCCTGAACAACATACTGAAATTTTGGGATAATTTTATTTCTCTTATATCTTGAGAACCATAAATCCTAGAGACATGGGGTTTGTTGCTTTGGACTCAACATGGCAAGTTGGTCTCTATAATTTTTTCAAAATATCTTGTTGTTCTCTAGATCTTGAATAACTTACCTATTTTTCAAGGTAGAGGCATGGGAGTTGTTTATTTCAATTCTGGATGAGATTTAGAAGTTTTTGAAAAAATCGATAATTTCTTTAAATTTGAGATTTTTCAAAAACTATCACTACTGGAAACTTGAAATTTTGTATACATATTCTACTCGAGATTCTCTATATTTTATATCTCTATAATTTTTCTGATATATGCAATACTTAAGCTGTAAATGCATAATTTTTATAAATAGAATTTTCTGAAAAGTGCAATATTAACAAAATTGTTAATATTTTGAAATCTATACATGCTAGGGCACTATAACAGTTACTATACTTAAGATATCATACAATATCAAGAGGGGCATATTTTTGACAGGTTTATGGACAACAATCTCACAGAAGTGAGTAGTTGTATTGATACTACGGACAGTGCCACTTACAAGTGTAGAAAAGGCGAGGCTATTTGATTGAACAATCAGATTTGCTTATACTTAAAACAAAGCCAAGAGAGGCCTATACCCCAATTTTTCAGGTGTGATATGCTCTGATTTTTAAGAAATTCTGAATTTCTAGTGTAGAAAAGGCGAGGGCTCAACAGATAGATTTACCCGTACTTAAGACAAAGCCAAGAGGGGCCTATACCCCTATTCTTCCAGTGTGATATGCTCTTAATTTTAAGAATTTTGAATTCTAGTGTAGAAAGGGTGAAAGCCTCTCAGACAGATTTGCTTATACTTAAAATTATGCCAAGTTCCCGTATGATCTTATTGCTTATAGTGTGTTTTTCTGTCAAAATCCCAGGAATTGAATTCTAGTGTAGCTCAGATTGATTCTGCCATGTATATTAATATAAAGCTTATAGTTACTGGGTTCTGAGGCCCAGTGGAGTGTGGTGCATGGTTTTTATTGCCTTGCAATCAGGAGGCCTCTGGGTTTGAGTCCTGATAAAATGTGAAGCCTCTCCTGATGGCAAAATGTTAATATTGTTGCTTTGTAAGCAAAAGGCTCGGGTTTGAGTCCTGATAAAATGCAAAGCCTCTCCTGATGGCAAAATGTTAATATTGTTGTCTTGTAAACAAGGGGCTTTGGGTTCGAGTCCTGATAAATTGAAATATATACAACTGCCCACACATAAGATATTCACTGCTAGCTGATAATACAGTTGAGGTTTGTATGTTGTACAACAGGATAATAGAACAAATATCTTCTAGAATTGCTCCGTGACTCTCTCATTTCTTACATCATAAACATATGATTTTTCACCTATGAGAATAACACTACAAATGGTGTCATCTGGTAATGCCTCATGGAATTCACAGATAATTTTAATGTTTGTCCTGTCATTAACCACAACCTGTTTTCTTTTTGAAGTGTTGATTACAAACATGGGTCTCTGTGTCTTGAATTCATCTGGTGAATAATACATGTCAGTACTGCCTGTAGTGACTCTCTTGAAAGCCGAAAATGCCTCATATAATTTAAGAAAATCATCCTTGGACATGTCTAAATTATAATTTTCTCTAGGAAATACCTCATTTCTGCCATTTTTAAGATATATGTTCTTGATGTTGCAGTTATCAAATCTACTTGAATTTTTTTCCTGATTATTGTGTCTCCCGGTCTGAAACAGTACCACCACGAAATCGGGCATGTCGTATTGAATACTGGAGAATGAATTTGTAGCATCAAATTCATAATATGTACCAGATGCGGGCTTCTGTACACATTGATATGTGTAAAATTGCAGAGGAATCTGTGGATTTTTTACTATATCTGCTTTGTGTTTAAGAGCGTAACTGGCCTCATATTCAACAACAGGAATTCTTAGCTCCATAGTCTGAATAATGCATTTTCCTGCATCTGGTAAGGTATTAGGCAGAGCTTCCCCTGTAGGGTTTAATGTGCTGTACCTCATCAAAGCATTGTTATCATTTGCAGCTCTTCTAAATGTAATTCTTAACCCGCCCTTCCACATAATTTCTTTGTAATCCGAGAAGAATCCTGGCAACAGGCGCATGGGGAACAGCACAGTATGATTTTTAGATAATATCTTATCACCAGCTTCAAATCCCCCTATTTTGTAGTATGGAGCCTCGGTCTTGGATAATTTTAGAGTGGCCAAAGCTGTGGAGGTAATGCCGGGATAATCTATTCTGTTTATAACAACGCCATGTTTTCTGATCTCAATTTCAGAGAACAGATGCGGCACAAAATTATCAACCAGTCTTATATTTGAATTTGCCGGATAATCTGTTCCATCGAGCTTTACAACATCAAATTTGATGTATAGATCTGCTCTGTGGGGGTGTATAAAGCCATCCCCTACATCAAGATCAACCTCAATCTCTGTGTTGGGTTGATTTAAATTTGCAAATGTCCTCCTGTTTGGGGGGAATGATTGTAGCTCATAACTCTCAATATTTTCCATTGTATGTATTTTTATTTAAATGTTAATCTCTATGATAGCAGTTGTTGTGGCTCCAGCAAAATCAACTAATTCTTCTTTTTCATTAGTGACCATCAATTCAATGTAATCTATTCTATTATGACACACAGGAAAATATAATGTTGGGGATGGATTGTAGATGATTGGCTCCATGAATTCGGAATTAGGTTTGAATGTTGCAATGATGCCAGTTTGTTTGTGAGTGCCTATGCCATTTGATTTGGTAATCATACCCTCGGCCACATTACAGTGAATATTCAGAGTCTCTATGGCTAAGAATTTGGGTATATTCATAGCAGTGTGTTTGATGGCCGGTTCAAGTTTTGTGTTGTTCTCAAAGCCTAACAGTTCTCCTATAGTACCCAGATGCACCGTTTCTGTAGCAGATACAATCTCTACTCTGTGAGTGACAGAATTTTGAGTTAATACTATACCTCTGGGTAATTGAGCATTTAGAGTGGACAGATTATACTGCCCTGGAGTGATGACAATTTTTTGATCCCCTACTGCAATTGTGTTGTTGTGGTGTGTAATATTAGGTATCAAGTACATGCCATAAAATGCTCTGAGAGCTATTGTTTTGGGATACACTATGTCATCATGCAATTTGAGTTTCAATATTGAATTTTGGCTGGTGAGATGGAATACCCCCATGATGTTTCAGATACCACAAGGCTTTTTGAAAATTTTCAATTGATGGTTTATTTATTTGAGACATATATCTAAGAACAGATAAACACAAATGTCCGCAATTAACATCTTTGAAGTTCTGAACACGGGCATTATTGTAATAAAGATTAGCTGATTTTAGATATTTTATTAAATTTTCAGGTGGAACACCTCCAAATGAATCAAACACAAATGCCTCATTTTTTAAATATTTAAGATAACAGATCCAGTGAGTGCCCTGATTTTTGTACTCATCCAAATTAACAATGCCACACTCTTTGTTGAGTGGTTGCTCTGGTAAAGAATCAGACATGTACACACCTCTAAAATGTTTGATGCCCAGTGGCTTGATCAAAGCTTCAATATCTTGGTTTGTAAGCGGCTCTTGTTTTTTTTAAACTTATTCATGGCTCTCTTAACACCTTTGCCTTTTTTCTCCATTGCCAGGTTATGGCGCTTCTGCTCATCTAATTCTGCCCTATTTTTCTTGGCATCTATTACTGTTTTTGCTATGGCAGCTGATCCCCCAGCCAAGCTCCCAACAGCCCCGAGAGCAGCTAAGATGGCAGGGATGGTAAATATGAAACCCCCCACATGTGATTTTTTTCTTGATTGCTGTAATTTTTTTAATTGGGGGGTACTAAGCAACAATTTCATACCATGGCCCTTTGCAATACAAGATTTTTTTTTCTTGCGCTGCTTTTTGGTTAAAAGACTGTCAATAGTTTTAAGAGATTTGAGACCTGCATAAGGTATTTGATACATAACACCCTTGGCCTTCATTGTAGGTTTATTATATATATATTCACAGCCCCCACCCCAGTTTTTGTTTGGTGCTCATAGCTATGGTGGTTCCCAATGCTGATATTCTCTCACTTAAAGAAGCATCTTTGCTTACAAATCTACCAAATGCAGCCTCTTCTAATTTCTTGTCTGCAACATGTCTCTTGTCAAGATCAGAATGTGTGTTGTATGCTATGTCATGGTCTCTACAAGCAGCATCTAGGGGATTTACACCAGGATCACCTCTGTTTAATCTATGATCCAATTTTGTGCCTGGACCACAATACTGATAGCCTGGAATATGAAGTTCAAATGGCAGCTTGTTTATAATGTCATTAACCAAGCCCCGACCCTCAGAAATATTCCAAAATTTAGGGGGTAGAGTATTAATAATTTTTATGAGATATCCAATCCCCTTAGGGTCATTCACTATAAAATTAGACAATTTTGTGCTTATCATGTCCATAATTCCAACCTTTTCATTGTAAAAATTGTGGTTGCCAGCATTTTCCTCCCCAGCTATCACCAGCAACCTATCTACAAGTTTCCTGACATCATCAACCCACACAAATTCTTTAGGCAGGGTGTTGTATTGTTTGATTCCACTCCCTGTCTTGATCTGTGACCATATGGGCTTGATTAAATTATTGTATTTTGCTCCACTGCTCGACTTGACTCTTTTTTGTGTGGGATCATTGTTCTGGTATAGAGCATCTGATTTTATTAATATTTCTTTGTAATACTCATAATCTTGATCTGTATAGCTGCCAGGCCTTTTCCTAGTCATCAGTTCCCACAATCCAGGTGTGCCGGGATACTTAACAAAACCACCTTTTTCTCCGAGACGAGATTCTGAATAAACAATCAGATCATCTCCCATAAAAGTTACTCTGAAATTGCCAATTCTATGTATGATGCTCCCATCAAGCTCTGTGTCAGCATATAAGCCAAAGACCTCATCTTTGTTGTCTTTAGGTGTGGTTAAATATTTTTGAGCAAGAAGACCCAATTCAATTGGATCCTGTGTAGCTTCAATTCTTCTAGGAGCAACAGGACTAGGTGTATGAATACTGGAAAGTGGGGTGAATGGATAATCTAATATGTTCCTAGCAGCTACAGGTACAAGCTCCGTGATCAAATCTTGATTTTGCTCTGTAACAGTTTTGATATTCTTACCTAAATTATTAATAGCATCAATTACAGGCTGTTCTGTTTGTTTGTGTTTTTCATAAATTCCTCGGTTCTCTGATTTCCATCCCTTGAATCTTTTTACAAGATAATCTCTTAACTTAAGATCATCAATGACTGGTCGTTTCATGGTTATTTATATATGTCTCAACGTCTAGAAAATCGTTGATTTTATTCCTGTATTTTCCAGTATTAGGTGTTCTTGTCATATCAATTGTGACAAACCCATAACTGTCCTGGTTCCAGCACCTGCTGCAAAACTTGGAAAAATCATTGTAGCTCAAGTCCCCACCTACATATTCACCATGTATGTGTTTGAGGTTGGTATGATCTTGATGAAACACACATATAAAATTGCTGTTGTCTCGGATCAGTTGCTTCGGTATTTTAGAAAAAGTCTGTGCCAGGTAGAAGCAATCAATGTTTTTGTGCCGCCCCTGTGTAAAGAAATTTCTAACCTTGTTTTGATTATCCAGTATAACATCATCAAACACAACAACAGAATTATCGAGACATTCATCAAGTGGCTTAACATCTGGTTCAAAAGTGGCTATATCCAATCCATCATATAGCTTCATCAACTGCTGATATTTTAATTGTTCCAAGCTCTTAGAGAAAACATACAAGTGCCTGTTTTTCCAGTCTAACCAGTTGGGTGCCAATAAAAAATTATCAACCATTAGTGTAGTTTTGCCACAAGCAGATGGCCCAACAATAAGACACCTAATATTATCAGGCAGCAAGTTGCCATTTCTCTTATTCTGCTGTTCAGGTTCTGGCAGCCTTTTTATAACATCCCAGGTGCTCATATTATTATTTTGTCTGCATCGATCCAGCTGTTTTCTGGATGACCCAGCCATTTGACAAGTAACTTGTTGCCTTTTCTGCGGATAATTTTTTCTATGAGATATGTGTCAGGCTGTTTAGTTTTGCTGAGCTCTTGTTCATAAAACCTGCCTTTGAGAATTTCTCCTCGGTGATCTTTTATTATATATGTGTTAAGGGTCCCGGGTTTAACTTGAACCACTGTAAATAATTCGGTGCTCCAGTTTCTTGTAAAGCCTCTTTTGAATAAGTGCTTATATTTGCTGATTCTTACTTGATCACCCACCCTGTATTTGGCCTTTCTTGTTGTTGCCTGGTATCTAGGATAATAAACAGTGCTGATCAATTTTTGCTCATCAGATGAAGTTACTTCAGAGGGTTTCATGTTGATTGTGGAATGGACCGAGTTGTTATATTTATGTAGAAGTTCTGGAAGAATATTAAGCCATTTATAATTACCCTGCAGTGTAAATTGTTTATACATAAGATTTTTTAAGGTTCTGTTGAATCTCTCTACAATTGAGGCTTTGAGGTCACTGTAACTCGAATAATGTTTTATTGCCTGGCTTTTAATAAATTGTTGAAACACTGAATTATAAAATTCTTTGCCATTATCTGTTTGCAAATAGCGCGGGGATCTTCCTGAATGATTGATGATTGTCCTGAAGGCTTCTGTAACGCATTTTCCAGTCTTGGATTTGAGTGGCACAGCCCAGGCAAATTTTGAAAATGTGTCTATTACAGTGAGTAGATACTTGTAACCCTTGTTGATTTTGTCTAAGTTTTTCAACTGTCCAGTTGCCATTTCAATCAAGTCGCTCTGCCATAAATCATCTATACCCTTTGTGACTACTGGGAGTCTCTTAAAATTATGTCTGGCCTGTCTGTGTAATTCATCAACAATAATTTGTCTAGACATAATATGTAAACAAGAATATTGCAACTATGGGGTGTTCAGCAGCTGAGACTACAGGATTTTCTAAATATAATTTGTCCCCTATTTGTATTTTAAATTCCAAAGTGCCATCATCTTCAGTATAGGCTGTTTCTAATGTATTGGGATCTGTAAAATCCTCCAATTCTACACTGGTGATTTTCACTTTGTTGTCAGCATTTGTTATTGATAAAGTGGGGTAGTGGTGTGCCTGTGGCTGATGCCAATATTTGATCTTGATTGGTCTCAATGTGCCCCCAACAAAAAACTGGTAATAAAATTGTGCAGGGGACAGCATATATATTTTGCCACCTGGTGTAAATGGTGAATCATATTCTTTGTTGGGGATGCTGTACAATTCAAGAATTACTGTATGTTTTGGATTCTCGATTATGCCTGTTATTTCCTTTTCTGCTGTAAGCAATCTGCTTGTTACAGATTCAAGATGCTCATTGATGGTCCTAACAACATCATCGTGGCCTGGCTTGATCTTTATGTCCACAACAAGTTTCTTGTATTGTTGCACAATCTCTTGAAGCTGGGTGGCAAAAACAGACAGAGCATTTGCTTGATTGGATTCCATGGTCCCTAGCTGTTGCTTGATATTAGCTACAATTTGTTGCAAATTTTCAACAACTGCCAATTTTGAATTTTGAGCAGTAAGATCATGGACTTGTCTTCTGATATCCTCAAACAGGGCATGCAGTTCATTAATATGTTGATTGGTTGGTAGAGTGGCCACTGTCTGAGTGAGTTGTTTGATCTCTGTCTGGATATTCTTGATATCTTCTGATTTCAATATGCGATTCACTGCTCTCTTAATATTTTTAAGTTCCTGTGATGTAGGAAGATTTGATACTGTATTTTGCAAAGATTCAAGTGCCAATTTCACATTGTTTAATTCAGAAGCATCAGCCACATTTTGCATAGCATTTTGGAGCAGGGCTATATCTGCCTGAGTGGGTGTGGATTGTTGTAAAATTTCAAGTTTTGTTTGGATATCATCTATCAAGTGATGAAAATGTGACAGCTCAGATTCAGTGTTGAGGTTTTCAAGCTTTGTGATTTGTTGCTGGACACTGACAAGTGTATCTACAATCCCAGGCAGGCGAGTTTCTTGTACATTTGTCAAATCACTTTGCACTGCTGCTATTGTACCTTCAAGATGGGTTATGGTACTTTGAATTTTTCCAAAATCTTTATATGTTTCAAGTTGCAGCTTAATATTTGCTACACTCCGAGTTATTGAATTCAAAGTATCAGAAGATGGCAAATTGTTCATAAAATTTTCAAGTGTCTCAATTTTTTCTTTAACCTCGGCTATGGCATTGTGCAGAGGATCCAGATTAGGTATCTGGAGTGACTGAATCTGTTCTTTTAGAGTGGAAATGACTAGATCAAAATCTTCTTGTGATTTTATGCTTTTGACAATTGTTTGGAGCTGTGTCTGGACATTATTTATCTGCTCTTCCAATTGCTGTTTCAATTGCTCGGAATTGGTGGCCTGGGTCTTAAATTTGGCTTGAAGAGCTGCTACAGCTTCTTCTAAACTTTGAAAATTATCTAATGTTGCCAAATCAGTATATTTCTGAAGCAGCACTTTGAGTTCAGAATCAATTTTAAGAAGAGGGTCCATGCATTGTGATTGTAAATTTGTAATTTCTAATTGAAGACTGGCATTGAGTGTGGTTTGTAAAGCTTGTAAATCACTTCTTAATTTCTTGACTCTGACATCAAGCATCAGAATCTCATCACTGTGATCTTCATGTCTTGTATGGCCAAATATATCATTAGGCATTTTCTTTTAGTGGTTATTTATTATAGAGTATCTGATTCTTAATTCTATAAAAAAGGGTATAAGCTTGTCATAGGATCCAGGGACCTCAATATATAAGCAGTCACCAGCAGAAACAGTATATACAGTGCCAGAAACCATGTTTGAGTGCTTAATTCTATAAATATTTCTCCCTACTGAAATCTTGACATCACCCTCGGGAGTTGTAATAAATTGCAATTGCCCACCTACAGGTAATTGGTAATGATTTAAATTATTGTTAAATATGTACAATGTTTTGCCTGTTTCTTCATCAACATCTGTAAGTATGCTGTTCAGATGAATAATTAACAAGCCACTCAGTTTAGACATTACAGATTGTAAATCAGGAGAGGGTTGTGGTGTGGGCAGGTCCATAATAGCCTGTTTTTTGAACCCAAATAAGTTCATAGGCATGTTTATTTATTTCAAATCATGCTCTGGAATTGGGCATTGATTTCCACTTTTCAAATCACAATGCCCCCAAGGCAAAGTATGTGTGCCACATGATAAAATGCATCTCTTATCATCATGTGGGTCCAGGGCCACTTTTGTTACAATATTTGAAGTCAGCAAGTGATTCTCACTCTGAATTCTATTTTCTGATGTTCTAATTGAATTCTGTGATTTGATGCAATTTTTATAATCTTCAAATACAAGCTCTTTTTCCACAGTAACTCTGCCAATGCCCTTGGCCTTTTTGACAACAGCACTACATGTTTTAAAACTGTACATCTTGGCACTTAACCCAGCAAATTCCACAATAACATCGCCAAGTGTCTCATCTTTTAACTTGCCAGGCACCTTTTTGTTGTGGTGTTGTTGAATCTTTGTATGTTCAGTGGTATCAAAATATTTAAACAATTCAGGCTGTGACATATCTTGATAAACATCTTCTGTTTGAATTTCAAGAATAAAACTATCCGTGTCCATGTACAATAATTTTACACGATCACCGTAAAAAGGTTTCAGCACATCATAATACAATATTAACATATGTAATTTGGACAATTCCAATATCACAGCCCCTACATAAATAGGTTTATCAAACTTAATCTTTGTTTTCATCATGTTGAAAAGTGCCATGTGCTCATCATAAATTTTTCTGTAATTGAAGTTGGGCTTTGCAACCAATTTTTTGCTCCGGCTGGGGTCAGTAATTATTTTAACATCGGTATGTTTTCTGACATTTTCAATAGTTTTGCCATAGACAGAATTCACCATCAATTTAAACAAGCTCTTATCAAATTGGCTCTTTGCAGATGTTCGAAGCTCCGTGTTTGTATCAATGTATGGTTTCAACCATTCTGAGTGCCTGAACCTCAAGACTTTGCCAACTTTGGTTACTTGAACACCATGTTTCATCAGGAACTGGAGGGTTTTGTAATATATGACATAGCCTTGTTTCGGCTCCAGGGTCATCATGAGCTTCTTCTGTTTAGAACCAGGTGGGCACTGAACCTCGGGAATTGGGGGCAGATCAGAAAATTTGTTGTGCAAATGATCAGGAATTTTCTGATTAGTTTCTAAGAATAGGCCATATTCACTGTCATCAAAATTCTGAAGATCTTCAATTTTGAAATTATCAACCCACTCAAGCTCTGCATATGGCAGTTTTTGCATCATGGCGTGACCATAGAGGTTGTTTGCATCCACATAAAGTATATAATTTGATGGCCGTGCTGGATCATAATCAGGCATATGCTTGTTATTTGCTCTGGCATATCTCTGGGAACATTGCACCATCCCTCCTCTTATACCTTTCTCCATAAACAGATACTTATCTTGATCGTGGATTAGATCCAATTGCATTTTAGTTTTGAAAAACATTGCAGACCATGCTAGGCCCGGAGCACTGAAAAAATACACTGGGTCCAGTCCATAATTTTGCATGGAAGATTTTCTGAATGTCTGGATTATATCAGCTAAGAGGGTCACATCAAGTTTCAAATAAGCCATGTGATAATCACCAAATGTCTTGCATTTTAAACTCTTCCACATCAATTTGGCATGGTGATAATCTTCATCAGTGATTCCAGATCCTCTGATTTTGCTGTAAAATGCTTCTTGTGGTGGCAGGGAACACTCATCAAATTTAGAAAAACCTGTAACATAGTCATATGGATATACACCCTTCCGCCTAATTAATTTCAGGTCCTGATTTGGAAACAATGCACGTGTGATTTTCAAGTCATCATCAGATAATTGAGAGGCCAGTGTGGCCAGGCTAGCAGATAAAAATCTGTAAGAATCAAGAAATCTTATGTGAATAGGAACACCATCAACTTTAATTATCTTGCTAATAGATATATATTTCTCATCATTTTCAGCTAAAATATTTAAATTCTGCTTCTCAAACCCCTCGTACCTGATCAAATGATGGAAATCATAATTGGATGCTCCATGGCAAAATATGGGGACAAATCTTGGTCTCTTGATCTGAATATTACAGCTATTACACAGGGCCTGTTTATATCGACCATCTGTATGAGAATGGTGATGAACCTTGATATTTGTATCTGAAAATTCACAATCACATACCGGGCATTTTTCTGCATTGTTGAAATCCTCAATCTGTTCCTCTGTTAAAGGCAACATAGGCTTTGATATTATTAAGATGTTAGATGCTATGTCACGGCACTCATTTTCTATTCTATGTGCAAATTCTTTGATGGCATCTGGTCCCATGTATGAATATTCTTTAGTAACAACACCATCCTGTACAACCATATAACAAAAACTGGAAGGTTCATGTAGCTGGTATGGTGTACTTGAAGATTCTTCTGGATCTGGGCTACAGAATGCAAGAGATTTGAGGTTCGATTCGAAATCACAGACAATATATACAGGGTGTTCCAATAAGGCCTCATATTTTTTGAATTTGCAATTTTCACTTGGATTGGGCATCACCATATGAACAGGTTTATGGTTGCCACAATATTTCAGATGCTCAATTAACTTGTTTTTTGCAATTTCTGCATTTTTTTCACGAATCCCATTTACCATTTTTTGACCATCAAATACAGTTAAACATCTTCTGCACAACTTGAATATTGTATTGGATTTGTCTAGTTGTGTTCTCACTAAAGCTTGAAGATTATGTATTAGAGTGTAATGGTATGTATCATCCTCTTCAATTAAGAGCAGATCAATCGGAATTGCAGCTTCATCATCAATTGTACTGATTCTGAGAGGTGCTATCGGGCAATTGCCAGTGGAACAAATAAATACATTAATAGATAATTGTTTGCCGTTGATGTGCCTGGCCCTTTTTTCAAATTTATCAATATTCGGAATAGACATTGGATATTCCAAACCCTCCATTACATCATCAAAATCGTGCTCATGCTGTTTGTAATAAGTTATTCTCTCAGGATTCCTTGAAACTGGATACAAGGCAGCTAATATACACCACAAAAAGCATTTCTGGTCGGTGTTTTTTATATTGACCACGGCTCTTTTGTTTTTGATATTGGCAGGTAATGGCAAATATGTAGATCCTTGTAATGGGCTGAATTCAGAAATATGAACATATAACTTGTGTGATGAACCGCATAGGCTCCATCCTGACTCTTTTGCCGCAAATTCAGAGTGTTTGATATTTAATTGATCTATCAAATTGCCTATTATTGTGTCTGAATTTGAATTTGAATATACAGGTACAGTTTCTGTTATGTGGGGCTGTGTAAATTTTGTGCCGTTTGGTTTCTTATATTGTACAAACAATTTGAGAGAGAGCTTATAAGATCCATTTTGTGCATTAAGAATTGCCTGCAGATCAGAATTTATACTGTTCAAGAAATTCTCAATGCCACATCTTGGCTCTGATACAAACCGGTAATCCCTAAGTTGGGCATTAAAACTGCTATGTATGGGTGCATAGCGTGGCTGCTTTGCAGGTGAAGCATTAACAGGTGCTTCGTGTTTTCTTTTCAGACCAGAAGTAGATGGTTGCGGGGGCAATGCTGATGACTGTACATAAGAATTACACTTATGCCATTTGTAATATGCCTTGCTTAATATTTTATGGCATCTTGGACATATTTTCATGGCCTTTCTGCATTTCCTAGAGTTACAAATACGGCAATGCCTAGCCCAATGAGAACTAGATATATTTTTATTACACTGATTGCAATATTTTTGTTTTGGCATTTTTTTCTTGTTGTTTATTATATAAGATTTTCTGGGCTTCAATTCCAAACTTTATACTTAATAAAAATATCAGTTGGGTTCAGCAGTTAATGGCTGAGCTGGTGCTTTTATACCCAAACAACAGCAGTAACTAGGTTTTGGTGATAGTTTTGCTGATGTACAACACACTTCACCAGGTTTAAAACCTCATCTCTATATCAACTAAATACAATTCAAAATTGGATTTTGAACTGTGCAATAAATATTCTGTAAGTCTCACTTGTGTTTATATTAACAGAACAAGACAAAACCAGAATTGTATTCAGGATTGCATGTTTTCATACAAAAAAGCCATATTTTTGACAAGTTTATAAACAACAATCATACAGATATAACTTTTACACACATGGCCGAATCTGTCTGAGCAGAGGAGAAAGAAGTGTTATTCTCATAGGTGAAAAATCGTATGTTTATGATGTGAGAAATGAGAGGGTCACGGAGCAGTTCTAGAGACCCGATTCAAACACAGAAACCCCTTTGATTACAAAGCAATAATACCAACACTTTGCTGTCAGAGAGGTCCCAGACACTCTACCAGCTTTGAAACCTCAACTGTATTATCAGCTAACAGTGAATATCTCATGTGTGGACAGTTGTACATATTTCAATCTTTTATCAGGACTCGAACCCAAAGCCCCTTACAATGCAACAATATTAACACTTCTCAATATGGAATATGCCCACATTTTACTGGGTTCTGAGACCCTTATGCAGACAAAATTGGATTTTGAACTGCCATAATATTTTCTAAGTCTTTGCCTAGGCTCATATTATCAGAATAGAATTGCTTTTAGCACGAGGGGGGTACAGTTCATTGCCACTGTGTGAAAATATGTTTTTATCGATTTTATCTTTGTTACATTTTCCTTGTTACGGACATGTTACACGCACAGAAAGATTAATGACCTCTTCAGTGAATCACACAGAAAAATCATTATTATTCCCTTCTAGCGTGTCTCTTGCGTGCCGGCAAAGCATGCAAACAATTAACTATGCTTACCCGCTCTTCTCCTATTGTATGGTTGAGCGAGTGGTTATAAAACATGAAAAAATAGGAAAACTGAGAAATTCAGTTTTTATACAATATATTATTGTAAAACATTTTTACCAAGATTTCAGATTTGGGGGCTATCAACTAACAATAATTATTCAAAATCTCACTTGTGGACATATTATTTTGCCACATGTTTTCAATCTTTTATCAGGACTCGAACCCAAAGCCCCTTGTTTACAAGACAACAATATTAACATTTTGCCATCAGGAGAGGCTTTGCATTTTATCAGGACTCAAACCCGAGCCTTTTGCTTACAAAGCAACAATATTAACATTTTGCCATCAGGAGAGGCTTCACATTTTATCAGGACTCAAACCCAGAGGCCTCCTGATTGCAAGGCAATAAAAACCATGCACCACACTCCACTGGGCCTCAGAACCCAGTAACTATAAGCTTTATATTAATATACATGGCAGAATCAATCTGAGCTACACTAGAATTCAATTCCTGGGATTTTGACAGAAAAACACACTATAAGCAATAAGATCATACGGGAACTTGGCATAATTTTAAGTATAAGCAAATCTGTCTGAGAGGCTTTCACCCTTTCTACACTAGAATTCAAAATTCTTAAAATTAAGAGCATATCACACTGGAAGAATAGGGGTATAGGCCCCTCTTGGCTTTGTCTTAAGTACGGGTAAATCTATCTGTTGAGCCCTCGCCTTTTCTACACTAGAAATTCAGAATTTCTTAAAAATCAGAGCATATCACACCTGAAAAATTGGGGTATAGGCCTCTCTTGGCTTTGTTTTAAGTATAAGCAAATCTGATTGTTCAATCAAATAGCCTCGCCTTTTCTACACTTGTAAGTGGCACTGTCCGTAGTATCAATACAACTACTGAAGTGCCTTTTGTAAGTGTAGACAAATCAATCTGAGGGGGTTCATACTTTCCGAGAAATTCCCGAGGGCATTTTTACAAAAATCTTTGATTAGGCAGGGTTCCACACTTGAGCAAAAAGCTCATATGGGCATGTTGAGCAAGTTTTAAGTGTAGCAAATCTGCATGAGAGGGGTTCATACTTTCCGGTCCTGGTTGTATATACGTTTATACTACTAATGACATAAGACTTGTAACTTACTCAATACCTTGGGTACGATACGATACGTATATTCAAATTTATATTAAAAAAATGTTGCTTCTCCCGTTTTTGTAAATGAACAGGCAAACCGTTAAATTTTAACGGTAGAATATTGTATTTCTGCGGTAATTCCTAAGAGTGTAGTTAGGGAGATACTTGATCAAGTTTCGGGATAAGTGGCGAGTGCTTGAATCTATTAATATGGAGACAGTGCAGTAGGTGGGGAGGGGGATGTTTTATTACAATTTTAATAACTGGGAGCACTGATTGAATATATTTAAACAATTACGTTCTTCCCTGTACTTACGGGAAATATGGCATTGCAGTCATATCCAGGTCTCCTGCGTAAGTGATCATAAACGGTGCAATGATTGAGACCACGAAAAGAAACCCCGTCAATATCTTCCCTTTCTTTGGATATTTCCACAGGGACAACACGACAAGGGGTGAGATCAGGTAGTAGTGGAAATCAGAGGCCACGTACCATGTTTGCATCATGCACTGTGAAGAAAGAATACAACATAAAATTTATTGCACATTAACAAACAATTTAACAGCGTTTTCCACAGAACGCTATCATATTCTAAGTTGCTACTGTGGATATTAGTGTGTTGCATAGAGAGGATTTCGCTCCAGGGCCAAATAGTTCGCAAGGATGACGCTAGATAGCGTACGGTATGCGTATTTACAAACCCTAGAGTGCTGTAGAACCAGAGGAATAGTCCCTTATTGGCTGCGCTCCGGAAGTGTTTATGTTCTGCTTCCATTGTTCCTTGTTTGTTTGTTGTCAGGAAAAAAAAAAGAATGGAAACATCAGTATTATATTTATTTAGTAATAAAGTTTGTGATGAAGTTGTTGAAATTATGTGAACATATATATATATATTTGTGTGGGAAAATGCTATTCAACCTTTTTCTTGTGATAAAAATCAACATGAAGCCATCGAAAAATAACAATGTTGAATATTTCTGAAAGCGCTTGAAATATATGTGAAGTGATTAATTAGCCTACTGTATTATATGAGAAAAATTTTCATATCTTCAAATGCTAAAAACGTCATTTCTGTATAACTAACCATGTACGTGAGATAGTAAATATACAATAGGTGCGTAATGGCAACGGATGTTTATTCCTATGATAATATTTCTGAAATTTTACATTTAATTCTCGCAAATGGGACAGTTGGATTTATAATGCAGCTAATATATAACAGAGAATATGTTGAACGAACCCAAATGTACGGCAAATTTTGCAAAGCAAAGAATAAATCAAAAACTCAATATGCTGAGCAAGCCAGAATTTATATTATTTATTTTAAAACATAAAACTAAACAGCATATTGAGTTTTTGACTATAATGGAAACAAGGCTTAATGGTGTTATAAAAGAATAAATATCACAAAAATGCTGAATAATGTTGAAAATTGGAACATCATTCCTTTTCAAGAAGAGTTTTGCTGTTCTGTCTTTCAAAACATTAATTTTAAAAATGTGCTAAAATTTAACTTAATTTTAAAGGGTTTCTTAACTTGTTGTGATGGATCTATGAAATCTTCACTGAAAAATTTGAACCCTACCCTCTTAACATTTTCTCTATTTTCTTTGAAGGAACAATACATAATGAAAAGTTTCCGGAATGAAAGCCAATCAGAAGCCAGATATCGCTGGAGGTTCTGCAGCACTATAGGGTTTGTAAATACGCGTACGGTATTGACAGCTTCTTCGCCCAACCGAATATCGCACTAACAGGCAAAACGAGCGGTATACACTCGAAGCCCAGTAGTACACGTACAGAAGGTTGTTCGCTTTATATCCGACCATTTTTGACGGGTACTCACCTTAAGAGATACCGCGCCGCCACCACCGATCATGTTCTATTGGACCCCCAGCATTGTGGACTATCGCCCGGCATCGCAGTTTCCATTGCAGCAAGCTCCGGCGCAGGACAGTCATGGGAATTCTGTCCCACTCCTCCCTGCAAGCTTTCCATAGACCATCCAGGGTGCGCGGGCGGCGATGTTGAAGACGTCGATCCAACAGTCCATTGGACTGGCATCTGGACTTTTCACAGGAATGTCTTCAAACGGAATGACACGAATTCCTAATTCCTCTGCCATTTCCTGATAAAAACGTAGTGATGTTCTGGCGGTATTATTCGAACCCTTGTCCATATGGATCATCACCTGATTCGCGTCCATTCCATACAATTTTGGGATGTCTCTCCGATAGATAAGTGTCAGAATGGAGTCTTGGAAGTATCTGGCATTCACCTTGTCCACCTTGCGTATCATCAACTTACCCTCATATCCGAATCCCGTCACAACCATAAAGCCACGAGGGAAACTTTCCCTGCACTGACGAACAAAGTTGCTGCGCCCCTTGCCGTCAATGTCACGGTATGTGATCGCCTGAATGTGTGACCACCAGCAGTGAGATGGACATATGATTCATCCATTGTGACAACTTTCTTCCATTTGGAACCCGCCAGGTACTTTTCATACAGTTTCACAATGCGTACGTATGAAAACTTAGCATGGAAAACGGCCATTACGTAACCCTCCCAATACCGGTTGATTTTCGGCGCCATTTGATAACATTCACTACCAGCACTCACTCACCTACAAGGTCAGACACAACACTGCTCCCGACAGCAGACCCATAGTTCCAGCATGATACGCCAGGTGGCAGCACCGAATCGACAATGGTCTGATATAAAGCGAACAACCTCTGTATAACCGTAACTTGTCTGTAATAGTGGGCACTCAAATATGGATCGTGAAGTGAAAGACACAGTGAAATTAAAACTTAAGTGAATATAGGTATCATCTCCATGTTTAAAATGTAGTTTAGTCTATCTTATCAATACATAGTGCTATATGAAAATGAAACAGATGATTGTGGGCTGAAACTATCAATTCCATTGTATACGCCTGATAGTGAGACTTGCGAGCGAGTAGGAGCGAGCGAGATTGAATCCATATCCAATCTAATGGCGACAGTAGTGGCAGAAAATGGAAGTAAAACAAACCAAATCAATCAATCTATCTTACTTCTCTTTCTCTCCCTCTGCTTTACTTCTCCCTTCCTGTATTTTCTATATTTATTACCCTATAGGTCTCTTCCCCCTCTATCTTTTTCCTCTTTACTTTTGCCCTCTCGATGCCCCTCTCCCCTCTCTGTCTCTTTTTCTCTCACTCTGTCAGTGTTTCCAATCCCTCCATCTCTCTTTTTCTCATTCAATTTCGTTTTCTCTTTCTTTTTCACTCTCCCTCTCTTATCCTTTTCGTTTTCACTCTTTCCTTTGTCTCTTCCCCCTCTCTCCTCTCTTTTTAAATATGCATTCCTTCTCTCGCTTCCTCTTCCTTTGTTCTCTGTTTCTGCCTGCCCCCCCCCTTTGTTGTCGCCTTGAAATCAAGGAGTCCCGGGTTCTATACCTGGTGGAAGCACATAGTGGTTCGGATACCAGTTTAAACTGTAGATCCAGTCACGATTAGCCTTACTGTGCATAAAGTGAACTTAAACATCAATCAATCTCTTTCTCTGCCCGTTTCTCCCTCTCCCTCTCTCTCTTTCTTCCTACTCTGTCTCTCGGTCTTTTCCCATTTTTCTTATTCTTGCTCTCTCGCTACCTCCCCGCTTTTCTCCCTTACTTTTCCTATTTCCCCTCCCTGCCTTATCTCTTTCTCTCTTGTTCTATCAGTCTCTATCTCTGTCGTTCATTTTCTCTCGCTCGCTCTCTCTCCGTCTCTCTCGAATTCTTTCTGATTCCATCTCTGCCTATTATAAAATTTCATTAAATAGAATTCGAAGATTTTCCCACATAACCATAACACATTTTACCAACATATATAACACATATAATTATCCACAGTATCATGAAAATTAATAAAAATAAACTTTACTCGCCATGTTTTCTACGTCGAGGTAATTTTGCAAATAAAACACATTTATCCACCAATTCTTGACGCAAGCGTCAGTCATTTTTACGAATTCCCTATTCCAAAGTGGGCCATTATCGATACAAGGCAATATAGTAGCATATAGGGCTATCGTGAATAAGTATACGGGCCACAATCTGAAACAATATACAAATTAATAACACAAAAAAAGTGTAACAAAATTCAAAAATTTTAAAATTTTTAAAAATTTTAAAGTTCATGCTACAACGTCCCCCGGTTGTACACCTGTCGTCAGAAAGTTAGTCCGCTACTCATTTAGTCGAGAATATGAGAATCTTTGCATATCATCAGGGCTTGCTGGGTAGAAAAGAAACACAACACAGTATTCGAAGTTAGACGCAGTTTTATAATCACTTATATTTCCTATCGTATGTGGACTTACAAGCAAGGTACAGATTTGCTTACGTTTCTGCCTGAAGAGGAACAATTCTGTAGCATATTAAATCACATCACAATCACTAAACACACTTGCATATAGAATTAACGTTGGACAAGACAAACGTATATACACGAAAGTTTCTGTACTTAATTATTATTACCGAGTATAGCCAGAATGAAACGAAAATAATTACAAATTAAACTTTTCGGGCATTCCATTAACCGTTACCACGTTTCTGTTGATTTTTCACCTCCACCTGTTTTCTAACTGAGTCTGTCGTCAGGTGAAAAACTTTCAGGTGGGTTCACTTCCTCTGCTGAGATGAGAAAGTGACGTCAACACGAACAGATTATGACCTATTTCTAAACATACACACAAGTTCCAACCACAACTGTATCAATCTAACTATAGTTGTATGTTACAACTTGCACATTATTTGAAGTAACAAACCTTTTTAAAATCTTAATTCCTTACAAATATAAAACCTTAAACTCTCAGGTTCGTTACAATGCTCTGTTGATAACATATTCAAAACGTTTCATAGTAATGAGAGTATAAATGTTGTGCATGTAATCTGGAGTTGGTTGCATGTTATTTTATTCAGTGAAATTATTTCCAGTACAGCAGATTTTAAACCGGAACGAAACAATAGTAAAACCACAGATAAACGCCCAGAAGTGAAATCAGGCGCATCCTAGCGGACGATTCCATAACTCCTTGCAGACAGTAATGCATAGTGCAAAAGGTTTGCTGCCTGAGTTCAATATCTGCCTATAATACTTTCATTTGTTGTAAAACTGTAGACTAATGTTAACAAAGAAAACTAAACAAATGTATGCAAAGATTGAACAGTACTCAGTTTCACAATAGCATTACGTATGTACAGTGTTTTGTAAGTTGGTGATAAAAAGACGATTCAGAGCTGAAGATATGTATTTGGTTTGAGATGATGTTGAACTGATTAGGTAGTCTATGGAATAATGAACGTTGTATGAGAGTCAGGGAGTTGCAGTGTGGAAAGTTTCCTTGTTCTGTGTTTTATATCCAGGCACTTTGAGGGAAATTCGTTTAGTGGGATGCTAAACATTAACTTTCAACTAATGAGCTCTTGTAATAATTTGATATCTCTAATGTATCTACGAGATTCTGGGATATTGATGTGTAAGTTATCAAGCACATCTATCTTGGATAGGTGTGTCACGACCGGTACTCTATATCGAACGATGGAGAGGAAAAAGCTAGAACACTGTCGATCCGAGGTATGAGAATGGACAGCCATGTTGCAGATGTTTTCCGAGTATTGCAGAATGGGGGATACAAAAGTTTTGAAGTAATGGAAAATGTTTTCGGGTTATTGATTTCGATAGCATACGCATTGCCTTTTTAGTGCCGATTGAGATGTGAGTTTCGAAAGTGAGCTTTGAATCTATAAGGATACCAAGATCTTGATGATGTGCTTCTTTCCATTTAGGACAGTCATTAAATGTACGAGGATAAGTAAATAAGTAGGTCACAAACGTTTATTAAATAAATACTAAGTGAGATACTGACTTGAAAACCGTTTTTATTTTTCAACATAATCTCCACCCACATTGATAAACTTATCCCATTGCATTGTCAGTCCCCCAAAACGGTCTTTGGGCTGCTGTCCCAACCACAGTCGTACCTCACATTCAATATTTTTACCACCCACGAAACGTTTGCCACCATCGTGCGCACACTTTTCGGAAATTCAAACTATCATGCATTATGCTGTATCGCAAGAACACCCTATGGTAATTGCCATGCTGTTTATAGTTCCTGTAAGCTCGTCATAGGCGTGCGCAGACCCTCTGATAGGGGGAAGGGGGAGGTGACACTGTATATATATATATATATATATATATATACACACACACACACAGTATATAATGCAGCAACATAGAGGCACCATAACGAATTAATAAATTGTCTCTGAAATGTGCCGCGCTCCTTTCTCTACAAACAATTGTGTTCATGCATTTAAGACAAAACAGTTTATCAACAAGTGTCTGAATTACTTAGTAGCTATAAATTCTCTCTCTGGTAATTTAGAACGCATTACAGAAAACAATGAAATTGCAAGCGAAGCGAGAAAGAAAATTTTTAGATCCAAATTTTTGCACAAGATATTTCATGGGGCGCCATGGCATTCTGTTTTACAATTTCTTTCATTTAGATCGTTCGGCTCCCAGGGCCAACTACCACCGCCCCTTAGCTAAGGCTCTGAACTTGTAAGACTGTAAGAAAAGCAGAAACTGCGAGTGAAGCGAGCGTAAAAGTTTTACGAAATGTATTTTTATTTGTATAAAATTTGATATCGAGGGGGCAATTTCCCTTTGTGCCGCCCTGCAGGTGCTCTTGGCCGTCTGGAAGAAATAATGTAAGAGAGACGTGAAAAATAAATCCATCTTGAGTACCCTTTTGTCCTGCTATTCTTAGATTCTACTAGTCTTGCTTTCATTTACTTCAATGTTTGCCCCCCTTGCAACCCTAGAATTGATTTCCGTCCAAGGTTGGGGAGGGGAAATGCCGATTGCCCTCCCTGTGATTGCGCCATTACACCTCTTTCCCCTGTTGTTGCTTTGAACTTTAATCGGCTTGAAAATACTTTATATTCTTTAAGAGTATAATATCGTTTTATAACGGCTATAAGATTCCTCTACACTAAATTTATAGGTGAAAGTATAATAATGTAGGGACATGGACAGCTCGAAGAGGGAGCAAGGATGACCACACCTTGCAACGTGCCACCACTCGTAACTACAGGATATGGAGATCCGAATAGGCAACACACCGCTTCTTGCTCCAGCTGGTCAGTTGGGAGCACCAGTTCTCACCCAGGGATCGGGATTAAGACGATCCACCCTTCCTCCAGGAAGGAAATCACCGAATTGCCACACGTGACAGTAAATAAAATTCAAATACTTTATAATTAAAATGGCCAAAATCTATAATCACGAATCGCGCGCGTACATACTGATTCGCACAAGTTAAAAGTTAAAATTTGTTGGGTCATGCACGCTTTCAGGCAGTGATAAGCAATTTATTTAACACGAGAGTCCGCTCACCGCCTTCACAGTTAATAGCAAGTCCTCAACTGCTACCTCAAGCGCGAGGCGCAGCATAACAGATTGTTCTAACTTACAATACAAACTCATAACATAAAATAATACAAGAAAAACTGATAATTTATATAACATATTAATGTTAATTAGCGATAGTAAGTTAAAATTCAGGTTGGCAACAATTAAAAATGCCAACGTGGAAGTTTTTACATCGCCAGAAACACGAAGCGTGGTTCTCCCACTCCTAACATAAACAACCAATAGGAAAACGTTATTTTATTGAAAACGAGGGAGAAATACTTTGCTATAATATTACAAAATTAAACTATATAGAAATAACTAAACTGATTTTATCAAATAAATCATATTTGCCCTTGCACATAAAAATGATTAAATAAAGATTTAGTTAATAACGAAGATAAATTACTTCAATCTTGTACATTGTTGAACAAAAATCGACATTAAGAAGAAATGTATTTAACTTGTGCTTAAACAACAAAATTTGAGTGAAAGCTAGAAATAATCCTAGCCATTTTGGATTTCAAAAACAATGAAAACGTTGCATGTTTTATTGGGGATAATTATTAGCCTATAAATTCTGAATAAATGTTGCAAAAATACGCGAATAATATTATAACATAAGATAAAATTTAAATATATACATGAATTATGAAAACAATTAAGTATAAATAATTTATTCCAAGTTCATAACTTGAAAGTATACGAATAAAATAAATGCCACTATACACCTTAAATCTGCCTAACATGGCGGTCGTTACAACCTCCCCCTTAGAAATCGAGTGTCAACCTAAAAGTATATATTTCACACGTACAATTTGATTTCAGTCATAGTAATTTACATTAATGCTACAATTTCAAATTCAAGTGGTGTCTTTTGGAGGTGGCACCATATTATCAGGGTGATATAATACCCCTAGGAAAAATACCTTGTTTGTCCCTCCTTGGAAAAAATCTGAGGACGTCCATGATTAGAGGAGCAATTGCCCTTCCTTGCCCCCCCGCCATTACCCCCCCCCCCCCCCGGTGCGTACGCCTATGGCTCGAATCATCTCCACGCGTACCATCCCCACGTACATACAGTCCTCGAGCACGGTCGCCATTTTTAAACTGAGTTGCCCATGCGTGCATCTGCTATCTAGCGACTGCTAACTGCATCAAGCTGAATTGTGCTGCCACCTAATGACGCCTTTAGAAACTACTCACTCCTATCAGCCATCCCACATCAGTTTGTGACCTATTTACTGACTCCCCTCGTATATTTACCTTGAAGAATGTTTTCACGAGTAAGAAAAAACGAAATTATACTATCATATTTACACTTGTTGAAAAAATATATATAAAATATTACCAAATATTATCTCACTATTACTTCATAACTTGACTGTGTTTAGCACAGACTCTAAAACAGTTTAAACATTTTAGAACTATGTATTTGTGCCATGTTCATGTAAAAGTGAAACGTACCTGATGAGGCGATGTGCCACGAACAAGAAGAACTTGAATTTCTTCCCATTCTTCAAAGCTTCCATGATGTAGTATCCACATAGAAATCCACTCATCACAAAAAAAGTGTCCAAAATACACGTTGCATTCAAACCAAGTTGAGAAATGGGATACTGGTATACCTGAAAACATCCAGCCGAGGCTTAAGAATGGAGTTAAATGTTTTTCGAATGTTCTTGTTTGAATTCAATTTGTAAAGTTTGCTGTGTTCATAGAAGTTCGCAAGTATATCGTTATTGGTTTTGTTAAGTTGTTTACAAGTCGTCTGTGGCAACCTTGTCACGAGCCCCTGAAAGTTATGCAAGTTTTTCTATTCATTATTTGTTATGTTGGATTGCATATGTACAGGATATAATTTGGAGTAATGTTTATCAGGAAGAGTCACTCGTTTTCATATCTACCAGCACCCTTCTACTGTAGTTTTTGAACTACCTGTGTACATATATGTGTGTGTGTGTGTGGGGGGGTGTACATTACAACACATATATGTGCAAAACGTTCTAGTGACAAGCATAGGCGTAGCTACGGGGTGTGCCGGGTGTGCCTAGGCACACCCTAATGGGCTTCTTTATCAAAGAGAATTAAAGACAGATATTTCAACGAGAGAAAATAAGCGGCAGTTTGTAAGAAGTTGAAAATGTCATTACTTGGTACAAACATGTGCATTATCGCTGATGAAACGAGTGTCTATAGATTTTCGATTTTTTGATGTCATTGGAGAAAGATGATATTTACTGAATTATACTCTGTACTACAGCGCTTTTCTTCTATACCTGTCACAAGCTGCACGTGTGAGAGAGAGCTTTCTCCAAGCTTACCCAAGTTAAAACTAAATTAAGAGCAACTCAGAAGCAGGATAGATTGGAAGCCCTGCTCTTGCTATTTGTGGAACAGGAAAAAGCTGTCTATTGATGTAAATGAAGTTATTGATGAGTTTAAGAACATTGTACATTTTGACAGACGTCTCTTGTTATAGATGACGTGTATTTTGATGTATTTGTTTGCATTTATGAACATTTTGTGTGTGTGTAATTTCTATGGAATTTGATTTTTTCTACTACATATATTCAGAAATTTTCAACACTGTCAATTAGTGAATTTATATTCCTTTACAAACATCAGTGCAGTTAAAGAGCCAAGTGATTGTGTTGCAAAATATGCTATTAAAAATACTTCATTTATTTTCTTTGTGCACACCCAAATATAAAGTTCTAGCTACGCCTATGGTGACAAGTGTGTTGACCTATAAAGAGAGGCACTTAAAATTGTGATCGAGTAGACAGGTAGAAACAGTAACAGAAGACTTTATTGCTCAATGTAAGTAGTGCGGACTTCAAAGTACTTCTTATTCAAGCGATTCATTTTTAGTGTTCTTAACAGTATTATTAAAGTAACTAACAGTATACAAACTGACAAATCATAAAACAATATCTTCAAGAAAAGAAAATACAATAACAAGCTGTACTGTAGCCTTTACGTTCAAATCCAATCTTTAAAATAAGCTTTTCAAATTTGTTATTTTAAAAATATCTTGTGTATTGTAACATGTCATGTTAATGCCAAATAATTAGTATATCATTATCATCAGCATTCTACTTTCATTCTTTTCTTTTGCAAAAGTTAAATGATTTCATCCATAGATTTAATAGTAAAATAATCATAAGTTAATAGAAACATGGTCTTCATTTAACGTTCACGAAACTCCGCATGTACCATTGTTTTTTACTGCAATACTGTACCCCACTAGAGACGTTTGAGGCCTTCAGGGGATTGACCCCTCACTTCCTCCTAGAAATGAAATGAACTTTAACTTACGTTTTCTACATGAGATATTTAATGGTTTAAATTTAGGATAAGTCAAAATGATGTTCCCGATTTCAATAATTTTGAAATTTATATTGTTTGCATGAGAAGTAATCAGATTTGTATTTTCGAAAAGAAAGGTTTATCAAGTTTCTTGCAGTAAAACTATAAATTTACAGCATTCATAGAAAAGTTGCAAAATTACGAACTCTAGAAATGTTGAGTGTTCGCTCCGGGCGTACCTAAACACCCTTATATTACAAGTGTAGTTCAAGGTTGACAGAGACTTTTATTTCTAGGAAAAAAATGGAAAGTCCAACGAGCACCAAACTATGCAAGTTCTTCAAAGGACACCACCTGAGCTAGAAAACTAGATGTTTCTAATTTTGTTGGTGCGAGGACTGTAACTTTGTAATTTTGCTAGAAGAAACTTGTTGAGTTTTTCTTTTCAAAAGAATTTTAAAAAATACTGAAATCGGGAACATGTTTTTGACTTACCCTGTACATATACTTTGGATAAAACATCTTGTCTTACATACGTGTTCAGCGTTTTGAACGTCATAGTTCGGTTCCATGAACATCATAAGATATCTGTGGCCAGCAAGTACGCAGCACATGGAGATGCATCTCATTCCGTGAATAATATCCAAAGGGTGTTCCTCTGATTTCTTGGTAGTCAGCTTGGAAATATTTCTTCTTGCCGAAAAGGATACCAAAATTTTGTGGACCACACCTGCAACGTATGGAAATCGATAATGTACAGATCTCATCAACAAGTGCATAAATTATAGAGCGACCACAAGGAAAGTAACCTTCGGCGAAAAGTGTCCGCGCAGCTTTCTTTTCCTCCGTTCAGCTCGGGCCATAAGGAACCATGCTCCACTCTCGCTCTCCCCTCCACAAGGGCGTTTACAATCTAGAAGGATTGCCTTCCTTGAATTACTACAGTCTGTCCGATTTTTTACTACTACAAAAGTAATACTGTAAGTGCCAAATGTAAATTTGTGGTGAGTGATTGCATGCATACAAAACAGAAATATCTTTCTCTTTTGAATTCTGTCATTCTGTCCTGATCAAAATGATGATACTGGACAGCAGGCGAAACAATTTGCTTACCTTTCTCATCTTCATCTTCCTGGGTTTCCGCTTCTGCAGATCTATCATAAATAGATCCTGCCAAAAACAGCGCGATTAACGCGGCAAAAACACACCTGGTGAGGAAAAAAAGAAATACATTCATTATCCCCAGCAAATAGATATGTTTTTTCTGTGTCAAGATAAATGTATATATTTGTCTGCACCCACACAGCTACAACCCCTCCAGAAATTTTGAGAAAAATCAAAATGTTCAATTGAAAGCAGTGAAAAGCTCTGGAAAAACGAGAGGTAAATGCAAATCCCCCTTAAAATGGTCCCAATTACAATTTTTATCTTTGAACATTTTTTAAAGTAAAGGTTAAAAACGTAAATGTCTGTTATATCGGAGACACATTTCTTCATTTTTGCAGAAGAAACTACTTACGGAAATGAGTTTCTGTAGTATTTTGGAAGTTCTTGGAAGTACTTTCTTACCGTAGAATGCTGCACAACAAGGTATAAACACTTTTGATATAATAAACTTGCAGTTTGTGCAAAGCGACAACATTATGCCGTTGTTTCCATTATGTACCTGCAGATGGCGCGAGCGTCGAAAGTCATGCGGTCTCACCAGTCTTTCCAACCGTGCCTCTTTTTTTTTACCAGAATTGTATTTATTTTATTTTTTTAACTATGCTTACCTAACCTAACCTTGCCGGAAATGGTTTTTGGGGCTATCATAAATGGTTTTTGGGGCTATCCGTCAATTGTTTGTGATGACATAATGAACAAGGAAGTAGGTATTTTTCGGTTAAGGAGGTTGAAACACTGCATACCCCACTCCAAATGACAAAACACAAGCACAACGCTCGATGATCCACAGCTGTGCGCACCATATTGTATGTTCCGCAACGGAAGAAAGGACCCAAAAGAATTACTCGTAATGAGAGAAATCGAATTTATTTTCGTGTAAAAAGCATAATGGCACCTTCAACTATGTTCCGCAATACACAATTGGTAAGTACGAACCATTTAAAAGTGAAAATATCCGATAGAAATGTGTCTCCGATATAACAGACAATTACCGGTTAAAAATTGTAGTTACGAAATGTTTTGTAGTGTATAACGCCATCCCCTTAGAATGCAGCTATGAAATATCCACCTTTACCATTTGAGCTCCCTCCGGAAAAAAAAATCCTGTTTAAGTTATTGCGGCCCACTATATGTATTATACATTTTGATTGACTGAAAGATTTGTTTTATTTTACTTCGCTTTTTGTGCCACTTTTGGCTAATTTGCGAAGATGAGAATGAGTGATGATATCCGGGATTCGAATCCGGAACGCCTTGCGTCGTAGAGCGATGTGCTAACCACTCCGCCACGGGGGCCGACTGTATTATACATTTTGAAACCTCGTAATAATCGAAGGTGGAATTGTGAGTCATCAGGGCCGGATTAACCTATGGGCAACTGGGGTAATTGCCCCGGGGCCCCACCAGAAGGAAGCTGTGAAGGACCTCCACCAAAAAAAAATATTTTAACCAGCTGGCTATGCTTGTGAAAAATTACATAAGAAGTTGTATTTTGAAAATGAAATGTGTAGGTATATCATTCTCATCCGCCATTGTAATACACTCTGCAGTTCAACTTTTATACCGAGCAAACAAACAACAGCTGCGTCAGTCCCGTAACTAGAACTGACCTCCAGGGGGGCTCACAGGTTATCAGGGGGGGACTTTGTAAACCAAGCCCATTTTTAAAAAAAATAATAGTATTAAATGAAGGTAAATTATGAGTGTCGGGGGTCATTAAGTTAATTTAAAATATAAAATTTAGAAATATCATACAAAATACTACAGTTTTTTTCTATATCTTCTAAAACACCTCTTGAAGTGTTAATTGACTTCTACTGACACCATCCCTTAATACACACTCCATACTATTTTTGATGATACAGATATTTATATCATACATGTAGAAATGTACAATGTTAACTTCAATCATAGTGCCTACCATACATTCCAGTCCGGCCAAAGCAATAAAACTTGGGATCTGTTGACATTTGACATAGATGCGGAAGGAATGTGGATAATGACATCAAAATCACAGATTTCTGTCAAACGAAAGGCTGCAACAGGGGCAGTGAAGGTACAGATAAACAAGACTCCCTATGAAGGAACTTTCTAAAGTCTAGAGAATTCTCTAAACACTTGCCGCTGCTTAGACTTCTACTCATAAACAAGATGAACAACTTCTCTTCACCTCAAACAAATTAGAATACAAAATAGTTTTACCTAATGTCAAGGGGGCTGGCGGCAGTGCCAGGGGGGGCTGAGCCCTCCCTGGCCCCTGCCTGGCTACGGGCCTGAGCTGCTTGTTGGTTCACTCGTACATTAACAAAACACACCACGGGCTATCTTCACGTGCAACAATGGGCGCCTCCAGGACCACTCAGCAACCCAACATTGTTGAGTAGCAAGAACCCTGGAGGCGCTTGCTACCTGGTTGTTGAGAAGGAGCGACCGCGGCTTCACTCAACATAAAATTCTCTCGCTACCTGCGGTCAACTGTCGTGCTGTCGTCTGCAAGCCTGTTGTCTTCTGTTAGTTGCAACATGGCGAGGCGGAACTAAAAGATGCGTGGAGTAAAAAGTATTTGCAAGTTTGATTATGTAGCCCAAGCGCACCTTTAGGTCGCGCATCCAATAGCCTTAAATAGTAATAACTTTTTCGCCACTATATTCTCGGAGAATGAGTGATCTGTCAACGGATAATTATGCACTGGCTTCAACTGAAGTATATTTAAAAATACCAACAAAATAACGCAGTTAAAAAAAGTAATGAACCCAAATACTGTTCACAACATTTTTTTTTTTTGGCTAATACGGATGAGCATGCTCTTGCAAACATGTGTTCAGCTTGAGGTGGAGACCACTGTTTATCTCGCTACGTAAGTTTCGGGTTCGAGTTCCGGTATAGGCATGGATGTTATTTGATTGATTTAATTTATTTTACTTTTCATTTTTGCCACTTTTGGCTAATCGCGAAGATGAGGATGAGTGATGATATGGTGAAGGAAAACTCACAAGGAACAGCATGCCCAGGCCGGGATTCGAACTCGGGACCCGAAGTCGTAGCGCAATGTGTTAACCACTCCGGGATATTATTTGTGAATGTCCCTTCTTCAAGTACGTGTCCAGCTTCTTTTTGCAAGAAAAATTGGCATCAAGTATCGAGGCCATTTCTTGGGTGAAATACATATTTTTCAAGGGAGCGTGATATCAAGAAATGCACCGTGTGATATTTGAAAATCCATTGGAAGGAGGATTACAATAACTTAAACGATGATCATGCAGAGTTAATCATAAAGACAACTAAAAAATGTGGTATATTCATGTATAAACGCCAATTCGTACGTGTTTATTTATGTTGCTTTAAGTTACATTTTTTCGCAGCTACGAAAGCACAATCAGCAATTGATAATTTAAACTATATCAAACATTATTACGTGAAAACAACGTGAGAACACCGTTATACAATCTTGCACACTGTTTAACATTTCTGTTCGTAAGCTAACCTCCGTGGCTACGACGCCAGGGTCACGGGTTTGAATCCCAGCCTGGGCGTTCTTTGTTAGTGTCCTTTCGTCATATCATCAATCATCCTCATCTTCGCGATTAGCCAAAAGTGGCAGAAAAGCGATGATAAAAAACAAAATTCAAATGAAACTATTGTTCATAAATCGTATTTATTATTGTCCTATCAACCAAGTTTGATTGATTGATTTGTTTTATTTTACTTCATTTTCGTGCCACTTTTGACAAATTTGCGAAAATGGGAATGAGTAATGATATGATGAAATTGATGAAAGGACACTCACAAGCATTCATTTCCAGGTCGGGAACCACACCACCACGGGTGCCGACCTATTAATAATGAGATGAAACTATTGAGGAATAATGATCCCATTTCAAAGCACATTCTCGAAATTTATCTTTCTTTCACTTATAGTGTAGGGTATGCGTATGTTATAAGTGTTTTAACAAAGGTTTACAACCAATAAGGTCACACACACACAAAAAGCGTTTCGGGTTCGATACCCGGTGTAGGCACATGGTGGTTCGGATTCCACTTTAAACTGTAGGTCCAGTCCCAATTAGCCTTACTGTGCATAAAGTGGACTTAAAACACCAAATCAAACAAACACACAAGAAGTAGAGTGTTGTGTCAAACTTGCACTCCTATACGAAAATAATCTTTAATTTAAACACATATATCCTTAAATAAAACTGGCCACAACCTTTCTACACTCAATGTCACTCCTCCATGGTTATTACGTATTATTTTGGAGAAATAAAATTGTAACCACAGAGAATTTGTTGTAACCAAAGCTCTCAAATTAGGAATATAACATTTCCCCCAATTGTATCTCTATAGACAGTAGACACAGATCTAGATCTACTCATGTTTTACTTCGAGATTAACCACATACTTTAATTTGAAATAGCATCCATATATATATCATCACATCGATTCATAATCCATTAATAGTGACACCGTATTCAACAGCCCAACACGCCCTGCCATTCTCGCTGCAGACGCCACAAGGCAATGCGTTTTTCAATTGTTTTCGGCTGGAATGTCGCTACTTCTCAACTCTGCATCCAGGAAAGGCCATAAAACTGTGTGACGTAGCAGGTCAACATTTGCTACCATGTTGAGCGATCCTGGAGGCGCCCATTCACAGACTCGGCTTACACAGAATCGGCGCAGTGTTGCCAATCCATGAACTTTCGGAACAACCCTCGTATTTATTTAGTGCAAATAATAAGTATGCTCGCCAGAGGACGGTGTTGTGATTTTGAACTACATTACTCTTATTTCACAATTTGCTGTGAAGTTGAATAGTGATTTTCTGAGCATAAAGTAAAATGCTCAAGCTTCTACGGCACTAGCATAACGCCGCTGACCAACTCTGTCTCCCATTTCACAGTACGTTTGACAACATGCTGTGTATCCAACGCACATTTGTTTCGTCCCGCCAGCAACGTTCGGGTTCCTTGTGACACGAAAATGCCCGATGTCAGTCGAAGAGAATTCAACTGATCGCTGATTCGTTGGTTCTCAACCGCCAGCTGAAAACAAGTGCAGTGCAGTAAAATAAAATATATTGGTTTACTGAAGACTATGGACCTCGATAATTAAAAACGATATGATGTAATATGAACTAATGAAGCGTCCAGAAAGACAATGCGATATTGTGCAATAAACTATGCCCCACTGTCTACAATAATTTAAAGTTTCTTCTCGCCTGTTAACAGTACTCACATGAAAGCAATTTCACCCTTGGTCCAAGGGGCTACAGAGTTGGTGGTACACATCTGTTTCTTCATCTCCACTTCGAAATTGACTCCATACTTCGTCCCCAGAGAGTCCAGACCTTTCTGTAGAGACGTCTGGAAGTCCTCATGTGTGCATGAAGAGGGGATGCAGAACGCCCAGAACAGGGTGTCTCTTCTTTCTCTGGACCTTTCTCCCCTGTGCTGTAAATACATGAACATGTGTGTGTTTGATTTTGTAAACTGGATACTTACGATGTGCATAACATATGAATAAATGCATGTTCTTTGAAGAAATTATTAATTTTATGAAATACTTTTTTTTAATGTGATGCAACAGCATTACATTACAACGTACAGGCATACAGAGTAGGTTGTAGGGGGCTACAGGAAGAGCATTTTCCTCGAACGCTAAATAGTTGGCAAGGGCGACACTAGATAGCTTACGGAATCGAGAGCTTCTTCACTCGAACAGGCAAAACCGAGCTGTATATGCTCGAAACCCATTAGTACACTTATAACCGTGGTTTGTCTGTGGTAGTGGATCCTGAAATATGGACCGTGGGGTGAAAGACGCACCGAAATTGAAACTTAAGTGAACAGTGTGCAACTTCAAAATGATGTTAAAACGTTAGAAACGTGGACAAGAATCAATGATTTAACACTAAATATCAATAAATACCATTATGTAATATATACTGGAAAGAAAAACCCAGTTGAATTTCAGTATCAAATATTCAACAATACTCTAGCAAGAAATTTTTCAGTCAAGGATTTAGCGGTTATTTTTCTATTCAAATCTTACTTTTAATAAACACATAGAACAAATAATTAGTGAAACGTTCAAGAACCTTGGGTTTATTCTTAGAATGGGGAGGGATTTCAAGAGAATAGTGACACTAAACGTTTTGTATTATTCATATGTAAGACCAAAACTCGAATATGCATCTGTTATATGGAATACAGACACAGCAAAGTACAGTGTAGCAATTGAAAGAGTCCAATCGAGATTTCTTAGATTTTTAAAATACAAATTTCAGAAAGTTTACCCCACATTTGAACACTACGACAACCTAATATATGAATGTCGGTTTACAAAGCTGTGTTACAGAAGAACGTTACATGAAATAGTATTCTTGTGGAAATTGTTAAATCACGAAATAGATGCTGAACATCTACTCTGCCAGATTAATTTTCGAATCCCGTCATCGAAAACTAGACTAAAGAATGAAGTTTTACTTATAAAGAAGGCTAGATCCGAAATTAAAAAGAAATCTCCATTGTGGAGAATGTGCACCAGTTACAATAACTTGCTAATCAAGAATAACACCATTGACATCTTTTCTATGAACCTAAGGGACTTCAGTAAAGCCACTATTAACACAATGGCCTAAGCTTAAACACGTAAGTTCGTATTGAAATTGTGTGATAAAGTGTATGTACCGTATATACAAAAATATATTTTTAATATATTTATAAAATCTATCTCTATATTACAGAAATATATGTAATTGTATTTACTATGTATCCTTCATATGGGCTCTGTAATTAGTTATGTACCTGTTGAGTTCCAGGGATAAATAAATAAATAAATAAATAGTCATCATCTCCATGTTAAAATTAAGTTTAGTCTATATTGCCAATACAGTGATGCATGAAAGTGAAATATGGTTGTGGGCTGAAACTACCAAGGCAGATATTTTACGTATAATGTGTCTACGATTATTGTCACATTAAAATGATATTCCATTGCAAACGCTGGAGCGTGAGAGAATCGACAAAAGTACGAGCGAGAAAAACTTGTTCCATGTAGTAATCCAGTAGGTGGAGAAACCCGATAGTTGCAAGTGGATATTTCATACCTCACATGTTATGTTGTAAATGTTTAGAACAATGTTTGCAATTTATAAACACATAGCGAACAGCTCCTTCCAGTGCCGTATACTGAGTCCAAGATCTGGTCTATCTCACTATGTCACGTGGTCGTAGGTTATGAACAGATATAAGTTTACCAACTCCTAAGAAATCAGGTTGCCAACTCATAAGAAATCTGGTTGCCAACTCATAAGAAATCTGGTTGCCAACTCATAAGATACAAGGTTGCCAATTCATAGGAAATCATGTTGCCAACTCATAAGATACCAGGTTGCCAATTCATAGGAAATCATGTTGCCAACTCATAGGGAACCAGGTTGCCAACTCATAAGAAATCTGGTTGCCAACTCATAAGATACCAGGTTGCCAATTCATAGGAAATCATGTTGCCAACTCATAGGAAACCAGGTTGCCAACTCATAAGAAATCAGGTTGCCAACTCATAAGAAATCTGGTTGCCAACTCAGAAGAAATCTGGTTGCCAACTCAGAAGAAATCTGGTTGCCAACTCATAAGAAATCTGGTTGCCAACTCAGAAGAAATCTGGTTGCCAACTCATAAGATACAAGGTTGCGAATTCATAGGAAATCATGTTGCCAACTTATAGGGAACCAGGTTGCCAACTCATAAGAAATCTGGTTGCCAACTCATAAGATACCAGGTTGCCAATTCATAGGAAATCATGTTGCCAACTCATAGGAAACCAGGTTGCCAACTCATAAGAAATCAGGTTGCCAACTCATAAGAAATCTGGTTGCCAACTCAGAAGAAATCTGGTTGCCAACTCATAAGATACCAGGTTGCCAATTCATAGGAAATCATGTTGCCAACTCATAGGAAACCAGGTTGCCAACTCATAAGAAATCAGGTTGCCAACTCATAAGAAATCTGGTTGCCAACTCAGAAGAAATCTGGTTGCCAACTCATAAGATACAAGGTTGCGAATTCATAGGAAATCATGTTGCCAACTTATAGGGAACCAGGTTGCCAACTCATAAGAAATCTGGTTGCCAACTCATAAGATACCAGGTTGCCAATTCATAGGAAATCATTTTGCCAACTAATAGGAAACCAGGTTGCCAACTCATAAGAAATCAGGTTGCCAACTCAGAAGAAATCTGGTTGCCAACTCATAAGATACCAGGTTGCCAATTCATAGGAAATCATGTTGCCAACTCATAGGAAACCAGGTTGCCAATTCATAAGAAATCATGTTGCCAACTCATAAGAAACCAGGTTGCTAACTCATAAGAAATCAGGTTGCCAACTCATAAGAAATCTGGTTGCCAACTCATAAGATACCAGGTTGCCAATTCATAGGAAATCATGTTGCCAACTCATAGGAAACCAGGTTGCCAACTCATAAGAAATCAGGTTGCCAACTCATAGTAAACCAGGTTGCCAACTCATAGGAAACCAGGTTGCCAACTCATAAGAAATCAGGTTGCCAACTCATAGGAAATCAGGTTGCCAACCCATAGGAAATCATGTTGCCAACTCATAGGAAACCAGGTTGCCAACTCATAAGAAATCAGGTTGACAACTCATAGGAAACCAGGTTGCCAACTCATAAGAAACCAGGTTGCTAACTCATAAGAAATCAGGTTGCCAACTCATAAGAAATCTGATTGCCAACTCATAAGATACCAGGTTGCCAATTCATAGAAAATCATGTTGCCAACTCATAGGAAACCAGATTGCCAACCAACTCATAAGAAATCAGGTTGCCAACTCATAAGATACCAGGTTGCGAATTCATAGAAAATCATGTTGCCAACTCATAGGATACCAGGTTACCAACTCATAAGAAACCAGGTTGCTAACTCATAAGAAACCAGGTTGCCAACTCATAAGAAATCTGGTTGCCAACTCATAAGATATCAGGTTGCCAATTCATAGAAAATCATGTTGCCAACTCATAAGAAATCTGGTTGCTAACTCATAAGATACCAGGTTGCCAATTCATAGAAAATCATGTTGCCAACTCATAAGAAATCTGGTTGCCAACTCATAAGATATCAGGTTGCCAATTCATAGAAAATCATGTTGCCAACTCATAAGAAATCTGGTTGCTATCTCATAAGATACCAGGTTGCCAATTCATAGGAAATCATGTTGCCAACTCATAGGAAACCAGGATGCCAACTCATAAGAAATCAGGTTGGCAACTCATAGGAAACCAGGTTGGCAACTCCAGAATCGCCATCATCATCTCACTGATATGAATAATTTAATTTAGATTTTCTGATAGATCTTCCTCCTGTATTTTATTCTCTAGACATCAGGCTTCGCAGATAGCCTAGCTAGCCTAGAATATACGCTCCTGGCTCCTTCAGTCTTGAAAATACTTGATTCGAATATTGGTCACACAGTGCCTGTGGAGCAACACCGCGCATAACGGTGGAGAAGGGGAGAAAGAGAGTGGGCGGAGCAAATCATTGTGCACTGCTGCAAACCTTTTTGCCCTATAGCAGGTGCATGGAACCAATCCACCGTTAGGTTGTGTACTGCATGGAATCACTTTCACTCGCTGGTACTCGCTCGAGTATCATGACAATTATGGTAGACACATATATATCATTTTCAAATAACACTGTATTGGTAACATAGACTAAAATACATTTTAACATAGAGATGATGACTATGTTTACTTAAGTTTCAATTTAACTGCGTCTTTCATCTCACGATCCATATTTGAGGGCCGACTATCACAAACTAATTGCAGTTATACGCATGGGCGTCGGCAGGGGTGGTCAAACGGGTCGATGCCTCCCTCCCTGGAAATTGACATTGTTCATTTGAAGATACAAGAAATCCGTTAGTAAAGTTAATTTAGTTAGTATTCGAACAGAATGAAAGTAAAAGTGCATTGGATGGAAAAGATTGAGTGAAAAATACAGGAACATGGTTGTATTCTACCATTTCATCCAAAGAACATATGGTTCCACAGTTTTCAAAATTCTAATAATTAGAGTTGTAGGTCAGAAATGAGAAGTCACAGAACACACTTTATAAAACGAAACCCCCTTAACATTTAAAGTCTTTTCTTGAACGAGACGTGCAAGGGTTATATCAAAATGCATTTCAGACACTAACTGCATAAAATGCGAAAGAAATAATGTAAAAAGTTGTGCTGGTATTCACTCGTTTGGTGGATCGAGTCTCCACGTTTATATAATAATAATTATTATTATTATTTCGAAAAAAACTATTTTTGTTAGCTTATAATATTTATTATTGTATAATAACATTTATAATAGTGGCAATAATAGTTATTATTTTGTACTATTCAACTTTTATCATTTTCCCGACCCCCCTCCCCGTGCAAAAATTTCTGGCGACGCCCATGATTATACGTGTACTACTTGAGCGTATACCGCTCATTTTGCCTGTCCGAGAGTTAACCGCTTGAGCGAAGAAGCTCTCAATTCCGTACACACTCTAGCGTCGCCCTTGCGAACTATTTAGAGTTCAAGCGAAATGCTCTTCCTGCAACACACTATTGCCCATATATGTTTCGTGAGTGCCTCTTTACAGACTTTTTATTATAGATATGGATATTTTAGTTCCATTTCGTCTATTCACCTTTATTTTATCCCACGCCGATCCCTTGGGGTCGTAGTCCAGCTGCAGAATCTGCGCCTCCTTCCTGTAGTGCCTCGGGTAGGCGTCCCTCGTGGGCTTGTACCTGATCTGGGGCAAGCAGTACTGGCCTCGGATTCTGTCGTCGCCGTCCACCTGCAGGCACTCGTCGAAGTGGCCCAGCTGGTAGACGTGGCCGTTGAGGACCCCCTGGGGGGCCTTGGCCCACGAATCGTACACTGCAACAGATCGAACGTTGTTTATTCCGTTTGCATTGTTGATTGGTTGGTTAGGTTTATCTCACGTTGCATTTCTGACACTTTTGTCTAATCGCGAAGACGAGTACAAGTGGTGATATAATGAAATTGATGAAGGGACACTCACAAAAAAAAAAATCCATGCCCAGACCGAACACGGGATTCCTGGAGTCGTAGGACGCTGTGCTAACCACTCCACCACGGAAGTCGGCAACAGATAGAGGAAGGTTGTTATTTTTTTAAAAGAACAAAACTGTCGACCTCCGTGGCGGAGTGGTTAGCACAGCGTCCTACGACTCCAGGGATCCTGGGTTCGAATCGCTGTTACGACATGGATGTTTGTGTTCGTTTGCGCTGAATGAAAACGAGATTTGAGATTAATTGATATGAATATTATGTTTGGAAAAGGCTGTTGATGGGAGCTTCCTTTAAAAAATTAAAGCAAAAAGTGGTCAGCCAGCGCGCTAAGACTCCAAGGGTCCCGGATTCGAATCCCGATCTGGGAATGGCTGTTCTTTGTGAGTGTCCACCATATCAACACTCATCCTCATATTTGCGATTAGCCAAGAGTGCCAGAAAAACGACACTATGTAACAAAAATCAAATCAAATCGTGAGTGGACCACGTAGCGTGCTGAGCATATACAGGGTGTCCCACTCGTAAGGGGCCCCGGAAAAAGTGTTATAAAAATCTTAATAAAAGAGGTTATGAAACCAAATTTGTACATGACATACCTTTATGGTTGAGAAATGAAGGTACATTACAAGAAGTGCTGGAATTGATCTCCCCCCACCTGTATACACAGTTCAACACGTCGCTGCATGTTCGTGAATGTTGCTGCCAGAGTATTCGGCGTGACTGCCTGGATTTCACGGCGGATGTTCTCACGTAACTCGTCGATGGTTTAAGGTGACCCCACAAGTAAGGGGTCAAGTCCGGTGACCTTGGGGGCCATAATCCTTTCGAAATCACTCGGTCAGGGAGAAATGATTCCACCGCAGCTATACTCGCATCAGACGTGTGGCATGTTGCCCCATCTTGCTGGTACCAGCCAAGTGTCAGTTCCTCGTCATCCAACTGGTTCACAAATTCATGTAACAATACCTGGTACACATCACTGTTGACAGTAGTGTCAATAAAAATTGGCCCGATGATGCGCCGCTGTGATAATGCACAGAACACGCCCACCTTCACGAACATACAGCGCCGTGTTGACAGGTGGGGGGAGGTCACTTCCAGCACTTCTTGTAATGTACCTTCATTTCTCAACCATAAAGGTATGCCATGTACAAATTTGGTTTCATATCCTCTTTTATTAAGATTTTTATAACACTTTTTCCGGGACCCCTTACGAGTGGGACACTCTGTACTTGTATCACTTTAATGGAACCCACGATTGATCTAGTGTGGTGTAGGAGATTTGTAGAGGAAAGACAGGACAGTCTTGAACGTCCCAACAATCATGGGACCATTGTTACCAAGCTTCAAGAGTGTGACTCACTTTGAACTGCCCACAGGGTGAATTTCTTCAACTCCTGCAGGAATATCCGACTGTGGTTCCTGCAGAGATCATTGCCGACCGCGTCCGATGATGGAACAAAGTCTGACACTGGCAGATTCAAGTCGATGAATTCTGCTGCAGCTTCCAATCTCTCTGTTTTATGCTCTGGAGCAGAAAGAAGAGGAGCATCGCAGGAAAGATCAGCTGACTTGTTTGTTGGATGTGGTACACTCGAACATGATTCCTCAAAGGCACTTGTAAGAGTGAACGTCAAGATGACTATTGTCGTAATCATCTTGAACTGACTCTTGGAAGATCTAGAAGACACATCCATGTCTACCTTTTTCGAACAAACGAAACAGAATGACTTTTGCTTCCAAACCCTTCTAACATCTCCATCCAACATTCCCATATAATTTCCATGCATGATATTCACTTAGGACGATGACGTGGAACGCGTGAAGGTCATGAAATTATGAAACCTTTCTTTGGAAAAACTTTGTTGAAACTCTTTGAAACTTTGTGAAAAAAATAGCTGCGCAGTTAATACTGGAATATATGAACCAGCCTATACTTCTTCGATTCGGACGGCATTGAACTATGGACTCTTGAAACGAATCTTGATATTTTTCAAGTTCAGTTCGTTCTTCATCGTGGGAAAAATCCAGTATTTATAGCATGCGTCCATGAACCATGTCGTACTCTACCCGCTTTTTCTACATGGAAATTCTTGTGGGAATCTTCTAACACGTTGATCTTGACAAGAACTTAATTTCGCGATTCTTCCAAAATCAGACGAGATCTAACAGTGTTTCGAGTTCACTTAGAAGAACGGCCTGTTGTTTTCCATGATTAAAATTTTAAAAATTTGAATCTGCAAAATTCTCCTAAGTTCCATTATTAGTTTTTATGTAAAGTTAATATTATTCATCTACGCGATAATATCCATTGTAATTTTTTGGCCGAGCGTTACTTTTTGTGTGTGTGTGTGTGTACATTACATAATACACACACGTTTCCTGCTGATAAGTGCCATGTCAGAGAAATCCATTGTGCATGGCAACACTGTGATCAAGGGGTTCAGGATTAGATACCCGGTGGAGGCACATTGCACAGTGGTTGGGATCCCAATTTAAACTGTAGGTCCAGTCCTGATTAGCCTTACTGTGAAAAGACAACAGCATGGCAAGAATTTGGAAGAAAAAGCCATTATTATAATTTGACATTTCATTCCACTAAATTTTACCAAGTTTTAATTAACGTCGCAAGTTTGTACCATGAAGATAACCGCCAAAGGAAGATAACGAAAAGTGTTTGGTAGCGGGAGGATGATTCTGTGGCCTTCGATAAAGTTATCATATCAGATTTCACCAAGCTTTCGATGTTCCTCTATAGTAGACATAATAATAGAAAATATTGTACTTTACTATCTTCAAATGTAATTTCTTAGCGTTTTGAAACAATATGCACATTTGCTTCTACCTAGTTGTGCCATAAGTTCTGATGCACATGTCACGGAGTAGAAATAAAACACAGTATACGTAGGTTGACAACTTAAAGGTCAAAGAGCTTTATTGTGCTTCTCAGATGTACAGTAGTACAACATTCACTAGAAATGGCCACATTTTGCCTTGACACAAGCCCGAAGTCTGTCTCCATGGGAATTTCAGCGGCTGCTTTCGTCAAGGTCCGTTCCAGACTTTCCAAACCAGGGTGATGCTTTTGACAGACCTTGCCTTCCAACAGATCATAGTTTTTAGTCCAGGGGGTTCAAATCAGGACTGCTCGAGGGCCAATCATCAGCTGCTATGATGTGGGGTACATTGTTCCTGAGCCACCGCTGGGTGGTCTTCGCTTTGTGTGCTGGGGCCGAGTCTTGTTGAAACGTACACTCCTCTCCAGGAAACATGGTTTCGTTGAGGAGCTTCACCACAGGCTCTAAGATGGTATCTTGATACACTTTTGCAGCGGTTTGAACCCCATTCTCGCAAAAGTGCAGCTCTGTGACGCCTTCAAAGCTAACGCCCAACCACACCATGATGGATGCAGGATGATGGAAACGCTGCACACATTTCTTCTTCTGCTTAGCTTCTTGAGCACTCCGAGCGTACACACGATCATTCTGGCGGTTATAGGATTCCTCTACGTCAAAAATTTTCTCGTCCGTAAAAAGAATTCTTCTGTGACTGTTTCGACCATGCCTGCACAAGAGTGCCTTTGCATTCCGCTGTCGCTTACGCTGTAGGTCTGCTGTGAGGAAATGCCCAGTTGTCCGTCGATATCCTTTGAGTCTAAGGACTTCGTTAATGATGCGGCACATTGTTCTTGTCGACACATTCATCTGCCTTGCAAGGGGAGACTTCTTGTGACAGGGATTCCATCGAATTCGCTCCCTGACGGCTTTGACGAGAGCTGGTGTGCGGACTGACCACGGACGACCACTTCTAACACTTCTAGCAAACCTTTTGATCGTGAGATAAACAAATAATCTGTTAATGCCCAGATCTTTTAGGTCCTTGAAAATCTCAGCGGGCGTCGTCTTTGCCTTGTACACATGGGCGTCCGGAAGGAAGGGCAAGGGGGGCCGTGGTCCCCCCCATGGAAAACGAAAGTCAACCAAAAATTATGTATTTCACATACATAATTTCATTTTAGCCACAATAATATTTGTTAATTATTGCATGAACACCATAAATTCAAATTTAAGCATTGTTTTTTAGGGAACAACACTATTTTTAGGGAAAATGTGCCTTGTTTGGTCCCCCCTGGGAAAAAATACCTTCCTTGCCCCTCCCTGGAAAAAATCCTGCGGACGTCCATGCTTGTACAAGGCAACCACTGCTGCACGCTTCTGTTCGATGTCCATTTTTCACACTTTCGTAGCTCTTACTGACTACACCAAGCTTGAACAGGCAACACCTATGTTACTACCATCTTGCGACTAGATCGTGCTGGTTTTGCAGTGCCGGCAGACAGGCGATCACTTTGAAGATTTTCAGCGAAAATGCAGGATCGACCAGGACTCAAACCCGGGTCTGTGGCAATCCGTACCACTGCTCTACCACTGAGCTACCGAGCCGGCCAGGCTTCACTTTTGATCAAAACGTATGGCACGACTGGGTATTATAATGCAATAAAATGTCTACTCTAAGTTGACCTAGAGATGTATGTAGTTGGGCCTCCCCGATGGCGTAGTGGTAACGTCGTCCCCTTGTAAACAAGTGGTTCCGGGTTTGATACTCTTGGAGGAACATGGTGAATAGGATCCAACTTTAAACTGTGGGTCCAGTCCCCGTAACCCTATCTGTGTATAAAGTGGACTTAAAACTCAAACAAACAAAGATAAATGTGTAGGTATTGTATTCTCAGAAGTTTGTTATTGTATTCTAAGTAAAGTGCATTTGAAGTTAAAAACTAATTACTTATCTTTGTTGTGAAACAAAAACTCTCTCCACTCCGTGTCACGTGCCAGTTCAGACGACACAATGAAAAATGCAAAGAATAAATGTTTCCCGAAAGCGACGATAGATGGTAGCACGCCATATAAAGAAGAGCAGAGTTCAATGTAGAAACTAGGAGCGGAGAAGAGCGATTACATATATTATAGTAAATGCCAAATACATAAAGGAAGAGTATAAAAATTATAGAAGGAGTAAATAAAATGTTGTAAATAGCCAATTAAGATAATTAAGAATATGCTCGTATATGAAACAATTAGAAAAGTTAATAAGTGAGCAAATAAATTCAGAAATGTATCTCCTTTTTGATCCTAGTGATCAAATTTTGATTTAATACCTTTGACGAGGAAAACATCGTCAACTTTTGTATTTGTCCGTCCCTCGGTGGCGCTGTGTTCAAATTAGACGCCCCGAAGCACTTACGGTTGCGCTCCTTATTAGACGCACTGGGCCATAGGCAGCGCTTGCTGTTAGCGATCTTGGGCTATCCCCCTTTTGGTCGTTACATAGGAGGTGGAGCTACTGTCAGTTTAGTCGACCCTAATCTTTCTATAAGTATAGCTTGTGTCGTTTGTATAATGCCAAAGAAGCGAGGAAAACGAGCGCATGCATGAGACAATAAATTAGAAGAAAGAAAAGAAGAATAAGCCTTTTCCAAAAATAGAAAGAAAAGAAGAAGAAGCTTTTTCCCTAATCAAAGATAGAAAAGAAGAAGAAGCCTTTTACCAAAATAGAAGGAAGAAAAGAAGAAGAAGTCCTTTCACTAATCAACGATAGAAAAGAAGAAGAAGCATTTTCCCAAATCAAAGATAGGAAGGAAGAAGAAGCCTTTTCCCCAAAATTGTGAGAAGAGAAGAAGATTTCCTTTCAATTATACATATATTTATAAGAAGAATATAACCGACGTAAGTTTGGAATCAGGATATATATATATATATATATATATATATATATATATATATATATATTTCAATGTATATACAAACTTCGCTATATATTTTCTCTGTATTGTGTACAGTTTTCAGAATATAGATCCACATTTAACTATATCCTCTTGGCTATAAAACGCTTTTTTATTTGGAATTCTCCCCTGAGATTAAGATATTTCTATATCCGTCGTAAATAACATTTAAGTACGTCCCCAAGGGTAATAGCATAGTGGCGCCCATAACGTGGAGTCTTACCTTAACTTACCCCCGAATGAGATGTAGCATCCGGAAGTTTTTGGTAGGTGATTTTTTATGATAAGATTGTTGGTGGGTGTGAAATGCCCTCTGTGCCTCACCTCTTGGATTTCTCACCTTGGATTAGCCTATCTGAGCATAAAATGGAGATAAAAGAAATAGTTTTTGCAACAATGATCAGAGACGAAGAAGTGGTAGTTAACTTTTCTGACCTTGAATGCAACCTATGAACACACAAACGAGAGAAAATAAAAGGAAATAAGAAAATAAAATATATGCTCCGCTGGCAAAGCTTCTGCAAGAGAATATTGCCCAACTCTGTCAAGTGTTCGACAAGAATGTTGAAGAAAAAGTGCCCTGGTGACTGCAAAACGTTTACCAGTGCAAGCAATATTTTGCATGTTAAACAAATGCTTCGGGATATGACATTTTCAGTCGAGATTATTGTAGTCCTTGAATATTATGAATATAATTTTTGTTCTAATTGATACTTAATAACATGCCAGAAAGCGGTGCAGAGAACAGAGTTTGCATATTTTGTGAATTAACAGGTTATTATCTTTTTCTTGGGTTTCTTTCTTGTAGTGCAAGGTTAATCGTAACCGCAAAAAAGTTGTTGACTTGCCACAGGGACTGAACCTTGAATCTCATCATTAAGATGCAACAGTCAATATCGATGCAGGAAACCGTACAGCACAAATGTAGAAGGATATGCAAAGTTTCTTTCTTCCAAACTTTATTTCCATTCGTTTTGTGTACTGGCGCTCATTTCAAACTTACAGGCATGTACGGACAACGAAGTTAGTAACAAGATGTGTTTTATACAGCGTATTTGATACACTTGTAGGTTGAATTGTATCTTCTGCAAATGTGCTGTATAAAGAAATAAACTGCCGGAGAACTAAGTGAGGTGAGTGTACGGCAGAGCACACATTTTAAATTTTATGGACGACAACGCTCGATAGAATTGATCTAATCTGATCGACGCTGCCTGCAAAGTACTGGCCACAACGTTCCCCGGACCTCAATCCGAGTGAAGATACCTTTAATGACTTAGGACTATGGCTCGCCATGGCGAGAGCTGTAAAGTCAAGAGGCGTTGCTATTGAAACATCAAAACACATAAAATTATTGTAATTCATGTCTTTTTGGTTATGGTAATGCATGATGCGAGGTTGTTTTTAAGAATATGGTGTAAGATGTTCATCATCTATAATTTCAATAAACGTGTTTGATATGTACTTCCATGAGCCAGTTGTGAAGTGAAAAAATTGAATCCAACTTGCCTTTTCTTAAACTCTTAATAAAAATAATTAATTTCTCTCGCCACTGTATTTCTCGTGAATGATTAGTAATTATTACAAGGCAGATATGAAATTAGGGGCATATTGCACAGGATGTTCTCGTCGATTTGAAATACAGACCTTTCGCATGGTCGACCGCCGTACCACCAGGAGTCCACGGTTCGAATCCCGGCCTGGGTATTGATGTTTTTTGGGAGTGTCCCTTTATCAATTTCATCATATCATCTTCATCTTCGCGATTAGCTAAAAATGGCAGAATAACGAAGTAAAATATACCAAATCAATGAATCGAAGCGACACGAGAAGCTGGACATGTCGCTTGTCGCGTCTGTCAATAGCGTGCACCGCGTGACCTCGCTCTGTTGCTTGCACATGCGCATTGGATGCTCTTGTTTTACCGACTTCCGTGTCGTGTCACTTGTAATATGCTACAATCAAATTTTGTTTTAAGTCCACTTTATGCTAATCAGGGCTGGACCTACAGTTTGAAGGGGCGCGATGTGCCGTCGAGTATCGAATCCGGCATCCCTTCATTACAAGGCAACAGTTTCATCACTACACCATCGGTATTCCTCCAGTAAGCTCCCTAGGAGAAGCATCATATGCTTTTTTGTGTAATCTCGAAGACCATGCTGTCGGTTGCTGTTGGTGAATGCCTTCCCAGTGGCGGCGATTAGGGGGGGCGGTTGCCCACCCACCATTTTTTTGCCATTTTTGCCCCGGCACTATGCTAACCCTTATCTACCAAGTGAAAGTAAACTGTCCTTGCCCCTCACCGCCACTCTGCCCACTCGTACTCAAACATCTGCAACGCACCTGCTATCCACGCATAGTTAAGAATTATATGCTTCAAAAATACAAACTAATTGTGTTATAATTGGAAGATGTTATTACAATAATTACAACGTTGTGTAAAGGGGAAAAACTATTTTTTGCTCGTTAGTGTGCCTTATTGTGATGTAATCATTCTCAAGTAGATCTTACACTATGGCAAGCAACGGGTTAGCAGTATGGGAATGCCCGGCGACATTTGAAGAATATGTATGCGAGCTCCATTTTGCATGTTTTAAAACTTTTGTTTCCTATGTCCTTGGCACGTTCGCAAGGAATCTTTTTTCTTTAGCAAAAATTGTTCATTAGCTTACGACTTGTGTAAAAAGGGTGGAAATCCAGTAGTGATTGCTGTAAATAAAGGCCAAATCACACGGAACTGGATTTCCAGTAGGAATGTCCTAGTTGGTGCTGGACTGGCTACCTGGCTGGAAATTATGGCCGCCCAGGTGGCTTCTTGACTGGTCTTAACGACTAGATCGTGTTCTATTTGCCAGATTCTGTGGAACAGCCAATCAGGGCGAAAGTTTGGCCATGTGAAGATAATCTGTGAGTTTGGTAAAGGAAATTTTTTGTCTGTGGTTTCCGAGTGGTGTTTTTTTTTATTCGCTTCTCGATAAGAGAAAAAGTAACACAGATAATCTGCATTCGTGTTCAGTTCGTTAATATTTAGGAATTTATCCAAGGCGATGAGATTTGTACACATCAAATGTGATCATCTGATAATGAAAATCCTTATTACTAAAAGTGTTGACACATTTAGTTGAACAAAATATTTTTTTATGAATGAAACCTGCGAATGCATACCCGAGTTCATTAAAAACCTTGTCCAGTACGCATTGATTATCATTTTTTCTTCCGAGCCAATTTCTAGTCCATACTTTTATTTCAGTTATTTTAATTTTTAATAACAACAGTGGTTATTCTTCTGCGATGTTCTTCAAATCGCTCGTCCATTGTTTTATCTTGTCTGCTCTGCGCAATGCCTTGTGGGAACAAAAGTATACCGACAAGTACGATAACAAGTACCGCGTGAGGTGAAAACTAGCAGCTGAGCCAGTACCACAGAACTACAGTCCAAATCCAACTGGAAAATCTAGTCTCGTGTGATTCAGGGATTAGCCTCTCTTCATCGCATTGGTATCCGGAGAGTTGCGACCACGAACAATTTCGATCACGGATAATTGCCACCATGAACAATTATCCGCTGACAATTGCGATCAAATCAGTTGAAAGTAGAAGGTCGCACGAACAATTGCGATGAAATTGGTTGAAAGTAAAAGGTCGCACGAACAATTGCGATCAAATTTGTTGAAAGTGGAAGCTTGCATGGACAATTGAGATGGCATTGTGGAAGAGCCGAAGGGGATAAACCGGATAGGGTGTCGTCCTAATTGCGAACAGTCATAGTTGCGAACAGTCCTAGTTGCGAACACTTGCTGCCTGAACAGGAATATCCTCGAAGGGCTGTGTCCTAATTGCGAGCCTGATTCGAGCCTGAACACCATTAATGTTTCTTGTCCTCCCATGTTTGCAGCTCCTATAAAAGCTGAAACCCACCAAATTGTTCAGATTCAGGCCTAAGCAATCGCAAGTGTTCAAAATTGATTCACAGCTTTGCAGTCTTGTCATACACGTATATCAGCACGAAACAAAGGAAGTCTTCTCGAATACAGTTGGATCGTGAAACAATTAATGAACAGTGAAAACCCTTCCGTTCCCAACACATCTAATGTTTTGTCTCCCAATATGATCAAATGCTTACTCATTTATTTCTAGTGACGTGCCCAAGGGAGGATTGGTGGGGTCATAACCCCATTTGATCCAGTATTCCTTAAAAAAGGAACGCAAAGTCAGGAAAAGATGGCAAAATGATGACTGACTACCAAAAATACGTAGTATTCGTAACCCGTCCCCCACCCGATAATCCTGGGTACGCCACTCTTTATCTCGGATACATTTTTTAAAATCAACTCACCAGAAGTTTCTATCATTTCGTATGTATTGAAGACATAAGTAAGATGCATTCTTCCTGCAGGTTTGGATATTATTCTTTAGGGTGCTGTCGCCTGTCTTCGGACCTAACCTTATTAAAGTTCTAATTGTCCATCCTTGTGACTTGCATCTTCAAGACTTAGGAAGATTTCAGACCGAAGGAACACGCGATACATGTCGTATGGAACGAGCCAATCAACAGCAACGTTTCACACCGTAGCTACACAAAAGGCCGCACAAATCAACGTTCGACTTGTGAAATCCTCAGGCGACACGGTGTGAAATCTTCCTTAGTAGGCCACTGTCATCGTCACCTCGAAGCGGCAGCTCGTGTTGACTACAGAAGTAAAATGTCTCCTCAACCGGTGGGAATGCCCCTCAGTTTTCTTCTATCTTCTATATTTTTTGCGCTTGTTAATTAAACCGGTAACATCTTACGATTTGACATACACAGAACATGTACTATGTATACATTTTAGCGCAAAATCAGTCGAAGTCAAGGGTGGCTCTGTGGCTCAGTTGGTTGAGCAATAGCATGGTATGCCAGAGTCCTGATTCGGGTCCTGGTAGAACCTGCAATTTCCGCTAAAGTAACTATATGCAACATCTTCTTGCTTTCTCTTCTCGACATTCATAAAATTTTCGGATGTCCCTTGATGGTAGTTAAGTATTTGTGTGAGTGCGAACCCAGTAGGCTTAAACAAAAGTATTTTTTTATGCCATGAAATTCTCGGACTGCATACATGAAATTTTGTTCGGGCACAACTAAACCATCACTCAAAACTTTGATTTTCAGTTGATCTGTGAAGCTTATTAATTTTTAATAAAGCGCTGAAATATTCACCTTCGATCTCTTCGGCCTTCGACCTGAACTAGCACTACACTGAGGCTTCGGAAGTTCCGCTGTCGTCAATGTCTTCAGCTTTGGACCCGAACTAGTAGACATTGTTACTTTACGGTATTTAGTCCTTTTCATTTTCGAATCACTAGATCTTATAAACCAACCAATGGACACTGACTGATCACTAATCGACTGTATGAATTGTCATACTCTGAAGCCTCATTAACCGACTTTGTTGGACAGATCAACCGGTAAATTGAAGCCGCATATTTATATCCTTATTATATTCTAGAACGTTCCGCAGATAAAACGATTCGTTAATATTGCCAGTAGTTCAACTCCTTCTCGTATTCAAGAACGTTCCCTCTCGCGCTTTCCAGAGATTATATATTACAACGAATCGTCCTACTTGTGGCGCTACCTTTGTTGTGCAGCTTCCAAAAACATTTGCTGCGACAACACCGAAAGCGCAAGGAAAGTTTCTGTGCAATATTATCAACAAAAGGGTTATAGAACATTCTCCGTCTTGTCTTTATAATTATGTATCTCCTAAAATTATCGTCACATTATTCAAGAAGACAAAGACATAATTTTATGTAGTGTAAACTGAAAATTTCCTGTTTGTGTGTGTGGGGGGGAGATCAAGTCCCCTGATCCCCACCTTGGATACATGCTATTAACAATATCAAGGTTATAGAATATTCTCCGTCTTACCTCTATAATTATTGCTCTCAAATTATCATCATATTATTCAAGTACATTTAACCTAATTTTATCTAACGTAAACGGGAAAAAATCCTGAAGGAGGGGCCCGAGCTCCTTGATCCGCACCTTGCATACGTGCTATTAACAATAACAAGGTTATATAACATTCTACGTCTTGCCTCGATAATTATTTATCTCCTTAAAGTATCGTCACATTATTCAATAAGCCAATAGCCTAATTTTATCTAGTGTAAACTGAAACATTTCCTGGGAGGGGCTCGAGAACCTGATTCCCACCTTGGATACGCGCTCTTAACAATAACAGGGTTATAAAACATTCCCCGTCCTGCCTCGATAATTATTTCTCTCCTTAAATAATTGTCACATTATTCAAGAAGCCAAAAACCTAATTTTATCTAGTGTAAACTGACAAATTTCCTGAGAGAGGGGGCTCGAGCACCCTGATCCCCATCTTGGATATGTGCTATTATAATAACAGGGTTAGAGAACATTCTCCATCTTTCCTCGATAATTATTTCTCTCCTTAAATTATCCTCTCATTATTTTATTTCACACCACAAGAAATCAAAAACCTCATTTTATCTAGTGCAAACCGAAAACTTTCGGGGGGGCTCGAGCCCCCTAAGCCTCCTTGGATACGTGCCTGTGACGACAGGCCTATGATGATTCGAATGTGGACTATGGTGTTGATGTGTGCCGTGTCACCCGTGGTGCACACATTGAACATTTGTAGGTGTAAAAAAAACTGTTGGCGTTCCTATACTTTATTTGCAATAAAGTTTTGTAACCCCTCAAATATTTTTGAAACACCTGGTAGAATAACATTCCAAAACTAGCTAACAGATTGTACTGAAACCCAGCTAGTGATAGTAGTAATTTGGATTTGACTGTGCGATTAAGTTCGTGCAGTATTGTAACAAAACTGCTATTTTTCTGAAGACATGATTGTCATGAGAATATTAATTCTATTATGACCAGTGGCAATGTCCAGCAGGGTGTCCGATATAGGTGCATATTCTGCTTGTTCTGACCAGGTATTGAATGCCGAATTCCATATTGCGGAGACGTATTTTAAAAGTGAACGGTCCGTTATTCTATGGATGTAAAGGCAAAATACTTGGAATTCATAACTATTCATTATATATCTCTCTCGTATGTGTGTGCTTCAATCATAACTCCCCCCCCCCCGCAAAAATATAGAAATATTACATTAAGCCAGCACCGTTGTTTGTATTGGAGTCAATATATATACAGGGTGTCCGAATTGAAACGCCCTAATGTCATCTGTCTGTAACTCCAAATTAATTATGCATCAATGAATATACAGTACATAAAAGTTTGTGTGAGCAAAGTAGTAACAAGTACATTTATCGCATGTCTATATGCCCCCCCCCCCACGACTCTCACAGAGGATATAGTGTATTCAACCAAAGTGACAACTATGAAACAGCTTCGTGAAAAGGATTGATATTGAGACAGTCGCACCACCTGGCGGGGAAATCGAGTATCAGTTGGACATCCTCCGCTGCAGGACTGGAACTTTTTTTTCAGCACAATCCAAATTCGGTTCATGTTGCAAGGATCCAGAAATCCATAGATTCTAATGAGTTCTATTAGGATCCGTAAAAGGACGGAAACCTTTCTTTTCGCACAATTTAAATTCGATCCAAGTTGCGTTTTGTTCCATTGACAAATGGTTCCTGATCGTATTTAAATTGAGCCTGAAAAAATGTTCCTGGACCGAATTTAAATTCAGTCTGAAAAAGGTTCCTGGAACGTATTTAAATTCAGCCGGAAAAAAGGCTCCTGGACCGAATTTAAATTGATCTGGAAAAAAGGTTCGTGGACCGAATGAAATACTTTACAGTTAAAAAGGTTCTTTACGGTCCAGAACCCATTTACGCTTGGTGATTTACTCTCCTGGACCGGAATAGAATTTATTTAAAATTCTTGGACCTATAACAACTCTGGGCGCATGCAGAAATATACTAAATGTACTAAAATTGTACTAAATGTATTAATTATTACTTTACTCACAGAAACCTTATGACTACGTATATTCATTGATGTACAGGGTGTCCATAAAGTCTCTTTACAACTTCAAGCTTTTATTCCAAAGACATATGAAGAGATAATTAAATGAAATTTGTCACATAGTAGCAGTATATATTGAACTTTTTTTCATAACTTAATAAACCTCAATATGGGCACCATAGCTTGCACGGAGGACGTCAAGGTTAAAATCGATTTCGCGCCATGTCCTCTCTAGCATAGCCTCATCAATGGTGGCAATGGCATCAGTGATCCTTTGTTTGAGGTCAGTAATGTTCCGTACAAAATCCCCAATGTGGTGGTGCACCATCCTGTTGGTAAAGGACGGTTGGTTGAAAGTCAGAAAGTTGTGGTGTCACATATTCAGTCAAAAGGTCAAGGTAAACATTTGCAGTAATTGTTTGCTCCGCAAAGGAAAATGGACCAATGATTCGATTGAACATCAGTCCACACCACACATTCACCTGTAGACTGTCTCATTTGAGGTTCATTGTCGCGTGGGGGTTTTCTGAGTCCCATATTCTCGCATTGTACTTGTTCAGTTTACCGGAAACATGAAATGTTGCCTCACCAGTAAAACACACTCGGTTGAGGAACATTGCATCCTCCGATATTCGATGAAGAATGTCTACTGCAAATGGTTTGCGTTTCGGTTTATCATCGGGCTCGATGGCATGCAACAGTTGCACTTTATATGTAATCAATCGCAGGTTGTGGTGTAGGACCTTGTGCACTGTTGATCGTGGTAGCTGTAACTGTCTGGTAGCAGTGCGAATGGATTTCTTTGGAGAATTAACAAAGGCTTGTCTTACACGTTCGATGTCTTCCTCTGATACTCGTTTTCTTCCACTTCTTGCTTTATCCAAAATTGTACCGGTCTCCATGAATTTCCTGTGCCATTCACGAATTGATGGACATATGCTGGTGGTTGTTTCCCATACCTAGTCCTGAAGTTTCGCTGAGTCTGAGTGTCAGATTTGTTTCAATTAGCCACGCCACACATTGTGCCTTTTCTAGCGGAGTAGCCATTTTTCTTTCGAGGACCTCTCTTTCTTCATAATGTTACCGAAAATACACAAATTGACTATTAGTACAAAATTTAATAGTAAACGAGTACAATAAAAAAAAATTCACTCAAATATCTCATCATTTGCATTTGTAGTGAATTTTTGAAGTTGTATAGGGATTTTATGGACACCCGGTATAATTCATTCGGATACATCAAATACATGTGGAGTTAGAGACAGTTGCCATTAGAGCGTCTCAATTCGGACACTGGGCCTCCTCGATGGCGCAGTGGTAGCCTCGTCGCCTTGTAATCAAGGGGTCCCGGGTTCGATACACGATGGAGGCACGTAGTAGTTCGGATCGCACTTTAGGTCCAGTCCAGATTAGCCTTACTGTGCATAAAGTTGACTTAAAACAACAATTCAATCAATTTTGACACCCTGTATTTTGAGCGCTGTCCGTTACTGAAATTCTTCGACAAAAGTGTTTGTTTCTTCCGGCTGCACCTTAATATGTAAGGAACGCTCGTAAGCTATGGCTGGAATAAAAGCTTTTCTAAGTGGCAGAATAATGAAGGTTAGCAGTATACGAGGCGCAGTGTTCCACTCCTGCCACATGTGATTATACAGTTCGGTAGGAGGAAGTTGTCTGGCTCGTGGGAAGTGAATATTTCCCGTCATACTTTCCTCATGAGAACAAAAGGAAACAATCCACAAGTAAATCCTTCTCAAGGTCACGCACTGGATTATCCTCCCTTCCTTTTGACGAATTGTATGCTGGGAAAGATTATGATCGAGCATAAAATGGAAGCAATATATGCCACTTTTTTCATAATAGATTTTACCCAAATATCTTGTAAATAATCACTCTGTCAACAGATGTCACTGATTGTCCTAGCAGACTTGATGGAAGAAATGAATGCATGAACGAGTTTCGGTAAGACGAAACGGTGGAAAAACTCGAAATAATAAATTAACTCAAATGGTCAAATCCGGGTATAACTTAGAGCCACCTTCAACCGCAGCAAAGGGTCTCCCAGATGGCGCAGTGGTAGCGTCGTCGCCTTGTAATTAAGGGGTATCGGATGGAGGTACGTAGTGGTTTGGATCCCACTTTAAACTGTAGGTCCAGTCCCGATTAGCCTTACTGTGCACAAAGTTGACTTAAAACAACAAATCAATCAATCAATCCTAAACCATCCGTGGGAAATATCTGAGCATATTGCTTGGGGTAGTTTCGGTCACTGTTATCTCGAGAAGCACTCGGCAGAAAATGTTCAAATTTTACCTGCACACTGAAAAAGCATGTTTCTAGCGAACTACTGTTAGATAGTTTCATTCACTGAATCAATGTCTCTAAAATAAATGCATTAATTTTAGTCTTCAATATCGCTTTTTTTTTCTTCAGCAGGGAGAGAGCTCAGTAGGCTTCTAACGGAACTCGTTCACGACTAATGAGTAAGGAGGAGTGAAATTAATGAATTAATTCTCGTGACATTGATGCAGTAAATAAAAATATCTGAAAGTGGTTCTCTAGGAACGTCCTTTTCCAGTGCTCTGTTAAAATTTGAAAATTTTCTGTCGATTGATTCTCGAGATAATTGTGACCAAAGTTATCCCATAAGCCTACACAGGCTTGACAAGGAAAATACGTAACTTTTCGCCGGGGTTGGAGATGTCCTTAAACAAGATATATTTTCCTGGAGAAAATCTGAACTTGATTTTCCAACAACTGTAAACATAGATCGGGGCTAGATTTACACCGTCACTACATTTTTGTGCTTCAGCTGTCTCCTTGAACTCTTCTAAACCCACGTGACTGAAAATGGCACTTCTAATTCAATACAGCGCCGACCTCCGTGGCGTAGTGTTTATCGCAGCGAGCTACGACGTCAGGGTCCCGGCTTCGAATCCCGACCTTTGGGTGTGTGTTCTTTGCAAGTGCCCTTTCATCAATTTCATCACTCATCCTCATCTTCGCTATCAGTGAAAAGTGGCAGAAATGCGAAGTAAAATAAACCAAATCATAAATTCAGTAAAGCGTTTTAAACTTATTTTTAACGTAGTTTCCATCGTTTGCTGTGTAAACTACACTGTAATCTACACACAGATTACATATAGACAACGCATGTAAAGTGTAAATCACCAACCCTGAGACCTTCTGTAAACAAACCGTCTCACCGATTCTATCACTGAACACGGAGACCTTCCCGCCGGCGTAGAACTCGCCATGTTGAAAGTGGCACTACTTCCTTGCTGTTCACATAATTATTTTTAGAAAATAACCAATGTCATAAAATATCATTATGTACACAGATCTCTAATCTCATTGAAACTTACAATGCATATTCCTACAAAATGTTCACACTTATCTTGCCTTGCCATGTCACCAAGTTATTTTACGAAGTGCACTATATTTGGCGGAACAAAAATCGTTATTAGGATGCTTGTCAAAGTTTCCATCCGCAATAAATTTACGAACTTTCATTCTCTTATTTTGATCATCATCATCAATATATTTATTGGACTTACAGCATTGCATATGGTTGTTTATGCCTATTATATATTTTATTTACATAAGATACCATTTACATAAAATCTACAAACAAATTTCAAATACACTCCTATTTATATCAAACCTTAGAAATATACATTACCATGTTATATCATTTTGTCTAATAAAATGCAAGTAAAATATATTCAAGTCGCATGCAAGAAAGAAGCCAAATTTAGGGGAAATGATTACTGGTGCAAAGAATTAACCATAAAGGTGAAGCAATAAGTACAAAAGAAAGAGCATTGGGTTTAAAGTGAGATCTGATTTGAGGCAGCATATCCCATACTACAAATTGGCCGTTGTTTTACCTTACTTAATGAATCTTGTAACAACGCTGGATTTTCGTGTGGATTATTTTACTTCTATGAGTTTGCAATGCTTTCTGCATGCACGTGGTTTTGTTTACAAAAGGTCTCAGGGTTGGTGATTTGAACTTTAGATGTAGATTTATAGCACGGCACAGCACTGCCTCCTATCAATACCACCTTGAACTAGGAAGATAGTCGTGCTTTTTTTTCAACAATACTTCTTGTTTGTGGGGCTGTGGTAAAGGCAAGACATTGTTGAAAAACATCCACTTATCCATTTCACAAGAGAAAGTAAACTATGTTTTTCTTCTTTTCTCTTCTTTAAATTACTTCCCCATCTGAGTTATTAGCTGTTTCACGATATCTCAGTGTTTCTTTACGTAACTTTTATGTGAAAAATTTACTCCATTTTTCTTCTCCCTTTAAAGCAGTCAGAAGCGGTATTGCAATTCAAGTCGTTCGGTCACGAATGTGCAATTAAGTCTTAAATGTATACGTTTATACTTATACTGCAATTTTCAGTCGTCCCAGAAGCAATTATCGGATCTTTATTTTTTTTTTCATTAGCGGTGCTGGATTGCATCACTAAACTTGGATATTGTATTTTTGAAGTGTGTTCAAGGATAGTGTCAAAACATGATTTCATTGGCAGAATGACAACACCATTTCCTTTGTCTTTCGTAGAATCTCTATTGTCTGTCTGTCCACGCCCTTTGTTTTTTTGTGTTAGGAAAGCACCTGTTGTAGGCAGAGGAATGATAGGCATCAAAGCATAGAGGCGACTTGTTCCCGGAAATAAATTAGACTTGTTTTTATTCTAGTGTGTGTCGGGGAGTGATCCAATACTTGACGTGGAAGTTTGTTGGGCATGAAGCCTACAGGCAAGGGGGGATTGCCACTAGGCTATCATAAGCTATATCCTAGGGGCCGCACAAAAATGGACGCTGAAGGGGCAGAAGAGACAAAGATCATCTACTATAAAATTCCTTAATATTGTGATAATTGCAAACTGAAACAACTTTCTTATTTCCATGGTTGTTGAAGGACCGGAACCTTTTTTCTCGCACAATTTAAATTCGGTCCAAGTTACGTATTGTTTAACTACAAAACGGAACTTGGACCGGATTGAAATTGATCTGGAAAAAATGTTCCTGGAACGAATTTAAATTGATCCGGAAAAAGGTTCCTGGACCGAATGTAAATACATTAAACATAAAAAGGTTCTTTACGGTGCAGAATCTATTTACGCTTTTTCATTTTCTATACTGGATCGGAATTGAAGTTATCTAAAATTCCTGTTCATTTAACAACCCTGGTAATTTCTTGAAGGAAAGTAGAAGAATGGAGTTTATATCGTTTAAATAACTGCTTACGTCATAAATTTTCACAAGTCGCGTAACAGTGCTGGAATATAAATAATTGTTCCTGGAAGAAACGAATGTCAACAATTAAAAGTCAAGTGGAGGGATATTGACGGTTGAAATCAACATCCTTGTTTCTACCGTAATGTAGTGTTGGTTTCCTTTCCCTTGTGTCGTATTAGTGTTGTGTGGCAAAATGCATAGTGAAAGTGGCGCTTATTCATTGATTTGCTTTATTTTACTTCGCTGTTTGTGCCACTTTTAGCAAATTTGCGAAGCTTGAGGATGAGTGATGACATGATGAAATTGATGAATGGGCCCTCACAAACATCCATGCCCAGGCCGGGATTCGAACCCAGGCCCCCTGGCGTCGTAGCGCCATGTGCTAACCACTCCACCACGGGAGCTGGTAAGTGACGCTTATGAACGAAAACGAAGTTTAATGAATAATTTTCAATCAGATGTGTGTATATTTTAAAGTTTACAAGTGTTATTAACACAGAACATGCAATTAGTGAATGTGAAGTAATATGATAACAAAACTGTTAGTAATAATAATAATAATTAGGGAACGGATTTTAAGGTGCAGCACCTTTACAAAAAATTAGCTGTTTTCACACCGATCGTTTGTAATCTGTATTTTAGAACCTGAAATCAAGTAAAATAAACAAACTATTTTGCACATTTTCGTGAATTAGCACGTTTATCCCCTTTTTAATCCCTCCTTGATATTTTCAGAACTCTTTTCTTTCCTTTTCTTTCATGTTTTGTAAAAAAAAATTGACGTTAAATCCTATAGTCTTATTTTGTGTATATAAATCGAACTTGGGACTTAACTTTCGGGGGCAGAATCAAACTTGGGACTTAACTTTCAGGGACAGAATCAAACTTGGGACTTAATTTTCAGGGGCAGAATCAAACTTGGGACTTAACTTTCAGGGGCAGAATCAAACTTGGGACTTAAGTTTCAGAGACAGAAACAAACTTGGGACTTAACTTTCGGGGGCAAAATCAAACTTCGACTTAACTTTCAGGGACAGAATCAAACTTGGGACTTAACTTTCAGGGCAGAATCAAACTTGGGACTTAACTTTCAGGGACAGAATTAAACTTGGGACTTAACTTTCAGGGACAGAATCAAACTTGGGACTTAACTTTCAGAGACAGAATTAAACTTGGGACTTAACTTTCAGGGACAGAATTAAACTTGGGACTTAACTTTCAGGGACAGAATCAAACTTGGGACTTAACTTTCAGGGGCAGAATCAAATTTGAGGCTTAACTTTCAGGATCAGAATCAAACTTGGGACTTAATTTTCAGAGGCAGAATCAAACTTGGGACTTAACTATCGGGGGCAGAATTAAACTTGAGACTTTGGGAGACAGTATCGTAAAAAGTCCAGAACTTTTTTTCTAAATAATTTACATTTGCTTAATCATAAAATATACTCTTCAATACTTTTATACTCAGGTCCCAGGAGGTTAAGAAAAGTATCCTTAATTTTGAAATTTTGTAACCTGAAAATTTGGGGGGAAGGGGCACGCCTATGATACTAATTATACTATTTGCTACAATGTAATAAAGAATGTTAATGTAGCTGGTTTAGACCTGAATATAGACATTTTATCAGCACCTATTTTTGCACCTTTTTGAAAACATTTTCAGAACCTTTCTTTCGCTTTCCAGACCATAATTTTGCACCTTAAAATCCGTTCTCTAGCCTAATGATAATAATAGTAATATCGACAGGGCCAGAACAATGGATATACTGGAGGCTCAAATTTTATATATCTCTCCCTGTTTATAGGTTGCTCGAACTCACATGTGTTTGCATACAGGAGATTTCAAACCGAAGCGACAACTGCCACTTCATATTTCTTTCATAGCAAAAAAATAATTATGTTTACAAAGAGAAAAATATTGTATTCTCTTTCATGGTTCGACTGCTGGGAAAATATAACGATGTAAAGAAAAACGTGCAACAATCATGAGACCGAAGCTGCACCATCCATATGCTTCCGTCACGGGAATACGAGGGCTGCTGGAAAAGTTTCTGCAATAAATATTACAAAAGACATGTGAAATTCTGGGAACGGCTTTATTGTTTTTCAAAGTATTCACCCTTAAGATCAATACACTTTTGCATACGCACAAACCAATTTTGAAACCATTTTTCCACTCTGAAGCTGATACGTCAGAAACCATTGTTCGGAATGCGTCAACAGCTGCTTCAGGCGACACAATTGCTCACCACGCATCTTATGTTTCATGTGTGGGAACAAAAAGAAGTCATTAGGTGATAAATCAGGTGAGTACGGACAATGAGTCATTAATTCGACATTTTTACTGGACAAAAAATCAACATTTTGGTGTGTTGAGTGGGAACTGGCGTTGTCGTGGTGAAGATTAATGCGTCGATTTGGGTTTGTTTAACGCAATTTGTTGATGACCTCTGGCAAACAAGTTGTTGTATACCACCCAGCATTTACAGTCCTTCGAGCTTCTAAAGCTATTGTTGCCACATGTAAGGTATAATCGAAGAAGCAAACAATCATTTGCTTGGCAGCACTCCTCGAACGAACAACTTTTGTTGGTTTCGGCTCACTTTGAAACACCCAAACAGTGGATTGCTGTTTAGTTTCGGGTTCGTATGAATAGATCCAAGTTTCGTCCCCTGTAAAGATGTAGTACACCAAATTTGACTTGTCTCGGTTGAATTTTTTGAGCATTTCTTTACACCAATTTACACGAGCCCGTTTCTGAGCTTCGGTCAAGTTGTGTGGGATCCAACGACTTGAAAGTTTCCGTACGTCCAGATGACCATGCAAAATCGTATGTATTGCTTTCATGTCAATGTTCAAGGATGCCTGAATCTTACGGTATGTCACATGCCGATCTCTCTCAATCACTTCACGCACAGCATCAACATTACTGGCAACAACAGACGAGGATGGAAGACCTTCACGAAATTCATCACTGAGAAATGTTGGAACGCTGGAATTCGGAAAATCAATTGTACACAGTCCTATTGGGTGGTGCTTTATCCTCAAAAGCCAAATGAAGTCGCTCGATGCATTGTTTCGGTGTTGAACTACATTTGAAATCATAAAAAATCATTGCCCGAAAGTGTTCAAGAGAAATTTCCATTTCTTACACGAAAATACTTCTTCAAACGGCTGTGAAAAATAAATGAATAGGCTTAAACAATCAAAGATAATTTAAACATAAAAAAGGTCAATTCTTCCGATTTTTATAATAGCGGAACACTAACGCCACTATTGGTGGTAGTTTGCAGAAACTTTTCCAGCAGACCTTGTATATTGTTGTATTGTGATTGCTACTTGAATTTAATTGTTTGTAATTGTGTACAAGAATACAGGGTTTTCCTCGCAACTGCACATACTAGGTAATTCCAAGGTGCAAAGTAAAGGGGAGATACCAGGGGTCAACCCCCCTTCCGCCAACACACGCACGCACTAGAATTAAGTATCTTTAGAGTCAAAGGTAAGTTTTCAGGTCTGCCAACTATATTTTACCGTCCACAATGATCGCGTTTGTAACAGATAATTTTCAAATGAAAACTTCTTCACTTAACACGCACGTTTTCTTTTTTTAGACAACGTAACAAACCTAAAATATAGCTATTCCTTTTCCCTTCAATCGGGTTTGTGGAATTTCGAGTTTAGGGTTTCGGTTTTCTAGGGGTTTCCTGTTTTCTGAGTTTCAGGTTTCTTGTGGTTATGAGGTTTCGGGTTTCTGGGGTTTTCGTGTTTCGTGTTTTTCGAGTTTTGGGTTTCTCGTGGTTATGGGGTTTCGAGTTTCTGGGGTTTTCGTGTTTCTCGAGTTTCGGATTTCTTGTGGTTATGAGGTTTCGGGTTTCTGGGGTTTTTGTGTTTCGTGTTTTTCGAGTTTTGGATTTCTCGTGGTTATGGGGTTTCGAGTTTCTGGGGTTTTCGTGTTTCTCGAGTTTCCGGTTTCTCGTGGTTATGGGGTTTCGAGTTTCTGGGGTTTTCGTGTTTTTCGAGTTTTGGGTTTCTCGTGGTTATGGGGTTTCGAGTTTCTGGGGTTTTCGTGTTTTTCGAGTTTCGGATTTCTCGTGGTTATGGGGTTCCGGGTTTCTGGGGTTTTCGTGTTTCGGGTTTCTTGTGGTTATGAATTTTCGGGTTTCTGGGGTTTTCGTGTTTCGTGTTTTTCGAGTTTTGGGTTTCTCGTGGTTATGGGGTTTCGAGTTTCTGGGGTTTTCGTGTTTTTCGAGTTTCGGGTTTATCGGTTATGGGGTTCCGGGTTTCTGGGGATTTTGTGTTTTTCGAGTTTCGGGTTTCTTGTGGTTATGGGGTTTCGAGTTTCTGGGGTTTTCGTGTTTTTCGAGTTTTGGGTTTCTTGTGGTTATGGGGTTCCGGGTTTCTGGGGTTTCTGTGTTTCGTGTTTTTCGAATTTCGGGTTTCTTGTGGTTATGGGATTTCGAGTTTATGGGGTTTTCGTGTTTTTCGGGTTTCGGGTTTCTCGTGGTTATGGGGTTTCGGGTTTCTGGGGTTTTCGTGTTTCGTGTTTTTCGAGTTTCGGGTTTCTTGTGGTTATGGGGTTTCGGGTTTTGGATTTCTGGGTTTTTCGTGTTTCTGTGGTCTGCGGTTTCCAGCTTCTGAGGCTTCGTCTTCTTGGAGTTCCTGATTTATGGGGTTTCCTGGGGTTTTGTGTTTTCTAGGGTTCCAGGTTTATGGAGTTCGTATTTTATAAATTTCGAGTTCCTGTCCTTCTCCTTTCCCTCTTGCGAAATCTCAGAAACCTGAAACACCAGATAATAAGATTTTGAGTTTTATGGAGAACCCCATACACTAGAAAACACGAAATTCCATAAAACCGGAAACCCGAAACGCCAGGAAACGTTAATCCCACTTTTTTTAACTGGTGTAACCTGAAACCCTGTGGGGGTATATAGTGGTTCGGATCACACTTAAAAAGAGAGAGATGGATAAAGAAGGAAAGGAAATCGGAAACCCCAGTATATAGTTATATATTTAATAATATTAATAGAAATAGTAACCGAAATTCTACTGCTGCTGCTACTGTTATTGCTACAATCACCACTAATAATAACAATAATAATAATAATGTATTGTAACGTCCTCCATATTGACCACATTATATGTGTTTTATCTGCTACAAATGAGTGTGTCGATTCGATGGTGGAACATGTTGTGAGCTTTCAGACCGACACGACACGTGTCATTTGGAAACAAACCTTCAAAAATAAGCACAACCATTTCGTACTCAAGTACACTACACATGTCGCTCGGACGGGGAAGTTTTCTCAATACCGTGCATCGCGTCGCTACGGTCTGCTTGTTGCGGGTGGGCGGTGAATGCTTTTTTGCAGATTGGAGGTGCACGTGTCGATTGTCACCTGTCGCCTTGGTTTGAAAGCTTCCGAAGGGAGAATTCACACCGAAGCGAAAGGCGACATGTGTCGTTTTTGACGATTTCACCATTCGAACACAGGCTTGTGGAGCCTGTCATGCCGCTACGGTGTGAAACGTTGCTGCTGGTTTACTCGTTGCCAATTGGAATGTGTCGGAAAGCCTTAATGTCTGGACTCAAGACCTTGTCTGCGACAGTCCCAAACTCAAAGCATGACAGATCCTTTGTGTTCCTTCATCATTCATCCTCATCGTCCTAAAGCGTCAGGAAAGTGATGTAAATAATAAAATTACAAATAAAGTAAAACTTCTCCTAACGGACACCTCTGAATAGCGGACACCTCTAAATTACGGACATTTTTATATGGCAATATTGCTTCTCAATAACGGACGCGACACTGAAAACTACTTCCCCAATGCAAATAAAACTTCTTAATAACGGACAGCTTGAATGAAACGGACGCCAATTCCTGGAATTCGACACAACAATGGCCAGTATTTCGAACTAGCTCGCATTGTTTCATGTTACACCGAACGTATTTCTTTTTAAAAGTGCAGACAGTAGACAGTATTCTTTGTGGTTATCTTGAGAAGTGTGTAACTTCTGCTACGATGTCCCAGGAACGCAAACGACTGACTTTAAAGGAAAGAGTTGAAGAATATATAGAGTGTCTCAACCTTAAAAGTCAGTATGGAAGTAAATGGAGTACTTCCCTCTCTCTCTAATACATAAGTTTTGTCAATAGCTCTGTCCTTCTCTACCACCACTGCGCTGCGAGATGTTACAAAATTTACAAAATGTAAAAGTCAAAATTTTCAAAGTGAAATCATTATCCTGTAGAGTTTTTTATGCTCTATTTACTGACAGCATTATATAACCTGTCATAAATTCATGTGATCTGAACTTTTCATAATTATGCAATTTTGCAGAACGCTTAATTTTTTTCTAGTAAATACTTCAAAAGCCATAAATATCAAACGGCTTGAACAACTTCGCCAGTTTTTTTTTCTACGGGATCTATGATGTTTGTAGATATAATATTCTTCGCCTGAGTGAATTAATTTGCTTACGAGGAGAGTTATATATATATACATACATTGGATATTTTGTATAAATCATCAGACCGTAACACGAAAAAGTTGGTTAGCGAGAAACTTTTCGGTTTGTCGCGATACACGTGCACACCAAGCGAGAAAAGTGTTGGCCATTGTTTGAAGTTATTTTTAGAATGCATTGTTACTCCACAGCACCGTTATTTATTCCGCAATCGTAGTTTGTTTATGCGGGCTGTCTCGCGTATCAAATTCATTGCGCGCCACCAAGGTTACAATTCAGTTGCAGGCAGGTGCCCCGGTTCGTAGGAAGTGCAGTGTGCTTTATTTTCCGTAAAAATGTATCTTAATGTTTGTTTTTGCATTTATTTAATTCTGTTTCTGTAAAGGATACAACATTCGACGAAAGAAGTAACAATAGTTGCGTCGTGTATTACACATATAATGCAAATGTAAAATGGTAAATAGTTACGTCGAAATATACACATTTACATGCAAATCTTGAGGAAACTATCGTTTCTTTTTCCAAAATGCATCAAATACATAGTTTTTGATGATTTCGTATACGATATTAAGGAAGCAAATTTGTCGCGATCATTAGCGATTAACAGCGACTCGATGCGACTCTGTTTGTTGATCTGGCAACGCCGCGCTCCATTTAACCCATACTGACTTTTAAGGTTGAGACGCTCTTATTTTAGACAATCTGGGTCTCGCCAGAAATAGAGGTTAGAGCCTATTGAAAATGAAAGACATTTTGAATGCAGTAATTTAACAAAGGATTACACTACGTGTACCTGGATTTTCTTTTTTGAAATTTGTAATGTATGTAGGGATACTTTAGTAAGTTTAAATTCACTGTATGTAGAACAGTATTTTTTTGTTCCTTGAATGTAGGAAAGAAAACATTATGTTCGTAAAGTACGTACTGTAATATGCTTATCCTATTGTGTAACATCCTACACTTTTTTTCTGAATATCGGACACTTCTTAATAACGGAAATTTATTCCCCCCCACCCCCAGACCTGTACGTTATTGAGAAGTTTTATTGTATCATTTTTTATGGGTCCCCAGGCCACCCATGCGGTAGTCGCTTCTACACTGACGTCAGTCCAAGACCTTGATTTGGGTAAACAGAGCTGGCTGAACCTGTTTTTCCAGCCGGGTCCAAGAAAAATTGGACAACTGCAGGATCATCAGTAGAAAATGAAAGTCGAAAGTACATGCTTCACGTTATTACATGCTCTGCATTAGTTGCCTGCCCTGGCGTTAATAATACAGTATATGTCCTTCACTTCCTGTTCTTTTGTGCGCACTTAAGTGTGGTACTTACGTAGAGGTTGAGATGGAATAGGAGCGAAGGTGAACGTTAAATAGCGTGAGAAAAAGTTCTCAAACGTCTCGTTACAGATACAGTGATCTGTTCCATAACTATAATGGATTATTAATTAAATATGATCGAGATTTGACGGGTGTCACGAGATACAAGAATAAACCACTTACAAAAATTCCAATAGATGGCAGCACCGATTAAGTGTCGAATCTGAGATGTGTTACGTACCCAATAGGACCAAGTAATGTAAATAGTTTGCCAAAGAGGAATAGAGATGGCAGCACCAGGCGGGCAAGATTAAGAATTAACATAATATATGTGAATAACTTTATAAATAAGAACAAATCGGATTGGAAAGATGAAAAACAATAGAATCTACTATAAGAAGATAAAGAATAAATATAAAAGAAATAAATTAATGTATATACGCGATAAATCAAACCAGTGATCATATGTAAATTGATCAGAAAACTAAAGAAGTCAAAGTACTGGTACAAATTTTTATCTTTGAACAGATATTGCATCTGTCTGGTGCAATTAATTTACCATTCCCATAGCGGAAATTTTGTTTACATCAGCGGCGGCGCGTTCCAGTCGACGACCCACAGCACTTTTGGTTGCGCGTTTTAGCCGTAGCACCTACTTGGATGCGCGTGTCAGTCGTTTGGCACCAATTATACACTTTGTTGTACGCAGTTAGTGTTGGCGCGTTCCAATCGCAGCCGCAAGGGAGGAGATTAGTATATTTCCCTAAGCTTAAGGGGAAAAGCTGATAAAGGAATTTATATTACATCGTCAAAAACGTAAATAAATGGAAATCCAGACGGAAGTTCACAAAGAAGACAAGAAGGAAGTCCAGATCCAGAACAGCCATTAAGAAGGAAGTCCAGATCCAGAACGTCCATTGAGAAGGAAGTCCAGATCCAGAACGTCCATTGAGAAGGAAGTACAGATCCAGACCGTCCATTACAAAGGAAGTCCAGATAGAAGAATATACAAATTGAAGAAAAGAAATAATAAAAACATATTGAGATAAAACTTGACTGTAGATGAAAATTATAGAGAAAAGTAGCTCATCATGTATATATTCTATTTCCATGTATCCTTGTTTATATAATATATTCGTTAAAACGTCTCCATTGGAAGGCATCCTGTCTGATTTCGTTGTCTACAAAGAACCCTACCCTGTAGATATTCTAGCTAAGGTTTAAGATTAAGATTCATGTACCTTGCCCCAAATAGAGGTAGCAGATGATTGTGTTAATTAGTACACAGATTGAAATCAGCAACAAATTAAATATTTAATGCATTGTAATGCAAGACCAAGACACTTGAAAAAATATATAACAGAAACAATCAGAAGAGTATGAGGGAAATAATAGCAATGCAACTGGTAAGTTAACATATACGAAGGTGTACGATTAAGTAAGTTATCGTATTTGCGACGTGAAGCCGGAATGCTATTTGAATGAAGTTCCTCCTCTTTCTGTCCCTTTGTACACATTTAAGTGTGATTCTAAAGTAAACGTTACGACCAATAAGAATAGCAATTCAAGGGGACAATCAGGAAAACAATACAGTCTTCGGACTGGTTTATAAAGTCCAAAGATTGTATTGTTTTCCTGATTGTCCACATGAGTTAGTATTTCTATTCATCTTAACTTTTACTTTAGAGTCACATTTAAATATGTGCAAAGGAACAGAAAGAGGAGGATCTCCATTAAAACGGGATTCCGGCTTCACGTTATTTCTGCGTTTGTATTTTGCCTGATCTGCCCTTGTATGGACCACAGAATCGTAGAATATATCGTCTTCTGCAAGTAAAACATCAGCCAATACCGGTTGAAATCAGGGAAACATCAGGGCCTGATCCGAAAATGTGTAAAAAAGAGATGATCCGTTATACTGTAGGATTGACTAAATTAGGTTATTTTACCTCGCTTTTCTGCCACTTTCGGATAATCGCGGCGATGAAGATAAGTTATGATATACACCGCGTACAGCTTGGTACTTATTGTTCACATTCAATTCTCAGAAGTATTCGAATATTACTGTGTTCTTCAAGTTAATAATGTTATCAAATATCCTTTAAATCTCTTGTACAGTCAACGGCAAAGATAATGGTAGGCAAATTGTCCACCGCTATTTTAATTACTTTTTTATTCTACATCCTTTGGTGTTTTAAGGAATAAAACTTTGTCGATTCGAAGCAGGCATTGTTCTCTGCTTATTGACGTCATTATTTCAATTCATTGTCATCACAATGTGTAATACAGACCGAATTAAAATGATGGTGGACAATTTGCCCACTGTACCAGGACCATTAATCAGCCATGATAATTCTATGTTTGGATGATCGAATCAAACATGTTTAAATGTGAGTTAACCAAAAAAGTTTTCGCATCACGACTGTGGTTAGAAGAAAAATGGATTGAAATGAATGCATGACCCGACTAAATCTGGTTGTTATAAAAATAAAATTACTGAATAGCAAACTGCAGACTTTTGGGGCCTGCCTGTCTCCACAATAAACCCATTTATTTATGCAAGGACGAAATAGAAATTCTTGCAAAATATTATTATGATTATTATTGTAGGTTTTATAGGTTCACATAATATATTTCATGGTTCGAAGGGGGTAAGGCATGGTCCCCATGGGATTTAAGGACCAAGTAAGTAAGTACAGCGCAGGAAGCTACGCATATTGGAAGCAATCTTTTGGGATAAGATAATTCATAAGAAGAGAGCAGCAAGGACAGTGAATAAGTTGCTCTTATCTATCATATTATGCATGGGTGCAGATATACATATTAAGGCAGAATGACAATGCAAGCAAAAAAGGAAACGTTTTAAAAATTTATTTATATTTAGAAAGGCGCCATGGAGAGTCGACCATGTAACTCTAAAATGACAAGCAGGAGAATGACGGAGAAGCGGGTGGTATTTAATGTACCTTCCCTGCATTTGCCTGGCTTTGCTTTGGGAAGTGACCGAAAACTTTCTGTCATAATGATTTACTTTCGTAAAATGTTGAAAATGCCCATTCGCAAAGGGGCCTCCACAGTGGAAAATTACTTTGAAAAGGGTGCGAGGTATTTGAATGTCTTGGAAGAATTTATAAAAATTGTAACTATTTGACGTAATTTGACCTAAAAGCTATAACCGAACTTGTCAAAGTTTATTTTATGTCCACTTTGTGCAGGTAGGCTAACCGAGACCGGAGTGGGATCAGAACCACAATGTTTCTCGAGGTCGGGTTTCGAACCAGTGGACCCCTTGATAACAAAGGAACAGCGTTACCATTACACCATCTATAAGGGCCAACTAGAATTGTATATCCGGGCCTTAGCATGTTCTTAGCTTCGGCCCTGTTCACCACAAGCTTCCTTAAACTTTACAAGATGAAAGGCAACACTCACTACTAAGGAATCGAGTCTGATATCTGTCCAATGTCAATACTATGAATGTAACATTGACTAATGTTACAGAAGTTTTACAGTTTGGTACATAGGTGTCACTAGAGTGGGCGTTGGTGTTCGAAGAAATCTGACTTCATTTTGAGTTTACCGGTCTTGAAATTTCTCCACTAACATTTGTTTATATAAATGAACTGTATATAGGAACTAATCTACTTGTGTAGACAATCCTATATGGAAATGAACATAATTATAACTACACGCTGTCCCGGTAAACTGTGGAGCAAGGCCGTACATAACGGTAGAGAAGGGGAGAAAGCGAGTGGGTTGAGCGAAGCCGTGGTCGAGAAGTCACTACTTTCGCAGAGGACTTGTTTTCGCTCGCTTCCTCCAGAGGTTCCCGGAACAGAGTAACACTTAGGTATACAGTTTGGATGGTTGATCATTAACTTAAGTCTTTCTATTTTCTGCAATGTCCAAAGAGAAAATGGCCTGTTGTACATGCGTTTTCAAATCTCATATTTGATTGGTTTGGTTTATTTTACTTCTCTTCTATGTCACTTTTGGTTAATCGTGAAGATGAGGATAAATGATGATATGACGAAATAGATCATGGGACACTCACAAATAACACCCATGCACAGGCCGGGATTCGAACCCGGGATCGCTGGCGTTCTGTCTCCCTGTGCAATTCTCATATTTGTGAAAGTTTTTTATGCACAGATATGCCAATCGAGACTGAATCTACAGATTAAAGTGGAATCAGAAGCAATATGTGCTTCCACCGGAGATCGAAGCCGGCACTTCTTGATTACAATGCGATAGCAATACCACTACCCTGAGCGAGGGCCGTTGACTTTTTCTTTTCAATGTCTGTTATTGTGACCTTTTCTTTTAGTACATTTTTGTCTTATTGCTTTTAGGTCTGTTAATCCAGGTTCTGATCAAAACACATTTTCTTCTCCTCAATGTCATTTCAAAAACAATTACTTCTTATACATAATTTGCAGTAAAAAGAAAACATAATTTAGAAACAGCATTAGGATGCATGACTGAAAAAATTTCAACAACGGGTATGCAGTAGACATATTAGGGTACAAGTAAATTATATAATTATACAATACGTCTAAAACGGATGTCATTTTTGTTGCATTGTTTTACGATTGCTTTCGATAACACCTTACCTTTTCCGCGTACCCTTACTTATGACGTAAATACCGTGACCTTGAAGGCAAATGTGTAGCATGTTGCAGGTTGGGAACGGGTTTTAGCCAGCGGTGAGAATAAGTTGCAATCTCACCTAACCCATTGACCTTATAATTTTAGTATCCATGGGACGAAAACAAGACAGAAGAAAAATGATAATTGGTTAGGCTATTGTTGAAGGTCAAAACACACTTTTTTTTTCAAGTAGTTACTGTCTAGTTCGCACCGACAACCATCTGCCACAAAATTGTTACATCCCTTTTTGTACTTATTTGCTAATTGTTACTTCTTTTTATGGGATAACTGTCGATCTTACTTCCACTTAGAACGCCCAAGACTGCAATCTTGTATATTAACAAGGAAGATGAAGAAGAAAGAGAAGTACAAGACGAAAGAAAATAACAAAGAAAGAAAGTTATTGAAAGAGAAAAAGATAGAAAGATCGAGAAGCAACAAAGAAAGACAGATATAATAAGAAACAGGATATGAAAAAAGACAAGTAAGAAAGTGATAGATCGAGAAACAGAGAGAGAGGAGAAGTAGAAGATAAAACAGAATAAGAAAGAAAGAAAGTGCATGATCGGAAAACAGATATTACAAGGTGGAAGAAAATGACAAAGAAATAAAGTGATAGATCGAGAAACAGAGAACGAAAAAAGAAGAAGAGAAAAGAAGTAGGAGATGAAAGAAAATGACAAAGGAATTTATAGATCGAGAAACATATAATAGAAGGAAATAGAAGAGAGAGAGAGAGAGAGAGATGAAACAGGAGATGAAAGAAAATGGCCAAGAAAGAAAGTGAGAGATCGAGATACAGAGAAAGAAAAAGAAGAAGAGAGGGAAGAAACAGGAAATGAAAGAAAATGAGAAAGAGGGAAAATGATAGATCTAGAATCAAAAAGAAAAAGAAGAAGAGAGGTAGAAGGAACAGAAGGTGGAAGAAGATGACAAAGAAAGAAAGTGATAGATTTAGAAAGAGAAGAAGAAAATAGAACGAACGCCCACAGCCCAGAGCCGCCAAGATGAGCATAAGATCGGCATAAACAATACTTTACATATGTAAATATACATAAAATGTGTCCTTCTACGTGAATTTGGGGGGCATAAAGTGTCTTGCCCTCCCAAAGTCGGCGTCTATGCCACAGCCAGTAAAATCCTCTGCGGTGCACGTACGCGGTGTGTTCACAACACGCTTCTGATTTTCCGTTCATCACTTTCACCAATCACTTCATCGTTACGATGAGCCAAAAAAGACAGAAAAGCGACGTAAAATAACCAAATCAACCAATCATCCCTAGAGGCTACATCGTAAAAGAAATGTGTTTTTCATGTCTTACTTTACAGATTGTAGGATTATTATTGACTTGTCCTTGTACGTTTCTCAGGAGATTTTTCCTCCACTGTGTACGAGGGAGTTTTGTTAAGGGCAGCATGGGAATTTCTACTTTACCTTGTAATCTGATTTAAGCAGCTTTTTATATAAATAATATAGAGTTTCGTCAGTCTTCATCTGGTCCCAACACGCAATGCCCATCCACCTCCAATGTAACTAATGTAGATACGAGATCGAGAATGAGGCAACTGTTTAAAAAACGAGACTTACTGTCCAGGTGACAACTTGGACCAATGTAATCCTGTCCATTCTGATTGTACTCTGACACACGGTGATGTATACGCACACAGATTGAGAAATAGAAGGAATGGTGAGAGACGAATAGTGAAAGAAAGTGATAAAGAAGCAGAGGAGGAAATAGAGAGAGAAGAAACAAGAGCTGAAAGAAAATGACAAAGAAGGATAGTAACAGATCGAGAAATAGGAAGAGAAGAGAGAGGAGAAACATTTAAAAAATGACCAAAAAGAAACAGGGGAAGAGGGACAAAGAAAAAGAGTGAAAGAGAGAGAGAGAGGTGTTAATGTCAAAGATACAAAGTAATTGTTCGAGAAACAACAAGACAAAGAGTAGAAACAGAAGATTAAGAAATGACAAAAATAAATATAGAAACAGGGACGGAGAAGGGGGAGAAATAATATGAAGAAATGAAAAAGGAAATACAGAAACAAAGAAGAGAGAGGAGAAGAGAATTAACTAACTAACTCTCTAGCCTTCTTAAACCCGAAGGTTCATGGCTGCAGCAACACAGGCCTTCCATCTGTCCCTATCCTGAGCATGATCTCTATAATCTTTTCCATCCCTACCGATTTCCATCTTAACGTTATCCCTCCATCTTCGTCTTGGCCTTCCTACAGGTCTCTTACCATCAGGTATCCCAACAAGAATCCTGTAAACTCCTCTTTCCTCTCCCATTCGTGCCACATGGCCTGCCCACCTAAGTCTTCTTGATTTAATCATTCTAATAATATCTGGACATGAATACAAATTATGTAGTTCTAAATTATGTAACCTTCTCCACTCACCTGTCTCCTCATCCCTTTTAGGTCCAAATATTTTCTTAAGGATCTTATTTTCAAATACTCTCAATTTATGTTCCTGTTTCAATGTAAGGGACCAAGTTTCACATCCATATAATACTACAGGCAAAATTTCTGTTTTGAATATTTTAACTTTTAGTTTCTTAGATATTAAACGAGAAGACAAAAGTTTATGAATAGAAAAGTAGCATGCATTTCCTGAATTAAGCCTGCTTTTTATTTCCTCTTTAATATAATTTTCATTTGTTAGTATTATTCCTAAGGACTTGAATTTGGAAACTGCTTCAAACGAGTTGTTATCAATAATTAAATTTTGATTATTACCTAACACTTGGTTTCGGCCTGTAAGCATATATTTAGTTTTATCTTTGCTAACTTCCAAACCTATCTCTTTAGCTGCTTTGAAAAATACTTTAGCATTATTCTCAATTGTATTTATATCATCCCCTAATAAGTCTACATCATCTGCATATGCTAACAACTGAGTCACGCCGTTTAAGAGAATACGAAAGAAAACGAAAGGAAGATATATAGAAACAGGGAAGAGAATTGAAATCGGAAGACAAAGAAAAAGAATAGATCGAAAACAGGGGATGAAAAAGTCTGAGGAAAAACAGAATTTAAAAGAAAATTTGGCAAGGAAAGAAGTGTTTGATCTAGAAACAGAGTCAAAAAGAGAGTAAAGGAAGACAGAAAAGAAAACGAAAGAGAGTGGGAGATGGAAGAGATATAATAATCTTTGTACGAATAGAGAAGCAGAGCCCACGTTGAGCCTACCTGAACCTAAACTTCTGGAACCACCTTTGACGCCCACCGAGACGCGGAGAAACACAAGAGACTCATTTCCGGCGTCTAAGTGGGCGATAACCTTCAAGATAACGTCCAGACTACTGGCACGGACATTTTCGCTTCGGTTCCGAGCGTTTCTCTGCAGTGAGCTTTAGTGAGAATTCACACCGAAGAAACACGCGACACGATACACGTGTCGCTTGGAAGCCAACACTCAGTAATCAATGCAACCTTTCGAACCGAAGAGACACGGCAAGATGCACGTGTCGCGTGTCGCTTACCTGCCTCTCGGACTGTGCCGTTTTCTCAATACCGTGCATCGTGTTGCTTCAGTTTGTTGTTCGCGCATGCGCAGCGAATGCTTCATTCCAACGAGCTGTATTTAGACTCTAGAAGAGAGCCCAACCTACATTATGTTTGAACCTCTAATTTGTTGATATAATAAAGTATCTATATGAACAATGTTTTAACAATGTTTTAAGATTTAAACACAACGTTCATTTCGCTTTATCAAGGTTTTTGATGGAGTTATCTATCGGCTGTAATTTGCCTTCAACATCGTGAAAAGAGGCCGTGTTTTGGCCATTTACCTGACTGCTTTTATTTGAAAAAGTCAGCTTATGGAGGCACTTTAGTCCAAACTATATTAGTCAACATTGCAAAGTAGTACTCTAGTGCATTGTTTTTCAACCACCAGGCCGCGACCCGATACCGTGCCCTCGTATCAACTATACTGAGCACCGAAATGATCTGCTAAAACTGGTTGACAACTATCATAATCCCAATATCATATTTGAGTCGTGAGTTTTCGTTTTTAAGTCCATTTTATGCACAAATAGACTTACCAAAACTGGATCTGCCCGGTGCCTCCCCTGTTATCGAACCCGGGATCACTTAATTACAAGGAGACGACGTTACCATTCTGTCTTCCATATGCTTATATTTGTCAACAATCCTACACATGTAATCAAACTATTGTTACTCTTATGATTATGCTAGAATTTATTTATCAATATTTAATTTCATAGGTACATGTTAATCCATGCATACAATCTTGAATACTGTAAAGATTTACGAGGAAAATTCTTCGGCTAAGGGCATTGTCTTAAAAAAATACGGTGATATTGTTTTACGAAGGTTGAGAACCATTTCTCTAGTGTGTAGGTATTTGCTTTATTCAGGGTGAAAAGTCTAGCGTATACAGTTTGAGGTCAGTGCATATTATTATTTCTGTTTTCTCGTGCACAACATGCCTCTCCCAAGTTTCAATAACTCGCACAAATTTTAGAACGCAATTTACAAGTAACAATGTCTCTTGTTACGTTATTTTCGGGTGACTAATAAACTGATTAATGCAATTATATCGGTACCATCATGCAAAGTGAGCAAGGAAACCAGTGTCGCTTGCTGCGTGTCGCATGTTGCATGTTGCGTGTTTCTTAGGTGTAAATTCTCCCTTATACCATTTGATTTCAATAGAAGCAGACAACAGAAGTTCTGTTGCCGCGCCCCAGTGGTCGTTAAGCCTATTACATTGTTGACAATATCTAGACATCAGCGAAATCAAACCACACGAAGATTCACATGAATGTTCTTGAATGAATTCTAATTAGATGTAATTGTATAGAAATTGCGTTTTCTCGGAAAAGAAAAGAAAACTGTTTCGCTGACGTAGGCCAAATACCCAACCGAACCGAGCCGCCAAATAGTATAGAACGCTTTGAATAATTCATGCATGAGGAATTTTTGGCAAAGGTCAACCGGTTTCTAACACTTTTCCCACTCGAGGAAGCGTCAGAAAGCAAAAGTCGTTCGCATTGAACAGTACTGCTCTACACGTGTAGCTGGAATTGCGTGGTGCGGTGTTGTAATGCCGATGGTTTCATAACTCCCTCACTTCCTGGAGTTAATCTTGCTACATTTTGCAATATCGTGATGGTTTTGCTTATTTTTTGTTACTTAACGCTGCTTTCTGCTACATTTGGATAATCGCGGTGATATTTTTAGTCATCCACCTCTTTCTATGTGTTATTATATGGGCCTCACCTAGTGCCTTGTAATCAAAGGAGTTCGGATTCCACTTCAAACTGTAGGACCAGTTCCGATTATCCTATATGTGCATAGAGTGGACTTTTAAAGTTTCGCTCTTTTTTTCGATCTCTTTCGTATTTCATTTTTAGCTATCGTTTTCCCTTTCCAATTTTTATTTTCCATCTATCAATTTATTTTTTATATTTATCTCTCTAATATTTTGTTTTCTCACATTCCGTCCCCATTTATTCTCCTGTTTCTCTCTTTTCATTATCTGTCATTCTTTTCATATTTTCTATTTTCCTCTTTAGCCGGCTCCCTTGACGGAGTGGTTAGCACATCGCGCTACGACGCCAGGGGTCCCGGGTTCGAAACCTGGCCTGGGCATGCATATGTTTGAGTGTCCGTTCATCAATTTCATCATATCATCACCATCTTCGCAAATTAGTCAAAAGTGGCACAAAAACCGAAGTAAAATGAAGCAAATCAATCAATCTATTTTTCTCTTCGTTCTTTTCTCTATTTTCTCATTTCTATTGATCTCCCTATCCAATTTCCCTTTCTCCCATTCTGAGGGAAAGCGACTGTAGTTTCCAGCCTTCTCTGCAGCGTGAACTGCTTTGATCCGCCAACTCACTCTCTCAGCTTTTCTGCTGCTTTGCGCAGCCTTGCTCCAGAGATAAGAGGGAAAGAGTATAACCAAGGGGTGTCGGGTTTGATACCAGGTGGAAGCAAGTATTGGTTCAGACCAGGGTTGTTAAAGCTCGAGGAATTTTAAATAAATTCAATTCCGATCCAGGGGACAAAATCAGCAAGCATAAATGGGTTCTGGACCGTAAAGAACCTTTTTATCTATAAAGTATTTCAATTCGGTCCAGGAACCTTTTTTCCGGATCACTTAAAATTTGGTCCAGGAACTTTTTCAATGAGACTACGCAACTTGGACTGAATTTAAATTGTGCGAGAAAAAATATTCTGCTCCTGCAGCGGAACCCAATAGAATATATTAGAATTTATGGATTCCTGGACCTTTAACAACCCTGGTTCATGCCCCAACTTAAACTGTAGGTCCAGTCCACATTAGCATACGTGAGCATAAACAAATCGTAAACGTGCTACTCCTATAGCAAAACACGGAAGAAAAATTAATGATCGTTCGGTGAAGCAGGTTCCATAGCCCGAGCCGGTGTGGTCCCGTGCATTGTGTAACAACACATAAGTCTACGAAGGACAAGCGAGGAACGGCAAAGAAAGTGGAGGCAGATTGTACAGGTCGACCTTGCACCACTGACCTTCGACTGAAAATGCGAACATGCAACCCGAAAATCGCAAAAGACGAAATCAGATCGATCCCGGGAGTGGAGAAGTGAGTACGATGGCTGTCTCGATGCTGATGGGTCATCCGGTGTGGACGTTGGTCGCCGCCGCTGTGGTCTTCGGAGGACGAGGAGTGGAGTCTTCGGGTAACGGTTCGTCGTTCGATGCCGATGTCTACTGGACGCACAGCCACGCTGCCGTTGGACTGCTACGGGAGTTCGAAGACCTCTCCGTCTCTTTGCCCGTAGCGTCGTACGTTCCGTCATCTGCAAGCGTGGAGAATGAGCTGTGCAGGAACCACAGTCGAATAATGCTTCGGGAACTCAGGAATTTCACGTTGTGGGCTGTTCAGAGTAAGTTCATTGGCAAAGTTCGTTTGTGAACCAACCTTATGCTCAGATATGATTAATTTGATTTACTTTACTTCGCTCTTCTGCTACATTTGACTAATCACGAAGATGAGGATAATACGTAAAGGGACAATCTCAAACATATATGACATTTTGCAGACTAACGTGGCTCTGGCGGCTGGCCCTATGGCCAGTATAATTCTGTGTGTTGTCCTGTTTTTGTCCTTATGTGTGCTGAGTGCCCCTTTACAGCCTCAGCTGTTAACCGAAATCAGAATATTTTAATATTTTAGTTATACAGCATTACAGTTGTTATTTTAGTTACGTTAAGGGTCAAAAATAGCCTAAGTTCTGACGTACCCAAATTCAAATTCAAACATATTTGTAGTCACATTCGTGGTCAGTGCGCTAGACACCAGGAGCCCGGGGTTCGAATTCAGGCTTGGGCATGGGTGTTCTCTGCGAGTGTCCATTCATCAACTTCATCACTTATCTCCAAAGTTGGCAGAAAAGCGAAGTAGAACAAACCAAATCAGAAACACATACATATGTGGACGACTCATTGCCACACGGAAGATTGTACTGGCTGAAAGTCCAGACGCCACAATCTCGCTAGTCAGCAAAATGCAGTCAAGGGTGTACTATACCCTGTCCCAGCTAACTGTAGAGCAGGGCCGCGCATATCGGCAGAGGAGGAGGAGGAAAATCGAGTGGTGAATGCGCAGTGTTGCCAACCGTACGGTCCAGACCTTAGTCCGTACGCTAAATGCATCGCTTGTCAAAAGTTTGCTCTTGCAGTTTTATCCCTAATATTTCCCTAAGAAATTCTTAAACCAATCGTACGGACCTGGAGACAAAAATACGGTCCGTTTGCCATTTGCGTTCGGTATTATCCTTTTCAAAAGTTTGCAACGCTTACAGAGCGAAGGAAGAAATCGGGTAACTCCCGTCGCCCATTACGCAATCCCGTTTCTCTCACTGTTCATTGGTGGAGCCGTCTCGCGTCGCTACTTGCGCAGAAACTTGTTCTCGTTCGCCTGGTCTACAGTTAGCTGGTACGGAGTTTACGTGACATATGTGTGTCCTTAGGAAGGTTGATTAATTGCTTGATTTGGTTTTCTGCCACTTTTGGCTAATCGCGAAAGATAAGGATAAGTAAGTGGTGATATGATGAGATTGCTGGAGGGACATTCACAAATAACACCCATGCCCCGGCCGGGATTCGAACGTGGGATCTCTGGCGTCGTTCTCAGAAAGGGTCTCCCTCATTCTCAGATAGGCTAATAGTGACTGTGTCTATAGTTCCAGTTTGATTAGGTTCGTTTTTAAGTCCACTTTATACACAGAAAGACGTAGTGGACTTAAAGTGGACGGTTTAAAGTGAGATCCGAACCACCATGTGCCTCAACCGGGGATCGAACTTGGAACTCCTTGATTACAAGGCGATGACGTTACCACTACGTCATCAGGAAACCTAAAGTGTGATCTAAAGTAATGTACTTCCACCGAGGATCGAACCCGTGACTCCTTGGTCATAAGGCGACTGCAATACCGCCACGTGCACATAGTTTAGGATATAGTCCAAACGTTTTTAGAAATTCCACATGCAGGCCTCTGTGGCAGAATTGTCAGTGTAACGTTGCTATGAAACCAGAGGACCCAAGTTGGAATCCTGGTTAAGGCATGGATGCATAGTTCATCCTCATATTTGTGATTAACCCAAATGGTACAAAAGCGACGTAAAATAACCATAATAGAAACAAAGCTAAAAATAATTCCGTACCGCTTTTTTACATCTTGTGGTCAATCGTGGAAAGACGCTAAATTAATGAAATAGCATAGATTAAATGGCAACGAGGCAGTGGTCAATGTTGCCACCTTGTATGAGTGTTCGATTCCCAGTGAGGGCACATATCACACAAACAATCCATGTACAGGCTGTCTATCAGTCAAGAAAAAGTCAAGAAATTATTCTTGTGGTCAAGAACGTTTGCTATTTTTTTTTTTACAGTATAGTGAATTTACATTGTTATATACCTGTACTGAGATTTGATAAAATTGAATATTTGGAAATCTAAAATTGTATCTCTTTGTTTGTTAAGAATTACATTCTTATATGCATGAAGTTTTGTAAAAAAAAATTAAAGCAGTATGGCCATTCCCCATCCAGGATGAAGTCAGAAGCATTAATTTTTACATGCATCAATATTTAAAGCAAGGCTAATTCTCTTGTTAAAGTACAGCTTCAGTTTTCATATTAACCAGCCTTGTGGTACGAGTTTTTCACTGAATAGAAATATATATTTTCTTACTTTCTAACTGTATCTAATTAGGGGGCTATTAAATAAATGTTAAGAAAAAGGGGGAAAAATGTTAAGTAATAGTCATGAAATAGTCAAGAATTTTGGATTTGTTAAATTGATAAACACCCTGTTATAGAAAAGTAAAAGAAGCATGAGACATGGCGGGAAAATATCCCCAACTGCTTGTGTGGGGGTGTTTTTAGGTCCGTTGCCACAAAGTGCAGGGTAACTTGCTTTACCCTCAACAGAACGCGAATCTTTACAATTTTTGGGCCAGGTTAGCGGGTGGGTGGGTGACTATTTTTTTCAGGGTGAGAAATTGTGTCAGGTGTACACTTGTGTGCAAAATTTTTTAATTGGAAGCTTGGCAAGCTTTTGAGTGGTGCCGCTCAGCACCAATATGTAGAGCAGACCTCACTAATATTGTGGGTCAAGGCACCAGGTCCTCGTTAGTCTGTAATTGTATTATTTTGTACTCTTTTTCTTCTTTTACCTCGCCTTTGTGTTTATGCTAATGGTGACGGTGAGACTAAATGACACGTAGCTTGATTGATTTGTTATATCTTTACTTTGATTTCCTGCCCCTTTTTGCCAAACGCAAAGATGAGTACGAATTAATAATTGGATCAAATGGATGAAGTGACACAAACACACACATGGGCAGCTTTCAGCACAAATCCTACTAGGGATTATGCTGGCTGTGAAGGCTCAGTGTGTAGTCAAATTCAAAGATAAGTGTACTCATATAGTCCAGTTGACAGCCTTGGACACAGTTATATTTTTACAGTGAAGCTTTTCGTTATTACATCATTGCCGATTGCAGTGAGATGCTGGCATCGAGAATTCAAAAAATTCAGAACTCATGTGTAAGATGCATATTTAACCTTAAGAGGTATGGTTATTATTTAACGGAATATTATAATAGAAGAACATAAATTAAGAGTATTTGAAAATAAAATTCCTAGGAAAATATTCGGACCTAAGAGGGATTAGAAGGCGGGTGAGTGGAGACGGTTACATAATTCAGAACTGCACAATTCGTATTCAGGTCCAGATATTATTAGAATGATTAAATGAAGAAGATCTAGGTGGACAGCAGGGCCGGCGGAAGGGGGGGGGGGGCGAACCGTGCCACCGCCCAGAGTGGCAAATTTTCAGGGCGGCAAAATTTGAAGAGAAGAAGAAAATAAGCCTATTGAAAACTTGAATGTTATAACTAACTAACTCTCTAGCCTTCTTAAACCCGAAGGTTCATGGCTGCAGCAACACAGGCTTTCCATCTGTCCCTATCTTGAGCAAGATCTATATACTCGTTTCCATCCCTACCGATTTCCTTTAGGTCCATCTCAACGTTGTCCCTTCATCTTCGTCTTGGCCTTCCTACAGGTCTCTTACCATCAGGTTTCCCAACAAGAATCCTGTAAACTCCTTTTTCCTCTCCCATTCGTGCCACATGGCCTGCCCACCTAAGTCTTCTTGATTTAATTATTCTAATAATGTAGTTCTAAATTATGTAACCTTCTCCACTCACCTGTCTCCTCATCCCTTTTAGGTCCAAATATTTTCCTAAGGATCTTATTTTCAAATACTCTCAATTTATGTTCCTCTTTCAATGTAAGGGATCAAGTTTCTCATCCATATAATAATACAGGCAAAATTACTGTTTTGTATATTTTAACTTTTAGTTTCTTATAACTTGAAAGTTATAAATATTATATTATATAACTTCGAAGTTAATATATGCCAACCCACTCTTTTGAAGGAGCATATCAGTAGTCTCTCACTTGACAACCACTGAGTGCCAGAAGGTGGGAAAGCAGATTCGATGCCTTAACTCCGTTGAGATATCAAGTGGGAGAGGTCTATGATGCGATCCTTCAAATAAGTGTCGACAATAAAACTGTCCAAATGGTTGCACACGAGGTTCAGTGTATTGCAAACCAGTTGTGTGGCTTTACATTCCTTTGCTCACTAGTTATCTGGTATGACTTTTTACTCCACGTAATGTAATAGCAAATGTCTTCAAAACATTAATCTACTATGTGTTAGATGCTGTTAGATGATTTCTTGCAAACAAATCAGCACTCTGGAAAAAGGAGGATTGATGAAAAATGTCAAAATATCTTAGACGCCACTTGGCAGCCTGGCAGGGCCTGCCTCCCTCCACTCGTGGAGGCGTCGGGGGGCGGCGATCTGTGAGTCCCGGTTGATGAGAAAGAATTGGCATCGAATTTAGATATAGACGATCCAAAGATAGGCAACACTGTACAGGGTCGAAATCGAAAGAAGAAGCAGTTTCAGTATGATGAAACTGTTGTAGATCCACTAAAGCGGTACAAAGTTGATTTTCATTACCAGGCCGTAGACGATTATTTTAGCTCTAAGAGAAAGATTTGAGCAGCTTAAACATCATAGTGAATCTTCAATTTATTTTATGTTACAGTATTAGTAAGCATAAAGACATGCCCTAATCTTTTGTTTGAAAAGTGTAGAAAACTCCCGGAATATTAACACATGAAGGCTACTGAATTAAATGATGAACTAAAAGTGCTTTCTGCTATAATAAAACAATTACACGAAAGAAGACCTTAAACTGATAAAGGTTAAGTGTAGATCTTCGAATTTATTAACTTTTTTTTAAAAAAAAATAATAAGACTAACAAAAATACTATCTTCGGTCAATCATGTCTGAGACACGCTTGTTTCCATTTTATGCAAGATAGCATTATACGAAGAATAATATAACATGCAAAGGTAAAGGTGAAGTTCCCTGTGCATATAGCATCATGTCATGAAGACACATTTAGGGGATGTGGGGGTAGGGCCACACACATTCTCGATCTCGGCAATTTTGGAGGTGCCCAAGGTGCCCAATAATTTGAGGCTGGATGAACCCCAGAGCCGCTTTATGCGAGGACAACGGAGGAAAGAATTCAGACCTTAAATCACGCACACGGGAGATCCTGGAATATTACATGTAATTCTTGTAAAAATCCAATCATATATCACAGACTTACAACGGTAAACATATGAAGTCAATCCTTCATTTCTTTCCGAATTCTTGTTACATTAAAAAGAGAGAGAGAGAGTTCTCATAAAATATAATAATAATATAAAATCAGTGTAACATTTCTTAAAGTTTAACTGTGGTCAAGCGAGATATCCTTTTGTGCTTAATAGTATTGAAATAGCGTAACAAGTCTCATTATTTATTTTATAGTTTCATGTGTTACTTAGAAAAATATTGATTTTCAATTTCCCGTTACTGCGTAAGGACGGGGAAGGGAGGGGCTCGAAATGGAGCGCGGCATATGCCGACAACGTCCAGGGCAGCAAAAGGACTAGCGCCGACCCTGGTGGACAGGCCATGTGGCACGAATGGGAGAGGAAAGAAGAGTTTACAGTATTTTTCTTGAGAAACCTGATGGTAAGAGACCTGTAGGAAGGCCAAGACGAAGATGGAGGGACAACGTTGAGATGGACCTAAAGGATATCGGTAGGGATGGAAAAGAGTATATAGATCTTGCTCAAGATAGGGACAGATGGAAGGCTTGTGTTGCTGCAGCCATAAACTTTCGGGTTTAAGAAGGCTAGAGAGTTAGTTAGTTAGGATTAAAACGAACAATAGACGTAAGTATAGAAAACTAGTGTTACTACGTATGTTACTTCATACAGGAAGTCCTGTGTAACTCACCGACAGATTGCTTCCATTAGGAAACCCAGAGTTATCGTACACAAGACGCCAAACTTTTAATCTTTTAACAATTAAAGCTGATAAAACTGAAATATTCAGTAACTCTTTTACTGTCCGTGGTAAGAGACTAGAATGTACTCTCGCACGAAATTTAAAGAATTAGGTTCAGTAAGTATCTTGAAGAGAAGATTAAGAAGTTTTATGAAATGATCTTCACACTTTTATTCGGTTTGCTGTCGAATAATTAATACATGTTTAACAAGAAATATATATTTGTTTTGTGTATGTCTATGGATTGCTTAATGTGGTTTGTCTGTTATGAAAGGTAAATGTGTGATCATTGCTTTCTGTAAGACATGGCCAGAGCCTCAATATCTGCAATATTAAATAAGAGATAAATAAATAAAATTATTCCATTTTTTGCATTTTATTTTCAGTGTTGGACGCCTCAGCCAAGTTCCCGGATGGCATGCTGTACGGAAATACATACCATTTGGGAAATTTCGACGAATGTTTCGAACTGGACGTTCGGTTGGACGAGACGAGGTATGGATGGGTGTCGGACAGGCGTATACAGGGCCAGTACTGCATGGCTCAGGTCAAGTTCTCGCCCCTGCCCGAGACATACTCAGATTTCTTCAAGAATGAAAGCAAGATTCTCCAAATGGAGTACGATCCCCAAGAATCTGCGTGGAATAAGATTAAGGTAGGTGTGCATTCAACAGCTTTTACCCTTGGTTTGAAAACCCAAGTAATCGTGTTTTCAGCGACATACCTTCAACATTATAAGGAAATTCGACATGATTGTTTTCGTAAACTCACTTTGGAAATGGCTGAGTAACAAATATTCATAAGTATATAGAACTGACGGTTCAGACCTTGTGCCGTGTGATATAACAATATTGAACATTAATACGGCATCTCTTACGTTTATTGTGAAAGAAAATCACACATTTCTACCAATTTCAAAAAAATATATAAAATGTGAAGTTCTTTGAACACAAAATATTTCTTGAAACAATCGAATGGAAAATTTCCCAAAGCAAAGAGAAAAGTTTCGGCCTGCACAAGAACGATAGCGATTGAAAGGTTGACCGTGAATTTCACATCGCTGGTGTATGTGTGTTTGGTTTTAAGGTTGATATGGGTGTAGCTTGGGGGGAAGGGGGGTCAAAATTGAACTTGGAACTTAACTTTGGGCCCAGAATCAAACTTCGGACTTAAATTCAGGGCGGAATCGACAAGTTTTCCATCCAATAGAAGTAGCATTTTTATAAGTAACTGTTACATTGGAAAATCAATAAAAGATACTCTTCTTAATTTGCTCCTCAGGCTCCACAAGGTTAACAAAAGTATTCTTAACTTCTAAATTTAATAACCTGAAAATTTAGAGGTGGGGCAAGTGCCTCCTTGCCTCCGCTGAGTTACTCCTATATCGATAACAGTACCTTCAATACGCCACACTCTGTCTGTAACATCTATCTATATGGTAGTGCATACATACGTATAAAATATTGGCATTAATTTTATCTCTCTCTCTCTCTCTTAGTATGTGTGTGTGTATCCTTACAACATGAAATGTAATGTGTACAGTTAATTACGGACACCCTATATATCCCAGATCACTTAAAACATGAAAGTCATCTTTCATGTCTTCTATTCCAGTACAGAGGCGAGAGGACGCGGTTGAGACGAAACATCCTGCACTGGGCTCTGTGTATCCCTTCCTCCTGCACAGCCAGAGACCTTGAGGTGTCCCTCACAGAGGGGCTGGAGTCAGTGAGCAAAGTCTACGGGTTGAAGACAGAGGTCCAAGTGGAGGACAGCATGTGTCAGACAAATACCTCCACCCCATTTTCCGCTGGGGAAATTATATTCCTGTAAGTATGACTCTCACTTATATTCCAACTTGAGATAAAGTGGGAATATAATCATAATGTCCATCAGCTATTCATTTATTTTAATATGGCATATGATTCGTTTAAAAGAGATAAATTATATAATTTATTACTCCGTCTGTCCCATAATTATTGTCCAGTACACTTTTGTTTGTTGTTTCATAATAATTGCCCGATATTCAAACTGTGACATTGGTGTATACAGAAGATGAACATGTAACAAGGGAATGAGTCATACAACTTTACTACTCAAGGATCAATACAAATTGTGCTTTCCATCTGCCTCTTCGTCTGTCATTTCTGTACTACCATTTTGGCATACCAGACTATAATTATGGGACAGAGGGAGTAGTTGAGTTTGGAATATCTAAGAAGCTTGTTAATATGATAACAGTATGCAACAGTGAAACACAAAGTAAGATTCGTGTAAGTATTAATGTGTCTAACAAATTTACAATTCATGATGGGTTAAAACAAGGAGATGCATTATCTCCATTGCTCTTTAATTTTGCTTTAGAATATGCTGTTAGGAAGGTAAAAGAAACTAACGAAGGACTAAAATTAAACGGTGTGACTCAGTTGTTAGCATATGCAGATGATGTAGACTTATTAGGGGATGATATAGTTAAATACAATTAAGAATAATGCTAAAATATTTTTAAAAGCAGCTAGAGAGATAGGTTTGGAAGTTAGCAAAGAGAAAACTAAATATATGCTTACAGGCCGAAACCAAGTGTTAGGTAATAATCAAAATTTAATTATTGATAGCAACTCATTTGAACCAGTTTCCAAATTCAAGTACCTAGGAGTAATACTAACAAATGAAAATTATATTAAGGAAATAAAAGCATGCTTAATTAAGGGAATGCGTGTTATTTTTCTCTTCATAAACTTTTATCTTCTCGTTTAATATCTAAGAAACTAAAAGATAAAATATTCAAAACAGAAATTTTGCCTGTAGTATTATATGGATGCGAAACTTGGTCCCTTGCATTGAAAGTGGAACATAAATTGAGAGTATTTGAAAATAAGATCCTTAGAAAAATCTTTGGACCTAAAAGGGATGGGGAGACAGGTGAGTGGAGAAGGTTACTTAGCTGGACAGCCATGTGGCACGAATGGAAAAGAAGAGTTTACAAGATTCTTGTTGGGAAACCTGATGGTAAGAGACCAGTAGGAAGGCCAAGACGAAGATGGACCTAAAGGAAGTCCGTAAGGATGGAAAAGAGTGGATTAATTTTAGGATAGGGACAGGTGGAAGGGCTGTGTTGCTGTTGCCATAAACCTTTGGTTTCAGAAGGCTAGAGAGTTAGTTACTTAGTTAGTAAGTATGACTCTTTTTCTTTTATGACATTTGTTAATGTATTAGCCCTGTGCAGTTCAGTGAGATATCTGATTATGGATACAGATTTGAGATTTTATTACTACATATTTGTATGTTCAGTACAGTTCCTTCATTACAAGACAAACAATATAATTAATTTTAAAAATATATAATATACGATCTAAGTATTCGTTTACACTCTAATATTCATAACTTATTATTCCATAGTTTATAAATTTATTTTTGATTTGAGTTGGTGTTGTAAGTCCACTTTATGGACAGTAAGGCTAAACGGGACTGGACCTACAGTGTAAAGTGGGATCCGAACCACCATGTGCCTCCACCGGGTATCGAACCCGGGACCCCTTGATTACAAGGCGACGACGCAACCACTGCGACATCGGGGAGGCCCTAATTTTATTTTTGAACCTTCCTATGCACTTTTCTGCTTGTATATCATTTGGTAGATGGTTCAATACTTTAGCTGCCATCTGTTGGTGAAGTATGGTTTTAGAGGTTATTTTCGATGGTTATGTGTCTGTGTTCTAATAAGCTTCTTATGTTCATCTACTTTTCTCATATAATGCCGTTACGTGTATGTATAATGAAGGCAAAGTTAATGTTGTGTGTTTTCTAAACAAAGGTTGCACGCACGCTGAACTACTTTTACACCTGCTAAAATCCTAATTACTTACTTTTGTTTCCTAAATTCTTCCAGACGAGTTCCCCGAAAATAAGTCCATAATTCATTAGCGGATCATTAGAACGTTGCATAATGTGTACTTGAGTTAGTGAATTATATCAAATTCAAGAATTTGATTTTCATATGCAGTATTAGACAATTTGGATTCAGGACTTCAGGCTCGTAAATCGGATATCGAATCCAGGGTTGGAATTCCGATTCGAATACCCAATCCTAGTATAGTGTTACTGTATACGGAATGAGCGTGTGTGTTTCTGTATAAAATATATGTTAAATTATTAGCTGTTGCTACTAGTGCAAATATTCTCATTATAGCGTGGTACTGGCAATCTTCGCGACGCTAGTAATAGTCGGAAGTATCTATGATCTAGCCACGCTCAAGAAAGACACTGATGTGGACCACATCCGTAGGGGTAAGTATAATTTACTACACCTGTAGGTTTAAGGCAATTTATACAGGGTGTATCATTATAGAGTGAACAACTTTAAGCATTTATTTCGACTAAACTATATGGATTTGATTGATTGATTTGCTTTATTTTACTTCGCTTTTTGTGCCACTTTTGGCTAATTTGCGAAGCTGGGGATGAGTCATGATATGATGAAATTGATGAATGGACACTCACAAACATCCATGTCCAGGCCAGGATTCGAAGCCGGAACCCCTGGCGTCGTAGCGCGATGTGCTAACCACTCCGCCACGGGGGGCGGCTAAACTATATTGAATACAACAATGGTAATTGCTATGTATCAGTCAGTAACACTTTCAAGTTACTATGAATTGCTACAAATTTTCAAATTTTCATCACTTATGTGAGACATCCCATGGAAATTCGATTTCTTGCCACACTTTTCTCAAGAACTCCTCGTCCACCAAAGCAACGGCGTTTCTTATTCTCTAGCTGTTGCACATTCTGTTTCATAGGTGCCACATAGACTTTTTCTTTCACAAAGCCCCAAATGCAGAAATCTAGGGGTGTACAAGGTTGCCATTTTCTTTAGCACTACACCAGCGTAACATTGACTGTGTTTACAAAAAAGTATTGCGAATGAAAACGAAATTTTAAGATTTTCTCATTGTTATACAACAAAACTTATTGTTGTATTTCTTATCTAGAAATTCGTTACCTACTGTAATATTGAAGCGACTATTGCGAATATTGCTTAAAAACCAAGAACGAAAATAAAAATTGAAGCACGAATCTGCTAAACTGTCCAATATGCCCTATATTGAAACATTTATTACTTACATTTTGTCCGAGTGTACCCGTGTAATCATATTCATAACTTACCCTTTCCCCTTGCTTCCTTGTCAAAATTAAACACTAAGTATCTTGCATGTTCGGGAAAAGACACATAAGTTACAAACTGCTATTATCTGTTGCTTTAAGACACACTGAATCAATTAAAGAAAATATAGGGTAATTCAAAATGAATGTTGCAACTTTACACAGCTATTATGACGTAACTATTTGCGATAGAAAATCAAACAAGGCCTCAATATAAAGAAAAGCTCTGGACGTTTTGTTCTCACTAAGTGGGCTTATGCAGCTTTGCCGCTGTTCCACCAGGATCGCCAGTGTTGCAAAATGGCTAGTGACCAGTAGAAGGTGTATTCCGTGTTAGAGCTATCAAGAACTGATTCGCTCACTCACAATGGTGGAAAGACATTTCCACATGCGTTTTGGTAGTAATGCACATGTTTCACCCTTCCGAAAGATTTGCCAAAGTTACAACTGTGAATTGTTAGGGTCTTAGAAACCATAGACAATGACTTGCTGTCTCGTGCATAGCATGTACTTGATTATCGTTTGGACGTTTACCACAATACACGTGGTTCCCATGTTGTGGAAAGTTGTGCCATTCATTTCTAATTACCCTGTATTATGAGAAAAAAATTGTATTGGGCATGTGTAAAGAATCTGCACAGTAATGATACTACATGTACTCGTATATCATGCCTGTAATGCTTGCTCTCAAAAGAATTAATATTAAAATATGTCTGCTGAAAAATTGCATTTTTTTACTTAAGTACTTTTTTCGCGAACAGAGTAGATATTACGTCTAATTTCACTGTGTGCACTTTTCCCTCTTCACTATGATAAAAACATTTGGCATTGAATAAATCTCACAATTTGTTGGGGAACGTTGCACTTTTTGGCAACGCAGAGGCAGGATTATATGGCAAGCAGCTGATTGCATCGACCACTCTATCTCTCTTTACTTAGGGTTAAAAATTCGACGATAGCTACAGAGGTTTTTTCTCTTATTGGCCGAGCTGTATACTAGTAACATGTCTATGTCGACTGTCCCTATTTTACCAACTGTTCTGGCTGCTAAGAATGAAACATCTTTGGCAGGACGAGTTAATAAATATTAGTTTATGCAGTGTCTTCATTTAATTATTATTGTGCCACAAGAGCGTGTGCTCGTGTAGCGGATGGAAACACGCAGCTTGCCGGCTAAATCTGATGTGCATATCCCCTCGACCCAAGAGCACTTGGTAGCTTTCCAAGCCGTGCTTTCGTCAAGCTTTCTCTTCGGCAAGCACACTGAGGAACACTGCAATTAAGCAAACTCTGATCGACAACGTGTTATACAGAACAGATACATGTTGGAACGTTGAAACTCTCTGTCTACCGTGAATGTTAGTATTTGCTTTCATACGGACGGACGTGTCGTGTTGAAGAAAAAGTTACATATATTCGCTTCTCTTTAGTTTGCTAAGGTCGTAAGTAGTGCTTGGAAATTGATGGCCTAAAAAATGTCAAAAAATGATCTAAAAATAATTTTTGATCTTAAAATGAAAGTGTTTTTTTTTCATAAAGTACAGTCACGAACACTTCTGAGTTGTAGCCATCTCATTGAAAATATTTGGAGTTGTTCATTCACCTCCTTTCGTTGCACGATACAGTAGTCTCTCAGCATCTGAAAATACAGTTGTGTGCAACTTATTACTTTTTAATGTTGTGAATAATTTTACTTTAAAACCACAGATTAAACCTCAAAGTATTTTAATTTTGCTGGAAAGGAAGTAAATTTACCACAATTAATTAATTATTTAATTAATTGCCAAATTACCAAAGATCAGTTACATTGACCATATTTTTTTATTAATGCCTTACTTGCTAAAAAGACCAAGCTAGGAAATTTAAATAAGCAAATTATGTGGTACACATATATTTAAAATTCACGAAACAACACGAAAGGAGGAAAAACTAAAAAACAATTAAAATGCGACAAAAACGATAAAAAAAATACTGAAAAATTACTTAAAATCCAAAATAGTGCACAAAATACAAAATTAAAACAATGTTTTCTGAAGGGAAATTTCATAAATGCTATTAGTGTTGTTATAATGTCTCAACATAAGTACACATTAGAACAAATAATTGTACGGTTCTTATGTGAAAACAATTACGTGCAGAAGTGTGAGAAAAATATTTATAGGAGAACTTCCTCAAAAGATGTGGGAAAGAAAATATGTAGCAGTACCCTACAAGGAAAACATTTCCAACATCTTCTGTAACAAAAGCACGTCCTTACTGTACTTAGTTAAAACATATCTATGCCCTTGAGTTGAGGGTTACGCGCATCCGATTTCGCCGGCAAGCAAAGTGGAACCAGCCGCTACAGGGGTACACGTTCTAACGGCACACGAACTAAATAAAGTCAGTGTATTACACTACATATTGTCCTGTTTCTTATAAGTGGAATAAAATTCATAATAAAAAATATAAAATGTAGAAATATCAGTTAAACGAGAATTGTGAATAATGTTGCTTTTCTTCTGCAGGGACGCTACAGAAAGTCCTGCTATCGTACTCAGCTTACACAAACCTTAAAAAGCTAGGAACTAGGGACTCTCCATCTAGTCCGTTAGATATAATATATGGAGCAAGAGTCATATCCATGTTCCTCATCATTCTTGGCCATAGAGTAATGTTTCTTTGCGGAGGTCCCTTGGTAAATTCCCAAACTGCTGAATGGGTGAGTACATTGATACTTTAATTAAATTAGGTGTCTTAGTTTCATTGTGAATTCATTTATTGTATAATTCACTTGTAAAAACTGCTTACGTATTATGCATAGATAACGTATGATTTGTTCATTAAAGGGCAATTTAGTAATGCTACATTGATGTTACGATAATTTAATCGAACTTTAACAATTGCTGGAGATTACGTCTGGGAAGTAAGAACGAAAGTGCTGAAAGAGTATAACAATGTAAATTATTGTTGCTTTGTCGTATGTAATTAATCGATAAATGTTCAGTGCAGATCTGGTTAAATTTAAAATTAAAATTAGTACAAATCGTAATAATCCACTAATAATGGATATACATTAATACCAAAGAACTTCGAAATCCCAGAGCTGTCATTTTCCAGACAGGAACTCGACAGTCAGGAATGCAGAGTCATACAATACCTAAGCTCGTCCTGGTCACCAACGGCGTAAACATGTAAACAGGTGAAATCCAGGAAGAGGCGACAAGTGAATGACTCTGCATTGCTTAGTAAAATCCATGACAATAAACATCTGGGAGATTGGAGGTCATTGATCAGTTTTAAGCTATCAGTCAGAGGGTGCAGAAGTACGAGCGAAAAGTCTAGAAGCAGAGTGAAGGCTGAGCGCTCAGACTTGCACTACAAACGGACACCTCGTTTATTAACCAGTCCGTGGTTCGACACCTCGAGGGAGCACTTCCATTCACCATGCTGATCCGGTCTTTGACGATGTAAAACTCAAGTGTTATGTTTTGCCATTCATATGTGTGTAGTTATCACCTCTCGCACGTTACCAGCAAGCTATCCATGAGCAGCGAGTTGGCCATTAGTTGAGGATGAATGAGCTACTCTACCCAGATTCGATCCCACATACCGTAGGGTATGTTACGAAATATCCACGAATCGCTTTTATTTCAACAACGATAATTGATTAACAGTGAATTAGAAAATAATTTAATTAGTTGTGTAGTGTCAGAATAATAACAGTACATTTATTTCAGCAAACCTATGTACAATATGTATTTTGCAATGGACTATTCGAGTTATCTAGAAATTCTTCTACTAGAAGTTCCATCTTGTGAGAGTTTTAGAAACTGCTTGACATATACATGAACAGAATTAGTTCTTCAACCATGCAAGATGTATTTAGTTGCATTGTTTCCAGTGTAGCACTTAAAACTGCATATAATGGATGCTATTACTATTACTATTAGTTTCACACTAGACATTACTAGTTTCTCTTCACTTGTAGGCCAGGAAGATTGAATCTAAAAAAGATTGGCGAGGCAAACACAATAAGTTATTTCGTATATTCAGAACTTTCACTCTCTAAAATTACAATCGGTGGTCATTTTAAGCTTTAAGGAGGGGAAATTACATTTACACTCTGGTTTTACCTGATCTCTTCACTGCTTTTATTTGAAAATGTCTATTTTCTAAAAATTTTGAAGGGGTATGTAGCCCCATCAGCCCCCCTTTACGTATGCCAGTGCCATAAACGTGTGGCGTCTTGTTCTGTGGTGACAGACCAGTGATCTAAAGGCTCTGGGGTTCATCCAACCCAAGGTTTTTATCCCGATGTTTTCTTCTGTAGGAGTGTAAGTTCGTATTTATAGGGGTGTATGTGTAAAAACTATAGGGGCGTGTTGAGGAGGTTTGCTAGGGGTGGTGTGGATGAATCAGTGACTCAACCCCTAATAAATGGGAGAGTTTGATGTTGATCACATCACCTCCACATCATGGTACGGTGCAGTGAGCATGAGGTTACTACTCTACCTTTATATTTACACCTTGTATATGTTCATATACCTAAACGACCTCCGTTGTGCAGTAGATCGAAAACAAAGTGCTACAAAACTAGTGGTTCTGGGTTCGAATCGCATGCAAGGATGTGCTATCATCATTTTCGACATCATTCAAGGTTAATCCAGTCGCATGGAAAAGCAACGTAACACAATTGAAGTACAGATGTAGACATATTTCTAATACCTGTTTCTTTTCAGGGATATCTGAACATTGTCAACCAGACTCTATTGAACGGGCCCGTGGTCGTTGACACTTTCTTCCATATCAGTGGATTCCTCGTTGCGTACTTTGCTCTCAAAGAACTGGAGAAAACTAAGAAGATAAACCTCCTATTGTTTATCCTTCATCGACTTGTGAGGTAGATATTTTATTATTTAATACTCTCTATTTACGGATGGTACAGTGGGATCCATGAGTGTTATCGTGCAAATTGTCCATGACTATTTTCATTATTTTTTCTCTTACATCTTGTGTGTTTTTAAGCGATGGATTTTTATGTACGCTGGTGCAGAAGTTGGCAACAGCTTGTTTTGAGTTTTCTTTTAATTCTTGAAGCTCTTATTGGGTCAAATAAAGTGCACGAACATGGTGATGGACAATTTGCACGGTAATACTCATGGATCCCACTGTACACAAGATCGAAACGGTATTTTAAAAAATCAAGACTAGAACGAAACCAGATTCTTGGAGATTGGCGCGACTAAGGATGGCCAAATCAGGATATTTTATTTTCCTGATTTCAAATATCTGGATATCGGATATTTTGATATCAGGATTATCTGGATATCCGAAATACACGAATGGCTGCATTATCCGAACAGTATTATCGTTTATCCGTTTTACTGGCTCTCCGTATATGGTTATGTTCGTCATGTGGCTACAAGCCACATTTCACGTTTACCACATTATAAAGCATGGCACATTTCACAGTTTAACGTGGAAAACGATGTTTGAATTATTTTGGCACTTACAGCGTTTACCAATTTTAGTCTTCAATTATTTACTTTCTTTCAGGCACCATTCTTGCCAGGATAACTTCCTGAAATTGGAAATATAAATAGCGTTCTGAATACACAGATTATCTGAATACTCGGATATTACTAATAACCGTATGTCTGATATCCGTATTATCCGTACTGGGCGGATATTTGAATTATCCGTTGCATCTGAAACTAATATCGGATAATTTGAAATTCGGATATTCGTTATCCCTAGTCTGGACAAGACCGAGCTTCGATTTCAATAACCAAAAGTTTCACATACTAGATAAAACAACGCTGGATCAGAATAGACAAAATGTTATTGGACTTACAGCTTTACATGTGGCTCTTTACGTCCAGCATACATTTCAAATACATAAGATACATTATACACACCAAGTTCAAATATGCTCTTAATTTTTTTATATAGCTACATTCACCCATTCATTAACAAAAATAAATAATTTTATATCAGCTTGTCTCAAAAAAGCAAGTATAACATATCTCATTCGAATATCTGGAGCATACAACATTGAAGTCAACTCAACTCAACAAGGTTTATTGGACTTACAAACAAATTGAAGTCAAATGAATAGACACATATCTTCTACTAACCTTAAATCTACAGGTTAGTCAATAACCACTTCGTGAAATTACAAAACTGCGTCATCTTCCAGAACTGACGTCATAACTCAGTACTACTCAATTGTGCGAAGGAGTAACAAGGTATTGAATAATTCCTTTACTACAGTATTCTACATTCAATGACATTAGAGAAAGAAATTACCTAACACGATATCCACTTTTATATATCTGATAATCTTACGTTTTCCTGTATGCCTAGGTACACAGGGCATTACGAAATCAGTGTTAATTGTTCTGTGTGAACTGTTTGTTGTTATCTGACTTCCTTGGTATTCCCAAGTTATTATAACTCTTACGTTTAACGAGAAATTTCCTCCTAATATGACGCTCCTTTGTTTTAAATTCGAGCCTTGTGGGAACTCCTCACACTCAAGTAAGAAAGGACAAACAATAGATTTTTGAAAACAACGTCCGTGTAACACCAATGTACTCTTGGTCAAGTTTCTTCTGGACAATTAGCCTGACCAATATTGCCAGATTCTGACATGAGTAGTTGTATTTGTGGTGGGGACAGTGCCCGAAAGGAAGAGCACCTCTCCAGCAGTTTTGGCTATACTTAAAACAGGCTCAACATGGCCATATGAGCTTTTTGCTCTAGTGTGGAAACCCCGTCTAATCCAAGATTTTTGTAAAAATGCCCTCGGGAATTTTTCAGAAAGGAAGAGCTCTTCTCAGATTGATTTGTTTATACTTAAAACTTGCTCAACATGGCCATATGAGCTTTTTGTTCAAGTGTAGCACCTGCCTAACCCAAGAGTTTTGTAAAAATGCTCTTCGGAAAGTATCAACCCCCCTCAAGCAGATTTTTGTCTATAAACTTGTATCCATACATACATACACATATTTACTTCTGGTTTAAGTTTAATTGGATACCATTCAATTTGTTTATCTAATATTAAAACAATGCAATATGCAGAGCTCCTCTAGAATTGCTCCGTGTTTGCATGTTTCCCCTCTGTGTTAGTGTGTGTAATTCCCGAGACGGTAGTATTGATTTTTGCTTTGCACGTTTCTCCCCAGCGCCAATACTTACAGAAATTCCCGAGTATTGCATCAGCCAGTATTGTGAGCGTGGCTGAGGAGAGCAGATGTGTTTTTACAGTACTTCTCATACTTACTGGTTTAAATATTCATATTGAACAATATAAAATCTGATATTTGTTGTAATCCACTCATATTTAGAGTCAAGCTTATATTTGTTCTGTGTGAATGAATATTTATTCTTTTTTTCCACTTGTGGGCTATTGGCTTTACAACCTGTTATAAGATAGGCATAGATATTAGATTTGAATCCCAGGAAATTTTATATAAATACCAAAGCCAAAAATATTAAGTGTATACACACATACACACATACACACACATACAAATCACACAGCTGAACCCAACTGATATTTTTTATTCAGTATAAAGTTTTGAATTGAAACCCAGGAAATTGTATATAATAAACAACAGCAAAAATGCCAAATCAAAAATATTGTAATCAATGCAATAAAAATATATTTAGCTCTAATTGGGCCAGACACCAAAAAATTTGTAACCCGGACAAATACAGAACTCCCACAAAAATTTGCCCCAAATGCATAGAAAATACAGCATGCAATACTTCACATATACACATAAAGATACTTGCTCTGCACAATCATCAACACAACCATCTACATTTGGTCTGAAAAGAAAGCACGAAGCACCTGTTAATGCCAGAGCAGCAAAACAGCCACGCTATGAACCCATCCGTAGCAGTTTTAACGGCCAATTAAGGGATCACCGTTTTGTATCAGAGCCAAGATGTGACATTAAGAATTTCTTGAACAGTATAAATTCTGATCTCCAGGCAATTCTTAATGCACAAAATGGCTCTTATAAGCTCTCCCTCAAATTGTTTGTACAATATAAGAAGCCAAACGGCACAAAATTTACACAGCCCCACATAACAGAAACTGTACCGGTATATTCAAATACAAATTCGGACAGAATAATAAGCAGGTTGATAGATCAATTGAATAATAAACACTCTGAATTTGCTGCAAAAGAGTCCGGATGGAGCCTATGCGGCTCTCCGCACAAGCTCTATGTTAATATTTCTGAATTCAGCCCATTACAAGGTTCCACTTATGTGCCATTACCTGCTAATATCAAAAACAAAAGAGCCGTGGTCAATATAAAAAATAATGACGCGAAATGCTTTTTGTGGTGTATATTAGCTGCTTTGTTTCCAGTTTCAAGGAATCCTGAGAGAATAACTTATTATAAACAACATGAACATGATTTTGACGAGGCAATGGAGGGTTTGGAATATCCAATGTCTGTACAGAATATTGATAAATTTGAAAAAAGGGCCAGGCATATCAATGGCAAACAATTATCTATTAATGTATTTATTTGTTCTACTGGCAATTGCCCGATAGCACCTCTCAGAATCAGTACACTTGATGATGAATCTGCTATTCCGATTGATCTGCTCTTAATTGAAGGGGATGTCACATATCATTACACTCTGATACATAATCTTGAAGCTTTAGTGAGAACACAACTAGACAAATATAAAAAATATTTAAGTTGTGCAGAAGATGCTTAACTGTATTTGATGGTAGAAAAATGGTGAATGGTGTTTGTGAAGAGAATGCAGAAATTGCAAAAAATAAGTTAATTGAGCATCTGAAATACTGTGGGAACCATAAACCTGTTCATATGGTGATGCCTAATCCAAGTGAAAATTGCAAATTCAAAAAGTTTGAAGCCTTGTTGGAACACCCAGTATATATTGCCTGTGATTTTGAATCGAACCTCAAACCTCTTGCATTCTGTAGCCCAGATCCAGAAGAATCTTCAATTACACCATACCAGCAACATGAACCTTCCAGCTTTTGTTTTATGGTTATACGGGATGGTGTTGTTATTAAAGAATATTCATACATGGGAGAAGATGCCATCAAAATATTTGCACATAGAATAGAAAATGTGTGCCGTGACATAGCATCTAACATCTTATTAATATCAAAGCCTATGTTGCCTTTAACAGAGGATCAGATTGAAGATTTCAACAAAGCAGAAAAATGCCCGGTATGTGATTGTGAATTTTCAGATACAAATATCAAGGTTCATCACCATTCACATACAGATGGTAAATTCTTAATGGCCCTGTGTAATAGCTGCAATATTCAGATCAAGAGACCAAGATTTATCCCCATATTTTGCCATGGAGCATCTAATTATGATTTCCATCATATGATCAGATACGAGGGGTTTGAGAAACAGAATTTAAATATTTTAGCTGAAAATGATGAGAAATATATATCTATTAGCAAGATAATTAAAGTTAATGGTGTTCCTATTCATATTAGATTTCTTGATTCTTACAGATTTTTATCAGCTAGCCTGCCTACACTGGCCACTCAATTACCTGATGATCAATTCAAAATCACACGTGCTTCGTTTCCAAATCTGGACCTGAAATTAATTAGGCGGAAGGGGGTATATCCATATGACTATGTTACAGATTTTTCTAAATTTGATGAGTGTTCTCTGCCACCACAAGAAGAGTTTTACAGCAGAATCAGAGGATCTGGAATCACTGATGAAGATTATCACCATGCCCACTTGGTGTGGAACAATTTAAAATGCAAGACATTTGGTGATTATCACATGGCATATTTGAAACTTGATGTCACCCTCTCAGCTGATATAATGCAGGCATTCAGAAAATCTTCTATGCAAAATTATAAACTGGATCCAATATATTTTTTCAGTGCCCCGGGCCTAGCATGGTCTGCAATGTTTTTAAACACTAAAATGCAATTGGATCTGATCCAGGATCAAGACATGTACTTGTTTATGGAACAATGTATAAGAGGAGGCATGGTGCAATGTTCCCAGAGATATGCCAGAGCAAATAACAAATATATGCCTGATTATGATCCAGCACGGCCATCAAATTATATATTGTATGTAGATGCCAACAGCCTCTATGGTTATGCCATGATGGATAAACTGCCATATGCAGAGCTTGAATGGGTTGAAGATTTCAATATTGAGGATCTTCAGGACTTTGATGACAGTGATTATGGCCTCTTCCTAGAGGTTGATCTGACAATTCCTGATCATTTACACAATAAATTTTCTGATCTGCCCCCAATTTCCGAGGTTCAGTGTTCACCTGGCTCTAAACAGAAGAAGCTCATGATGACTCTAGAGCCGAAACAAGGCTATGTCATATATTACAAAAACCTCCAGTTCCTGATGAAACATGGTGTTCAAGTGACCAAAATTGGAAAAGTTTTGAGGTTCAGGCACTGAGAATGGTTGAAACCATACATTGATACAAACACGGAGCTTCGAACATCTGCAAAGAGCCAATTTGATAAGGCCTTGTTTAAATTGATGGTCAATTCTGTGTATGGCAAAACAATTGAAAATGTCAGAAAACATACCGATGTTAAAATAATTACTGACCCCAGCCTGAGCAAAAAATTGGTTGCAAAGCCTAATTTCAATTACAGAAGAATTTATGATGAGCACATGGCACTTTTCAACATGAAGAAAACAAAGATTAAGTTTGATAAACCTATTTATGAAGGGGCTGCAATATTGGAATTGTCCAAATTACATATGTTAACATTGTATTATGATGTGTTGAAACCTTTTTATGGTGATCGTGTAAAATTGATGTACATGGATACGGATAGTTTTATTCTTGATATTCAAACAGAAGATGTTTATCAAGATATGTCACAGCCTGAATTGTTTCAATACTTTGATACCAGTGAACATACAATAATTAAACACCACAACAAAAAGGTGCCTGGCAAGTTAAAAGATGAGACACTTGGTGATGTTATTGTGAAATTTGCTGGGTTAAGTGCCAAGATGTACACTTTTGAAACATGTAGTGGCGCTGCTGCCAAAAAGGCCAAGGGTATTGGCAAAGTGACTGTTGAAAAAGATCTCCAATTTGAAGATTATGAAAATTGCCTCAAATCCCAGAATTCAATCAAAACATCAGAATCCAGAATTCAGAGTGTGGATCACTTGCTGACTTCAAATATTGTAAGAAAAGTGGCTCTGGACCCAAATGATGATAAGAGATGCATTTTATCATGTGGCATACATACTTTACCTTGGGGGCATTGTGATTTGAAAAGTGGCAAACAATGCCCAATTACAGAGCATGATTTGAAATAAACAAACATGCCTATGAACTTATTTGGGTTCAAAAAACAGGCTATTATGGATCTGCCAACACCACAACCCTCTCCTGATATGCTGTCTAAACTGAGTGGCTTGTTAATTATTCATCTGAACAGCATACTTACAGATGTTGATGATGAAACAGGCAAAACATTGTACATATTTAACAATAATTTAAATCATTACCAATTACCTGTAGGTGGTCAATTGCAATTTATTACAACCCCTGAGGGTGATGTCAAGATTTCAGTAGGGAGAAATATTTATAGAATCAAGCACACAAACATGATTTCTGGTACTGTATATACTGTTTCTGCTGGTGACTGCTTATATATTGAGGTCCCTGGATCTTATGACAAGCTTATACCCTTTTTTATAGAATTAAGAATCATATACTCTATAATAAATAACCATTAAAACAAAAATGCCTAATGATATATTTGGCCATACAAGGCACGAAGATCACAGTGATGAGATTCTGATGCTTGATGTCAGAGTCAAGAAATTAAGAAGTGATTTACAAGCTTTACAAACTACACTCAATGCCAGTCTTCAATTAGAAATTACAAATTTACAATCACAATGCATGGACCCTCTTCTTAAAATTGATTCTGAACTCAAAGTGCTGCTTCAGAAATATACTGATCTGGCAACATTGGATAATTTTCAAAGTTTAGAAGAAGCTGTAGCAGCTCTTCAAGCCAAATTTAAGACCCAGGCTACCAACTCCGAGCAATTGAAACAACAATTGGAAGAGCAAATAAATAATGTCCAGGCACAGCTCCAAACAATTGTCAAAAGCATAAAATCACAAGAAGATTTTGATCTAGTGATTTCCACTCTAAAAGAACAGATTCAGTCACTCCAGATACCTAATCTGGATCCCCTGAACAATGCCATATCCGAGGTTAAAGAAAAAATTGAGACACTTGAAAATTTTATGAACAATTTGCCATCTTCTGATGCTTTGAATGCAATAACTCGGAGTGTTGCAAATATTAAGCTGCAACTTGAAACATATGAAGATTTTGGAAAAATTCAAAGTTCCATAACCCATCTTGAAGGTACAATAGCAGCAGTGCAAAGTGATTTGGCAAATGTACTAGAATCCCGCTTGCCTGGTATTGTAGACACCCTTGCCAGTGTCCAGCAACAGATCACAAAGCTTGAAAACCTCAACACTGAATCTGAGCTATCTCATTTTCATCACTTGATCGATGATATCCAAACAAAGCTTGAAATTTTACAACAATCCACACCCTCTCAGGCAGATATAGCCCTGCTCCAAAATGCTATGCAAAATGTGGCTGATGCTTCTGAATTAAACAATGTAAAATTGGCACTTGAATTTTTGCAAAATACAGTATCAAATCTGCCCACATCACAGGAACTTAAAAATATTAAGAGAGCAGTGAATAGGATATTGAAATCAGAAGATATCAAGAATATCCAGGCAGAGATCAAACATCTCACTCAGACAGTGGCCACTCTACCAACCAATCAACATATTAATGAACTGCATGCTCTGTTTGAGGATATCAGAAGACAGGTCCATGATCTTACTGCTCAAAATTCAAAATTGGCAGTTATTGAAAATTTGCAACAAATTGTAGCTAATATCAAGCAACAGCTAGGGACCATGGAATCCAATCAAGCAAATGCTCTGTCTGTTTTTGCCACCCAGCTTCAAGAGATTGTGCAACAATACAAGAAACTTGTTGTGGACATAAAGATCAAGCCAGGCCATGATGATGTTGTTAGGACCATCAATGAGCACCTTGAATCTGTAACAAGCAGATTGCTCACAGCAGAAAAAGAAATAACAGGCATAATCGAGAATCCAAAACATACAGTAATTCTCGAATTGTACAGCATCCCCAACAAAGAATATGATTCACCATTTACACCAGGTGGCAAAATATATATGCTGTCCCCTGCACAATTTTATTACCAGTTTTTTGTTGGGGGCACATTGAGACCAATCAAGATCAAATATTGGCATCAACCACAGGCACACCACTACCCTACCTTATCAATAACAAATGCTTGTAACAAACCAAAAATCACCAGTGTGGAGTTAGAGGATTTTACAGATCCCAATACATTAGAAACAGCCTATACTGAAGATGATGGCTCTTTGGAATTTAAAATACATATTGGAGACAAATTATATTTAGAAAATCCTGTAGTATCAGCTGCTGAACACCCCATAGTTGCAATATTCTTGTTTTCATATTATGTCTAGACAAATTATTGTTGATGAATTACACAGACAAGCCCGACATAATTATAAGAGACTCCCAGTAGTCACAAAGGGCATAGATGATTTATGGCAGAGCGACTTGATTGAGTTGTCAAGTGGACAGTTGAAAAACTTAGACAAAATCAACAAGGGCTACAAGTATCTACTCACTGTGATAGACACATTTTCAAAATTTGCCTGGGCTGTGCCACTCAAATCCAAGACTGGAAAATGTGTTACAGAAGCCATCAGGACAATCATCAATCAGAGTGGAAGATCACCGCGCTATTTGCAAACAGATAATGGCAAAGAATTTTATAATTCAGTGTTCCAACAATTTATTAAAAGCCAGGCAATAAAACATTACTCGAGTTACAGTGACCTCAAAGCCTCAATTGTAGAGAGATTCAACAGAACCTTAAAAAATCTTATGTATAAACAATTTACCCTCCAAGGTAATTATAAATGGATTAATATTCTTCCAGAACTTCTACATAAATATAACAACTCGGTCCATTCCACAATCAACATGAAACCCTCTGAAGTAACTTCATCTGATGAGCAAAAATTGATCAGGACTGTTTATTATCCTAGATACCAGCCAACAACAAGAAGGGCCAAATACAGGGTGGGCGATCAAGTAAGAATCAGCAAATATAAGCACTTATTCAAAAGAGGCTTTACGAGAAACTGGAGCACTGAATTATTTACAGTGGTTCAAGTTAAACCTGGGACCCTTAACACATATATAATAAAAGACCACCGAGGAGAAATTCTCAAAGGCAGATTCTATGAACAAGAGCTCAGCAAAACTAAACAGCCTGACACATATCTCATAGAAAAAATAATCCGCAGAAAAGGCAACAAGTTACTTGTCAAATGGCTGGGTCATCCGGAAAACAGCTGGATCGATGCAGACAAAGTGATAATATGAACACCTGGGATGTTATAAAAAGGCTGCCAGAACCCGAACAGCAGATTAAGAGAAATGGCAACTTGCTGCCTGATAATATTAGATGTCTTATTGTTGGGCCATCTGCTTGTGGTAAAACTACACTAATGGTTGATAATTTTTTATTGGCACCCAACTGGTTAGACTGGAAAAACAGGCACTTGTATGTCTTCTCTAAGAGCTTGGAACAATTAAAATATCAGCAGCTGATGAAGCTATATGATGGATTGTATATTTCCACTTTTGAACCAGATGTTAAGCCACTCCATGAATGTCTCGATAACTCTGTTGTTGTGTTTGATGACATTATACTGGATAATCAAAACAAGGTTAGAAATTTCTTTACACAGGGCCGACACAAAAACATAGATTGCTTCTACCTTGCACAGACTTTTTCTAAAATTCCGAAGCAGCTGATCCGAGACAATAGCAATTTTATATGTGTGTTTCATCAAGACCATACCAACCTCAAACACATACATGATGAATATGTAGGTGGGGACTTGAGCTACAATGATTTTTCTAAATTTTGCAGCAAGTGCTGGAGCCAGGACAGTTATGGGTTTGTCACAATTGATATGACAAGAACACCCAATAGTGGCAAATACAGAAATAAAATAAACGATTTTCTAGACGTTGAGACATAAATAAATAACCATGAAAAGGCCAATCATTGATGATCTTAAATTAAGAGATTATCTTGTAAAAAGATTTAAGGGATGGAAATCAGAGAACCGTGGAATTTATGAAAAACACAAACAAACAGAACAGCCTGTCATTGATGCTATTAATAATTTAGGTAAGAATATCAAAACTGTTACAGAGCAGAATCAAAATTTGATCACAGAGCTTGTACCTGTAGCTGCAAGGAACATATTAGATTATCCATTCACCCCACTTTCCAGCATTCATACACCTAGTCCTGTTGCTCCTAGAAGAATTGAAGCTACACAGGATCCTATTGAATTGGGTCTTCTTGCACAAAAATATTTAACCACACCTAAAGACAACAAAGATGAGGTGTTTGGCTTATATGCTGACACAGAGCTTGACGGCAGCATCATACATAGAATTGGCAATTTCAGAGTAACTTTTATGGGGGATGATCTGATTGTTTATTCAGAATCTCGTCTCGGAGAAAAAGGTGCTTTTGTTAAGTACCCCGGAACACCTGGATTGTGGGAACTGATGACTCGGAAAAGGCCTGGCAGCTATACAGATCAAGATTATGATTATTACAAAGAAATATTAATAAAATCAGATGCTCTGTACCAGAACAATGATCCCACACAAAAAAGAGTCAAGTCTAGCAGTGGAGCAAAATACAATAATTTAATCAAGCCCATATGGTCACAGATCAAGACTGGCAGTGGAATCAAACAATACAACACACTGCCCAAAGAATTTGTGTGGGTTGATGATGTCAGGAAACTTGTAGATAGGTTATTGGTGATAGCTGGGGAGGAAAATGCTGGGAACCACAATTTTTACAATGAAAAGGTTGGAATTATGGACATGATAAGCACAAAATTATCTAATTTTATAGTGAATGACCCTAAGGGGATTGGATATCTTATAAAAATTATTAATACTCTACCACCTAAATTTTGGAATATTTCTGAGGGTCGGGGGCTGGTTAATGACATTATAAACAAGCTGCCATTTGAACTACATATTCCAGGCTATCAGTATTGTGGTCCAGGCACAAAACTGGACCATAGATTAAACAGAGGGGACCCTGGTGTTAATCCCCTAGATGCTGCTTGTAGAGACCATGACATAGCATACAACACACATACTGATCTTGACAAGAGACATGTTGCAGACAAAAAATTAGAAGAGGCTGCATTTGGTAGATTTGTAAGCAAAGATGCTTCTTTAAGTGAAAAAATAGCAGCATTGGGAACCACCATAGCTATGAGCACCAAACAAAAACTGGGGTGGGGGTTGTGAATATGTATATAATAAACCTACAATGAAGGCCAAGGGTGTTATGTATCAAATACCTTATGCAGGTCTCAAATCTCTTAAAACTATTGACAGTCTTTTAACCAAAAAGCAGCGCAAGAAAAAAAGCTCTTGTCTTGCAAAAGGCCATGGTATGAAATTGTTGCTTAGTACCCCCCAATTAAAAAAATTACAGCAATCTAGAAAAAAATCACATGTGGGGGATTCATATTTACCATCCCGGCCATCTTAGCTGCTCTCGGGGCTGTTGGGAGCTTGGCTGGGGGATCAGCCGCCATAGCAAAAACAGTAATAGATGCCAAGAAAAATAGGGCAGAATTAGATGAGCAGAAGCGACATAACCTGGCCATGGAGAAACAAGGCAAAGGTGTTAAGAGAGCCATGAATAAGTTTAAAAAAAACCAGAACCGCTTACAAACCAAGATATTGAAGCTTTAATCAAGCCACTGGGCATCAAACATTTTAGAGGTGTGTACATGTCTGATTCTTTGCCGGAACAACCACTCAACAAAGAGTGTGGCATTGTTAATTTGGATGAGTACAAAAATCAGGGCACTCACTGGATTTGTTATCTTAAATATTTAAACAATAAGGCATTTGTGTTTGATTCATTTGGAGGTGTTCCACCTGAAAATTTAGTAAAATATCTAAAATCAGCTAATCTTTATTACAATAATGCCCGTGTTCAAAACTTCAAAGATGTTAATTGTGGACATTTGTGTTTATCTGTTCTCAGATATCTGTCTCAAATAAATAAACCATCAATTGAAAATTTTCAAAAAGCCTTGTGCTATCTGAAACATCATGGGGGTATTCCATCTCACCAGCCAAAATTCAATATTGAAACTCAAATTGCATGATGATATAGTGTATCCCAAAACAATAGCTCTCAGAGCATTTTATGGCATGTACCTGATACCTAATATTACACACCACAACAACAAAATTGCAGTAGGGGATCAAAAAATTGTCATCACTCCAGGGCAGTATAATCTGTCCACTCTAAATGCTCAATTACCCAGAGGTATAGTGTTAACTCAAAATTCTGTCACTCACAGAGTAGAGATTGTATCTGCTACAGAAACAGTGGATCTGGGTACTATAGGAGAGCTGCTAGGATTTGAGAACAACACAAAACTTGAAGCAGGCATCAAACACACTGCTATGAATATACCCAGATTCTTAGCCATAGAGACTCTGAATATTCACTGTAATGTGGCCGAGGGTATGATCACCAAATCAAATGGCATAGGCACTCACAAACAAACCGGCATCATTGCGACATTCAAACCTAATTCCGAATTCATGGAGCCCATCATCTACAATCCATCCCCAACATTATATTTTCCTGTGTGCCATAATAGAATAGATTATATTGAATTGATGGTCACTAATGAAAAAGAAGAATTAGTTGATTTTTCTGGAGCCACAACAACTGCTATCATAGAGATTAACATTTAAATAAAAATACATACAATGGAAAATATTGAGAGTTATGAGCTACAATCATTCCCCCCAAACAGGAGGACATTTGCAAATTTAAATCAACCCAACACAGAAATCGAGGTTGATCTTGATGTAGGGGACGGCTTTATACACCCCCACAGAGCAGATCTATACATCAAATTTGATGTTGTAAAGCTCGATGGAACAGATTATCCGGCAAATTCAAATATAATATTGGTAGACAATTTTGTGCCGCATCTATTCTCTGAAATTGAGATCAGAAAGCATGGCGTTGTTATAAACAGAGTGGATTATCCCGGCATTACCTCCACAGCTTTGGCCACACTAAAATTATCCAAAACCGAGGCTTCTTACTACAGAATCGGTGGATTTGAAGCTGGTGATAAGATATTAACCAAGAACCACACAGTGCTGTTCCCTATGCGTCTGTTGCCAGGATTCTTCTCGGATTACAAAGAAATTATGTGGAAGGGTGGGTTAAGAATTACATTTAGAAGAGCTGCCAATGATAATAATGCTTTGATGAGGTACAGTGCAATAAACCCTACAGGGGAAGCTCTGCCTAATACCCTACCTGATGAGGGCAAGTGCATTATTCAGACTATGGAGCTAAGAATCCCGGTTGTTGAATATGAGGCCAGCTATGCTCTTAAATACAAAGCTGATATAATAAAAAATCCACAGGTTCCTCTTCAATTTTATACATATCAATCTGTACAGAAGCCTGCATCTGGTACCTATTATGAGTTTGATGCTACAAATTCATTCTCCAGCATACAATATGACATGCCTGATTTTGTGGTAGTATTGTTTCAGACTGGAAGACACAATAATCAGGAAAAAAATTCAAGTAAATTTGATAACTGCAACATCAAGAACATATATCTTAAAAATGGCAGAAATGAGGTCTTTCCTAGAGAAAATTACAATTTAGACATGTCCAAGGGTGATTTTCTCAAATTATATGAGGCATTTTCGGCTTTCAAAAGAGTCACTACAGGCAATACTGACATGTATTACACACCAGATGAATTCAAAACACGGAGACCCATGTTTGTCATCAATGCCTCAAAAAGGAAACAAGTTGTGGTGAATGACAGGACAAACATTAAAATTATCTGTGAATTCCATGAGGCTTTACCTGATGACACCATTTGTAGTGTTATTCTCATAGGGGAAAAATCATATGTTTATGATGTAAGAAATGAGAGAGTCACGGAGCAATTCTAAAAACCCGATTCAAATACAGAGGCCCTTTAGATATAAAACAATACTTTACCGTCAGAAAATATATTACCTACCCATTTTATAGCACCTCTGCTCATAGCAGAAAAGCTTTTATACCTACCCAAATAACACTGCACATCTGCCAAAAAGCCTAAAGCAATTATTCTGTTGCGACAAGACCAAACAATATCCGAGAAGGCAATTCCTCAATATGATAGATGGTAAGTAATTTTCCTGAAAAGAGCATAGTGTAGATAAGAATTTCTCTTTGAGTTCCATGACAAATGACATGTAATTTCCCTCGGAAAAGGCACAGTGTAGGTAATGTCAACAGATATAATCTCCCAGGCATTTACTAATGACGATGAATAATATGTTATTTCTCTCTGAAAAGACACAATATAGATTATATCTGTTGACATACAACTCCCAGGCATTTACTAATGGGACTGATCAAAAGATTATAAAAACATGGAAGCATGTTTGTTCGCTCTTTCCCATTTATGCACAACTCGGGAAGCAAAAATCAATACATAACAAGGTTATGGCTAGACTAGAGGGGCGCTCTGCATATTGCATTGTTTTAATATTAGATAAACAAATTGAATGGTATCCAATTAAACTTAAACCAGAAGTAAATATGTGTATGTATGTATGGATACAAGTTTATAGACAAAAATCTGCTTGAGGGGGGTTGATACTTTCCGAAGAGCATTTTTACAAAACTCTTGGGTTAGGCAGGTGCTACACTTGAACAAAAAGCTCATATGGCCATGTTGAGCAAGTTTTAAGTATAAACAAATCAATCTGAGAAGAGCTCTTCCTTTCTGAAAAATTCCCGAGGGCATTTTTACAAAAATCTTGGATTAGACGGGGTTTCCACACTAGAGCAAAAAGCTCATATGGCCATGTTGAGCCTGTTTTAAGTATAGCCAAAACTGCTGGAGAGGTGCTCTTCCTTTCGGGCACTGTCCCCACCACAAATACAACTACTGACATGAAGAAAGTAAACAGCTATCTCAGACAAAAAAAGGAAGGATATTGTTCCGTCAATCGCTAAACGAATGTGTAAAAACCCAACCAGTGCCATCTCTTGGCGTTGAGTATTACTAAAAGCAATAGAACAACGTCGAGCGTACAACAGAGACAGACAGATCCGCGTTGCATAAGTTCGTTGTTCATAACGCTCTGTATTGTCATATGTAGTTTACAGTTCACTAATGTTTTTATATAATAAATTCTTGTGTAATCATTACGTGAGTGTCTTTTTCGTATCATAATCTCAGCGGTACGGATGCACAACAGTCCGGAGACGCAACAGATATTGTTCTAGTAGCATCACGATATTATAAGAAGGAACATAAGATATTAGGAAGGAAAGATTAATAATAATAACCCGTGCCGCAACAGCCCCTGAGGGCCAAGGTCTACTACCGACTGCTTGCTGAGTTGTGGTCAGCACGACGAACCCCTAGTCGTTTTTTTAGGTTGTTATGACCGGGTTACGCTACTCACTCGTAGCTACTCAATTCCCTTACGGCGTGAGTGGCCACCGGTCCCATACACAGGCCGAAATCTTAAAATAAAAGATGTTACGCTTTCCCTAGGAGACTCGAACCTGCGCACCTCCCATAGCCGGAGACAAAAGCATGTGCCTTGGAGCGTACGGCTAGGGTGCGGAACCCACCATATATTACCAATAATAATAGCCTTAAGCTGAGGACACCGATTTTGGTAAATTTTCCGTATCCGGAAAACGCCTGAAACTCGCTATTTATGTCACTTTCCATATTCCTACTTACGTATTCTGCATTGAGAAACATTACTGAAGGTGGCATTTCGCTTTTTTCGCGGAAATAATCTATATTTTCGACGTATGAGGTAAGTTTTGTTCGTTTCTTTTTCCCTTCGGTAACGCGCTAAATGGCGGTTACAGTTTCACTACCGTAGTCGGCGTGCAGTATTTCCACCCCACTCCACCCAAAAATACCAACGTAGCCCCACAAACCATTGACGCATAGCCCCACGAACCATTTCCGGTAAGGTTAGGTTAGGTTGGGTCACGTTTAGGTTAAAATAGTTAAAAATTGGTAGCCCCACACACCATTCTCGCATAGCCCCACAAACCATTGACACAGCCCCACGAACCATTGACACATAGCCCCACGAACCATTTGCGGAAACGTACCTTCTTCAGTTACAAAAACACGTGTTTGGAAACACTGGCCGGGATTGACCGGGATTACACACAGGCAACATCCGGCTGGAAGGAAATGGATGCAACAGCTTTCGTGCATCGGTCACACACTTATATCGAAAAATACATGATTTACCGGCAAAATTCAATGAACGATGCCAGAAAACACTTTTCCGAACTTCCACAAGTCTAAAGAAACTGCATTCGGTAAGTAATTTCTCCTGTAAATTTTAAGAAATCCGTTTTTCGGATACGGAAAGTTTACCCAGATTTTCATTACTTTAAGAATAATAAGAGGGGCTCCTGGTTAAAGCTCTCGCCTTAGGTGCGAGTGGTCCCGAGTTCGATTCCAGATAGAAGCCTCCAAAATTTCGACGCTTACCCAACGTCGTGAGGGCAATTGGGAAGCTACTTGAAAAAAGAAGTAACTCCGGTTTCGAAAACCAGAAAACAGCGGGGATGAAACTCGATGCGTCACCCAGTGAAAAAAGCTGCTCTCGGAGACCTCTGCCACTTGGAGGACTGTTGCGCCATAGAGCTTAGATTTTCCAAAGACTACTAATCTAATTTGAATGTTTTGTAATTTACATGCTCATGTTTTCAACTCGAAAATTAAAATAGTTGAAAACGAATTATTTTGACTTACCACTTATGATATTCTTTCTCTTTCGCTGTATGCTCACCATTTCTTTTTCAGTCTGTCGCCCAACTTTAAATTACCTTCTGAAACTAAATTTTCTCTTTTTCTTCATTTCGTGTAAGAACTTTGATAGATAAGAAACTATACTCACTTGAAATCGGACGAATTATTTTGAATTACTCTGTATTAAAAGGTTAAATTTAGTCATTATGTTCAAACCTTCCTCAATCCTCAATAACGTTAGCTAGAATCTGTAATGCGCATTGTGCAATAGCTTCAAAATTATATATTTCTGAATGAATTTTCCAATTTTTGTTCATCACTATTTCAGGCTTTCCCCTGCCTATCTAATCGTCATCGCATTCTACGCTACGATATTTCCTCGCCTGGACTCTGGACCTCTGTGGGAGTCTGTGGTAGGCAAGCAGAGCGAGAGATGCGCCCAGAATTGGTGGACAAATATCCTGTACATAAACAACTACGTCAACACAGAAGATATGGTAAGAACTGTTCTCGTCTGTGAGCGTTCACCTATGCTTCATCCTATATCATGTCATAGTTTTGTTTACCTGTCAATAACCAGATACTGAGGTACACTTTAAAATGTACTAGCACTCCTGGTTTTTGGGATGAAGGCCTGAAGCGGCAACTTTGCCGAAAAATCTTCACATATATTTTTCTATGTGCGACATGTTCAAATTAATATATATATATTAAAATATTAACTTACCAATACCCGCGCTGAATTTATATATAATAATTAGACGTCAGATTTTAGGTTTTTAACCTATTTTTTCACAGGTATGTAAGAAATAATAAGTTATGTCAGCGTTTAGTTAAAAAACGCAACGACTGATGAAGTTTTATAGTTCCTAAAAAAACTATTTTGCTTGTTAGAACCTATTTTATGTTTATGCGTCTAAATCAAGCCTTTTTTTAGGTTTTTATATATTTTTAAACGTTTTACAGGATTTTTATGTCACACACAGGCATTTGCTTTGTTTGGTTACGAAAAAATTCAATGACGAACGTGTTTGAAACGTACTCTCTGTCGATTTCCCTTCCTCGAAGTCCATGGTGATTTTTCAAAGCTCTAAACAAAGCAAAATGTCTGGTGCCACTGTTACTTGTACAATCCAAAGTGGTCTGATCTGTGTGGTCTTGCTCACTTTCGCTTCACTTCCGTGCTTTGTGGCATTCACGCCTTGCAAACTAACATTTCAGGTTTGAAGTTTGTACCACTGACTATGTTTTTGTTGAAAGATTATTTTCAGCATATAAGATGATCGATCCTCACCAACAAAATTGCGGAGTTTGACTGTAGATAACATGAAAAAAGAATTGTTGCCTAACTATACGGCGTAAAGTGGATTTTAATAGTATATTTCCAATGGCGTATTTCAGGATATAGGTGTCCCATTTTTATTGCCGGGGACTATCTAATCAGGAAAAATTTTGAATAATTTTAAAGTTGTTTTTTACCTACTTCAGGATTTTTTGAGCCTAACTCAATATTTTTAGGACCTATTTTAGGATTTTTCGAACATATTTTAGGGTTTTTAAAACCTATTTTAGGATTTTTAGAGCCTATTTTAGGATTTTAGAGCCTATTTTAGGATTTTAGAGCCTATTTTAGGATATTACAACCTATTTTAGGATTTTTAGAACCTATTTTAGGAATTTTAGAGCATATTTTAGGATTTTTAGAACCTATATTAGGATTTGTTGAACCTATTTTAGGATTTTTAGAACCTATTTTAGGATTTTTTGAACCTATTTTAGGATTTTTAGAACCTATTTTAGGATTTTTAGAACCTATTTTAGGATTTTCAGAGCCTATTTTAGGATTTTTAGAACCTATTTTAGGATTTGTTGAACCTATTTTAGGATTTTTAGAACCTATTTTAGGATTTTTTGAACCTATTTTAGGTTTTTTAACCTATTTTAGGATTTTTAGAGCCTATTTTAGGATTTTTAGAACCTATTTTAGGATTTTTAGAGCCTATTTTAGGATTTTTAGAACCTATTTTAGGATTTGTTGAACCTATTTTAGGATTTTTAGAACCTATTTTAGGATTTTTAGAACCTATTTTAGGATTTTTAACCTATTTTAGGTTTTTTAACCTATTTTAGGATTTTCAGAGCCTATTTTAGGATTTTTAGAACCTATTTTAGGATTTGTTGAACCTATTTTAGGATTTTTCGAACATATTTTAGGGTTTTTAAAACCTATTTTAGGATTTTTAGAGCCTATTTTAGGATTTTAGAGCCTATTTTAGGATTTTAGAGCCTATTTTAGGATATTACAACCTATTTTAGGATTTTTAGAACCTATTTTAGGAATTTTAGAGCATATTTTAGGATTTTTAGAACCTATATTAGGATTTGTTGAACCTATTTTAGGATTTTTAGAACCTATTTTAGGATTTGTTGAACCTATTTTAGGATTTTTAGAACCTATTTTAGGAATTTTAGAGCATATTTTAGGATTTTTAGAACCTATATTAGGATTTTTTTAACCTATTTTAGGATTTTTAGAACCTATTTTAGGATTTTTAGAACCTATTTTAGGATTTTCAGAGCCTATTTTAGGATTTTTAGAACCTATTTTAGGATTTGTTGAACCTATTTTAGGATTTTTAGAACCTATTTTAGGATTTTTTGAACCTATTTTAGGTTTTTTAACCTATTTTAGGATTTTTAGAGCCTATTTTAGGATTTTTAGAACCTATTTTAGGATTTTTAGAACCTATTTTAGGATTTTTAGAGCCTATTTTAGGATTTTTAGAACCTATTTTAGGATTTGTTGAACCTATTTTAGGATTTTTAGAACCTATTTTAGGATTTTTAGAACCTCTTTTAGGATTTTTAACCTATTTTAGGTTTTTTAACCTATTTTAGGATTTTCAGAGCCTATTTTAGGATTTTTAGAACCTATTTTAGGATTTGTTGAACCTATTTTAGGATTTTTCGAACATATTTTAGGGTTTTTAAAACCTATTTTAGGATTTTTAGAGCCTATTTTAGGATTTTAGAGCCTATTTTAGGATTTTAGAGCCTATTTTAGGATATTACAACCTATTTTAGGATTTTTAGAACCTATTTTAGGAATTTTAGAGCATATTTTAGGATTTTTAGAACCTATATTAGGATTTGTTGAACCTATTTTAGGATTTTTAGAACCTATTTTAGGATTTTTTGAACCTATTTTAGGATTTTTAGAACCTATTTTAGGATTTTTAGAACCTATTTTAGGATTTTCAGAGCCTATTTTAGGATTTTTAGAACCTATTTTAGGATTTGTTGAACCTATTTTAGGATTTTTAGAACCTATTTTAGGATTTTTTGAACCTATTTTAGGTTTTTTAACCTATTTTAGGATTTTTAGAGCCTATTTTAGGATTTTTAGAACCTATTTTAGGATTTTTAGAACCTATTTTAGGATTTTTAGAGCCTATTTTAGGATTTTTAGAACCTATTTTAGGATTTGTTGAACCTATTTTAGGATTTTTAGAACCTATTTTAGGATTTTTAGAACCTATTTTAGGATTTTTAACCTATTTTAGGTTTTTTAACCTATTTTAGGATTTTTAGAGCCTATTTTAGGATTTTTAGAACCTATTTTAGGATTTTTAGAACCTATTTTAGGATTTTTTAACCTATTTTAGGATTTTTGAACCTATTTTAGGTTTTTTAACCTATTTTAGGATTTGTTGAACCTATTTAAGGATTTTTAGAGCCTATTTTAGGAACCTAAAAGATAATTTTTAGAACCTAAAAATCCGAGGTCTAGTAATAATATTGTAGACAGTGATTTTTCCACACACCAACACACCTCTAACATCCCCTGATTTTTTTTTCCACTAAGGCCCAATTTATGGTCATTTATGCCCTAAATTTACCCTTACACCCCAATGGTTAATTTTTTGTGGGGGGGGGCTGATTACGGGACCCCTGCTGCATGGCGTAGTGTTTACGATCACATTTTGTAATCAAGGGGTCACGGGTTCGATTCTAAGTGAAGGCATATAGTGGTTCGGATCACACTTTAAACTGTATGTCCAGTTCCGATTTGCCCATCTGTGCTCAAGGTAGATTTACAATAAACTTGATAATATCGTACATATTACGTTCAAGTGCTTTGTCGTCCCGCCAAGAGATGGCAGCAAAACTCAAAGGACAACAGAGGCATCTAGGGGCGGCAGTGAAAACTAAAACCTAGCACATGCGTGCGAAAAGGATGTAAAAACTGCAAACTAGAAGGCCTTTTGCATTTATTTATTTCTCTTCTTGGCCTCTTTATTTCTCCATTTCTCAGAGTTTCTTGCTTCCTCTTCTTCGCTACTAATTTCTTCCTTTTCCCCCATCACTCACTATTCCAGCGACGTTACCAGAAAATATTTTCTGTGGTTATTCCTGCTAAGATATTCTACTTTTTCTTTTTTAATTTCTATTCTTTCTACCTTTTATCATTCTCTCTTTCTTTCTTCCCCTGTTTTTTTTATTTTTCTTTCTTATTTATCTTCATCATTTTGTCGATTTCTTTCTCTCGCTTCCTCTGCTTGTCAGTTTCTCTATCTTTTTCTCAATATCAGTTCCTTTCCCTCTTTCTCTACCTTCCTCAATGTGTTTCCCTCTTCCTTCGTTTCTCAATTTTTTACCCCTGTCTCTCTCTCCCTCTCCCCTCCCTCCGTTTCTCGATTTCTTCCCCCACTATCTCTTCCTCCGTTAGTTTCTTTTCTTATTTATTTCCCTACACCATCCATCAATTTCTATCTCTCTCTCTCTCTCTCTCTTTCCTCCGTTTCTCAATTTCTTTCCCTCTCTTTCTTCCATCATACCTCAGTTTCCTTCCAATTCTCTATCTCCCATCATTTATCATGTTCTTTCACTCTCTCTCCGTTCGGGAACGAGTCTTAATTCCCATCAGTCACGAATCAACAAGCGAGCCGCTGACGTCATCTCAACCCAGCGCCAATCGCTAAACCTCTAGCTCACACCATAAACTGCTGGTAGGCTCACTAACTAGTTTCGCCCAATGAGCTGGATATGTTCAGTAGATAAGGTGCCTGTAACCTTACACCTGAATCCAGCAATAACTAACGAACTAGCTCTCTAGCCTTCTTAAACCCGAAGGTTTATGGCTGAAGCAACACAAGCCTTCTAACTGTCCAAACCCTGGACAAGATCAATCCAATCTTTTCCATCCTTACCAATTTCCTGTAGGTCCATCTCAACGTTATCCCTCCATCTTCATCTTGGCCTTCCTACAGGTCTCTTACCATCAGGTTTCCCAACAACAATCCTGTAAACTCTTCTCTCCTCTCCCATTCGTGCCACATGGCGTTCCCACCTGTCTTCTTGATTAAATCATTTTAATAATATCTGGACCTGAATACAAATTATGCAGTTTTAAATTATGTAACCTTCTCCACTCACCTGTCTCCTCATCCGTTTTAGGTCCAAATATTTTTTCTAAGCAATTTATTGTCAAATACTTTTAATTTATGTTCCTCTTTCAATGTAAGGGACCAAGTTTCACATCCATATAATACTACACGAAAAATTACTGTTTTGTATATTTTAACTTTTAGTTTCTCAGATATTATACGAGAAGATAAAAGTTTATGAAAAGTATCACGCATTTCCTGAATTACGTCTGCTTTTTATTTCCTTTTTAGTATCATTTTCATTTGTTAGTATAGGCTAACTCCTAAGTGAATTTGGAAACTGATTCAATCGAGTTGTAGTAGTATGAAAGTATATAATATAAGCACAAAAATTGTACAAAAGTAGAGGTTATTTGATTAAACAGCCCGATTTGCCTACACTTAGAACTATGCCAAGATGCCCTTATTCCCCATTTCTTCAAGTGTAATATGCTCTTAATTCTAAGAATTCTGAATTCTAGTGTAGAAAAGAAGAACCCTCAATAGACAGATTTGCCTACACTTAAAACTATGTCAAAAAGGGCATATAGCCCAATCGGCCATGTGTGTACATATTTAAATCTAAAGAATTTTGAATTCTAGTGTAGAAATGAAGAACTCCCCTCAGACAGATTTGCCCATGTGTGTAAAAGCTACATCTCTCAGTTTGTTGTCCATAAACTTGTCAAAAATATGCCCCCCTTGATATTGTTTTGACTACACTTAAAACTAGTGCAAAAATGCTTATATTCTCATCCTCTACAACTTACAGATCAATACAATAGGACAAGGGCAGGCAAGCAAATTGGTTTCATGTTTTTTCTAATCTTTGATCAGTTACATGTCCTGGCCAGCAATAAATTATGCACGCCTGGGAGATTTTATATGCTTGCATTCATGAGATAAAATCTACACTGTGCCCTTTCAGGGAAAATTCCCCATACATGCCATCATGTTATTGACTCCAAGGGAAATTCCTAGTAAAAAGAACATTGGCCTCTTGCATGTTGTCATATATGCCTGAATTGGATTCAGGTTTTGCCTTGTTCTGATAATATATACCCGAGTGAGACTTACAGAAATATTCATTGCACATTTCAAAGTCCAACTTTGAATTGTATTTAGCTGATATATAGCTCATAACTCCTGAGTTCTGATGCTCAATGGAATATGGACATAGTCCCATGCCTTATATGCTTTATAATCAAAGGCTTCTGGGTTTAAGACCTCTCTATGGAGAAGTGCTAGTCTTGTTGCCTTGTAATCAAGAGGCCCCCAGGTCTGAAACCTGGTAGAGTGTGTGGGCCTCCCCTGATGGCAAAGTGTTTGTATTATTGTCTTGTAATCAAGAGGCTCCGGGTTTGAGGCTCTGGTAAAATGTGTAAGATTAAAATACATGTGGCAGAATAATATCCCCACATGTGATATTTTGAGAATATTTATTGCTAGCTGATATACAGCTGAGGTTTGAAACCTGGTAAAGTGTGTTGTACAACAGCATAATAGAGCAAAACTACTCTATATTGGGGATCACCAGAGCCTAGTTACTGCTGTTGTTTGGGTATAAAAGCACCAGCTCAGCCACTAACTGCTGTTATAATTGTTTTGGCATATTGTCCATAGTTCTGTTTTTTTGGACCAGGAAATTTTATATAAACAAACAACAAAAAATGCCAAATCAAAAATATTGCAATCAATGCAATAAAAATATATCTAGTTCTAATTGGTCTAGGCATCGCCTTATTTGTAACCCTAAGAAATGCAGAAAGGCCACAAAAATGTGTCCAAGATGCCATAAAATATTAAGCAAGGCATATTACAAAAGGCATAAGTGTAATTCTTATGTACAGTCATCAATATTGCCCCCACAACCATCTACATCTGGTCTGAAAAGGAAGCATGAAACACCCGGCAAAGCAGCCATGCTATGCACCACCTATCCATAGCAGTTTTGCTGGCCAATTAAGGGATCACTGTTTTGTATCAGAGCCAAGATGTGACATTAAGAATTTTTTGAACAGTATAAATCCTGATGTGCAGGCAATTCTAAATGCACAAAATGGCTCTTATAAGCTGTCTCTCAAATTGTTTACACAATATAAGAAACCAAATGGCACAAAATTTACACAACCCCACATAACAGAAACTGTACCTGTATACTCAAATACAAATTCAGACAAAATAATAAGCAGTTTGATAGATCAATTGAATATTAAACACTCTGAATTTGCTGGAAAAGAGTCAGGATGGAGCCTATGCGGATCTCCACACAAGCTCTATGTTAATATTTCTGAATTCAGCCCATTACAAGGATCTACATATCTGCCATTACCTGCCAATATTAAAAACAAAAGAGCCGTGGTTAATATAGAAAATAATGATGAGAAATGCTTTTTGTGGTGTATTTTAGCTGTTTTGTTTCCAGTTTCAAGGAATCCTCAGAGAATAAGTTATTATAAACAATATGAACACAATTTTGATGAAGCAATGGAGGGTTTAGAATATCCAATGCCTGTTCAGAATATTGATAAATTTGAAAAAAAGGCCCGGGATATCAATGGTAAACAATTATCTATTAATGTATTTATTTGTTCTACTGGCCGTGGCAATTGCTTGATAGCACCTCTCAGAATCAGTACATTTGATGATGATTCTGCTGTTCCGATTGATCTGCTCTTAATTGAAGGGGATGACACATATCATTACACTCTGATACATAATCTTGAAGCTTTAGTCAGAAAACAATTAGACAAATCTAAGACAATATTCAAGTTGTGCAGAAGATGTTTGACTGTATTTGATGGTAAAAAAATAATAAATGGGCTTCGGGAAGTGAATACAGAAATTGCTAAAAACAAGTTAATTGAGCATCTGAAATACTGTGGCAATCATAAACCTGTTCATATGGTGATGCCTAATCCAAGTGAAAAAGCCAATTTTAAAAAATTTGAAGCCTTGTTGGAACACCCAGCATATATAGTCTGTGATTTTGAATCAAACCTCAAACCCCTTGCATTCTGCAGCCCAGATCCTGATGAACCTTCAATTACACCATACCAGTTACATGAACCTTCTAGTTTTTATTATGTGGTTGTACAGGATGGGGTTGTTAGTAAAGAATATTTATACATGGGAGCAGATGCCATCAAAGAATTTGCACATAGAATAGAAAATGAGTGCCATGACATAGCATCTAATGTCTTATTAAAATCAAAACCCATGTTGCCTTTAACAGAGAAACAGAATGAAGATTTCAACAATGCAGAAAAATGCCCGGTATGTGATTCTGAATTTTCAGATATAAATATCAAGGTACATCACCATTCACATACAGATGGTAAATTCTTAATGGCCCTGTGTAATAGCTGTAATATTAAGATCCAGAGACCAAAATTTGTCCCCATATTTTGCCATGGTGCATCCAATTATGATTTCCATCATCTGATCAGGTACGAGGGGTTTAACAAGCAGAATTTAAATATTTTAGCACAAAATAATGAAAAATATATTGCTATTAGCAAAATAATTAAAGTTAATGGTGTTTCTATTCACTTAAGATTTCTTGATTCCAACAGAATTCTGTCTGCTAGCCTGGCTACACTGGCCACTCAATTATCTGATGATCAATTCAAAATCACATGTGCTTTGTTTCCAAATCAGGACCTGAAATTAATTAGGCGGAAGGGTGTATATCCATATGATTATGTTACAGATTTTTCTAAATTTGATGAGTGTTCTCTGCCACCACAACAAGAGTTTTACAGCAAAATCAGAGCATCTGGAATCACTGATGATGATTATCACCATGCCCAGTTGATGTGGAACAATTTAAAATGCCAGATATTTGGTGATTATCACAAGGCATATTTAAAACTTGATGTCACTCTCTTAGCTGATATACTGCAGGCATTCAGAAAATCTTCCATGCAAAATTATAAACTGGATCCAATGTATTTTTACAGTGTTCCGGGCCTAGCATGGTCTGCAATGTTTTTGAACACTAAAATGCAATTGGATCTGATCCAAGATCAAGATATGTACTTGTTTATGGAGCAATGTATAAGAGGGGGCATGGTGCAATGCTCTCAGAGATATGCCAGAGCAAATAACAAATATATTCCTGATTATGATCCAGCACTGCCATCAAATTATGTACTGTATGTAGATGCCAACAGCCTCTATGGTTATGATGGATAAACTGCCATATGCAGGGCTTGAGTGGGTTGAAGATTTCAATATTGAAGATCTTAAGGATTTTGATGACAGTAACTATGGCCTGTTCTTAGAGGTTGTTCTGACAATTCCTGATAATTTACACAACACATTTTCTGATCTGCCCCCAATTCCCGAGGTTAAGTGTTCACCTGGCTCTAAACAGAAGAAATTGATGATGACTCTAGAGCCAAAACAGGGTTATGTCATATATTACAAAAACCTCCAGTTCCTTATGAAACATGGTGTTCAAGTGAGCAAAGTTGGCAAAGTTTTGAGGTTCAGGCACTCAAGATGGTTGAAGCCATATATTGATACAAACACAGAGCTTCGAACATCTGCAATGAGCCAATTTGATAAAACTTTGTTTAAATTGATGGTCAATTCTGTGTATGGCAAAACAATAGAAAATGTCAGAAAACATATTGATGTTAAAATAATTACTGACCCCAGCCGGAGCAAAAAATTGATTGCAAAGCCTAATTTCAACTACAGGAGAACTTATGATGAAAATATGGCACTTTTCAACATGAAAAAAACAAAGATTAAGTTTGATAAGCCTATTTATGTAGGGGCTGTAATATTGGAATTGGCCAAATTACACGTGCTGGAGCTCTATTATAATGTGCTGAAACCTTTTTATGGTGATTGTGTAAAATTGATGTACATGGACACAGATAGTTTTGTTCTTGATATTCAAACAGAAGATGTTTATCAAGATATAGCACAGCCTGAATTGTTTAAATACTTTGATACCAGTGAACATTCAAAAATTCAACACCACAACCAAAAGGTGCCTGGCAAGTTAAAAGATGAGACACTTGGTGATGTTATTGTGGCATTTGCTGGGTTAAGGGCCAAGATGTACAGTTTTGAAACATGTAGTGGTGCTCTTGCAAAAAAAGCCAAGGGCATTGGCAGAGTGACTGTAGACAAAGAGCTTGAATTTGAAGATTACAAAAATTGCCTCAAATCATGTAGCACAATCAGAACATCAGAAAATAGAATTCAGAGTGTGGATCACTTGTTGACTAGCAATATTGTAAGAAAAGTGGCTCTGGACCCACATGATGATAAGAGATGTATTTTGTCATGTGGCATACATACTCTACCATGGGGTCATTGTGATTTGAAAAGTGGGAATCAATGCCCAATTACAGAGCATGATTTGAAATAAATAAACATGCCTATGAACTTATTTGGGTTCAAAAAACAGGCTATTATGGACCTGCCAACACCACAAGCCTCTTCTGATATGTTATCTAAACTAAGTGCTTTGTTAATTATTCATCTGAACAGCATACTTACAGATGTTGATGATGAAACAGGTAAAACATTGTACATATTTAACAATAATTTAAATCATTACCAATTACCTGTAGGTGGTCAATTGCAATTTATTACAACCCCTGAGGGTAATGTCAAGATTTCAGTAGGGAGAAATATTTATAGAATTAAGCACTCAAACATGATTTCTGGCACTGTATATACTATTTCTGCTGGTGACTGCTTATATATTGAGGTCCCGGGATCCTATGACAAGCTTATACCCTTTTTTATAGAATTAAGAATTAGATATTCAATAATAAATAACCACTAAAACAAAATGCCTAATGATATATTTGGCCATACAAGGCATGAAGATCACAGTGATGAGATTCTTATGCTTGATGTCAGAGTCAAGAAATTAAGAAGTGATTTACAAGCTTTACAAACCACACTCAATGCCAGTCTTCAACTAGAAATTACAAATTTACAATCACATTGCATGGACCCTCTTCTTAAAATTGATTCTGAACTCAAATTGCTGCTTCAGAAATATACTGACCTGGCCACATTGGATAATTTTCAAAGTTTAGAAGAAGCTGTAGCAGCTCTTCAAGCCAAATTTAAGACCCAGGCCACCAACTCTGAGCAATTGAAACAACAATTGGAAGAGCAAATAAATAATGTCCAGGCACAGCTCCAAACAATTGTCAAAAGAATAAAATCACAAGAAGATTTTGATCTAGTGATTTCCACTCTAAAAGAACAGATTCAATCATTACAGATACCTAATCTGGACCCCTTGAACAATGCCATAGCCGAGGTTAAAGACAAAATTGACACACTTGAAAATTTTATGAAGAACTTGCCATCTTCTGATGCTTTGAGTGCAATAACTCGGAGTGTAGCCAACATTAAGCTGCAACTTGAAACATATGAAGATTTTGGAAAAATTCAAAGTACCATAACCCATCTTGAGGGTACAATAGCAGCAGTGCAAAGTGATTTGACAAATGTACAAGAATCTCTAGAATCCCGCCTTCCTGGGATTGTAGAGATTCTTGTAAGTGTCCAGCAACAGATCACAAAACTTGAAAACCTCAACACTGAATCTGAGCTATCTCATTTTCATCACTTGATCGATGATATCCAAACAAAGCTTGAAATGTTACAACAATCAACACCCACTCAGGCAGATATAGCCCTGCTCCAAAATGCTATGCGTGGTTTGGCTGATGCTTCTGAATTAAATAATGTGAAATTGGCACTTGAATCTTTGCAAAATACTGTATCAAATCTGCCTACATCACAGGAACTTAAAAATATTAAGAGAGCTGTGAATCGCATATTGAAATCAGAAGATATCAAGAATATCCAGACAGAGATCAAAAAACTTACTCAGACAGTGGCCACTCTACCAACTAATCAACATATTAATGAACTGCATGCCCTGTTTGAGGATATCAGAAGACAGGTCCATGATCTTACTGCTCAAAATTCAAAATTGGCAGTTGTTGAAAATTTACAGCAAATTGTAGCCAATATCAAGCAACAGCTAGGGACCATGGAATCTAATCAAGCAAATGCTCTGTCTGTTTTTGCCACCCAGCTACAAGAAATTGTGCAACAATACAAGAAACTTGTTGTGGACATAAAGATCAAGCCAGGCCATGATGATGTTGTTAGGACCATCAATGAGCACCTTGAATCTGTAACAAGTAGATTGCTTACAGCAGAAAAAGAAATAACAGGCATAATCGAGAATCCAAAACATACAGTAATTCTTGAATTGTACAGTATCCCCAACAAAGAATATGATTCACCATTTACACCAGGAGGCAAAATATATATGCTGTCCCCTGCACAATTTTATTACCAGTTTTTTGTTGGGGGCACACTTAGACCAATCAAAATCAAATATTGGCTACAACCACAGGCACACCACTACCCTACCTTATCAATAACAAATGCTGAAAACAAAGCAAAAATCACCAGTGTAGAATTAGAGGATTTTACAGACCCCAATACATTAGAAACATCTTATGTTGAAGATGATGGCGCTCTGGAATTTAATATACAAATAGGAGACAAATTATATTTAGAAAATCCTGTAGTATCAGCTGCTGAACACCCTATAGTTGCAATATTCTTGTTTACATATTATGTCTAGACAAATTATTGTTGATGAATTACACAGACAAGCCAGACATAATTATAAGAGACTGCCAGTAGTTACAAAAGGCATAGATGATTTATGGCAGAGCGACTTGATTGAGATGGCAAGTGGACAGCTGAAAAACTTAGACAAAATCAACAAGGGCTACAAGTATCTACTCACTGTAATAGACACATTTTCAAAATTTGCCTGGGCTGTGCCACTCAAATCCAAGACTGGAAAATGTGTTACAGAAGACTTCAGGACAATCATCAATCAGAGTGGAAGATCACCGCGCTATTTGCAAACAGATAATGGCAAAGAATTTTATAATTCTGTGTTCCAACAATTTATTAAAAGCCAGTCAATACAACATTACTCGAGTTACAGTGATCTCAAGGCCTCAATTGTAGAGAGATTCAACAAAACCCTAAAAAATCATATGTATAAACAATTTACACTTCAAGGTAATTATAAATGGCTTAATATTCTTCCAGAACTTCTACATAAATATAACAACTCTGTCCATTCCACAATCAACATGAAACCCTCTGAAGTAACTTCATCTGATGAGCAAAAATTGATCAGCACTGTTTATTATCCTAAATATCAGCCAACAACAAGAAAAGCCAAATACAAGGTGGGTGATCAAGTAAGAATCAGCAAATATAAGCACTTATTCAAAAGAGGCTTTACAAGAAACTGGAGCACTGAATTATTTACAGTGGTTCAAGTTAAACCTGGGACTCTTAACACATATATAATAAAAGATCACCGAGGAGAAATTCTCAAAGGCAGGTTCTATGAAGAAGAACTCACCAAAACTAAACAGCCTGACACATATCTCATAGAAAAAATCATCCGCAAAAAAGGCAACAAGTTACTTGTCAAATGGCTAGGACTTCCAGAACACAGCTGGATCGAGGCAAACAAAGTGATAATATGAACACCTGGGATGTTATAAAAAGGCTGCCAGAACCTGAACAGCAGATTAAGAGAAATGGCAAGTTGCTGCCTGATAATATTAGATGTCTTATTGTTGGGCCATCGGCTTGTGGTAAAACTACACTAATGATTGATAATTTTTTATTGGCACCCAACTGGTTAGACTGGAAAAACAGGCACTTGTATGTCTTCTCTAAGAGCTTGGAACAATTAAAATATCAGCAGCTGATGAAGCTATATGATGGACTGGATATAGCCACTTTTGAACCAGATGTTAAGCCACTCCATGAATGTCTCGATAATTCTGTTGTTGTGTTTGATGACATTATACTGGATAATCAAAACAAGGTTAGAAATTTCTTTACACAGGGCCGACACAAAAACATTGATTACTTCTACCTTGCACAGACTTTTTCAAAAATACCCAAACAGCTGATCCGAGACAACAGCAATTTTATATGTGTGTTTCATCAAGATCATACCAACCTCAAACATATACATGATGAATATGTAGGTGGGGACTTGAGCTACAATGATTTTTCCAAGTTTTGCAGTAGGTGCTGGAACCAGGACAGTTATGGGTTTGTCACAATTGATATGACAAGAAAACCCAATAGTGGCAAATACAGAAATAAAATTAACAATTTTCTAGACATTGAAACATATATAAATAAACATGAAAAGGCCAATCATTGATGATCTTAAATTAAGAGATTATCTTGTAAAAAGATTTAAGGGATGGAAATCAGAGAACCGAGGTTTTTATGAGCAACACAAGCGCACAGAACAGCCTATTATTGATGCTATTGGTGAATTAGGTAAAAATATCAAAACTGTTACAGAGCAAAATCAAAATTTGATCAAAGAGCTTGTACCTGTAGCTGTAAGGAACATATTAGATTATCCAATCACCCCACTTTCTAGTATTCATACACCTAGTCCTGTTGCTCCTCGAAGAATTGAAGCTACTCAGGATCCTATTGAATTGGGTCTTCTTGCTCAAAAATATTTAAGCACACCTAAAGACAACAAAGATGAGGTCTTTGGCTTATATGCTGACACAGAGCGTGATGGTAGCATCATACATAGAATTGGCAATTTCAGAGTAACATTTATGGGAGATGATCTGATTGTATATTCAGAATCTCATCTTGGAGAAAAAGGTGCTTTTGTTAAATATCCCGGCACACCTGGATTGTGGGAACTGATGACTAGGAAAAGGCCTGGCAGCTATACAGATCAAGATTATGAGCATTACAAAGAAATATTAATAAAATCAGATGCTCTATACCAGAACAATGATCCCACACAAAAAAGAGTCCAGTCTAGCAGTGGAGCAAAATATAACAACTTAATCAAGCCCATATGGTCACAGATCAAGACTGGCAGTGGAATCAAACATTACAACACCCTGCCCAAAGAATTTGTGTGGGTTGATGATGTCAGAAAACTTGTAGATAGGTTATTGGTGATAGCTGGGGAGGAAAATGCTGGCAACCACAATTTTTACAATGAAAAGGTTGGAAATATGGACATGATAAGCACAAAATTGTCTAATTTTATAGTAAATGACACTAAGGGGATTGGATATCTTATAAAAATTATTAATACTCTACCACCTAAATTTTGGAATATTTCTGAGGGTCGGGGGCTGGTTAATGACATTATAAACAAGCTGTCATTTGAACTACATATTCCAGGGTATCAGTATTGTGGTCCCGGTACAAAATTGGACCATAGATTAAACAGAGGGGACCCTGGTGTTAATCCCCTAGATGCTGCTTGTAGAAACCATGACATAGCATACAACACACATTCTGATCTTGACAAGAGACATGTTGCAGACAAGAAATTAGAAGAGGCTGCATTTTGTAGATTTGTAAGCAAAGATGCTTCTTTAAGTGAAAGAATAGCAGCATTGGGGACCACCATAGCTATGAACACCAAACAAAAACTGGGGTGGGGGTTGTGAATATATATATAATAAACCTAGGATGAAGGCCAAGGGTGTTATGTATCAGATACCTTATGCAGGTCTTAAATCTCTTAAAACTATTGATAGTCTTTTAACCAAAAAGCAGCGCAAGAAAAAAAATTCTTGTATTGCCAAGGGCCATGGTATGAAATTGTTACTTAGTACCCCCCAATTAAAAAAATTACAGCAATCTAGAAAAAATCACATGTGGATGGATTTATATTTACTATCCCGGCCATCTTAGCAGCACTTGGGGCTGTGGGGAGCTTGGCTGGGGGATCAGCTGCCATAGCAAAAACAGTAATAGATGCCAAGAAGAATAGGGCAGAATTAGATGAATTGAAGCGCCATAACCTGGCCATGGAGAAACAAGGCAAAGGTGTTAAGAGAGCCATGAATAAGTTTAAAAAAAACAAGAGCCGCTTACAAACCAAGATATTGAAGCTTTAATCAAGCCACTGGGCATCAAACATTTTAGAGGTGTGTACATGTCTGATTCTTTACCAGAACAACCACTCAACAAAGAGTGTGGCATTGTTAATTTGGATAAGTACAAAAATCAGAGCACTCACTGGATTTGTTATCTTAAATATTTAAAAAATGAGGCATTTGTGTTTGATTCATTTGGAGGTGTTCCACCTGAAAATTTAGTAAAATATCTAAAATCAGCTAATCTTTATTACAATAATGCCCGTGTTCAAAACTTCAAAGATGTTAATTGTGGACATTTGTGTTTATCTGTTCTTAGATATATGTCTCAAATAAATAAACCATCAATTGAAAATTTTCAAAAAGCCCTGTGGTATCTGAAACATCATGGGGGTATTCCATCTCACCAGCCAAAATTCAATATTGAAACTCAGATTACATGATGATATAGTGTATCCCAAAACAATAGCTCTCAGAGCATTTTATGGCATGTACTTGATCCCTAATATTACACACCACAACAACACAATTGCAGTAGGGGATCAAAAAATTGTCATCACTTCAGGGCAGTATAATCTATCTACTTTAAATGCTCAATTACCCAGAGGTATAGTATTAACTCAAAATTCTGTCACTCACAGAGTAGAGATTGTATCTGCTACAGAGACAGTGGATCTGGGTACTATAGGAGAGCTGTTAGGATTTGAGAACAACACAAAACTTGAAGCAGCCATCAAACACACTGCTATTAATATACCCAAATTCTTAGCCATAGAGACTCTGAATATTCACTGTAATGTGGCCGAGGGTATGATCACCAAATCAAATGGCATAGGCACTCAAAAACAAACTGACATCATTGCAACATTCAAACCTAACTCTGAATTCATGGAACCGATCATCTATACTCCATCCCCAACATTATATTTTCCTGTGTGCCATAATAGAATAGATTACATTGAGTTGATGGTCACTAATGAAAAAGAAGAATTAGTTGATTTTGCTGGAGCCACAACAACTGCTATCATAGAGATTAATATTTAAATAAAAATACATACAAAAAAATGGAAAATATTGAGAGTTATGAGCTACAATCATTCCCTCCAAACAGGAGGACCTTTGCAAATTTAAATCAACCCAACACAGAAATTGAGGTTGATCTTGATGTAGGGGATGGCTTTATACACCCCCACAGAGCAGATCTATACATCAAATTTGATGTTGTAAAGCTCGATGGTACAGATTATCCGGCAAATTCAAATATAAGATTGGTGGACAATTTTGTGCCACATCTGTTCTCTGAAATTGAGATCAGAAAGCATGGTGTTGTTATAAACAGAGTAGATTATCCCGGCATTACCTCCACAGCTTTGGCCACACTAAAATTATCCAAAACCGAGGCTTCTTACTACAAAATAGGTGGATTTGAGGCTGGTGATAAAATATTATCCAAGAGCCACACAGTGCTGTTCCCCATGCGCCTGTTGCCAGGATTCTTCTCAGATTACAAAGACATTATGTGGAAGGGTGGTTTAAGAATTACATTTAGAAGAGCTGCCAATGATAATAATGCTTTGATGAGGTACAGTGCAATAAACTCTACAGGGGAAGCTCTGCCTAATACCCTACCTGATGAAGGCAAGTGCCTTATTCAGACTATGGAGCTAAGAATCCAGGTTGTTGAGTATGAGGCCAGTTATGTTCTTAAATACAAAGCAGATATAATAAAAAATCCACAGGTTCCTTTACAATTTTATACATATTTATGTGTACAGAAGCCTGCCACTGGTACCTATTATGAGTTTGATGCTACAAATTCATTCTCCAGTATACAATATGACATGTCAGATTTTGTGGTGGTACTGTTTCAGACTGGAAGACACAATAATCAGGAAAAAAATTCAAGTAAATTTGATAGCTGCAACATCAAGAACATATATCTTAAAAATGGCAGAAATGAGGTATTTCCTAGAGAAAATTATAATTTAGACATGTCCAAGGATGATTTCCTTAAATTATATGAAGCATTTACAGCATACAAAAGGATCACTACTGGCAATACTGACATGTATTACACACCAGATGAATTCAAAGCACAGAGACCCATGTTTGTCATCAACACTTCAAAAAGAAAACAAGTTGTGGTTAATGATAGGACAAACATTAAAATTAACTGTGAATTCCACGATACACTCCCTGATGACACCATATGTAGTGTTATTCTCATAGGTGAAAAATCATATGTTTATGATATAAGAAATGAGAGAGTCACAGAGCAATTCTAGAAAGTCTCTGCATATTACATTGTTTTAGTACTAGATATATGAGTTGAGGCTGGTGTCCAATTAAAATATTGAGCATATTCCAGGTAGTAAGTATTTAAGCATATATTACATTATATTATTGTGTAAGCAAAAGCTCTTATGAGTATTTTTGGCTTAGTTTTAAGTGTAGTCAAAACAATATCAAGGGGGGCATATTTTTGACAAGTTTATGGACAACAAACTGAGAGATGTAGCTTTTACACACATGGGCAAATCTGTCTGAGGGGAGTTCTTCATTTCTACACTAGAATTCAAAATTCTTTAGATTTAAATATGTACACACATGGCCGATTGGGCTATATGCCCTTTTTGACATAGTTTTAAGTGTAGGCAAATCTGTCTATTGAGGGTTCTTCTTTTCTACACTAGAATTCAGAATTCTTAGAATTAAGAGCATATCACACTTGAAGAAATGGGGAATAAGGGCATCTTGGCATAGTTTTAAGTGTAGGCAAATCGGGCTGTTTAATCAAATAACCTCTACTTTTGTACAATTTTTGTGCTTATATTATATACTTTCATACTACTAGTTGTTATCAGTAAATTAATCAATCTATCCAACAATAAAGTAAGGCATTTAAGTCAGACAAAGATAGTACTGAAGAATTTCGTTTTCCTTTGCAGTGTATGTTCCAGTCGTGGTACATAACGTGTGATTTCCACTTCTACCTCCTGGCGCCTCTGGTGGTGTATCCTCTGTGGAGATGGCCGACGAAAGGGAAACTTATTGCAGGCGCCTTGCTCTTCGTAACGATACTTATTCCCTTTGTAATAACTTATGCTTGGCGGTTGGACGCTGTTCTCCTCTTGTTCATGGAGTAAGTATGGCTATTACTTAAATAATACTATTACTAGGATCAAAAATAGCATCTTTTGTTTCAAACTTATTTTTAGATTTGTTTTAAACCATGATTTTTCTTTAATGCTGACTTTTTTTGTTGTATTTCATTTAATTGTATTAATTTGATGTGATTTGTTTGAATAAATTGATTTGGTTGAGGTTTCCAGCAAAAAGAATGAAGGATATTTCCTACTAAATTTGGTTATTTTGACTCAAGGTACAATTTGTTCAGAATTACTGAAAAATTGTGTTAGTAAATTATCATGTGCTTAACAATGTGTGTACAGTCACTGGCAACAAAGATGGGATATCTACATCCTGAAATACTGGTTTCTCTGCAAGGCGTGTTGTCTAACTCTTCAGGAACTTCAATATCAACTTTTCAATAGGAAATTCTGCTATCGGAGAAGACCGAGGCAACATTGCAGGAATGGTAGTACTTCAGAATCTAAGTGTTCCATTTCTATTGCCGGTGATTGTACATTGTTTTTCCAATAACTAGGGCCTGGATTTTCATGATTTAGCATATTTTCTTTGGTAAGGGTGATGTGTTCCCTAATAGAACATAATATATAGACGTTCATATTATGAAGAAACTAATTGAATTAAGGAGCTATTGAAGGGCATAGTTTGGCATATTTGGCCTTTTCTACATGATAGAGCATACTTTGTTGAATTTTCGGTCATATTCAGCATATTTTCGATTTTTCAAGAAATATACAGTCATTTTCGAAGTGGATTCGTTCTTACTCCCATGCTCACTCGAGGTTTGTTTTTTGTACTGCAGCAAAATCTTTTCATTTTTATTGAAAATTTACAGAAAATATTCATTGTGCACTCCCAACTCATGGCGCATAAAGTGAACTAAAAATAGTACGTATGTGAAAATATTTCAGCATATATTAGATATTTATGTTTGAAAACAGTCCAGTTATAAGGGCATATTTTGTAAAATTTTAGGTTATGAGAGCATATTTTATTTGGCATATTTTGGTGATTTTTAGGTAATAAAAATCCTAGTCCTACCAATAACATATTATTCCAATCATGCACAGAAAAATATATTGTTTTTTAATTTACAAAACATGCTTGATTAAGTGTTTTGCTAACCATAAACGAAAATTTTCGTAGCTAGACTCGCTCTCTTATCTGTAGGCTCGATGAAACTAATCCGACTCTAGAGTTCCATTATGTCCACATATACTGGAAATACATGTTTCACAAGGCTTACTTTGTCTTACATTTCAGCACCTTGAAAGATCCGAGGTTGGACAGAACCTTCAGGTCGGTTTACATCACTACACATACGAGGGCGGCAACGTACCTCATGGGAATCATATCTGCGTATGTCGTTCACAGCACCAACTTGCAAAAAGTCAAAATGTCAAAGGTGAGTCTAAGCATGTACTGCATAGTAATTCTTTAACTGACGATGCATGTATTATACCAGGGCTGAGAAATGTTCTCGCGATCTATTTAAGGAAAATTCAAATTTCCGATCGTTAAAGCCGTTGGGCAAGTTCCGTCTTGTCGTTAACCGTGCTTCTTGCATAAAGCTGACGTTACGTTATTTCAACAGATTTCCGGTGGATTCCAGTGTCAGCGGAGTTTGAAGATCCGCTGAAGGCCGCCGGTGTAATATGCTTTTAAGAAATGATTCCAGCGCTTCAGCGAAGTGTTTAGTCTATTGTGTTATGACGCCAGGGGTTCCGGGTTCGAGTCCTGATACGGAATAATGTGTACTTCTTACTTTAATTTCACATTACAATTTTTTCTGCTGTGAACATACTGTACACTGTATTATTTATTTCAATTATTATTCTTAAGCACTTTTTCTTCTTATCTTATTCTATATTGTTGGCTTATATTCTGGCTTATATTCTGGCAACACTGCTGAAATTTTCTGTTTTCCAAAGTAGTAGTAATAGTACATTTTCATATATGCTCTTCAGATACTAAGACATAACTGAAATATTCTGGAATATGCTAAACATTTTTTAAAAAATCAGAAATGCCAAACTACGAATCTTTAAATATAACCTACATTATTTTTTATGAGTTTTTATTTTTTTCCCCCTTTTCAAAATTTGTACGATATAGATATCGTCTGGACCCAGAGCCGCTATAATCCTCTGTACGGTTGTGTGTTGTCCTGTGTTCTGTCCATATATATTCTGAGTGCCCCTTTACTGCCTCAGCTTTTAACAAGGGTAAAGAGATTTTATGTCTAGGAGACACGTTTTGATTTAATTATGGTAAGGGGCTCGCACCATACAACGTGACGGGTGCACCCAAAATTTTCATTTTGTTCAATCATTCAATGCTTTTATCGCCCATATGTTAGTACAGTGCGTACATTTTAAAACCGGCCCTGAGCACAAATATGAGAAATGTTGCAATATAGGGATCTGCGCATTTAGTACCTTACAACAAATGTTGGAAATGACGTCCTTCTTGCCGTATACACATGTCCAGACGGTTTGCCATATTCCTAGCAACTTTATGGAGCACTTGTACGGTGATGTGATGCTTCAGCTCTTGTAAGGTGTGTGGATTATGTCTGTAAACAGTTTGTTTTATAAAAAAAAAACATAGGAAGTAGTCCGGACTTGAGAGATCAGGAGATCTGGCGGGCCATAGTCCTTGTGAAATAACCCATCACCAAAATTTCCCTCAGACAAACACGCAATGCAGTAGGGAAAGGGAAGGGGTGCAAGAATTGAACAACAAGATACAAAAATATACACAAACAAACATTTGTTGTAAGGTAGTAATTGCGCAGATCACTGTATTGTAAGATTTCTCATATTTATGCTCGGGACCGGTTTTAAAATGTACGCACTGTATTAGGATGTGATTTTGGAGCCAAGGTGGTCCATTATGTATGGTGTCTGACTGGCTTGCCTGAGACCCGGGTTCGTTTCCCAGGGTGGTTGATTTCAGGCAGACAATTTTGCAAGCAGTGTCCCTTTGTAGAGTAGTTCTGGGGTTCACCAAGCCTCTAAGAAATGGGTACCTGCGGGCAAGCCTGAACTTGGTGCTTATTATATCATCTGCACAAAATGGCCGGTATCGTGAATGTGTGAAGCCACGCATCCACATCCTCCAATATGCCCTCATGGCATGTTGGATTGTGCAGGCTGTGGCGTGCTCAAGAGGGAGTTGATGGGGTCTACTTCCCCCTTTGGCCTGGTTTTCCTAAAGAAGAATGCCAAGGGCAGGAGAAGATAACAAAAAGAAAACTGAGAAATAATACAAAAGTACAAGTACACCACCCCCTTTCGAAAATCCTGAGCACGCCGCTGTGTCCAATTAGGATATAATTTTACTGCAGGACTGTTCTACAAACGCACATCGATAACAAAGTTTTGGATCCAGAATAGTCTCCCTCTTAAATTCTTTTATGGAAATTGTATCAAAAATCAATACTTTATTTGCTAATTTCGTGCGTATTTAAGAAAAAAAACATTAAAACAAGAATATCGTTTCAGTTGAAAGTGATTGCAATGTGGGGCATGGCTTATTCTCTAGCCATCGGCTGCATGGTTAGCGCTTTCTTCTTCTACCAAGAGAATGAACCATCCAGTCCTTTGGAGTCAGCACTCTACGCCGCCTTGCATCGTGTCGGATGGGCCCTAGCGCTCGGCGTTGGATTGGTCACAGGATTCATATACCAGGACCGTAAGTAAACTTCTGTTGCTTTGGGGGAGGGGAGATTCAGACAATGTCCCTGCACATAGCAGCTCTAGGGTTCACGCAGCCTCTTCTAAATCTGCCCTTGAGAGCACTCTGGAGGGAGCGTGGTGCTGATCAATTCACTTCCAACCATAGCCGAGGTCCCTTATCCTCGTCCAATCAGGGAACGGATTTATACAGGGTTGATAAAGGTCCAGGGACCCATAATTTCTAATGGGTTCTAATTGGGTTCCGTTGCAGGACCGGAAGCCTCTTTTCTTGCACAATTTAAATTCGGTCCAAGTTGTATTAACTTGTTTCGTTAAAAAAAGGGTCCTGGTTGGTATTTAAATTGAGCCGGAATAAAGTTTCCTGGACCGAATTGAAATACTTTACTGATAGAAAGATTGTTTACGGTCCACAACCCATTTACGCTTGCTGATTTTCTCTCCTGGACCGGAATTGAATTTATTTAAAATTCCTGGACCTTTAACAACCTTAGATTTTTATATGTAAATAGGCTACATGAAGATGCTAAAAATCAATGTTTTTTTTGTATTATCTTCAAGAATCATGGTATATAAGCTAGAAGAATGCTAATTTTATTTTCCATATTTTTTTGCATATATTAGCTTTTAGTACATATTGAAGTTATTTTTACAAACAATTTACATGTTTTCAACATTTTCCGACATATGTGCAATATTCATGCTTTTACTACATTTTTTCTTCTTGTATTCAATACGTAAGGTTTTCTGTTCATCTGTATTCTGGTCGATTTGTACTCTATTTTAGATCTTGACAATATACATTGCATGTGTCATTCTAAAATGCTTGTCAACATTAATCTCATTCTTGCAGTGGATGGAGAATAATGCGTTATGTGTGTTTTGGCTTAATATAAACTGCTGTAGTTAGGAAAAACTTTGTACATAGAGTATAAGTATTCTCAATAAATATTCATCATACATTGTGATCAAAATATTGCTTTTTTTTTACAGCAATCATTCACGGTATCCTAAAGTGGAAACCATTTATTCCTCTGAGTCGGTTAACATACTGTGCGTTCCTGGTTCATGGCGCTGTGCAGTTACAGACTGTTGGTATATTGAGAAGCCCATATTACTACACTCGATACAAGCTGGTAAGTAGCTACACTGAAATTTTAATGAAGGTAATTATCATTAGAGCTCTGAAGTTCATAACCTAAAATACAGGGTGTCCCAATAAAATGTACTCACTTTGAATGAGTATAACGTCAGTGCTGATCAAGATACAGTTCATTTTCAAAATTTAAAATAACCTACAGACATCAGTAATTTTCTTTTTCAAACGCCTATTTTCAAACTGATGACCGTCCTTGTCCAGGCACTTTTGGAAAACCGAAGAAATGGAATCGCAAACATCAATAATTATTTCGTTCGGTGTTTGGGAGCATTCTCGTTCAATGGGTGCTTCGATTCGTCGACTCTTGCTGATTTTGTACCGTAAACTTTATCTTTCATGCATCCCTACACAAAATGTCTAGTGGTGTGAGGTCTGGTGAACGCGGAGGCTATTCTTCCCAACCTCTCCATCCAATCTGTCTCTTCGGCGCATTTCTCCAAGTACCACTCATAAATCTGCATGGATTCTTCTTTAAATGTTACTCTTCCGATGCCAGAGCTTCAAAACTAAATGTACACGTGATTGTGATATTTCTGTTAACGTGTGTATACATTTTTTACGGGACACCCTGTATCTAAAATCGTAACCTGTGAAATTATTAAAAATGACCTAAAAATTTATAGAAATAACCAAAAAATAATTTTCGCTCTTGAAATTAAAGTGATTTTTCATAATTTCAAGACAGTAGTTGAATATTTTGATAGAAACCCGTTGTTTGGTGGTTTAAACTACCTCTTTATTTTCACTTCAAGGTTACATAAAATACACCACAAGGTTTTTGTGTATGCTATTTACCTCCTTTCAGAGCCTTGCATGATACATTAGTCGTTCACCATCTGAGAATGCAGTTATATTTTTGGCATGCATATTTTTTTTTTCAAGTTGTAACTAATTTTACTTTAAAACCACAGATTAAAGCGATAATAGTGCAAGCAAGGGAAACATAAAGTATTTAAGTTTGCTGGAGGAAAAATAAATTTACCACAAATAATTATGTAATCCATTGCCAAAGATTTCAGTTAAAATAATATTGTGTTTTGCATGGCGTAACTTGCTAAAAACACCACATTAGGAAATTGATGTATGTAAACTATGCTAGCAATTTAATTAATTTAAAATTCGCGAAACAACAGGGGAGGAGCAAGAAGAAAGCTGAAAAATGATTTGAAAATGCAAAAAAACTGGCAAAAATGCTGAAAAATGAAAAAAAAATTCTGGTTCTAACTGCAGGGAAACATACTGCAGTCATGTTTAGCATGGTCTTCCGAGGCCCAGAAAAAAATATGAGTTTTCATCAGTTTCCTAGCCCTAGAGATTAAGCTCTGTTCCCTGCTAGGTGCATCCGCTTTGCCCTCTACATGCAATTCCTCTCACGTGTTCATTCGTCTCGTCTCTCTGCTACATAGATCCCTGGGACAGAGTATGCACAAAACCCAATAAAATCGAAAAACATTATTGTCCAGCATTGCTGTGCATGAAATGACATGTTAATCACATTTTGTGTTCATACTAAGTCTTGGAATAATGTAAATGTAGTATTTTAAGTGCATTTTTTAACGTTTTTCACTGATTTCACGACATTTTATGCATATTCAGTTTAAATAAATACCACGAGAATCGTTTTTTTTGCTCCATGAATTAAATGTATTCGTTACCTTTCTGGTAAATGTTGATTTTTTTTATATAGCTAGTAATTACAAATTGTGTACATAGTGACAGGTACTACACAAATTGTTATATCAGAACCAAGGTGAATAAAAATCATGATTTTTTTTTTAGAAAATCATTTTAGATTATTTTTTTAATTTAAATCGATTTTTTTAATGACACACTTAAAAATTGCTTGTATGGTTTTTGGCAACCATACATTTTAATAGAAAGGCTTTTTTCTGAAAATGGCCTTGTAAAATATTTGAACAATTTGATTAAAGCAAATGAAAAGTTATATGCAAATATACATTTTTCTGTTTCTGATATTATATATGTTTTAACCTACTATGGAAATGTTTGTTGAGTGTGCTAATGAAACTTTAATAATTTCAGTAACTTTTATTCCAGTGGAAATAAAACATTCTGTATGTACTCTATAATTGTAACTTATAATATTTTTTTTATACTCTTTGTAGCTGACTTTTGGCATTTCTTAATAATAGTTTGCAAAATATCAGCTGGCATATTTTTTTTTTACAGTTTAATAATAATTACACTATTTACGGTTTAATATGATTAGTGTTTTGTATAATATTCCACACAAAATGTTTGCTACTTTTGGTAAATGATGAGAAATTTAAGTGTGTTAGCAGTTTACATATTACATTTTCTTTCGCATGAGCCTCACCCCACCAGTACATATATTTTGTTTGCTTTCTTTTCCTTTCGTAGCGCCTCATTAACACCATTCAAAGATTACGAGATTCATGTACTTGCACCAAAAGTAATTCTGATATGAACAAAATCCTTATGTATATTACTCTACGAATTAATTCCCTAATGTGATTTTAATCGCGATTTAATGTACTTGTTATAATTCATTGTTTTCTTTTCATTTCAGTTTGCGCAAACTTTTGGTGATATTGGAGTCACATTCGTTATAGCTCTCCTGTTATGCCTGATGTTCGAGTCTCCAGTACGAGGATTGGAAAACATATTTCTCAGAAAACGTAAGTTATTAATATATAGTATTCATTTCTTTATATTCTGACTTTACATCGAAATATAAGTGATAGTGGTTGATTTTACACACACATATTTTGCTCTTAGGGAGCTTTCAGACCGAAGCGACGTGCGACACATGTCGCTTCGTTTGGGAACATGCAAATAAACAGCAACGTTTCACAACGTAGCGGCGTGACAGACCACACAAGCCTGCGTTCGATTGGTGACAGGTGAAAAACGACACGTGACAAGAGACGTGACGATTTCACACAGAGGCGACACGTGCCACGTTCACCGCGCATACGCGAACAACAGACCGAGGCGACACGGTGCACAGTAGTGATAAATTATAAGTTTTATGCTATTATGTGACGTTGAGCCAGCGACACCAATAAAATTTCAAATTATTGCTCTATCTTTGCTCCATAGATGGCAGGGTAAGCGTCTTCCTGTTGCTCTTATGTTTTGAAGATCAGCCGTCAGTTAGCTGTGAAAATTAATCTTATGAATTGTGAGAAAATAACAGATGGCCTAAAATTTTTGTTAGTAACTGCATATACGGGACGTTCCCATAAATTACGGAAAGATGTTCACAGTTTGACATAGATTCACTGTTACTACTCATATTTATTATTATTTCAATTACAAGGAACAAATATATTTAGGCTAATTATTTCGGGGGATGTGAATCATATCCGTGCGTTCTATAGTATAAGTAGAGGAAGTGCCCGGGTTGAACGTCCTCTTGTGGTGAGCTGAAGTGGTGAGCAGTGTTGCCAACTCCTCACTCGAAAAAATCACCAAGGTTTTTTTGTTTTTGGGTCTAACCTAACCTAAAGCAAGGAGCTGGCAACCTTGCTTGAGGTATTTTTTGCAGTGTTGCCAACTCCTCACTCGAAAAAATCACCAAGGTTTTTTTTTTGGGTCTAACCTAGCCTAAAAGCAAGGAGCTGTCAACCTTGCTTGAGGCTTGCCTTACAGTGCATAAAGCAAGGTTGCCAACCTACTGGTATTTTTGCCATAGCCTTTTACAAGAAAAAAAAAAGAGAAAGGGAAGAGTTAAACAACCGACAGCTTACCCACAGCCTTTTTTGCTCTAACCTAACCTAAAGCAAGGAGCTGGCAACTTTGATTGTGCAATCAACCCGGTTGACCGCCCTCAAGTGGAGATCAGTGTTGCCAACTCCTCACTCGAAAAAAAAATCACCAAGGTTTTTTTGCTCTAACCTAACCTAAAGCAAGGAGCTGACAATTTTGCTTGTGCAATCAACCCGGTTGACCGCCCTCAAGTAAAAATCAGCGTTGCCAACTCCTCACTCGAAAAAAAAATCACCATGGTTTTTTTTTTTGGTCTAACCTAGCCTAAAGCAAGGAGCTGACAACTTTGCTTGAGGCTTGCCTTACAGCGCATAAAGCAATTTTTGCCAACCTGCACACACTAAACAAGGAGAGCCGACAACAAATATGTACTGCCGTAAAAGAAAGAGAGATGGGTGGATGGTAATATAGTATGTGTGTGCGTGTGCGCGTATAATATGTAGCATTATTAACTAGAGTGTGTTGGCAATTTACTTACAACTAAAAAAAAAAATAGAGATGTCAACTTTGCTGTAAGATGAAAAAAGAGAGAGAGATTTATGGCTGGCAAGAGTAATGAGCGAATGCGCCATATCGTAATTTTCCAACTCCGTATATCGTGACCTTTGTAAACCTCTCTCGGGGGGAATATTGTAACACAAACAAACAAACAAAATAATAATGGTTGTTTTTTAGAATGCCTGGCCCCTATAACCTCGCCAGGGTGCGTGGTGCCCAACCAAAAATGTAAAAGTTTTCTAACGGCTGCGGTTATAGATTACCGCACCTCTGTAGAGTTTCACGTGTTTTTTTTTTCCCCCAAACTTCCATGAAACCCTACAGAGGACCTCCGTAATGCATGCAACGTGTACTAACGACTCTAGTGTTATTTGATGTTGTGATATTTTTGGATATAGAGTTTTATTGTGAGATATAGATAAAAATAATTATGTTTATTATAATATTTTCTTGATGAAGATGGAGAATATGTGTGTGTTACAAATAAAGTTGCATGCTTTTTTCTAGTGTGTGTGTATGTGTTTTTGATGTTTCGACAGCATCTGAAACGATAAAAAAAAATTTATTGTTAATTTTCACGTGTAAAAAAACAACAACAAATTTTTTTGTGCAAATTTTCTGATTGTCTCGTGCTATAGTGCAAAAAAGATATTGTAGCTGATAGCTAATGAAATTGATATTTGTAACTGATCTGAACTAGTGAAATTCGTATTGTGCCATTGCAACTGATTGTGCTAGTGCAGAAAATTTCTTATTTTGCAAGAAAATAGATGATAAAAAACTTGTTAAAACTGCTCTGTGACCCTCTCGTTCTTCACGTCGTAGGCGAAGGACTTCTCTGCAATCAGGATGACACTGCATAGGGTATCCTCGGGCAAGGCATCGTGGAACTCGCAGACGACCTTGATGTTGGTTCGATCGTTGACCACAACCTTCTTTCTCTTAGATGTGTTGATGACGGTCATGGGTCTCCGTGCTTTGAACTCGCTGGGCGTGTAGTACATGTCCACGTTTCCCTCGGTCACGCGTTTGTAAGCCGAAAATGCTTCGTAAAGTTTGAGGTAATCGTTTTTGGTCACGTCGAGGTTGTAATTCTCGCGCGGGAACACTTCGTTCCTACCGTTCTTCAGATAAACGTTCTTGATCTTGCAGTCGTCGAACTTGCTGGAATCTTTTTCCTGATTCTTGTCCCTCCCGGTCTGAAAGAGCACTACGACGAAATCTGGCATGTCGAACTGTATGTTGTTGAACTGCGTCGTCACGTCGAATTCCATGTGACTTCCCGACGCCATCTTCTGCACGCACTGGTAAGCGTGAAAGTGAATGAACACCTGCGGACTTTTCAAGATCTCCGCTTTGTACTTGAGGGCGTAGTTCGTTTCGTATTCCACCACCGGCATTCTCAATTCCATGCTCCGGATGACGCATTTCGCTGCTTCGGGTAAAGTGTTGGGCAGCGACGTGGTGCCGTCCGGACCTAAAGTAGCGTATCGCATCAGTGCGTCGTTGTCGTTGGCCGCTCTTCGAAACGTGATCCTCAGTCCTCCCTTCCACATGATCTCCTTGTAGTCCGAGAAGAAACCAGGCAGCAGACGCATGGGAAAGAGCACCGTGTGACTTTTCGTCGATATTTTGGTTCCTGCTTCGAATCCTCCCGCCTGATAGTATGCTGCATCCGTTTTGGATAATTTCAACGTTCCCACTGCCGTCGACGTGATGCCTGGATAATCTATTCTGTCGATGACGGTGTTGTGTTTCCTCACCTCCACCTGCGAGAACAGGTGAGGCACGAAGTTGTCTACGAGTATCAAGTTTGCTGCTGCGGGAAACGTGTCTCCGCTTTCTTTCTTCACCACGTCGAATTGAAGGTAGAGGTCCGCTCTGTGAGGATGAACGAACCCATCCCCTACGTCCACATCGTATTCGATCTCCCTGTTCGCCTCGTTAAGATTGGCGAACGTGCGACGGTTGGGAGGGAAAGATTGCAATTCGTAACTTTCGATTTGCTCCATTTTACATGTATGGTTATTTATTATACGTTGATCTCCACGATGGCAGTAGTTGTTGCACCTGCGAAATCCACCACGTCTCCTTTCTCGTTCGTCACCACCAACTCTATGTCGTCTATGCGGTTGCGACATACTGGAAAATAGATCGGCGAAGAGGGCGTGTAGATGATCGGTTCCATGAACTCGGAACTGGGTTTGAACGTGGCGATGATTCCCGTCTGCTTGTGACTTCCCAGTAATCCGTCCGAGGATTTCGTGATCATGCCTTCCGCCACGTTGCAGTGTACGTTCAGAGTCTCTATGGCCAAGAATTTAGGAATGTTGGTTGCTACGTGCTTGATGCCAGCTTCGAGTTTGGTGTCGTTCTCGAAACCTAAAAGTTCTCCCATGGTGCCCAGGTCCACGGTCTCCGTCGCGGATAGGATTTCCACTCTGTGCGTGACCGAATTTTGAGAAAGATACGTGCCTTTGGGTAATTGAGCTTGCAAAGTAGAAAGATTGTATTGTCCTGGCGTGACGACGATGTGTTCGCTTCCGACGCTAATTTTGTTGTTGTGCTGGGTGACGTTAGGTATGAGGTACATGCTGTAGAATGCACGCAGAGCCACGGATTTAGGATAGACGATGCCGTCGTGCAGCGTGAGTTTCAAGATTGAAGATTCGCTCGTGAGATGGAACACGCCCATCCTAGTGATGCTGTTTGAGGTTCCACAATGCTTTCTGGAAATCCTCGATCGTAGGGTTATTTATTTTAGAGAGAAACGCGAGCACGGAGAGGCAGAGATGACCGCAGTTCACGTCTCCGAAATCTTGAATGCGTTCGTCGTTGTAGTATATGGAGGTTTTGTTCGTCTTCAGATAATGAATTAAATTTGTAGGTGGAACACCTCCGAAAGAATCGAAAACGAATGCTTTATCATCATTTTTGTGGTAACATATCCAATGCGTGCCTGGATTTTCTTGACCGTCCAAGTTGACTACTCCGCATTCTCTTCTTTTGACGCTTGAAGGTAGCGAGTCGGACATGAAAACTCCTCTGAAGTGTTTGATTTGTAACGGTTCGATCAGAGATTCAATGTCTCGGTTGGTGAGTGCTTCTGTTTCTTTTTTTTAAACTTCTTCATCACGCCCTTCCCTTTCTTCTCCATGGCCAGGTTGTGACGTTTCTGTTCTTCCAACTCGGCCTTGTTCTTCTTCGAGTCGATGACGGTTTTCGCGATGGCGGCGCTTCCGCCGGCCAAACTTCCAACGGCCCCCAATGCTGCCAGGATGGCCGGGATGCTGAATATGAAGCCTCCGATCTTTTGCTGTTTCCGCGAACGCTGCAATCTTTTCAATTGAGGTGTGCTGAGCAGCAATTTCATTCCGTGTCCTTTCGACAAGCAAGAACGTTTCTTCTCGCGTTGTTTCTTGGTGAGTAACCCATCGAGGGCACCTAGATTTTTTAGATTGGAGTATGGTATCTGGTACACGACACCCTTGGGCTTCATGTTGATGCTCTATGTGTTATTTTCACGGTATGTTATTTATATATATATTCTGAGATTTTTTCTTGTGTAGTTTTTTTACGGTATGTTATTTATATATTTTCAAGGCCTCGCAGTCGTTACACAAATTCTATTACGTGCTTCGTTTTCTTGCCAAGAAGTTCCTTTGTCCCCTTGTACACGATTTGAGTTTTGTTCTCGATTAAAATAGATAGCTTCTCGTCGGATAACATGTTAGCGTATCGATCTGGTAAAAATAGACTGTATTGTGCGTTGAGCAACAGGCGTACCTTGGGACCATACTGGGTAGAAACGATTGAACCGGAAGTTATCGTGTAAGGTTTGTCGACTTCCAATTCCTGAATTTTTACATACTCGACTGACAAATTTAGCATTTGTTTTAATGCTTGGAGATCACTTATTTTTTCGGTCGTCATATCAAAAAAAATTTCAGAGTGTTAGAGAGAAATTTAATTGCTTTTTTTTCACGATGTGTGTTATTTATATATACCGAAGATTATTTTTTTTTCACGATGTGTGTTATTTATATATCAAGTTTTTTTTTTTTTTGGCACGTATATATATTATTATTTTTTTAACAGAGGAAGAAAGTTCGTGCTTCGGAAAACGCGAGGATGTGCGTAGTGATATCATCCTTCTCCTGCATAGACTTGTACCAATCATCAGTATACTGTCTTCTTCCCTGCATCGCCTCGTACAGTTCGTCCGACCTATCGTTTAATTTTTCCCCTGCAGCCGAAAGCAGAATGTTGAGATCATCGCACCTCAGGCCGCTGATCTCCCGAAGAAGGTCCTTGAGAACCATTTCACAAGGGATGCGAAATTCCGGCATCGTTTTTGCCATGCTTACAAGTTTATTAACATCTCCGTTAACTACTTTCTTGAATATTTTAGATAGTAGCTCGTGCGGCAAATCGGTTATGCAAGCCATGTTGTTTTTTTTACTGTATGTTATTTATATACCCCAACCCAATTTTTGTTTCGTGTTCATGGCGATGGTGGTGCCTAGTGCGGCGACCCGTTCACCCAGCGATGCGTCTCTGCTCACGAACCTTTCGAAAGCTGCATGCTCTAACTTTCTGTCTGCTTCGTGACGTGCGTCCAGATCCGTCTGCGTGGTGTTGTAGGCGATGTCGTGATCTTTGCATGCGGCGTCCAACGGATTCACACCCTTGTCTCCTCTCTCCAATCTTTTCTCGAGTTTGGTGCCCGGTCCGCAGTACTGGTAGCCAGGTAGATGCATCTCGAAAGGTAACTTGTTGATGATGTCGTTTACGAGTCCCTTTCCTTCGGCCACGTTCCAGAATTTCGGAGGCAGCGTGTTGATGATTTTGATGAGGTAACCTATGCCCTTGTCGTCGTTCACGATGAAGTTGGAAAGTTTCGTGCTGATCATGTCCACGATGCCAACCTTCTCGTTGTAGAAATTGCGGTTGCCTGCATTCTCTTCGCCGGCTATCACCAACAATCGGTCCACGAGCTTCCTCACGTCGTCCACCCAAACGAATTCTTTGGGTAACGTGTTGTAGCGTTTGACGCCGCTGCCTGTTTTGACCTGGTTCCAAATCGGTTTGATGAGATTCCTGTACTTCTCGCCGCTGCTCGATTTCACCCTATTCTGCGAGGCGTCGTTGTTCTGGTACAAGGCATCCGTCATGATCAGAATTTCCTTGTAACTTTGGTAATCTTCGTCGGTGTAATCTTTCGGCTGCTTTTTGGCGACGAGTTCCCACAGTCCCACCGTACCCGGATACCTGTTCCAACTATCCTTGTCGCCTAAATTGACTTTCATGTCGTTGCCTTCGAAGGTCACCTTCGATTTCCCAATCTTCCACACCACACCGCCGCCTTCGCTGGTTTCCATGCTGGGATACAATCCGAACACTTCATCCTTGTCGAATTTCCCCGTGCTCAGGTAGTCTCGTGCCAAAGGTCCCAACTCGATTTTATCCGAAGACGACGACGTGCTAACTATGGCTCGACGTCGTGCCGGTGCATCCTTCAGTTCGAACGGCGTCGAAGGAATGCTCGAAATGGGCGTGGGTACGGCGTAACTTTTAGCTGCGAGCGGTACGAGTTCATTAATCAAATTTTTATTTTGTTCCGTGACACTTTTAATTTCTTTACCTAGACTGCTGATGGCATCGATCACGGGTTGATCCTGACGTTTCTTCTCTTCGTAGAATCCGCGATTCTCGGATTTCCAACCTTTGAAGCGTTTCGCGAGGTAATCGCGAAGCTTGAGATTTTCGTCCTCGATTTTTCGTTTCGTCATGACGTTATTTATATACGTCGTTTCTCACAACGTTGCAACGTTTAGAAAGTCGTTGATTTTGTTTCTGTATTTTCCGTCGTTGGGTTTCCTCGTCATGTCGATCGTCACAAATCCGAAATCGTCACCGTTCCAGCAAGTAGAGCAGCCTTCCGAAAATTGATTGTAGTTCATGTCTCCGCCTACGTAGTCATCGTGCGCGTGCTTGAGGTTGGTGTGATCTTGACGAAACAAACATATGAAATTGGCGTTGTCGCGCACTAACTGTTTTGGAATTTTGGAAAACGTTTGAGCTAGGTAAAAACAATCCATTCCTTTGTGACGACCTTGCGTGAAAAAGTTGCGAATTTCATTTTGATTTTCCAGGATGGCGTCGTCCAACACGACGACTGAATTTTCACGACAATCGTCGAGTGGTTTTATTTCCGAGGCGAATGTTGCAATGTCCAGACCATCGTACAGTTTCATCAGTTGCTGGTATTTGGATTGCTCCAAACTTTTCGAGAACACGTACAGGTGTCTGTTCTTCCAATTTAACCAATTCGGTGCGAGGAGAAAATTGTCCACGAGCAGTGTCGTTTTCCCACACCCCGAAGGACCTACGATCAGACAGCGGATGCTGTCGGGAAGCAACTCGCCGTTCTTTTTCTTCGTTTGACTTTCCGGATCCGGTAGACGCTTCACCACGTTCCACGTACTCACAAGATCACTTCGTCCGCGTCGATCCAACTCTTTTCCGGAAGTCCCAGCCATTTGACAAACAGTTTGTCACCTTTCCTACGCAATACTTTCTCGATGAGGTACGTGTCGGGGTGTTTTGTTTTAGAGAGTTCCTTTTCGTAAAATCTTCCTTTCAAAATCTCGCCGCTACTATCTTTTATTATATACGTGTGTTGGTTTCCGGGTAGAACTCGAACCACCGTAAAAAGTTCCGTGCTCCAATTTTTTGTGAATCCCTTCTCGAAGGTGCGTTTGAATTTGCTGATCCTCACCTGGTCTCCAATTTTGTATTTAGCTTTTTTTGTCGTGGGAGTGTACTTTGGACAGTAAACGGTAGAAATTAAACGCTGCTCGTCGGATTTGGTAACGTCAGCTGGCTTCATGCCTATTGTTCTGTGTACTGTATCATTATAGGTGTCGACGAGTTCCGGCAGGATGTCGACCCATTTGTAATTTCCCCGAAGCGTGAATCGTTTCCACATGTGTGTTTTCAAGGTTCGATTGAATCTTTCCACGATGCTGGCTTTGATGTGACTGAAGCTCGAATAATGTCGAATGCCATGTTTTTGAATAAATTTTTGGAATACGGCGTTGTAAAATTCTTTACCGTTGTCCGTTTGCAGAAACCGTGGTCGTCTGCCACAGCTTTTGCGAAAAATTAATTTGAATGCTTCCGTGACGCATGTTCCTGTTTTCACCTTCAAAGGTAGAGCCCATGCGAATTTCGAAAACGTGTCTATGACGGTGAGAAGGTACTTGTTGCCCTTGTTCAATTTATGTACGTTTTTCAAATTGCCGCTACTCATCTCCACGAGGTCGCTTTGCCAGAGGTCGTCGATGCCCTTGGTTACCACAGCCAAACGTTCGTAGTTGCGGCGTGCAGGTTTATGCAATTCTTCGACGATGGCCTGCCTAGACATTTTTTTGTTTAGAGATTACGTTTTAAGAGAAGCACCAGCGTGATGGGATTCAAAGAGGGTGGTACTTCGCTCGTGTTTTGAATGATCAGCTTATCGCCGGCACTCACGTCGAAAACGGTGAGATCTTCGTCTTCGTGTATTTCATATATGTTGCGCGTTTCGTTCCAACGTGCCAGAGGAATGTTTCCTGCTTTCTGGACACCACGATTCGATATCAAAGTCATGGTGGGAACGCTAGCTTTTCTGCCGTGAGACCAGTACGAAAATTCGTTTATCTGAATCGTGCCATCGAGGAGAAACTTGTAGTACGGATGATAAGGATGCAACATGTACAGTTTGTTACCTTCGACGAACGTGGAGATTCTCTGTTGATTGGGTACGCTGTTGATTTCGATGGCTTGCAGAGAATGCAGTTTAGCGAATTTAGTGTCGACGCCGAGCAGATTACTGTGAACTTGTCCGAGTTTATTTTCGATGGGCAGCAGATGCTCGACTATGGTATCCGTTACGGCAGAAAACGACGGTTTGATTTTCACTTCCACGTTCAACTGCTTGTAGTTTTCGTTGAGTTCTTGCAACTTGGCACCGAAAGAGGTCAGCGTCGATTCCTGCGTGGATTCCAGCACTCCAACTTGATCTCTGATGTTGACGACGATGTTCTGAAGGTTCTCGACTTGATTCAATTTCGAGCTCTTCTCGGTAAGATCGTTCACGATGCTTCGCATCTCTGTAAACTGCATGTGAAGGTCGGCGACGCTCTGCGAAGTGGGCAGCGTCGACACCAGCGAACTGATTTCGTCTCGAATCTGTTCCACGTTCGCCGTTTCCGTTTCTAGTCGTTTCAGCATTCGAGATATGTTTCTTTTCAAAACGTGCAATTCTTTGGAGGTGGGGAGATTGGCCACTTTACTCTCGAGATCGCTCAATGAACTTTTGATGTCGCTCGAATCGGATAGTGCCGTCACCGCCGTTTTCAATTTTTCCAAATCTTCGCTCGAAGGTACGCTCGTCCGTAACGATTCCAAGTCACCCTGTATGTTGTCGAGTACGTGATGAAAATGAGCGAGATTCGTTTCGACGTTCAAATTTTCTAAATATTCGATCTTCTGCTGAACCGTGCTTAACGTGTCTTGAATGCTCGTCAACGCTCTCGCTTCAGCGTGAATATTTTTAATTTCTTCGTTGATCAATTCCAAGGACGCCTGAAGCGTGGCGATGGTGGTTTGAATGTGTTCGAAATCTTGATAGGCCTCCAATTGAATTTTTATGTTCGCGACGCTTTTACCGATGACCTGCAGTTCGTCCGACGATGGTAGGTTCGTCATGGTATCTTCCAAAGTCTGCAACTTGGATTTAATTTCTTCCAACGTGGCGGTGAATTCTTCTTGTAATTTGGAAACGACGACATGCAAGCGTTCTGCGTCTATATCGTTCACGACGGTTTGAAGTTCAGAGAAATTCTTTTCTATTGCGGAAGTTCGTTCTTCGATTTCGAGTTTCAATTTTTCCAAATCTTCATTTTTCGATTGAAATTGCTGTAATTTGGCCAAATCATTTTGAAGCGAATCCACGCTCAACTGTATATTTTGAACGCTGTCGTAAGAAGGTACGTCTACATAATTTTTTATGAGCGTTTTCAGTTCGGAATCGATTTTCAGAATGGGGTCGAGACATTGCGTTTGGAGCGTAGCGATTTCCGACTCTAAACTTTTGTTTAAGGTTTCCTGCAAAGCGATCAAATCGGTCCTCAACTTCTTAACTCGAATGTCCAACATGAGAATCTCTTCTGCATGGTCTACACGCTTGGTGTTGCCGAAAATGTCGTTAGGCATTTTTGGTTAACGGTTATTTATAATAGGATAGACGATTCGTAATTCTACGAAGAGAGGAATAAGTTTGTCGTAATCTCCGAGGAGTTCCATGTAAAGATAATCTCCTGCGGAAACATCGTACGTAATGTTAGAAAGCATCTTGTCGTGCTTAATTCGAAAAATGTTCTTGCCGGTAGAAATTTTGATTTCGCCTGCGTTCTCCGGATTCACGGTGATTTGAAGTTTCCCGTCGATCGGAATTTCGTAGAAATCTAAATTGTTATTAAAAACATAAAACATCTTGCCCACATCGTCATTCAGTTTCGTCCAAATGCTGTTGAGGTGAATGATCAACAGACCGTTGAGTTTAGGTAACACGGAAGGTAAGACTTCATGATCTGGTATGGTTTCCATAATGATCTGTTTTTTGAAACCGAACAAATTCATAGGCATGCTGGTTATTTAAGAATACGGTCATAGTTTTTTTTTTTTTGTAATGACAGTCAAAGTGTTTTTTTTTTTTTGTTTTGTTTTGTTTTTATGAATCTTCTGTTGAAGATGGACATATGTTGCAGGTTTTGCTTTCTGCTAAGCGATAGTGCCCCCACGGCAATGTGTGAATACCACACTCGAGGACGCACCTCTTATCGTCGTTGGGATCCAGGGCAATTTTTCTAACTTTGTTTGTGGTGATGATATGGTCGACGCTCTGGATGCGCTGTTCTTCTCTTAGAACCGACGACCTGGTCTTGAGGCAATCGACAAAGTCCTCGAATGCGAGATGCTCCCGAACCACCTGTCTGCCGACACCCTTGGCCTTCTTGGTAACGCTGCCCTCGGCTTTGATGGCATAGGCCTTGGCGCGAAGACCTGCAAACTCGAGAATTACATCACCGTCCTTCTCGTCTTTGAGTTTGCCAGGCACTTTTTTGTTTCGGGGCAGGATGCCGTACTGGTTCGGCTGGGTATAGCCCGAGGTGTCGAAGAGGTTAACCAAAGATGGGGCTGTGGCTATATCCCCGTACGCATCGTCCGTGCGAACGTGGTACACCAAGCTGTCCGTGTCCGTGTAGAGTAGGCTAATATTGTCGTTATAGTGCTGGCGTAGTACCCCATAATATGTTTGAAACATGTGCAGCTTGCTCAGGTCTAATACTGAGGCACCAACATAAATTGGCTTGTCGAGCCTCACCTCACTCTTCCTCATATGCACCAGAGCAAGCTGTTCGTTATAAATGGTCCTCGATTTGAATAACGGGTTTGCTACGAGCCTGCGACATTGTGCTTTCCTCGTTACCAATTTTATGTCCATGCGATTCCGTACATTCTCCATAGTTTTGCCAAACACCGCATTGTTCATAAGCTTGAAGAAATCCTTATCGAGCTCGGACGTGGCTGCGGTGCGGTGTTTGGTGTTGACTTCAATATATGGACGCAACCACAGAGAATGCTCGAACTTGAGGATGCGGTGAACTGCGCGGACTGCGACCCCTCGCTGCATCAACCACCGGAGATTCTGGTAGTGTAGGACGTAATTCTTCTTGGGCTCGAAATCCATGACGAGCTTCTTCTGGTTGGAATCGGGTGGACACTTGAACTCGGGTGCAGGGGGGAGATCGCTGAACAAATCCTGCAGCTTCTCGGAGAACGCAAGGTCCACCTCGGCGAAGAACCCATGTTCCGAATCGTCGAAGCTTTCGACGTCGAAGTTGGAAGGGTCAGCCCACTCGAAGCCTCTAAAGGGGAGTGACTGCATCATGGAGTGCCCGTAGAGGTTATTGACGTCCGTGTACATAATATAGCTGGACGGCTGTGAGGGCTCGTAACCGGTGGCCATGTGGTGATTGTTGGCGCGCGAGTGTCGCTGCGACACCTGGACCATTCCACCCCGCACGGCACGTTCCACAAACAGCATCATGTCCACGTCCGAAAGAAGCTCCAGCTCGATCTTCGTCACCAGAAACATGGCTGACCACGCCAGTCCGGGGAGACTATAGAAGTAGGCAGGGTCCAGCTGGTAGATCTTCATGGCGGTCGCACGGAACGTCTGGAACACGTCGGCGAGGAGCGTCACATCAAGTCTGAGGTAGGCGTCGTGGTAGTCCCCGAGAGTTCGACAGCCCAGCTTGTGCCACATGGACTGGGCATGGTGATAGTCATCCTCGGTGATGTTCGAGCCTCGCAGCTGACTGTAGAACTTCGCCTGGGGGGGGGGGTAGCGACGTCTCTGCGAACTTGGAAGGGTCTGTAATATATTCGTAGGGATAGACCCCCTTACGCTTGAAGAGGCCGGCGTCCAAGTGCGGAAAGTTTCCGGAGGTGATGAGCATTTGCTCGTCGCTAAGCTTCCCTGCGAGAGCATCGAGGCTGGCCGGGAGGAACCTCAGGGAGTCGAGGAAGCGAAGTTCGACGGTAGAGTGTGATCCTGGGATCGACACTCGTTTGCTCACACTGATGTAACGCTCCTCGTTCTGGGCAAGAACGTTGATTCCCTTGTTGTCGTATCCAAGATGCCTGATCAGGTAGTGGAAGTCGTACCCCGAGCCATTGTGGAAGAAGATCGGGATAAATCGAGGGTCCCGGGCCATGAGGTTGCATCCGTTGCACCATGGACCAACATATCTACCGGTAAAGTGATCGTGGTGTTGGACTTTACGGTTGTTGGCGATGTACTCCTTGACGCAGACAGGGCAAGTGATGGCCTCGTCGTGTCTACGCTGATCGTCGGGGGACAGTGGGGGCATAGACTTGGGGGCCAACAGTACCTTCCCTATCTCGATGGCCTCGACAACCATCCTCTCGAGGAAGTGTTTGGCTGCGTCGGGACCACGGTACACGTAGGGCTCGGGGGCGATGTGCTGGTCTCGTCGCACCACAACGTAGGCATAACTCGAGGCCTCGTGGAGTTGGTAAGGGGTGGTGGAAGAAACTTCGGGGTCAGGATCGCAAGTGGACAGGGGTTTGAGGAAGGCTTCGAAATCCGCGATGATGATAGCGGGATGCTCTACCATGGCACCGTGCATGTGGAAACGCTCCACAGTGCCAGGTTTGGGCAAGACTGCCACACCCGGCTCGTTGGCATTGCAGTAGATCTTGTGGCTGGCAAGCTTCTCTGCAGCGATGTTGGGGCCTCTGATGCGCTGATAATCCTGCTGTTCTCGATTATGAAATATTGACAAGCACCTGCAACACACCTCGACGTGGGTTTTGTCTTTGCTCTGTTGGCTCGACACCAACCGGGAGAGGTAACGGATAAGAGTGTAGTGGTGATGGGTCTCGTCCTTGATGAGCAGAAGGTGAATTTCCTTCGCACCATCAACGTTTACGTCGCTCACCCGGATGGGGTACACCACATTTTCGTCAGTGAGACCGTAAACGTTGATAGCCAACCGCGTACGAGCCTCGAACTTTCGAATGTCCGGGACCTCTACCGGGTAGTCGATCCCAGCCATGGCAACTTCCAGCTCTGCCTCATAGGGTAGGTAGTGGCCAACACGTTTTGGATTATTTTTTGGCTCAACTGGGTGCAACGCTGCCAGAACACACCATACAAAGCACTTGGCGTCACTGTTCTGAATGTTCAGGACGGCCTTTTTTGCCGCAATGGTAGGTGGTAAGGGGACGTAGCTGGAGGCGGAGAGAGGTATGAACTTACAAAGTTTGACGCACAGTTCGTGAGGCTCGCCACACAGCGAACCCCCCGAGCCTTTAGCTTGGTGTTCCTCCTGTTTTGCCACCAGCTCATCGGCAAACTGGTTGTAGATGACCTCGAGGTTGTCGACATCCGCCAGATGCAGCGTCTTCGCCTTGGTGTTGTGGCAGAAGCTGTAAATTTCATCGGACGGCTTCTTGTACTGGCAACGTAGCGATGCGTAGAATTTGGTGGAGTGCGTTGCAAGCGTATCACCGAGGATGGAAATAATCTCTGCTCGCTTCTCCTCCAAAAAGCTACGCACGTCGCATGAGCCCTCCGAAGTGATGACAAAATCTTCTAACAACCGCTGGAAAGCAGACTGGTTCGCTTTCGCCACAGACTTGACGCGTTTGGCGGATGGTGGCGAGTCGGCTTCCGCTTTCCTCTTGGTCGAGCTGGTCGACGGTTGGGGAACAGGTGCTCCGACGACAACTTTGCATGATGTTATATGCCTCTTCAAATTATTAATGGTAATAGGTATACCGCACCTGGGACATGGTTTTTTAGCGGTTATACGCTTACCAGGTGTGCAGGTACGACAATGTCTTGCAAAATGTGCGCTTGATATGGTTATCTTGCACACAGGGCAACTTTTCTCAGATTGCATTTTTTTGGGGGGTATGTTTATTTATATGTGATCTGTTGGTAGTAGAGTGTTTACAAAAAAATATCTTACGAGAAAAATTTTGCAGGCTAATTCTAATTAGTGTTAGTTTGAGGGGTTTATTTATATATGGGTGGCGTTGTTTTCCTCAAATATGTATTTTAATAAACCCTGTAAAAAAAATTAAAAAAATATATAAGAAGTTTGAGAAAAAAAACACGTGAAACTCTACAGAGGTGCGGTAATCTATAACCGCAGCCGTTAGAAAACTTTTACATTTTTGGTTGGGCACCACGCACCCTGGCGAGGTTATAGGGGCCAGGCATCCTAAAAACAACCATTATTATTTTGTTTGTTTGTTTGTGTTACAATATTCCCCCCGAGAGAGGTTTACAAAGGTCACGATATACGGAGTTGGAAAATTACGATATGGCGCATTCGCTCATTACTCTTGCCAGCCATAAATCTCTCTCTCTTTTTTCATCTTACAGCAAAGTTGGCATCTCTATTTTTTTTTTTAGTTGTAAGTAAATTGCCAACACACTCTAGTTAATAATGCTACATATTATACGCGCACACGCACACACATACTATATTACCATCCACCCATCTCTCTTTCTTTTACGGCAGTACATATTTGTTGTCGGCTCTCCTTGTTTAGTGTGTGCAGGTTGGCAAAAATTGCTTTATGCGCTGTAAGGCAAGCCTCAAGCAAAGTTGTCAGCTCCTTGCTTTAGGCTAGGTTAGACCAAAAAAAAAAACCATGGTGATTTTTTTTTCGAGTGAGGAGTTGGCAACGCTGATTTTTACTTGAGGGCGGTCAACCGGGTTGATTGCACAAGCAAAATTGTCAGCTCCTTGCTTTAGGTTAGGTTAGAGCAAAAAAACCTTGGTGATTTTTTTTTCGAGTGAGGAGTTGGCAACACTGATCTCCACTTGAGGGGCGGTCAACCGGGTTGATTGCACAAGCAAAGTTGCCAGCTCCTTGCTTTAGGTTAGGTTAGAGCAAAAAAGGCTGTGGGTAAGCTGTCGGTTGTTTAACTCTTCCCTTTCTCTTTTTTTTTTCTTGTAAAAGGCTATGGCAAAAATACCAGTAGGTTGGCAACCTTGCTTTATGCACTGTAAGGCAAGCCTCAAGCAAGGTTGACAGCTCCTTGCTTTTAGGCTAGGTTAGACCCAAAAAAAAAACCTTGGTGATTTTTTCGAGTGAGGAGTTGGCAACACTGCAAAAAAATACCTCAAGCAAGGTTGCCAGCTCCTTGCTTTAGGTTAGGTTAGACCCAAAAACAAAAACCTTGGTGATTTTTTCGAGTGAGGAGTTGGCAACACTGCTCACCACTTCAGCTCACCACAAGAGGACGTTCAACCCGGGCACTTCCTCTACTAGTATATTTGCGTTTTAGTAATTTATATTGCTTATATATATTATATGTATGCCCTAAAAACTAGCAAAAGGTGCATTACTTAAATATATGCACCATAAATATATAATGTAAACAGCAATTCCAAGAAACAAATGTAAGGTTGTCCTTATTAGGAATACATTTTCCAGGATAGATGTAAGTAACACTGCTGCACAAACATGACACAATATGTAAACTAAAATTATCCATTTTTACTGTATTATGTCTGTCTCCTACAATAAGTTGAGAAAGATCTTTAATATTAAAACCAGCAAATTTCACGTTGTGAGAAAATTCTATAAATGTTTCCTTCATTTTAGTTTGAACGGTTCTGACAACTATTACAAAATACGACTGATAACATTTTCGTTTTACGATGGAGAAAATTAGGTTAATGTGGCTAATTTAACAAGAGAAATAATTATCATTCATTGGTTTTTCTGATTTTGTGAGCTGCCGTTTTGATGATGGACGACGACTGACTATAAGATCCAAAGTTTTGTTCAGATTAAGGTTCTGTGCGAAGATAGCCGATAACCTCCCTCCCCCCTCAAGGCTCATACCTAGAGTTGCAAGAAGGGCGAATCTTAGTTGTGTCTAAGTGATGAAATCTTTGGGGAGCCGATACAAAATTGTTTCCGAAATAAATGTCCCGAGTGTTTTACCATATTGGGAGACGAAACTTTATTATTTATATTATACGTACTATTACTAATCGAATTTCAGTATTTCAGAAAATAATATGTTACTAACATTTTGTGTAACAACATCTTTATTAGTGGTCTCGCTACGTACAATTGTCGTCCAGTAACTAAACAAATATATCGCAATCCCATGTGATCTAATTTTCATATGCAAGATCATGTATGGTCAGTCATATCACAGATAAACGTATTGTAAGCAGATATGGTACTCAAGCAGCAAACCTTTTGCGCTTTAAATTACAGTCTGCAAGAAGTTCCAGCATCGACCGCTGAGAGGAGCCACTCGCACTTTTTGCTCAGGCTAGACATTACGCACAGGTCAACGAATGATGTATATCTGTATATATTTATCTGTGGTAATATTTAAACACATTTACTGTAAAATTTATATTTGGACATTCCAGAGTTACGTGTGTGACATTCAGACACAAATGTAAGGTTCTAGACATGTGATTTTATTAAAATATTAATAAGCAAGTGATTTCATATAATTATGAAGTACCGGGCCTCCCCGATTGCGCAGTGGTAGCGTTGTTGCCTTGTAATGAAGGGGTACCGGGTTCGATACCCGGTGGAGGCACATGGCACAGTGGTTCGGATTCCACTTTAAACTGTAGGTCCAGTCCCGATTAGCCTCTCTGTGCATAAAGTGGACTTAAAACAACAATTCAAAAACAATTATGAAGTACTTTGTGGTGTCTGATAACAAATGAAAAAAACTTCGAGTATGATGGCATAGTCTGAATGCATGAAAAGTGTTAACGAAATGTGTTACATGTGTGAAGCTTTAAAAATGTAGCAAAGTTTGACTTCATTTGTCTGTAAAAATATATGCTACAGATGCTAATAATTTTTGTTGGCTGAAATATGCAAATTATGTGCATTGACAAACATTTAAACCTTAATGCAAATATAAACAATAATAATTTCCAGATTGATTAATTTCCACCTTTTCGTGGAAAAGTATTAAATAATTTTTAATATAACCACTCATTTTCTATGCTTCTCTTTCGTTCTAATCCATCTACGCATGCGCAATGCCATGATCTAACATTACAAATTAATTATAATTCTAAACTTACGTAATAAATACTGTATTTTTTCAGCCAGAAAACCATCCAAAGAGAACAGTTTATCGGCCATTGTGGATAAAGACAAGCGAAACGTCAACATTTACCACAACAACTTGTGTGACGAGTCTAACACGAATTTCGACTTAAAGTCTCATACGAACACTATTAGCGCGTGATATTTTCGTAATAAGTCTTGTATGCTTTGTTATAATTTTAATATATTTGTACATAGTGTAATAAATACATACAAACACAAAGTAGTGTTTATTTGAACAGCTTGTATAGCCATTTTGTGTTGTTCCCACGTATAATATTTATTTTGTACGTTTATTTTTAATGTAAGGATTATTTTTCAATCTAAACCAAAGCGCTGTCCTGCCCGATGGCGTAGTGGTAATAACGTCGGCTTATAACCAAGATGTTCCTGGTTCGATACCCGGTGGAGGCACACAGTGGTTCGGATTCCACTCTAAATTGTAGGTACAGCCTCGAAGTACCCTTACTGTGAGTAAAGTGGAGTTAAAATCGGAACTGGACATGCATTTTAAAGTGGGGCCCGAACCACTATGTGCCTCCGCCGGTTATCAAATACGGGACCTCTTCATTACAAGGCGACGACGCAAAGATCTGATTTTGCATTTAGGGTTTGCGGAATGAAATTCTATTTTATTTTACCCACTCTACCATGTGAGCGGCAATATATTCCTTTTAGATTAAAATATCAAATTATACCAAGCATTTGGCCCTAGTTATGTACACTATGTGTCCAAGTCATGTAAATAATAGTTTAGAAAAACACCAAAGGCTTTTTTCTTGCCACTTTATTATGGCATTGTTCACTTCGAAAACAGCATCAACTCTTGCGGCAGACTATACCTGCCGCAAAATTAGTTTGGTATTGAGAGCTGAAGGAACACGCGTCACGGTGTTGCCATATCATGTACACACATAAATGTCTTCACTTGTTTTCTTCTTCCCTTCAGTGTTACCGCCGGTAAACCCTCTTTTTTCAAATATTTTTATGCATTTATCTTTAATATACGAGTAATTGCTCATTATATATTATGCAAACTATTAAAACAAGCTTCTATGCCAGAGTTTAAGTAAATTATTTGAAGAACTTAGAGACTGGTTTACGTACGCCACTGATCGCTCTCCATCACACCTTTGTGATGACCGGGTTTCCTCTTTTTCCAGTCAACTTGTGAATGTGGGTTCATTTCTTGCTCTCCGATTGGCTGTTGGAAAGTTACGGAGCTCTGATTGTGAGAATATCTTATTTGTGCTGTACGTTAGGTTAGGTTAGATTAGATTAGAAAGCAGCAAATTTGCGCTGAAAATAGGGAATAAGATATTCTCACAATCAGAGCACCGTAACTTTCCAACAGCCAATCAGAGAAGAAGAAATGAACCCGCATTCACAAGTTGACTAGAAAAAAAATTCGCTGGCGGGAGAACACTGCTTGTTCCTGCTTCCTGTGCCGCGCTTGGCAGAGGCAGTGTTGCTACATGAAGGAAAATTTTCCTTGCTGCAGGGAAATCTAGGTCCATTTTTATCCAAAAAGGGAGATTTTATGAAAAACATAGACATCGCCAGAAAATTTAAAGTTGTCGGACTTCTAGTTTTGTTTTACTTCGATGTTTTATTTCTATTACATATAATTACTATAGATGGGCTGTATAAGAATTGTTGCGGTAAGCCAGGTCAAATTTTTAGAATATGCCGTTGATTCCCTTGCAAAATCTTTTCAATTGTTCGAACTACATCCTCGACTTGCAACTTCATATTTCAAGGATGTCGCAGTCATGTGGGTCAAAATGTGGAGAAAGGAGTCTAAATCGCAGTTAATTATGACATAGGTAGCACATACATGAATTTCACAGAAAATCTGTAGAATAATATAACGATAATTCCCCAATGTAAGGACTAGACAATCAAGGAATTTGAAAATAATGTAGTAACTTTGCAAACGGCGCATTTTGTAAAGAGAAGGAATGTAATCAAAATTAATGAAATGGATTTTGTACGTAACTAACCTCCACTTCTTATTCAATAAGGTGAACTCTAGGTCAAATTCAATACGCATTTTTTTAGCCTCATCTAAGCTTGAAAACAATATTACCTTTTAAGTCTCCCCTTACATTTTAGTTGGCGAAATAAGTTTCCTGTAGCTTGTAGTGCCATCTACAGAGTGCTTCAGGAAGGTGGCTTCCACGATTGATCGCATGGGTATAGTGTTCTGGCATTAGCTGGTTTATCGGGAAAGGAGCAGTAGGATTTGAAGGAGCACCTTTCCAAGATCACGTGTTGGAATTACGTCAACAGTACTTACGTCATTATCCAAGATGGCGCTCCGCACAGAACAGCAAATTTCTGTTAATAAAGTAATAAGTAAATAAAATGAAAATAGTTTTTGTTTTTAGAATGAGTGTCGGATTTAGTTCACTGCTGCTTTAAACTGTATGTCCAGTATTAATTAACCTGCCACGGTGTGGTTAACACAGCGCACTACGACGCCAGGCTTCCCGGGTTAGAATCTCGGCCTGGACGTTTGTGAGTGTCCATTCATCAGTTTTATCATACGAGGGGTTCAGAACAGAAGTTACGCAATTCCAGTTTTCGTGGAAATACAGTTCCATGTATAATTTAGAACTGTGAAGTATCAACATTTCAGTGCTAGAAGGGAGTCCTAAGTTTCAAATTCTTACTCATAGAGACACCACTATCTTTGTGCTCCAACAGCTAAGCAGAGTACTAAGTTCTTTAAATGTGCCTCTTTCTCAAAACAGTCTTGAATGGAGATACACCACTTGTGCTCTGAATCCCTCATATCACCGCTTATCCTCATCTACGCGATTAGTCAAAAGTGGCAGAAAAGCGAAGTAAAATAGACCAAATCAATCAATCGATGTAGTAGTGGCGCGAACTAACCGCGTTGGTGAGGATTATAAACTTTAATCCCCATGACCAAACGTTCTTAGCAGAGGAGTCTCGTGGACGCATGCGGTGAATGCTACGCATGCGTCAATTTTGGGGAAAAAAGACAGCTTGCTCTGTGACGACATTCATGAGCATTTCTACATTCTAATTTCTTCATATAGGAGAAATATTTATTTTACACGAGAGCGCTCAACTAAGCTTATATTACATTTCTTGGATCTGAAGTAAAATAAAGTAATAATTCTTTTCCCACAATTGACGCATGCGTCACTTCAGATCCAAGAAATGTAATATAAGCTTAGTTCAGCGCTCTCGTGTAAAATAAATACTTCTCCTATATGAAGACATTAAAATGTAGAAACGCTCATGAATGTCGTCGCAGAGCAAGCTGTCCTTTTTCCCACAATTCGCGATTAAAATTATCCGATATGCCATCTGGTGAGATTTTCAGGAACCACTCCACGTAGGACACCGCGCTGCACTTCGCCGTGTTGAAGCCGTTAAAAGCATGGGGAACATGCGAGAAAGTAGCGTCTACTGTTCAGTTTTTTGCTCTAAATCGTTTTGTGGTTCAGGACAAGTGAAAAGCTTACATGTGTTTTCCACCCCGTGGAATAAACTAAATGAAATGTTTAAATAAATCAGAGAAAACAACTGATTGACAAGATTGGCATAACTGAAATGCGGCAAGGAAATTACGAAGAATGTACGAGTCTGTTCACTCTATTTTCCGAAAATATTATTTTATTGCCATGAAAGTAAGTTTTAAATTGTTCTTTATGAATATAACATTTTTTTCGAAAACAATGTATTCTGTATGTAATTTGGAACAGGTACAAGTCGATTAAATGCAAAGATGAAAATAGTTTGAGAATTAATTAATGTCCGTAATCATAAAGGTAAGTCAGAAAAACATAATTGACATGCTAATGTTGCTGTTTCATTCAGTATGTTAATTTCAGTGAAGACTGAAATAGCCTCAATGAAATTATTGTTATTATTATTATCATTATCCGGTGTTGATATTAATCCAGCCTGCCTCTTTGGGGAAAAAAACTGCAACCGCATGTTTTCATTTATTTCCTCCCAAGCTTTGCAATACAGATGAATTGCTTTATTTTCAAATCATTTCTGAGAGCCCCAGTTAGGCAGTTACAACCGAGGTGCAGTGCAGATGAATCAGCACCGCTTTGAAAAACCAGTGCGTATACATTAGTTTCGTGCGTTTTCCCTGTTATTTTTATTATCATAATTAAATGCTTCGCTCTCATCACAGCTTCACCTTCGTTATAGTTCCTGGAATTCACATCGCATTCGCAATACTTAAATATAACGCGTAATTTAAACGTTTCTTCCATATCAGCAATTACAACACGCTGCTATTACGTACTACTACTGAATGTAAACAAAGATCTATCCTACGTAGAGCGGCCATATTGGAAGCGACACTAGCGCTCAGGTGGTAATTTTAATCGCGAATTGACGCATGCGCAGCATTCACCGCTTGCGTTCACGAGACGCCTCTGTTTCTCGTTCAGAAACAGCAACAGATAGCGTTACTGTTCAGCGACACGATGCGCTGCGCAATGCGATGCGAGAAAGTGCAGCGATGGAGCAAACACGGCTCTCATTTGAGGCGCGAAAACATTCTGAAGTGGTATTGGAAGTTCGAGAATGTCTGTGAAGTGCAACGACAATGGAATCAGCAATATGCACGTCACACGGCCACAAGTGAAGCGTCGTCTGCTCAGATGTTAGATGCATTCACACGCTCACCACAGAAATCAACACAACTACGCAGAAACTGTGTCTATGTTGTAACGTTTATCTTTGTATGGTTGTAATACTCACAATAATATAGCAGCTATTCCATTTTAAGGTGTGCATACATTTTTTTGACCACCCCGCGGTACATAACAAGAACAATAATAACTAGGATAAAAACAACATTATTTAGTCTTCAGCTGCTTGATGCACGACGTTCTGTAAGTCCGTTTCGACAGATGGAAGCCTAGATCCTATTTTAGTGAGATCTTTGTTCTAATGATAGTCTTGAAATTTAAATATAAAAGAAGTTGCATTTGCTGTTGGTACGTGGGATTCTGATATTAAGAAGTGGCAAGACTTCGCTGGTAAAAAGTTGTCCATTCATGATTCTTAAGTGAAATGTACGTACATCTGAAAGTTGACGGCAAAGAGAAAGATCATTAATTTGTGGAGTGGATAGAATTTCGTGTTTGAAAAAGTTTGCAAGGGCCCGACATCTATGTTTGACTATTGTGACGAAGAAGTTTACTGCTTTGTTTTATTTATATTGCTTTCACATGCCATTGATCACATACAGGAACCAAATTCAAGAATAGCGACAACGAGGGCAAAAACGTGTGTTATATCTAGGGAACGGATTTTAAGGTGCCACCTTTCCAAAAATATAGCTGTTTTCATACCGGTCGTTTGAGATATGTCCTTCAGGACATGAAATCAAGTAAAATGAACACACTTTGTTGCACCTTTTTGCACTTTTTCGTGAGATTAGCAGATTTATCCCCTATTTACCCCTTCTTCGATGCTTTTCCCTTCCTTTTTTCTCATGTTTTAAAAAAGAATGGCAGAAAAATAAATGATTTTCACTCTTCTTGAGCAGCTACATAACCTCCTATAGTTTCATTTTGTAGAGCAGAACGAGAGCTATAAAATGGTATAATATAATCATTGCACCCCCAATAGTTCCCAAGATAATGTAGCAAAACCCGCGAGAGAAAACACAAATTACAAGAAAAGCTATTCGGCAGAACGACAGTTCTCCATGCGGTCCGCGAGCAATATATAAAGAAGACGCAGAAGAAGAGAGCATTGAATAAAGGCATTTTCTTGCACCTTTATAAAAACATTTTCAGAACTTTATTTTCTTTCATTTACCGACCACAATTTTGCATCTTAAAATCCTTTCCCTAATCATATCTGCAAATTAATCCAAGAGTTTTAAGCTTTCGAAGTTATGTAATCTATGTGGTGGCTGAAGGTTAGTTTGCTATCGAAAATGACACTAAGATAGTTGGGCTGTTGGCATATGCGTCATGTGAGAGTACGTGTGTGTCCGAGGCTAAATCATTGTCATGAATGACTCCCAACAGGCTGAAGTGGGCGAAATGGCCTTCACAGATTCATAATTAACATCGTGCAGTGAGCGTAAGTTCCTTCTCTGCATATTTATCTCATGTGTTTACAAGGAGATAATCTGTAAGATATAATTCTACTTACCTCGCGGTGTGGCGTTATGTGTCGTTCCTGAACACTGCCAGCATTGTCAGGCTCTCACAGGAATTCCGATGAACGAATGCTCAACTAGGAGGTGGGTGTTGCTTTAGAATTTGGGCATTAGCATAGATAAAAATCCGGAATATTTCATCTTCCTTGTGCACCTTAGGGCTAGTGTGCCACGGCACGTGTATTCCACGTGATGTTCTATTGTTACATAACTTATTGCATCTTTGGCTATTCTATATGTGGGTAATACATTCAGGCCAAAATTATTCTTTGGCAGCCTTTAAACAAGATTTGGAAGCTATATATGTATGTATGTGTGTATGGGGGGAGCGTAGTGGTTAGCACAGCGCGCTACGACACCAGGGGTCCCGGGTTCGAATCCCGGCATGGGTGTTCTTTGTCAGTGTCCCTTATCAATGTTCACAATTTTACCACTCATCCTTATCGTCGCGATTAGCAAAAATTGGAAGAAAAACGACGCTAAATAACAAAAATCAAATCAAATCAAATGAGAGAGAGATTGGAGTTCGAATCCCGACCTGGGCATGCATGTTCCTTGTGAATGTCCTCTCATCAATTTCATCATATAATCACTCATCCTCATCTTCGCGATTTACCAAAAGTGGCATAAAAGTGAAGTAAAATAAACCAAATCAGTCAATCAATATGAGAGAGAGAGAAAGGGGGAATATTATTAAGATTTCAATCAAAATTTTATGAAGTGAAAAACTGAAGAAAGTTATGAGTAAATTTTCTTCGAATTAGCACTTTAGATAAAAAGAGTTACAGACTGTTAAAAATTTCGGGTTAGGTGCTCCTCGATAGTGCAATCGCTAACGTTGTCGCTTTGTAATCAAGTGGTTCCGGGTTCGATTTCCAGCGGAAGCTCAATGGTTCACATTGAACTTCAAGCTGCGAGTCTATACTTCATGAGGCCTTAGAAAGATCGCTTCGCGGGCTTGCAGCAGACGACAATATGGGGGTGTGTCTGCGAGAACCAATCAGGTCCGCGAATGAGCGAGCCCGGTTGCCACAGGTAGCTGCACCCTTCTGGAAGGGTGAGTGACCTCTGCCTCTTTCTACCTCGGCCTGTTTGTTCGGCTGAGGAGCAGACGACACGAGAGTATCGGCAATAGTGTGCGAGCGACGTCTGCTGTTAGCCCGCGAAACGCTCTTTCTAAGGCCTCCTGCACTATAGTCCCGATAAATCTATCTGAGCAAAAAAAGGAAGATTTTCTTTTCCTTTTTTGCTAAAAGAAAAATAAGATGTGGTGGCGTCAACACATCTTCTACTTCCTTTGTATCAGAAAAAAAGTATTGAAAAGTGTTATATAGCTATATTAGATAGTTTTAGCATGCAACCTTAGGCTGAATCGGCTGTAATTTCAAATTTTATATTTTTATAGTCATGGTAGCTTCTTGTTGATTATATTGTATGTTAAAGGAAGTTAAAGAACAATGTACGAATACATATTTTGGATTTAATATATAAAACGTGTGCGACGCTTTGCTTTTTTATTATTTGTAAGGATTCGGTGCTTAAAATAAACAGAGAATATCGATAAATTGTTTGCCAGATTATCTAAGACGCTTCGATACAGAGGGAAGCGGCCATTTTTTGCAGTTATTCAGATGTTCATAGTTCTTGGACCTGCCACTATGAGCGTTGTTGGTCGTTGTCTTTTATAGAGGAAAAATTGAGGGTTGGAAACCTTGTCGCAGACTGCACAAAGGTGAGCAGAGTGTGGGTGAACTGTGGGGGTGACTTGAATGATGGGTTGGTCGAGAATAATGGTGAGTGTTTCACCCTGACGCTTCGCATACGTACGTTCTCGTACACAGGCGGAACAAGAACTATCCATCGAGTGTGGGTTAGGAGAACGCAGATGTTTACAAGTTGTAGGCTGGCTTCCTACTACAGTGCGTGGATGGGCATGGGACGTTCTCCGTAACAAAACATGGGCAGTTGGTCAGCGCTGAAGCGGCAGACTCGAAACTACGGCTTTTAACACGTTAACTGCGGGATGAAATTTTCAATATTCACTGACAGCTCCGTTAATGCCATTGGGTAGTGTTTCTGTTGTAAAATAATTTCATGTTATCAAATTTCGAATTTGGTTTTTATTATATCGATAAATCGAAATTATAGTGCGTCGCTCCCATGGGACCAACGCGGTGCCAACAGGAAAACATTCATTCAGTGCTCCACCGGCGATTAAAAAGCAACAGTCAATTTCGCGAAAATTCATTCTTTACTTTGAGCTTTATATTTGACCTGCTTAGTTAGAAGTATTCTAAACAAATTGGTCTCTGAAAAAGAAGGCCGAAAAACAGCAGCGAATAAAGTGAAAAAGGTTGTTACTTGTTGTGTGTGAAGGTAAACCACATATGTGTATTCTTGTATTCCTTGCTTCAATAAAGTTCACGTGGAGTGATCACAGTTTTCAAGTGTTGACTGAAACTTTTCAAAAGTTTTGTGAAAACATTTGCAATTCAGTAGTATAACTCATTTCGTTTACAAAAATATGAATATTATGTACTGTATGTGCTGTATTATATTTTTTCTTATGTTCCCAAAATATATGCCATTGTATGAATACATATTTAAAATGTATGCTAAAGATTATCTCGTAAGTTGGTGCATATTATAAAAAATATAAAGTAATATAAAAATATTAATAAAATATTAAAAAATAAAATGAAACATACATTTCACATAATTGGTGAAATAGCGTAAAGGCAACAAATGCAAATATTGTCCCCATTCTTATAGGGACATAGAGTTACATAGGTGCAAATAGCCCCAGTGTTGATGGACAAATACCACTGTCTAATTATATATACAAATACCACAAATAAATTAAAAATAAATAAATATATTAAAATGCTGTGTTTAGGTAAATAATGAGCGAAATAAGGTTACTTACTCATAAGACGTTCTAAGGAATATACATGCTTCATATCAACAATAATAATAAATATAAAAAAAATGGCTTTGCTGCTTATGAGTTGACAAAAATGCATGTGCCGTTGCATTCTAGGGCGCCGTTCCGGGCCTTTCCCATGTGAAATATGCTTCCGCGAAGGACCGTTGGCCTGCCAGAGTGATTCAAATTAGACGTTACAACGTCGTCCCTTGGGACCAACGCGGCCTCATAAGAAATCTTGATGTCGGGCCCATGGGACCCGTACTTAACGAAACCGGGCTTTTGATAATCTCGTCTCTTCTCGTGAATGAGTGTAACAGCCGTTTGTTCGGGCGTCTCTCGCGTTTTTTAAATCCCGTGTCGTTCTTATACGTGGTATCAAAGATTGATTGAGTGATTGATTTGCTTTATTTTACTTCGAATTCTGCCAACTTTTGGCGAAGATGAGGATGAGTAATGTTTGTTTGTTTGTTTGATTTGTTAAGCCCACTTTATGCACGGATAGGCTAATCGGGACTTCACCTACAGTTTAAAGCAGGGTTGTCAAAGTTCCAAGAACCCATACATTCTAATCGGTTCTATTGGGTTCCCTAACAGGACCGGAACCTCTTTCCTCGCACAATTTTAATTCGGTCCAAGTTGCGTGTTGTTGCATTGAAAAAAAGTTCCTGGACCGTATTGAAATTGATGCGAAGAAAAAGGTTCCTGGACCGAATTAAAATACCTTACAGATAAAAAGGTTCCTTACGGTCCAGAACCTAATTAAGCTGGCTGTTTTTTTTCTCCTGTACCGGAATTGAATATATTTAAAAATCGTGGATCTTTAAAAACAACCCTGGTTTAAAGTGGGATACAAACCATTGTGCAATATGCTTCCATCGGATATCGAACCTGGGGGTCCTTCATTAAAATACGACGACGTCACCACTAAGCCATGCCGGGAGGCCCAGCATGAGTAATGATATAATGAAATTGATGAAAAGATACTAACAAAGAACACCCATGTCTAGGCCAAGATTCGAACCCGGGACCCCTGCCAGGTACCGAGAAGAGAACGAGATTTCGTATAGCCTTGTTCTCGATCTCGTATCGCCGGCCTCCGTGGTGGAGTGGTTAGCGTAACGCCAGAGGTCCCGCGCTCTTGCTAGACCTGATTCGAGCATCTAGAGGGAGACTGAATGCTACAGTAAACACCCATTCGAACAATGATACCATGGTGCTTTGCATATGACAGACTGAATTATGCACGCTACCTCCCATACTACTATGCACGGATGTGTCACCTAGCCACTACACACCTAGATGTGAACTCTGAATTCATTCGAGGAGGTGTTTCAGTTCAACGTTGCTCACCAACACTTTTAGCCGAATCCCTGTTGACCAAACAATTGAAGAAACTGTGAACAGACACACCCAGACACCAGAAGCAACATAATGGTTCAGTTTGAAGGAAGGTACAGTGGTCAAGTAATACCTTACAGCTGAATGCAAGAGCGTGTATATGAAGTAGCTGAGAGACATGGCAGGTCAAAGCAAGTTAAAATCGTCCCATTCACATCTGCAAATTCCAAGCATCAGCGAAGGTGAAGATCACTCATTGATCTCGTGGAGAACAGCAGTCTGAATCCTGTGTCTCCTGATGAATCTGACTTGTCTAGTCTGTCCACTGGCAGCATGTGGATCCACCAGATGCAGCCAAAGTTCCTCTGAGGGCTCTTTAAGTCGGAGAGGAAGCCTACCAGACATTCAAGAGAACGTGGTTAGATGAATATCCACCTTCAGTTAAATTTTATGATAAGTGGCGAAGCAAAAACTGAAACCCTTTTCCCATGTCTGCACAAAACAGCCCATAGATGAAAAGCAGAAGAAGTAATTCTGAAGGCAGACCGAAAGCTCTTTAGTCATATGATCCTCGTAGCTGAAAGTAGGAACCTCAACGTGAAATATGTCCTGATTCACACACTGGGCTCATTACCATGGGCTCTGGCAGAAGCTGGTGGTTCTCTTGGAAAGACAAAGACACTGCATTGGCCAGAGAGCTCTAAAATAACGTTGCCTTTGCTGACACCATTCCAGCACCTTCAAGCAATGTTGGCTTTGACCAGGGTCCTCCATGAGGGAGCACAGATTGATATTGTACATGTTGTATTTGATGTCTACCGCCAGTGTTCAATCAAAGGTGCTCAATGATTGAACAAAAGTTCATCCACAACGCTCCAGTAGCATTGCAGGAGGACATCACATCCAGCATTGGAGAAAATTCTTGTGTAGTTGTCTCAATAAGATCAGTCTAAATTCCTAGTGGAAAAGTGAAAATCCCCGCAATGCAGAAAGATGCTGAATACCCAGGTCTTGTACGAGATCTGCAAGGAAACTTGTTACATCACAACGGAGAGTGAGTGGAAAGAAGAAACTAACGCACAAGAGGAAATTAACGCTCGTCCGTTCCCACATGCCGTGCATGGTGTGAATGCTGTGTGTGTCAAAGGCAGTCGTGATTGAAGCTGAAGATACCGATGTCATGGTTCTTTGTGTTGGGTTCCTGATGAAGATCCCCGGTCCCATTCACCAAAAGTGTGGGACTTAGAATCGGACACACTTTGTCGACATCAGCAAGCTAGCAAGTTCAATCGGACAAACCATATGAACATTCTCACTGGCTTCACAGGTTGTGACATTGTCAGTGCCTTTGCCAGTCGAGGGAAGCTCACAACTCTGAAGATGGTCAATAGGAACTCCATCTACCAGGAAATCTTCGGTAAGTTAGGCAAGTGATTCGAGGTAAGTGATGAAGTCTTTCAGAAGATCGAGCAGTTTACCTGCTGCATGTATGTTTCCGCTGCCAACACTAGCGAGGTAAATGAACTGCCCTATTAGGTATTCTGCACCAAGAGGTTGGATCCACGCCTGCCACTATGCAGAGACTACCTCTTCATGCACGTTCTACGAGCCAACTACCAGTCAGCAATATGGAAGTGTGGCCTTCAGGCAAATCCTACGGTGCCAAGCCCTATAGAATATGGATGGACCAATGGTGAAGATGACAACCTTGTCATTCAGTCGATGCGTTCCACACCTGCACCTGATATGGTTTTGGAATTATTAGCATGCAATTGTGTACGTTCCTGCAAACAACTAAACTGCACTTGCGTGTCCAATAGACTCAATTCTACATACATGTGCAAGTTGCAAACCTACAGTAACCAGATACAGCAGGAATATGAAGGATCTGATTTTCAACTCGAGGGCACAGACAATGATATATGTGAGCAGTATGATGATAGATTGCTATGACATTTTACTGCAGTGCTGGTCCTAATTTGATTTGTAATAATAAAAATACTAATAATTATAATTATGTTGATGTGAACTTACAATACTGTCTTGGTTAACCAAAAACAGTAAAATGTTCTGTACCTTTCATGTTAATCGTTATTTGCTTACCGAACCGCAACCTGTTTAAATTAGGCTATTAGACGTAAAACTAATAACTAAGAGTTTAGTTGCTATACAGTACTACAGAGCATTCCCTGACATTCTCTACGAGACTCGGCGGCAAGCGGCCTGGCATCAGCGCTAGTCTTTCCCGGTGAACGGGTCCGCGACAGTCGGTAGAGTCGGCTATTAAAATTACAATTTTCATATTGTGTACTAACCTTGACTACAGAAGTTGTTGAAAATGATGTCCCTCTGCTGTAACACATTCCTGGCATCTCCGAAGGAAATTGTCATTTACACGTGCAAGTTCGTCTACTGTAATTCTCCCGACAATACTCTCTTTTAACTCACGGATGGTGTGCGGATTGTCTTTGTATACTTTATTTTTTAGATTTCCGCATTTTTGTTTCCCCTTTTATTCGGAACTGACCCTGTCACTCTAAACCTTTTTACGAGGTTTAATATAGTGGTCCTATGTGGAACGTCGTCGCACTTCTCCACAATTCCTCTTTCCGAAGTAACACTCGACAAGATAAATCCTTTGTTGTAATGTAAACTTTTGTGGTGCCATATTAAGCCACAATCTTCAACACACGGACACGACACAACGCAACTTCCGAGGGAGGATTATACTGGCGTCAGTCTGCAACGTCAACTGAAAGGGAAAGAGCGCGAAGGCAGGGAGAGCGAAAAACACAGACTGTAGCGTGCGACTGTCGCGGACCCGTTCACTGGGAAAGGCAAGCGCTGACGCCGGGCCGCTTGCCGCCGAGTCTCGTAGCGAATGTCAGGGAATGCTCTGTACATATTACAATGTTTGAATGGTTGTCGTAAGTACATTTTATGCACAGATAGCCTAATCAGGACTGGACCTACAGTTGAAAGTGGGATGCGAACCACTGTGCAATGTGTCTCCACCGGGTATCGAACCTAGAACCCCTTGATTACACGGTGGCGACGATACCACTACGCCATTACTGAGGGCATATTACAATTGCAATCAACATTTGCTAAAATAAGTTAATACAGAATAATTTTGAAAGTTGCTTTGAATTAAGTACTTCCTAAAATAGTTATTTTTATGTCCCAAAACCTTTTACCGGATCCACAGACAAAAGTGGTTATAACTCATATTAAGCTACCACTCTGCTGAGGTTATCACATCAGAAAATTCCCTCCACACATGGAGCATTACAAAAAGCATTACTAGAACTTATCACTCCAGGTGGTTCCAATAAGTGAAATTTTGAACCCAAGCTCATGTTGCTAAGATTTGTTAAGGATGGGTTGAATTTAAACTGCACTTCACTGCATGAATTTGCAATTGGGAAGTTGAGTATCGGACTGTTTGAACCCGTAACTCTATGAAAATTGAAAATAGTCAAGAACTTAGGGTCAAAAATAAATTATTATCATTGTTTAAACTGCTCGAAGGAAAATTTTTGGGCCAAATTATCAATAGAAAGGTGTAGCGAGTTAATTATTTTTGCCTGTTTTCCTGAGTTAAGTGAAGTTCAAAATGGGGCACTGACCTCGTAACGCCCGTTTTGTTTTTTGAATGTTTTTGTTAGTATGAATGTGGTGATGAGTGCCTTGTAGAAATAAAGTGTGTTTCATTATGCTCAAACAAATACCGCAGTGCCATCTGTTTTAAATCTTTAAAAATATATTTTGCAGTTAAAGTCTTCCTCTCTGCCTAAAAGTTTCCATGATTTTCGCGTCTTGAAGTCAAAATATTCGTTCCTTTAATTCGCTGTCTCAAATGTGTTGCGTTTTTTGGCCAAGACTATTTCCCCATATTAATAGCAGGAGGCAAATAAAGAACACACTATAATATTCAATAGCCAATCAATAAATGGTTTGTTAATTTGTAGTAAAACGAGTAAATGTAATTTTCAAATTTTAGCATTTTATTACAAGTTTCCCGCTGGCCGATATCGCCATCGAAGTTCCCGGGTTCGAGTCCCGACCTGTGGGAATTGGTGTTATTTGAAATTTTCTCTTCGTCAATGCGATTTTTTCATCACTCATACCCATCGTCGCGGTAAGCCAAAAGCAGCAGACAAGCAACGCTAAATAATTATTTTCCGAACAACATAAGGAAGGCTCATAATAACGAAACAAACAAAAGGGTGTTAATCATGTTTATCAATTATTACACATGTTTTGTTATTAATTTATTGGTAATTCCGTCAATGGTAATATCTTTACCTTTTAATTGTTTTAACTTCTTATGAAATTCGAAAGTCATGTTCGAAACGCTACATGAATTGAAACGCTCTCTGATATTTATTGCGAGTGGCGTAGCAAGGGGGGGCGAAGTGGGCGACCGCCCGTGGCCTCGCGCCTAAAGGGGCCTCGCGTCCCATGGGGTTGATAAGAATAATATAAGAAACGGAAATGTGAAATTGAAAAGGTTAATTTCTCTTGGCAAAAAATTAAAACATTCTGTTTATATTTGGTTCAGAATTCTATTTGAACGTTATAATTTTAATGAATACGTCAAAGCAGGGACGTAACATAGAGGCAGGCCTAAGGTGGCCCGAAAAAGTAAAAATTATCGTCGTATTTCTCATGTGAATCATGTACGCAAAAATTAAAGATAACTTGCTTCGACATTTTTACACATTTAATATTTTCTTGAATAAAAAGTTCTTTGTCGTGTAATTTTTTTCCTTGTCTTGACCTTGCACTCCGATTTTAATAAGTTAACAAAAAAGCACCTCCAACTGCCACGAGGCAAGTGTGAGGCATTTACTGCTTATGTTGTTTCCTTCCTACAGCAGGCTCGTACCCAGGATTTTTTAGGGGGACAGATCTGAAAATGTGCAACAAAGGAAAGAGGCCCTGTTAGTTTTCATCGATTTTCGAAAATTTTTGGCTAATCGCGACGATCCGGTTGATTATTTGTTGAAATTGATAATGGAACACTCATGCCCAACCCGGGATTCGAGCTTGGTGTGCTAACCATTCCGTCACGGTGGTCGGTGAAATGCTGTTGGGAGTATTACATGTGACCACCACGGTAATATTGCAGCTAGTGCTAAGTGTACACCTAACGGCAAAAGTAATATGTCCATTACTATTTTCATTCAGTCTGTTTTCCACAGTGTGATGATCAGAGCTTGGAAGTTGAGGAAAAATCCTTTTTCTTCCTAGTGTCCGAAGACGAGGCCCAACATAATATACTGTATGTTCATATTTGGTCATTGTAGGCCAGAAAAAGGTGGGTTTTATTTGTCCCTTATTGCCTTTTTCGCCGTTTTTTGGCTTATTGGTCCTTTTTTAGCCTTTTTGTAGGTCTTAACAGCTTTTTTTTGCAACTTCACCTTCTTTCGACTACGTTTTTACTGCCCATTCTCAATTCGAATCATCATCTGTTCATCACCTCTTAAACATCCTTTCTGTAATAAAGAAATATATAAAAAAAGAAAGAAATATATTTGAACCATCTCTGAAACGAGAGAAAAACATTTTTGGACGACTGAAGCAGGTACGGTACAGTGTCTCTCAAAAGTTTTAGGACAACGACATTTTAAACTAGGCAACCCAATTTACACAAGCCGTTGGTGGGTTGCGTGCAGATTTAGGCTCAATTTCAGGGTTGCCACATGCACAATAGATATTTATAAAACACGCGAAAGAAATATAAACAAGTATTATTGTATAAAATTATTAAAAATATCACTATTATATCGCAAATGACAAAATTCTTTCTGAAAGAAAAAAATAGGTTTTCTAGTATTTCATCGCTGATGAGTCTACAGTAAGGAAAAGAGGTGAGAGGAAACGAAAGGTCACAAAGGAGAGGAGAAAGAGAAAGCGGAAGGAGAAGAGGAAAAGTAGAGGAGAAAAGAAAGATAGGATAGACGAGGAGAGGAGATGTAGTGAGGAGAATGGAAAAAGATTCGAGGAGAGACGAGGAAAAAAGAACAAAGAAGATAAAAGAGGAGGAAAACGAGAGGAGAGGATAGGAGGAGACGAGAAGAGGGAAGTGGAGAGTAGAGTAAAGGAAAGAAAAAGAGAAGAACGAAAAAGAGAGAATAGTGCAGTGGAGTCGGAAATCTAAGACAGGAAAGGAGATAAGAGGAGTGAAGAAGAGTGGGATGGAGTTAAGATGCGAGAAAAGTAGGGAAGGCGATATGAGATAAAAGCAGAACGGAAAGAGGGGAGAGAAGAAGGAGAAGGAACTGGAGAGAAGAGGTAGCTGCAGAAAATATCGTCTGAGCGTCAAGAATGGACGCATTGGTCAAATTATCGACATGAAACATTCAATAACATTTTGAAATGTATTGGATAATATATTAGATCGGTGCGAAATGCCTTTTGGCTGAGTTCAGAGCAAATGAAAATCTTCCATGCAAGATCTTTGATTTTACCTGCGATTACACCACTAAAAAAATGAACGTAATTTTTAATATTTATAAGAATTATTCAATTTTTCTCCACTTCTCGGTTCGTTGAAATGGAGATTTTGTAATTCAATATTTCCCCTCCCCCCATCGTTAATTCCAAACTGAATCATTCCGTTTCACACGGCGTGGACAATGAACACAATGGGATATGTCTAAAACTTACGAAAATTTTCTGCCAGCGGAAGGGTTTGAACCTACGACCATCAGATTGACAATCCTAAACGGTAACCACTACCCTACAGCCTTTAGCTCCTTACACCAGGTAGAAGAACCACTACACTACGCCTTTACCTTCGAATGAAACAATATTTTTTTTTTTTTAAGTATTCTGTCCCTCCAATATTGTAAATGTCGTTTGGTATACGTGTAGTTGAACTTTTACTTTAATTTTGATTTGCTTTCTTGTAGTATAACCGATATCTTCGAGAAATAATTTTCGAAGTAATTAAAAACGAGAATATTGGTAGTTGTGAAAATGCGAGTTATTTCTTCTAACTTATTATTGTGATTAGACATTACTAATGGAAAATATCTAGAGGCTTGAATATTACAGGACGATGTTCTTTTCCTGTGATACTGTAACAGACAAAATGCTTGTTTACTGATGCAAGTCTTGTGTCCAGAACAGTCTTATGAAATGTATTTGCTGTTGCGTAAGATAACACGAAATAATTACACCGTTTGCGAACTACCAAATCTGTGCAACGTTATACGTAATCAGGTGGAAAATTTTATTCATAAAATCACTTCACATTTGACAGTGTTAGTCAAGAGAGACTCGTGGGACACTGTGTTAAGGTGCTGGACTAAATCCTTCTAATTTTTCTTCCTCGAAGAACAACAATTTCTAAGGAAGAGCAACAGTGATGATCTTTCTTATTTCTTTTAAATGCTTACACTTTCCTGTAATTGGGTTAAAAATAAATAAGAATATTGCTTGCATTTCTGTCATTGACGTAAACCAGAGAGAGAGACAGACAGACAGACAGACAGATATTACAAAATAGTTCAAATAGTGCGAACGCCATTAAAAAGTCATGATAATTCTATGTTGCGTACTTAGAATTATTCATACAATAATGAACATGTCTAATTGTGAGTTAACAAAAAAACAATAATAAAAAGACATTTTCGCATCACGATTGCAGTTCGAAAAAGTCGGGACAATGATTGAAAGTGACGCACTGTCCTGACTAAATCGGTGAATCGGACGTCTTGTAGCCTTGCATCAATGATTTTAATACTAAAACCTCCCAATATTGCAGCTTGAAGACTTTTGCGCAAGAAACTGATTCATTTATACAAGAGCAAAAGTGAAATTTTTACACATTTCAAAAATCGACGATGTTATTTTCGTATTTATTTATTTATAGGTTCACAGTTAAATATTTTAGGGTTCGAGGGGGAAGCATGGCCCACATGGCCCCTCCCCTGGGTACTGACCTTACGTAGACAGTGGAAGAGAAATTTTGGAGAACCTTTCTATTAAATTTAGTATTTACATTCACCTTATGCTCAGATAGGTTAAACCGTTTATTGACAATCGTGAACTTTTCGTTTAATAAATAATATTTGGTTTTAAGCGACGGGAAAAGATTGGTCGAATTTCCTTTCTTGCTCTTTTGAGAGAATATATACTTCTACAATAGCAATCGCGTTCGGAAACCGTGAAAAAAAATGACTTGGTTTTCAAAGGCAGACAAGCTTGGTAGTCTAGCTTGCTCGCGATCAAAGTGACTCACTCACGCTATTCAAGGCCGCTTCTTATCGCAAAACACTGCTTCGATGCACAGTGTCTAACTCTGCACCCAGCACGTTACAAGTGACCAGAGTCGAATTTTAAAGAGAATCTGAAGAATGGTAGATTTCATCAGAGGCGGCTAGGTAGGCACCAGCTCAACATGCAATAGTTTAAGTGATAATTCCTGACAAACAAAAAACCGTATTGAATAATTATTGGGATAGTAATACGTGTATCCGCTCCTTTTTAACAATGTAAGCTCGAAGACAATCTGTATTCCATTTATTTAGATTGGCAACTTGGTCAACCGGAGGTTATTTTATCGCCTTCGATAATCGAATTGTCTGATCGATTATTTTTTGTTTACCCAGGAACATGCGCCATAGGAGATTTCCGAGACCGGGTTACGCTACTCACTCGTAGCTCCCCAATTTCTTCACGATGGTGGGTTTCTACCGGTCCCATACACAGGCCGAGAACCTAGAGAGTGAGCATAGGCGGACTCGAATCCATGCCGTCCTGCAGTCGGAGGCCACGGAGGAGGACTTTTCTTATTTTACCTTTGGCTAATCGCGACGATGAGGATTAATAATGAATAGAAAAATAAAGAAGGCCACGCACAAAGTAGAGGACGATCTTCAACCTCTTAGGTGACGAGTTCAAGCCTTAAATATGAGGATTTCAACCTTAGACGACCTCAATTTCAAAATTATAAACAAAATGCCTACTTAAACTAAACTTCTCATCAAGGCCAAAATAGTTTGTATTTGTGAAACTACCCCTGAATACAAATTGACATTTTTTTTCCATGTGAGTAAGAATTAAATGTGTGGCATACAGAGATAGATGATACCTTTTGAGAAACAATTAACTGTACCCTGTCCCAGCATCTCTGGAGCAAACCCGCGCATAGCGGAAGAGAAGTGGAGAGAGGGGAGAGGAGATCGAGTGGACAGAGCGAATCAGTGCACGCTGCTGGGAAGGCTGGTAACTGCAGTGGCTTTCCTCCCTCCACGCAATCCCATTCCTCTCACGTGTTCATCGCTGCTCAGATACTTGTCTTCGTTCACCTGCTCCAGAGAAAAGTGGGACAGAGTGTAGTTCGCATACATGTAGCAAGTAACGTATCCCAGAATGAAAATTCCACATAGTTTTAAAACGTTTGTTTAAGCAATGAATAACTGGAAACGGATCACACATAATTCCCTTGCCAAAATCTAGTGGTCGAAAATTAATTTCAAGACATTTCATATCTATTCACCATATTCCAAGTTATAAGGAACTACTTCGTAGATGTTCGTGAAACCGTTATAAAATTACAAATAAAATATATTCACAAGCTTAGATATACTAATACGAAGAAAGAAATTCAGAGTTAAATTTCAAATGCATGTGTATCAAGTAATTCTAGAAGTACAGAGCTATATCTGAGTATTTAACTTCTTTTTTGCAGATAACGTTTACAATATTGAGGCGACAGAATAGTTAGGAACAGTAGCTCCAAGAAAACAAAGGGCGTAATGTATTGGTTAGAGTTCTTGAAAGCATTGTGGTCCCACGTTCGATTCTCCATACTAGATGTTCCTTAAAAAAGAATCCCTTCCATTAAACAAGAGCATGGTAACATTATTTGTAATAGCAGTATATAGCCTAGTGGCTACATTGTTCTGCATATGGAATTTATAAAAAAAAATAAACAAATAAATGAATTGACACACGTTCAACGGGATATTTTTATATATAAGATCATGAATTATGATACTCTGACGATAATTGTGTACTGCTTCAAAGACATTGACAAATATTAATGAAATAACTATTTATATGTGTGGCAATTCAGGACATGCTAATTTTACCCCTTTTCCCACTTGAGTTCAAGGATGTGTAAAAATTTCAATTTTGCCTGACCTTCTTGATTTTTCTATTCATTATTCATCCTCATCGTCGCGATTAGCCAAAGGTAAAATAAGAAAAGTCCTCCTCCGTGACCTCCGACAGCAGGACGGCATGGATTCGAGTCCGCCTATGCTCGCTCTCTAGGTTCTCGGCCTGTGTATGGGACCGGTGGCAACCCACCATCGTGAAGAAATTGGGGAGCTACGAGTGAGTAGCGTAACCCGGTCTCGGAAATCTCATATGGGGCATGTTCCTGGGTAAACAAAAAATAATCGATCAGACAATTCGATTATCGAAGGCGATAAAATAACCTCCGGTTGACCAAGTGACTGTTAGGTGACTGTAATGCACAGATTGGCAAAGAAGAGACATTTAAACCCACGATTGGTAAAGAACGTCTTCATGAATTAAGTAATGATAATGGTATAAGATTGATGACTTTTGCAACCTCAAAGAATTTAATTGTGAAAAGTACCACTTTTAAACATAAAGATATCCATAAATATACCTGGTCTTCTCCAGATGGTAAAACTCATAATCAGATAGATCATATTCTCATTGATAAGAGAAGGCATACTAGTATAATTGACGTTCGTACACATAGAGGTGCTGACTGTGCCAGTGACCATTATTTAGTAATTGCTAAATTAAGAGAAAGACTCTCAGTGATAAATCATAAGCAACAAAATCTAAAAGTTCTAAAATTTGATACAGGAAAGTTTACTGATGAAAGAATTAAGAAAGATTACCAAATTAAACTGTCAAATAGATTTATGTTTTGCAGGATTTAAATGATGATGAAAATATAAATGAAACAGACGTAAATAAGAATTGGGAGCACATACGTAATGCAATAGAATCAGCAGCTAAAGAAAGTATAGGATACCATAAACCGAGAAAAAGTAAGCCATGGTTTGATAATGAATGTCATAATCTAATAGAAATAAGAAATCAGGCTAGACTTAGGTGGTTAAATAACTCTGATGATACAAATCTAAACAATTATAATAGAATGAAGCGAGAAGTTAACCGCACGTTTAGAAGTAAAAAAAGAGATTACTTGAAAAGCAAAATTAACGAAATTGAAACAAACAGCAAAAATAAAAATATCAGAGATTTATATAAAGGTGTAAATGAGTTTAGAAAGGGGTGGCAACCTAAAGTAAACTTGATAAAAGATAAACACGGTGATTTACTAGCTGACCCAAGCGATATTCTAAATAGATGGAAGAACTACTTTAATGACCTTTTAAATGTCCATGTAGGAGATAAATCAGAAGTGAATGAAGTACACACAGCAGAACCTTTAGTTCCAGAACCTAACTTGAATGAAGTTAAAAATGCTATTAAAAGGCTAAAGAATAACAAAGCACCTGCGATTGATTTAATACCAGCTGAGTTAATTAAATATGGTGGGAATTCATTAATATGTCAAATTCATAAATTAATTTGTTTAATATGGAATAAAGAAGAAATCCCTCAACAGTGGAAAGAATCCATAATTGTTCCTGTGTTTAAAAAAGGTGATAAAATGAACTGCAATAATTACCGTGGAATTTCTCTACTCTCAACAACATATAAAATATTATCTAATATTCTTTTAACAAGACTAACCCCATATGCTAATGAAATTATAGGTGATTATCAATGTGGATTTAAACGCAACAGATCAACTACAGATCAAATTTTTCACATCAGACAGACACTTGAAAAAAAATGGGAATATAATCAAAATGTCCATCAGCTATTCATTGATTTCAAAAAAGCATATGATTCGGTCAAAAGAGATAAATTATATAATATATTAGTAGAGTTTGGAATACCTAAGAAGCTTGTTAGTATGATAAAAATATGCACCAGTGAAACAGAAAGTAAAAATCGTGTGGGTATTAATATGTCTGACAAATTTACAATTCATGATGGGTTAAAACAAGGAGATGCATTATCTCCATTGCTCTTTAATTTTGCCTTAGAATATGCTGTTAGGAATGTAAAAGAAACTAAAGAAGGACTAAAATTAAATGGTGTGACTCAGTTGTTAGCATATGCAGATGATGTAGACTTACTGGGGATGATGTGAATACAATTAAGAATAATGCTAAGATATTTTTCAAAACTGCTAAAGAGATAGGTTTGGAAGTTAACAAAGAGAAAACTAAATATATGCTTACAGGCCGAAACCAAGTGTTAGGTAATAATCAAAATCTAATTATTGATAACAACTTGTTTGAACCAGTTTCCAAATTCAAATACTTAGGAGTAATATTAACAAATGAAAATTATATTAAAGAGGAAATAAAAAGTAGGCTTAATTCAGGAAATGCATGTTACTTCTCTCTTCACAAACTTTTGTCTTCTCGTTTAATATCTAAGAAACTAAAAGTTAAAATATACAAAACAGTAATTTTGCCTGTAGTATTATATGGGTGTGAAACTTGGTCCCTTACATTGAAAGAGGACCGTAAATTGAGAGTATTTGAAAATAGGATCCTTAGGAAAATCTTTGGACCTAAAAGGGATGAGAAGACAGGTGAGTGGAGAAGGTTACATAATTTAGAACTACATAATTTGTATTCATGTCCAGATATTATTAGAATAATTAAATCAAGAAGACTTAGGTGGGCAGGCCATGTGGCACGAATGGGAGAGGAAAGAGGAGTTTACAGGATTCTTGTTGGGAAACCTGATGGTAAGAGACCTGTAGGAAGTCCAAGACGAAGATGGAGGGACAACGTTGAGATGGACCTAAAGGTAATCGGTAGGGATGGAAAAGAGTATATAGATCTTGCTCAAGATAGGGACAGATGGAAGGCCTGTGTGGCTGCAGTCATGAACCTTCGGGTTTAAGAAGGCTAGGGAGTTAGTTAGTTAGTTAGTTGACCAAGTTGCCAATATAAATAAATGGAATATAGATTGTCTTCGAGCTTACATTGTTAAAAAAGAGCGGATACACGTATTACTATCCCAATAATTATTCAATACGGTTTTTTGTTTGTCAGGAATTATCACTTAAACTATTGCATGTTGAGCTGGTGCCTACCTAGCCGCCTCTGATGAAATCTACCATTCTTCAGATTCTCTTTAAAATTCGACTCTGGTCACTTGTAACATGCTGGTTGCAGAGTTAGACACTGTGCATCGAAGCAGTGTTTTGCGATAAGAAGCGGCCTTGAATAGCGTGAGTGAGTCACTTTGATCGCGAGCAAGCTAGACTACCAAGCTTGTCTGCCTTTGAAAACCAAGTCATTTTTTTTCACGGTTTCCGAACGCGATTGCTATTGTAGAAGTATATATTCTCTCAAAAGAGCAAGAAAGGAAATTCGACCAATCTTTTCCCGTCGCTTAAAACCAAATATTATTTATTAAACGAAAAGTTCACGATTGTCAATAAACGGTTTAACCTATCTGAGCATAAGGTGAATGTAAATACTAAATTTAATAGAAAGGTTCTCCAAAATTTCTCTTCCACTGTCTACGTAAGGTCAGTACCCAGGGGAGGGGCCATGTGGGCCATGCTTCCCCCTCGAACCCTAAAATATTTAACTGTGAACCTATAAATAAATAAATACGAAAATAACATCGTCGATTTTTGAAATGTGTAAAAATTTCACTTTTGCTCTTGTATAAATGAATCAGTTTCTTGCGCAAAAGTCTTCAAGCTGCAATATTGGGAGGTTTTAGTATTAAAATCATTGATGCAAGGCTACAAGACGTCCGATTCACCGATTTAGTCAGGACAGTGCGTCACTTTCAATCATTGTCCCGACTTTTTCGAACTGCAATCGTGATGCGAAAATGTCTTTTTATTATTGTTTTTTTTGTTAACTCACAATTAGACATGTTCATTATTGTATGAATAATTCTAAGTACGCAACATAGAATTATCATGACTTTTTAATGGCGTTCGCACTATTTGAACTATTTTGTAATATCTGTCTGTCTGTCTGTCTGTCTCTCTCTCTGGTTTACGTCAATGACAGAAATGCAAGCAATATTCTTATTTATTTTTAACCCAATTACAGGAAAGTGTAAGCATTTAAAAGAAATAAGAAAGATCATCACTGTTGCTCTTCCTTAGAAATTGTTGTTCTTCGAGGAAGAAAAATTAGAAGGATTTAGTCCAGCACCTTAACACAGTGTCCCACGAGTCTCTCTTGACTAACACTGTCAAATGTGAAGTGATTTTATGAATAAAATTTTCCACCTGATTACGTATAACGTTGCACAGATTTGGTAGTTCGCAAACGGTGTAATTATTTCGTGTTATCTTTCGCAACAGCAAATACATTTCATAAGACTGTTCTGGACACAAGACTTGCATCAGTAAACAAGCATTTTGTCTGTTACAGTATCACAGGAAAAGAACATCGTCCTGTAATATTCAAGCCTCTAGATATTTTCCATTAGTAATGTCTAATCACAATAATAAGTTAGAAGAAATAACTCGCATTTTCACAACTACCAATATTCTCGTTTTTAATTACTTCGAAAATTATTTCTCGAAGATATCGGTTATACTACAAGAAAGCAAATCAAAATTAAAGTAAAAGTTCAACTACACGTATACCAAACGACATTTACAATATTGGAGGGACAGAATACTTAAAAAAAAAAAAAATATTGTTTCATTCGAAGGTAAAGGCGTAGTGTAGTGGTTCTTCTACCTGGTGTAAGGAGCTAAAGGCTGTAGGGTAGTGGTTACCGTTTAGGATTGTCAATCTGATGGTCGTAGGTTCAAACCCTTCCGCTGGCAGAAAATTTTCGTAAGTTTTAGACATATCCCATTGTGTTCATTGTCCACGCCGTGTGAAACGGAATGATTCAGTTTGGAATTAACGATGGGGGGAGGGGAAATATTGAATTACAAAATCTCCATTTCAACGAACCGAGAAGTGGAGAAAAATTGAATAATTCTTATAAATATTAAAAATTACGTTCATTTTTTTAGTGGTGTAATCGCAGGTAAAATCAAAGATCTTGCATGGAAGATTTTCATTTGCTCTGAACTCAGCCAAAAGGCATTTCGCACCGATCTAATATATTATCCAATACATTTCAAAATGTTATTGAATGTTTCATGTCGATAATTTGACCAATGCGTCCATTCTTGACGCTCAGACGATATTTTCTGCAGCTACCTCTTCTCTCCAGTTCCTTCTCCTTCTTCTCTCCCCTCTTTCCGTTCTGCTTTTATCTCATATCGCCTTCCCTACTTTTCTCGCATCTTAACTCCATCCCACTCTTCTTCACTCCTCTTATCTCCTTTCCTGTCTTAGATTTCCGACTCCACTGCACTATTCTCTCTTTTTCGTTCTTCTCTTTTTCTTTCCTTTACTCTACTCTCCACTTCCCTCTTCTCGTCTCCTCCTATCCTCTCCTCTCGTTTTCCTCCTCTTTTATCTTCTTTGTTCTTTTTTCCTCGTCTCTCCTCGAATCTTTTTCCATTCTCCTCACTACATCTCCTCTCCTCGTCTATCCTATCTTTCTTTTCTCCTCTACTTTTCCTCTTCTCCTTCCGCTTTCTCTTTCTCCTCTCCTTTGTGACCTTTCGTTTCCTCTCACCTCTTTTCCTTACTGTAGACTCATCAGCGATGAAATACTAGAAAACCTATTTTTTTCTTTCAGAAAGAATTTTGTCATTTGCGATATAATAGTGATATTTTTAATAATTTTATACAATAATACTTGTTTATATTTCTTTCGCGTGTTTTATAAATATCTATTGTGCATGTGGCAACCCTGAAATTGAGTCTAAATCTGCACGCAACCCACCAACGGCTTGTGTAAATTGGGTTGCCTAGTTTAAAATGTCGTTGTCCTAAAACTTTTGAGAGACACTGTACAAGGTCCTTTAACCGTAACTTGTCTGGAAGGTCGCGCTGTAAGTGGTAACTTCTCTTGTTTTGAAGCTTTCAGCACGGTGTATACGACCAGACAGCACGCGCCTGCAAAGATCTCAAAGTCAGATAAGGAGGTGCCGCTCATGTTCATTAAATATGTAATCAAAACTGAAGTTATTAATTACTTTGGATCACATTTGTACGTCCTTTTTTCCGTCTTTAGGTCCTTTTTTGACACTTTTAAGTCTTTTTATAGGACTCTTTTTTGGCAATTTATAGGTCTTCAACTTCCGAAACCGGTGATGATAATGGGTTGAAATAGAAAGGCGACTAAGCAGATGTCAACATCAGTTTCGCATCAACAGAATTCATCCCTTCGAACAACACAAGATGTAGTGTAAAAACAGAGTGAAAATTGTCATGAACAATTTGCCTACTGTTATCTTCGCTATTGTCTGCACGATTGTAGAGTTGCAATGTTATGGTCAAAGTAATGGGAAAAATTCAACTCACCGATTTACCCCCGATCCGACAATCAGCAACAAAGTCGCTTTGTCACATGGCGTACAGCTTATTGTTTACATTCAATTCTCAGAAGTATTCGAAATGCACTGTGTTTTGCAAATTAACATGGTTTTAGTTTTTTTAATTTTCTTTTTCCAACTATTAAACACATGATAATTTTACGGTTAGAAAATTCTATATTTATAAATTAAATGATCCGTACGTATTAGCAATGATTATTATTTAATGAAGAACATGTCTAAAAGTGAGTTAACAAAAGAAGAAACGAAACATTATCTCAACAACGAAATCGAAATTCTCGCACAATCTGAAAAATCATCAATGTTGTTTTCGTAGGTTTCTATACCTTCGCATTATAATATTTCATAGTTCGAGGGGGGTCATGACCCCCATGGCCCCTGCCGTGGGTACGGGCCAATCCTACAGCTTCACATTTTAACTCCCGGAAAACGGATTAAGACATGTTTTAGGGCGAGTGAAATTATTAAATACCATTTTCGTCAGTAATTTATTATTATTATTTAAATATGATAAATTGCTGACGTATCCCTGAAGATTTTGTATCGATTCACATTGAGATTTCATTCCAATGTCGCCCAGAGTCTCGCAATATGTTGCCACGCCACTGGTTATTACTACGTGGCAGTGGCGGAGATTAGGGGGCTTGGAAGGCAGTTGCCCACGAATTTTGGCCATTGTTTACCACTTTTCCCCCCGCACTATGTTCTGTTAATGTTAAGCCTTGTCTACCAAGCGAAAGTAAACTGTCCTCCCCTCTCCCCCTTCAGTTTTGGTACCTAATTCCCTCTACTGCTACGTGGTATTTTATTTATTTGGTGATAGATGCACATTTTAAGGAAAAGGTAACCAAGTTTATAGTCTGTGTGGGTTGTACTTCATGTTCCTAACTTCCTACTATCCATATAACAAAATCGTGTAGCCATTGTAACCCACACAGACTATAAACTTGGTTACCTTGTCTTTATAATGTTCATCTACCAGTGAGGAAATGGAAAGCCTTTATGTATGTTCAATTGAAATTTAACGTTCGAATATAATGCGATCATACGTAGCGACATCTGTATGCACGTATTGTAAACGTTACTTTTTTTCCTTCAGTTAAAGTTTTAAGTATAATTGGTAGATATTGTACATGTAAACAGCACAAGGCCTTTTAAAAAGTTGTATTTTGGCAGGTACCAACGATAATTCTTACATTTTTTCATCTTGTGCTAAATTATTTCCTTTAATTTAGTGTAGTACAGTATTTGGCAGTAATTGGCGGCAGATAGAAATGTTCTGAACTTGATAGTTCTCTTCAGAGGTGCCATCTTGTGATGCTTTTTCGTACGAAGGTCATTTCAAGGACATTTCGGAGACAAGAGAATATTGATTGTAACGAAGAGACGTGGGCTTGGAGAAGAAAGAAATGCTAAAATGTTGCCATAAAAGGAAACACAAATAATCTGCTTACTCTGAAGTTATAACACCGTACTTAGAACAATCCGTGTAGCAATAAATTACCAGTGACATTAAACTATATTCGAAATGGCGGGAAAAACTGGACGACAGCATGACGAATATCACATCAGAAATACCGCTGTAATGTTAAGACAATTCTGAAGTGATACGTATGATAATTTTGGGATGCGTCTGGTCTGCCCGTGCAGAGGATGTTTTTTGTCACCCACCTGTTGTTTGGTTTCGCGTAATGCGAGTGTGTGTGTGTGTGTGTGAAAGGAAGATGTGAATATTTATGTGTGTGTGTGTTTTACTCCGCCCTGATCCATTAACGGACAGTGAAGCCTTGTTCCAGATAGGTTAGACAAACAGATCGCGATGTAGAAATATGCTACAAAGGTTTATTCCGACAGGGTAGGAATCCAGCAAGTGACGGCGCCAGAGAGAAATGAGTGAGGTGGCAAAAGGGGTGAGAATATTTTTCTGTGGAGGAATTACATTTAACATGCTCCTAAACGACGCGCAAAAATGCATATCTGAGCTACAAGAGTATTTATCAAGAAGGCATTCTTATTTGCTGGCGAAGATGGCATGTGCCCTGCACCTCCTGTGGCGTCGACGTTGTGCCACACCCAAGTTAAAAATTCGGAAGTCATCATCTTCAACAATGGTTGTAGTTTGTAGTAGCAGCAGCAATGAAATTAGAAAGATTTGCTCCATTTCTGGTCATTAACAGTCTTCAAATGTATTTAGTGGAACTGTATTTAGTTATTGTTGAGTTCTATCTTATGTATTGCGTTATTTTGGAAAACCATTGGTTCTTTCAGGCATGTAGTGCAAGGAAATAAACATATACTTTCAGGCAGATGGGTGCCCAACCCCCCAAGGTGTATGACGCACTCCTCCCAAAGGTAGAACATATCCCCCGCTCCCCTTTATTCTGAATTTTATATACTTCAATTATTTTGGTCAGACAAAATTTGCGGAACGATATAATACATACATATTTAAACCAAACATATTGTTAATTTCGTCATTTTGCACCACTTTTAAAACATCGTACTCAAGATTAATAATGTTTCCGCAGTAAGTCCCCCCCCTTTCCAAAGCGATTCTATGGGCATAAGAGGCGGTGTCTCATTTCAACCCCATCGCCCCAATCACCCACAGGTAGGTAGAAAAACTGTACATAATAATAATAATAATAATAACTAAAAATCAATAACAAGTCAATCAAACGAAACGATCCCCCCATTTTTGTGTGAATATATATATATATATATATACTATATATATAGATATAGATATATATAGATATATATACATAATTGGTAGCTTAACTATTAATAAGAACTTATAGATACATACGTTTAATTTCTTTGGTTCATTTTACATTGTATTATACAATTGGTATTACTATTATAAAAAAATAGTGCCCAATTGACGTTGATTGATTGATTGATTGATTGATTTGGTGTTTTAAGTCCACTTTATGCACAATAAGGCTAATCGGGACTGGACCTACAGTTTAAAGTGGAATCTGAACCACTTGTGCCTCCACCGAGTATCGAACCCGGGACCCCTTGATTACACCCCCCCCCCACACACACACACGTGCGTTGTGTCAACATATTGTATTTTGTAATGTACATGCACCAATGTCTCTTAGGGGCACTTTCGGTGTGAAAAGTTCTCAAACTCAATTATTATTATTATTATTATTATTATTTCTGAGAAATTGGTTCGGAACCCTCTCTGTGCCTGCTAGCGCGACAAGGTCAACAGTGGTGCACTCCGCTAAAAGAAGCCCACAAGGTGTACTCGTGGAACTTGGACATTGCAATACGTCTACTCACCACATGATACCGACACATGAGGCCCACGCTATAATTACGCAGAATAGCAAACAAAGGGAAGTAATGTATCAGCCACATACGCTGATTGCAGCATCTTCTCAAGGTTAAAGAAAAAAAATAAAGAAAAGAAAATCGAACTTGCAAATTAGCTGCTTTGGCCAGAAGGCAACTATCGTCAAAACGATTGGCTTCGCTGCGAGTGCCTTTTGATATTTATACCCACTCACTCCATCCCGCGAGATTGCAGTTGTCGGATGGGAACGAATTAAAAACAAAAGACGAAACTGCGTCGTACATAACTTATTTCTTGGATGACATCATTGTGCTCCATATTTGGAGCTGGGAATGCGTGGGTTCCACCTGGAAGAGGAAATGAGAAGATGAAAATGTAACAAGGATGGTTCAAGTTATGCAATTCTGTCTGTCACCTAAGAAAAACTGCATGCGTCTTGTAACATGTGCCGACAGACTTGAGAAAGTTCGGAGCCTGTACTAAGCCTTGATAGTGTCTAATCTGTTCTGTCTCGAATGGGTAAACTTTGTCTCGTGCCAGTATCGGAAAAATGGATAAAAATGTGAAGTTCCTGGGTTCGAATCCCGACTAGGCCATGGGTGTACTTCGCTCATCCTTATCGACGCGATTAGCCAAAAAGTGGAAGAAAATCGATTTATAATAATCGGATGTCATTTTTGTTTGTTGTTATTTTTTCTACTGTTATACATTCCAATGTAAATGGCTAACGCTGTATTTGGAATTCTTTGTTAAATTAATAAATAAATACAAACAAATGCAATAATTATACCCTCATTTCGTTCCAGACTAACGAAGCTCTGGCGTCTGGATCTGCGACCAGGATAATCGTCCATTCGTGTTTGTGATTGTCGTCTCATCCAATTCATCATGTCACCATTCATACCCATCGTCGCGATTAGCCAAAAGTGGCAGAAATGCGACGTTAAATAAACTAAACCAATCAATCGATCCCCTCATTTAATAGCACGTAGGCTTAATCGGACAGCTGCCCGCATTTATATGTATGAATATGTCACATAAAGACATTTGATCTGGGGGGTGAATTTTTCCGATTCTTTACATTTCAATTTACAACTGTACTAAAGTCAATAAAGATGATACTGAAAGGCAAAATGTCTGGGTCTGATATGTGTGGCGTGAATGTCGTAATTATGCTTGCTACTGAATAATAAAACAAAACATTTACACGAAATTAAACGTAAAGTATGTAGATAGGAAATAGGGAAATAGTCAACAACCATTCAAGAATCTTATAGCTGAATATTATACTAACTTATCTTAGTTATTATATGTATATAGTTGTGCAATAAGAATTTGTAATGCGAAGAAAGAGATGCTGAACGTATTTTTCGTGGATTCATTCTTTTATGAAAATTTGCTGTATCAAAGAGACAAAAGTTTTCCTTGTTGTCTTCAAAATCTTTATTACTTTCGAATAGCGCAATGGTTAACTCAAAAATACTTGTGATGAAGAAGTTGCGGGTTCTAGCATTCTTCATGCACACTTTACTGTTTGGTTTTTAAAGTTTAAAATGCCAATTCATTTCCGATTAGTCTATCTGTGCATAAAGTGTTTCTTTTTAAATGTCAAACTCTATCTTTTAAAGAATACTAATCTACTGGTGATGGAATCACAGAATAGAACGAGATTTTCTAAGAAACAGAGGCATTTCGCTCCGTAACATAGATGGCAGCACATGCCTTAACCTAACTTTTACGTGCCTAGTGTCTAATCCTTTATATTGACGTACATTGGGATCTGTGAGTATCACCGTGCAAATTGTCCATCACCATGTTCGTGCACTTCATTTGACCCAATAAGAGCTTCAAGAATTAAAATAAATCTCAAAGCAAAACTGTTGACAACTTCTGCAGCAGCATACATAAAAACCCATCGCTTAAAGACACATGGATGTAACGGAACAATTAATGAAAATAGTCATGGACAATTTGGACGGTAATACTCATGGATACTACTGTACCATGAGAACGAAGAATATCTTTCGTTCATGTTCGAACTGCGTATTGCGTTCTTTCTTAAGGTCGGAAGAATATCGTAAGAACTTAATATTCCGCCCAAGGCCAAAAATCTCATATTCAACACCTTGTCGAGGTGGGTTGTATCATCTTTCATCTGCCTGTCAGGAGTTCACACCCCTTCTCACCGAACACCTATCAATCAAGATATCCTCGTTACATACAACTTGTCATTACGCCTCGCCTTACGCCCTGTGTAATATGATATGTTCTTCACTTTCCACCAATAATTGAAGACGCTGTTAAGATGTTACGAAACGTTTCGGGCACTGTCTTAAAATGTGACGTAACTTAAAGTAATAATCTTACGTTACTGTAGTGAAAATACAAAATCTGAGACAATTCACTAAAAAAAGTGAGAGAGAATAGATTTGATTTATTGACTATGACTACTATACTTTTATTGACTTTTGTAGCATGGACACACATTACAAAAGTCACTTCATAGGGTATTTTTGTCCCCCCCCCCAACAAGAAAATACCTTCCTTACTCAATTTGTGAAATTTTATTCATTCCTTACTTAACAAGATCTAAAAGTTCAGGCGCCAGAGCATCGTTGACCTGCAAGGAGCAGTTACGATTGACATTTGGGTACCTTAACAGAAGGTCGCCCCTTACACTTAGAGAGAGAAAATAGATAAATAACCTTCTTAGACTATTTATATGGTAGTTCAAAAGTTTAGATACTTGTTTACCCGTACATACTACTCTACAATTGCTTTTTAAGAACATTTAGGCAATAGGATACGAACCAATGGAGTTTTGCCGCTAGAGTTTGATTTCGATACCCAACCCATGTTACTTTCTCTTGTTCAAAACGAGTTTGGGAATGAATTACACTGTCAGTTAATATAGTGATTGAAGGAATGGAGAGAGAAATATTGAGACACGAAAATTAATGCCGAAGCAATATTTCCACCTGAACAAGATGAATCCACTCTTGTCCATCCACACCAATTTTATTCAGATCGATTTTAATATTGCCATTCAATCTTGGTCTTCCCATAGGTCTCTTACCATCGGGTTTCCGACAAAAAACCCGTAAAATTTTCTATCCACCCTGGCTTGTCCACCGAAGTATTATTTATTAAGATTTTATTTTCAAAAAAACTCTTAGGCCAACCTCCGTAGCGGAGTGGTTAGCACAGCGCGCTTCGACTCTGTGTCCCGCGTTCGAATCCCGATCTGGGCATTGGTGTTCCTTACGAGTGTCCTTTCGTTAATTTCAGTCCATTACTCATCCTCATCTTCGCGATTTGTCAAAAGTGGCAGAAAAGCGAAGTAAATTAAATCAAATCGATCGAAACGTATATCAGCAGAAAGTGAACTTAACTAAATTTCTACTTAAATCCTTTATTTCCTTACATTCTTCCTTCCCTTCTTTCATCTTTGTTCCCTTTCACTTTCATTTCCTTTAATTCCCTTGTTCTAGATTCCGCTTTTATTTCCTCTTCTTCTTCATCTCTGCTCCCATCCTTCTCTTGTTTCTTTCCTTCCACTTTATAAAATGTCTTTCTTCTTTCATCAGTTTTCTTCTACATTTCTTCTTTCTTTGCATTTCGTCTCTTCCTTCTTTACATCATTTCACCTGCGTTCTTTTCCTTTTTCTTTTCTACGTTTCAATTTCTTTCCTTTCCTCCTTTATCTCCTTCATTCCACTTTTTTCTATTAATAGCTTTTCTCTTTCTTTCCTTCCTTTTTCCTGTTTTGCTTCATCTCTACTTCCTTCCTTCCCTTCTTTCTTCGTTAACCCACTTCTTTATTTTATTCCTATCGTCAGTTTTACTTCCTTTCATAACCATCCTAACTATATTTCCTTGTATTTCTTTCTATCTCTATCATTTTCGTTTTTTCTTTTTTTTTCCGTGGACACCAACGTCACCACGTACAGTCCAGTAGGTCACCTTGGCGATTGTTATTCAAGGCAGGAAATATGAGGAGTAAAACACCCAAGACGAACTGGCGTGGTTTGTTTTACACACAGACTCGTGACTTGTCCTGAAAAGCGACGGGGGCGAGGCGACGCGACGCGATGCGATGCGGCGAGCCAGTGGGACCAATAAGCTCCGAGAAGTTCGTGGATTCTCAATTTTCTCCCTCGCTACTCTGCGAAGGTCACGGGGAGGATTCCTCGCCGGTAGAGGTCGCTGGTGTGGGCCGCTCCTTATCACCTACGAAGCGCCCACGTGGAAATTCGCATCCTGGTGTGCTATCTTCGCCGTTCGCATCGAAAGATAACAAATCATGAGCAGACACGCCTCTCTCTCTGTTGTCGGGTGTGATGTTTTGGAAGATACTATTGAAGCAAGTCAAGTGATGAAGTTTTGAAGGTAAAAGGTCAGGGTGTCTGGACTGTGGCTACCTGAAAAAGAAAAATGTTGAAATACAAAGACATCAAAAGTAATCGCAACAGTACACAAGCCATTTCCCTGCCGGGTGTAACTCCGGGCTGCGTACAGGTGCTCTTTGTGAGTATCTCTTCATCAATTTCATCTCATCATTACTCATCAGCTTTGTTGATTAGCCGGCATCCGTGGCGGAATGGCTAGCACAACGCGCTACGACGCCAGGGGTCCGTAGTTTGAACCTCACCTTCATCAAATTGTAAATGGATGGATGTCGGTTACCAATAGTCCGATTTTGCTCAAACTTGCTGTATTGAAAAAATACAATCTAAATTTTCAACCTAAATTCCATAACTATGAATTCAGCAATACCGTAAACAACATAAAACAAAAAACAATCGACAGAAAATGTTCTATAACAAACAATGAAATAGAAGTATTAAAATAGGAGGAGGAACAGTTGGTGTCCAACCAGACGCGAGGACCGTAAACTGCTCCTCCCCCACACTCAGAGAACTAAATGCATCATATCGATTGATGCACCAGAATGCATCGATTGATGCACTAAAGTGTGATTTATGGCTTCTTCAAAGAATCAGATTCACATTTGATGCATTTGGGTGCATTTTTGTATGTCGTGAAAGAAACACCAAAGTGCATAATTTGATTCAAGTGAGAACTTATTACAGTCGAGATGCACTTCAATGCATCAGTTGATGCGTTTTGATGCACCAGAATGCATCTTTTTCGATGATGCACTTAAACGTTTCGTCTGAGCTACGTAAACTCTGTAGCTCAGACCAAATGTTTAAGTGCATCATCCAAAAAAAAAGATGCATTCTGGTGCATCAAGGAACATCAACTGATGCATTGAAGTGAAATAAATCCTCACTTGAATCAAATGATGCAATTTGGTGCTTCTTTCTCGACATACAAAAATGCACCCAAATGCATCAAATGTGAATCTGATTCTTTGAAGAAGTCATAAAACACACTTTAGTGCATCAATCGATGCATTCTGTGTGCTCCGACATTTTCCCCGGCAAGCTGGGGAAAGAGATTTATGTGCGCTGGGTGGTTGTAGGAGGGGGAGAAAACTTAGCATTACACCTATGGGAGTATTGTTTTACTTGTTCTCTTGGAAATATCAAACTTCTGATGGCGTAGAAAAACACGTGAACGGAAAGAGGACACGCTAAAGATTTGATTTTGTCGTAAAAAAAAAGGTCGAAAACTGTCGTTTAATTAGCCGTAACTTGAAGTTGGGAATCTGAAAATTCTTATTTCAAAATCGTGCCCAGCTTAATAATCAACTTGAAAAATCGCTTCACTTGTATCATGGGGAAAAATTCATACTCTCTTACATACTCTGGTTTCATTTTAGTAGCAGTGGGCATTCCGAAAATGTTGTAATTGATTGATTGATTGAGTTGGTGTTTTAAGTCCACTTTATGCACAGTAAGGCTAATCGGAACTGGACCTAAAGTTTAAAGTGGGATCCGAATCACAATGTGCCTCCAACGGGAAACGAACCCGGAATCCCTTGATTACAAGGCGGCGACGCTACCACTGCGCCATCGGCGAGGCTCGATGTTGTATTAAATACACACCTGGTGCGAGATTGTCACTCTTCGCCTTCATAGAGACAATTGGACGGCTATTCGCTGTCTGCTGTAAGAACGAAGTCAGTGTAAGCAAATGCGCGTGGCTTATGATAAATCCTATTGGTTGGTTCGAATGGCAGCTGCGCAGGAATCTTGCGCGTAGGAATATAGTGCATTGATAAAGCCATGACATCCTACATACGTAGCTACTATGTACCGAAGATGTGGAACGTTATACGAGTGGCTGTACCTACGATTAATATATTTATGGGCAAGATAACACCATAACTAACACACAGTAAAGGGACTATTTCTTGTTAGTCACGTGGTTTTATTTGCATTCACTGGCGTACGCAGAGTGGGCTGAAGGGGCTACAGTCCCCTCCGAAATTTTGAAAAATCAACATTTTGAAACAAAAGCACAAAAACTCTTTAAGAAAACTGTGGTATGTGCAAGCCCCATGAAATGACACTCAGTCGCCATTTTTGAGAGTGGAACGTTCTAAATATACGAAATATCTTATTGTGTATGCCACCCCCTAGAAAGCAGCCAGGGACACCAACTTCTGAAAAATATTGGGTTTTTATGAACTTAAAAAATCTCAAATTCTCCCTTCCATGTATGATGATATTAATGCACACCATACTCGCTATTTTAAATATGTTTTTTACTAATTTCAGTACGCAAATATATAACAATAACAAATATAATAATAATAATAACTCAACAAATTATTAGGTGCGCTATGTTCCCACGGGTCCCTATAAGTTGGTGCCACTGAAAGCATTCACCTAAACGATTCCAAGCTCTCCCGAAAATAACTCCTGCGTACGTCGGTGTCTGCATTAATTTAGTTTTTACAGTGGATGGAAAATAACTTATAAATAACTCTTCTTGTAATTCTCGCCACTTTTCATCCACGAACGAAAACATTGTTCGATTTTCAAGTTCTTTGGCTTCCATGAATGGACATATACAGTACTCAGATTGAAGAGAGTGTTCAAGATTCCTGAATTATTGTCAGGAGAAATAACATATATTTACTTTCTGATTATAGATAATTTTCTTTGTAGTTGACGCAAATGGGCATCACTTTTTTTCATATTTTAAAAGCTTGTGGTCTTTCCTCCTATTCCTGTTGTAGTCTGAAATGTCTATTGCATGGTTAGCACTGCTATACACAGGATTTTTTTTTCAGGAGGGGCTGGAATTGTAAAGGTGGATAGCTACTTTCTAGGTGACGGTATACACAACCATAGGCGTCCGGAAAGGGAGGGCAAGGGGGCTACGGCCCCTCCTGGAAAATTCATGTTACCATAAACTTATACTTATTACACACACATATTTGATTTCATTCGCAGCAATTTAAGTTAATTATTGGAAGATAGTTGCAGGAACATGATAACTTCAATCTAAATAAGTGTTTTTTGAGGGGGCAGCACTATTATGGGGGGAATATGTCTTGTTTGCACCCCTGGAAAAAAATCCATGCTTGCCCCTCTCTGGAAAAAATTCTGCTAACGTCCACAACAAGCTTTTTCGTATATTTGGAACTTTCAAACATTTGCCTCTATTTAATTGTGGCTGATTTTAATTTTTTTCCAGAAATCTTCACTGCTTTTATTTGAAAATGTTGATTTTCTGAAAAATTCAAGGGGCTGTAGCCCCATCAGCCCCCATTCTGCGTTCGCCAGTGATGGTTAATATCGATTCTTATTAAACCAGATGACAGGTTTAATCGTTCTACTGTTATACAGTTGAATTTTCATATGAAAACACATGCACATCCAATATATATATAGCCCCAATCCCACTGACTCACTGACATAAATGTTCTCCATGAAGGAAGCCCCGGAGGCGAAAAACGCCCGATTACGACCCCCCATGAAATCGTCCCGAAAGTCCGAGAAAATTCAAAAATCGCTCAATCGGCCCTTCCTTAAGGGTGAAAATGCCCTTTTCTCACGTCCTTGGCAACCGTTGCCACGGGCATTTCTTTTGCACACATTGTTTCCTTCAATTCTTAATTGTCCAGCTACATTATATTTCTCACAGATCAATAGCACACAGATGAATCAACTCCTGGTTTCGAAAAGGTGGCTCAAACAACGGCGACATCTACATAATAAGGAGTTTCAGCCCAGATACAATTACGTATATACTGTTATACTCAATGCGTAAATTATTATCTACATTGTGCTTCTTTTAACTAAATGTTTAGGGGGTATAATGACATGCAATTCCTTAGAGCTTGCCGTGACTGTTGTTGTCCATGGAAACGGGTGTTGCTAGGGAACTTAAAGAAAGTTTATTTTCACTCCGAAAACTACTGTAAGGGAATTATGCTAGACTTTTCGAATTTCAAAATACGAGCATAAGAATTTGTTACGGAGGCAATGTAGGAATTTGAGGAGAATGACGGAAAACAGTTATTATCCAATTATGTTCAAAAATGTGAAAATAACAAAATACGTAAATATTGCATTTTCAATTTAGTCGCTATACAATTCGTTTATGCAGAACATCCAACTACTTATCTTGAAACGGTTATTACTTACTCATATTATTATTATTAAGAAAATACACAATAATAGTTTGAATATTTGTAATTTATTAGAGCCCATACACACATAAAGTTACTTTCTAAACTTTTCAAACTTGTACACATGTTCCCCATCATCCAATACAACATGCAGACATTTTCAGTCATTAAGATCTATGAAGAACCCCATCTCTAACATGATTGCGCCCACAACGTGGCCGAAGGTCACGCATGTGAGCGTACAAGACGTGGCCTTGGCCACGTCGAAAGTACGCGAGTTATTATATATAGGTGTAGAAATTCTTAAAGTAGCGTCTTTATTATGTAAGTACACAAAATGGAAGCGAAGTAAGTAATACACCTGTAGATTGAATTGTATTTTCTGCAAATGTGCTGTATAAAGAAACAAACTACCGGAGTACTAATTGAGGTAAGTGTACAACTTTCGAATTTGAATCTAAATAATGTTGATATTTATTATTCAGAGATGGTACTATAATCATTTTTAATTGTTGAATAACTAATCAAGGGAAATATAACTTTCAATGTACTTGTTATTTACAAATTATTGGCACTGTTGTTGTAATGTAAACTACAATATATATTGTTAAACATTATAAAAGTGCCTCCATAATTTTAAAATACTATTGCTACTTTTCAATTGGAATTTTTATTTCCAAAGTCATAAGAAAAGCAATCTACATTCTGAAGTTCGTTCTGTAAATTGTTTTATGTGATGATGTGATTTTGTGAAATTTTTGCAGAGAACAATTTCCATGGGGAATTATGTCCTAATACTTAATATACTTTCTAGAATGACTTCGCACCTTGGTCTGAAAGTTCTTTGAAAGGACCGGGAGCCAGAGCTCACAGAGGTGTAGGCTTCTAAGTTGGAAACACTGTACAAAGGGTTCTCTCAGTGCCAGCCGACAATAGGAGATGAACGACCGTCGAATGGGACTGGACGTCATTACGGCAGGTAGTGCTCAATTGGGCATTGCTGTTACATATGAATTTTACACACGCAAGAGCCCGGTCGATAGAGGCAGAAAAGGGGGATTTTCTGCACGTCATGATGACTCATCAGTCGTTCTTCGGGACTCCATAGCTTCCCTGACTCAGGTGAATTCTGCATTCTATCTCAGCTGAAGCGAGATGGAAACGAACTAGTTGGAGCTGCGTTTAGGACACGTATCCACGTTAGGAACTAAGGAGTCATCAAATATAGGATGTCTGATTATTCTCATTACTGTAGCAGACCTCCGTGGCGAAGTGGTTAGCACAGCGCGCTATGACGCCAGGCTGTGTCTGTTTGATTGATTTGGTTCATTACATTTCGCCTTCCTGACACCATTGGCTAATCGCGAAGATAAGGATGAGTGATGATATGATGAAATTGTTGATTAACACCCGTGCACATGAAGGGATTTGAACCCGGGACTACTGGCGTCGTAACCGACCTTCGTGACGGAGTGTTACGAATGCCGGCCTGGGCATGGATGTTCTTTGCGAATGTTCCTTCATCATATCACTCATCCTCATCTTCCAGATTACCCAAAAGTGGCAAAAATTGAAGTATAAATAAATCAATCAGTCAATCACATTACTGTTAATCCAGTCCCTTGAAACCCCACCTCCGAAATTGAAGTCGTTCATTGTTCATTTCAAATTATTAAAATTATTATTTATTATAGTCGATATAATAGAAATAGACGTAAGTTAATTACTATTCCAAATAGAATAACAAGAATAAAAATGCCTTAGAACTTGAAGCAAGCCTTTTACTTGTACTTCAACGAAACATCCTAGTATTTATCTTTATCCAAATCTACTTACAGTTTGTTAAATTCAAAGAAAACTCGGACGTCACTATATATAATATCAATATATTTTTCACTTATTGATCTACTGTGCTTTGTTTCTTTTTTCGTTGCTATGGTCAAAAATAATATAGAAATGTATACATCGTAATTTTACATTATGAAGAATGTGATTATAATTAATTATACATCATATTAATGCAACAACGTTTTCAAAAATATAACAAAACAGAAATTGATAACATATCGTTATTAAGCACAAAATTAAACAAAACATAATAAATGAAATAAACAAACATCTTTGGGTCAGTCACAATACGCACCCCTTCCTGGTGAAAATTTTCGATTTATATCAGTTCTCTAAATATCGAAAATTTTACCACATTTAGTTTCAAACTTGTGAACATTGCATTTTTAAATTACAACATAATTTTTTTTTCAAACAATATTAATTCAGTTCACTATGATCTCCGTGAATCAAACTTGACTGATATATTCATTTTGTCTTAGTTGCATGCATTGAGTACATTAAACTAAAGACAATATTCTTGAATGGAAACAATCATGAACATAAATTATTACATCTGAAATTGTATTTATAGCTTCTCATTGTCCGATGTAACTCTCAAAATCTTCAAACCTTCTTACTTCACTTCTTCACTAAATCTTGGATAATTTCTTCAGCAATAGTAATTTATAGATGTAGATAATACAGGACAGTCAAGAAATACTACATATGCACTTATATCTTCTGTTCTTCAAATCTTCCAATTCACTATCTCAGTTGGAAACTCCGTAATTATTCATATATAGCTACATGATTACTTATTTCCTTGAACAAATATATCAAGTTGTCAATTGAGTAGCAAGTAATAACATAATGCTGCGACTGTTTCTTCAAATATCATACTTATTTGCGCACACATAAACTTGTTAGACGAAGATAATCATCACATCGTCAGGGCATCCATGGCCTTTCATAAAAGCATTGTCTACATTTATTAATGTACTTTGTAGACACATCAATTCTCAAATAAAATAATAACCATATGTAATCTAGTGGATAATTCCATTTCTCATTCCTACTAGATACAATACATTGGCATAAATCAATTATTTATACGCAGAGTATATTATTCTCTGAACAAATTCTTAAACAATATCGCGCAGAAACAGAATGTACGTTCACATTCTTACTTGCATGCAGCAACAATTCTCGTAGCAATAGAAAGAACTTCCAACATCATAAGTTACATTGAATATGCATAGATTAAAATATTCCACCTTTCTTTGAATTAAAGTGAAAATAATTAATAAATACATTTCTTGATGTCATTTTAAGCAAAACTTTGCCCTTGTACAAAAAAAAACTTGCTTGAAGTAAATCATCTCAACCTTTTAATTTAACATCTCACCGGAACTTGTGTTAAAGGTAAAGAACCTTGTACTTGATTTATTTGTGAAGTATTTTGTTCACGATTTGCCATTCTTGTAGAATCAGAATTAATTTGTGATACCAAACATGCTGCTTCAGGTTGAGAATTTAATGAATTTGAATTTGCAGGAAAACGCTGATATGGCATTGTATTATTATTAGCACTGCGATTTTCATTCATGTAATAGAATCGCGATTGATTGAGCAAATTTTCATCATTAAATTGTCCTGTAGGTGAACGAGAATTATTTTGCCTGTAATTATTTCGGAATTGTCCTCCGTTTCTAGATCTGAAGCTATTATAATTGTTTCGTGCAGTAAAATTTCCATGATGTCCATAATTATTAGAGTTTCGCCTAAAATTGTTGAAATATCGACCTCGAAGATTGTTTCCCTGCCGATTTTCGTAACCTTGATTTTCGTGACAAGTAATGTGATTGGCAATATTATCAGGTAATTGGCTAAGTATTAACGGCACAACATCTATATCTTGAGGATTTTCAACCAAATTGCAATAACTAGAGTGAGTTTTTAAAGCAAAAGTCTCTAAACTGCCATGTACACTGGGATCGTATTTGCGATTCCTCAATACGGAGAGTTGTGATTGGATAACTTCCGAAGAAGCAAACTGATTAATGAATTCTTGTACAAACTGATCATAAGAATTAAAGTAATATTTATGAGTCCGAAACCAATAACCAGCTCTCCCAGTGAAGCATTGTTGGATACTTTGCAGTTTCATTTCTGTTGGCACTCCTACAACATTTAATATGTTATCCAGCTGCTCAATATATTCTCTCGCTGATTGTTGCTCTATCTTTCCCGAGAACTTAGGCAATTGAGATAATTCACTTAATTTTAAACGTCCACTTCTTGCATTTCCATCTCCATTGCATGTATTTCTAGTTATAGGATGATCACTTCTTCCTCTCGAACTATACGGTCGATTATAGCAAATATGATTTGCTCCGTTTAACCCTGTGTTACTACAGTTATGCAATCTCGAACCATTTACAGAAGAATGAGGATCATCGTGATTGTTCGAAACAGAACATGGTACACTTGCATCACGATAGATATTACTAAGACAATCATTTTGTGGGTTAGGTTCTGATATTTGTGGGTTAAAATCACACCACATACAAGGAGAATTAACGCTTTGATCCAGATGACAATGTGGATTATTATGTACATTACTAACATTTTCATTATTCTTAGTAAGCACAAAACTAGAAGTAGGATGTGAATTTGTACCAAACAGTTGATAGCAAGCGTTAGTGTAGTTATATTTCTCAGCACCTAACTCTCGTTTTTGGAATGGACCTTCTGAGTCGTCACTTCGGAATTTCTTTACGGAAGTTTCTTCAGAGCTAGATCTTACAGATTTATTATACTTGTGCTTCCAACGGACATGTTTACGAGCACGAGTGTTAGTAACATTCTTCTTACCGGAAACTGTCCTAGAAGAATCATCTGATACATCACTAGACGAAGTACTGAGTACAACATCACACTGAGTTTTTCCATTCCTACATGTATTAGCTTCTGTATTATCCACAACAATTGATTTTGTTCTACTATTACTATTTGTAACAACAGAATTATGAGCAGAGGAATTATGTGTAAAGGCTACGCTACCTTCATCACTATCGTTAACCTTGGCTGTTAAATCCTTGCCATCAGCTTGAAGCTTTTTGATATTTTGTTCTATATCTTCAATATGGGAATTAAACTGTTGGAATCTTTCTGTACAATGAGAAATATGCTTATGTACATCAGCATTAACATCGCTTTTAGTTTCTAAAATAGTGACTCTAGATATAAGATCAACTATATTAGCAGAGCATTCATTACAATTTGAATTGAGATTATCTAAACGTTGGTCATAATCAAGAAGGTGTTCTTTCAATGATAATTGTACATTTTCAAATTCAGATATTTTGACATCAACATTACGACATTTATTATCAAACACAGATTCAAGACTTGTAGTTGATTGTAAACACGCTGTACTAACCGCATCTATCTTGTCCTTAAATTCAGCCATTAAAATATTGAGCCGATTGTTAACATGACTAATATCATGATTAACAGCTTCAAATTTGACATCAAGCTGTGAAGATAACTGTGTATGTGCACTAGATAATTCAGCTTGTTTTAAAGATATAACGTCAAGTTTAACCTGAATATTTTCATTAGACAGATTTAATTCTGATCTAAGTTCCTGATTAGACTGTTTAAATTCCTGATTAGACTGTTCAAACTGAGTCTTAAGTTCCTGATTAGACTGTTCAAACTGAGTCTTAAGTTCTTGATTAGACTGTTCAAACTGAGTCTTAAGTTCCTGATTAGACTGTTCAAACTGAGTCTTAAGTTCCTGATTAGACTGTTCAAACTGAGTCTTAAGTTCCTGATTAGACTGTTTGAGATCCTGATTAGACTGTTTAAATTCCTGATTAGACTGTTCAACAGCTAATTGTATGCTTCTAATGCTGTTTAGTATGTCATTTAAATTAGGATTTATACTTTCCAAATACACTGGTAATTGGTAAGGATCGTAACTGGAATCACATTTGTTACAACAATATTTTTCCTTAGTGGTAGAATAAATTGTTCAATGTGTGACGGAAAGCTTCAAACATGAAATATGATACCACGAACGGCAATCAAAACATTGCACATACCTCAGGTCATTATCGAGCTTATCACAACACGTCACTCCTTCAATCTTATATGACTGTACATCACAAATGTCACCATCGTGAGAATTACTACTATTTAAGTAGGTTCCTTCATATGCAACATTAGATTTTAGCCTACGTGAATGTCTAGGCTTCGTTTCTTCAGTTTTATCTGCCATGACTGCACAGAATAATAATAAACATAAATAAAATATTTAGGGTCGCCAATTTTGCCTTCGCAACATGTTCAACAAATTGCAACTCGAAGACAAAATAAAATTTTAAAAGTCTGTAACAACCATTGCGCAAACCTCAAACCACGCATCAGAAGATTGTCCTTTTCTTCTTGAATCCTGGCTGTAGGCGCCAAATTATTGAAGCAAGCCTTTTACTTGTACTTCAACGAAACATCCTAGTATTTATCTTTATCCAAATCTACTTACAGTTTGTTAAATTCAAAGAAAACTCGGACGTCACTATATATAATTTCAATATATTTTTCACTTATTGATCTACTGTGCTTTGTTTCTTTTTTCGTTGCTATGGTCAAAAATAATATAGAAATGTATACATCGTAATTTTACATTATGAAGAATGTGATTATAATTAATTATACATCATATTAATGCAACAACGTTTTCAAAAATATAACAAAACAGAAATTGATAACATATCGTGCTTATTAAGCACAAAATTAAACAAAACATAATAAATGAAATAAACAAACATCTTTGGGTCAGTCACAAACTAAAAAATGGAAGTAAGCTATTTCTACCTCTTAATCCAAAATTCCGAAATTGAGTTTTTTTGAATGCAAGGTGTCATAATCTAAACTTTACGACTAAAATGTTCCCATCACGATCAATGATTCTTGAAGAAGTTATGTATAAGTTTAAAACAAAGTAATAATGACTGTGTGTTTCAAACTATTACCATTGTCCTTTGTTTTGCCTGTTACTATGCACACCAGTTGAACTTTCTTTTTACACCAATGTAACTTATTCTTGTTCAGTCTGATTGAGAAATTGTTCGGTGGAGATCGATCTTTCGATGAGGCAGCAATGTTCAATCGAAACTGCCAGTTACGTTGATGAGCAGCAGATAAAACAATAAAGCAGGGATTACATAATTTGCCACTCAATCTGAAGTTGAGTAGCTGACCGCAGATGATAAACTCAAACTTTCAGTTATTTGCCAGCCCGGATTTGAACCGCACATTGAAAAACAGGCTGTAAGTGAGGCGAGCTTACACTCTGTAAACTACATATTCTTGCAGGCAAACAGGGTCTGGAGAATTGACCTTAAGCCGGTGTAATAGTCTATGGTGTTTTGTTTTCTGTCTTATCCATGTGTAGTTTTGATTGTTTCTTCATCCATCTCAGTCGCGATTAGCCAAATGTGGCAGAAAACCATAAAATATATCGATGAATCCTTTCGGAATCAACGAGTATCTGCTTACACGCAAATATTAAATAGGAAGAAGAATGCCATTTCTTTCCCACATCAAGCAATTCTGTTCACAGAACACTTTAGTTATAGCCAGAAGCTCTCATAGTGTGTCAATATAAAGGATTGGATACTAGGCCGTAAAAGTTAGGTTAAGGTTTGTGCTGCCATCTATATTATGGAGTGAAATGCCTCTGTTTCTTATGAAATCCTCACTCTACACTGTGATTCCTACAGCAGTGATGTCTATTATTCGAAAAGTAGAATGTGGCATTTACAACACCTTGTGCACAGACTATGTGGGCAATTTGAACTGTGAAAACTAAAGTAGTACAATGTGCATAACTTATATTACATTTAAGTTGCAATATATTGCAAGACATTGCAACATTTTGAAGCCTTTGCCAGTGTACTTGAAGTGATAAGAGAAGGCAGGCGCCAATATTCGCTCTTGACAGTCAGGTTTCCCTCCACATGGTTGACTCATCATCGTCAACAAACTTGAAGCAATCGATCTCCCCCCCTCCCTTTTCCTCTCTTGTTACGCGCTTCCTTCTGCCTCGGTTCCATTTGTTTTGAAGGTGTGAGTTACAACCGGCCTTCACAAACTAAGACACGCCCGAGTAGCATTCGCAACGAAAGCCATGTGAATTTATTCTGAATGATTCCTAACAAATAGATCCAGATAATACATTTCACACTACACGAGCAACTGGTTATCTTTCTGCAACTGCAATTTTGCAGGCTGACGAGGATCTGGCGTCTGAACTCGCAGCCAGTACAATCTGTTACGCTTGTGTTGTATCGTCCATTGTTCGGGAAAAGGCACATAGGTCAGAAACTGCGACTTTCAGTTGTTTTCATCCAAGTCTCACTGAATAAATTAAATAAAATATTATAAGTATAATTTTATATTGCGAATGTGTAAAATTCTAAACAGTATGATCCAATATGTATATCATGTCTGTAATGTTTACTACTAAAATAAACTAACTAACTAACTCTCTAGCCTTCTTAAATCCGAAGGTTCATGGCTGCAGCAACACAGGCCTTCCATCTGTCCCTATCCTGAGCAACATCTATATACTCTTTTCCATCTCGACCGATTTCCTTTAGGTCCATCTCAACGTTGTCCCTCCATCTTCGTTTTGGCCTTCCTACAGGTCTCTTACCATCAGGTTTCCCAACAAGAATCTTGTAAACTCCTCTTTCCTCTCCCATTCGCGCCACATGGCCTGCCCACCTAAGTCTTCTTGATTTAATTATTCTAATCATATGTGGACATTAATAAAAATTATGTAGTTCTAAATTATGTAGCCTTCTCCACTCACCTGTCTCCTCATCCCTTTTAGGTCCAAATATTTTCCTAAGGATTTTATTTTCAAATACTCTCAATTTATGTTCCTCTTTCAATGTAAGGGACCAAGTTTCACACCCATATAATACTACAGGCAAAATTACTGTTTTGTATATTTTAACTTTTAGTTTCTTAGATATTAAACGAGAAGACAATAGTTTATGAAGAGAGAAGTAACATGCATTCCCTGAATTAAGCCTACTTTTTATTTCCTCTTTAATATAATTTTCACTTAATATTACTCCTAAGTATTTGAATTTGGAAACTAGTTCAAGCGAGTTGTTATCAATAATTAGCTTTTGATTATTACCTAACACTTGGTTTCGGCCTGTAAGCATATATTTAGTTTTCTCTTTGTTAACTTCCAAACCTATCTCTTTAGCAGTTTTGAAAAATATTTTAGCATTATTCTTAATTGTATTTATATCATCCCCTAATAAGTCTACATCATCTGCATATGCTAACAACTGAGTCACACCATTTAATTTTAGTCCTTCGTTAGTTTCTTCTACCTTCCTAACAGCATATCCTAAGGCAAAATTAAAGAGTAATGGAGATAATGCATCTCCTTCTTTTAACCCATCATGAATTGTAAATTTGTCAGACACATTAATACCCACACGAATTTTACTTTCTGTTTCACTTGTGCATTCTTTTATCATATTTACAAGCTTCTTAGGTATTCCAAACTCTACTAATATATTATATAATTTATCTCTCTTGACTGAATCATATGCTTTTTTGAAATCAATGAATAGCTGATGGACATTTTGATTATATTCCCACTTTCTTCAAGTGTCTGTCTAATGTGAAAAATTTGATCTGTAGTTGATCTGTTACATTTAAATCCACATTGATAATCACCTATAATTTCATTAGCATATGGGGTTAGTCTTGTTAAAAGAACGTTAGATAATATTTTATATGTTGTTGAGAGTAGAGAAATTCCACGGTAATTATTGCAGTTCATTTTATCACCTTTTTTAAAGCTACTAAAATAATAAACATAAATATCTGCCTGCTTTAAAATTGCATTTTTTTACTTAAGTACTTTTTCCCGAACAGCCTATTGTCTCTTCATCCATTTCATCTTGTTATCATTAATCTCCATCGTCGCGATTAGACGAAAGTGGCAGAATAACTAAATGAACTAAATCAATCAATTAATCAAATTATTGTTTTGAACGAAAGAGCAACAAATATGCACTCACAACATTTTGCATCACCCCGATTGCGCAGTGGTACTGTCGTCGCCTTGTAATCAAAGGGTCCAGGGTTCGATTCCTGATGGAGGTACAAAGTGATTCGGTTTCAAACTTTAAACTGTAGGTCCAGTCCCGATAACCTTACTGTGCATAATGTGGACTTAAAACGCCAACTCAATCAACAACTTCTGCTTTCTTCTGTGAATGCATCTACTATAGAGCGACCACAAACAAGAGAGTCTTCGCACATCTTCCCCTCCACTCGTTCAACTCAGGTCATAAGGAAGCCTGCTCCACTCAACACCTTCCCTCCACGACTACGAATCACAGGACACCACGGTGTTCTGCTCAGGCTCTCTTGCTTGTGGTCCCACTATAGATTATAATTGACGTTAAAAGAATTATTTTGGAATTTCCAGGAAAAGAACAGACAGATCCATTCCCCCGAACACACTAGGAAGTTTCTCGGAACGCCACTGTCGACAGTAGTGTTAATTACAAGCACTATTCTTCTCTGTCTCTGCTTCTATTTAGCAGTCACATACAAAAAACGCGAACACACACACTTACGAATTCACGTGGCGATTGTTTATTCAGCGTCTCAATGATCTTGGAGTAGAACTTGGCTTTTTCTTTTTGCTGCCACTGCGACTATCAACCGAAGTTGGCAACACAAGGGAGTGAGTTGTGCACTTCGGTTTGAAAATGTTGATTTCAGAGGAGCACTAACTCCACAACACTTATGTGAGTTTTCCTCCACTTCACTTTTCGACAACACATTTCTTCCTCTTCTTTGTTGAATCATTGCCTGAATCGGTAGACATTTGGAAAAGCACAGACTGATGACATTGTGGGTTGGGTCTACATTCTTACAAAATGTAAATGTGGTTAAGTGATCTTGAATCTGCAAAATAAGTGAAAGCCGTATTAGGTTTACACGTGGAGCACTGAACGATGTAAAAAAGAACTAACTTAATATGAATTTCCTGGAATTCTACTTCATATACTTCAATACTCAAGGAACAGGAGCCTGACAAATTCATTATTGTTTACGAAAAAAATGCCAAAAATTTCAGTTCACAAAATAACTTATCAAGAGCATGTTCTATTCAATTATACGTATAATTATACAGGGTGATTGGTAATTCGACCTATTCATGGAAAGGGGTAATACTAGAGCACATTTGCAACAAATTTGACACTATGCACCGGGGGTCGGAAATCAATGGGTTTCGAGTTATTGCAGTTTGTAGATTTTCGTGAAATATTCAGACTTGCGACCAAAAAACTAATAATTGTGAAAAAACTACTACACCCTGGACACTTAATCGATACGCTGCTAACAGCTGACGAATGAGTGACTACTGGGGAAAAATTTCATGCCCATAATTCCCATACCCACAGAAAGAAACAGTCATTGGTGCACACGTCATGAAGAAATTTGGAAATTATCGTTTAAATCGAAGAGGATTACTAAAAAAATTGGTAACACATTTAGCGTAAAAATTACGGAAAAAACTTCCTCGTTTCATAAGCTCTCCAAAAATATACAAATGTTGTCAACTGGCACACGGGTTGGGGGGAAAAATCTGAATAAAAAGCGGATAAGGCGCGTTGTAGACCTCTTTGTAAAGTGAAAAGAAGTTGCCGGTTGTGAGAAATAAAGGAACGAAAATGAGTTAAATAATAATGTTATTTACCATTCTCATGATTCCACGTTGTCAGAATTAACTGTTTACGAAAACTACAAATCCTGTGGCACTCGCGTTGACACTCTGTCTCTTATGTCTCAATTCTCTCTCTCAACTCTTCTTGGGAATCCACTGGTGTACTGTAGACTAACTCTTTCATGTGGCCCCAAATGTAAAAGTCGCATGGCGTAAAATCCGGACTCCTCGCCAGCCAGGGATTCGGACCGCCTCGACCAATCCATTCCACGGGATAATTGTCGTCTAGCCACTGTCGCACACCCCGGAAATAGTGGGCTGGGCAGCCATCATGTTGGTAAATTATACCCCATCTTCTGGCGAGCGGCACATCCTCCAGCAGCGTCGTCAATTCTTCCCTTAGGAAGTTTTCGTAGGTTATGCCGTTTAGGTTTTGTGGCAGAAAGAATGGCCCGATCACATGATTGTGGATGATTTCGATCCACACATTTAGTGAGAATTTTCTCTGGTGAGCCTTTTCTTTAGATTTTCTTGGGTTATGGCCCTTAGGGGGCCCAGAAATGCGCATTATGAAAATTCGTAATACCATCGCGGTCGAATTTGGATTCGTCCGTCCACAGAATTCTTGTCAGATGATGGGGGTCTTCAGTGTGGGTATGTAGTAAAAATCGACAAAAATCCATCCTTCTGACAGGATCTCCCTCCTCAATACCATGCGACTTTTACATTTGGAGCCACATGAAAGAGTTAGTCTACAGTACACCAGTGGATTCCCAAGAAGAGTTGAGAGAGAGAATTGAGACATAAGAGACAGAGTGTCAACGCCAGTGACTGTGTCTGAAGTAGGCCGCAGGCTGCGTGCTTGCATACGTAACCGGGGGAGGCAATTTTAACAGGATTTGTAGTTTTCGTAAACAGTTAATTCTGACATCCTGGAATCATGAGAATGGTAAATAACATTATTATTTAACTCATTTTCGTTCCTTTATTTATCACAACCGGCAACTTCTTTTCACTTTACAAGGAGGTCTACAACGCGCCTTCTCCGATTTTTATTCAGATTTTTTCCCCAACCCGTGTGCCAGTTGACAACATTTGTATCTTTTTGGAGAGCTTATGAAACGAGGAAGTTTTTTCCCGTAATTTTTACGCTAAGTGTGTTACCAATTTTTTGAGTAATCCTCTTCGATTTAAACGATAATTTCCAAATTTCTTCATGACGTGTGCTCCAATGACTGTTTCTTTCTGTGGGTATGGGAATTATGGGCATGAATTTTTTCCCCAGTAGTCACTCATTCGTCAGCTGTTAGCAACGTGTCGAGGGTGTAGTAGTTTTTTCATAATTATTAGTTTTTTGGTCGCAAGTCTGAATATTTCACGAAAATCTACAAACTGCAATAACTCGAAATCCATTGATTTCCGACCCCCGGTGCATAGTGTCAAATTTATTGCAAATGTGCTCTAGTATTACCCCTTTCCAGGAATAGGTCGAATTACCAATCACCCTGTATATTAGAGGAAAATAACTAAACCCAGACCCCACTCCCTAAGCCGGACCCGCTTCCTGTTTCCGTAAGTAGGTGCTGCAATGGTCGTCGCAATGGGTGAAAAGGAAACACGTCAAGAATAACGAAAAGATTGTATAGGGAAGGTATCAGCAGTAACTTGCAAGTATCAGGTGCTGTAAGTCCGCCATGACTTGTTTTTGTGTGAATGAAAGTTTGTACATCGGTGCACAACAGTGGGAATTTGGCTAATTAAGAGAGAAATAAGTAGCAATCTTATTACAATTTACACACTAGTAAGTATTGTACTTTGTAATTATGGTAATGATTTGTCTGAAGATATGTGTGGTTTTATTGAGCATTCCCTGACATTCGCTACGAGACTCGGCGGCAAACGGCCCGGCGTCAGGGCTTATCTTTCCCGGTGAACGGGGTCCGCGACAGTCGCACGCTACAGTCTGTTTTTTTCGCTCTCCCTGCCTTCGTTCTCTTTCCCTTTCTGTTGACGTTGCAGACTGACGCCAGTATAATCCTCCCTCGGAAGTTGTATTGTGTCGTGTCCGTGTGTTGAAGATTGTGGCTTAATATGGCAGCACAAAAGTTTACATTACAACAAAGGATTTATCTTTTCGAGTGTTACTTCGGAGAGAGGAATTGTGGAGAAGTGCGACGACGTTTTGCAACGAAATTTCCTGGTGTTCCCGTTCCACATAGGACCAATATATTAAACCTGGTAAAAAGGTTTAGAGTAACAGGGTCAGTTCTCACACCATCCGTGAGTGAAAAGATAGTATTGTACGAGAAATCGGGAGAATTACAGTAGACGAACTTGCACGTGTGAATGCACGTGTGAATTCGGAGACACCAGGAATGTGTTGCAGCAGAGGAACATCATTTTCAACACTTTCTGTAGTCAAGGTTAGTACACAATATGAAAACTGTAATTTTAAAAGCCGACTCTACCGACTGTCGCGGACCCCGTTCGCCGGGAAAGACAAGCGCGACTTGCCGGGCCGCTTGCCGCCGGCTCTCGTAGCGAATGTCAGGGAATGCTCTGTATAAACAATAAGACTCCACGAGTAAAATGCCCTAAGTAAGGCCCCTCAATGAATGCCTAACATTACAATTGTAATTGAAGCAAAGGGTCGTTACTCGTTAGTAAAGTCCTTTTACATATTGTTTCAGATGTTCAAGGGAAAAGGCAATGCAGGTGGGAGAAGGTGGGATGTCCAACAAATAGAAAGGGCGATTGACGCAGTTAGGATATTGGTAGTCAGTGGCGTAGCATGGGCATTTCGGGTGGGAACGCCAAGTCCGAAGGAAAGGTCGGCCCTTTTTTGGTTAATAATTTACTTATGGAATTAGTCGTCACAGGTGTTGTTTATTTGCCTGAAGTCAGCTGGGTTTGCAATAAAGCATCATCATCCATGCAGTTTTTAGCTAGAAAATTAGATGCCTCACTATGCCACAAATGTTTTGAACTCTGGTGTTTTATACCTTTCGGCATGACACAAATCATTATAAAACCTACCTGAATCACAAGCCTCTGGACAACAGTAGACGTCATTGTTGTGAATGATCCAACTAATGATTGATTTGGTTTATTTTACTTCGCTTTTCTACCACTTTTGGTTAATCGTGAATATGAATATGAGTGATGATGATATTGATGAAGGGACACTCACAAAGAACACCCGTGCTCACCCCGGGATTCGAATCACCGGCCTCTGTCGTCTTGGCGCGCTGTGCAAAACACTCTGACACGGAGGTGGGCGGATGATCCAACTATCGTACACTCTACTAACATTAACAGTGCCGATTAGTAATTCAGACCACTGTTTATTACGTCTTGAGAATGTTGATAAACATTTTAAAATAATTTTGTCCAGAGACCATTCGATGTTAAGAGTTTTCAAATGAATGCTAAACATTTCCATTGACACAATATTAAGCAGTTACATAATAACTAAAAAATAATATTATTAAGTGGTAGAGCAACCACAGGCTGAACTTCTACCACGAGGACTTCAGCAACTTATTTGACAAAAACTGTGTTGATCTTTTAGTTTTTAAAGCACATCGCTGTTCGTGCGATAAATTATACAATGCAGTGGCCATTAAGAAGTGCTATATTTCGGTTTGGTAAAGTTACGTGTCAATATTGCGTATTGTAGCAACACATAGCACGAGTGGCACGAGCGCGAAGAACCGGGTAGAAATTCTACCGCTGTCGTCTGCTTCAGAAGGCAGGAAGGGTCACGTGAACCAATCACGTAGCCCTCTGCTCCATACGCGGGCGTAAGAGAGAGCATTTGGGCGTGTGCTGTAGAGATAAAAGCTTTCCCTCCAGAAAGGCAGCAAGGAATATAGGGTCCTGTACGCCGAACCTGCTCGGCGTACGGCCAGGAAAGGCATTTAAAAAAAATGCTAGAACGAGTGTTGTTAGTGGAGCGTTGCAAGCGGATCGCGAGAAATAGCTATTATAATGCCATGAAGGTCAAACATATATGAAATTAGTCAAGATTTACTTTATATTTACAGCATTTACGCATTTTTTAAATATTAAATCTGGGAACGCCGGGCGTACGGGCGTACTATAACGCTACGCCACTGTTGGTAGTCTATATTATATTACTCTTGTACATCTATATTCTTTATGCAAGCTCAGTAAATGTAATCAATTTACTACATATCATACATTTACATTTCTTTGCGTCTTTTCCAATTTTTGGAACTTGTTAAAGGAGGGGTCCGACTTTGGCCACTTTTTCTCCGTTGTTACTTTTCGACCCTTTTTACAGAAATGCTGACTGGCAAAGCATCATGCGCTTTAAGGTGGATTAAGTTACAGAAAACGTTGGCAAACATATCAGAGAACCCATTTTATTAAATTTCTAATAGAAATAATATGCCATAATGACACCAGGGATGAAAAACAAAACGGGGGTCTTCTTTGGTCACTTTCATCTACAGTTGTCTGTTAGACTTACAAAAATGGCACAAAAGAACACACAATTTTATCAAGAGTATAAAAATACAAAATATACAAATTCATATGACGTTCCTAACCTACGTATGATTGTAAGTTTGAAGAAGTTTACCTACATTGTAAAATAATTCACATGTTTAATTTATACATACGAACCTCAGTGCGCTTTTGTATGCCAATTACAATCATGGTTGTATTTGTATTCCTGTTATTTAGCGTCACTCTTGTTCTACTTTTGGCTAATCGCGACGATGAAGGTGAGTGATGATTGAGTGAAATTGACGAGTGGATATTCACAAAAAAAAACACCCATGCACAGGCCGGGACTCGCTTTAATTGTAATCTAAAATATTTCTGTATTTTATGCCAAAATAGGTTGTCCTTGTCCATTAGCGTATGCAGGGTTTTTCGTAGGGGGCTGGAATTGTAAAGATGGATATGGCATAGCTGCGTTCTGGGGAGACAGGATACGCAATAAAATATTTAGTAATTATCATTTTTTAACATTTGTTTCAAAGTTGTTCAAAGACAAAAAGGGAGTTTGCATTTACCACTTGGGGTTTCCAGTGTTCTTTCGCCAACCTCTGTGGCGATGTGGCTATCACTGCGCGCCACGACGCCAGGGGTCCAGGGTTCGAATCCCGGACTGGGCATGGATGTTATTTGTGTGTCGCTTCATCATTTAATAATATCAGCACTCATCCTCATCATCGCGATTAGCCAAAAGTGGTAGACAAGCGAAGTGATAATAAACCAATGAAAACCGCGTTCTTCACTGCTATCATTTCATTTTCTCAATTTCGGAGGGGGCTGCAGCCTCATTATCACCTTCCTGCGTACGTCAGTGTCCCTATCATTCATGTAAGCCGACGATAATGTGGTGTACTCTAAATTTCATTTGAAGTCCCTACCATGATAAGCAGAACAACAGCGACGTAGAAGCGATAACGTTTCGTTTGTTTCCTTCCCCCACAGAAGGCGACAACAAAACGCACACCCTTCGCCTCATCGTCTTGTTCAAAGAAGCCTTTGTTTAGTTCTGCACGGAAGATCTTTGCATTGGGATGTAACAATGTTGGAACAGCCTCACGGTGCTTTGCAGTCTCAAACTAAGTAACAATCACTTGCCACGAAAGTGTAAATAGAAGTGTCGAAACTGCAAGCGTTGCCTTTTAGCACCCTACTGTGGGAGCAACTCCCTTGTAACGTGAGGCAAGTCCAAGAGTTGCTGCAAGTTTGTTTTTCATTCGTTAGGGTGACCAGATATTTGTTGACCAAAAAGAGTATAGTCTATAGGTTGAAGGTGCGCATGCATTTTGCTCTTTTACGGGGTCCGCAAAAATCCCGCGCGACTTCTTGATACTCTAATTATCCTGGAAATTATGCAAAATTAAAACTTCCTTTTTACTTTACATTAATTTCGCACAAGAAACTATATTTTGTGACTACATAATATCTATTTTAATATTCTGATGCAATTCTTGAATATTCTAAAGCAAATTTCTTGGTAAATTGATGCATATAATTGGAGGAGAATATTTACGCACCAATATTGATCAATATTTTAAACAAATTTTTATTATTGCAATTTTCAAGTATCGGTATCGGTGGGAATCGGTAAGAGTATAGGTATCGGTTCAAAGTGGTATCGGCTCAGCCCTAATCATTCTCATTAAATTCCAATGAATTTGAAATATGTTTTGCTTGTTGATGAAATATGAAAATGACACTTCAAATTGTTCATAGGAAATTCTTGAGTAAAGGTGTACATACTTCAGTTTGTTGACATCTTGAAGTTTTCCGTTCTGTGGATTTTAAGGCATTTTTACGCGTAAAATAATGAATGAAATTAAATAGCAAGGAAAAGAGTATATTTGGGGATTTTTGCAAATTGAAAAGAGTATAGAGTATATGAACCTCTAAAAGAGTATAATACTCTTAAAAAGAGTATGTCTGGTCACCCTACATTCGTTTTTCCATCACATCGCAAGTTAAGATCATTTCCTGTATTTAATGATGCAGATAAAGCTCTAACGTACAGTTATCTATGTAATTAACTCAATGGATTGCTGATTGATTGATTTGCTTTATTTTACTTCCCTTCTTGTGCCACTTTTGTCTAATTTGAGAAGATGGATTGGATTGACCGGATTGATTTGGTGTTTTAAGTCCACTTTATGCACAGTAAGGCTAATCTGGACTGGACCTACAGTTTTAAAGTGGGATCCGAACCACTTTTACCTCCACCGGGTATCGAACCCGGGACCCCTTGATTACAAGGCGACGACGCTACCACTGCGGCATCGAGGAGGCTTCGAGAAGATGGGGATGAGTAATGATACTGATGAATGGACACTCACAAACATCCATGCCCTGGCCAGGATTCGAACCCGGAATCCGTGGCGCCGTAGCGCGATGTGCTAACCACTGCGCCGCGGGGGCCGGCTCAATGTATTGTTTCTAAAAACCAGGGTTGTAAAAGGTCCAGGAATTGTAAATAAATTCAATTCCGGTTCGGGAGAGGAAATCAACAAGCGTAAATGGGCTCTGGACCGTAAAGAACCTTTTGTCATTGAAGTATTCCAATTCGGTCCGGGAACTATTTTTCCGAACCTATTTAAATACGGTCCAAGTTCGGTATTCAAATGAAACAATACGCAATTTTGTCAAATTTAAATTGTGCGAGAAAAAAGGTTCCTGGCTGTTACGTAACTCAATTGAACCCATTAGAATTTATGATGTGTACAAGGCCCCCCCCCCCCTCACTTAATATATTCCATTGTCTAATAATTGTGCCTTCCCGATGGCGCAGTGGTAGCGTCGTCGCCTTATAATCAAGGGGTCCCGGGTTCGATACCCACTTGGTTCGAATCCCACTTTAAACTCTAGGTCTAGTTCCGATTAGCCATACTATGCATAAAGTGGACTTAAAACACCAACTCAATCAATCAAGAGTCTAATAATATTTATTATTTATTTATACTTATACTGCTTAAGAACAACTAAAGAGTCTTGATACAGCAATACATAAAAGAATGTGCATGTTGCAAATTCGAATGCAAGTTCGACAGGAAAGTAGTACATAAGAGCAATACAAAATATATGAAAACTACAAAAAAAAATATATACTGTAAATACGTTAAAATACAGTACGATCCAACTAAAATCATTATAATGGTTGGCAATAGAGTTTAGAAAACAATTATTACTATATTCTTTAAGGTTATTCTTGAAGCACTGTTGATTGAGGATCTTACAGCACATGGCATATAGTCGCTTTGTTTTATTTTACTTCCATTTTCTGCCACTTATAGCTAGTAGCGAACATGATAAATGGTTGTAAGATGAAACTGATAAAAGGGCAGAGGCGTCTCGTGAACGCACGCGTCAATTGTGGGAAAAAGAACAGCTTGCTCTGCGACGACATTAATGAGCATTTCTACATTCTAATTTCTTCATATAGGAGAAGTATTTATTTTACACGAGAGCGCTCATCTAAGCTTATATTACATTTCTTGGATCTGAAGTGAAAGAAAGTAATAATTTTTTTCCCACAATTGACGCATGCGTCACTTCAGATCCAAGAAATGTAATATAATCTTAATTGAGCGCTCTCGTGTAAAATAAATACTTCTCCTATATGAAGAAATTAGAATGTAGAAATGCTCATTAATGTCGTCGCAGAGCAAGCTGTCCTTTTTCCCACAATTGACGCATGCGTTCAGGAGACGCCTCTGTAAAAGGGCAAGCACAGACTCACATGGACAAGTCAAAGCACAAGCCCTACACATTATTAAACTGGCTGTGAGTCAGACGCCAGAGCTTGATAGCTGCAAGAATGCTGTTCAGAGTGCACTACGTGAAAGAGAGTTTGGCATTTGGGTGCTCAAAGAAATGTCTCCCCTTACACGCCACGTGTTTCTGCCTCTTGGCCGCTCTTACAATGAAAAAAAAATACATGAGGATTGATAATACACCAAAATTACAGGATTACCAATAGTACAAACACAGAGGGAGTTACTGCAAAGAGAAAGTGAATGAATGAATAGCATATAATAATAATAATAATGAGAAAATAAATAATAAGAATTACAAAGAGGGGAAAAAATCTAAGTGGTCCCTTGACTAGTTTTCACACCGTTGCTGTTCCAACATATAATTGATTGAGGTTTCATTTAAACGTAGTGTGAACTGATAATTTCCATCAAGGTTGTTGTTCTGGCATGTAATAGGGCCTTCCCGATGGCGTAGTGGTAACGTCGTCGCCTTGTAATCAAGGGGTTCCTGTGAATGCACCTAGTGGTTCGGATCACATTTTAAACTGTTGGTCCAGTCCCGATTAACCTATCTGTGCACCAATATGGCCGAGTTCGAGAATGTATGGAGCCCTGTGTATCTTAATGGCACGGTGTAATGCACGTGAGAAAGCATTATTTGTTTACTTTTTTATTAAACGAAAACAAGTGATCGTTTATTTGAAATTATGGAAATGCCGAATATTCTTGAAAATGTGGCTTTATTTCCTTCTTTTAATTATTTGATAACACAAGTTAATGGTTAAAAATTTAAACGAACATATCCAACATTTACATCGCAAGTGTGACGTCATGCGAGTATCAGTACATGTCTCGTTTTAGAGTACAATCTATATTTTGACCCCTTTGGAAATTTTTCCGCGGACGCAAATGGCCAGGAACAAAGAGAGTACTTTTTTGTCGAATTAGCACTTCGGACGGTTTGAAATCCGTGCAAAAAGGCTTCTTCCGCGTTGCTAGTTTCTTATTGATCACTGGCTTCGGAGCTGGTGCCGCCTGGCGGCAAACGTTGGAAACAAGTTTCGTCTGCTACAACAGCTGACAGCGATGAGCTGGGGCAAGCCAGCAAGCATTTCGTGCACACAGCGTGCTGGAAAGTGGTGGTGAAGCTATGGGGGCGTACTCCGTCCAGGTGGGCTGTGGGATTTAACTTGCTACGACACGCGATTTTGACAATAAGCCGCGTGTGAATTGAATCAGAACTCTGGACGCTGCCTCTAAGGATGGCAGCTGTGGACCTACGGCCCCGGTGACATACACGGAATCAGCTGTTTTCAGGACTGTGACAATTGTAAGGTAAGTACTTTGCAGCTTGTACTAATACGTTCAGTCATTGGTGTTTTGTCATTTGATTGCACAAAGCAATGCTGTTTCCGTAGATCTAGGATATGCTCGCGATAGGTGTAATATAGCCGGTGAATCCTTTGACCGACATTGGAAGGCATTACGTCATAATTATCGACTAACCGTTTCCACCGTTACACGGAGTCGCTTCAAGAAGTGAGCTTTTTTTTTCACCGGGCTGTTATGTCGTTACGGTGTGCTGTTGCGTTCTAGCACGCGATAAAAATGCAGAGTGCGAAAACTGTAACCTCAAGCTTGTGTTGATAAGTTAGGCTAGATTCTAGAATCCCACCGACCTGTACCTTATGTCGGGTCAAATGTCTTGTATTGTACGTAGAATTTCTATCTTATGTTTGACCTGCGAGAGTTCGTTATATTTTGTTTGAATAAGCCTGTCGATTCGATTTGGATTATGTGCAACATTTGTACACACAGTATAAACTAACTCCTTTTTGTTCGGTTTTAAGAGCTTAGTTATTCATAATCGTTTATTTGTGCAAGAAACTTAAACTTGGTAACGAAAGTTACCATACAATTTGAAGGTGTGATAAATTGGAACTTGTAGCAGCTAATACAGTCCATGTTATCCACAACGTAAAAAATATACATACTATGGATCCAAAGAAGCACGAAAATGTATTTGCAAAACATCAAATAAGCTTGCAAAATGCTTTTCCATTGTTAGTCCTGTAACAAAACAACATTTGTACAGTTAAGACAATTATTTGTTACGATTCTTGTATTTTAACAACGGATGTCAAGTGATTGTTAACGTTAGAATGTCCATATATTTTGTTTGAGGTCGAATAGATTCCATCTAAGAGTAAGTGTTTGCCCTTGCACATCCCTTTAACATGTAAATACGATAAAGACTCCTTATCTATGCTTCTTGTTTGCACAAGAGATTACACAGGAATGTTACGTATACAGTATTCATGCAGATTACTGACACATGTTCTTTCCTTTGTAAGAATACTTACGGCCAATAATTTTAACAGGAAAAAGATAAAAGGTGTTGTGTCTAATCGGCCCATTAAAATTACACCAGCGTGTTACGGGTTTTGTAGCCTTGCTATTCTTTCCAAGGAATAGGTTAGGTTCTGGACAGTTCGTGGATTTAGTAGTGTGTGTGTATGTGTTGTAAAACTGATAATTACATTGTTTTTCGCTTTTCAAGTGGTCAGACGAAATTGTTTATTTAATCAGGTGTTAATACGTTGCAAAAGGAACTGAGGAAGTGTAGGATTATGACATAATTCGCTGCTAATAGCTCATGTTACCAAGTGACGAAAAAGTTTGCATGTCTTACTTTAAGTCCATTTTCTGATACTTTTGGCAAATTGAGTCTGAGGTCAGGCTGGGAATCGAACCTGTAACCTCGAAAGCGAAATTGAGTTAACCGAAGCTGTTGTGAAATTCGAATTGAAAACAACAAGAATGTATGATTATTGTCTACCAAGAGTAATTAATATTTTGTCTTTCGTTCTGATACCTCTACTATATTTAGGAGACGGGGCCCAAGGAGCATTGTTGGCTTCCGTGATGTAGTGGTTAACATGATGCAATGCATAACTTAAGACTTGTAGGTTGGAAACCTATGTTGCATGAGTGGACATTTGTATTCTTCATGTCTATTTAATCATTTTCATTTTCGCAATTAGCATAGAGAGGTAGAAAAGAGGCGTATAGTGAAAAAATGCAATACTATAAGTGAACTTAGACCCATACATGCCTCCTTTTCTTGACTCGTCTGAAAATATATATTAACAACATGGTGCTACCGTACAAACTTGCACAGTGTACAGAGGTCGTTAATGGAAGCAACTTTTCTTAATGTTTTCTGTTTGACACCTGATTCCGTCGCTACGAGCCTTCAAAACCGCTCTATACATTTTGCTTATACTATATATTTCGAGACTAGGGCATCCCGATGCCGTAGTGGTAACGTCGTCGCCTTGCAATGAAGATACCCAGTGGAGGCACATTGCACAGTGGTTCGGATCACACTTAAAACTGTAGGTCCAGTCCCGATTAGCCAATCTGTACATAAAGTGGAATTAAAACCAAAATTCAAACGAGATGGGGGATTGCAAATTGACACGAGAACAAGACAGCCCTCTGGAGTATTCCACGAAAAGTTGCTCTACTCCATGTAAATAACAAAATAAACCAATCTGGAAATTATTATTGTTAATTACATTAGGGTATAAATGTTCGTGAATGTGTATAATTTTCATATTTCACCAACTAAAATTAATTGCATCTCTAGTGTATGCTTCAGACAGATGAAGTCTAAATTTGCTATATTTTTAAAGCGTAACACACATTTTCGTTGATACTTTTCATGGATTCAGGTTATGCAATCAACCTTAAGTTTATTATTAATTTGTTAGCAGATATCACATGAAATCAGTTCATGAATATTTTAATCCAATCGCCTGTCTATACTCTGTCCCGGGTATCTCTGGAGCAAGATAACTTAAACAAGTCTCTGCGCGAGTAGTGACGCGAGACGGCTCCGCCAATGAACACGTGAGGGAACGGGATTGCGTGGAGGGGGAAAAGCGACTGCTGTTACCAGCCTTTGCAGCAGCGTGTGCTGCTTCGCTCAGCCCACTCGACCCCGTCCCCATTCTCTGTCGCTATGCGCGGCCTTGCTCCACAAATTCCGGGGATGGGGTATAGAACAATTTTTGTCAAGCTGTCCCTGAGAAACCCCAATTTCTTACGGCTTCTTACTCCATTTTGTGCATGATTCGTGCACTTAACGTTGCACCTAGTGGTCTCGACACAGGAAGTAAAACCGGAGAACAATGAGGCGAAATAAATCAAGTAATACATGAATAAGCTACGCACAAGTAACGGTGAAAATGATGCATAGGCATGTCGCGTAAACAGTTTGTGTTCTGTCGTGGAAAGAGATCTCTTCGGCCTGTTGAGCAGACGCTCGTGTCCAGTAACGCCTACGATGTTAATTATTTACTTTCTGTCTGAAATAATTGTGTTTATCTCTTGTTTTCATATTCTTAAGACGCACGGAACACTTCCCCCGTCGAAACGTCAATAGGTTATGTACAGAGCGTTCCTAAATGCAGTGTTCATAATGCTCATAGTTGAAGACTAGGCCCTAAAACGGCGCCAGGATTTTTGAGCGAGTAAACTTCATTTAAACCTATTTTCTATGACAATATTAACACAATGAACATGGTGAACATTGTAACCCGCCTCAGAATGGGATTGGTTATGTTGAAACTAATATTCACAAAATTAAATTAAAACGACACAGGAGTGACATTTGATCATGCAATGAGAGCAGAAATTAGTGAAGATAAGTCCGCCACGAATTAGCACGAAAGCTCTTTTGAAATTGAGACTTAGTTTCTAAACAAAGCAATAACGCCTGCCTGCATTTAGACACTTACCATAACAATATCTTACCTTTGTCAACCGACCCGCCATCTCTTGTTGAGATTTGAAACTATGCTATATTAACGATGAGCGGCTATAGATCGACCACAAGGAAAAAAACCTTGGGAGGAAAAGTCCCCGCGCAGCTTTCCCTTCTTCCCTCCACCTCGGGCCATAAGGAAGCATGGTCAACTCTCCCCCTCCTCTACTCGCGGGAGTACCGCCCACAGGAGTCGCGGGTCTGCGCAGGTTGTTTTGCTCGTGGTTCCACTATAGGACAGCATTAGCACCTTGGGAAATGCATACTAACAGCACCAAACCTGACCTACGTAACCTATCCACGCATGCATATAATAGCTTAAATAAACAAAATGTAACTTGCCTAACCCACTTACATGCTTCTTTATGCTATTATGTGCCTACGTGGATAGGTTAGGCAGATCAGGTTTGGTGCTGTTAGCATGTACAAGGTGCAAATGCTGTCCCTAGCCGCTCGTCATTAACATAATAAAGTGTCTTTTCTCTGATATTTTATACTTTATTGAAAGTGTTAAAGATGTTCTCGATTTGGAGTGCACAAAACTTCCGTTTTGACGTAGTAATTAAAACCATACAAACTATTACATAAAATGTTTGCGGAAGTTCTGAAGTTAATCCGATACTAAGGCAGATTAGATATCAACTGTTTTAGTAAGATCTAAGGTCGTTAAGCCCTATTGCGGAAACTGCAATCAATCACTGTCGTCTCACAAGTTAAATTTCAAGTTACTTTCTCATAGGTATGTCGAGTGAGCAATTCAGTTTCACCTTTAATCCTTTTTAGCTTTCGAGATAAGCTCCAAACCAAAGTTTTAGTAGCATTTTGCGATACAACAGGCAAGCACAGACGTCTGTTAATAATACATTTAGTTATTTGTAACCTGTTCATGATGTAATTCGAAGGTATATGTGACCTTGGAATATATGCGCACAACAACCTTACCCTATGACTTACACAATCGAAACTAGCGCCACCACTTCCAGGGTAGAGCTTCAAATGTGGTGGTGGATCAGTACAAGTGTCACTTTGTGCTTTCAAGTGTCGTGGATGCAATTGTTAAAGTGGGATAGAACCATAAAGTGCCTCCACTGGGTATCGAACCCGGGACCCCTTGATTGCAAGGCAACAAGGTTACTACTGTGGCAGGATGAGGTTCGTAGGGAGGTAGGGATTCCACACATTCACGATATAAGACATTCTGAAGGTGATGTGATCAGCACCATGCTCCGGCTGTATTTTTTTTATTTTTTTTATTAGAAGCTTGGTGAACACCAGAGCCGCCTTATGCAGGGACAAAACCTCCTACCTGGGTTAGGTGCGGGACGCATCCATCCGCAAAAAATCGGTTTCTCAAGAAAGTTGAGGCACAAAATTTAACCCTCCAAGCCAACTTACATGCATTATTTTCACAATTACAGTTCTAGTAATGCCTACATTATTAGGTTAGGAGGCCAGGTTTAGGGCTGTTAGCAACCCATTGTTGGGACGTGTTAGCAGCTGGACATTCCCTGCACCCGATCCGATCACTCCACACTGACCCTGATCTTCCGTGTGGCAGTCACTAGCCATTAGACCACGGCGGTCTTGAAATCTATTTGAATACACCTAGAAAACTTGCAATATTCATGTCCAGATATTATTAGAATAATTAAATCAAGAAGACTTAGGTGGGCAGGCCATGTGGCACGAATTGGAGTTTGCAGGATTCTTGTTGGGAAACCTAATGGTAAGAAACCTGTAGGAAGGCCAAGACGAAGATAACGTTGAGATGGGCCTAAAGGAAATCGGTAAGGATGGAAAAGATTGGATTGGTCTTGCCCAGGATAGGGACAGATGTAAGGCTTGTGTTCCTGCAGGCATAAACCTTCTGGTTTAAGAAGGCTAGAGAGTTAGTTAATTAGCTAGGAAAGTTGGAAAATGAATTTGACTTTCATGTGCGACAAAGTTAGCTTTTCGAATTTTGCTCGCATGCGACGCAGGTGCTTCTCAAACGCGATATCAATCTCGCAGACTCGGACGCGAATTGCTAATGTGTTGTAGTACTAGGTTTTCAGGGAGCAAAGTCGGTCGTCCGTTCTATAATGTGAGAACGGTACCGCTGGAGATAACTTCGTATTAATAGAAAGAAGGTGGTTTCGATTTCTTGGGCAACGTCACGGTACGCTGATTTAGAAGGAGATCGGTTAAGTGCCAACAGCCACGCGATTGCACTTTCAGCTCATTCTGCTACAAGCTAGAGTGGGGTTGCTTTCAGAATGCCGTGGAACCCTAGCGGCAAACGGTGAAACTACTTTCTGATAGCTCGGCGTTAGAGGGATGGCGGTTGCCACAATGGTTCTGGTCAAGCGCACGAAAATCCAACGAATACTGCCCTACCACAGAAGACTATCCTCTGTCCAGATTATCTCTGAAACAAGGCCGCGCATAGCGGCAGAGAAGAGGGGGAAATCGAGTGGGCAGAGCGAAGAAGTACACGCTGCTGCGAAGACTGGTAACTGCAGTTGCTTTCCCGTCCACGCAATCTCGTCCCCTCTCACATGTTCATTGGTGGAGCTATCTCGCATCACTACTTGCGCAGACCTGTTTTCGTTCTCTTGCTCCAGAAATGGCAGGGATAGTGTGTAGCTAGAATGATTTCTCTGGTTGATTATAATTTTACTTCGCTTTTCTGCCACTTTTGGCGAATATTAGGATGAATGATGATGATTTGTATGATTTGTTGTTTCGGGTCCACTTTACGCACAGATAGGCTAATCGGGACTGGACCTACAGTTTAAAATGGGAACCGAACCACTGTGCAATGTGTCTCCATCGGGTATCGAAAGCCGGGACCCTTGATTACAAGGTGGCGACGTTAACCACTATGCCACCGGGGAGGCCAGGATGAATGATGAGTAGATGAAATTGATGCAGGGACATTCGCAAAGAGACAGGACAGGACACATGAGGATTATACTGGCCGAGAGGCAAGCTAGCAAGAATTTCCTTCCAGCTGGCTCATCACCATCTTCAACCATAGGAGAAGCCTCCTAGCTAACCACAAGACTCAACTAAACATCCTTCGAGCCAACATTAAGAATGCATCTCTTGCGGTGATGGAATCAATTGTTTGATTTGATTTCTTATTTAGCGTTGCTTTTCTTTCACCCTTGGCTAATCGCGACGATGAGGATGAGTGATATGATGAAATTGATGTACTTACAAAGTACACCCATGATCAGGGTATGTAAGGAGCGACCTTCTGGCAAGGCACCCAAAAGTCAACCACATTTTCACGTAGTATGCCCCGGTAACTGCGATGTTGCAGTCAAACGAGGCTATGCCGGCTGGATGTACAGCTAGGATAATGTCGTATGGTTTGTTTGTGCTGAGTGCCCCTTAACAGCCTCAGATTTTAACCTAAGTAGGAAATTTTAATCTTCAGTGAGAATAATTGGTAAGGAACTGGACCCCTGCATAGTGTGACGGGGGCAAATAGCCTAATCGCTGACGCACCATATTTAATTTATTTCAATCAATCAGTCATGCCCAGGCTGGGATTCGAACCCGGGATTCCTGGCATCGTAGCGCGCTGTGCTAACCACACGGTCAAGGAGGTCTGCATGGATATAGTTGAAATAAAAACTAGTGTAGGTATCATACAGAACTCGAGGCGAAAGCATTAATTTGTCGTCTGTCTTCTAATTGGCTAACATTACCCCTCCTCCCGCCAATCAGTGGTTGCGTGCGTGCATCGGCGACCAGCTTCCTCCCAAATGATCACTGGAAGCTTTTGTCCCGAGGATAGAGGTCACCCTCTTCCAGATTCGTGCTAAGAATCCGTCCAACCTCCAAACGGGCCCAATACCGTAGTCGTTGGCTTCGGGAACAATTTTTATCAATTTCTCCATGCGCTTCCAACTATTTATTGGCCTTTCCCAATAATAGCTACCTGCGGCAGGCATGCTTTACCCAGCAAGCAGAAAAGTAGGCGGTACTTCTAATGATAGGTTCCTTTTTCTTCAGCGTATTTTAGTTACCGCACACCCTTGTCTACCTATGTGGGTTAACGGCGGTGGCGGGAACGAATAGGTATATATAAAGGAAGACACAACAAGCATAAACATCTAAATACTGACTGGAATTCGAACGACCGCTAGCTTGCCAGCGGTACACGATGGCCACCAGAGCATGAAATTTGAAATCTAGAAACCTATGCGCAAGTTTCAGACAACTCTGGAATCCTATGTTAAAAGCTCGAGGACCCAGACGCTTTGTTCATTATGTCCAAAATACCTTGTCCGATGTTTTAAAAGATACAGGATTCAATTACCGAAATGTTCGTAGGTACGGATTCTATGAAAGCATGTTGATAATGGATTCACCACCAATTTTCTATAAAGCTTGTTTCTAAGGATTCAGGATCAGTTTCCTGAAAATCTGTTACTAAGTATTTAGAATCCGTCGTCCCGAAAGTCTATTGCCGAGGATTCAGTGGTCCTTCGTCCCGAAAGTCTGTTGCTGAGGACTGAGGATCCATCGTCCCGAAAGTCTGTTGCTCAGGATTCATGATCTGTAGTTTCGAAAGTCTGTTTCTGAGGTCAGGATAGGTCGTCCCGAAAGTCTGTTGCTCAGGATTCATGATATGTAGTTCCGAAAGTCTGTTTCTGAGGTCTTAGGATAGGTCGTCCCGAAATTATGTTGCTAAGTAAGTATTTAGGATTTGTTGTCCTGAAAGTCTGTTGCTAAGGATTCAGGATCTGTTGTCTTTAAAGTCTTTTGCTGAGTACTGAGGATACGTCGACCCGAAAGTTTGTTGCTTAGTACTGAGGATCCGTCGTCCCGAAAGTCTGTTGCTTAGTACTGAGGATCCGTCGTCCCGAAAGTCTGTTGTTTAGTACTGGGGATCTGTCGTCCCGAAAGTCTGTTACGGAGTGTTCAGGATCCGTCATCCTGAAAGTCTGTTGTTGGGATTGAGGCTCAGTCATCCTGAAAGTCTGTTGTTGGGGATTGAGGCTCCGTCATCCTGAAAGTCTGTTGGGGATTGAAGATCCGTCATCCTGAAAGTCTGTTGTTGGGGATTGAGGATCCGCCATCCTGAAAGCCTGTTGTTGGGGATTGAGGATCCGCCATCCTGAAAGTCTGTTGTTGGGGATTGAGGATCCGCCATCCTGAAAGTCTGTTGTTGGGGATTGAGGATCCGCCATCCTGAAAGTCTGTTGTTGGGGATTGAGGATCCGCCATCCTGAAAGTCTGTTGTTGGGGATTGAGGATCCGCCATCCTGAAAGTCTGTTGTTGGGGATTGAGGATCCGCCATCCTGAAAGTCTGTTGTTGGGGATTGAGGATCCGTCATCCTGAAAGTCTGTTGTTGGGGATTGGGTCTCCGTCATCCTGAAAGTCTGTTGTTGGGGATTGGGTCTCCGTCATCCTGAAAGTCTGTTGTTGGGGATTGGGTCTCCGTCATCCTGAAAGTCTGTTGTTGGGGATTGGGTCTCCGTCGCCCTGAAAGTCTGTTGTTGGGGATTGGGTCTCCGCCGCCCTGAAAGTCTGTTGTTGGGGATTGGGTCTCCGCCGCCCTGAAAGTCTGTTGTTGGGATTGGGTCTCCGCCGCCCTGAAAGTCTGTTGTTGGGGATTGGGTCTCCGTCGCCCTGAAAGTCTGTTGTTGGGGATTGGGTCTCCGTCGCCCTGAAAGTCTGTTGTTGGGGATTGGGTCTCCGTCGCCCTGAAAGTCTGTTGTTGGGGATTGGGTCTCCGTCGCCCTGAAAGTCTGTTGTTGGGGATTGGGTCTCCGTCGCCCTGAAAGTCTGTTGTTGGGGATTGGGTCTCCGTCGCCCTGAAAGTCTGTTGTTGGGGATTGGGTCTCCGTCGCCCTGAAAGTCTGTTGTTGGGGATTGGGTCTCCGTCGCCCTGAAAGTCTGTTGTTGGGGATTGGGTCTCCGTCGCCCTGAAAGTCTGTTGTTGGGGATTGGGTCTCCGTCGCCCTGAAAGTCTGTTGTTGGGGATTGGGTCTCCGTCGCCCTGAAAGTCTGTTGTTGGGGATTGGGTCTCCGTCGCCCTGAAAGTCTGTTGTTGGGGATTGGGTCTCCGTCGCCCTGAAAGTCTGTTGTTGGGGATTGGGTCTCCGCCGCCCTGAAAGTCTGTTGTTGGGGATTGGGTCTCCGCCGCCCTGAAAGTCTGTTGTTGGGGATTGGGTCTCCGCCGCCCTGAAAGTCTGTTGTTGGGGATTGGGTCTCCGCCGCCCTGAAAGTCTGTTGTTGGGGATTGGGTCTCCGCCGCCCTGAAAGTCTGTTGTTGGGGATTGGGTCTCCGCCGCCCTGAAAGTCTGTTGTTGGGGATTGGGTCTCCGCCGCCCTGAAAGTCTGTTGTTGGGGATTGGGTCTCCGCCGTCCTGAAAGTCTGTTGTTGGGGATTGTGTCTCCGCCGCCCTGAAAGTCTGTTGTTGGGGATTGGGTCTCCGCCGTCCTGAAAGTCTGTTGTTGGGGATTGGGTCTCCGCCGTCCTGAAAGTCTGTTGTTGGGGATTGGGTCTCCGCCGTCCTGAAAGTCTGTTGTTGGGGATTGGGTCTCCGCCGTCCTGAAAGTCTGTTGTTGGGGATTGGGTCTCCGCCGTCCTGAAAGTCTGTTGTTGGGGATTGGGTCTCCGCCGTCCTGAAAGTCTGTTGTTGGGGATTGGGTCTCCGCCGTCCTGAAAGTCTGTTGTTGGGGATTGGGTCTCCGTCGTCCTGAAAGTCTGTTGTTGGGGATTGGGTCTCCGTCGTCCTGAAAGTCTGTCGCTGAGGATTCAGGATCTGTTGTCCTGAAAGTCTGTCGCTGAGGATTCAGGATCTGTTGTCCTGAAAGTGTTTCTTACTGAGGATCAGAGATTCATTGTCGAAGAAATCTTGGTTAGAAGGACCTGTCGAAGCTTTTGTGCTGAACACGTGTAAATATTAGATAGGTATCTTGTTATGGAGAGTTGTCTGCCCTTGCAAGAGCTAGCACCAATCTTATTTTCAATAAATAAATGCTGCAAATCCATTTCTCCAAAAACGCTCAGACCTTTCCAGAACCGATGGTTAAATTTCCTCATAAAATATTTTCCATGAATCTACAGAATCTACATCTAAAGCCTACAAATGAATGCGCTGTTCAAGTAGATTTCTTACAGCAACTGCGATGTCCGTACATTCCTGTTCCGGCATCACCTTTCTCATATCTGAGCCAAAGAACCCTCCTTGCATAATTGCAGCCATAAATCGCAAGTTGTACCTGGCGTAAAATAATTTTCTCCGGTTCAAGTGCATTCAGAAGATGTGACTTTTTCCTTCGAAGGAAATTTGCATGTAGGGTTCGATGGCGTGCAGCGATGTGAGGCATTCGGCACATTCTAATTAGTTTCACGATACAGCTGTGTTCCTTCGCACCTTGCAGCATTGTTGAGTGCTTTGTTACAATGGGAGATGGCTCCTTTGCGGCCATTAGCGAAGGGCGTGAAGAAACGGCGCAAATGGAGTATTGCCACTTTGAAAATCGCGGTGCTGTGGCATTTACTTGTTTCCAGTAGATGCATAGTTGAAAGTGGTATTTTTCTAGTGCGTTGTTCCTTGAGGAACAATATGGTATAGGGATGCATGATGTGGACCAGTTGTTTTCGGTAAGTCTGTTTCTCGTGTTTGCTGTTCTAAGTTAACATCGATATTTTCTTCTCGAACTGTTATGTGTCGAGGTCTTCCTTCTGTTAGTTTCTAAAGCTTCCTTTGTTTTCGTTACTCTGTGGATTTTATTACTCGATTTTTCTTTCTTTCTCTCGCACTGTTCTCCCCACATTCTTTCTCCTCTCTCTCTCATATATTCTTTCTTCTCATCCTCTCTCTCTCTCTCACACACACATCCTTTCTCTCTCTCTCTCTTTTCGCTCTTTACTTGCTACTCTCCCGTAGCTCTTTATTAACTTGTTTCTCGCTTTTCCTGCTCTCTTTGTCGTTCTTTCTCTCTCCCCTGTAGCTCTATATTTCCTTCCCTCTCACTTTTCCTGCTCTCTTTGTCGTTCTTTCTCTCTCCCCTGTAGCTCTTTATTTCCTTCCCTCTCACTTTTCCTGCTCTCTTTGTCGTTCTTTCTCTCTCCCCTGTAGCTCTTTATTTCCTTCCCTCTCGCTTTTCCTGCTCTCTTTGTCGTTGTTTCTCTCTCCCCTGTAGCTCTTTATTTCCTTCCCTCTCGCTTTTCCTGCTCTCTTTGTCGTTGTTTCTCTCTCCCCTGTAGCTCTTTATTTCCTTCCCTCTCGCTTTTCCTGCTCTTTGTCGTTCTTTCTCTCTCCCCTGTAGCTCTTTATTTCCTTCCCTCTCGCTTTTCCTGCTCTTCTTCGTTCTTTCTATCTCCCCTGTAGCTCTTTATTTCCTTCCCTCTCGCTTTTCCTGCTCTTTGTCGTTCTTTCTCTTTCTCCTGTAGCTCTTTATTTCCTTCCCTCTCACTTTTCCTGCTCTCTTTTTCGTTCTATCTTTCTCTCCTGTAGCTCTTTATTTCCTTCTCTCTCGCTTTTTCATAATCTGTCGTTCTTTCTTTCTCTTGCTTTGTAGCTTTTCTCGTCGAACGGAAAGCCATCTCACAACACAGTTTCGTTCATGGCTATCCCGCTGAGGATCACAGCAATGGGTGATATGTGTCGAAAGCATGTAATAAACATTATATACGGTCATGCACTTTCTGTAAATGCAGCTATGTGCTGAGAGATGAATTCGCGCGAACATATTTGAGAAGACATGACAAACAACATTGTTGACCCCAGAAACGAGGTCATACGTCAGAGATGGTCCGTTCCGTGCTAGCGGTGTCTGCTACTGTGACGAAAATGGAAACACAGCGACATTTTTGATGTAGTCGCGATTATTCTAGTGCGTTTTGTTTACGAGGTTTTTCGCAGTCGTAGCAGTATTATGGTTACGAAACTGTAATAGCAGAGAAGAACTGAAAGAATTGCATTGTGTTACTTCGAAAATAAGAATTTGAGGGGAATATTTTTTTTTCTCAAGATGTGCGGGGACCAGTACGTCACCAGTCACTCTTCCTCAATTGTTGGGTATATTATCGAATTAAAATTTATGGATAGAGTTTGTACTCAAAAATTAACCAGTAGAACTACATTTTTAATCTATGGTAAACATTTTTTTCGAGTATGTCTTGAGTTTTTTATCGTCGTGAGAACAAAAAAAAATCACGAGTCACCATTGATATTAACTTCGAAAAATTTCTTACTGAACTTTGAGGGGTTGTGCTCATCGGCGTAACTTTCAGGGGGGGGGCATGAATCTTGGGTTGCAGAAGGATACCCTTAAAATGTAAATTTTAAGAAACCTGAAAATTTAGGGGGCTACGTGTCCCCCTTGCTCCCTGGAGTTTACGCCTATGCCTGTGCCACATGTTGTAGACATCGTGCATACCCGTGCCTTGCAGAAGAAATGTTTTGGTCGTGCGTTACTCTGCAAAAAAAACTTGAAATGGGAAAGAAAATTGCCTTGTCCTACGATTGCAGGAAGAAGTTGGGGCCAGAAGTTCAAAACGTGGACTGTGTTGGAGGCTGTTCGTGCAACTTCGTTCTTCGAGATGTCACTAAAATCTACTTTTTTTGTGGTCTTTGTAGGAAGTGAGCCCGCTGTCACCAATCTTTGCTTCATCATCCAGAGACTGACGCGACCACGTCATTGCGATGGTTCCGAACTGCCTCAGCACTGTTGCCAACTCTTGGGTTTTAAAAATCCCTGGTTAAATCATTTCATCAAAAAACCAGAAAAGGGTAAATAAATGTGATTTTTTAAAATTTTGTTCTTTAGCGTAGTTTTTCTTCCACTTTTGGCAAATCGCGACGATGAAGATAAGTGATGATGAAATTGATGAAGGGACACTTACGAATAACACCCATGCCCAGACCGGGATTCGAACTCGGGACCCATGGTGTCGGAGTGCGTTGTTCTAACCACTTTCCCACGGAGGTCGACAGTCTCTAAATTAAATGTGAAAGTCTTGTGTTCTGCTAAAGTACTGGAACGAGCTTCTGTTGATGCATCCAAAAATAATACGATCTGTCATAACGGGTGGCCAGAATTAAAGTTACCCAACTCAGAGCCCTCTGTAGCCTGTTTGAGGCATCGTAGAACTCTGAAATTTGGTGAATCCACTATGCAGACCATGAGGAAGAGGATGGCGATAAAAAAAAATAGTTCAATTTTCCGCCACCAGGTAGAAATGTGGCGCTGTACTTCCATGATGGGTTGTAATGATGACGTAAACTGCTCCAATTGGTTATGGATTTGCCTTTACCTTGCAATCTTGTAATAAACGAGAGATTATTTTCTCTCAACTTCCAGCCACTAACAAATGTCTTTCTAATTAAGAACTCTGCTAAATCACTTAACGTGAGTGCTGAACAAAAATTCGGAAGTGATCACCATGTCATTAAATAAGAAAGAACGTGCATTGCTGGTGAAGTTGTTTTATCAGAACGCGCAGTGCATTGAGCAGTTTACGTTATTACAACCCATCATGCAAGTACAGCGCCACATTTCAACCTGGTGGTGGAAAATTGAACTATTCCTTTTTTATCGCCATTCTCTTCCCCATGGTCTGTATAGTGGATTCACCAAATTTCAGAGTTCTACGATGCCTCAAACAGGCTACAGAGGGCTCTGAGTTGGGTAACTGGCCACCAGGTACACATTTCAGAAATCATTTTTATGCCTCTTGCAGGGCAAATTTCTTGTACAGATTTGTTATATGGCGCTTCACTGGCAGAGTGGTTAGCACCAGGGCTCTTTAAAGTTCCAGGAACCCACAAATTCTAATGGGCCCAATTCTATTGGGTTCCCTAACAGGACCGGAACCTTTTTTCTCGCACAATTTAAATTCGGCTCAAGTTGCGTATTGTTTCATTTGAATTCGAAACTTGGACCTTATTAAAATTAATCCGGAGAACAAGATTCCTGGATCGTAGTTAAATTGATCCCGAGAAAAGGTTGCTTGGACCGTATTTAAATTGATCCGGAAAAACTGTCCTTGGGCCGAATGTAAATACTTTACAGATAAATAGGTTCTTTGCGGTCCATAACCTATTTACGTTTGCCGATACTCTCTCCTGGACCGGAATTGATTTATTTAAAATTCCTGGACCTTTAACGACTCTGGTTAGCAAATTCCGCTAAAACGTGATGGGTTTCATGTTCGATTCCCGACCTGGCATGGGTGTTCTTAGTCAGTGTCCCTTCATCACTTTCATCACTCATCTTCGCTATTAGCCAAAAATTGCAGGAAAGCGAAAAAAAAATCAATCGATTGAGCTAAAGCAAATTTTCCTTCTTACACACATGTTCATGTACATTTAATTCTCAGAATAATTTGTTCTGGAAAACTTGGAGCAAGTCAGGGAATTATTTTTTTCTTTCGAAATCCCTAAACCCCCTCATATTCGACTGGGATTTTTTTTTATTAGGGTTGACAACTCTGCGATCTGGTTCCTTTCCTTGCTTTGTCATTTGGAAACGTTTCCTGCAACACTGCTCCAGCATTTTTGGTTGCTTGAGGTCTGACCTCTTGTGACCTGGCCCTTCGTTTTCTGGCAATCACTGGTATTCCGTTCGTCTAATTGAGACCCACAAACCTATTTTTTTTCGTGTGTTGCGTGGGGTTCGAGAGAGAGATTATTTTTTTTGTTTCTTTCAAAGAACACCTCCATTTTCTGCTTCTTTATGACACCCTTTATCTTCAAATGTTAGCGCAGTACCGATACATTGAGAGTTAAAAATTTCTATACACGGTGCATCATATTTTGATTTTTCACGTCGTTTCTGTAGTGGAATTAAACGGCGTTGTTGATTGGTTGATTTAAAATTGTTGCGTGCGTCGGCATGTTTGGGCATTTTGCACCCTTCAGTATAACTTATCTTATCTAAAACCCTTACCTCAAAATAAAAAAAACTAGTGTAAAGAGCCCCTTGGGAAAGGTTAAAATTGCAAGTTGTAAATGGTCTTGCATTAGGAGTAATACTACGAGTACTAGGGACGTTCAATATATAAGTTTCCCTGTGCTATAAAATATTGTATAAAGCAATGCCATTAAATGACAAGCGCCATCCTTCGTCTACAAGGAACAACAATCGATTCGTTATCAGACGTGAAGGCGCATGCGCTCAAGGGCGAAAAGTAAATGCTTGTTCGGAAAACGCGGGCTCGCGTCATAAGGAGTTCAGAACCATGGATGCTAAGGGCATTCTGCTTATGGACTTTTTGGAACGAGGAAGAACAATTAATGCTGACCGTTATTGTCAAACATTGGATAAACTGAAAAACGCAATAAGCGACCAGGTCTCCTGTCAGCTGGTGTCATTCTTCTTGACGATGACACTCGCCCCCACTCAGCAGTGCAAACACAACACAAAATTGAAGAATTGGGGTGGGAACGGCTGCCCCACCCTCCATACAGCCCCGATTTAGCGCCGAGTGATTTTCATCGTTTTCCGGTGTTAAAGTCTGAATTGCAAGGTTACCGTTTCGAAACAGATGAAGAAGTGAAGCGTAATGTGAGAATAGTGCTCAATAGCCAGAGCCCTGATTTTCTTGCAAAGGGTATGGACAAATTGGGTGAGACAAATGCCTGAATCTCTATGGGGATTATGTGGAGAATTGAGGAAGGATCCTCCTACACATGTATGTATAGTTTTCTAATGTATCTTATTATTTTTTTTTTACAGCATACGGAAACTTATATTGAACAACCCACGTAACAAATGATAATGATATTAAAGTGGAAATAAAAAGCAGGCTTAATTCAGGAAATGCATGTTACTTTTCTCTTCATAAACTTTTGTCTTCTCGTTTAATATCTAAGAAACTAAAAGTTAAAATATACAAAACAGTAATTTTGCCTGTAGTATTAATATTATATGGATGCGAAACTTGGTCCCTTACATTGAAAGAGGAACATAAATTGAGAGTATTTGAAAATAAGATCCCTAGGAAAATATTTGGGCCTCGAAGGGATGAGGAGACAGGTGAGTGGATAAGGTTACATAATTCAGAAGTACATAATTTGTATTCATGTCCAGATATTATTAGAATGATTAACTCAAGATGAGTTAGGTTGGCAGGCCACGTGGCACGAATGGGAGAGGAAAGAGGAGTTTACAGGATTCTTGTTGGGAAACCTGATGGTAAGAGACCTGTAGGAAGACAAAGACGAAGATGGAGGGACAACGTTGAGATGGACCTAAAGGAAATTGGTAGGGATGGAAAAGAGTATATAGATGTTGCTCAGGATAGGGACAGATGGAAGGCCTGTGTTGCTGCATCCATGAACCTTCGGGTTCAAGAAGGCTAGAGAGTTAGTTGATTAAATGGTCTTGGATGGACAAACACAAGACATTAAAATAGATAAGGATAGTTTAAAAAACTACCTCAGAGACAAATGGAAGAAGCCTGCTCTTGTCAAAATGCTAAAACACTGTCACCCAATATGGATGACAAATCTTTGGGAAGGTTATTGTTGAGTATGGTTAATGTAATGATATTGGTGACTTGGGAGTAAGGCTTGGTAACTCCCTTCCAGTATTCGTGTAATTAGTTACTTTTAACACAGTTTGAAGTAATGCTTACTCTTTGAAGGAATTCTAACCAACTATACTGATCGCAGACCCAACTGACGGATGACCTACCTAAATAGCACTATCTGTCCACCAATCGTCTTCGGGTGCGTGTGGCTCGATGAGTGTCAACAGCCTTAGTTGCGAACTAAAAGCTGTAGGGGTAACATCGCTCTCCCGTTGCAACGTTGCCAAGCGTACGTCTAGCTTTTGTCAGTTGTTTTTATTAGCTTGTTTGTACAGGGTTTTGGTGTTTTGTGTACTATATTTCATTGCTTTGTGTACTGTGTGCTACTTTTATCCAGCAACGGCGCTGATCAACTCTTTTCCTTCTCTCTCTCTCTCTCTCTCTCTCTCTCTCTCTCTCTCTCTCTCTCTCTCTCTCTCTCTCTCTCCATTCTCTCTCTCCCCTTCTCTCTCTCTCTCCCATTCTCTCTCTCTCCCCTTCTCTCTCTCTCTCCCATTCTCTCTCCCCTTATCTCTCCCTCTCTCCTTCTCTCTCTCTCTCCCCTTATCTCTCCCTTCTCTCTCTCTCTCCCTTCTCTCTCTATCTCCCCTTATCTCTCTCTCCCCCTTATCTCTCTCTCCCCCTTATCTCTCTCTCCCCCTTATCTCTCTCCCCCCCTTATATCTCTCTCTCCCCCTTCTCTCTCTTCTCTCCCCTTTCTCTCTCTCTCTCTCTCCCCTCTCTCCAAATTTTACAATACGTTTGGCAACATGTTGTGTTTCCATTGCTAATTTGTCTCGACCGCCAGCAACTTTCGATGCTTTGCGAGACGAAAAAGCCCGATGTTAGTCGAGGAAAATTCAGGTGATTGCTGATTCGCTGTTTCCCAGCCGCCACCTGGAAATGCGACCAATATAGCCGATTTTAAAAGTAAAATGCTGCAACATAGTTACTTTTTTACAGTAGAAGTAACTCAATCAACAGTAACTTTTACATTTACACTAGGACGCCTTGTATTGTTAATCAACTATACTTAATTGTATAAATTGTACATTGCTAGAAAAGATGTTTCGTGCAGCGGTGCGTCGCTGGGAGTTTTCTGTGGACGTGCAGGGTGGTCATTTGGAATAAGGCTCAGTGCAACCTGTGATGCATTATGTGTTACTCTGAGGTTGGGTTTACATTATCTAGAAGTTTTGACAGATTATGTGTGTCCATTCTCAATATTGGTTTGATTCTAATATCTGTTTTTCACAGTAATGGATCGAAACTTTATAATCACCCTGTATTTATTTTATTAAAATTAATCATTGATTGTGTGTAGTTTGTTTGCAAGAAAATTTCCAGCAGGAAGTAACTTTAAAAATCCCTTAGATACTTTTACAGTACCAATAACTTAAATGAATTACTTTTTAAAATGAGCAACTGTAACTTTCCGAAAACTGCTTCGTTCGAAATTGAGTTTGCCAACCTCCGTGGCGAAGTGGCTATCACATTGCGCTACGGCCCCAGGGGTCCCAGGTTCGGTTCCTGACAAGGATGTTCTTTGCGAGTGATCCTACATCAATTTCGTCAGATCATTACTCATCCTCATCGTTGCGATTAGCCAAAAATGGAAGAAGAGCGTCGGAAGATAACCTAGTTCAATCAATCAATGTTACCTCTTACAAGTATATTAAAATTAAACTTCCAACGTTGCCTATAGGTAGCTCTCAGCAGAGCCATCACTCTCTGGAAGACATATGAGGTGAGATCGAATCAAGATGGACACCTCTGGCCCTCGAGTTTATAAAAGGTCCACTTTATTTCTGTTGGTGGAAGATATCCTCATCCCATTTTTTGGTATTCGTAGTTTGCCAATCTTATCCGTAAAATATAAGCGTGAAATCTTCACTGCACGCCTGAGCTAACGAGTTCTCACACCGCCCGTACGGGGATTTCCCACATTTCCTTGAAGGAGGGCGCTTCTAAAACTGAAAATCCTTTTGAAACTTTCACTCTTGAAGGGCACGTTCGCTTCATTATTCGTTTAATGGCACCGAAAGTTGCTGAAGAGATGAGACAGGATCTCACGACTGCCCATCCATCTCGTTTCGTAGAAGTTCTTATTGTTGGGACTCCAAAACCCCAGAGAAACCAGTGACGGATCCAGAAGCTACAGTTGAGATGGGCGAATTTCAGTCGGGTACTTCACCTCACCAAGAGGAACCAAGCTTACTTCCATGTTCTAGCGATTATAGTAATTTGATTATTGTGTTGCAAGAAATAGGGAGTCCAGGGATGGAATAGATTGTTATAATTGTGTGTCCCATTTCCACGGTAAACTGAACGATCAGATGAGGAATAAATGAATAAACACAGAAAACAAAAACAGGGTCTCTGGTTCGACCCCCCCCCCTTTTGAGACTGTGGTTAGGATCCAAATTTAAACAGTAGGTCCAGTTCCGATTAGCCTATCTTGAGCGTAAACTAGACTTGAATCAAACTGTACAAAATATTTTAATGGTTGTTAAACTTGGTGTTCAAAGACAGGACATTTCATAATTCTTGGGATGGGAGAGGCGGTCGGTCGTCTCTATAGCCCACCCCATGGGTCCGCGCCTGAGAGAAAATCCACGTTTTGCCAGAGTATGTGGTAAACAACAGTCACCCCTTCCCTTGTTTGGAAAGCTAACACTCTGAGATATATATATACACACACCAGGTCGTCCAAAAGTATGTGTGTGTGTGTGTATATATATATATATATATATATATATATATATAGGGGAGACCGTGGTAATTAGAACATGGGGTTATTGGAACATGTTAATGTAGAATAATTTAAAACGAAAAGACTGGTGTAATAACATTTCATACCTATGTACCTACACTAAACCTACATGCAGAAAATTTGTTATTGTAATAACTACACAAAAGTAAGTTTTATTTGACTTTTATTATACACCTGCAAAAAATGATGTGACGCATGCTTGGTGTTTCTCTGCTTCTGCATATGCTGGATGTGAATAAAAGAAACCTTGCAAAATTTTCTTCGCCCCTATAATAAAACATAAGGGCACACATCTTTTCATGCGAGTTTGGTTGTCTATGGGCAATTTGCCTGGTTTTTATAAGCAAAGTTCTTATTACCCCAAAAATTTCTGCAAAGGGGTTATTAGAACATTGCGTAATTTGCTTGATTTCGCTTGGGTATACTAGATTGTACATGTAACTATTAGAAGTTTTTTCTTTACTACATTGTAGAATGGCCTGTAACCTTTCAAATAAATCATAGAACACTGATTTTCATTCACACATGTTTGCTTCACAGCTGGGAAATTGAACTTTATGAATAAAGACGTTAACTTGGGATTTTATTTAAACAAGCATTGATAACTCCAGAAGAAGTAGAGCTATTGTGTTCAAATTTGCAGGGTAAATGGGACATTTATACAGGGTGTCATTTTAATGGCGCCCACGGACCACAGATTCGTATAGAGAACATCAAAACAAACAACTTTTCTCAGCAATATTTTTCTCGTTGATGCGTAGATTCGACGCTACAGCCGTTCAAAAAAGACAGTTTTGCCGCCTGGATGCTGGCAACCCAACACAACATTTGATCGTATCTGTGACGTCATTTCCTGCAGCGAAACAGCGCACGGCAGGGTTGCAAGGAACACACAAATTTTGTGAAAAATGACAAAACTACCAACCACATTATTAGCTTAAAACGAAGCGAGAAACGCGTCCAGTAGACCGAACATCATAGCCTACCAGCCAGAAGATCAGCAGTCATCTCAGGGGAAAGGGGAAGTGAACTAACGATATGAGAAATGGTAAAAAACGTATTCAAAATGGAATATCATTATCGGATTTTGTCTCAGCCTACATGTTAAATATCAACAACAATAAATTTTATTGGACTTACAGCTTACATGTGGCAGTTTACGCCCAGCTACATGTCAAATATTTGCAATTCTCGCTGCAAGGTTGATATCTACAGGTTTGTGTCCAGATGCCTTGTGGTACTTTTGTGCTGATAACGGAAGTATCCGAGGTTCACGTTCTTACTTGTTACTTGTTACATTAGGCCTACAGCTAAAATACGTACAACCACAGTAACAATCTAATTATGAATAAGTAGCGAATATACTGCCCTGTTCACAGTTGCAAACTATTACATGTGTATCCGGTGCATAAACAGTCGTCGGAGAGCTTGAATTACTACTACTTACATCCCTGTATTTTCAACAATTTTTGTCACTTGCCTCATAATGCCCTGAATATACGTTATATTATGTGTCGCTTACCTTTGGAATTTTGAGTTCTTTCATTAGTCTCTTGTCATCTGTTCAGTGTGTCACAGACAACTAGTATCAGAAGGACGAAGTGGATAGCCAAATTGTAGATGCCAACTTGATAACTAGATTTGCAAATATTTGACATGTGTCAAATGACCACTTCCACTTGAATTCTGTTTTCTTTCTACCATTTTTCGTATCGTTTGTTTACTTCCTGTTAGGTTACAGAACGTGTTTTCTCGTTTTGTTTTACGGTACATAATGATGTGGCTGATTGTAGCTATGTCATTTTTCACAGAATATGATTTTTCCTGGAAACCCTGGAACGCATCGCTTCACGACGGGATATCACGTCACAAATGCAGTCAAATGTTGTGTGTGGTTGCCAGCATTCAGGCGGAAAAACGGTCTTTTTTGAACGACTGTAGCGCCGAAACGATGCACCAACGAGAAAAATGTTACTGAGAAAAGTTGTTTGTTTTGATGTCCTCTATACGTTTTCGTTGTCCGTGGACGCCATTAAAATGACACCCTGTATATGATGTTCTTATTACCCCAACCGCAATCTAAAGCTATTCAATTGAAATTTCTAACTTATGTTCCATTAACCCCAAATGGGGTAATTGGAACAATTTTATGGTGTCATGACAAATTATTTTTGCAATGCAGGTATGGTCATTATTTTTTTCAAAAATATACAAAAGATGTCCTTTTAAATGGTAGATTTTTTTTAAAAAATCCATCAGTAACTTTCTGAGTAATTTACAGTGGAACTTCTACAGGCTGTTTCCTGTTCTAATTACCCCGGTCTCCCCTATATATATATATATATATATATATATATATATAATATACTTTTTTGCTTTGCGAAAATTTAAAATCGCCATATCTCCGTTCCTAATTGAGCTAGGAGGATTGTTGATAGCTTTGGACTCGGGATCAAGTCCTCTTTCCGATTCTACAATACAAAATGGGGTTTCCATTTAAAATTTCACAGTTGCCCCACCCCACCCCCAGGGGGTGGGGGGTGGGGAATGAAGTGTGATATCATTGAATAGCTTTCTTTCACTTATTAAACACGTATTTTTTTAGTTTTCCGATTCGATGTGTATTTCGCACGATATGTGACCGTTCCGGTACTTTTGGATATATATATATTATATTGTCTGTGGATTGTTAATTTATCGTTCATGGAAAGGAATAACGCATCTTGTAATTTGACATAGCTGAGACATAGCATATATATATAATATGTTAATCTCGAAGGTAAAGATGAATGTGAAGACGAAGGAACAAACGCACACAGAAGATTACTTGTTTGAATTAACAAATCACTTTTGTTTAACCTTCTTTGCAATACGTAATAATAATAAATAAAATGGTATACTTTACTAAATTATTTTGACCAATGTATTTCGTAACTAAACTTGTGTGCACGATTGCTAAAATCATTTGGTTTTAACAGTTTACCAGAAACTATATTTTGCTTATTCCGAACCAACTACTTTCTTTCTGTGCAGACGTCATTGCCTTAATCAGGATTCGAACCTAGAGCCCCTTGTATCGTAGGGCGTCAGGGTTCCCACTAACCTGGAAAAGTCCGGGAAATCAGCTTAGGAGTTCAAAAGTCACGGAAAAGTCCGGAAATTTTGTAAAAACATTCACAAACGTAGTAGAATCAGGGAAATTAAATACTTTTCTTACTTACTTGCGGGGAATATTTAATGTAAAAATATTACTTTATTTTTTGTAATTTATTTTCAGCGATGTTGAATAAACTTTATTATTTTTATTAACATGCAAAATTGAAGACGTTCCGCTTATTTATTAAATGTTAAAGTTACATTAAAATACCTGGATAAGTCGTGGAATTTGGTTTTGCAAGATAAATGAAAACCTGTTGGTGTTATCTAACCTCTTTGCCACAGAGACTGACAAGAAACAGAATATAAAACTTCAGAATACCAGAAGTACCAGCACAAGGAGTAACCCTGTAATTTCTAAAGGAAGTAATTAAAGCAACAACTCACAATAGCTATATGACTAAGGTGCGACAGATTAAAAGAGTGATAAGAACTATAGGGTGGAACTGGATGAATTAATGCAATGGAATAATTGCGATAGGTGTAACACCAAACTGAATGAGCTGGATGCTTTCAGATTCGTGAGTTTCTTGTCCTCACTAGAGCCAGGATTTTGATGTAATTACATATTTTAACTTGGTATGCATCCAAGCAAGATCACAAATGTCGGCAAATTACACTCTTAGGAATGATATACATCACTTTCACGTTACATATTTTGAGGTACACTTCTGTTTTCCAGGGTCTCGCGTTTTCTAACGGTAGTCATGATTTCAGGTAGTAGCCTTGACGGAATTTCCTACAAATTGACTCGACCCTAAAAATAACGCATATTTTTACATATTTCAATGACTTATTCTGCATATTTACATATTAAAAATCCGAGCCGATCACCAACTTCTCCTCATGAAAAAAGGTGTTGATTTGAACCCACAATCATGCTCCTTCGTTCTGCATTCTCGTGCCCTCAGAGGATTATATTTTTTTTACCAGTTCTACTAAGTTTAAGGCTGTTATAGTAAGATTGCTGTTTGCATCATTCTGGCTGCTTTTGCATGACTGTTATGCATGCAGCCTAGCACACATGCAATAAAGCCATTACGGTGCATTCCTCCTTCGGGATAAAAAAGAATTCTGGTTTTCCTGCCCTTGTTCTGTCCTCCCGAGTTTTCTTTCATGACAAGCGACTTCCTGCTGCCAAACTGCTCCCTCGTGTCCGAATTTCAATCTACGTCTCTGTCCTGCTGTTGATGCAAAACAGAAGGAAATGTCTATATCACAAAAAGCCTCGGCGGAATTATTTTTATCCCCTAAATGACAAGCAATACATCTCTATCAGCTGGAAGTGTTTTCCATTTTTTGACTCCTTGATTTGATTTGTTTGTCTTCGCTTTTGTCACTTTTGGCTAATCGCGACGATGATGAGTGGTGATAAGATGAAATGGATCAAAGGACAATCACAAACACACATGGAGAACACACAACACGAGTTGAACGGAGGATTACACTGGCCGTGAGCCCGCAGGATTACACTGGCCGTGAGCCCGGAGGATTACACTGGCCATGAGCCCGGGCGCCAGCGCCTCGCTAGTCTGCAAAATACAGTTCAGGTTGTACTACGTGCAAGGGAGGTTGACATTTGGCTTACTTGAGAAATGGGAGTAGAAAAACTTAAAATAATTCTGGAACCAGCCCCCCCCCCCCCCCCCCGTTGGCAAATACGGCTTCAGAAAGCCATGAATCCAACTAACATAAAGCTACACCTTTTGAAATGTGATCTATAACATGTCATTTATAAATTAATACAAGATTGGATTAAAAGTAATTAATTCTAGCGGCAGAGTGGCATGCTCTAATATCCGGATAAAATTTTACCCGGATTTGTCCATTCCCATGGACGCCCGGGAAGGGTGGGGGGCACGACCCCCCGGAAAATGAAGGTTCATGTAAAAAGTATATATTTCACACATAATTTCATTTGTCACAATTTAATTACTATAAAGGTGTTGAAGGAACATGATAATTTCAGACTAAGCAGTGTTTTTTGAGGGGATCACTATTATGGGGGAAATATGCCTCCTTTGCCCCCCTGGAAAAAATCCTGCGGACGCCCATGTCCATCTCTAGTTTAAAATGGTAATTGCGAAATAGTTCATTGTCCCCCCCCCCCCTACAACGCAGCTATGAATTATACACCTTTAGAATTCCACCCCCCTCCGAAAGAAAAAACCCTGCGGACTCTAGTGCCTAGCTCGGTCTTTGGAAATTAGCAATCGCCCCGCTTGATGATCGCGCGACGCCTTTCCCAGGATCGGAGCGTAGCAGGAAATGCAGCGTAAAGGGCGGGGGGTGAGGGGAAGGGCAATCCTCCGTGTAGCCCCTGAGAAACAGAGCAAGCCGGACGCCACGCACGACGAGTGTGAGAAACGATGGAGTCACGTTAAGTAATGAAGTGTTCCACTTTTCTTTCTCTCTCTTTGGTTTCCGATACGTTACATCAAGGCTGTAACGACGGAGAAAGTGCAATTAACTTTTATTAGGGGCTTCTGTTTCTTTTTTTTTTATCATTCATTGTCAACGCAGAGCATGGAATTGGGAAATTAATTTGTTTTTTTGGTGACAGTGCAGGAATTTGGACAGAAAAACCACTATGGACCGGAAGTATGTTTCAATTGGCTCTCATAAAGCATCTTGTTACGCAGGAAATAAGGAAGAAACGATTTTATTTCCCTATTGAATTTGCTACCTGGTACTGTTCTTGCCCGTTGCAGCTTTTCCGTTTATCAAGGTTAAGGCACTGAATGAAACCGTATAGCAGGAGCGTATATTCTAGGCTAACCAGGCTATCTGCTGAACCTTGAGTCTAGAGAATAAAATACAGGAGAGAAATTGATCAGAAATTGTAATCAAAATTATTCATATCTGTGAGGAGATGGTGATTCTGGAGTTGGCAACCTGATTTCCTATGAGTTGGCAACCTGATTTCCTATGAGTTGGCAACCTGATTTCCTATGAGTTGGCAACCTGATTTCCTAGGAGTTGGCAACCTGATTTCCTAGGAGTTGGCAACCTGATTTCCTAGGACTCTGTAAACTTATTTATATTCATAGCCTAGGACCACGTGACAGTGATCTAGCCGATATCTTGAACTGAGTATACGCCACAGCCGTATAGTATGGTCTTACACAATCGCTTTTTGCATAGGCTACCGTGTTTCCCTATTTTTTTTCGTGGCTAATCCGAGACAAAATACTTTTGCCTAGCATCGATAGATCAAGTCTATACCCCCTAGGGAGATTTCACACCGAAACTACAAGCGACATGCGTGGCTTGAGGATTTCGTCAATCGAACGCAGACCTGATATGCCGCTACGGTGTGAAACTTGGCTGATGATTGACTCGTTCCAAACCGACACGTGTCGCCTGTCGCTTCGGTGTGAAATCTCCCTTAGGGATCTTTCAGACCGAAGCGGCACGCAACAAGGCCCCATTCGCTGTGCGGCCACCAGGCTGAGGCAACATGTTGCACGATGTTGAGAAAACTTCCCTGTCCAAGCGACAAGCGAAAGATTGCATTTATTTCTGAAGATTCATTTTTCCAAGTGACACTGATCGGTTGTCGCTTCTGTCTGAAAACTCCCTTAATTTATATATTTTTTTATTTCACGCCACTTTTCTGCCACTTCTGATTAATTGCGACGAAGGCCGAATACTGATCATACACTTAGGAGCTATATGTACTGTACTATACTACAATACGACTGTAGGTGTCCCGGGTTCGAGTCCAGGCCTGGGCATGGGTTTTCTTTGTGATTGTCTATTTATCAATTTTATCATGTATAACTAGGGACATGAAATTTTTGTTTTATTTTTCCCTAAGTTTTGATGTTATTTTTTGCTGTTTAGGGTAAAATTTGTTCTTATTAATTTAAAATCGGTGTTATCTTTACACCATACATTTTTATGCTTAAGATTTTCACATTATTTTAGTTCTGGAAAATTTTAGATAAATTTTAGTATTAGTGACAAAAAAAATAATTATGGGTTACCTTTGTGAGAAATGACCAAATTTCTTCCATTTGGAAAACTATTTCATCTCGGTCACTAAATATGAAATGTCTATTGAATGATAACACCCAAATCTTTGAACACAATCAAACACATCACATTTCCATTACAACGACAAAAAATCCCTCTGCAACCTCAAAATACAGTTTTTTGTAAACACACATACACGCCCCCCCCCCCCCCCCCCCCCCGGCCTTTCCGAAACACAACAGGTACTTACTTCTCCCTGAACACTTTCCCGTTCCTACGAAATTTTCCTTCTGGAAAGATCCCTTGAGCGAATTCTACAAATATTTCAAGACTAGGTTAAACACTGTCAGTCATATCTGCGCCAAACTGCAATAAATAAGAAGTTATCCCCAGTTAATATTTCATATTTCGCGGCGTTTTTCCTTTTAAAGTGTAAAAGTAGGTGTTACTCTGAAAAATGGCATAATTCGCATTATTTTGATATTCCGAAACACGGGAAAATAGCCTCATTTACATACAAAATATATTTTAAACACTTTATTTTGCTTTCCCCAAATTTTCGGTGTTATCAATAAAACTAAAACTTCACGTCCCTATGTATAACTCATCTTCGATGATTAGAGAAAAGTGGCACAAAAGCGAAGAAAAATATACCAAATCAATCAATCAGGTGACACAACTCTTTGGAAAGAGCCAATTAGTAACGACGTTTCACACCGTAGCGGCATGAGACTCCGCAAATGCCTGCGTTCGACTGGTGAAATCCTCAAGCGAAAAGTGATTACCTGTTGCTTGTCGCTTCGGTGTGAATTATCTCTACTGATTTAAATTTTTAAATTAAGTCAATAAACTTTTCATTGTCTACTATTGTCGCCTAAACAACGCAAAAAGTGAAATGTGGAGGGCAGAAAAAAATGATTCGGTAGTATTAGCCATTTTCTGAATAAGATCTCGCACACGCTTTTGTAATCTAGGCGTGACGTAATTGATTGCGCAGAACTCGGGATTATGCAAATTAGGTAAGAAATTATAATTTCCCTTTTATGGTAATTGTCTTCATAGGAAGAGCGAGCATAATCGGAATAACGTTTTTCTTCAATTGCTTTATCTTCATGGCTGGGCTTATGAATTAGCAGATACGGGAACTGCCTCGAACTGCCGTAATTTCCAGAAATTATTGTTGTTTGCAGCAATATCGTAAATAAATTCCTCCATAATATCCACTAGAGGTGTCATAATTGCATGTTTTCTCCGTGAATTATGAGAAGAGAGAATGCGAACCCATTAATCATAAAATGTTTGATTTCACTGCAGGTTGACCGATAGCTTCATTAAGATGATGATTGGTTTGCCTGCATTGTGGGATTTCTCTTTTATTTTAGTCGATATAGAGGTAATCGCGACGATGAAAATTACGAGTAAGATGAATTTAGAGATATATTATATTTAAGTGGGATCCATAAGTGTTGCCAAGAAAATTGTCCATCACCAAGTTTATTCTCTTTGTTACGCAATGAGAACTTTAAGAATTCGAACATAACGCCAAATAGGCTTCTGGCAACCTCTGCTTTAGCAAAAGTATAAATTAATTCCTTAAAAACTTACAGGATACAAGAGAGAAATTAATGAAAGTAGTCATGGACAATTTGCCGAGCAATAGTTGTGGATCTGTGTACAACGATAGGGCTTACTGACCTGGAAATCTCGGAAAATATCGTGGAAACAAACCTACTAGTGAAAGAGCCGTGGAAGAGTTAATGTAAACTAAGCCTCTGCTCGTCAAACTCAGAGAAATATGTCAAAAGGAAAAGTGTTAGTTTCTTTCAAGTTGACAGTCATTGATCTTTAGCCCACAAATAGCACTAACTTCTTTCAAATCGGCAAAATTTAAGGCGTTTTCACAATCATAACAATGCTGCTCGAAATGGTTAACGTTAAACAAACTCCTAACACCGAAGTGTTGCCATACCAAAAACCAACGCTACGAACTTATGCAACAACACAATATGTTACCTGTTAACATGCTACGACTTCTTGAAATTTTGTTTAACATGTAGTGTAATTTTATAGTTTTTTTCTGCAAATGAACTAGATGTAGTGGTATAGTTTTGTTAGACAGCTGATTTTTAGCACTGTTACATTCTTATTAGTATTCTAGTAACGAAATACATGAGTTCTTGCTTTAAATTTGCAGTATTCCTGTAGCTGTTGCAACGTAATAAGAGTAATTCACAAGATGATTAAACATTTAAGAAATACTAAACAGTACAAAAGCTCACCGAGGACCAGGCCGAGCGCGTCGAGTCCCATCGCAGCTCTTTTAGGGCTTTCGACACCGAAGCCCGTTCCTTCTTCAAAGTAGCTCCAGAAGTGCTTGGTCAACACCAAAATTTTCTGTGCTTTCACCAGGAATCTAACCCCGGTCCGGAATATTCCAGTTAACTACGAGGGTAAGTCAGTAAATAGATCACAATCTGATGTGGGCAAGCTTAAAATATAAGTGAGTAGTTTCTAAAGGTGTCATTAGGTGGCAGCACAATCCAGCGTAATAAGATACGGTTAGTTGCCGCTAGCTAGCTTGGGCAACTCAGTTTAAAAATGGCGCCTGTACTCGAGGACTGTACGTCGGGATGGTGTGGGTGGAGACAGTAGCGTACGCAGGATTTCATCAAGGGGGGTGTTATTTCTAAAACTTTTTTCCAAATTCACATTACCATTGTTTTATTATACTTTAATTAAATAATAATAATCACAATTAATAATACTTATAATTAATTAACTAGCTAAATTAATACTAATAATACTACTAATTCCACTACTAGTACTATTAAGTAGTAGAGATCTACATAAATATAGTATTTATGAAAACATTAGAATGAAATTACTTTCTAGTCATTCGATTTTTATCAAATCCTGGGAGCATTTTTTTGGTTTCTTTGTTACGAAATAATTGTCTGGTCAACGAGGTGAGACATTTCAAGGGTGAAGAAGATCCACAAATACAAGAAAATATATTAAAATAAATTGAAATAATCAAAGTATGAAACTCATCCAAGGAGCTGCTGTGATCTGGTGGGTAGAGCGCCTGACAAGTGACAATCACGCGGGAGATCCGGATTCGATTCCCGAAATTGGTTGGAATTTTTCCGGCTTCTTCCCCGCATAAATGTCCCCGATAATTCACATCTGGATTGTCTCGCTGTTCTTACCAACAAAATATTTTACAATAGTTAAGCTTATTGTCGTTTCAATAATTCTCTAGTCAACAAGGTGACACATTTTAAAGAGACATTCAAACGTGCTGCGGTAAACAATACAATGGAAAGGCGAACTGGTGACTGTATTCTTGTCCGCCTAGCCTTTGTATATACATTAGCCTCTTACAACGTACCAAGAACTTTATTTAGTAAATTCTCATTGTTCACACACACAAAAAAAATACATGTTCGTTGAACACTGGCGTACGTAGAGGGGTGGCCGATGGTGTTACAGCCCCTACCGAAATTTTGAGAAAATCAGAATTTTCAAATAAAAATCCGTTAAGAACTTTAAAAAATCAAAATGTGTAAATGCGAAACCTCTTTTAAAGTGAATCCCGATTGCCATTTTTGTCTTTGAATACAATTTTAATAGACTGAAAAGCTCCAAAAATACGAAATATTTTATTATGCATCCTGCCCTCCAAAACGAAGTCATGTACTATTCACATTTACTATTCCGGCCCGTCGCGAAAAAAAAAATCCTGCGTACGCCAGTGTATTTAAAATTGTTGCAACTGAGATACAAAACAACTGTTTTCTCTTTTAAATCATAGTTGCCCTCATATTTTATTTTCAAGAAATCGTGTTTATTTTCAAGGCATCACTCTGAAAGACGCGTGTGTTTGGAATGCTGTGCTTTTCTCAATGCTGCATGGAAAAAATAATTCAAATTATTATTATTATTATTAGTAGTAGTAGTAGAAGTAGTAATAGTAATATTATTGTCCCAGATTTTTGACTGTGAAAAATTGGCCATTTAATTTTTTTTCCACAGCATTTTTCATAATATTTCACAAGCTCAAAAGGGGGGGGGGGTTAAACCCCGTAACCCCCCCTTGCGTACGCCACTGGGTGGAGATGATGCGAGCTGACGGGAGTGACGACAGACAGAGAGTATAGCAACTGCAATAGGGTGTTGTCGTTAGCCTACAGCAGGAGTTCCCAAACTCTCTTGTTTCACGGCGCCCTTAGGGTTTAAAGATTTTTCCGCGGCACCCAAGTCACAATGTAGGTCTGTCTTAAGACTTGTTAGTGTGGATAGGTTGCTTGCCTTAAGTTAAAAATTAAAATTCAGAAACATTTTATGCGTAAAAAGTACAAAATAAGCACATATTTGGAACAATCATATCATATCATTTCAGTTAAAATATTGGAACATTTCGCGGCGCCTGAGAACGCCACCACGCACACTTTGGGTACCACTAGCCAGTGGCGTGCCCAGAATTTTCGGAAGGGATGGGTTACCTACACTTTTTTTTTATTAATCTGCCCTCATTTTACCATATTTTCCTGCCTTTGGCGTTACTTTTTTAGGAATACTGGGCAAAACGGGGGTTAGACCACCCCACAAACCCCCCCTTGGGCACGCCACTGCCACTAGCCTACAGCATAATCGTTTGAATTTCACGGAAAACTGTGCGCACGTTGGCGGTAAACGTCTCGCGGTTGATGACGTTGAACGTGAGGTGCGACTGTGGCTGGGGCAGCAGCCCATAGACTTTTATGCTGCAGGTTGTGGGGGAACGATAAAGCGAAGGGATAAGTGTATCAATATTGGTGGCAGACATGTAACTGGTGTTACCGCAGGTAACAGCAAAATGTAAAGAAATTAAAAAGGTTTTTTCTCAATAAAATAACAACATTGTTAAATAAGTTAACAGACAGCGTTGCGGTTGAGTGTATATTGCAGAGGACATTTTTTCTGCAGCCGACAAAAGCGAAGAGAGAGGCCGTTCCGCTACCCTCAAGAGGCAACAAGAGGAAAGGGCGCCCGCCAATGCAAGGGAACAGCGGGGAAAGACTTGGAGGCAAGTGTGCTAGGGGGTTATACATATGCCTGTTTAGGGGCCCTGTTGGCGCTGCGGCCTACCGGATCAGCAAGTGTTGTCACATTCGATTTCCAGAAAAGAGCTAAATCCCGCCTAAAACGGGGATACTATTTCTCTGAAGCAACAAGAGCTAGACAGCAAAGCCAAAGCTGGATTTGACTACAACTGAGACCGTTTAGTAATAGACGAAAAGATAAGTACTTGATGCGATCCGTGATTTGGACAAACCTTGCTCCAAAAAACTAAGTTGGCAACAGTAGTACGTACATCTGGACTTCCTCCCACCGCTGGAGGAGGGGAATTCTGTCGTCTGCTCAACCCAGAAACGTCAAACTGACCCGAATGTGTGGTTCTTCTTCCCCTTTCCACCTCTTTGCAAAGAAACAGAGATGGTTGACAAGGCTCGACTACTATTCACTGGATTTTCGCTGTAACTCTCTCAGAGTGGTAGTTCTTTCTAGGAGTGATTGTGGCTAAATAAATCATTGAGCGGATTGCAAAATCCAGATCAAAGGCATGTTTTTGGGAGGGGGCGGTATGGTGGAGATGATAACGTCCGATGGCCGGTAACACTTTTGAAAAAGTCTCGCCGTGGATATTATGTTGAAAAATAAAATCTGTTTTGAAGTCTATATCGAACTTACTATTTTTTTAATAAACGTTTGCGACCTACTTACTGACTCACCCTCGTACATTCAAATATGCACAACACGAATGTATAATGGTTAATTAAGAATAGGAAGCAAAATCCTTTGCACGTGGTAGTAATCTACGAACGACCACGTTGCATAACGTTCAACGTAACGTGTCAAGAACTTCCTCTGTTGCAATTGATTCAACAAAACGGAACAAAATCGTAACATTAGCATATTTAAGAGCTTTTCCCTTTGCTTTTTCCCCTTCAGAGGTGAGATTTCGCACGAGAATGCCCTTGGAGCAGGAATTCGCCGTTCTTAAGACTGTGAAAAAGAAATGCAAAGAAGAGCTTTGTCGTTCGAGTTAAGGTGCGTATTAGTGATCTCGAGGCAAAGAATAATTATGGCCGTCAAGTGTGGTAATAGGGGCATAAAAGGGTAATTAAAAGAGTTAGTGGCTGGATTGCGGGAGTTGCTGCCCCTCCTTCCAAACACTTTCTAGTTCCATATCTTTGTTTACTTCTACCATCAGCGCATGTCCTTGCACAACCCACCGTTATTAGTCTTGTTTTCTCTTCTTATTTCCCTTGGAGTTGACCTCTTGAAAACAAGCTCACCACATACAAAAAGAATCTGTTGCAAGCTGCGCTAAAGATGATTAAATAGCTTGTAATTAATTTTTCAAGCAACTGACAGTACGGATAATCGTCTTCCTTGTTAGTTTTTCCTGAACTATCCGGAGGAATTTATTCTAATATTCTTATACGTTATTTAGGCTTCTGCCCCCTCCGCCCCTACCATGTGTGTGCATAAAGAAAAATAGCCGGTGGCGCAACAGCCCATTGAGGGTCCGGGTCTACCTACCGACTGCCGTCCTTCCCACCTGATTCTACTCAATCACTCGCCCGAGGTAGGGAGATCGTCCAACAAGATATGGGGTGACGTGTGGTCAGCACGACGAACCGACAGTCGTACGTTTCCATTGCCGGGTTTACGCTACGCATTCGCATTCCCAGGAGACTTGAACCGGCGTGCGTCCCGGAGCCCAAAGCATGACTCCTTAGACACGCATATAATAGTTAAGCCATCCTCTGTTGAGGAGTGGTTATCACAGCGCACTACGACGCCGGAAGTCCCGGGTTTTTAATCCGGCGTGGGTGTTCATTGCGAGTCTCTCTTCATCAGTTCCATCATCAATCATCCTCATCTTCGGGAATTGGCAGAAAGTCGAAGTAAAATAAACCAATCATACTTTAGGTCGCTGTTTTTAAAGTCAATAGTTATTGTGAGCAAACCAGGGAAAGTTAACGTTCTGTTCTGAAGGGATAAAGACTTTTTGAGGTTTTGAGTCCACTTATGCACATATAAGACCCGTCTAGTTGCCTGCACTTTTTGACACTCTGTGCAGTGCAGGTGTATCCAGTGTCAGAGTGGTGCAAGGAAATGACGTTCAACCAACTAGACGGAAAGCGGTGTTCAAGTTCAGAAGATTCAACAAATGCCTGTCTGCTGCTTTAAACGGTCATTTGATTAGTTCACCACGTGACAATACACCGACCCAGAACGTAGTGCAGACGGTGCAGACACCAAATACACTACTTGACTCCAAATCAACGAACTAGACGACTCGGTGATGCACCGTGCAACCAACCAGACGCTTCGGTGCAAAGAGAGGAGTCAAAGAGACTCAAAAAGTGCAGCCAACTTAAAGGTGTTATAGACTAATCGGGACTGGGCCTACATTTTGAAGTGGGATTTGAACCACTGTGAAATGTGCCTCCACGTGATGTCGAGCGCAGTAAGTAACTATTGAAATTTTTTGGTTGTCTGGTTGATATTAGGATTAGTACATACTCGTATCTTATTAAATTTTACTCCAATTATGCATTATTTTTCCTATAATTGTTGTGACTTTTTTTATAAAAAGTAATTTACCGTTAGTCAATACGTGGCAAGTATTACATAAGAGCTCACCCATCATCAGCGCTTGAAGTGGAATAGGGATGTTTGGTCGAGCCTTGGAGTTAAATGGGCGGATGTTCCTATCGTTTAACATGGTGACAAAAAGACAGCTGGTGGAAAGCTTTGCGAAAATTTTGCTAGCCGGGGGATACAATCCTTCCGCATCTACCCTTACTTCGAACACCATCCCTGATGCCCTGTCCAACAGCCAAATTCTGTTTAGTTTACCTTCTCGTTATTCTCTTAAACTTGTTTTCAAGTATGATGTTTAGCTAAAATGTAGTGACCTTCTTACACACGTGTAAATACATGAATTGCCCTAATGACTCGTCCTGGTAACTTTTGGTTCTCTGTATGGGAAACCTGGAAAAGTTAAGGTAAAGGTACGAGTGTGCAGACATGTCAGGCATATGGGATGTACTAACAGGTACGTCTCTAGAAATACAATTCGGGGGGGAGGAGGTTCAACCAAGTGCTCAACAACAACAATAATAATAATAATTATTATAAAGTTATAATAATTGAATTAAAATAATATTAATTAAATATGTAAATTGATATTGTATTGTTATTATTACATGAATAGGTAAAACTATGGTAAAAGGATACACGTATAGTGGAGATCGCCAAGATTTGTATAAAAACAAGTGCCTGGTAAGGAAATTAATGTCAAATAGAGAAAGAATTGAATATTTATTGAATAACAAAAGAAAGTAGTTAGATTCAATTGACGAAAAGTAAAGTTACTGAATAATATTTTATGCATATTATCATAAGTAATAGTGTGCATAAATCTTTGGAACTGTCCTTCAAAGCCGTATGAGGAAAATTCCTTGCCTTCCAGTAAGTTCGGCTGTAATGAATAACCACCGATTATGTAACAAATGCTAAAGAGAGATATTTTCATTATTTAAATAGGGTACTTGGTAAGTACCTTGGACCCCCACAAAATACGTCATTGGTAACTAACTCTCTAGCCTTCTAAAACCCGAAGGCTTATGGCTGCAGCTATATGGAGGTATAGAACTCCATATTATTGATCTCTGCCATAGTTGGTATGATGTGATCAGCATCACGCTCGGCCGCCTTTATCCCCCCACCCCGGGTTACTCCCAGTTACTCAATTTATACGAGGCTGGATGGGCCTCAGAGCCGCACAGAAACAGGGAAATGACTGGAAATATTCCGTGCCTAGATCACCTGCTCCTGGATTCGAACCCGGGTCTTCCGGTGATAGCCACCTTTTTTTCTTTATTTTAAGGAAAGCCGCTGAGCGACAGCTTTCCCCACATAAACCTCATATCAATCAATCTCAATTCTTTTTTTAATTCAAGACATAAACACAAACATTCATGCCTTACCCGGGATTCGAACCCGGAACCCCTGGTGATGTAGCGTGCTGTGCTAGCCACTTCGGCACTGAACTGCCGCGGAAAATTTTGGGAATTTAGTTTTTACGAAATTGTAGACACGCGGACTCGTATAATTACAAACATAAAATGCATGCTACTATATCGAAGTGCGTTCGATACCGTCAATTATTGAACTGTTAAGGTGTCAGTCAGGTTTTTAAAAACCAGTTTACTCACCATCGGCAGTTCCTGAAATCTAATTCGTCATTCTCCATGCGAGCCAGCCCGGTGACCTGATCTCACGACCAAGCTCGCATGTTAGCAAGACCACGTGGAGCGAGGGGTGCGGCATCTTCCAGCGGCCATCTCTGTTCACGGAAGCGACCCTGACTCGCTGGAGTCTCCAGTTTCATTGTGTGCAAAGCAAGTTTTTCCCCTTCCAAGGCTACGCTCTACCTGGTCACCTGGTTTTAGTGCGGAGAGGAAAATAACAACATGGAGCTTCGCGCCTCGCAATCCTGACTTTGCGGCTTCCCATGATTTTTTTGTCAGCCAGTTTAAGGGAATGCTGCGATCAAGCCTTTAACGAAGGCCAAACTCTTTTGCCCTTCCTTAGGTCGTCAACCTCTTCCATATTCTCCATCTTGTTCAGTGACGCAAATAATTGATTGTGAATTTCAAAAAAAAAAAAAATATATCCTTTGCCAATGAGTATTACGACACTTGTGCTCTGTGTGTGTCTAATTGAATGAAACATGGGTACTATACACACTGTCATGTGAATCTGTACTTTTGTATCCCCCCCTCTGTGTTTACCTTCCGTGTCATTTTCTTTCTTTCGTTTCTTCACTTTCTCCCTTTCGTATTTTATATTTTCACTCTGTCTCGCGTTATCCCTTTCTCATTTAGCTCTTTCTCTCAAATTTAGATTTTTCTTTTTTCCCTTTGTTTTTCTTTCTCTCCTTTCGTTCGTTTCGTTTTTCATTCTCTCCCTCCTCTCGTATTTTCTTTTTGTCTTTCCTTCTTCCTTTCTCTCCTTTCGTTTTTCTTTCTTTCTCTTCTTTAGTTTTTCTTTTTCTCTTCTTTAGTTTTTCTTTTTCTCTTCTATCGTTTTTTTCCTTCTTTCTCTTCTATCGTTTTTTTCCTTCTTTCTCTTCTATCGTTTTTTCCTTTTCTCTTCTATCGTTTTTTTCCTTCTTTCTCTTCTATCGCTTTTTTCCTTCTTTCTCTTCTATCGTTTTTTTCCTTCTTTCTCTTCTATCGTTTTTTTCCTTCTTTCTCTTCTATCGTTTTTTTCCTTTTCTCTCTGGTTTCGTTTTTTTTCCTTTTCTCTCTGGTTTCGTTTTTTTTTCCCTTTTCTCTCTGGTTTCGTTTTTTTTCCCTTTTCTCTCTGGTTTCGTTTTTTTTCCCTTTTCTCTCTGGTTTCGTTTTTTTTCCCTTTTCTCTCTGGTTTCGTTTTTTTTCCTTTTCTCTCTGGTTTCGTTTTTTTTTCCTTTTCTCTCTGGTTTCGTTTTTTTTTTCCCTTTTCTCTCTGGTTTCGTTTTTTTTCCTTTTCTCTCTGGTTTCGTTTTTTTTTTCCTTTTCTCTCTGGTTTCGTTTTTTTTTTCCTTTTCTCTCTGGTTTCGTTTTTTTCCCCTTTTCTCTCTGGTTTCGTTTTTTTTCCCTTTTCTCTCTGGTTTCGTTTTTTTCCCTTTTCTCTCTGGTTTCGTTTTTTTTTCCTTTTCTCTCTGGTTTCGTTTTTTTTTCCTTTTCTCTCTGGTTTCGTTTTTTTTTCCTTTTCTCTCTGGTTTCGTTTTTTTTTCCTTTTCTCTCTGGTTTCGTTTTTATTTTTTCGTCTTTCGTTTCGTTTTTATTTTTTCGTCTTTCGTTATATTGCATTTGCGTCTGTGACATTATCAAGGGGAAACCTGCAACTTTCCGCTCGATTTGTTTCACACTGACCGTCACAGTTAAAGATTCCTGCGTGAAAATGTGTACTCCCACCCCACCAGACCTAACCCACTCGATATTTTCCTTTGAGGGGAAACAGTTATTCATTTGTCACCGCCGCGTCCAATATTAACGATCCACCGATATCACCTGTTCGGCTACATCTATCTGTTTCGGTCTGACAAAACCCCGTGACACAAAAATTGGACATTTTCCACCTCTCCACGGGCAAGAGGAGTGGAAAACGAACTGGAAAGCGTGTTTACGCTTTTATGAGGATCCACGCAAGTTCTCACCCCAGTTAATATATTAGTTAACTCTTAATTGCTGCCGTTTAACTTTTTCTTGTTCCGGTTGCCAATGGAACCGTAACTCTTCCTCTGCGAGATCCCCTCCCACCCTCACTCTTCCACCTTATCGACAGCGTAATCAGATTGCTGGCGTGTAGAAACTACCTTTCCTCTTCTTTAGAAACTGAGACTGGCTAGAGCGTTGGAAGTGGGGAAGCCAAACCGGTGAGCTTCCGATGGCGTTTTGTCTGATCGGAACGGAAACAAAGTTGACACCAACATTTCGTCCGATTGCGCATGCGTAAAAGTGTAGTTAAACCTGCATTCAGTTTTGTTTTTAAAAATAAATAATAACTAAAGGCACATATATTTTTGGTAAATAAAAAAAGCAAAATTTCGGTACAGAAACAGTCAATTTCGGGTTCAAAAGCGGTAAATAAAATAAAATTTCGCTGTTATAGCGCTGAAAAAGTGGTATATAAAATGACATTTTGGTTTTAAAATTTTGAATATGCTGTAATCCCAAATTTGGTTTAAAAGCTGTACTTACTAAACAAAATAAACTATATCCCTTCTAATAGCGCATTTGTGTTGTTACCAGAGTTTATTCCTGTATAAGGAGGTCCTTTTTTGCTTCTCAAGCAGAAATAATAAATTTTCCATGAATTGCATAACTCACAGGATAATTCTGACTTCAGAAAGTGTCGCGTCGGTAAATAAACTCTAAATTTCGTGTTTAAGCGTTCATTTCGCATTTTGCAGTTCATTTCACATTATCTCGTGACAAAACAGGGTAGGTAAATGTACCTCTCACCTTTCAGAAACATGAAAAGTTAACAATACAATGTGTTATTTCATATTTCGTGTTTCCGTCTAAAGCGAAATATGAATGACGCTACTATTAACCCATTGCACGACAGCCCTCGAAGGGCTTTGACCTATCTCCCGACTGCCAGTCTCCCTTCCACAATCCTACCCCTGAAGATCTTCAACCGGTTATGGGGTGACGTGGGGTCAGCACGTCGAACCGTCAGCCGATAGGTTTTGTTTTTGCTTGATCTAAATTCACACTACGCACCAGAGAGATTGTGTTGCTTTAAGAGTTCCTCTACATGGGCGTCGCCAGAAAGTTTTAAATGGGTTTGGGGGGTCAGGCCGTTGATAAACTTGCCTAGTAGAAATAATAACAAATTATTTTCATTACTATCATGTTGATACGCACCAACTTATTGTATCATTTTAAGTGTTTAATATGTTAAATGTCTGATGACGTAATTTGTTTTGTTCAATTGGGTAGTCTGTTATGAGTAGTGTATATTGATTGTTTCAAAATAATACTTGGTACGAGGGGCACTTGTAGCCCTTTTTTTATCAATTAAATGTTATTTTTTGACACATATTGGCAATTTTTTGTCGATGTTTTAGTGCTTAGCGATGTTTTAGCGAAATTTTCGATTTTTCCCATCTCATACTTGGTACGAATGCCATGATCTTATGTGATATAACTTAACCTATTGTTTTTTTCTTATTTATTGTTTCAAAATAATACTTTGTAGAGTAGTACAAGTGCACGGGTTCAACGCCCGAAAATGGCGCTCGGTGGCGCTCGCAGTGTTACCAACCCCTCACCCGAAAAAATCACCAAGGTTTTTTCCTTGGTCTAACCTAACCTAAAGCAAGGAGTTGGCAACACTGTGCTTGTGCAATCAACCCGGTTCAACGCCACCAAGTGAAGCGCAGTGTTGCCAACTCCACACTCGAAAAAAATCACCAAGGTTTTTTCCTTGGTCTAACCTAACCTAAAGCAAGGAGGTGGCAACCTTGCTTGTGCAATCAGCCCGGTTGACAAACACCAAGTGAAGAGCAGTGTTGCCAACCCCTCACTCGAAAAAAAAAATCACCAAGGTTTGTTTCTTGGTCTAACCTAATCTAAAGCAAGGAGCTGACAACTTTTGCTTGTGCAATCAACCCGGTTGACCGCGCCTCAAGTGAAGAGCAGTGTTGCCAACTCCTCACTCGAAAAAAAAATCACCAAGGTTTTTTCCTTGGTCTAACCTAATCTAAAGCAAGGAGCTGACAACTTTTGCCTGTGCAATCAACCCGGTTGACCGCCATCAAGTGGAGATCAGTGTTACCAACTCCTCACTCGAAAAAAATCACCAAGGTTTTTTTTTTTGTCTAACCCATAGGCCGTGTCCGGATTGACAAGCGCTCCCTCCCATTCTCCCCCGTTGCTCCCGCGTGCCGTCGAAATCAAGTCCAAGTCGTCCGAATCTACATGTCCCCTTGTAGTACGGTTGTCAGTTTTCCCGCAAGGTGTCAGCCCGAACTTCACCCACCGCGCTCTGGGGCACAGGCGCATCGCACGGAAGCAGAAGGCAGACGTCAAACAAACATGACAATGATTTTCACCTATTTACTACTCATATTGAAAATGTAACACGGTATTTCACCATTTACAATTTTTCTACATTCAGTATTATCGATAAAATGTTAAAGTATAGCTGAGTTTTACAGTAAATGTTGTCTGTGCAAAGTGAAAGTTAGAATATGGCTGCCAAGCGCAGGATCACAGCGAGTTCGAGCGTGCATCTGTCGCGGCTCTCTGCTCTCCCCTCCGACTCCACGTCTGCCGCGAATTCGGACAACGGAGGTTGGTTGAGTCCCCGGATGGAACGTAGGTGACATCTGCTGCCGATTCGGATGCGGCCCAAACCTAAAGCAAGGAGCTGGCAGCCTTGCTTGTGCAATCAGTCCGGTTGACCAACACCAAGTGAAGATCGCAGTGTTTCCAACTCCTCACTCGAAAAAAAATCACCAAGTTTTTTTTTTTTTTGGTCTGGTTGAAATCTCCAAGGCGTATTTTGAGTTTTTTGTATTCACACACAAGAAATTCTATATAAATAACATACCTGAAATTCTATTTACAGTAGATTGAATTTTTGAGTTTTGTAATCACCCCAAGAAATTCTATATAAAATAACATACCTGAAAATTGTATTGCTATATACTAGACTTTTTGATTTCTGTGATTTTGGAGAAAGCAATGGCATCCACCACCAGTTTCAATCATAAAAATGATAAAACTGAGTGTGTTACTTGCAAAAAATTAATATCTAAAACTAATATTAGCAAACACAGGGCAAGATGTAGCGAAACAGGTTCGAGAATTAATCGTTCGTTACCTTCTAAGCCCTGTGCTCGATGCGGAAAGATGATCAGCATTGCAAATTTAAGTAAACACCTCAAAATTTGCAAACTATCGATCGAACGAGGAACATTGAAAAGGAAAATCGATAATGCAGATACGGAAGCTTCCACTTCCAAGCAAATTAAATTATCTAATGAACGCAAAGCAATTAGATCTGCATTCAACGACCAACTCCAGGATTTTTCAATTAAGTCAAAACCAGGCCGTGACATTCTAAGTTTCTTGGACGAATCGAAAACATCTGTACTAAATATTCTAAAAAATAAACTTGAAAACAACTCTATAAAAGTATATGTTGTTCTGTTTTCTGAATACGAGAAAGTTGGTGGCACAACGAGTATTTTTTATCATTGTACAAAAAACCAGACTCTTCATTTGGCGGACGTCGAAAATTTGGACAACTTCTATTATAAAGTTACCAATGAGCTGGTTAAGAAACATGACGATTTCGAGGCTAAAGGGTCGGGATGGTCTCTGTGTGGAAGTCCTCACACGTTAACCGTTTACGTGAACCGATTCTCCCCTCTTCGTGCTTCCAGCTATGTTCCTCTTCCACTGAACATTCAACACAAGAGGGCTGTGTTAAATATACAGAACAGGGATAACAAGTGTTTTCTTTGGTGTGTGCTGGCTGCACTGCATCCTGTTCATTGCAAAAATAATCCACAGTGGGTTGAACATTACAAACAATACGAGTCCGAGTTTGAAAGTGTAATGTCTGGCATCGAATACCCGGTGACATTGTCGGATATAACAAAGTTCGAAAATCGTGCAGGAAAACGCATCGCCATTAATGTATATTCCTTCACGTCAGATAAATATCTTGTGCATCCAGTCAGGATAAGCGATATCGACGATGACGATGCTCGTGTGATTAATCTTCTTCTAATTTCAAACGTGGATGTTCATCACTACACGCTAATTCGTTCACTATCACGTTTGGTCAGAAGTCAAACTACCAAGTATGCCAACAACATCGAAGTTTGCCCGAGATGCCTAACCACGTTCGACGATCGAAAACAACTCAATTATCGAAATTACATCGGACGTCAAATTGCTATCGAGAAACTTGCCGAACATAAAATTTATTGCGGCAACAACAGACCGGCTAGAATGTTGATGCCCGAAACGAACGAAGTCGAAGAATTCAAAATGCACAAGGCATTGTTGGAACATCCGGCCATCATCGTTGCTGATTTCGAGGCGTTCCTGAAACCACTCTCTTACTGCGAACCGGATCCTGAAATTTCCTCCACAACGCCGTACCAGCTTCATCAACCAAACAGTTTCGGCTATGTTGTTGTGCGACGCGATAAAATAAATGAGGCATATATATACCGCGGACCAAATGTAATCGAACACTTCCTGGAAAAAATGGCGGAGGAGGTTGAGGTAATTGGCAGCGTACTGCTTACATCAAAACCGATGGCACCTTTAACTGAAAATGAACTTCAAGATTACAATTCCACTGAGGTGTGTCCGGTATGTGATCAAAGTTTCACTGATGAGAACAAAAAAATATTCCACCACGATCATTTCAGCGGAAACTACATAGGTGGAATTTGCAACACGTGCAATCGTAAAATCCAGAAACCTAAATTCATCCCCATATTCTTTCACAATGGAAGCGGATATGATTTTCACCACCTGGTGAGACATCTTGGCTACGATCCGAAACGTATAGGTGTCTTGGCCGAGAATGAAGAACGCTACATTAGTCTCAGCAAGCAAGTGTCGATTCCGGGAACGAAAAATACAATCGAGATGCGCTTCCTGGATTCGTATAGATTTCTCTCTGCAAGTCTGGATGCTTTAGCGAACAAACTCACCGACGATCAATTCAAAATAACTAGAGCTAGTTTTCCCAACGTGGACATAGAACTCGTTAGACGTAAAGGGATTTATCCTTACGAATACGTCAGTGATGATTCTAAATTTAACGACGACGTTCTCCCACCTCCAAGGGAATTTTACAGCAGACTCAGAGAGAAAGGAATCACGGACGAAGAATACCAACACGCGCAACTCATGTGGGAGAAATTAGAATGTAGGACACTCGGAGACTACCACGACGCATACTTAAAATTAGACGTGACGATACTCGCGGATGTTTTTCAAGCGTTCAGGAAAACGGCAACGAATATTTACAAATTAGATCCAGCGTATTTCTACAGTCTACCGGGATTAGCGTGGTCAGCAATGTTATTCCAGACAAAGGTCAAGCTGGAACTGATATCGGACGTTGACATGTTGCTATTTATCGAAAGAGGGATACGAGGTGGAATGGTGCAATGCGTACAGAGACATGCGAAAGCTAATAACGTACACATGAAAGAAGATTACGATTCAAATCGAGCATCGAATTACATCTTCTACGCCGACGTTAATAATCTCTACGGACATGCCATGGTTCAGAAACTTCCTTACGGGGGATTCGAATGGTTAGATCCCACTTCGATAGACATTATTCATTTCGACGATAGCGAGTGTGGTTTCTTCTCAGAGGTAGATCTCCAATTCTCCGACCACCTGCACGACACGTTTTCGGATTTGCCTCCGACTCCCGAAATCAAATGTCCACCCGACTCGGTTCAAGACAAGCTTTTGTTAACATTGAACTCTAAACAGAGATACGTCGTCCACTACAAGAATCTCCGGTTTTTGATTGGGAAGGATGTTCAGATAGTAAATGTTAGAAGAATACTAAAGTTTAAACATTCCACGTGGTTAAGACCTTACATAGAAACTAACACGCAACATAGGACAGCTGCCACTTCCGATTTAGACAAGGACTTTTTTAAATTAATGAACAATGCGGTGTACGGAAAGACCATGGAGAATGTTAGAAAGCACGTAGACGTGAAATTAATTTCCGATAAGAATAAATGTCGGAAGTGGATAGCCGATCCTAGATTCAAGTCGAGAAAAATTTACAACGAGAATTTGGCATTTTTCAATCTAGATATAAAGTTGATGAAATTCAGAAAACCAATTTACGTTGGCGCAACGGTTCTTGACTTGTCGAAACTTTACATGTTCGAATTTCATTACGACGTGATGAAACCCTTCTACAATGATAAAATATCACTTATGTACACGGACACCGACAGCTTCATTTACAGCATACAAACACCTAACCTATACGAAGACATAAAAAATCCCTCCATGCTTGAGTATTTCGATACGTCTGCGTATCCTCAACCCAACAGATTTGGAATTCCATCTCGTAACAAAAAAGTCCTAGGTAAACTGAAAGATGAATGTAACGGTGATGTTATTGTCGAGTTCGCGGGTTTGCGTTCGAAGATGTATGCCATGAGAACAGAGACTAGCGTCACAAAAAAAGCAAAAGGTGTGGGCAAGAATACGGTAGAGAACAAACTCACCTTCCACGATTACATCGATTGCCTTTACTCACAATCGACGATACTAAGTATAGAACAAAGAATCCAAAATGTAGACCACGTGATTACAACAAACAAAGTTAGGAAAGTAGCATTAGATCCGCATGACGATAAAAGATGTATTTTGTCTTGTGGAATCCACACGTTGCCTTGGGGGCACTATCGTTTAGAGATTAGTAAAAATTGTATGCAATGCAATTGAAAAAAAAAACTTAAATAACTATAACTAAAATAAATAAAAAAAACTTTAACTGTCTCAAATTATCACATACACAATAAATAACTAGCAAGGACAATGAATCTTTTTGGTTTCCGAAAGCAAACAATGGAGACTGTACACCGCACGGCAGATCATGAATTTCTACCTTCCATGTTATCTAAACTTAGCGGTCTGTTGATCAATCAATTTTCGGAACGCTGCTTTTTTTTTGCTGGAACAGTGACGATTTCGGATTCGCGACGATCGACATGATGAGGAAACCCAACGACGGAAAATACAGAAACAAAATCAACGATTTTCTAAACGTTGCAACGTTGCAACGTTGTGAGAAACACTGACTGTTATTACAAAAAAAAAACTTTGACCGTATCCTTAAATAACCAGCATGCCTATGAACTTGTTCGGTTTCAAAAAACAGATCATCATGGAAACCGTACCAGATCATGAAGTCTTACCTCCAGTGTTACCTAAACTCAACGGTCTGTTGATCATTCACCTCAACAGCATTTGGACGAAATTGGATGAGGACGTGGGCAAAACCTTTTACGTCTTCAATAACAATTTACATTTTTACGAAATTCCGATCGGTGGAAAACTTCAAATCACCGTGAATCCGGAAAACGTAGACGAAATCAACATTTCTACCGGCAAGAACATTTTTCGAATCAAGCACGACAAGATGCTTTCTAACATTGCGTACGATGTTTCAGCAGGAGATTATTTTTACATAGAACTCCTCGGAGATTACGACAAACTCATTCCTCTCTTCGTAGAATTACGAATCGTCTATCCTATTATAAATAACCGTTAACCAAAAATGCCTAACGACATTTTCGGCAACACCAAGCGTGTAGACCATGCAGAAGAGATTCTCATGTTGGACGTTCGTGTTAAGAAGTTGAGGACCGATTTGATCGCTTTGCAGGAGACCTTAAACAAAAGTTTAGAGTCGGAAATCGCTACGCTCCAAACGCAATGTCTCGACCCCATTCTGAAAATCGATTCCGAACTGAAAGCGCTCATAAAAAATTATGTCGACGTACCTTCTTACGACAACGTTCAAAATATAAAGTTGAGCGTGGATTCGCTTCAAAATGATTTGGTCAAATTACAGCAATTTCAAGCGAAAAATGAAGATTTGGAAAAATTGAAACTCGAAATCGAAGAACGAACTTCCGCAATCGAAAAAAATTTCTCCGAACTTCAAACCGTGGTGAACGATATTGATGTAGAACGCTTGCACGTCGTTGTTTCCAAATTACAAGAAGAATTCACCGGCACGTTGGAAGAAATTAAATCCAAGTTACAGACTTTGGAAGATACCATGACGAACCTACCATCGTCGGACGAACTGCAGGTCATCGGTAAAAGCGTCGCGAACATAAAAATTCAATTGGAGGCCTATCAAGATTTCGAACACATTCAAACCACCATCGCTACGCTTCAGGCGTCCTTGGAATTGATCAACGAGGAAATTAAAAATATTCACGCTGAAGCGAGGGCGTTGACGAGCATTCAAGACACGTTGAGCACGATTCAGCAGAAGATCGAATATTTAGAAAATTTGAACGTCGAATCCAATCTCGCTCATTTTCATCACGTACTGGACAACATACAGGGTGACTTGGAATCGTTACGGACGAGCGTACCTTCGAGCGAAGATTTGGAAAAATTGAAAACGGCGGTGACGGCACTATCCGAATCGAGCGACATCAAAATTTCGTTGAGCGATCTCGAGAGTAGGGTGGCCAATCTCCCTACCTCCAAAGAATTGCACGCTTTGAAAAGGAACATATCGCGTATGCTGAAACGACTGGAAACGGAAACGGCGAACGTGGAACAGATTCGAGACGAAATCAGTTCGCTGGTGTCGACGCTGCCCACTTCGCAGAGCGTAGCTGATCTTCACACGCAGTTTACAGAGATGCGAAGCATCGTGAACGATCTTACCGAGAAGAGTTCGAAATTGAATCAAGTCGAGAACCTTCAGAACATCGTCGTCAACATCAGAGATCAAGTTGGAGTGCTGGAATCCACGCAGGAATCGACGCTGGCCTCTTTCGGTGCCAAGCTGCAAGAACTCAACGAAAACTACAAGCAGTTGAACGTGGAAGTGAAAATCAAACCGTCGTTGTCTGCCGTAACGGATATCATAATCGAGCATTTGCTGCCCATCGAAAATAAACTCGGACACGTTCACAGCAACCTCGTTAGCGTCGACACTAAATTCGCTAAACTGCATTCTCTGCAAGCCATCGAAATCAACAGCGTACCCAATCAGCAGAGAATCTCCACGTTCGTCGAAGGTAACAAACTGTACATGTTGCATCCTTATCATCCGTACTACAAGTTTCTCCTCGATGGCACGATTCAGATAAACGAATTCTCGTACTGGTCTCACGGCAGAAAAGCTAGCGTTCCCACCATGACTTTGATATCGAATCGTGGTGTCCAGAAAGCAGGAAACATTCCTCTGGCACGTTGGAACGAAACGCGCAACATATATGAAATACACGAAGACGAAGATCTCACCGTTTTCGACGTGAGTGCCGGCGATAAGCTGATCATTCAAAACACGAGCGAGGTGCCACCCTCTTTGAATCCCATCACGCTGGTGCTTCTTTTGAAACGTAATCTCTAAAAAAATGTCTAGGCAAGCCATCGTCGAAGAATTGCATAAACCTGCACGCCGCAACTACGAACGTTTGGCTGTGGTAACCAAGGGCATCGACGACCTCTGGCAAAGTGACCTCGTGGAGATGAGCAGCGGCAATTTGAAAAACGTACATAAATTGAACAAGGGCAACAAGTACCTCCTCACCGTCATAGACACGTTTTCGAAATTCGCATGGGCTCTACCTTTGAAGGCGAAAACGGGAACATGCGTCACGGAAGCATTCAAGACAATTTTTCGCGAAAGCGGCGGCAGACGACCACGGTTTCTGCAAACGGACAAAGGGAAGGAATTTTACAACGCTGTATTCCAAAAGTTTATTCAAAAACATGATATTCGACATTATTCAACCTTCAGTCACATCAAAGCCAGCATCGTGGAAAGATTCAATCGAACCTTGAAAACACACATGTGGAAACGATTCACGCTTAAGGGAAATTACAAATGGGTCGACATCCTGCCGGAACTCGTCGACACCTATAATGATACGGTACACAGAACGATAGGCATGAAGCCAGCTGACGTTACCAAGTCCGACGAGCAGCGTTTAATTTCTACAGTTTACTGTCCAAAGTACACACCCACGACAAAAAAAGCTAAATACAAAATTGGAGACCAGGTGAGGATCAGCAAATTCAAACGCACCTTCGAGAAGGGATTCACACGAAATTGGAGCACGGAACTTTTTACCGTGGTTCGAGTTCTACCCGGAAACCGACACACGTATATAATAAAAGATAGTAGCGGCGAGATTTTGAAAGGAAGATTTTACGAAGAGGAACTCTCTAAAACGAAACACCCCGACACGTACCTCATCGAGAAAGTATTGCGCAGGAAAGGTGACAAACTGCTTGTCAAATGGTTGGGACTTCCGGAAAAAAGTTGGATCGAGGCGAGCGAAGTGATCTTGTGAGTACGTGGAACGTGGTGAAGCGTCTACCGGATCCGGAAAGTCAAACGAGAAAAAAAAAGAACGGCGAGTTGCTTCCCGACAGCATCCGCTGTCTGATCGTAGGTCCTTCGGGGTGTGGGAAAACGACACTGCTCGTGGACAATTTTCTCCTCGCGCCGAATTGGTTAGATTGGAAGAACAGGCACCTGTACGTGTTCTCGAAAAGTTTGGAGCAATCCAAATACCAGCAACTGATGAAAGTGTACGATGGTCTCGACATTGCAACGTTCGCTTCGGAAATAAAACCACTCGACGATTGTCGTGAAAATTCAGTCGTTGTGTTCGACGACGTCATCTTGGAAAATCAAAATGAAATTCGCAATTTTTTCACGCAAGGTCGTCACAAAGAAATGGATTGCTTTTACCTAACTCAAACGTTTTCCAAAATTCCAAAACAGTTACTACGCGACAACGCTAATTTCATATGTTTGTTTCGTCAAGATCACACTAACCTCAAGCATGCATACGATGACTACGTAGGCGGAGACATGAATTACAATCAATTTTCGGAACGCTGCTCTTCTTGCTGGAACAGTGACGATTTCGGATTCGCTACGATCGACATGACGAGGAAACCCATCGACGGAAAATACAGAAACAAAATCAGCGACTTTCTAAACGTTGCAACGTTGTGAGAAACGACGTGTATAAATAACATCATGACGAAACGAAAAATCGAAGACGAAAATCTCAAGTTGCGAGATTACCTCGCGAAACGCTTCAAAGGTTGGAAATCCGAGAATCGCGGATTCTACGAAGAGAAGAAACGTCAGGATCAACCCGTGATCGATGCCATCAGCGGTCTAGGTAAAGAAATTAAAAGTGTCACGGAACAAAATAAAAATTTGATCAACGAACTCGTGCCGCTCGCAGCTAAAAGTTACGCTGTACCCACGCCCATTTCGAGCATTCCTTCGACGCCGTTCGAACTGAAGGACGTACCGGCACGACGTCGAGCCATAGGCAGCACGTCGTCGTCTTCGGATAAGATCGAGTTGGGACCTTTGGCACAAAACTACCTGAGCACGGGGAAGTTCGACAAGGATGAAGTGTTCGGATTGTATCCGAGCATGGAAAACAACGAAGGCGGCGGTGTGGTGTGGAAGATTGGGAAATCGAAGGTGACCTTCGAAGGCAACGACATTAAAGTCAATTTAGGCGACAAGGATAGTTGGAACAGGTATCCGGGTACGGTGGGACTGTGGGAACTCGTCGCCAAAAAGCAGCCGAAAGATTACACCGACGAAGATTACCAAAGTTACAAGGAAATTCTGATCATGACGGATGCCTTGTACCAGAACAACGACGCCTCGCAGAATAGGGTGAAATCGAGCAGCGGCGAGAAGTACAGGAATCTCATCAAACCGATTTGGAACCAGGTCAAAACAGGCAGCGGCGTCAAACGCTACAACACGTTACCCAAAGAATTCGTTTGGGTGGACGACGTTAGGAAACTCGTGGACCGATTGTTGGTGATAGCCGGCGAAGAGAATGCAGGCAATCGCAATTTCTACAACGAGAAGGTTGGCATCGTGGACATGATCAGCACGAAACTTTCCAACTTCATCGTGAACGACGACAAGGGCATAGGTTACCTGATCAAAATCATCAACACGCTGCCTCCGAGATTCTGGAACGTGGCCGAAGGAAAGGGACTCGTGAACGACATCATCAACAAGTTACCTTTCGAGATGCATCTACCTGGCTACCAGTACTGCGGACCGGGTACCAAACTCGAGAAAAGATTGGAGAGAGGAGACAAGGGTGTGAATCCGTTGGACGCAGCATGCAAAGATCACGACATCGCCTACAACACCACGCAGACGAATCTGGACGCACGTCACGAAGCAGACAAGAAATTGGAACATGCAGCTTTCGAAAGGTTCGTGAGCAGAGACGCATCGTTGGGTGAACGGGTCGCCGCACTGGGTACCACCATCGCCATGAACACAAAACAAAAATTGGGTTGGGGTATATAAATAACATACAGTAAAAAAAAAAAAACAACATGGCTTGCATAACTGATTTGCCGCACGAACTACTATCTAAAATATTCAAAAAGGTAGTTAACGGAGATGTTAATAAACTTGTGATCTTAGCTAAAACAACGCCGGCATTTCACATGGGATGCGAAATAGTTCTCAAGGACCGTCTTCGGGAGATCAGTGGAATGAGGTGCGGCGATCTCGACACTCTTCTGTCGGCTGCAGGGGGAAAATTGAACGAGAGGTTGGACGAACTGCACGAGGCGAGGCAGGGGAGAAGACGATATACTGATGATTGGAGAAAATCTAAGCAGGAGACGGAAGAAATCATCACGCACATCATCGCGTTTTCGGAAGCACGAACTTTCTTCCTCTGTTAAAAAAAATATTCGATACAAAAAAAATCTCGTGAAAAAAAAAATATATATAAATAACACACATTGTAAAAAATTAAAAATTCTCTAACGCCCTGAAATTTCTCTTTGATATGACGAGTGAAAAAATAAGTGACCTCCAAGCATTAAAACAAATGCTAAATTTGTCAGTCGAGTATGTAAAAATTCAGGAATTGGAAGTCGACAAACCTTACGCGATAACTTCCGGTTCAATCGTTTCTACCCAGTATGGTCCCAAGGCGCGTCTGTTGCTCAACGGACAATACAGTCTATTTTTACCAGATCGATACGCCAACATGTTATCCGACGAGAAGCTGGCTATCTTAATCGAGAACAAAACTCAAATCGTGTACAAGGGGACAAAGGAACTTCTTGGTAAGAAAACAAAGCATGTAATAGAATTTGTGTAACGGGGCTACGCGGAGTATATATAAAATAACATCCACTGAAAAAAAAAATCTCAGAACATTTATATATAAATAACATACCGTGAAAATAACACATAGAGCATCAACATGAAGCCCAAGGGTGTCGTGTACCAGATACCATATTCGAATCTAAAAAATCTAGGTGCCCTCGATGGGTTACTCACCAAGAAACAACGCGAGAAGAAACGTTCTTGCTTGTCAAAAGGACATGGAATGAAATTACTGCTCAGCACACCTCAATTGAGACGCTTGCAGCGTTCGCGGAAACAGCAAAAGATCGGAGGTTTCATATTCAGCATCCCGGCCATCCTGGCAGCATTGGGGGCCGTTGGAAGTTTGGCCGGCGGAAGTGCCGCCATCGCGAAAACCGTCATCGACTCGAAGAAGAACAAGGCCGAGTTGGAAGAACAGAAGCGTCACAACCTGGCCATGGAGAAGAAGGGGAAAGGTGTGACCAAAAAGCAAAAAAGCAACCTCGATGCTTTGAAGAAATATAAAAAAAAGAAACAGCCCTGTCCAACTTCGATATTGAATCTCTGATCAAACCGTTGGGAATAAGGAACTTCAAGGGTGTTTTCATGTCCGATTCTCTACCCTCTGCTGTGAAAAAAAAGGAGTATGGCGTGGTCAACCTGGACAGTTACAAAAATCCTGGTACACATTGGATATGCTACCTCAAAATTGACGATAACAATGCATTTGTTTTTGATTCGTTCGGTGGCACACCGCCTGCCAGGTTGGTGAAGTATCTCAGTGTTGCCAACCTCTACTACAATGACAAACGCATCCAGGGTTTCACCGATGTTAACTGCGGCCACCTATGCCTCTCCGTGCTCGCATACATGTCTAAAATAAATAACCCTACGATCGAAGATTTCCAGAAAGCACTGTGGAACCTGAAACACGATGGGCGTGTTCCATCTCACGAGCGAATCTTCAATCTTGAAACTCACGCTGCACGACGACATCGTCTATCCTAAATCCGTGGCTCTGCGTGCATTCTACAGCATGTACCTCATACCTAACGTCACGCATCACAACAACAAAATTAGTGTCGGAAGCGAACACTTCGTCGTCACGCCAGGCCAATACAATCTTTCCACTTTGCAAGCTCAGTTACCCAAAGGCACGTACCTTTCTCAGAATTCGGTCACGCACAGAGTGGAAATCCTATCCGCGACGGAGACCGTGGACCTTGGCACCATGGGAGAACTTTTAGGTTTCGACAACGACACGAAACTCGAAGCTGGCATCAAGCACGTAGCAGTCAATATTCCTAAATTCTTGGCCATAGAGACTCTGAACGTACACTGTAACGTGGCAGAAGGAATGATCACGAAATCTTCGGACGGGGGGTTACTGGGAAGTCACAAGCAGACGGGAATCATAGCCACGTTCAAACCAAGTTCCGAGTTCATGGAACCGATCATCTACACACCCTCTTCGCCGATCTATTTTCCAGTATGTCGCAACCGCATAGACGATATAGAGTTGGTGGTGACGAACGAGAAAGGAGAGGTGGTGGATTTCGCAGGTGCAACGACCACTGCCATCGTGGAGATCAGCGTATAATAAATAACACACATAGTGAGAATGGAGCAAATCGAAAGTTACGAATTGCAATCTTTCCCTCCCAACCGTCGCACGTTCGCCAATCTCAACGAGGCGAACAGGGAGATCGAATACGACGTGGACGTAGGGGACGGGTTCGTTCATCCTCACAGAGCGGACCTCTACCTTCAATTCGACGTGGTGAAGAAAGAAAGCGGAGAAGCCTTTCCGCCCAATGCCAATTTGAAACTCGTGGACAACTTCGTGCCTCACCTGTTCTCGCAGGTGGAGGTGAGGAAACACGGTACCGTCATCGACAGAATCGATTATCCAGGCATCACGTCGACGGCAGTGGGAACATTGAAATTATCCAAAAACGGACGCAGCATACTATCAAGCGGGAGGATTCGAAGCGGGAACCAAAATATCGACGACAAGTCACACGGTGCTCTTTCCCATACGTCTGCTGCCGGGATTCTTCTCGGACTACAAGGAGATCATGTGGAAGGGAGGACTGCGCGTCACCTTTCGAAGAGCGGCCAACGACAACGACGCACTGATGCGATACACCAACTTGAACGCCGACGGCACGCCGATAGCCAACACATTACCCGAAGCGGCGAAATGCGTCATCCAGAGCATGGAATTGAGAATGCCAATCGTGGAATACGAAACAAACTACGCCCTCAAGTACAAAGCAGAGATCTTGAAAAGTCCGCAGGTGGCAATTCACTTTCACAGTTACCAGTGCGTGCAGAAGGTGGCAACGGGAAGTCACATGGAATTCGACGTGACGACTCAGTTCAACAACATACAGTTCGACATGCCAGATTTCGTCGTGGTACTCTTTCAGACCGGGCGCGATAACAACCAGGAAAAAGATTCCAGCAAGTTCGACGACTGCAAGATCAAGAACGTTTATCTCAAAAATGGACGCAACGAAGTGTTCCCGCGCGAGAATTACAACCTCGACATGACCAAAAACGATTACCTCAAACTTTACGAAGCTTACACGGCCTACAAACGCGTGACCGAGGGAAGCATGGACATGTACTACACGCCCAGCGAATTCAAAACCCACAGGCCGATGTTCGTCATCAATACCACGAAGAGGAAGCAGGTGGTGGTCAACGATCGAACCAACATCAAGGTCGTCTGCGAGTTCCACGATGCCTTGCCCGAGGACACCGTATGCAGTGTGATCCTGGTCGCCGAGAAGTCCTTCGTCCACGACGTGAAGAACGAAAGGGTCACAGAGCAGTTTTAAAAAATAATTCGTAAAATAATTGCCACATACTAAAAAAATCAACAAAGTTATATAAAATACAATGTAAGTTAGTTCGGTGTGCAAATAAAAAAAAATTAATAATTCACAAAACTCTCTACAGAGGCATTGTTGGCGGCTTTGATAGCCCCACGACCATTATATAGAACTTTTTTGGTGTTGGGCACCACGCACTCCTGGCGGGGTTATAGAGGCCAGAAATCCTAAAAAAAACAACAATTATTATTATTTTGTTTGCTCGCGTCACAATACAGGCGCGCGCGCGCGTGTGTGTGGCACATCGTTCCCGAGAGAGGTAGGTTTACAAAGGTCACGATATACAAACATTGCCCCAAAAAAAAAAGCTGTAGGTGGGCTGTCGGTTGTTTAACTCTTCCCTCTCTCTCTTTTTTGTAAAAAGCCATGGTAAAAGTACCAGTAGGTTGGCAACCTTGCTTTATGCACTGTAAGGCAAGCCTCAAGCAAAGTTGCCAGCTCCTTGCTTTAGCTTAGGTTAGATTAAAAAAAAAAAACCTTGGTGATTTTTTTTCGAGTGAGGAGTTGGAAACACTGCGATCTTCACTTGGTGTTGGTCAACCGGACTGATTGCACAAGCAAGGCTGCCAGCTCCTTGCTTTAGGTTTGGGCCGCATCCGAATCGGCAGCAGATGTCACCTACGTTCCATCCGGGGACTCAACCAACCTCCGTTGTCCGAATTCGCGGCAGACGTGGAGTCGGAGGGGAGAGCAGAGAGCCGCGACAGATGCACGCTCGAACTCGCTGTGATCCTGCGCTTGGCAGCCATATTCTAACTTTCACTTTGCACAGACAACATTTACTGTAAAACTCAGCTATACTTTAACATTTTATCGATAATACTGAATGTAGAAAAATTGTAAATGGTGAAATACCGTGTTACATTTTCAATATGAGTAGTAAATAGGTGAAAATCATTGTCATGTTTGTTTGACGTCTGCCTTCTGCTTCCGTGCGATGCGCCTGTGCCCCAGAGCGCGGTGGGTGAAGTTCGGGCTGACACCTTGCGGGAAAACTGACAACCGTACTACAAGGGGACATGTAGATTCGGACGACTTGGACTTGATTTCGACGGCACGCGGGAGCAACGGGGGAGAATGGGAGGGAGCGCTTGTCAATCCGGACACGGCCTATGTTAGACAAAAAAAAAAAAACCTTGGTGATTTTTTTCGAGTGAGGAGTTGGTAACACTGATCTCCACTTGATGGCGGTCAACCGGGTTGATTGCACAGGCAAAAGTTGTCAGCTCCTTGCTTTAGATTAGGTTAGACCAAGGAAAAAACCTTGGTGATTTTTTTTTCGAGTGAGGAGTTGGCAACACTGCTCTTCACTTGAGGCGCGGTCAACCGGGTTGATTGCACAAGCAAAGGTTGTCAGCTCCTTGCTTTAGATTAGGTTAGACCAAGAAACAAACCTTGGTGATTTTTTTTTTCGAGTGAGGGGTTGGCAACACTGCTCTTCACTTGGTGTTTGTCAACCGGGCTGATTGCACAAGCAAGGTTGCCACCTCCTTGCTTTAGGTTAGGTTAGACCAAGGAAAAAACCTTGGTGATTTTTTTCGAGTGTGGAGTTGGCAACACTGCGCTTCACTTGGTGGCGTTGAACCGGGTTGATTGCACAAGCACAGTGTTGCCAACTCCTTGCTTTAGGTTAGGTTAGACCAAGGAAAAAACCTTGGTGATTTTTTCGGGTGAGGGGTTGGTAACACTGCGAGCGCCACCGAGCGCCATTTTCGGGCGTTGAACCCGTGCACTTGTACTACTCTACAAAGTATTATTTTGAAACAATAAATAAGAAAAAACAATAGGTTAAGTTATATCACGTAAGATCATGGCATTCGTACCAAGTATGAGATGGGAAAAATCGAAAATTTCGCTAAAACATCGCTAAGCACTAAAACATCGACAAAAAATTGCCAATATGTGTCAAAAAATAACATTTAATTGATAAAAAAAGGGCTACAAGTGCCCCTCGTACCAAGTATTATTTTGAAACAATCAATATACACTACTGTTATGGTTATGGACTAACCTTAAAACATTTGATTGTGGGTTGTTAGGAGAGAGATATTATGAATGTTGTGATTGTACTGTGTGTACTGTGTACTGTGTATTAAACATAAAGATCAAGTATTCAAGTGATACAGGTGACTTCTAATCCATACAAGTGTCAAATAGTGTACATAATAGGCCGTAAAGGTCCTATCATTGATAATCAGAATGGAAGACTTAAATGATCTTCATGCAACCTCGTCTTTCAATTCTGAAAACACTGGTGATGACATGAATCCTAACATTTCACCCGCATTCTACATTGAAGTAGAGACTTCTCAGACAATAACCCATCAAGAAGATCAAGAAGTTATGGATAATTCTCTTAAATCTTCGAACGCAAGAATCTCGGCTCAGAACTTCTACGATTATAACAGTAATGGCCCTTTCATAGTTCTGATAGAGGGTACAGGAAGAAACGTTGGTAAACTTGCGGGCGGGAGCCTAGGTAACAAATTTCGAAAAGCAGAAATTCCAGTTAAATATATAGACCAAGGTGGTCGTAATAGGGTAAGAGTATATTTCAACACTGCTCAGGAGGCGAATAACTTTGTTAAAAACGAAGAATTTCAATCTCATCTTTCTATTAAGGCTCGCATACCTCAATCCTTAATTCAACGAGAAGGTTTAATATATGGTATAGAATTCGACGTCAGTGAGGAAGACGTAGTGGATGGCAGTCAATCATACATTCCTATCATTAGTGCAAAACGAATGAAGAAAAAGATTTGGAAAAGTGATGGATCGTTTCAGCTACGAAATACTAAACTAGTGTGTTTGACATTCCAAGGTAGACATCTCCCAGAAAAAGTAGCCATAAATAGCAGCATATATGAAGTAACACCCCGACAGAAAACAGTCATTCAATGTAGAAACTGTTTCAGATTCGCTCACACGGCCAACCAATGTCGTTCACAGTCTAAATGCGCTACCTGTGGAGCAATTAAACACGGAGATTCATGTAATCTCCCTGCCAAGTGTTCAAATTGCCAGGGGTCCCATTCAGCCCTTGATAAAAATTGCCCAATGTGGCACAAAGAGCGTCAAATCCAGGAACGTATGGCTCTAAATAATTTATCATACCGTGAAGCTAAACAAATGATAGAAGGGACTTATATTCCACAACCTAGCATAGAGGAAATTTTGAAGCCCACAATTAATTTTAAAGAGTTTCCACCTATTCAACAATATTCCAGATCACCACCCACTGACTTAAAAAATAAAAGCTCACAAGAACAATCATCTACTAACACAAAAACCATTACAACTGTGGAGCCCATTTTCAATAATATAGGAAGACAACAATTTTCTTTGGAACACGACACAGTGGACCCAAAAGTAATTCCACATCCAGACATAGTTGAGATACCTAATATTGCACACAAAAAAAACAATGAACCTACAAAGCACAAAAGAAAATATCATAACAAGGCGAGACATATGGTTCCCAATAATCCAGATCACATAACATCAAAAGCAGAAAGCTCCTCAACGGAGTCTGATATTACTCCTTCCTCATCTATAGGGAAAAATATCTTCCCTTCTGCTAATTCTACGAACAATCGACATTCTGAATGGTCGACAAAAATCATTGATCAACCTCCCCCATCTATCGGTAATATTCACGAAGTCTACACCTCACTTCTCAAAACAATACCACTCCTATGGTCAACTCTAGTTGAACTCAAAGAGTTACATCAACAAAAACAGCTTTTAGAACATATCAATGAACTATCCATAAATCTATTAAATGTGTTACAAAACCTTACTTTCAAACAGAACAAGTAGGATACACATAGCAGAAGATGTTTCTCATTCAATGGAATATTATTAGCTTTTCTACACGAAAATTGGACTTAATGAAATTAATAACGGAATGTCATCCTTTAATTCTTTGCTTACAGGAAACTAAGGGTAGACAGTACGAAACATACAAAATTGTTCATTATAATTGTTTAGGCCCACCCTATTCTGAAAATGAACGAGGTATTAGCATATATGTCCACGAATCAATATCATATCAGGAAATTCAGATATCCAAACACCATAAACTCTTCCGCGATTATAAAGTAGAAGCACGTGCTATCCAAATCTTCATAGAGGGGAAAAAAATAACAATAATCAATATTTATATCCCATCAAATTACAATTCTCAGAATATAAAACCGTCAGATTTAGAAGCATTGACAAAAAATACCCCTAGCCCATACATCATTGTTGGAGATTTTAATGGTCATCATAACATTTGGGGCTCACAATCATCAGACAGACTTGGGTCCAGCATTGCCGACTGGATAAAAAACAACTCATTTATTGTTCTAAATGATGGATCGCCCACCCACGTCCCACGCAACGGAAATAATCCCTCATCAATAGACCTCACTATAATATCAGAATCATTATTACCAAAATTCCAGTGGACCACAGCGGAAGAAATGTATGGTAGTGATCCCATTTATATTCATTCACATTTTATATCCTCACAACCAATTCAACATATCATATTTCCCATAAATCGCTGGAAAATTAATAATATATCATGGGAATCATATACAATTTTAATAGATTCTTATATACTTAAAGAACAAATAAATTCCTCTCAATCGGTTTCATACTATACACTACTCCAATATATCACAGAAGTTTTAGACATTCTCAGTTCACGAAAAAGAGTAAATTTTTCACGACTAATTTTTCCAAAAATTCATTGGTGGACTTCGGAATGCGAGACAGCAAAAGCCAACCGAAAAAGGAGCGAGAATCATTTTGCTTCATATCCTACCCTAGAAAATCGAATATTATGGAAAAAATCAATAGCACAAGGAAAAAAAATATTTCTACAAGCAAAACGTGAAGCGTGGATTAAATATTGCAATTCAATAGACATGCAGGAATCATCCCGAAATGTGTGGCATAAATTTAATTCCTTACGTAAACCATGTCCACCTCGTAGAAAACCTATAGATAATAGTTGGCAAGACCAATTTTTAATGTTTTTGGCTCCACCATCAGTACACCTTCCATATAAAAAAATAGAGGAAAATATTTCTAACTTTTCACTTGAATTCCCTCCCATTTCTACAGAGGAATTAAAAAACATAATTAATAATATTAAACCCACTGCACCAGGTTTAGATGGAATACCATACCAAGCCATAAAATATCTACCTAAAGCAGGTTTAGATATTCTTGTATCTTTTTACAATAACATATTCCGTACCGGTATAGTACCGAGGGAGTGGAAAGATTATATAGTTCTCCCAGTTTTAAAAGCAAATAAATCACCACATTGTGCTACATCTTACAGACCCATAATGTTAATTTCAGTTTTGGAGAAAATATTCGAACGAACGATATACCTCAGAATTACCTGGACACTAGAACGTCAACGTTTCTTTTATCCTACTCAACCTGGCTTTAGAATCAATTATGGCAGTCAAGATGCAATAGCTATCCTAAGCACTGCAATTCAAAATAGCAAAATTAGTCGTTCACACTGTTATAGTCTTTTTATAGATGTGGAAAAAGCATATGATTCTATCAATTTACATATGCTTTGTAACAAATTAGAAAATCTTTTCATTCATCCTCAATTATCGTTAATCATATGGAACCTATATTCCAATAGAAAGATATATGGATGGTTCTCAGAAACAATTAGTGACCCTCGTTTCACTAGCATAGGAATTCCTCAAGGTGCACCTTTAAGTCCTTTATTATTTAATATTTACACAAATGAAATTCACTCCTTACCTCTTTATCCGTTCCAGTTAGTACAATACGCAGATGATTTCTGTTTTTACTGTACTACAGATGATGCAACCCAAGGTATAATTAAAACACAGAGATTAATTAACACCATTAGAGAATGGTTTCATAATGCAGGATTAACCCTTAGTGAAAATAAATCCAAAATCATTTGCTTTAATAACAAACGCACAGATAGTTATCCCAATAATATTTTACAAATTTCTGACATCCCAGTGACAGATTCTCACAAATATTTAGGTGTACATTTTGATAGACGTTTTACATGGAATACACACATTTTATATTTATTAAACAAAGGTCAAAAGTTTTTAAACATAATCCGTAGCATGACAACAACAAAATGGGGAGGCCACCCAAAAATTTTACTTCTCTTTTATAGAAATTGCTTTCGCTCATTTTTCGACTATGCAGCTTTCAGCTACGGGGGAGCAAAATCCAATCTACTCGACAAAATAGATATATTACAAAGAAAAGCATTGAGAATTTGTCTAGGTCTTATGCAATCAAGCCCCAATGTAAGTGTTTATATGGAGAGTAAAGAGACTTCTTTGAGTCACAGGCGGATTCAATTAACAATAAAATTCCTCCTTAAATCATGGGAAAATCATCCTCATCCATTTAATAAATTGTTTGAAATACAAAAACAATGGGCTGAAGCCGATGTAATAAATCCTCATACCACCTCATATTTCCTTGTATACTGTCATTACTTATTTCCAGAACTTCGATCTAATACTTTCACTCTCTTACATCCTTTGATCTATCAACTAGATATTCCATTATATACTCAATGTTCAATCCACATCAGAGATCTAGGTTTACATGCATTGTACAGAGAAAAATGGCCAATGCATGTAATGATTTACACCGATGGTTCTAAGAATAACAATAGTGTAGGATGTGCCTATTACATCCCAGAGAAAAACATTTATCAACAATTTAGATTACCTATAGATTCATCTATTTTTACTGCGGAAAGTTACGCCCTATACAAAGCCTTACAATATGGAATAGCGGAAGACTTTAAAAAAATTCTTCTCCTTACAGATTCGCTGAGTGTTCTTCAAGCATTATCTACATCCTATCCCAAATTATGTCACCAATCATATCTTATTATTTTAATTATTCAACAAATTCAACTTGCTTGCAAAAGAAACATTGACATACAATTCAGTTATGTCAAAGCACATGATATTAATGTAGGAAATGATAGAGTGGACATATACGCTAAACAGGCCAGAGATTTACAACTCATAAGTTTCAATAGGTTAATGTATACTGATTTATTACCACGAGTAAAAATCAAACTTATGGAACAATGGAATGAATGGTGCAAAGATCAATTTAAGTTTGTGGGCAACACATATAGATGGATTGCAGAATTTAAATCTAAAGTCCCTTGGTTCAATTCATACACACTCCCACGGCAAGTCATAGTTTTTATTAATAGATTAAGAACAGGACACGTACGTACACCAGCACATTTAGCAAAAATAAAAATTAAAACTCAAGAAAATTGTAAATGTGGCAATAATAATCCTGATGCTCAACATTTAATTCTAGAATGTCCAATCTATTCAGATCAACAAATCATACTCTACAAAGGTTTTCAACGTTTAAAAATTCCAATATCACTATCATCCATTTTAACAGATTTATCCCCTTCATTAATATGGATGCTGTATGCATATTCTCGAAAATGTAGACTTGAAATATAAAGTGATTTTTAAGAAACAGGAAAATGGACAAAAAAAAAGTGAATTATTTATAATAATTGTTATATATTTGTGATTCCGATTAATTTGTGAGACTAACTGCCAACTTTAGAAGAAAACATTAAAAGAAATAAAAAAAACAAAAACAATAACGATGTCCAAAGTCGACAAGATAATGCTGACAGGGACAAAAAAAAGAAGAAGAAGAAGAAATATTATGAATGTTGCTGGATGATGGAAGTGATTTTGGAAATGTGAATGTGTTAATTTGTGTAGTCAAGAACAATTATGATCTTAATACAATTTTGTTTGTAATAAGAAGTTTAATTGCTAGTGCAAGTGTAATATATTAACATTAACTGACATCTAAATATATTTTTGGTGTGCGAGAGTTAGTAAGGTTTACGTAAACATACCCTTATCTGTTTTCCCACAACCTGAGAGCTTCATAGTAGGCTGATAAGTCTCATGCTCGCCGTAGAGGAATAAAAGTAAGTAGATAAATTGAGAATAAACCGGGGAACGTAACAATGTTAATTTCTTCATGTCGCACATCTTCATCTCCGCGATCAGCCAAACGTGGCAAAAAGCGAAATAAAATTAACAAAATCAATTAAAACTATTATGAACCAATAGTAATAAAGCAAGTTTTTTCTTAATTTGTTATTAGTAATATTATTTTATCGGGATAACTTTGTAATGTAGTAGATGAGTGAATTTTCAAGGAAACTTGTTTTCACGATTTTTTTCTTATTTCTTAAAGTGCATGAATAGAAGAAGAAAGGGAACACATGGAAGAAACGTAGTATTTTGTTACTAGCTTTTACATATAAAAAATTCTAAAATTTAATATATATAATTATGTATCATTTTGAGTCTCTTTTCTGTTACTTCTTGCTAATCGCGGCGACGAAGATGAGCGATGATGTGATGAAATTGATGACGAGACAAGAAGAACAGTCATGTCCAGGCCTGGATTCGAATCCCTTGTGTCTTTGCGCGCTGTGCGCCACGGAGGTCGGCTGTTTCTGATCTCGTCTCGAACGCTGTAAATGAATGACTCCATCCATGGTGAGATCGGATGACCGTTCCGCAAATACCAGTTGCCTCTTTTGGTTTTCTACGTGCCCTTTTTTTCCGGTCGACTTATCGGTTGCTTACTTCTTTGTCCCTATTCTGCCATTTTTTTTTCTTTTTATCCCTACGACGGCAAGAAAAGAAGAATCATCCGTGTAATAAATATGAATAAATAAAAGTAACAGTAAATGCTATAAAGAAGAGCAGCTCAACCGTAACACTGCTAACAGTGAACCTTACCACAAAGCATGGAGTGAAAGTATTAACAAGTTGGATCTTGACACTGCACCACGTGCGAATAAAGACGTTTTATGGGAAGGGCAACTTCCCCCCTCCCAAGTTAAGCCCCAAGTTCGATTCCCCCAAGAGGTAAGCCCCTAGTTCGGTTCTGCCCCCCCCCAGAGTTAAGCCCCTAGTTCGGTTCTGCCCCCCCCCAGAGTTAAGCCCCTAGTTCGGTTTTGCCCCCCCCCCCTCCCAGAGTTAAGCCCCTAGTTCGGTTCTGCCCCCCCCAGAGTTAAGCCCCGAGTTCGGTTCTGCTCCCCCCCAGAGTTAAGCCCCGTGTTCGGTTCTGCTCCCCCCCCCCCAGAGTTAAGCCCAGAGTTCGGTTCTGCTCCCCCCCCCCCAGAGTTAAGGCCCGAGTTCGGTTCTGCTCCCCCCAGAGTTAAGCCCCGAGTTCGGTTCTGCTCCCCCCAGAGTTAAGCCCCGAGTTCGGTTCTGCTCCCCCCAGAGTTAAGCCCCGAGTTCGCTTCTGCTCCCTCCCTCCCAGAGCTGAGCCCCGAGTTCGGTTCTGCTCCCTCCCTCCCTCCCAGAGCTGAGCCCCGAGTTCGGTTCTGCTCCCTCCCTCCCTCCCAGAGCTGAGCCCCGAGTTCGGTTCTGCTCCCTCCCTCCCAGAGCTGAGCCCCGAGTTCGGTTCTGCTCCCTCCCTCCCAGAGCTGAGCCCCGAGTTCGGTTCTGCTCCCTCCCTCCCAGAGCTGAGCCCCGAGTTCGGTTCTGCTCCCTCCCTCCCTCCCAGAGCTGAGCCCCGAGTTCGGTTCTGCTCCCTCCCTCCCTCCCAGAGCTGAGCCCCGAGTTCGGTTCTGCTCCCTCCCTCCCTCCCAGAGCTGAGCCCCGAGTTCGGTTCTGCTCCCTCCCTCCCTCCCAGAGCTGAGCCCCGAGTTCGGTTCTGCTCCCTCCCTCCCTCCCAGAGCTGAGCCCCGAGTTCGGTTCTGCTCCCTCCCTCCCTCCCAGAGCTGAGCCCCGAGTTCGGTTCTGCTCCCTCCCTCCCTCCCAGAGCTGAGCCCCGAGTTCGGTTCTGCTCCCTCCCTCCCTCCCTCCCAGAGCTGAGCCCCGAGTTCGGTTCTGCTCCCTCTCCCCCCAGAGCTGAGCCCCGAGTTCGGTTCTGCTCCCTCTCCCCCCAGAGCTGAGCCCCGAGTTCGGTTCTGCTCCCTCTCCCCCCAGAGCTGAGCCCCGAGTTCGGTTCTGCTCCCTCTCCCCCCAGAGCTGAGCCCCGAGTTCGATTCTGCTCCCTCTCCCCCCCCCCCCAGAGCTGAGCCCCGAGTTCGATTCTGCTCCCTCTCCCCCCCCAGAGCTGAGCCCCGAGTTCGATTCTGCTCCCTCTCCCCCCCAGAGCTGAGCCCCGAGTTCGATTCTGCTCCCTCTCCCCCCCAGAGCTGAGCCCCGAGTTCGATTCTGCTCCCTCTCCCCCCCAGAGCTGAGCCCCGAGTTCGATTCTGCTCCCTCTCCCCCCCAGAGCTGAGCCCCGAGTTCGATTCTGCTCCCTCTCCCCCCCAGAGCTGAGCCCCGAGTTCGATTCTGCTCCCTCTCCCCCCAGAGCTGAGCCCCGAGTTCGATTCTGCTCCCTCTCCCCCCCAGAGCTGAGCCCCGAGTTCGATTCTGCTCCCTCTCCCCCCCAGAGCTGAGCCCCGAGTTCGATTCTGCTCCCTCTCCCCCCCAGAGCTGAGCCCCGAGTTCGATTCTGCTCCCTCTCCTCCCCAGAGCTGAGCCCCGAGTTCGATTCTGCTCCCTCTCCCCCCCAGAGCTGAGCCCCGAGTTCGATTCTGCTCCCTCTCCCCCCCAGAGCTGAGCCCCGAGTTCGATTCTGCTCCCTCTCCCCCCCAGAGCTGAGCCCCGAGTTCGATTCTGCTCCCTCTCCCCCCCAGAGCTGAGCCCCGAGTTCGATTCTGCTCCCTCTCCCCCCCAGAGCTGAGCCCCGAGTTCGATTCTGCTCCCTCTCCCCCCCCCCAGAGCTGAGCCCCGAGTTCGATTCTGCTCCCTCTCCCCCCCCCAGAGCTGAGCCCCGAGTTCGATTCTGCTCCCTCTCCCCCCCCCAGAGCTGAGCCCCGAGTTCGATTCTGCTCCCTCTCCCCCCCAGAGCTGAGCCCCGAGTTCGATTCTGCTCCCTCTCCCCCCCCCAGAGCTGAGCCCCGAGTTCGATTCTGCTCCCTCTCCCCCCCCCCCAGAGCTGAGCCCCGAGTTCGATTCTGCTCCCTCTCCCCCCCCCCCCAGAGCTGAGCCCCGAGTTCGATTCTGCTCCCTCTCCCCCCCCCCCAGAGCTGAGCCCCGAGTTCGATTCTGCTCCCTCTCCCCCCCAGAGCTGAGCCCCGAGTTTGATTCTGCCTCGTCCGCTAAAAGTTGGACCCAAGCTTCCCCCATACCTGTGTGTCCATGTCCAATATCGAGAACAAGCACTATGCTGAGCAAACCCCGCATGAAACGTCCCTTCATCTAACTCATGCTTACTTCTCCCTTCATTACCTCACATTGGGATCGCTTTGTCCAATGAATTATCCCTCTTTCGATTTTCCCAATACCTGTTGCGTGGGACAAAACTTTATGCTGAGCGACCCTGCGCATAGATGTTCACACTTCACCAACTTCAGGCACGTGTAGTGCTGTGCTTACTTGTACAGTCACGGACACTGCCGGGTTGTAACGATTCTATTGAAGAATCATTGAAACAAGCCCTTGATGTCTGACCACCTAGCGCCTTGAGTAGACAACTCAAACAACATTGCAATTCTGCGGCTTGTATACCAATCACGGGTATACATCTTGGGAAATTGAGCAGTGATGCCAAAGAAAAATACCAGATGAAGATTGTCGGACGTAATGTCTGGTGTTCTCGATCCACGTTATGTTCCTTTATTTAATGTTGTTTGGGAACGAACTGACGGACTGGGTTTATATTTTCACTCCTTGCATAACAGTAAATTCAAAGTTTTGCAATTATATTAATGCTTTGAACGAAATAATACCTAGAACAACATCCAACACACCATTCTTCTCACACACATGCACGTGAAAACAAACACACAATGCTAAGTTTTAACTTCCAAGTAAATGTCCAAATAACAGTAAAAGGAGAAGCACGATGTGCGAAACATGGGATTTTCGACAGAAAGAAAGCGCCTATTTTCGACATACGTGGTTTCTATTAATAGACAATGAAACAATTATGAGAGAAATTAAGATGCATTTTGTTCTTCAAGTGTTGAGGAAGAAAACAGACTGACTGACTGGAAAAGAAGAAAGTGTAGTGTTATTGATAGAGTATTGGTTGGCTTACAGATCTTTCATCAGAGAGACCTAGGTTCGATCCCCACCAAGGACAATTTTTTTTATTTTATCAGTGAAGAAGTATGTAATATTGTTTTCTAGGCATTTTGACGAAATGATTCACATCAAATTTGATCTTTTAATATCTCCTTTCATTCTTCAAATAGGTTCTCTATCACAAGGGGATATAGAGATTCTCTATCTAGGCGAAGGATATCTTTTTCAATGGTTCCGTAGCTACGATTCTCCACTCCCTTCCACCCACTTGACTTATTTACTTTGTTCATAACAACTCACGAAATATCATGAATCTAACGAAGATACACAGATATAGTAAGAACAAGAAAAACACTTCGCATCGAAGGTTCCAGGCTCGAGTTCTGGCTTTTCTTGAGATGGTGATTATTCCTGTGTGTCTATTTATCATCTTCGTCTAAAAAACATCCCTCATTATTGCCGTGATTAACCTAGGGAGAGACCAAAGCGACTCAAATAAAAAAATACAGAAAATGCATGTTATATCTTGGGATTAGCAATCTGAAAATAAACTTTTGTTTCAGTCGAATACTTGCGAAATAGTTTCGTGTTGTCTCGTTTGGAGTGTTGCCGGCCGCCGTGGCGGAGTGGTTAGCACATCGTGCTACGACGCCAGGGGTCCTTGGTTCCAATCCTGGCTTGGGCATGGATGTTTGTGAGTATCCATTCATCAATTTCATCATGCATCATTCATCCCCATCTTCGCAAATTAGCCAAAGGTGGCACAAGAAGTGAAATAACATAAAGAAAATCAATCAATCAATCGTTTGGAGTGTTGGTTATCGTGTCGGACTAGCATGCGGGCAACCTGAGTTCGATCCCAGCGGAAGGTGATTTTTTTTCTAATTTCATCAAACCTTATTTATAAAACTGAGGTTTCTTCAAAACCTTTTGAATTGTATGCCACCTCGTACGTTGGTAATCTGAAAGCAGAAAAGACGAAAATTTTCAAACCGATTCGTTGTTCGGAAGCGACAATGTATTTGTGTATGTGTTGAAAAAACAGTTATTAGCGAAAAGCATGCAGCCACGTCATCATTGAGGTCGCTTCCTAGTTGTAAGTGCTAACATTAAAGCGAAAACGTCATCCTTTCCGTTAAGAATGACAGTAGCTATATTCTATCAACACACAGCAACTTTCACGTTCCCCGTAAAATGATTACCTTTTCACGTTTCAAAATCGCAAGAGCTGTCTAAAGCAATATTTTAATAACTTGCGTTTGAATGTTGGAATCCGAAGTACGTAATACGAAACTTTTTTTTTTCGGCAAATGACATTGAAACGAAACCATTAATAACAATTTGCAATCTGTATTGATATCATATCATTGATATCGAAGCAATTTCTTGTCTACTGACTTGTAGTTAATCCGGAAAAAAAGTTTCGTAAAACTCAAGATCATACACGAATTATCAACAACCAGTGCATGTCGCTTATATAGAAAATTTCAGAAGATTGATTGCTCTAATCTTATTGCATATCTTTCAGCAATAGACGTCAAAAACATGTAAGTACTGATTTGAGAGACAGCTGTAACAAGCGACGATAAGGGCGACACCTGTTGCAAGTTCCTCGAAATTATCTGGATTAAAGCGATCTGTGTGTGCACTGTGCAGGATCCCTTTCAGTCACAGAAGCTTAGCTCGTTGCAGGAAGTTCTGTCTCGAGTGGTAGATAACTCGCATAGCCAAAGAGCAGCCCTTATTAATCCCTAGAGGGCAAAAAAACTAGCGAGAGGAAGTCATTCATCAAAAGAACACTTTTTGTGCCCGTCTGTCATTGATGTGAGTAAATATTGGGAAAGTAACTTCGTGTTGTGGTCGGTTCCTGCCTTTGAAAGGGGCATCAGAATGGAGAGCTAAGATAAGATTCAAGAGTAAAGTTGTAAAGCTTTGTAACAAATGAGATTCTGTTCATCCACCATTAATCGGTTTAAACCTCTTTCCTTGATAATTGTGGCAAGAGTTCTCAAACAGACACCGAGATGGCACTACAATCGTCGTAAAATACTGCGTGATTTTTGACAAAAACAAAACACGATAGAACACCAAAATTTCAGAATTATGCGCTCTTCTAAAACAGACAAACCATTCTTTCGTAGGGACAATAGTCACATAATGGTTCGGATTCCACTTTAAACTGTAGATCCAATCCCGATTGCCTTTCTCTGCATATAGTTGACTTCAATGAAATCTAAAACAATCGAACAAAAGCCTTACTTCAGGATCATACGTAGTTTAACCTTCTGTTGTGCTTCCTTTTTAATTGTCAGATACATTTTATTGCACTCATTATATTCAACGCACAGATAACCTACAGTCTGTGATATTTATTTTACTTTATTCTGTAGAAACTGACGTGATATGATTGATTGATTTGCTTTATTTTACTTCGCTTTTTTTATCATTTTTGGCTAATTTGCGAAGATAGGAATGACTGATGAGTAGTATAAAATACGGTGGCATAAGGACCACTTACAAGTGTAGAAAGTATGAACCCCCCTCAAGCAGATTTGCTTACACTTAAAACTTGCTCAACATGCCTATATGAGATTTTTGCTCAAGTGTGGAACTCTGTCTAATCTAAGATTTTTGTAAAAATGCCCTCAAAATTTTCTCAGAAAGTATGACCCCCCTCAGATTGATGTGGCCACACTTACAAAAGGCACTTCTGTGAGATTGTTGTCCATAAACTTGTCAAAAATATGCCTCTTTTGATGGCCACACTTAAAACTATGCCAAACGTATTAATACGCACATACACACCCACACCCCAAAACACACTGACCTTGACTATTTTTTCGATTATTTTTTCGATTATTTTTTCGATTATTTTTTTGATTATTTTTTTGATTATTTTTTTGATTATTTTTTTGATTATTTTTTCGATTATTTTTTCGATTATTTTTTTGATTATTTTTTCGATTATTTTTTCGATTATTTTTTCGATTATTTTTTCGATTATTTTTTCGATTATTTTTTCGATTATTTTTTCGATTATTTTTTCGATTATTTTTTCGATTATTTTTTCGATTATTTTTTCGATTATTTTTTCGATTATTTTTTCGATTATTTTTTTGATTATTTTTTCGATTATTTTGACCTTGACCTTGACCTTGATCTTGATCACACCCACCCACATACACACCCACACCCACCCACATACACACCCACACCCACCCACATACACACACACCCACACACACACACACACAAAGCACACTGCTGAACCCAACTGATATTTTTATCCAGCATAGAATTTTGATTTGAATCCCCGGAAATTGTATATAATAAACAACAAAAAAAATGCCAAGTCAAAAATATTGTAATCAATGCAAAAAAAATATATCTAGCCCCAATTGGGCCAAGCACCAAAAGATTTGTAATCCAGATAAATACAGAACTCCCACAAAAATATGCCCCAAATGCAATAGAAAATACAGCATGCAATACTTCACATATATACATAAAGATACTTGCTCTGTACAGTCATCAACACAACCATCTACATCTGGTCTGAAAAGAAAGCATGAAGCACCTCTTAATGCCAGAGCTGCAAAGCAGCCACGCTATGAACCACCTATCCATAGCAGTTTTAATGGCCAATTAAGGGATCACTGTTTTGTATCAGAGCCAAGATGTGGCATTGAGAATTTTTTGAACAGTATAAATCCTGATCTGCAGGCAATTCTTAATGCACAAAATGGCTCTTATAAGCTGTCCCTCAAATTGTATACACAATATAAGAAGCCAAATGGCACAAAATTTACACAGCCCCACATAACAGAAACTGTACCTGTATATTCAAATACAAATTTAGACAGAATAATAAGCAGTTTGATGGATCAATTGAATATTAAACACACTGAATTTGCTGCAAAAGAGTCTGGCTGGAGCCTATGCGGTTCTCCACACAAGTTATATGTTAATATTTCTGAATTCAGCTCATTACAAGGATCTACATATGTGCCGTTACCTGATAATATTAAAAACAAAAAAGCCGTGGTTAATATAAAAAATACTGACCAGAAATGCTTTTTGTGGTGTATATTAGCTGCTTTGTATCCAGTTTCAAGGCATCCTGAGAGAATAAATTATTACAAACAACATGAACATCAATTTGATGATGCAATGGAGGGTTTAGAATATCCAATGTCTGTTCAGAATATTGACAAATTTGAAAAAAAGGCCAGGCATATCAATGGCAAACAATTATCTATTAATATATTTATTTGTTCTACTGGCCGTGGCAATTGCCCGATAGAACCTCTCAGAATCAGTACAATTGATGATGAATCTGCTGTTCCGATTGATCTGCTCTTAATTGAAGGGGATGACACATATCATTACACTCTGATAAAAAATCTTGAAGCTTTGGTGAGAACACAACTAAACAAATCTAATAAAATATTCAAGTTGTGCAGAAGATGTTTAACTGTATTTGATGGTCAAAAAATAGTGAAAGGGGTTCGTGAAGAGAGTGCAGAAATTGCCAAAAACAAGTTGGCTGAACATTTAAAATACTGCGGCAACCATAAACCTGTTCATATGGTGATGCCAATGCCAAGTGAAAATTGCAAATTCAAAAAGTTTGAAGCCTTGTTGGAACACCCAGCATATATTGTCTGTGATTTTGAATCAAATCTCAAACCTCTTGCATTCTGCAATCCAGATCCTGAAGAATCTGCAATTACACCATACCAGCTACATGAACCTTCCAGCTTTTGTTATATAGTTATACGGGATGGTGTAGCTAGTGAGCCACACTCATACATGGGACCAGATGCCATCAAAATATTTGCACATAGAATAGAAAATGAGTGCCGTGACATAGCATCTAATATTTTATTAAAATCAAAGCCTATGTTGCCTTTAACAGAGGATCAGATTGAAGATTTCAACAATGCAGAAAAATGCCCGGTATGTGATTCTGAATTTTCAGATACAAATATCAAGGTGAAACACCATTCTCATACAGATGGTAAATTCTTAATGGCCCTGTGTAATAGCTGTAATATTAAGATCAAGAGACCAAGATTTGTCCCCATATTTTGCCATGGAGCATCCAATTATGATTTCCATCATCTGATCAGATATGAGGGGTTTGACAAGCAGAATTTAAATATTTTAGCTGAAAATGATGAGAAATATATATCTATTAGCAAAATAATTAAAGTTAAAGGTGTTCCTATTCACATAAGATTTCTTGATTCTTACAGAATTCTGTCTGCTAGCCTGGCTACACTGGCCACTCAATTATCTGATGATCAATTCAAAATCACAAGTGCATTGTTTCCAAATCAGGAGCTGAAATTAATTAGGCGGAAGGGTGTATATCCATATGACTATGTTACAGATTTTTCTAAATTTGATGAGTGTTCTCTGCCACCACAAGAAGAGTTTTACAGCAAAATCAGAGCATCTGGAATCAGTGATGATGATTATCACCATGCCCAATTGATGTGGAGCAATTTAAAATGCCAGACATTTGGTGATTATCACATGGCATATTTGAAACTTGATGTGACCCTCTTAGCTGATATAATGCAGGCATTCAGAAAATCTTCCATGAAAAATTATGAACTGGATCCAATATATTTTTACAGTGCCCCGGGCCTAGCATGGGCTGCAATGTTTTTAAACACTAAAAAGCAATTGGATCTAATCCAAGATCAAGATATGTACTTGTTTATGGAGCAATGTATAAGAGGAGGCATGGTGCAATGCTCTCAGAGATATGCCAGAGCAAATAACAAATATATGCCTGATTATGATCCAGCACGGCCATCAAATTATATAGTGTATGTAGATGCAAACAGCCTCTATGGTCATGCCATGATGCAAAAACTGCCATATGCAGGGCTTGAATGGGTTGAAGATTTCAATATTGAGGATCTTCAGGACTTTGATGACAGTGACTATGGCCTCTTCTTAGAGGTTGATCTGACAATTCCTGATGATTTGCACAATAAATTTTCTGATCTGCCCCCAATTCCCGAGGTTCAGTGCTCACCTGGCTCTAAACAGAAGAAGCTCATGATGACACTGGAGCCGAAACAAGGCTATGTCATATATTACAAAAACCTCCAGTTCCTGATGAAACATGGCGTTCAAGTAACCAAAGTTGGAAAAGTTTTGAGGTTCAGGCACTCAGAATGGTTGAAACCATACATTGATACAAACACAGAGCTTCGAACATCTGCAAAGAGCCAATTTGATAAGGCCTTGTTTAAATTGATGGTCAATTCTGTATATGGCAAAACAATTGAAAATGTCAGAAAACATACCGATGTTAAAATAATTACTGACCCCAGCCGGAGCAAAAAATTGATTGCAAAGCCTAATTTCAATTATAGAAGAATTTATGATGAGCATATGGCACTTTTTAATATGAAAAAAACAAAGATTAAGTTTGATAAACCTATTTATGTAGGGGCTGCAATATTGGAATTGGCAAAATTACACATGTTAATATTGTATTATGATGTGTTGAAACCTTTTTATGGTGATAATATAAAATTGATGTACATGGACACAGATAGTTTCATTCTTGATATTAAAACAGAAGATGTTTATCAAGATATGGCACAGCCTGAATTGTTTAAATATTTTGATACCAGTGAACATACAAAGATTCAACCCCACAACAAAAAGGTACCCGGCAAGTTAAAAGATGAGACACTTGGTGATGTTATTGTGGAATTTGCTGGGTTAAGTGCCAAGATGTATAGTTTTGAGACATGTAGTGGTGCTGTTGCCAAAAAAGCCAAGGGCATTGGCAGAGTAACTGTTGACAAAGAACTTGAATTTGAAGATTATAAAAATTGCCTCAAATCCCAAAATTTAATCAAAACATCAGAATGCAGAATTCAGAGTGTGGATCACTCATTGACTTCAAATGTTGTAAGAAAAGTGGCCCTGGACCCACATGATGATAAGAGATGCATTTTATCATGTGGCATTCATACTTTACCATGGGGTCATTGTGATTTGAAAAATGGCAATCAATGCACAAGCACAGAGCATGATTTGAAATAAATAAACATGCCTATGAACTTATTTGGGTTCAAAAAACAAGGTATTATGGAGCTGCCAACACCACAACCCTCTTCTGATATGCTGTCTAAACTGAGTGGCTTGTTAATTATTCATCTGAACAGCATACTTACAGATATTGATGATAACACAGGCAAAATATTGTACATATTTAACAATAATTTAAATCATTACCAATTACCTGTAGGTGGGCAATTGCAATTTATTACAACCCCTGAGGGTGATGTTAAAATTTCAGTAGGGAGAAATATTTACAGAATTAAGCACTCAAACATGGTTTCTGGCACTGTATATACTGTTTCTGCTGGTGACTGCTTATATATTGAGGTCCCTGGATCTTATGACAAGCTTATACCTTTTTTTATAGAATTAAGAATCAGATACTCTATAATAAATAACCACTAAACAAAATGCCTAATGATATATTTGGCCATACAAGACATGAAGATCACAGTGACGAGATTTTGATGCTTGATGTCAGAGTCAAGAAATTAAGAAGTGATTTACAAGCTTTACAAACTACACTGAATGCCAGTCTTCAATTAGAAATTACAAATTTGCAATCACAATGCATGGACCCTCTTCTTAAAATTGATTCTGAACTCAAATTGCTGCTTCAGAAATATACTGATTTGGCCACATTGGATAATTTTCAAAGTTTGGAAGAAGCTGTAGCAGCTCTTCAAGCCAAATTTAAGACCCAGGCTAACAACTCTGAGCAATTGAAACAGCAATTAGAGGAGCAGATTAATAATGTCCAGACACAGCTCCAAACAATTGTCAAAAGCATAAAATCACAAGAAGATTTTGATCTAGTGATTTCCACTCTAAAAGAACAGATTCAGTCACTCCAAATACCTAATCTGGACCCCTTGAACAATGCCATAGCCGAGGTTAAAGGAAAAATTGAGACACTTGAAAATTTTATGAACAATTTGCCATCTTCTGATGCTTTGAATGCAATAACTCGGAGTGTAGCAAATATTAAGCTGCAACTTGAAACATATGAAGATTTTGGAAAAATTCAAAGTTCCATAACCCATCTTGAAGGTACAATAGCAGCAGTGCAAAGTGATTTGGCAAATGTACTAGAATCCCGATTGCCTGGCATTGTAGATACACTTGTCAGTGTCCAGCAACAAATCACAAAGCTTGAAAACCTCAACACTGAATCTGAACTATCTCATTTTCATCACTTGATAGATGATATCCAAACAAAACTTGAAATTTTACAACATTCCACACCCTCTCAGGCAGATATAGCCCTGCTCCAAAATGCTATGCAAAATGTGGCTGATGCTTCTGAATTAAACAATGTGAAATTGGCACTTGAATTTTTGCAAAATACTGTATCAAATCTGCCTACATCACAGGAACTTAAAAATATTAAGAGAGCTGTGAATCGCATATTGAAATCAGAAGATATCAAGAATATCCAGGCAGAGATCAAACATCTCACACAGACAGTGGCCACTCTTCCAACCAATCAACATATTAATGAATTGCATGCCCTGTTTGAGGATATCAGAAGACAGGTCCATGATCTTACTGCTCAAAATTCAAAATTGGCAATTGTTGAAAATTTGCAACAAATTGTAGCTAATATCAAGCAACAGCTAGGGACCATGGAATCCAATCAAGCAAATGCTTTGTCTGTTTTTGCCACCCAGCTACAAGAGATTGTGCAACAATAGAAGAAACTTGCTATAGACATAAGAATCAAGCCGGGGCACGAAGAGATTGTTAGGACCATCAATGAGCATCTTGAATCTGTAACAAGCAGATTGCTCACAGCAGAAAAAGAAATAACAGGCATAATCGAGAATCCAAAACATTCAGTAATTCTTGAATTGTACAGCATCCCCAACAAAGAATATGATTCTCCATTTACACCAGGTGGCAAAATATATATGCTGTCCCCTGCACAATTTTATTACCAATTTTTTGTTGGGGGCACATTGAGACCAATCAAGATCAAATATTGGCATCAACCACAGGCACACCACTACCCTACCTTATCAATAACAAATGCTGAGAACAAAGTGAAAATCACCAGTGTAGAATTGGAGGATTTTACAGATCCCAATACATTAGAAACAGCCTATGCTGAAGATGATGGCTCTTTGGAATTTAAAATACAAATAGGGGACAAATTATATTTAGAAAATCCTGCAGTTTCAGCTGCTGAACACCCTATAGTTGCAATATTCTTGTTTACATATTATGTCTAGAAAAATTGTTGTTGATGAATTAAACAGACAGGCCAGACATAATTTTAAGAGACTCCCAGTAGTCACAAAGGGCATAGATGATTTATGGCAGAGCGACTTGATTGAAATGGCAAGTGGGCAGTTGAAAAACTTAGACAAAATCAACAAGGGCTACAAGTATCTACTCACTGTAATAGACACATTTTCAAAATTTGCCTGGGCTCTGCCACTCAAATCCAAGACTGGAAAATGTGTTACAGAAGCCCTCAGGACAATCATAAATCAGAGTGGAAGATCCCCGCGCTATTTGCAAACAGATAATGGCAAAGAATTTTATAATTCAGTGTTTCAACAATTTATTAAAAGCCAGGCAATAAAACATTATTCGAGTTACAGTGACCTCAAGGCCTCAATTGTAGAGAGATTCAACAGAACCTTAAAAAATCTTATGTATAAACAATTTACACTTCAAGGTAATTATAAATGGATTAATATTCTTCCAGAACTTCTACATAAATATAACAATTCTGTCCATTCCACAATCAACATGAAACCCTCTGAAGTAACTTCATCTGATGAGCAAAAATTGATCAGCACTGTTTATTATCCTAGATATCAGCCAACAAGAAGAAAGGCCAAATACAGGGTGGGGGATCAAGTAAGAATCAGCAAATATAAGCACTTATTCAAAAGAGGCTTTACAAGAAACTGGAGCACTGAATTATTTACAGTGGTTCAAATTAAACCTGGGACCCTTAACACATATATAATAAAGGATCACCGAGGAGAAATTCTCAAAGGCAGGTTCTATGAACAAGAGCTCAGCAAAACTAAACAGCCTGACACATATCTCATAGAAAAAATTATCCGCAGAAAAAGCAACAAGTTACTTGTCAAATGGCTAGGACTCCCAGAACACAGCTGGATCGATGCAGACAAAATAATAATATGAGCACCTGGGATGTTATAAAAAGACTGCCAGAACCTGAACAACAAAATAAGAGAAATGGAAAATTGCTGCCTAAAAATATTAGGTGTCTTATTGTTGGGCCATCTGCTTGTGGTAAAACTACACTAATGGTTGATAATTTTTTATTGGCACCCAACTGGTTAGACTGGAAAAACAGGCACTTGTATATCTTCTCTAAGAGCTTGGAACAATTAAAATATCAGCAGTTGATAAAACTATATGATGGACTGGATATAGCCACTTTTGAACCAGATGTTAAGCCACTTGATGAATGTCTCGATAATTCTGTTGTTGTGTTTGATGACATTATATTGGATAATCAAAACAAGGTTAGAAACTTTTTTACACAGGGCCGGCACAAAAACATTGATTGCTTCTACCTGGCACAGACTTTTTCTAAAATTCCGAAGCAGCTGATCCGAGACAACAGCAATTTTATATGTGTGTTTCATCAAGACCATACCAACCTCAAACACATACATGATGAATATGTAGGTGGGGACCTGAGCTACAATGATTTTTCTAAATTTTGCAGCAGGTGCTGGAACCAGGACAGTTATGGGTTTGTCACAATTGATATGACAAGAACACCCAATAGTGGCAAATACAGAAATAAAATCAACGATTTTCTAGACGTTGAGACGTATATAAACATCCATGAAAAGGCCAATAATTGATGATCTTAAATTAAGAGATTATCTTGTAAAAAGATTTAAGGGATGGAAATCAGAGAACCGGGGAATTTATGAAAAACACAAACAGAACAGCCTGTAATTGATGCTATTAATAATTTAGGTAAGAATATCAAAACTGTTACAGAGCAAAATCAAAATTTGATCACAGAGCTTGTACCTGTAGCTGCAAGAAACATATTAGATTATCCATTCACCCCACTTTCCAGTATTCATACACCTAGTCCTATTGCTCCTAGAAGAATTGAAGCTACTCAGGATCCTATTGAATTGGGTCTTCTTGCTCAAAAATATTTAACCACACCTAAAGACAATAAAGATGAGGTGTTTGGCTTATATGCCGACACAGAGCTTGATGGCAGCATTATACATAGAATTGGCAATTTCAGAGTAACATTTATGGGAGATGATCTGATTGTATATTCAGAATCTCGTCTCGGAGAAAAAGGTGCTTTTGTTAAGTATCCCGGCACACCTGGATTGTGGGAATTGATGACTCGGAAGAGACCTGGCAGCTATACAGATCAAGATTATGAACATTACAAAGAAATATTAATAAAATCAGATGCTCTATACCAGAACAATGATCCCACACAAAAAAGAGTCAAGTCTAGCAGTGGAGCAAAATACAACAATTTAATCAAGCCAATATGGTCACAGATCAAGACTGGCAGTGGAATCAAACAATACAACACCCTGCCTAAAGAATTTGTGTGGGTTGATGATGTCAGGAAACTTGTAGATAGGCTATTGGTGATAGCTGGGGAGGAAAATGCTGGGAACCACAATTTTTACAATGAAAAGGTTGGAATTATGGACATGATAAGCACCAAATTGTCTAATTTTATAGTGAATGACACTAAGGGGATTGGATATCTCATAAAAATTATTAATACTCTACCACCTAAATTTTGGAATATTTCTGAGGGTCGGGGCCTTGTTAATGACATTATAAACAAGTTGCCATTTGAACTACACATTCCAGGTTATCAGTATTGCGGTCCCGGTACAAAATTGGACCATAGATTAAACAGAGGGGATCCTGGTGTTAATCCCTTAGATGCTGCTTGTAGAGACCATGACATAGCATACAACACACATTCTGATCTTGACAAGAGACATGTTGCAGACAAGAAATTAGAAGAGGCTGCATTTGGCAGATTTGTAAGCAAAGATGCTTCTTTAAGTGAGAGAATATCAGCATTGGGAACCACCATAGCTATGAGCACCAAACAAAAACTGGGGTGGGGGTTGTGAATATGTATATAATAAACCTACAATGAAGGCCAAGGGTGTTATGTATCAAATACCTTATGCAGGTCTCAAATCTCTTAAAACTATTGATAGTCTTTTAACCAAAAAGCAGCGCAAGAAAAAAAGCTCTTGTATTGCAAAAGGGCATGGTATGAAATTGTTGCTTAGTACCCCCCAATTAAAAAAATTACAACAATCTAGAAAAAAATCACATGTGGGGGGATTCATATTTACCATCCCTGCCATCTTAGCAGCACTTGGGGCTGTGGGGAGCTTGGCCGGGAGATCAGCCGCCATAGCAAAAACAGTAATAGATGCCAAGAAAAATAGGGCAGAATTAGATGAGCAGAAGCGCCATAACCTGGCAATGGAGAAACAAGGCAAAGGTGTTAAAAGAGCCATGAATAAGTTTAAAAAAAACAAGAGCCGCTTACAAACCAAGATATTGAAGCTTTAATCAAGCCACTGGGCATCAAACATTTTAGAGCTGTGTACATGTCTGATTCTTTACCGGAACAACCACTCAACAAAGAGTGTGGCATTGTTAATTTGGATGAGTACAAAAATCAGGGCACTCACTGGATTTGTTATCTTAAATATTTAAAAAATGAGGCATTTGTATTTGATTCATTTGGAGGTGTTCCACCTGAAAATTTAATAAAATATCTAAAATCACCCAATCTTTATTACAATAATGCCCGTGTTCAAAACTTCAAAGATGTTAATTGTGGACATTTGTGTTTATCAGTTCTTAGATATATGTCTCAAATAAATAAACCATCAATTGAAAATTTTCAAAAAGCCTTGTGGTATCTGAAACATCATGGGGGTATTCCATCTCACCAGCCAAAATTCAATATTGAAACTCAAATTGCATGATGACATAGTGTATCCCAAAACAATAGCCCTCAGAGCATTTTACGGCATGTACTTGATCCCCAATATTACACACCACAACAACACAATTGCAGTAGGGGATCAAAAAATTGTCATCACTCCAGGGCAATATAATCTGTCCACTCTAAATGCTCAGTTACCCAGAGGTGTGGTGTTAAGTCAAAATTCTGTCACTCACAGAGTGGAAATTGTATCTGCAACAGAAACAGTGGATCTGGGTACTATAGGAGAGCTGTTAGGCTTTGAGAACAACACAAAACTTGAAGCAGGCATCAAACACACTGCTATTAATATACCTAAATTCTTGGCCATAGAGACTCTGAATATTCACTGTAATGTGGCTGAGGGTATGATCACCAAATCAAATGGCATAGGCAGTCACAAACAAACCGGGATTATTGCAACATTCAAACCTAATTCTGAATTCATGGAGCCCATCATCTACAATCCATCCCCAACATTATATTTTCCTGTGTGTCATAATAGAATAGATTATATTGAATTGATGGTCACTAATGAAAAAGAAGAATTAGTTGATTTTGCTGGAGCCACAACAACTGCAATCATAGAGATTAATATTTAAATAAAAATACATACAATGGAAAATATTGAGAGTTATGAGCTACAGTCATTCCCTCCAAACAGGAGGACATTTGCAAATTTAAATCAACCCAACACAGAGATTGAAGTTGATCTTGATGTTGGGGATGGATTTATACACCCCCACAGAGCAGATCTATACATCAAATTTGATGTTGTAAAGCTCGATGGAACAGATTATCCGGCAAATTCAAATATAAGACTTGTAGACAATTTTGTGCCGCATCTGTTCTCTGAAATTGAGATCAGAAAACATGGCGTTGTTATAAACAGAGTGGATTATCCCGGCATTACCTCCACAGCATTGGCCACATTAAAATTATCCAAAACCGAGGCTTCATACTACAAAATAGGTGGATTTGAGGCTGGTGAGAAAATATTAACCAAGAGCCACACAGTGCTGTTCCCTATGCGCCTGTTGCCAGGATTCTTTTCAGATTACAAAGAAATTATGTGGAAGGGTGGTTTAAGAATCACATTTAGAAGAGCTGCCAATGATAATAATGCATTGATGAGGTACAGTGCAATAAACTCTACAGGGGAAGCTCTGCCTAATACCCTACCAGATGCAGGCAAATGCATTATTCAGACTATGGAGTTAAGAATCCCGGTTGTTGAATATGAGGTCAGTTATGCTCTTAAACACAAAGCTGATATAGTAAAAAATCCACAGATTCCTCTACAATTTTATACATATCAATGTGTACAGAAGCCCGCATCTGGTACATATTATGAGTTTGATGCTACAAATTCATTCTCCAGTATACAATATGACATGCCTGATTTTGTGGTGGTACTGTTTCAGACTGGAAGACACAACAATCAGGAAAAAAATTCAAGTAAATTTGATAACTGCAACATCAAGAACATATATCTTAAAAATGGCAGAAATGAGGTCTTTCCTAGAGAAAATTACAATTTAGACATGTCCAAGGATGATTTCCTCAAATTATATGAGGCTTTTTCGGCATTCAAAAGAGTCACTACTGGCAATACTGACATGTATTACACACCAGATGAATTCAAAGCACAGAGACCCATGTTTGTAATAAACACTTCAAAAAGAAAACAAGTTGTGGTTAATGACAGGACAAACATTAAAATTATCTGTGAATTCCATGAGGCATTACCTGATGACACCATATGTAGTGTTATTCTCATAGGAGAAAAATCATATGTTTATGATATAAGAAATGAGAGGGTCACAGAGCAATTCTAGAGGGTCTCTGCATATTGCATTTTTTTTAATAAACAAATTGAAGCTGGTATCCAATTAAACTTAAACCGGAAGTGGACCGGAAGTAGTCAAACCGGAAGTGGACCGGAAGTGGACCGGAAGTAAATATGCGTGGGTATGGGTGGGTGTGGGTGTGTATGTGGGTGTGGGTTTTATGAGCATCTTGGCTTAATTTTAAGTGTGTCCAAAACAATATCAAGAGGGGCATATTTTTGACAAGTTTATGGACAACAATCTCACAGAAGTGCCTTTTGTAAGTGTGGGCACATCAATCTGAGGGGGGTCATACTTTCTGAGAAAATGTTGAGGGCATTTTTACAAAAATCTTGGATTAGACAGAGTTCCACACTTGAGCAAAAATCTCATATAGGCATGTTGAGCAAGTTTTAAGTGTAAGCAAATCTGCTTGAGGGGGGTTCATACTTTCTACACTTGTAAGTAGTCCTTATGCCACCATATTTTATACTACTCTGATGATATGAAGAAATTAATGAATGGACACTCGTAAACATCCATGCCCAGGCTGGGATTCGAACCCGAGACCCCTGGCTCGTAGCGCGATGTGATAACCACTCCGCCGCGGGGGCCGGCTGACGTGGTATGCAATGCTCATACATACTATTGGGACTAATTAATACTATTTGGAATCTTACCTTCATACAGGGTTGTAGAAGAGGGGTATATGGTGGTATACGCTGTCTCTGGTTAAGCTTACTCATTAGCGTATACCTTATGCTACAATGCATATACCATTTACTTTCGTTTCGTTTATGTAATTTGACCATCACTGCAGTGATCTTATTACGGTCAAATACCTCTGGTTTGACGTGACCGGAAACGTACGTTGAGGAGGTATTAATTCATGATGCGCATCAGCAATTTATCGCTCTCATTTGACTATAATAATTGGAGACCGGATTTTAAAGGGAAAAAAAATCTCTAAAAGTACAAAAAAGGGAATATTATTGCCAAAAAAGGGGGAAAAAGGACTATAGTTTTTTTGCATTCCACTAAAAATACTATTTTACATGAATGCGCAATACGTACCATTCATATACTATAAAAAGAGATACATTAAATTTTGTATAAATGTATCCCTTTGTATGCATGAATGGTATATATTGTGCTTTCATTTAAAATAATATTTTTAGTGGAGTGCAATTTTAACTATTGTCCTATTTCATTTCCTTTTTTTGAAGGTAAAGTACAGCGAGTGATTTTACCATCCGTTTCGATGACATCTTCCTTGAAACGGCTTACCTCATTCCATAGCTTGCTGCCACTGGAAGAAGGAGATTATTTCCGGAACGTCTTTGGCCGTTATGCATTGAAGCATCGGAACGAGTCGCAACTCTCGAAGCAGCCAATCAACGAAGCGAGCCGCTCACGTCATCTCAACACAGAATCTATCGCTAAGCCCCCTGCTCAGGCTCTACACGCCCACTAGGCTCGCTAGACAGGCTCGCGTAGTCCGCTGGAGATGTTCCGAAAGTAATTCGACTCTACCTGGCTTCGCCATTTCACTAACACTCAATACTGTCGTTACTGTCACACAATTAAGTTACAACTATTCTAAACAACATCACAATAAAACTAGCACATTCAACTCAACAGTTGTGCCGCTTACAATGCGTTTGTTGCTGCGTAAGCCCAGATCGCATTGTTGCAACAATCGCTGCAACGAACTTCCAACACTCATCAAGAGAAGGTAGAAAGAAGGCTCTTGTTATTTCTTTCCTCTAAGGTGCACCAAATAACACAATTGTTGAATGTTTTGTTTAGGGCAAAAAACAGTCGTACAAAATATTTGATATCTTGTCAATAAAGGGACCAAGGAAAATGTTTTATAAAAAGGGCGAAAAGGGAATGTGTGTTGAAAAAGGGAAAAGAAGGGAAGTCAAAACCATGTAATCTTTTTGGTGGAAGATAATTATCAATACTGTGTTATTTATTCTATGATCCGTGTCGAAAAATAAAAAAAGGACCTTTAAAATCCGGTCTCTCATATCAATATCCACGTAGAAGTTCCGTGCGCAAGTCTCAAAAATGTTCTTGTTTCTATTTTCCAAAACAATTGCCGGAGAACTGTAAAGGCTAATATCTTTATATGTGACAATTGAAGTCTTTGAGTTTGAAACCTGGAAAGATCGAAAAAGGAGAATTGTTAATTATTTGTGACAGTCAGATTTACCGTCATTATTATTATTATCATTATTATTCATGTATGTAGCGGTAAAAAGACGCGTTAATTCAAAGTGTTGAGTGTTTTAATTTGTAAGATTACATATTTGATTTTTGCCAAGCCGACGGGAGGAACGAGACGTTCGCGTGTGTTAAGGGTGAGCACCTGAAGGGTCACGCTATGCGTCTAAAGCTTAGGAAATTCGACCGTAATGACAAACATTTAAATATCTCGGTTTCCAACGGTCAGATTCATGTGAAACTTATACCAGCGCAGCGGCATGTGTGCAAGGACGGATGTGTGGAGTTTCGTCACGATCAAGCGACAATTACGGACGCCAGATCAAATCGGTTCTAATTGATCAGTTTGTGGACAGCGATTGCAATTGCTATGGGCGACAGCCAGGCGGAATCTTAATCCGCACAAGTAAACTTCGGACACGGTCCGTCCTAGTTTGGAGACAATAGAGCGTCGTGGAATAACCTCTCCGGAAGCGTCACTCCAACGTGCGCCTAGCGTCCTTTTTCAAAATCCAAATAAAACGAAGGACATGGTTTTTCCATACAGTCTTACCGCGATCCTTGTAGCGAGAGCAGCTCCGTGCTACCTCTCCATATACAGTTTTGCCGCGATTCTTGGAACGAGAGCACCTTCGTGCTACCTTTCGTGTACAGTGGACTTTGTTGTGTTGTGCGAACACCAGTGTGTGTGATAGGCAGTAAGTCTACACGAGTGCGCCTACCTCAACCGCTGGGGGAAGTTGAAGCGAAACCGTGTTTCCGTGATTACCTTACGCCATTTATAATTTTTGAGAAAAGAGGAACACCGGAAACTATGGCGGGCTAGAGGAAGAAGAGAGATGAGGGCGTTACGTCGATTCGCCCGATGTCAGACGAGCAACGCCGACGATGCCTACCCGCCACGGAGAGAGAGAGAGAGAAAGATGAGCCACGCCGACGATGCCTACCCGCCACGGAGAGAGAGAGAGAAAGATGAGCCACGCCGACGATGCCTACCCGCCACGGAGAGAGAGACGACGAGCCACGCCGACGACGCCTACCAGCCGCGACAGAGAGACGTAGAGAGAGATGTTGACGCCCCGACGACGCCTACAACGACCGCTCAGATGCGACGTCCGAACCGCGCCATACCACGGAGATCCACCGATCCCGAGAGGAAGAGGAGCCGGGGAACTAGGTGTTTGAATCCTTTTCGCATCTTCATCGTCGCGACCAAAGGAACCTTTCGCGTGGATACTATGTGTTTTCAATCGCCCATAAAGACGCCAGGATGCACCCCGGAAGCTGAGAGATGGTAAAGTATTCATCTGTGTGAACCTTAACACATGACGGCCCGATTGATTTAGAGAACGCCCTTGAAATTCGTCGACATTTTGAAAACGCCCACTCAACTCGAACTTCATACCAAACTCCCGTCGCGCTTGTCATTTGTAATCTATTCGTCTCAGGTCAATTTTTCTTATTCCTTGTGATATTTTTTTATGATCTTAAATTCATTGTTGTTTGTGCTCCTTGGTATTTGTTTAAAGTGCGTAATATTAGAGTAAAGCGCCGCCCGCTTAATTGCATATTCTACTTGAGGTTTGTTCATTTTTATGTGTCAGCGCTGTGTCGCTGCTAGCTATGTCAGGTCGCATATGTGATTATTTGTTGAAGTATTTGCCTGGTAATATGAATTGCTCGTCGCGGCGAAGTGTTGAAGTCCCGCCTGCTAGAGAGTATATGTTTGCGCCACTCAACGGAGGTTACTTGTTATGTTTGGAACCACGTGAGGTCCTGTAAAAGGAAAACGTCCGCCCACGTGAATGTAATTGCCGTTGAGACGCCTTTGTTTATACTGGTCAAGTAATGTATCGTCACCGCGCCGACTAGTTTCTTGTTTAAAAACAAAAGGTGAACTTAAGTAAGGGCTGGCTAGGATTTAAGTAGCACTGGAGCAAAATCACAAATGACCTGATTAGACAAAAAGTAAGATAAAATTAATTGAGAATGCAATAATTAGGGCTTGTCATCATAAAACCTGTACATGTCATGTATAATTTCTTGTGTCGATGACCCCATGAGGATTGAATCTGAGAGAGAATGTGAGAGTGCAAGTGTGGAGACCTGTAATAATTCCATTTTTGTTGGTTATGAATAGAATATACTTTTTATTTTCATGTTAATTTTGGGCTATATAATTTTCGTATGCATGTCGCTACCCGTGATTTTCAGGTATGCAGCTAGCCGCTTTCCGGCTACAGGTAAAGAGGTGGTAACTTGAAAGTACATATGTCTTTGTTTTTATTCGATATGGCTTATTACTATGCACTGTTGGTCACCGGTTCCTACACACGAACTTAACCTGGACCGTAACGCTATTTCGCTTGTCCGAGGGAGGTTTTGCCGCCTCTATCTAGCTAGTGGTAGCATTTGTTTTCCCGGGCAAGGGAGGGTGTTTCGTTCACTCTCACATTTTCGTATTGCTCAATGTTAGTACGGCATTCAAAAACATTTTCTTCAAAGTTTTTAATTGTTAGTGTTATTAGCAGTATTAACAGTACGTAAAATTCACTATAGCAATATCAACAAGAAAATAAAATGCAATAACATACTGTACTCTAACCTATAAAAGGCCACCGCGGCATTTATATTTAAATGGAAATGGTATCATTAAAATATCAGTTTCATATTTTTAAAATAAAATCTCTATTGTAACATGCTTCCTTAATGCTGTTGTTGAGTTCGTGTTTTAAGTCCACTTTATGCAGAGTAAGGCTAATCGGGACTGGACCTACAGTTTAAAGTGGGTTCCGAACCACTTGTGCCTCCACCAGGTATCGAATCCGAGACCCCTTGATTAGAAGGCGACGACGCTACCACTGCACCATCGAGGAGGACCTCTTCCTTAATGCCAATAATTATGATATGATACCCATATATTTACACACATACACACACCTCCCCAATGACGTAGTGATAACATCGTTGCCTTGTAAACAATGTGACTGGCCCAACATGCACATTTATTTCATTTGTTATGTTTAATTTTGTGCTTAATACGCACGCTGATATATCTATGTTATAAATTTGTTTTGTTATATTTTTGAAAACGTTGTTGCATTAATATGATGTATAATTAATTATAATCACATTCTTCATAATGTAAAATTACGATGTATACATTTCTATATACATTTTTGACCACAGCAACGATAAAGAAACAAAACACAGTAGATCAATAAGTGACAAAATATATGGACATTTAAATAGTGACGTCCGAGTTTCATTGAAATTATCAAAATCCTAATTGCTATTTCCTAAAGTGAATACTAGGATGCTTCGTTGAAGTTCAAGTAAAAGGCTTGCTTCAACAAGGAGGTCCTGGGTTCGATATCCCGCGGAGGAACATTGAACAGTGCTTCCGATCCCACTTTAAACGGTAGGCCCAGTCCCGATTAGCCTATCTGTGCATAAAGCGGACTTCAACCCAACACAATTCAATTTGTATTCGACTGGTTTAGGTTATTTTAGGTCTCTTTTCTGCCACTTTTCTCAAATCGCGACGATGAGGATGAGTGATATCATGACGTTGATGAAGGGACACTCACAAAAAACAGCCATGTCCAAGCCGGACTACAAACCCGGAACCCCTGTCGTCGTAGCGCACTGTGCTAACCACTCCGCCGCCGAGCTCGGTTAATTCAACATGTGCGTGCAGGTTAGAACTTTGTATGACCCAAATGAAAAATGTCCCTGCGCCGCTGTTCGTTCAGTACCGTATCTGAAACTTTAGTAAATAAATAAAAATAAATATTTTCTTTTCGGCCCATTGTAAATGTTAGTCTTCTTGGAAGCTTTGGCCGGAATGGCTGCTTCACAATCAGATGGTTGCTTCGGGGTTTAAAGGAAAAAAGACTAGCGTGCGATATTTCTCTCGCAGTGTGCTCTTGTCTGTTCTTTTCTTCCCCTCTGCTTCCTCTCATAATGGGCTGCGTAACGGGACCGATGTTTCGTCGGGGCAAACCAGTGCAGTTCAGTGTTGCCAGCTGAAGGGAAATTTCCCTGATTACAGGGAAATTTTGTCTGAAGCGGTAAACAGTAGATTCGATTAAATATACCAAAATTTCATGGAAATTTGAGGACACCGGACTCTATACTCGCTCCAATTTCTTGATCATACGTTTTTGGGAGGCTTTTACGTCTTATATCCACCCCTATGAGTATAAGCCCAGATGTATATTTCCATTTTGTTTATTTCCCGTCTATTTCCGCAGTCGTGCCAACTTATATGGACCCGTGGGACCCGAGCTCACCCAAGAATTTGTCGTATTATTATTATTAGCTATAATAATTATTATTTGTTATTGTGATTCGTAGCGGATTGCTTATTGAAGTCGGTAAATGACATTAAAAAAAAGGAAGAATACATCGTTAACGTGCATTAATATCAGAACTCATGGAAGGCATGATATTTTAGATTTTTTGTGAATTTATCACTCAAGCGTTTGAGCTCACCCAACGTTTTTCAAAAGTTGGCTCCCCTGGCTGATAGCGACGATGAGGAAAAATGATGAACTTATGAAATGGAGATGGAACAAACACAATTGTACATTCATGCCTGAGTAGTGACCAGGGTTTGAACCTGGGTCCTCTGGCTCAGTGGCGAGGCCATAAGCATGTTTGTGATTAATTTGTACCAAGGTGGGTTGACAAAATAAGACAGTTTATTATACGAGTTTTTAGATGAAGGAAAAAACTGGCCAAAGGGAAATTTTACCTGTTGTTATTATTTCTTTAGATGAAGTGAAATTTTGCCCCCTTCTTATTGTAGGATTTCTTTAGATAAAGGGAAAAATTGGACGAAGAAGGGAAGTTTACCCCTTGTTATTATACAATTTATTTAGATGAAGAGAAAAATTGGACGAGAAAGGGATAATTTTTAGGTGAAGGGAAAAACTGGGCCAATAGGGAAATTTTGCCCCTCGCTAAGAAAAATTGTGCCTTCGGATTATGGCAACACTGGTGCAGTTTCTGCTATCGTAGCAAACCCCTGCAACGCGCTCAGCTGTGACTCATGCAACATGAAAGCTGAAGATCGCGTTGCGTTCCCTACGCGGACTGCGTGAAAGAAAAACTTGGGAAGAGCGACGTCGGGTGCGTGTCAGTGGGTTTTTGTGCCGGTGGCTCAGGGGCTAGCGACGATACGGAGAGGTCTTCCTTCTTTCCGTCTGATCATGTGTGCGAAGCAGTTTCGGCCAAGCGCTTCTTGCTGTAGGGATTGGACGATGGTGTGCGTGCGTGTGTTTCGCGTCAAGATTTGCAAAGCATCGTGTGAACGACTTTGGTTGTGTATTTTGGAGTTCGTGAATTTGTGAGGAATTGGATAGCTGTGCGAGTAAGTACGAGCTAGCGAGATGTGTGAATTGCTGTCTTATCAGTGGTTTTTATAGTAATGTTGCCAGGGTGGGTTTACACCCTTTCCAACTCTCTTCTTACTTTATTTCGCTTCTCTCTACTTTCTTTGGTTTTTCTTTATACCTACCCTCCCTCCCTCTCTTTCTTTCTGCCTTCTGTATATCTATCTTTTTTTTTACTTTTGTGGTTAGCACATCGCATGGGTTCTGGGTTCAAATCCCGGCCTGGGCATGGATGTTTGTGAGTGTCCATTCATCAATTTCATCATGTCATCACTCATCCCCATCTTTGCCAATTAGCCAAAAGTGGCACAAAAAGCGAAGTAAAATAAGGAAATAAATAAATAAATCTTTTCCGTCTCTCTCTCTCTCTTTCTAGCTCTGTCTCCCTTTGTACCATCATATCTAATCTTTCTACTTTTATCTCTATCCTTCAGCAATTCTCCCTTTTTATAATTTTCTCTTTCTACCTTTTAACCCCTTTCTATCCTTACATCTTTTCTGCCTATATTTCCCTTTTCATCTCCGTTCTGTTTCCCCCTTTCCCTCTCTATACTTCTATTTTCTCTACCTTCTCTCTCTTCTCTACCTTTCTCCTTATCTCAATCTTTCTCTACCCCCTCTCTCTACCTACCTTTATTTTCTCCCCCTGCTTGGGGTTCTTGCCCTGCTGTATAATAATTTTGAGGATTGGCTGAAACTATTTACGGTCACACACCCTCGTGCGCTTAACTGGCTCTCGCCTGTTTATGTGAAACACATTGTGGCATTTGTAACGGAGAGGGGAATCCCCATTTTGAATCCTGCTTCCCCTTCCTGTAATCACCTCTCTTCATGTAGAGTCATATTATGTTCGTAACATCTCCAGCTGACTGCACGAGCATCGTTAACGAGCCTACCAATAGCCTAGAGCGTGTGCAAGAAGGTTAACTATTGGTGCTGGGTAGAGATGACGTCAACGGTTTTCTTCTTGATTGGATGTTTCGGGAGTGATGACTCGCTCTCAAGCTCGAAATGCAGAACAGTCAGAGATGTTATGAAAGTAATCGCACTCTAGCAGATCTTGAAAATTGCATCCTTTGTAGGCAAACTAGGCTCTGTAGGTGATTTGTGACCTTTCCATTCATCCTCATCGTCGTAATTAGCCAAATGTGGAAGAAGCGGCGTTAGCTGAAACAGATCATGCAATCTACCTTGTTAGTTCTTGGTCCTGGGGGCAAAGCGTGTGTGTCTTGCCCCTGCTGAGGTGACAAAAGTTTTGCAAACCACCACCACTTGTACTATTTTATGACCTTACGTATTAAACCTAAGTTGTATTTCGGAGCATTTTGTGTTGTCTGCGTGCTCCCAAGACGAAAATTAGGTTATTCCCTGCGGTGGTGAAACTTATAGGTGTGCTACCTATCTTTCTACACTTGTTTCCATCTATATGCTTGTCTTTCTCCCCTATTCTAGACTTTCTCCCCTATTCTAGACTTTCTCCCCTATTCTAGACTTTCTCCCCTATTCTAGACTTTCTCCCCTATTCTAGACTTTCTCCCCTATTCTAGACTTTTCTCCCCTATTCTAGTCTGTGGGCTGAAGGTGGTTGGAGGTCTGTAGCCACCACTTCGCGTCGAGAACGAAATTACCCCAAAAACTGAAAGCTGGCTGAAGGAAAACTATAGGTCGTACCCCCCCCCCCCCCCATGATTTCCTCACTACACTTACTAAAACTAATGTTAAAAAGGATGGAACATAGAGAGATAATGTTTAATTATTGATCGTGTTATTCAGTGGCGTGCCCGGGATTTTCGAACTGAAAAGGGGGGGGGGGGATGTACGTGTATTCTTTTAGTAGTCAGCCATCATTTTACCATCTTTTCCTGCCTTTGACGTTTTTTTTTTTTTGTTAGGAACACAGGCCCAAATGGGGTATAATTCTCACACCCCTTTGTGCACGCCACTGGTTTTATTGACAATAGGGTTGATTTTAAAATTATGGACACGTCAGCACATTATAGTCAAAAATGCAATTTTACAGCGGGCAGTTATTCATGTTTATTCATTTAATAGCAAACATTACATTAATTGATTCAGTGTGGCTTAAATGAAAGTAACAGAAAATCGCAGTTTGCGACTTAAGTACTATTTCCGAACACCCTAGATTTGTGCCCGTCACGCAATACGGGGATAAACCCTTTAATTATAAAGAAATACGTAGACAGGACCTTAATATAGAATTAAAAATATTTCTTAAAAACTTCCTAACCAATTGCTAAAATTAATATTGGTCATAGACTACAATCAACAACTAAAGCCTCTGAAGATAGAAATCTCCATACTTGAGTGAAAAACTTTCTAACCAATTGCTAAAATTAGTATTGTCATATACTACTATCAATAACTGAAGCCTTACTGTTTCTGAAGATAGAAATCTCCATACCTTAGTGAAAAACTTCCTAACCAATTGCTAAAATTGATATTGTCATATACTTCTATCAATAACTAAAGCCTTACTGTTTCTGAAGATAGTAATCTCCATACTTTAGTGAAGAACTTCCTAACCAATTGTTTAAATTGTCAATTGTTGGTTTTCTTGGATGAAATCTTTCCCAGCTTGTAGCTGACCCATGAAATAATCACTAGCTTTGGATGCAGACTTAATAATCAATATCCCAGTTGAAATTTCTTCCTGTCTCAAGCTCTGTATTTTAACCAAAGGGGGCTAGCTAGTTCAATATACCCGAAATAGGTCAATCGATATATCGGTTAGCGTAATCGTAGAACAGCGGTGCTGAATTTCAGTTGTCTTTCAATATTGGGCTTGATTTTAAAGCTATCAGTCTGTAAAATCTTTCCAGTCTGTGGCTTTGTATAGCTTACATTTCGGTATGTGCTGCCACTGTTGCCAGATAAGGTTGATAATCTTATCCATTATGTAGGTGGCAGCACACGTAAAGTTTTGTTGCTTTCATGTTCACAGCCAGTGGCGGATCCTGAAGTTACAGTTGGGAGGGGCAAGTTTCAGTAGTGTATCTAACCTCACCAAGAATCAATACTAGCCTGCACTTGCACTTTTTACATAAACAAAATACAGGGTAATTCAAAATGAATGGTACAATTGTACATAGTTATTATGACGTTAGTATTTATGATAGAAAATCAGACAAGGCATCAATATAAAGAAGAACTCTTAAAGTTTTACTCACATTATAAAGATTCAACATGGAAACTACGTGTAACGCGGAAATGATCCAAACGATAATCAAGTAGTTGCTATGCACAAGACAGCAAGTCGTTGTCAACTGTTTCGAAGGCATTAACAATTCACAGTTGTAACTTTGGCAAATTTTTCGGAAGAGTGAAACATGCATTACTACAGAAAAGCATGCGGAACCATTGTGATTGAATCAGTTCTCGATAGCTCTCAACACACAATACGCCTTCTACTGGTCATTAGCCATTTTGCGACACTGGCGATCCTGGGGGACATTCAGTCACGGTAATGTACAGTAACCCCCCGAGTTAGTAAGTAATGCGTTCCGTAAACCTTTACGTAACTTGACTTTTATGTAGTCGAATTTGTAAATTGCCAAAGTGTAACTTCGTAAGAATCTGCAATATTTATTATTATTATATGTATTTATATATATATATATATATATATATATATATATATATATATATTATTTACACAGTATTTTTATAAATGAAACATCATGCAGCACTATATACTCGGACATAAACTATAAAAGTATGAAAAATATATAAAAGAATATGAAAACAAACTGAAATCGCACTTTTCGAATAAAAAAAGTCTTGTAACAGTTTGTACATTTATTACGTAACTGGAATTTACGTAGGTTATGTTAATTATTATAAGGGCGTTGCAGGAACATGATAACTTCAAACTGAAGGACTGTGTTTTGAGAGGGGCAATGCTATTGTACGCAGAGGAAAATATTTGGAATAACCAAAAAAATAATTTCTGGCAACCAAACATTTTAAATAGGGGTCAGTAACTTGCTCACAAGAACCAAATTCACTCTCATCCACCCTCATCAAATACCACCTTGCTTGCTCCCCCTGGAAAAAATCCTGCAGACGTCCATGATTTGGAGTAGGGTATGAACCCGTCTCTTTCAAGATCTTGGTACACGTCTATATCTTGTATAAGCTCTTATTAGCAGTGAAGCTGGCCAGAGCAAATTAAGAAACGCTTTTACTGTTTGCAGTTCCAATTAACTCCCTCCCCCCTTTTCTCGAGAAGAAAAGTCACGGCAGGACTGAAGAGCATAAATTATCAAGAATCAGTCAAGTGTTTGACGTCAACTTTCACATGTCCTGCTGAAATCTTTTTCTCCGATTACACCCAAGCATAATTTACGCAGTGCAATGAAGCTTCACACGTAGCATGTCGACCCATGTAGCTGATAGTCGTAGCCTAAAAGCGTTGTAGGCCAGAATCACGTATTTGTAAACACATTACCCAAAAATTTTACGTGAAAGCGACAACTCTAGCACAAAAAGATGACTACCGTCTTGATTGAGGTTCTTTTGTCAAGCTTGGATCAACCTGTTGATCGCTACACGCACACAAACTGCCAGTGTTGCCAAACCGGATGCACATAAAAGAGCTAAGATGCGCCTTGAATGGAGCTAAATGACTTTCAAGGAGCTAGCATCCACCTGGTTTCGAACCCAGGAATCCTTGATTGCAAGGCGGCGACGCTACCACTGCACCATCGGGGAGGCCCCTCAAGGAGCTAGATTTTCAAAGCCGCGATGAAGTGCCTGCTATGGTAAACTTAGGTGTCGATGAGGTGGAGACTGTTATCATTAACTTTAAAGTAATAACAATTTATTCTTAGCTTTGAACGTGTGGATCGGGGGGTAGCACCTCGTCAGTAATCCATCGATGGTCGTGTGGAATCGAGAATACAGGATTCTCGGTGTTCTTCATATCAGTCAAGGCGCTAGAGAAAATTGGGGCCGACAAAGCCAATATACCTCTCAATATCACATGAAAAATGTATATTTAGGGCTAAATTTCATTGCATTATCAATTCCATCTTGGTCTATGAGGGGTGGAGCCAGACACGTATATTTCGGAGGCGGTCCTGATCAATGTTTCGGAAATAATAATAATAATAAAATTAATAATGTTAATAAAATATTACATTAATATATTATTATTGCATCAATAGGTAAAAAACGGTATAGGAATGAGATATACGTATAACAACACGTATCCATTATCGAGATCACCAAAATTTGCATAAAACAAAGTAAGGATAGAATTGAATATTTATTGAATAACAAAAAAGGATGTTAGATCCAGTTAACGTAAAGCTCCTGATCAATATTTTATGCTTATTATCGTAATAGTAGGGTGCATAAATCATCATTGATACTGTCCTTCAATGCAGTATGATCCACTATAATCCTTGTCTTCCAGTAAGTTCAAAGGAAATAAACAAGCATAAGATTTATCCAACAAACTCTAAACAAGTACATTTTCATTATTGAACGTACTCGTATATACGTGGTAATTATTTCGGGGGGGAGTGGGTCAGAGCCCCCTGGAAGAGCTCTGCAAGCCATCCGTGTGTGATCCTTACTTCATAAGTTCTCCAACTCTGAACGAATAGTGTTAAATATAATGAAGAACATGCTGTAGCCAACAATTTATTGACAGTGCCAGTTGTTTCATAAATAATTGAGAGGGCTACAAACATTTATTGCAAGTAAGGTATTGAACTTACGTTAATGAAACCAGCCCAGAACGAACGAGGAACCAAAAAGTTTATGCGTGCATGTTTCGTAAAGCTGAGAGTTCACATTCCTGCCGCTATAGGCGACACTCGCATGACTCGGTGTTTTGTACAGTGTTTTGGTCCTCAAGGTCGCCGGACTTGACACCGTGTGACTTCTTTTTGTGGGGTTTCATCAAAGACACTGTATTTGTCTCACATCGCAGCCCTAAGGGAGCGTTTCATCTCATCGATATAGACACATACTATCGACAGGTCCATGTTGATGGGAGTGTGACAAGAACTAGACTATTGTGTCGATGTGTGCCGTGTCACCCGTGCTAGGTATCAGAAAAAGCTGCGTTCCTCATTCGTTCTGGACTGGTTTTATTAACGTAAGTTCAATACTTTACATTTTTGTAACTCGTCAGTTTTTTCTGAAACACCCGGTATATTACTAAAAGAGCTAGATTTTGGAGCGGAATTTACTCTCGTGGAGCTAAAAAGCTTCTTGGAGCATTTCGAAATTTTAGGTACCAAGAGAGCTAAGTTGGCAACAGTGCAAACTGTTAGGACCTGTTACCCTTGATGGAATAATATCTACAAATGTCTCCAGCACGCCACAGGATATAATTTCTCCCGTTAAGTACTTTCACGGAAGGATAATTAAACGTACACGATGAAGGGAAAGAATGTGTGGGGAAATCGTCTCGTTGTTATGCATGATACACATGTAAACAATTAATTCTGTCAGTAACGAGTGAGTGCCTAACCGCTCGGCGAGGAAACATGTGAGCTACCTGTTGGCAACCGAAAGGGAGGTAAGTGACGGCCTAATGAAAAGTTTCCTGTGTAAATATTTCCCCGTTTGCGTGTGGTGAATGTTCGTCCATTAGTGTGATAATGGGCCATGTTGACTTCTCGTGCGGTGTCAAGAAAAAAACTCACTTGTAATGGACTAAGATTCTACAGTGAAACATTTTTGTGTGAACAACAATTTCAACGAATTGTGCTTGAAGCGGGTGTTCGTTCCGCTATCATTTGTGCAGAACAAGTAAGTGCTCGTCAGTGACTGGGCTGACTTCTGTGGTCAAGAGGTGAGCACAGCATGTTACGATGCCAAAGGTCCCGGGTTCGAATCCCGGACTGGGAATGGGCATGCTCTGTGTGCGTCTTTATCAGTTTCATCATATCACACTCATCCTCATCTTCGCGATTAGCCAAAAGAGGCAGAAATGCGAAGTAAAAATCAATCAATCAATCAAGTAGCTTTAAGTGGGAGAGTTACTTTTTGCAATAAAACTAGCGTTATCAACAGTTATTTTACGACACATAAATTAACTTGAAAATTTCAAACGTGCGGGAAGAGCTAAATTTGGAAACTCTTTGAACTATGAGTTCTCTGAACACTAAGGTGAAACGATCTACTTTATAGTACTCAGACGAAGCGATACGCGACTATTCAGTCTAAAGCAAGACATTCACCGCTCATGCCCACACAGTCAAATGCGACGCGATGCACGGTATTAAGAAAACGGCCAAGTCCAAGCGACACGTGCAGCTTGTCATGACACTTCGGTTCGAAAGGTTGCATTGATTAATGAGCGGTTGCTTTCAATCGACACGTGTCGCTTGTCATTTCGGTTTTAAATCCAGTAAATTGATGTATTTCTATGTAATTATAAACATGTAGTATTCTATGCAGTATCATAACTGGTGTTTTTTTCTAATTCCTTATACACTGAAGAAAGATGTTTTATATCAAAGTTAAACTAAAGAATGAAACAAATTAGTTCTTTTTGTCACGTTTATTATGTAAATTGTACATATATAATTGTATATACATTATGTAATTGTATATATATGTAAAATATATCGGCAATAAAGTGAAACTTTCAGTTGTGTCCATTTTTCTCTTTGGTATTGTGCTCAGAAAAAAAAATCAATTATAATTCTATTCCTACAATTTATCAGAACGTGAAATTATTTTTTGCCTTTTTTATATCTAGTTTTTCCCAAGGTTTCCGGACAAGAAACGCTGCTTCAAATGTAACGTATTCTTAAGATCTTTTATACACCTTTTCAATGCCGCTAAATCCAGTACTATTTTCATTTCAGATTGAAACTAAGCTACACTGGTTGTAGCGCCCTCTCTCTCTCTCTCTGAGAGTTCGACATTGTAGCTGCAAACGAAGGGCTTCAGCATCCAAAGGAAACAAACGTTCCTGGGTGATGACCCTCGCAGCCATGGCCGCGTGGAAACCTACGCCGAGTAGGCAGGTGCCCCCGATCCCTCGTCCGAGGAGGACAGCGTGGGGTGCCATGGAGGCGATGAACGGCAGCCCTTCCCCTCAGCACCACAACAACCACCACTTCCTCCAGCAGAACCACCATCAGGTGCCGGAAACGGAGGAAGACTGCGTGGAGTACTACCAGGGAAGGATATTCTCTTCACAAGAGAAGCAGTTACTTCCCCTCAAGGAGGACCTCGCTGATTGGCTGAACAAGACGCTAGGTGAGTCGCTCGATGCATATGTCGTACCTTTTTTACTTACATCTTAAATGTTTTGTTTTGTGCGATCAGATACATTTCGTTAAGTCCTTGGATAACTTGTCAGCCCAGTCAGTGAGCCTACTGACCTTGATGAGCGTCGGCGGGAAAGCAAGAGATTGGTGCTCTTTTCAGATGACGTCAGCGTATCGCTGTGACGATGCGATTACATTGGTGGCTCGATGTTGTAAAACTCGCCCTGAACCTGCTAATGCTCAAATCCGTGAAAAGTGGGAATATTGGGGGGGACCTTATTTATCCAGATTTCTTTAGTTTAACAAATTTAAAATATATCAAATCGTGTGGATGAAACTAGTTTAATTCACTTTTGTTTTTAGCGTGTCTATTTCATATTGAACTTTAATTTCTAGATGATTCGTAACACTCGTGACAAAACAAGTGTAACACTCATGACATGGGATTTTTTTTTTTTTTTAAATAAATTTAGAATATTTTCAAAGGTAGAAACGTTGAGGATTTGCTTAGTTCTTTATATGCACAAGGTTCATTCAAGGACCAGAGTTTACTATGTTAAGCTTTCCATCAGCAAAGACAGTTCACAAATTTGGTAACACCTGTGGCAGCATATTCTCTTCAACTTATCTGACTATGTTTTACTGTAGTTCAGGAGAGTTCGATGCCGGAAGTTATTGATGTACTACTACTTCCGTTACAATTGAGAAAGAAAAGTAAATCGCACTAACTTTACAGTTATAAATTGGAGATAACCCCCGTGGCTCTAATGCAGAATAGTCCAAGTAATAATGTTTTACATGCTGTTTTGTTTTCCTCCAGCATGATTTCACAGAAAAGTTAATCACGAAAACACGGAATTCAACAATATTTGAAGCAAGCACCTGCTGGCAAAACTCTGTACCAGTGCTGTGCTTGGAATCCTACATGAACTTGCCTGGGAGTCATAGGGTAGATTCAACGAGTGATTTTTAGGGTACTTGTCAGTAAAAGCTGAAAAAAGTGCCATTATGCGACGTTCGATATCTTGGGAACAATAAGAGCGATCAAAGCAAAACTTAGTGGGCAAGTCAACCTACCAAATAATAACTCAACAAAGACGAACTGGCAGTGAGAGATAACAATCAATCAGATGTGACGTGTTGATATCTCAAGAACTAGCAAATGTGAAGATCTAAAATTTTCTACAGATGCAGTCCTAGTAAATACTAGTTTAACGCGACACAAAATTTTGATTGGCACGTTCGTATGTCCGTGGAGTCTAAAGTGGAACATCGACAGAGGAGAGATTATAACTGGATAACTTAGAAACAGAAGGCGCCAACTCATTCTTCGTTGGTCTCAATTTCATTTTTATTTTCTTTGCTCTTTTTATCCACTTCATCCAATTCCAACTTTGTCTCTCGTTCAAGCTTTCTTTCTTTCCCTTTTTCTTTCATTCTGTTTCCTTTTTCTTTCTTTACCTCTTTCTTCCAATTATTCCTTTCATTTTCTTTTTCTTTCAATCCTTCTCTTCTTTCTTTTCCCTTCTTTCTCCATTCTTTTTCTTTCTTCTTTATCTTTCTTCCATTTTTATTTTCCCTTCTTTCTCCATTCTTTTTCTCTTTCCCTTTTTCATCTTTCATGTCATTTTATCTATACTTTCTGGTTTATTCTTTTTCCTATCTTCTCTGTGCCCCTTCCCTTCTCTCGTGCTTATTTATCTTTTCTTTCACTTCTCAGGGAAAAAGCAAATGCAGCGCATAAAAGTCAGGCTCTTCTTGATAAGCAACTCAGTGTGCCTGTTCAACCTTCACTCACCCACCCAGAAAATCACAGATAAGTAATGGTTGCGGAAAAAAGCTTACCTTACGTAAGAGCAATGTTGAGGTATGTAATCGCATATTAAAACACGTAGACTTCGTTCCCGGAATGCAAATACACTTGCACCGTGGTTTCACTCGGCAACAAACCCTTGCCCTTTCTGTGCAACGAGTTTTATCCACCAATGGCGTAATTATTAAATATAAATTCTGTATTCATTTTCCTTCCTTTGACTTCACACTTTTCGATCGAGAGTTTGACTTAAGATTTTTTGCGGGGGGGGGGGGGGGGAGCTGGTTCCAATTTTCAGCTTGGCTTCTCTTGTTGTATCCAGCATGTTTAGCAGACGACCCCTGACTTTGGTGACCATCTGTTTGTTCCCATGTGTTGTCGAATTGAGATACAAAAGGTTAACATCTCCATATGTATTTTATAACTTCGTCACTTTTAACCATATGTACATACTTTATCGCCATAATGTCAGGAGCCAATGAGAGAACCAGGGTGCGAAATCTTGCGTGGGGGGGCGTTAGGGGGGGATTTCTCTACCACCAACAACAATCTCGTCCTAAAAAATTCTCTACCAAAAATTTCCGTGGGGGGGGGGAGTTTTGGTTACAATAACTAACAACTCTTTTTTTTTAAAAAAAATACCATTAACGCATCTACACTAATAACAACATATGCAGAATAAAAGTAAAACAAGAATGGAAGACAAATATAAGCATGATATCAAATTGGTTTATATTAATGGAAATAAAAAAAATTGAACTAAAACTTATGCATAATTAAACCATTTCATTTATTTTAAAATTTTGATATTTTTAATATTTTTAAACAGTGGGTAAAAGAAATAGTTTGTTACTTTATAAATATATATGTATATTGTTAATAATTAACACATGCATAAGATATCCTCGCTCCCCACACTATAGACTTCAATGATTTCGCTCCCTGAGAAAACACAAAACAGACTTAACACACTTCCTGAAACGTTTCATATTTCCTTGAGTTCTCTTCAAAACCTTAGAATCCAGAGCAGAGTAGTGGTTATTCTTCTCCGGATATGGTCCAGATCTGTTTTTCACAAGATACGCCTGAATTTAAAATTCCCCATAATGGCAAAATCCACGCGGTTGAGGTCAGGTGATCGTGCTGTCCAGCGTCAGATTCGTCCTGTAATAAGATATCAATACTGCCATTGCTTTCAAATTTACGCCGCCATGTATAGTTTGAATAGGGACCTTTTTTTTTTCCAGTTTAATTTTAGTTTTCAAAAGTAGGTATTATTTTTTTCACTGTTGGTGTTATTTTCCCCAAAATCGGGTTTTTTCTATAAAATGCTTAAAATTATTTTTTTTAAAAAAATATTATTTAATTTTCTAGCCTTTTGTTCACGATATGGAACGTCAGTAACTAGTAACAGTTACTTTTTTCGAGTAACTGCAGCTGATATACGATTATTTCTGGTCAAAGTAACTAACTGCCTGGTCGGGGGGGGGGGGTGTCGAACACGTCCATCGACTACTCACACCCATGAAATTTGGATTCGCTCATTTCAAGTTACAAGATAAAGCAGAAAGGTTTTACTTTTAATGTTAATAACAGAAATAAAGTTAAGTTAGTTACTATTCAAACATAACTACTGAAGTAAAAATTGCGTTAGATCTGAGAAAAATAGTTTTTAATGTGTTTTTTTTAATATTTTACCAATTCATCCAGAGAATAAATGGTTCCACAGTTTTCAAATTCCATAAATTATGCGAGAGGTCCGTCTGACTTTTAAAGCTTTATTTTTTAAGGAGGTGTGCAAAAGTTAATAACAAAATAGAATAATTATGCACTTAAGTGCAATGACTGTATGAGCTACCCCCGTGGCTTAGTGGTTATCACATCGCGCTACGACGCTAGGGGTCCCGGGTTTGTGAGTGTCATTTCATCACGTCATCACTCATCTCTGTCTTCGCAAATTATCCAAAAGTGGCACAAGAAAGCGAAGTAAAATAAAGCAAATCAAAATAAAAACAAATAAAATAATGAAATATAAAATAAGGAATGAGAATTAGTTGTGTTGAATATTTACTCATCTAATAGATCGAATAGAAGTGTCTCCCCAAGGTTAGAATAAAATTGGTTATTTTTATTTGTTTATAATTATTATTATATAATAATATACATAGCCTTATTATAATTATTTTTAGTATTTCTACTATTGAGGTTTTATCAATGGCCTGACCTCCCCTAAAGAAAAAAAAATCTTGCGACTCCCATGCTAACAGATAGTTACTTCTAGATAGTAAACTTTCCAAGCACTGGGACTTTAACTTTATGAAGGGCACTTTACCCCTTTGACCTCTTTCATAATCGTCACTGAACAAGGTTAACCAAAGGGTCCGCTTCTCAATGTCCACCTGACACATCCTGACAGTTACCTGAGAAGTGCAATCCTATTCTTAGAGGAAAAGCCAAACGCCCTTTGTAACGGGTTTTCCTGGGAATGCCGCCGACGGAGATAGCACGTAGGCGAAGAGTCCCTTTGCATTTGAGAGTAGTGGGTCGTGTATTGTCGAACATGTCATTGTTGAAAGCTAAAACTTATTTTTTCTGAGATAAGATCTCTTCCTGTTTCCTGCAGGAGACACTGGGTCACGACGCAAACCCAGAAAAACTTGTTGATAAGCGCTGTCGAATTGGCGTCACTTTTGGACATTCTTGTTTGTTCGAACCTAACTTGGCCATTAGCGACGAGAAAGTTCTTTTACTTTCGTGAGCTAGTTAGGTGATGTAAGCCACTCAAAGGCCAAGTTCGTGTGATCATGATGCAGAGATATGAGGCCAAGACAGGGTTTCGAGTTCGAGTTGGGATGGTACCGAGAGGAAAAACGATACCGGTATTGTCTAGTTACAAAGCCTGCATCTTCACTGCTCCCTAATTTCCAGTCTCGTTGTCTCGGCATCTTAAGCGCATGCCTCGTTGTCGTCTCGGCATCTTAAGCGCATGCCTCGTTGTCGTCTCGGCATCTTAAGCGCATGCCTCGTTGTCGTCTCGGCATCTTAAGCTCATGCCTCGTTGTCGTCTCGGCATCTTAAGCTCATGCCTCGTTGTCGTCTCTGTATCTTAAGCTCATGCTTCGTTGTCGTCTCTGTATCTTAAGCTCATGCCTCGTTCTTGCCTGGGCGTCTTTAGATAGTTTCGTTATTAAATCTCGAAAACAAAATTAGAAATAGAAGTTCTAATTAAAAGTAACTAAAACATACATCTTTGCACATTAACACATATCCATGGCACCCTTTAAATACGCACAGACTAGATTCATTCTTGGAGCGAGAAAACTGTTTCCATGGAAACGCAATTTCAAATTTACATAAAAAGATAAATGTGTAAAAATTTAAAAGTGTAACCTATAAAACTGATGTGTGATCAGGCTTAACGTGTCTCAGTAAGTAGCATAGTAAAATAATTTTGATTTAGGTGCAATTCTTGTAAAGTTTACATTTTAATTTAGTAAAGCCTCGAAGACGACGAAACTCTCGGACTCAAATTTCGGCCTCATCTCTATTTTAGAGATGCCCTCGACTTGCCTTGCATATACGTATGTCTTCTATGATCCGCTCTCTTTCTTGCCAATATTATTTAAAGTTTTTTTTGTACCACTTCTAATCTCGAGGTCGAGGTGGAAAGTAATTACTGACCCTCATTAGGGATGTGTTCGACAACAGGGCAGCGCCTGATTATATATTACTTTAAAGTTATAGCTTTTTATAATCCTGCAGAACTTTTAAAACGCGCTTTGTATGGAGATGAGAAAGATGTGATTATGGAATCACAAATACAGAAGCTGGAACGAAGCCTGTGAAAACAAACTTTGATAGGATCACAATCTCTACTTAGTTTTTTATGTACTTAGTAGCTAAGGAAATACATCGGAGGGTAGGTGGGGTAAAAGTTGAAAGTAAAAAATCGAACCAAAACAACTTTTAAAAAGTTGTTGCTCACCTTCCCGACATAATCAATTTTTATAATTGTCGTAAGACCTGCTCAATTTAAAAGGCCGCTTGCTTACCTATTAAAAACTTGACCATCAAAAGTTCATCTCAACCGTTAACGGCATACATGAGGCCTCCCTGTTATGACAAGAAGCCTCCTGGAGCCTCATTAGTAGGCGCCAAACAGCCGGCTCGTTACGTTGATGGCTTCCTGTACAGAAACTGTCCATCGGTGGAAATTTGACCTGCAGAGAGCAGAAAAAATGGGACTTTTTTTTGTCACCGCGCAGATTTACAATGCATTGACATGTTGGTCGTGGACCTTTTACAGGATGTGGAGGACAAAAACCAGGACCAATAGGGAAATGGAATTGCAGCAGTCGTTGTACTCTAGGATTGCTCCGAGAATTTTAATTAAGCGTGTGCGGATGTATTCTTTACGGTTTGATTGTCTTGCTGTCGTCACTGTTATGCTTGTAATGGGTCGGGTTTTAACACAGAGAAACTTCGGAGTTGCGACTTTAGAAGACGACGTAATGTGAGGCTAAGGATTTCGTTCGCAGACTAACAATTGTTTGGTAGAATTAACAAAACAAGTTTGTTTTAGATATGATTTCTAAAAGAATTTGACAACTTTGACCATTTTTTAAATTTACTTATTTATTGGAACGTTTATACTGATGTGAACAGCATGGGGACTTTATTACAGCAGTTCCATGAATATGTTACATAAAATGGGAATATAAAACAAGATATTTGTACAGACATACAGTTAACTATAAGCAAAATATTTTACAAACATACCCTACAATACTACAATTTTCAAAGTACAATTAAATGTAAAAATTTATACATTTCAAGGTAGATAGCGAAGAGTTTTTGTTTGAGTACCTTTTCATGTTAAGTTAAAAATGGTATTAAAACAATATTTAACTCGCTATATTTGAATTAAAGGAGTTCATAAGAGAAAGAAAATACTTGGCACCTCTAAATAAATGTGCGCGATTACTAAAGGAATTTGGCCATTCTGATATTTTTTTTTGGCAGCTACAAACTAATGTGCCAGATTACTAAAGGAATTTGGTAATTGGGTGACCCTTTCCGAAGACACCTAAATGTGAACCTCATTTCCACGTAGTACACCCTGGACTGCATTTTGCAGACTGAGATTCTGGCGTCTGTACCCATGGGCAGCATAATCCTCTGTGTTGTACCCTGTCCATGTGCGTTTCTCATCGTCCCTTCATCTATTTAATCTTAGCATTTATCGTCATCGCAACTAGTGAAAAGTGAAAATATCAAGTCAAATTAAATTTGGTAATTTTGACCAATTTTTTTGTAATTCTAAACAAATTTTGGAGGATTGCTAAAAGAATTTGATAATTTCGAGCGCGGAGCGTCCATATAAGCCGGGCTTACATTTAATATGATCAAAGTCTTAAACAGTTCATAAGTTCAACTCGAGTCTGTAGGTTCGACAGGAATCACGGCCAGGCTTTCATCAATTTCATCATATCATCTTTCATTCTCAACTTCACGATTAGTCGGAAGTGGTAGAAAAGCGAAGTAAAATAAATCTATAGTCCCGATATTATGTTTACTAGATTGCATGTTTATTATTGCAACACTTCAAGAATTTGTTTCTGCGTTTGTGTAAGTCCTAGGGTATTGGTCTACAAAAGTGCTCTCCGCGCACGCGCAGTCCCTAGTCAGAAGAACAGTTTGGGCGGAAAAGGTCAAAATATAAAGGCAAGAAATTACAATGTAGTGTCTTGTACATGAAGGTCATTATTTATTGTACGTTTTAACTTACTTCACTTGGAGATTCAAAAGTACAAAACCAATTGCTCCATAAGGAACATATGCACTATATTAGTGCGGTCAAAAGAGTGATGTAAAAACCAAAGTGATAGAACCGGTTGTAGGTTTTCCAACCCTGATATTTCGGTTTGCAAAAACCTGTTTCCTTAATAATAAAAAAATGGGGGAAGGGAACCGTGTTAAATAATTTCATCGGCCTTCAAGTATATTTAGCTCCCTCCCCCCTTCCATTCAGTCCCTGTTGTTTTTTTTTTTTACCTGCGTCTATTTCTTTTATTTCAAAAGTTTTTCTGTTAAGTGCCCAAGGATTTTTACAGTCCCGGAATGTTCTCGACCACAGCCTCGTCACAGCATATTAAAGTGGTTGGAAAATGAGTCAACTTGTACGTTTCTTGCCTTCATAATGAAACACCCCGGAGCCGTTGAGAATGGCAAAGTACTGACAGGATATAATTATCCCCTTATTTTAAATTATGGTTAGGAATATGAACAGACAAGCGCGAAATTGCATCTGACATATCCGGGACCATTGAGAGAGAGGGGGGGGAGTTACCAATCGTATCTAAAATACAGCAAATGGCTCACCATTGTACGAAATCCCTGGACACTATTGCAATGAAGCTGGAAATTGTTGCTGTATTTTATTTAATTTAAAGTTACTTACCAGGTACTAAATTCATTGCATTTATCTTCCTGTTTGTTGGGACGAGCCCAATCCTATCAAATAATTTCATATTTGAGTTTATATTTATCATGTTTCCCAACTGAAAGATTGTGTTGTAATGAGAAACACAATTATAGGCTGAAACTGCCAATTGAGCATTATGTACATTGTCTTCTTTTATTCTTGCACAATTCTTGTTAATTAAACAAATTAAATTCTTCGTGTAATATTGTATTGATGTGTAATGTAACCATGGAGCTTGAAAAAGTGTTTTGCAGTTTTTGAAGGGATTATTTTATTTAAAAAGTAGATTTGCAGTGATGATACGTAAATAAGCTTCGGTTGAATAAATAATAGATTATGTTACTGAGCTATGTTTTGATTCTAGGGCTCAATCCTCTGATCGGTTGGATATTGAATATTAATCCTAATATTCTGCGTTAAGAATGCAAAAGTTTGTGTTACTGGGATAGACATTGCTACCATATTTTGTGTATTTTTATTTTACTTAGTTCAGTGGCTTTTATTAGAAATTGTATAAGATTTTAGTATTAGTTATCTCATTGTGAAAATTCGTACTGTTGGTAACCGAACGACTTGTAAAGTCGACGAGACAGACCTGTGTATGACTGGTTTAATATTTGAAAAAATTACCTTAATCATTTTTCTTACTAAGCTAATTCTTCAAACATGCTAAGTGCATATATATATGATTTTCCACCATCCGTTGCAGCACACTGCTCTGCTCAGCCCACTTGCTTTGTCCCCTTTTCTACTGTTATGCTCGGCCTTGCTCCACAAATTCCCGAGACCGATTGCAATAGTTGCAAAGTCAATCCATTAAACTTTGTCCCAGGAGTCTGTGGAGCAGCGCGACGCATAAAAGTAGAGAAGGGGAGAAAGTGAGTGGGCTGAGCAAAGCAGTGCGCGCTGCTGCAAGCAGCTGCAGTCGCGTTGCCCCCTCCATGCACTCACTTCCCTTCTCATCTCACGCGTTCATTGGTCGATCTCCCTCGAGTCAACTTGCGCAGAGGACTTGTTTTCGTTCGCTTGCTTCAGACTCCTGGAACAGAGGATGATGGCAAGTATGAACTTCTGTGATGCGTGGTTGAATTTATATTCAGGATAAAATTCCTATTTTTTCGAGGGTTCGTATCGTCGAAAAGAGGCGTCAAACAAAAATAAAACTTCACTAAGAGAAATATTTTTTGCTTAATAACCTCTATACGCTGCGAAAGTTTGCGCAGTGTCACGGTGTATATGGTGTTATATATTTCGAGACTTAAGACGAGACTCGTGTTTTATTAATCAAGACGAGAACGAGACGAGACAGAGATTCTGCCAAGTCTTGTCTCGTTTCGTTCCGATACCATCTCTAAAAGAGGGGCCTTGCAATCATGGGAGCCCGAGTTCGATATCCGGTGGAGGCACATAGTGGTTCGGATACCACTTTTAAACTGTAGGTCTAGTCCTGATTAGCCTTCCTGTGCATAAAGTGGACTTAAAACAGCAACAGAAAATTCAAACGTCCCTAAAAAAAATGTTTTTAATATCAGGATTCCTTTCATAGAGTTGTTGAATTTAGATCATCATTTTTAATGTCTGAAAATATTTTCTTGTCCACCTGGGGTCGAAATGTGGTTGAACTCACCATCATAAATAAAGCCGTTTGACATATATATTCCCCTTGGGATGGATACATTGTCGAGGAATGTACTGGGAACCATGGACCCAACAATCTTCATTTTGCATGCAACGGTGTAGAATGCTAAACTACGAATGTTGAACTCGCGTGCAGTCCACGTTTAAATCCTTTATGATCTCCAACCACTTGAAGCTGTGTCACCTGAAATTTCGCGCTTGTGGTAGGTTCGTGATAGGGCAGAGGAATTGGGTGAATAATCCATTAAACACACAACCTATCATTATCACCTATTTTATATTAAGGTTACGTTTCTTTAAAAATAGGACCATTATTCGTTTAACTTAACAATGTTCCTAGATTTTTCTTTTAGAAATTCATATAGACGCATAATATCACTTTCAGATGTCAATCGTATGAAGAAATGCGAAAGATTTCTGTTAATCTGTTAAACTCCCTCCGAACCTTTGTGTCGTTTTTGTCAAGAGTTGATAATTATTGAACAATCTGATGAAATCGCTAATTCAGATTTTGCGAATAAGATTAACTGATATTAAACAAAGGGTTCTACGTTCGTAATTATCTACACTCTGTTTCCGTAATATTTGGAGCAATTTCACGCATAACTTTAGAGAAGGGAAGAAAGCGAGTGGGCTAAGCAAATCAGTGCTCGCTACTGCAAACGGCTGGTAGCTGCAGCCGCGTTTTCCCTCCATGCACTCAATTTTCTTCTCATCCGTTCGTTGGTAGAGCCCTCTGGAATCGCTACTTGCGCAGAGGACTTGGTTTCATTCACTCCAGTGATTCCCTGGACAGAGTGTAGGCTTGACATTACATCGCGTATGCGGTTCCTTCCAACAGATCCAAATTATATATCTGAGTGTAATGCTTTGCCCAGTTTGGGGAGAGGTAGGGGGGATGCTTGTGTAGATCAACATGGAGAAAATGCAATTGGTGGGTATGCTTATGCTCATTACCCTAGGTTGGGGGACCGAGAAATTTTCTAAACTGGGGAACCCCACACTCTTGGGCACTACTGCCCCCCCATCCTTCCCCCCTACCTTTGAAAAAAAAAATCCTGCGGGTGCCCTTATCGACATAGCACGAATTATCCAACAACTTTTGTTCAGCGATTTTCGGATGTTCCATCCAAGCTTGTTTCGTTTAGTAACAATCAAGTGAAAGCCCGCCTCCTCGTTAAATCTCAAACTGAGGAACCGCCAACAGTCGCATTGCAAGAATCGTGCCTGTTTCATTGTTCGCTCTGCTCACGATCGTACAACAATGACGGGGCACACGCTGACCACAGACTAACGGTTCTGGAGCAGCAGGCATGACATTGCAAAGGTCTCAGGTCGAGTATTGCCCCGTGTCGGAAGATCGTTGCGCAGATGCAAAATATGTACCGTTTAAAAGAGTCAGTGGACAATGGATCGTTGATTGGATGCTAGCAATTAGCGGGATTGGTGATGTAATTACCGCAAATTATGATTGAAGTGGCGACAGTGATTATAAACACCATCTTGTACTCTCGAAGTATGCCACAAAAATGTGTGGAACTCTCGAGTATTCCAAAACCAGCAGGTTTTTTTTTGCTTACCTTAACCCTATCTTGGACAACATTATTTTGATCTTGTCAATTTCCGACAGGTCCATATCTTCGTGTTACTAAGTTCATTTACCATCAGGCATACCAGCAATAATCTTAAGAACCCTTTTCCTCTATCACGTATGGCACATGACCTGCTCGTTGAAATCTTCTATTATAGGCTAAATAATCTTGTTCAGTATCCTCCTCCAATCCACGCCTAAATTCTCAAAAGCAAACCAAGTTATACATCCATACAATACTTACAGGCAAAATTAGTTTTAGGTGTTTTACCCTTAAGATCCTTTGGTATTATTCAAGGAATGCTCGACAAGAATGAGTGTTCATTAGAGTAAGTAGCAAGTGGCGATAAGTATTCTAGACACCCAGGCGGTCTTTGTGGAAGGCACCGTCTCTTTTCCATCTCTCCCTGCCCAGTCTTTTACCCCCCCTTGTTTTCTCTCCTTTCCCCCTTGTTTTCCCTCCTTTCCCCCTTGTTTTCCCTCCTTTCCCCCTTGTTTTCTCTCCTTTCCCCCCTTGTTTTCCCTCCTTTCCCCCTTGTTTTCCCTCCTTTCCCCCTTGTTTTCCCTCCTTTCCCCCCTTGTTTTCCCTCCTTTCCCCCCTTGTTTTCCCTCCTTTTCCCCCTTGTTTTCCCTCCTTTTCCCCCTTGTTTTCCCTCCTTTCCCCCCTTGTTTTCCCTCCTTTCCCCCCTTGTTTTCCCTCCTTTCCCCCCTTGTTTTCCCTCCTTTCCCCCCTTGTTTTCCCTCATTTCCCCCCTTGTTTTCCCTCCTTTCCCCCCTTGTTTTCCCTCCTTTCCCCCCTTGTTTTCCCTCCTTTCCCCCCTTGTTTTTCTCTCCTTTCGCCCCATTGTGTTTCTCTCCTTTCGCCCCATTGTGTTTCTCTCCTTTCCACCTGTTATCTTTCCATCTTTATCTTTCTCTTTTCTCCCTTCTCCATTTACCTTTCTCCCTTTATTTTTCTCCTTTTCCTCATTATTTTCGCTTTCCAACAATTATTTTTCTCTTCTCCCTGTATCTTTTCCCTTATATAATATTTTTCCTTCATCTCACTATTTCCCCTTTTTCTCTGTATTCCGCCCTTTTTCTCTGTATTCCGCCCTTTTTCTCTGTATTCCGCCCTTTTTCTCTGTATTCCGCCCTTTTTCTCTATATTCCACCCTTTTTCTGTTTCCCACCTTTCTCTCTCTCTATTTCTCCTTTTCTCTTCTGCATTCTCCCACCATTCTTTCGTTCTATCTCCGGTAAAACTTTGTACATTTCTCATAAGCATTCCCAGTGGGTGGCTGAGGGAATTTGCCATTGTCTAAACCAGGCAATTCTTCAGGTAGACTGATGGTTAACAACGTGGAAATTCTGCGGTGAATGCATAAAAAAGATCGCTGCAATGTGTTTGAAAAATATCCGAGATTGCAGCTACACGGGAGGCTAAAGATCACAACCTTGACATTGGCGATGTAAATTCCTCCTTCGGTGACTTCATCAAGTGGCACGCCACAACTCTGAACGTGTCTGCATCTTAGGTGCTAATAATCTAAAGCGAGAGATCCATCCGTGATAACTGTGATGCACTCATGCACCTATATATATCTGAAGAACCTGGAGAAGTGGGCATGATAACATGTCTGTCGAGACACGTGTAACAAATGGCAACTTTGTAACATAAATTATCTTCCTTGGCTCATCTGTCACATGACAAGATCTCTTGAACTATAAAGTTAGAGAACTTCACGGTCTTGTGTTGTACAGTTGAAAGTGGATATCTAGGACAAGATAGTCAAAGAGGGTCTACTCGATGGTGTAAGAGAAACGACGTCGCCTTGTAATTAAAGGGTTCAGAGTTCGATTCCCTAACACGTGTATTTAACAGAAATGTTTTTTTGCATTTTTTTTTGTCTTCATGAAAATGGAGGAGAAAAGGGCGGGAAAAGGGACTTCTCTTTTGCGTCTCTTTTCAAGGTCAAATTTTTGCCGACAAAGGAAGACCGGCTTTGTTGTTCTAAAGCAATGCTTTTCAATCTAATTATTGATAAGTCGTTTGAACCAGTTTCCAAATTCAAATACTTAGGGGTAATATTAACAAATGAAAATTATATTAAAGAGGAAATAAAAAGTAGGCTTAATTCAGGAAATGCATGTTACTTCTCTCTTCATAAACTTTTGTCTTCTCGTTTAATATCTAAGAAACTAAAAGTTAAAATATACAAAACAGTAATTTTGCCTGTAGTATTATATGGATGTGAAACTTGTCCCTTACATTGAAAGAGGAACATAAATTGAGAGTATTTGAAAATAAGATCCTTAGGAAAATATTTGGACCTAAAAGGGATGAGGAGACAGGTGAGTGGAGAAGGTTACATAATTTAGAACTACATAATTTGTATTCATGTCCCGATATTATTAGAATAATTAAATCAAGAAGACTTAGGTGGGCAGGCAATGTGGCACGAATGGGAGAGGAAAGAGGAGTTCACAGGATTCTTGTTGGGAAACCTGATGGTAAGAGAACTGTAGGAAGGCCAAGACGAAGATGGAGGGACAACGTTGAGATGGACCTAAGGGAAATCGGTAGGGATGGAAAAGAGTATATAGATCTTGCTCAAGATAGGGAAAAATGGAAGGCATGTGTCGCTGCAGCCATGAACCTTCGGGTTTAAGAAGGCTAGAGAGTTAGTTAGTTAGAGTTCGATTCCCGGTGGAGGCACATAGTGATTCCACTTTAGACTGTAGGTCCAGTCCCGATTAGTCTTTCTGTGCATAAAGTGGGCTTAGAAACTCAAACAAGCATAGTCAAAGAAACAAACAGGAATTCAAGAATGAATGTTTGTTAAGCTCTGATAATGTAGTTTAACAATAAAAGTTATATACAGAGGGGCCAAAAAATATGTATACACACTTCAACATAAATGATATAATACTAACCTACCAGCGTTGCCAGGTTATCGAGATGAAAATGCGGGACAATATCGTAAGTTCAAAATAAGGGGCACAATTGCAGTATATAGCCCTAGAAAGCATTTCTGCTCACCTTATCTTCAGAACAGTTGTAGGTAAAGATACTTCGTTGTTCCGGTGCTGCATTTCATCGCTACGACCGTCGTGTGCTACTGAAGTTCTTTGTTGCAGTATTTGCAACCTGCTTTATTTATCACTATCCTTCAACCAAAGGTAGAAATCTTTTTTCCTCGAACTATGACTTGCGAAATAGTATTTTCGTCTTTGGTATCGGAACGCTCCACGTTTACCAAACAACAGCACCCACCACGCTCGCTGGGAAGGAAGTAGGAGTAGTGCAGAGGAGGGAGCGGAAAGGGAATGGAACCTCTATTAAGATGTGTACATTTTTCGGGGTCCCTCTGTATGTAATATAGTTACGTGGTAAATTTTGAACGGCGTATATATTCGTTGCCAATGCATGATACCGGGTTCAAACACCATCATGAGGATCTTCACATGTCTGCAGAAAATCATTCCTATTGGTTGTTTCCTGTATGGATGATATGTAGAATAAACGATTTGGATAATAGAAAATCGGTTAACCAATCCAGATTCGAAGTCTTCCGCCATTTTTGGACCACTATTCCATTGGTTATTCCTTCCCTTACGTGCTAGCATCTCGACTGAACGTGGCAGTTTGAGAAGAAATAGCAAGGAATATGGAATCGCATTAGGAAATAATATTTCGTGAGGCTTCTGAGATTTCTGCTCTTCGTGCATCACGAAGGAAGCCGTGCAAAAGTTTTCAGAAATGAGCTTTGGTTATTTTGGAAGCCATAAAAGATGGAAAAATTATTGCAACTGTCTTTTTTTATTATTATTATTGTTTGAGCGTCTTCTGTGTTTTAAAGTTCATGGTCAAGTGAAAGGTCAGGAGAAACAGGTCCCTAGTCATGTTCCTTGTCTATAATAATAGAATGGAATATTTGCATATTTCTATTGGATTTAAAGGCTAGTTTCTCTTACATTTGAACTAGAGTAGCCGAATCACTTTTAGAGGAAAGCTGTTGTACCAAATGTATTTGTCGTCTTTGTTTATTCTTCTTCTTTGTTTCTCTCCCTCTCTCTATCTCCCCCCATCTCTCTATCTCCCCCCCATCTCTCTATCTCCCCCCATCTCTCTATCTCCCCCCCATCTCTCTATCTCCCCCCCATCTCTCTATCTCCCCCCATCTCTCTATCTCCCCCCATCTCTCTATCTCCCCCCATCTCTCTATCTCCCCCCATCTCTCTATCTCCCCCCATCTCTCTATCTCCCCCCATCTCTCTATCTCCCCCATCTCCCTCCCTCCCTCTCTCCCCCCTCCCTCTCTCCCCCCTCCCTCTCTCCCCCTCTCTCTCTCTCCCTCTCTCTCTCTCCCTCTCTCTCTCTCTCCAAACTACTTAGATGGGACAGGCCGTGTAGCACGAATATTTTGAAACCTAATAGTAAGAGACCTGTAGGAAGGCAAGGACGAAGATTGAGGGCTAACGTTGAGATGGACCTAAAGGAAATCGGTAAGGATGGAAAAGATTGGATTGATGTTGCCCAGGATAGGGACAGATGGACTGCTTGAGTTGCTGCAGCCATTAACCTTCAGGTTTAAGAAGGCTAGAGAGTTAATTCTCTCTCTCTGTCTCAGATAATAGAGACGAAGAGGTTGAATGATACCCAGGATTGGAACTAAGTACCCTTAACTTTCTAGTTATCTGTACAGAGTGATGATGGGTTTTTAACATGCCTTATACAGCATTAAGCACAGGGTTTCCCAGTAGTCACAATTTCTCTGAGGAACGGCCGTTAATTGAAAAACACCTTTCGTGTAACTCCATACATATACCCACACTCTTATGTCAATGAATGGATGCAAATATGCAGTCCAGCGTCTAATGTAACTACACCGCCAATGTCAAGACTGACACCCTAGCGTTCGGGAGTGGCGTGAAACTTAGACTGCAACATGTCAGCTGTGAAGAAAGGCTACTGCTGATACGACTGTGTAACTCTTGTCATTAACTTTATTCCGTATACCTTGAATTGATTCAACGAATAAGAGGATTAGGTCAGGTGACCGAGGAGCATAGGCTAGACCATCAACTTTGAGGGGCTGAGACCGCTAAACCATCAACTTTTGGGGTGGGGGCTATGAACGGAGACAGCAAAACACATGACTTATTACTATATACTAAGTATATAATTGTGAGTATTGTTAACATTTTTACTAAAAAGAGTGTCAAAAGAAGATGTGCATGAACTAGGAGAGTGGATGGGACGTTCGGGCTACAAATGGCTCTCACATGACATTCAGAACGAGATCATTGATATATTAGGGAGATCTGTTTTGCGCTCCGTGGTAGCAGATATTAAAAGTCGGGAATATTTTGCTATTATGATTGACAAAACTTGACATATCCATCCGTGAACAATTGACATTGTGATTCAAACTGTAAATGAAAATTTTAATATTTTTTAGGAATTCATGGGCCTCTGGAAACACTGCGGCCAAAACTTAAAAAAGGGAGGGAGTGAGTCATTCATTAATGTATTTCAGTGATCAGAACTCCCCCAATAGTTTTGACAAGTCGGCGCCCCTGCCGATGAGTCCACTTTCATGGCGACTAACTATTTAACCATCTTCCAGCAAAGGTGTTCTTCATGTATTCATGATCAATGGAAAAAAATAAGACCTCAGAGCTTTCATTGTAAAGACAACGGACTTTTGGAACACCCAGTACTTTACTCCATATTACCGCAGTTCCTCCTGAGAAAGAAACATTAGTTTTTCGTATTTTGTGCACATTTTACGACTCCTATTGGGAACAACTTTCCTTGTGTAATATCTAACTCGTGAAGCACCGCTATTGTTTCTGCGAGTTGAGAGCTATTGTTTAATTCACGGCTACTACGTTTCAGAATTATCGATTAACAATGCGATAAGGCCGAATTCCTTTCCGCACATGAATATCGTAAGTGGTAGGTCGCAATGCACGTGGTAGCTCCACCGTATAGAATAATTGGCGGAAGAAAACAAGTATATTCGCACTACAGGGACTGAAAATTCTAAGTTAATTATCGTACTTTAAAATAATTCTTTAGAAAAATTCGAAAATATTCAGGTGTGGCCATATTTTAACGATAGGTTTTCAATAGCTTCGTCTTTACGTCATTACTTGTTTATTTGGTTCATTGTATGCGTTCAATCACTTAAATTACAAAGCAATACTTTAAAGGAATACCAACTAATATAATGGTGGAAATTGGTTTATTTATTATTATTTCCTGAATGCTTGATTTACATTTCCTGATATGAAGGGTACAAAATTATCTCCTGGTGTTCAGTTGGACCCGATATGCATTTCAACTTCAGCAGTCTCGGGTTCGAATCCCGGCATGGGTGTTCTTTGTGAGTGTCCCTTCATCATATCACTAATCCTCATCTTCGCAATTATCCGAAAGTGGCAGAAAAGCGAAACAAAATAAAATCAAGTAACCAAGGAGGGGTGGGTGGGTGCTATAACCCCCATTTGGCTCGTCTCGAAAAGAGAAAAAACTGTAAATGTTGGGAAAATATGGCCAAATGTAGGGCAGACTACCAAAAAATAAGACATAACCATCCCCCTTCCGAAAATTGTGGGCACGCCCCTGCCACGACTTCAGATTTTTGCTTGCATACTAAGGTAGGACATTTTTTTTCATTTGTCCCGATTTTTTTCGCCGCAAAACAGGACGAGACGCTAAAATGTTCCTTTTGTGTGACAATGTCATATCGCCATACAATTACTGCAACAATACACATTCTCTATTATTACTATGAACTATGGCATTGTTGCATATAAATTATTTCACATTTCTATGTCAACAACGTGCCATATTATAATTTTCTTAAAATTTGGAGTTTTCTCTCTGTTTGGTGTTTTCGTGTATGAATGGGTTGTGGTCAGGTGACAAAAACGCAGTGTTGATTATAATAACATAAACTTTAATCACAAGTACTCCCGGGTTCGATCCCCGGCCGGTTCAAATCCGGGAACTTTTCTAACGATGGAAGCGGCCCCGGCGCCTACCCAGCGTCGAATAACATGGGTACCAGGGGGAAACCCTGGGGGTAAAGGCGGTCAGGGGCGTGATGCTGATCACATCACCCCCACTCACGACCGGATCAAGAAAGTGTGGGGAGTTACCCCCACACCCCCTATACGCCTTCATGGCGTGGTGCTATGCACAGGGGAGCACTTTACCTTTTTACCTTTTTAATCACAAGTACGTTAACTTTAACAAAATGTTATTAGAAAAGAAGCGTGTACTGAAGAAGATCCATTCATCGGCAGAAATATCAGTGAAAGACTTCTAATTCTAAAAGACTGCTTGGTTGGAGTGCAATGCATATCACCAAATTATGTGTTATTTACAAAGTATTTATTTATCTAATTAGTTTTCAAGTATTTATGACGAAACAGTATTTAAAATGTCGCTATACATTTATCCATCCCGTTCTGTCCTGAAGGAAAACATGAAAATGTCCAGATTTCTTGTTTTAAAAATATGGTCACATTAATTACTTGTCCTTTATTGAATTCCAGGGGACGAGTTGAGAATGTTCTCTTTTTGCCCTACTGATTGCTTTTGTTTTATTCCGATTATTCGTCTACTGATGGTTAAAAAAAGGGAAGCCATGAAATACATACGAATATCGTGGTTTTGGTATAACAAGCTTTTTTTAAAGGAAAAGTGTATATTATTCCATGAGCGTTTCCTTAACCGTGGAATGATTATATTCACTGAATATTATTGGGTTTAGAGTTTTAAAGATTTACTTTCTGCTGCAGTTTTTCTTCTTTTTATTCAACTTATTTAATATTAAGCTTTCATTTCCAAATAAATATATCGGTGTACATTCTTCCTCAAACCTGCCACCTGGTGTCAATCCTCATAAAAATGTGTACACTAATTTGATACCGTGCTAATATTATCCTTGATGGTTGACAAAGAGCAAGATTAATGTTACGATTCACTGCAGACAGTATGATTTATGCAATTGCTGAGAATAATAAACACGTTAGAAAGTATAATTATATTGTCAACAAGAAAAAAAACAATTATGCTTCATTAACGTAATCGAGTGTTTGTATTCAAGCAGGGAAAACACTTTTACCTTTTCCACGCCGAATACATAAATATTAATGTTAAATAACAGAGCATCGAGTTATTGCAGGAGAACTGAATGGATTTATGCATTTTTTCTGATGCATGCATGCATAACTGTTTCGTTATTGATTTAGTGGCTGCCGCAATAGTAACTCGGAAGGCTGTAACGATAAATATATTGCAATGGTACTTGAAGGACGTTGAACATTTCAATCCCGTAAGAGCTATGCTTTAAGAGTTTTTTAACCACTGAGTAGAAAACACGTGATTTGAAACGCGTGGAAAGCGAAAATACTCTCATACAGTTGTGATCAAATCAGCCGCGTAGCTGGATATAAGAGGTCCTGGGTTCGATACCCGGTGGAGGCACATAGTAGTTCGGATCCCACTTTAAACTGTAGGTCCAGTCCAGATTAGTCTTATTGTGCAGAAAGTGGACTTAAAACACCAAATCAATCAATCTAAACCATAGCTGGATATTTTGGCACCCTAGGCTTGATTGTGGTTTGGAGCCCCCCCCCCCTTCCCCCGTACTACAAGCACTGACATTTTATGTCCGTTCCTCGATATTTTATGATTATGCTATTTGGAAATGAAAAGAGAACTCACTGAAAAATAATATGGGTTATATTTAAAGATTCGTAGTTGTGTTTAGCATAGTTTAAAATATTTTACTTATGTCTTAGTGTCTTACTACTACTGTGGGATTTAAACAAAAAAAATCCAGCAGTGTGTTACAAGAATATAAAGCTACAAGTACAATAAAAAAGATAATAATAATTAAAATATTGTAAATAGTAATGTATGTAATTTATATACTGTGTGAAACTTCGTATCAACTTCATAAATGGAGAAGGATTTATGATAGAGAGCTTTTCGTGACGTGGTGGAACAGTATGTACCGAATATTTCACAGACAGAATCGGTCCTGATTTTCTTAGCACCTCGCGTAGCATAACCAATCAAAAGCGGCCTACAGGTCACGAGTGTAGCATTTAATGGCGTCCGAGTGGGATGTATCAGTATCACTTCACATTTTTAAAAGCCAATAACTATTCAACCGAGAGGGATGGACGCTTCCTACGAAACAGTTTTGGGTACAAATCAGTGGCACTGCCTAAATACATACTTCATAGTGCACATAGCACACGTATGGAAGAATACATTAGTTGTTCATTGTAAACACTGGGCACTGGTTCATGGATAGAAATATCGCAATATATAGCCGAGGTTGATGGTTACTTAATGCCAAAAAAAAAAGGTATCAAGTATTGCATTAAAGTGCAGCTCGACATGGAAAGAAATTCTCACTTGCATCATATGATGCATTTTGGCGTCACCTTTACAAATGATTTACAAAAATGCATCAAATTGTAAACCTGATTGTTGGCAAAGGTCAGAAAACACACTTTAATGCATCGATCGATTCGTTTTTGATGCATCAAGTAGATTTGATGCATTTAGTTTTCTGCGTGCATTTATATCGGATTTGCTGAACTGAAATATTTGCAGAATCCTATTTTGTTGTCAATCTGGTCTTCCATTGTTTCATTCTAGTGAGCAATCGATGCATATGATAAGGCTACTCTGAAACTCGTTGAGATGTAAACATAAAACTTGCCATACTGAAGGTATACCTAATACAAATATAATGCAATATAAAGAATCTCAACACGTGTAATTTGGTTTGGTTTGTAATCATGCTCAGCAACAGAGTTATCCTTGAGCATAGCTAACGGTGATGAGGGGCCCTTATCAAGATGTGAGGATATGTCTTTGCATACATCTGTCCAGAGAACTTGCATATCCGCTGGGTGGACAGGGTGGACGCGAAGCTACATGTTTATGTGACTAACATAAATGTGAGGAACAGTGCGTTTGTCATGTCGCGAGAGCTTGCAATCTGTATGTCTGAGACTTGTCCTTGGGAATTTGCAAGAGGAGACGTCAGTTGCCTCCCGCAGACATTGTTAAGAATTGTAATGGCTTTCCTTATCACAATGTCAGAAGCATTATTCTGGAACTGGAGTGTGTTCTAATTCCCGTAAATATGTGTCAGCACGTAGAGAAATTAGACGAGAGTTATTGAAGTTGTTTCCGTAAGGATTTGGATGTATCACTGCTCTGGGAAGGTCTTTGGGACTTAACTAACAAAACTGAGCAGAGGTTATTCTCAAACTGAACCCAAAAGGAGCACTAAGAATCAAGTGAGTGGCAGGAAGAAGCTGTGAGATAATGTGCTGAAACGATACCCTGCTGGATTTCTTTATATATAATAGCCACCTATTTACGATGTATATAGTCTGAAAGAAATATTGCAGAACAATATTTTTCAAAGTAGAATTTGAGCTTAATTCTACTTGGATTTGCTAAACTCAGTATGATCATGTCTTGTATTGAATAGAATATTATTAGGGGTGGGGATTGGTATGTATGAGAAATGAAAAGCTGGGCTTTGGTGCGCGGGAAGAACCGGGTGGCGACGTTCGGTGCGCGGGAAGAACCGGGTGGCGACGTTCGGTGCGCGGGAAGAACCGGGTGGCGACGTTTGGTGCGCGGGAAGAACCGGGTGGCGACGTTTGGTGCGCGGGAAGAACCGGGTGGCGACGTTTGGTGCGCGGGAAGAACCGGGTGGCGACGTTTGGTGCGCGGGAAGAACCGGGTGGCGACGTTTGGTGCGCGGGAAGAACCGGGTGGCGACGTTTGGTGCGCGGGAAGAACCGGGTGGCGACGTTTGGTGCGCGGGAAGAACCGGGTGGCGACGTTTGGTGCGCGGGAAGAACCGGGTGGCGACGTTTGGTGCGCGGGAAGAACCGGGTGGCGACGTTTGGTGCGCGGGAAGAACCGGGTGGCGACGTTTGGTGCGCGGGAAGAACCGGGTGGCGACGTTTGGTGCGCGGGAAGAACCGGGTGGCGACGTTTGGTGCGCGGGAAGAACCGGGTGGCGACGTTTGGTGCGCGGGAAGAACCGGGTGGCGACGTTTGGTGCGCGGGAAGAACCGGGTGGCGACGTTTGGTGCGCGGGAAGAACCGGGTGGCGACGTTTGGTGCGCGGGAAGAACCGGGTGGCGACGTTTGGTGCGCGGGAAGAACCGGGTGGCGACGTTTGGTGCGCGGGAAGAACCGGGTGGCGACGTTCGGTGCGCGGGAAGAACCGGGTGGCGACGTTTGGTGCGCGGGAAGAACCGGGTGGCGACGTTCGGTGCGCGGGAAGAACCGGGTGGCGACGTTCGGTGCGCGGGAAGAACCGGGTGGCGACGTTCGGTGCGCGGGATGAACCGGGTGGCGACGTTCGGTGCGCGGGATGAACCGGGTGGCGACGTTCGGTGCGCGGGATGAACCGGGTGGCGGCGTTGGGGCCCTGGAAGTTTGGTGCATGAAAGGAACTGTTTTTGATATGTGGAAACTTGGTCGACATGGCTCGAAGAAATTAGGACCACTGCTCTTACATTCAACTTCATCTGACAAGAGCCTTTAAGACGCTCGCGGTCATCCATGGAGTTTTAAGTCTGCAGGAATGTATTGACAGCAACAACTCTCCCTTTCATTCCAAAGATTCAATGACTTGCCGATGTCAATGGCACCGGACGCGCCGACACCTTGATAGTGAAATCTGCGCCGAGTGACACCGCATGCATTATTCACAAGAGGCTATTATTTGCAGCCCTGTTCTTCCTGTCCCTTACTACATAACAACTCACACCGTGTCAAGTCGATTCTGCCGGCGGCAAGGTTAATCGGCCGTGAAGAGAATGCTGCTACGGAAGAAGGAAAAATAAACTAGATTAGTGAAATGTTTCTTTTAGAGTCGTGAACATTTAAATATCTTGTTTACGATATCACAATTATAGTCAGTGAGCCACGTCTGTTTCCTCTTCCCACCAAGAAGGATAGGAAGCGCGCCAGCCGAGGAGCCAATCAGAGGACTCCTTGGTAATATTTAACTGGAGCTGATTGGCTGCCTGGCTCACGTGAGCGCTCTTGCGTCAGACTTTTTGACATGATGAGAACTCGTACGGATTATTATGATACCAGTAGCACATTTGCGGTAATTATTCAAATGTGCATTTCCTGTTGAAATGTGACCAGCACAGAATATCACCTGTTCAGATTGTCAATAAATACGGAGAATTGATAATGTCTTATTCTGAAAAGAAACTGATAATCTGGGTAATATCGGGTAACCATAATTAAATTCCAGAGCCCTTTGGAGGGCCGTTCGAAGCATCGGATTGCGGTTGTTACTTGCCTGCCCCCCACACTCTTTACCTCCGCACTCGAGGTTCGGTGCACTTCGTACTCGGCTCTGATTTGTCTAGGGGTATCTTTCTTTTTACGACAATGCACGTGGGTTGCTACAAGCCAACATAATTATATAATTAACTACAAGAGACAACGGAAAACCTTTTGCGAAACCTTTATGATCAGGGGGATAAATTACCTTGTCCAGCTTGTGTGAAATTAAAAACGGAAATTTTGGTTATTTTCTATAAGTTTAATTAACGTAAAATTTGAAGTATATACAGGTCGTATCCGAACGTTCATTTCTCTAATTATCGGGCCAAAACTCTAATTTTGATGTTAGAATCTCTATTATTTGTACCTGGATGCTTTACATTTCATCATGAATTACATCAGGAGTACGCTTGTCACAAGGTAGACTCGCGTTACTCCAAGAAACGTCTTAACAGGCGCTTGGTCGCCCGACATGTACATTTCTCAACCTCCACGGTGACAAGGCACTAGGCTGCCCGGCGCACCGTAATTACTTCAAAATAACATCCAGTACAAACTACCTTTTTACCTGTAAACTGGACACCAAGGCACTAGCTTGCCCGGCAATCCAATCTCTTACAGCATCCGTTTCGGGAGACCTGTCCTCCGGTCCTAGCTGACCGAAGCAAAAACAGCCTCTCCCTTCCAAGTCTCAGTTCCAACAGCCGACCTCCCCCACTCTCATCTGGGAGTTTATATACGTTTTGTTGGCGTCTGTTGCCAACGGCCCTTCTTTCAAAATTTTTAAGCCCGCCTTTCTTTTGAACGTTCAAAACACTAAGCAAGAACAGAGAGCTACATGGTATTTATACATGGAATAATATGAACCTAAAAATGCATAATAAATTGATTTACACTAATCACATATATATGTTTATACACTTGATTACCCAATTAATTAACATATTAATAAATATTTCAATAAGGAAAGAAAACACTGTTGCCCTGACACGGGGCAGGGTAACAGATTCCCCCTCCCCAGCGTTACAATTCAAACTGAAATTTAAATTTCAGTCTATGTGAATTGTTTTAAAGTCACTGAGAAAAGTAAAGCACCGTATCTGAAAAATAAAGAAAAAGTTCACTGAAAAAGTTATTTTCACTACACACCACAACCGTCTCTCTGAAAATAAGAGTCTAGATTTCACTGCACTAAATATCCTATTTCCACACGGTTTCTTCCTCCGGAATCCTGGAATCTCCTGGACATCTCGGTCATCTGGTCATCAGGACTGCTCCCAGGTGCAGACAGATTCAGCTCCTCCACCTTCCAAAGAACATGTCCGGCTCTTGCTCTAGGGTCGACTCAGCCTCTCCTCGGTCCATCCGAAGATCCACCGGCTCCTTAGTCCTCTAGTCCTTGCGTCTGGGACATCCGCGGTACTCGGTTAGACTCCTGCCGAATTTCAGCTTCAAATGCTTTCTATCGTTCTATTGTTCGATCACACGACCCGATTTTAAAAATGGCTTTTCCATTTTTCACCTATAAGGAAACTTTCCCTTCCTTTTCCGGGAATCGAACTGCCATCCTTCAGCATTATCTTCGCGATGAAAATCTGATGTCCTTGTGTGCAGAATATTCATCTACTTTTATCGTTAAAAGGTTCACATAACATAAAATCCAACAGTCCGTAATGTAAATCTTATATTCACATGAAATGAATTTACCAGGACACTAATGTGTAACTAACTACTGTAAAAACTCGAAGTCGACTTTTCGGCTTCTTTTTCATCATTTTTCACAGCCCTTCTACCCCCTCCCCTTGAGATGGATTCTCAGGGTAGAATTTAGGGACGAGTGCTTTCCCTCACACTTCTCAAATTTCTTCTCGGAATGACCTTCAGCTGGTCAACGTTAGCCAGAACTCTCTTCCCCTCACCTTCCTTTTCCAAAACAACATTATTTGGAGTAGTGAAATTCAGAATTCTGTAGATCCCTTTGAATTTCGGGAAAAAGCACACAGTTTTCTTGTTAAAAGCAGACGAAATTCTATGCTCTTGAAGCAGTACTTGATCTCCGACACGAAGATTAACCCTTCTTCTGCCCTTATTGTAGGCCTTTGACGCCTTTTGCCTCGTCTTTTCCTCTTTTTCTCTTGCAAATTTGAAAGCCGCGCCCATTCTTTCCTTTAACTGCATGACGTAATCCATCTGTCTCTCCGCCGTGACGTCCTCCCCGGTTCCATCTTCCCTCTGAAGCTCCATTTTCCGAGTGTCATGCGGTGTGTACAAATCACGTCCAAAGAACAAAAATGACGGTTTTAATCCAGTCATCGAATTCGTTGCATTATTAATGGCAAAACTTATCGCGTCCAAGTTTTCAGCCCACGACGAGTGTTCCTTGCAGAACTTTCCAAGTGCTTGCTTGATTATCTTAATCGCTGCTTCAGATTTATTTCCCTTCGGTCTATATGGCGTAATATAGACAGGCTTGCAATTCACAGAACGCAACGTCTGTGAATACAGTTTGCTTCGAAATACACTCTGGTTGTCACTGACAACGTATTTCGGAAATCCTGATTGAAAACAGTACTTCAAGAATGCTTGCGAGATCGTCCTCGCCGTTGTAGTTCTAAGCGGTGTCAAACTAATGTGCCTTGAGAACTCATCTTGAATGACTAAACAGTACTTGTATCTCCCCCTCGTACTTGTAGGCAATGGTCCAAAAATGTCCAGAAACGCTTTGCATCCAGGCGCAGTAGCTTTCCTCGAGTTCATAAATCCCATCTTTCTGCTGTTGTCAGGATTATACTGAAGACAAGTGATACAACTTTTGCAATAGTTACTGACATCTTTGACTACTCCGTCCCAAGTATAATTCTCTAGGACCTTAAACAATGTCTTTCCATGTCCTAAGTGCGCAGATAATAAATCATCATGCGAAGATTTAAGTACTTCACTCTTCAACTTCTCTGGTACCCACAGCTTCAATCTGGAGCTAAACGGTGAATAAAGTCCAGTGTTTTCGTCAACGAAACGGTAAAGCAGTCCATCATCGTCGAGACAGGAATGTTGCAGAGAAAAGTCAAATTTTCTCTTCTCTCGAGAATCCTTTATTTCAACTTCTTCTCCATTTAAACATCTAATTAATTTCGACAAGTAAGGATCACTCTGTTGTTCTCCTTTCCACATTTCTTTATCGTTAAGATCTACGGGCGGCGAAGTTTCTTTCTGTCCGTCCATCTGTCTTCCATTTACAGTGTTGCCAGCTGCATCTGTAAACATCGCTTCCGTTTTCCTTTTCTGCTTCCGGTCGAATTTCTTCTTTTGCTCAGAAAGTGGCCTAGGTTTCGCTCGGAACGGCTTCTCGTTATTCACATCCAAACGAACCTCGTAATCCTTTGCTAATCCCGGTTTATCTTGAAAGACATCAATATGCCTTCTCAGTATGGCAATCAATTTCGGCTTGTTTTCCTCTGAGATATCGGTACCCTCCATCAGCATGGCAATCCTTCTCTCTTCGTCAACCCCCTCCCCTTTGATGTCGCTGCTACGTGTCTCCGCTCCGCAAGCAGAAACGTTCTCTCGGACTCCTTCGACTCCGTCCGTGGTTGAACCCAGTCCCCTAGAACCAACAGCATCAACGCTGTCACGTGTCGGCGGCGAATCAAAAGGCACGATTTTCGAAAGATCAGGCTCAATTGCCCACCCGTTACGATGAATCATCAATGTCCTTCCCATTAACATTTCATGATTAGCATTAGATAACACAAATATCTGATCCCGAGCCTTGTGTCCGTGAAACTTAATATTCACGTAAGCACTCCCCAAAGATTCCACATTTCCTTCCGCAAGTATTACTTTAGTTTTGTAACCCTTCAATTTCACTCCATTTGTCTTCATTTTCTCGAAAACCTCCATAGACACAAAGTTATTGGACGACGCCGTATCAATACATGCGTGTACTTCCACGTTAGCCACGTTGCATAAAACGATAGGTTCCCTTACGTCTTTTACATTTACATTGTGAGGTGAAAAATTTTCCTTCCGTGTAAAATTTGCAGTTTCCACGCCACGAACGTGACAAATTCGTGGCGACTCTACGATATTTTTGTTACTTCCTTCCCACGTTCATTAATCTTGTTTTCCCTACGGTGATTTGAAGCTCTGCAACCTTTCTGTCCACAAGTGTAGCATAATTTATTTCTCTGGCAATCTTCCTTCGAAAAGCGGTTCTGTTTGTTTTCATCCCTCACCGCAAGCCGCGAGGGTGGAGGGCGGTCAAAACCAATGCTCACAGGGTCCAAGAAAATATCAGATTTCTTTCTCCCCCTCTCCTCTTCGCATTCCTGGTTAATTGACTTTCTTAGCGACCAGCTGTAAATTTCGTCTTCCGAAACGAAAGATTTGAATCTCTGCCTTTCCAAAAACTCCGCTTGTAGTTCTAGCGCGTACTCGCTCATTTCTCTCATAGAAGTGAATGTCTTGTTGTACAAATAATCCCTAAATACCGGATTGCAGTGCGACTTCACAAAGTCAATTCTCTCCTGTGCAGAAGCCGAATTCCTTATCCTGCTAAAATGCCTGTCAACTTTGCGAACGTATTCCGCCAATCCCTCGTTAGCAAGTTGAAACCTCCAAGACAAAAATAACTCTGCTTCTCTCTGATAAACCAATCCATGAAAAGCCTGCAAGAATTTATGCCTGAATTGTGAAAAATCACCGAATGGTTCCGTGAACAAAAACCACTCCCTCGCTTCATTTCGCAACGAAAGAGGAATAAACTGCTTCAGAAGATCATCTTCAGAAATTTTCAGCGTTCTCGCGTAATCTTGAATCCTATCCAGATACGAAAAAGCATCTTCCTTCCCTACATTTCCCTCAAATGTGGGAAGCGGCAAACGAATTTCCTCCATTGTCACTTTCGGAACGCACCTCTGTTCCTCAACAACAGAAAGCTCTGACGCGGTCGGGCTGGACCTGCTCGAGTTACCAAGCGACATTCTTGTAATTTCCCCTTTTCTGTTTCGCAAGATCATCGGTTCGATCCTCGTCCGTTTCTCTCCTTAACTTTCAAAGCAAAAATCTCGTTCAATATCCTGTGACACGCCACCAAATAAATTACTTCAATCCCGGACGAGCCCCCAAATAAATACATCGGATTGCGGTAAAACTTGCTAAGAGGCTATGAAGACCAAATATTGCAGTCTGCAGACTTCTGGAACCTGCCTCTTTCAACCCATGTATTTATGGAAAATTCGAAGTTCTTGCCAAATATGATAAATATGAAAATAGGGAAAGCGAATATTGGCGAGAAAAATAGTTCAAATTTTCACCACCAGGTGGAAATGTGGCGATGAAATCTGAGGCACGAATCCCAGAAAATGCTTCGTGCGACTATTGATGACTGTCGCACGCTTGCAAAGGATCAGTCACATTCACGGCGCACGCATTTAACACTGCTGTACTGACATAAACTAAAAATAGTCTTATATGTCAGACTTCTGGCTATTTTAGCGCCAGATTTCCACCTGGGGGGGGTGAACATTTGAACCATTTTTTCACCAGCAATCCGTTGCTTCGAACTGGCTCCAGATGGTTCTGAGTAGAGAAACTTTAATTATGATCACCCTGTAGCGAGAGGTTGTGCGGACTTAATCGTATCACAAATCTTGTACACTATTAGTAACTTCAACGGACGACTTACGATTTCACCGTCTGCGTTTTTAGATTGTATGTTTTCTTTCGTGTAATCATCATTCATTCTTGTAGTCGCGATTAATCAAAACAAGACCATATTCAACCTTTAATACAAGAAAACAGAAAATATATTCCTTGTGAATGCATGTTTGTGTTCTTGAAGATACTGCACTGACACTGCATCTGTTATCAGTAAATTGAATACCTGGCTGTTCAAAAAAGAGCTCCTGCATTGCGAGTGAGTGGCTAGACCACCCAACATGCTCAGTTACCAATTCTCTCTTCACGCAGCAGATATTTCAAGATTTGAGTCTGGTCTGTTACCTGCTTGCCTCTTATTCCACTTGTAGCTAGAAAGGAAGGTGTCAGATGTGAATAAAACCTGTAAGCATGGAAGTGTTGAAAAAACACTCTCAGCGCTAGCTGCCTGACAAGTTTTTAGTTCGCTTCGCTGAACCTAGTCAAAGTAACACAGATTTCATGATAGATAAGGTATTTGTGGTGCAAGAACAAATTGAGGAGTTAGGATTAAGCTTCGGTATCACTTGGAAACTAACATCTGCTAAAAGATTGCCAACATAAAACATTAGTTTTTGCCTCATTCCAAACATGAGTCGTTTCTAAAGGGTAGTTTCCATTATGTGATTTCCTTTCAGATTTGTATGAATAAATATACAAAATTTAGCGCCCTAGAGCGTGATAGAAATCTCATTTTTCTGGCAAAATGTACATTGTTCCTTGATACAAAATCGGAAATAAATCCAGTAGTAGAAATATTTCTTTGTGTATAAGAACAGGAGAATACCTGAACTTATAAAAATAAAACAGTTTGGCATCAAAACTGGTTAATCTAATTCGGTGGTCTTCATAGTTTTTCCTATAGTTCGTATTCTATAATGTTAGAGATTCTTTCTGATTGAAATAAAATTTTAGGGTGCGTCAATACTTGGGTTGTTTGTAACCATCACATTATACCGCTGCAGGACCGGAACTTTTTTTCTAGCACAATTTAAGTTCGTTACAAGTTTCGTATTGTTTCATTGAAAAAAAGGTTCCTGGGCCATATTTGAATTCATCCTGGAAAAAAGGTTCCTTGGCCTTATTGAAATTCATCCTGGAAAAAAGGTTCCTGGACCTTATTTAAATTCATCCGGGAAAAAAGGTTCCTGGACCTTATTTAAATTCATCCGGGAAAAAAGGTTCCTGGACCTTATTTAAATTCATCCGGGAAAAAAAGGTTCCTGGACCTTATTTAAATTCATCCGGGAAAAAAGGTTCCTGGACCTTATTTAAATTCATCCGGGAAAAAAGGTTCCTGGACCTTATTTAAATTCATCCGGGAAAATAGGTTCCTGGACCTTATTTAAATTCATCCGGGAAAATAGGTTCCTGGACCTTATTGAAATTCATCCGGGAAAAAAGGTTCCTGGACCTTATTGAAATTCATCCTGGAAAAAAGGTTCCTGGACCTTATTGAAATTCATCCGGAATGAAAGGTTCCTGGACCTTATTGAAATTCATCTGGAATGAAAGGTTCCTGGACCTTATTGAAATTCATCCGGGAAAATAGGTTCCTGGACCTTATTGAAATTCATCCTGGAAAAAAGGTTCCTGGACCTTATTGAAATTCATCCGGAATGAAAGGTTCCTGGACCTTATTGAAATTCATCTGGAATGAAAGGTTCCTGGACCTTATTGAAATTCATCCGGAATGAAAGGTTCCTGGACCTTTTTGAAATTCATCCGGAATGAAAGGTTCCTGGACCTTATTGAAATTCATCCGGAATGAAAGGTTCCTGGACCTTATTGAAATTCATCCTGGAAAATAGGTTCCTGGACCTTATTGAAATTCATCCTGGAAAAAAGGTTCCTGGACCTTATTGAAATTCATCCGGAAAGAAAGGTTCCTGGACGGAATTCAAATACTTTAAAGATGAAAAGGTTCTTAACGGTCTAGAACTCATTTACAACTGCAAATCTTCCTCAAATTCATTGTACTAAAGTAGTTGGTAAGTATTGGATGGCTGAAAGTAAATTGGTAATTACTGTTGCTACCCAGAATGATATTTGACCTCATGCTTGCTGATTTTCTTCCCAGGACAGGAATTAAATTTATTAAAAATGCCTGGACCTTTAACAACCCTGTTTTGAAGATTGTGTGACATATGACAGCAATCTGTATTTCCTCACTTGCGTTTCTATGTAAGTTACTATCATTAAGTAAATCTATTAATCACACAGTTATCAGTCTTGGCACGCTCTTGAATTAGTTTCAGATGCTTGTTTTAGATATTCTGGTCAAGTGTTTGCACGTTTGATTAGCTTTCCGTGAGCCAAACCACTAGGTTTGTATCAGTAAGATACCAGAGTAATAACTCTTGAGACGAACCCTATAGGAACGGCAGGACAGTGGTGGGATTAAGGAAAAAAGGGACTAAGTCCTTGCGAGACTTCTAAAATCCCTGCAGGTGTGGTGTTTTCCAGAGAAATCTTCCAAAAAGACAGCAATCTGACACTTCAGCACACGGTCGCGTGTAGCACGGAGTACCCGGTTGCTTTTTGCAGTCATTACACAAAACACGATCTTCAAGTTTTAGTTCAGGATGGTGCGTACAGGGCGGTGCCTCTCTCGGTTGAATTCTGGGAAAATTCTACTTTTTCAAGGTGAATTTTTATCAGCCTACTTGTAAAAGTTGCACGACCGCGCTGTTCTGTTTTGAAGTAAAATTGGACCTCATAATAAAAACTGTAATCGAGATGAGTGGAACATCCGGATGCGTTTTGGTCGTTTTCCGTGTGATGCAAGCTGCTTAAAAAAAAAAAAGTGTAATGGTTGCTCATTTCGGGTGAAACCTCTATAGATCTGACCTGAAGCTCTGGCCTTGATACCGTGGTGCTAGTGTCTGTCGAATGTGTAGCCCTCGGTGGTGTGGAAAGCTCAATGGCTTTACATCAGGAGCAAAGGGTAATAGTTCCGCCAATATATCTGTAGGTCTGTACTCGAAATAGTGTTCAAGAAAGCTCGTTGGCTTTAGAACCGAGGAAAAGGGCAATAGTTCCACCAACATACCTTTAGATCTGTACTCGAAGCAGTGTTCAGGAGAGCTCAAAGGGACTTAGAAGAGCAGAGAAAGGGCCGTAGTTCAACAAATATATCTGTAGATCTGTCCTTGAAGCAGTTGTGAGGAAAGCTCAATGAATTTAGGATATGGGATTTGGCGACTGGACCCCCGGCCAAAATATTTCTCTGTGGGGCTGTGTTCTGTTTTTGTTCTCTGTGCTGAGTGCCCCTTTCAGACTCTGCTTTTAATTAAGGTATGGAGATTTTATCCTCAAAGACATCGTACCTTTAGTTGTTGATAGTTAGTATTCTATCAATTAATTCAGGAAGGTTTTGGTAGACGTATTTTTACCTGTCAAGGTTCTTGTCTTCCATTTTGTTTTAAGGTAAGGGACTTATTTGCATACTGCATGACGGGCACTTTTCGTAATCGCAAGGATGGCGATAAGATGAAATTAATAACAATCACGAACTGCACACAACGCCATTCCCACAGAGGTTTCTACTGGCAGTCCAAGGTGTACTACGTGGAAGGGAGGTTGACATGTCTGTGCCATCCGAAAAGGCCACCCTTTACACCAGTGACGCATTCTCCAAGTTGCCGCATTTACCGCTGGTAGATCAACTTTTTCACACATGGTTTATACGATTAGCTTTAATTTATGGGGAATTGTTAATATTATGCATATATTAAAGCAAACTTTCAAACCCGAATTTAAGAAATATATCTGCAAGATATTTTGTTACACGCAATTAGATTGGTTTAGCATTTCTCTGAGACAATTAAAGAACTTAAATACTGGTTTATGTACGCCACTGGCCCGACCCTGTGGCCGAGTGGTTAGCACATCGCGCTGTGACGCCAAGGGTCCCGGGTTCGAATCCCGGTCGGGCTTGGTTGTTTGTGAATGTCCATTCATCAGATTCATCATTTCATCACTCATCCCCATCTTCGCAAATTAGCCAAGAGGCACAAAACGCGAAGTAAAATAAATTAAATCAATCAATCAATCATGTACGCCACTGATCGTTCTCCACCCCACCCCTCTGACGACCGGGTTTCCTCCCCCTATTGTACGCGTGGAGGGCGAGGGAGCCGAAGCGAGTGGCCTCTGGAGTCAGTTCCACCGCTGCAAACTGCGTTGGCGGGAGAACACTGCTTGTTCCTTCCTGCTTTCTGTGCCGCCCCTGGCAGAGGCAGTGTTGCTACATGAAGGGAAATTTCCCTTGGTGAAACTGAATCCAGGCCCAATTATGAAAAGAATAGAAATTACCGGAAAATTCGAAATTTTATTTACTTGCATTCCTGCATTAGAGTTTTATTTCTATTATATCTAATTAATCTAGATGGAGTGTATAAAAAATATATAAAATAAATAAGAATTGTTACATTAAACAGGTCAAATATTCAGAATACGCCACTGCCTTACCCGGATTTGTACATTGTAAAATGCTGATTAAAGGTGTAGGGATTTGAGATAGAAGTTTCAACACACACACAAGAACCTACTCTGGCATATGTGGCTGTTGAAAGTTGAGGGTTGTCGACTTGCCACCCTAGCGTTATTTTGGGGTGTTCTCCCCTTCCCAGGTTTTCAGTCTTCTTCGTCAACACCTGCTTCTCGAACTGTCGATCTTCTTAGACACGTTGTCACTTTTCTTGTCACTCGACACGTGCTCCGTAAGACAACCACGTGTCAGCGTCTGAGGTTTTTCCCTGCAAATTGAAGACGAACTGAAATCAGTCCGTTAAAAGCAAGCAGCCGATCAGTCTTCTTGTTAGGTGGTGGTAATTTGAAACTAATTAACACATTAACAAGGTTTCTTTCAGGCTTCTCTGGCATGCATAGAATTAATTAGAAGCTTTCTACCGCCGAAGAGTGATTGATGATGTCGTCTTAATTCGGTTCTTGCATATGCATTGTAAAAGCAAAACCACTTTCGAAGCACTTTCCAAGAAAATGCTTCTCGTCAGTTTTTTTCCAAACTGTACCGAAAGTGTTCCCGACTTGTCCGAAAGTGTTGCACACTGAAATTCGAATACGTTTCAGAAGCCATTGGCATCACAAAGAGAAATACTTTGAGGTAGGCTTCTTCTGGTTGTTAAAACTGCTACAATTCTACTAGAGGAAAATATACCACTGAGTTGGCAACAAAGATGATGTCAGCTTAATAGCTATTGCAGTTGGTGTACTACGCTGCAAAATAGTATTAAGGTCTCTATATTCGGTGTTGTTCGAGAAGCAATGGTCTAACAGGACAGTAAAAATGGCGCTGAACAACACGAATTTTCTCGCCCTCTCCCTCTTTCCTTCTGGCCCTCTCCCTATTATCCGATCGCCCTCTTCCTCCTCTTTTCCCCATCTCTATCCCCTACTATCTAACGCTTGCTGTTCTCGTGTTTTCTCTCGTTCGTACTCTATTTCTCTCGATATATTTTCTTCTCTCGCACTCTCTCAATTTTCTGTCCTTCGCTCTCTAATTTATCTAGTTATTTCTCACACTTTTCTCTCGCAGTCTCCTATTTCTGGCTTTCTCTCTTAATTCTTCTCGCTCTCCAGCTTTTTCTCCAGTTTCTCCATGTCTCGCTCTGTTTTGTCTAGGTCTTTGTTCCCATTTCTCTTATTCTTCCTTTTCCCCTCTCCTTACTCTTTCTGTCTCTTTCGGTTAGACATGTCAATTTCAATAGATGCAGCTATCACTGCATTAAACAGACGCTGATCGTCACTTAACAGCACTGTTGGGTAATTCTGGGGAAGAGAGATTCTCGTGGGTAAACTGCCGGACTGTGACAATCCTTTGGAAGGCGCGGAAGTCGAGGGCTGTGTTTCACATGACTCTGAAGAAGCTTGTGTGGCGGTAAATCAAGGCGAGATGAGTTGATCTTCCAGATGGGATTCATGCAGCCACGCCCGTCTTATGCAACTGGCCTTGTTCTTCCTGCTCGCCTCCTACCTGGAGGGGCTTCTTCAATGAATAGTGAGGTGCGAGTCGTACTGTGCCTCGAGCTGAACAAGTAGTGGGATGCAGGTGGTACAGGCGCCTACTCTAGTCTAAAAATAAGCTATAGTAAGATGAAAAGATAGATGTGTAGGAGATTTAAGAGAGGTATGAATTACTTCACAGAGAAGGGCTGAGGTGGAGAAAGAAGAAATTATTTGCACGGATGTGGAGAAAGGAGAGGAGAGACTGAGTGGACGTCTAGAATGTTGGTAGACGGAGTGGACGTGGGTAATGGGAGTTTGGCACACGGAATGGACGCGCGGAGTGGGAGTTTGGCACACGGAATGGACGCGCGGAGTGGGAGTTTGGCACACGGAATGGACGCGCGGAGTGGGAGTTTGGCACACGGAATGGACGCGCGGAGTGGGAGTTTGGCAGACTGAAAGAAAGGACGCGGAGAATGTGGAATGGTGACATATTATAGAAGACTTACGAAAAAGGACGGGGTATAGGCCTATATATAAATGTAGACACACAGAAGGGAAGAAAAGATTAAGGAGACAGAAGTCGAATGGGGACAATGACATTAATATTCCAAAACTTTGTTCAGTCACCATAGTTCCAAAAGGCAACTACATAACCCTGAAAGTGAAAAAGAAAAATATTATTTGTAAATTACGGGTTGTAAAAGAACCCAAATAACTTGATAATGCGAACAGAAATAAATGGCCTGGGCTAATAGACAGTCACTTCCGCGCGCAGAACACTCATGCACAGGTCACTAGCGGCGAGAACCTAATGTAAAACTCTTGTACAAAAATGAATACAATATCCATCTGAGATTGTATAATAGTGGCTTGCGTGTCAATAAGACATCACCGAGGGCACATATTATCCGCGGCCTCTATCTTGATAAAGAGAATGACTTCACTGACTTCAACATACTTTATGAACCGTGGCGCATATACGTGGAAACCTAAAAAAAGGAAGATAAAAGAAAACTGGGCGAATAAAAGAGATAACAGGTAGCATTGATGGCGCGTTCTGGGAATGATACACGGCACGTGGTCTTCATGGCTTCACGGCTAGAGGCTACTACTGGTTTTATGGCTGCGGCCTCTTTCTCGAGGCACCTCGGAGGACACCAGGAAAAGCAACGTAAGTGCGTTAATTTTGTGGCTCTGGTGCGTTCCGCCCACTTGCTTGTCGCTTGTCCATTTCTTTTACATCCTGCAGCATGCTTCTTCCCATTGTGAGTGGAGTCCACTTCGTCATGTGAATGGCCATTATCTCACGCGAGCTGTTGTTAGTGACTTGTGCTTCCAAGAAAGAAGAACCTTCGGCGTGTAGCTCGGGCAGAGTTTATTTTTTGTTTATTTGGCGTCGCTTTTCAGCCACTTTTGGCTAATTCCGACGATAGGAATGAAAGATGAAATGGCTGAATGGAAAATTACAAAGAACGCCCATTTCGGGATTCGAACCCCTAGACCCATTGCGTAACTACTCTGCAACGGTCGGACGGACTGAGCGTACATTCTCACTACAGAGCTACTGGGTATTTTTCCAACCAAATGTGCCGTGGAGCATAGGCCTGCGCGGAGAGACAAGAAAGGTATTTTACCATGGGGCATATTACCCCGATAATAGTGGTTCCCCCTCAAAAAACACCTCTTGAATTTGAAATTGTCGCCTTCCTGCATCCCTATTATAATAATTACTGTAAATTATTATGACTGAAATCAAATTATACGTGTGAAAATGTACTTTTAGGTTGCCATTCGTTTTCTAAGGGGGAGATGTGGCCATCCTTGCCCCTTTCCAGACGTCCATGACCCTATATTATTATTATTTTCACCTAGAAATTTAGGATAGATGAATCTTATCGCCGTTAGTAAAAGATATTATACCCTTAAAGAAAATGAAGTATTTTCAAGCCGATGACAGTTCAAAGCAACTACTGGGGAAGGGGTGCAGTGGCGCAACCATAGGGGCAGGGGGCATTGCCCCCAACCTTGGACGGAAATCAATTTTAGGGGAACAAACATGGAAGTAAAGGAAAGCAAGACTAGCAGAATCTAAGAGTAGCAGGATGCATAGTGAATTATCGAAATAAAATTATTATTTCTTTGTGTATGTAATTATTAATTTTTATTATTATGTAAGTAAAATAATAACAACAAACATTGAAATAACCATTTCTTGCTGAGGATTCGAACCTGCGACACCTGACACTTCAGAGCGTGCTAAGATAACAATCGGGAAATTATGCTTGTAAGTAATGTTTTCACCCAAAAACAGTTCTACCACCTCAAAAACATTGCTTCAATCCGAAATTATCGCTTTCCTGCGACAACGTATGTCAATCTCAATCGGCCCTTTCAACAATTATCACAAATTCCTGTAACCGAAATAATATTATATGTGTGAAATATAGAATTTTAGGTTGACATTTTTAGAAGGACAGCAGACCCCTTGACCATACCCATCTCTCTCCTCTCCTTCTCGCCCATGATGTCGAAGAAGGACAAAGAGGACTTTCGTAATCGCTGCTATTTAGAGTAAATACAAAATATCACTTGGTAGTTTGCTTTTCCCCCAGTGTGATTTGATTTTTTAAAATTTTGATTTGGCGATTTAAGTCCACTCATGCACAGTAATGTTAATCGGGACAGTTTAAAGTGGGATCCGAACCACTTGTGCCTCCACCGGGTATCGAACCCGGGATCCCTTGATTACAAGGCGGCGACGCTACCAGTGTGACTGGACACCTTCAGTGTAAGATAGACCCGATTAGGCGACTTAGCTCTTTTCTGTCAATTGAATATGGCAACACTGATCTGTATCCGGTAAGTATCACCGGCAACTGCGGCGGCTAAACAGTCATGCCAATAACCCGCCTCCTCCTCCCGCCGTAACAATCTTTGCCGCAACGCGAAGTCTTCCTTGGGTGGGCTCAGGGCCATTTCCTCATGTTGCCTGAGGAGGGTACCGGATCAGTCCTCCTCTTCTCTTTTGCCGGTGTCAGAAAAAATGTCAGTCTGCAATGTTTACTTTACGACAATATTACCAGTTTATGTACGTAATAATATTTTAAGACAGGTTCTTCAATTCTTTATATTTTTGTGTTACCTGCGATAACAGCAGTTACATGCACGCCTCTGGGTCTGCCCTAAGTTCGCTCCCTGCCATCGGCCAAAATAAATTGTTAATCTCAAGAATATAGAAGAGATACTCTCAAATAACTAGGGAATGTAATTCCGGGATTCCGCTTCCGTTCTGTCGTCCCTAAGTAACGGGATTACAAGATTCACAGACCCGGATACTATAGATTATGTGCATTACGAATTCCAAACATATTTCTCGCCTATGTGCATCCATGCTTTGCGTAAGCTACTTTCTTCAATAATATGCAATTTATTTTGTTCTCTTCAGACGCCAACTATGTCGGAGATCTCGTTTTCAATCGCTTACTGGACAGGGTTATTTTTTGCCAGTGTCACTTAACAAATTTCATCATATCATCCTCATCGTCGCGATTAGCCAAAAGTGGCAGAAAAGCGACGCTAAATAACAAAAATCAATTCGCATCTTCAATCGCCAAAACGCTACTTATTACTACAGTGACATTAACCTTGCTCGATATGCGCGCTTTAAATAGTTTACGCAATGGGATGGACAAAAGTAATACGATTATTTTCATTTGTCAGTTATTTTTACTACAATTTGCTTTGTAATTTCAATTAGAAAAGGTTTGATTGATTGAGTTGCTTTATTTTACTTCGTTTCTTGTGCGACTTTTGGCTAATTTGCGAGGAAGGGGAAGAGTGATTATACCTAGGTATGATGAAATTGATGAATGGACACGCACAAACATCCATGCCTTGGTCAGGATTCGAACCTGGGACCCCTGGCGCCGTAGCGTGGTGTGCTAACCACTTTTTTCCACTTTAAATCAAACAATTACAGTAAATCTTTACAATTCCTACAAATATGTTATTCAAGTATTACATTTAAAAAGTTGGCATAATGTAATTTCCTATAATCTAGAGACATTTGTTCATATTCTTGTATTAGAGTTAGTCCAAAATCCAAGTAATTATAATTTTTTTCCCACAGGAAATAATAACATTAGGTATTGTGCTATTAACCACTGAATTGATTTTTGCTTTGTACTTTGGAACAAATGAAACTCTGGTAAGATAATGTATTTTGCTGATACTTGGTTTGGTGAAGTGCGACAAATTCTACTGAGCATTGTTCTTAATTTTGACCAAGCTGTGGCTGCTTTCTTACATTCTGTTATCTTATGGGTAATCGAATCTGGAACATGACAATTATAACAATTTGGAGAATTACTGAAACCGTATTTATGACATCTATCTGCCGTTACAATTACTTGTTGGATCACTTTGTACCAAATAGATAATGCCTTGTTCGTTAGATGTTTCGCCGTTACATTATTCCAAATTTGCTTCCAATTACATTTTGGATTTTCTTTCAATTCGAACGGTTATAATATTTGCATTAAGTTGCACTATCTAAATCTGTTTGACAGAAACTTCGCCACGATGGCCGGCAATAATAATAATAAAAAAATTAAAAAAAGGGAAGATGGTACAATGATGTGTAAAATTGATTTTTATATTGTGGGCATGTCAGAACATAGGCTATTTTGGCCGTCACACGATATGGAGATAAACCCCGTAACTAAAAGAAAGCTGAGGACAGAACACTTACAATTACAAATACAATTTTAAAATTCCTCACAAAATTTTAAAACTAAGTCGTTCAGTAATTACTTAACAAGAAGTAAAGCTAATTCCAAAGATAAAATATCCTTACCTAATTAAAAGCTGAGGCTGTAAAGGGACACTCTAGACGCCATAGCCTCGTTGGCCTGTAACATTGAGTGATGTATTTGTAATAAGAATATTATAGCATATTGCTTAGTTTTAAGACGGTCACCCCTCTACACATCTTTCTTTCTTGCTTTGTCCCAACGTCAGATAAGACAATATTTCGTACATAAGTAACACGTAAGGTTCCTGCTGAGTTGGAAACAACAAGATTGAAGGAACAACATTTAGAAGACTGGACCTCAATTGAAACCGTACACTTCATTAGAAGTCTAAGCTACAACGTGCTACTTCAAATGAAATAAAATACTAGAGTTCCGGCGCTACAAGAGATAAGATTTCTCAAGCCGACATGGTAAATTTAGGGGAGAAAGTTAACATTGACAAATTAACATAGAATGTCACCGAGCTTTCCTTGGCTCTCATGAAATTTCGTGAGGAGCGTTTCGAATAACAGAGCGTCCTTTCGAGACGGTTCGAATTGAAACTGAAAACCAGGAGAAGACAAAAAAGACAGCCCCATTACTTAGAAAATCTATTGCCTTTTCTTTTCGGAGAAAGAACGCATATTTTAAAGATGTCTCTTTATGTGCACAATCTAGCGGAAGTGGGCCAATTTGTCACCTCTGCTAACTTGACAAACAAGAACGAAAAGATGTCACTAATTTGCACGTACTAGACTTCTCGTGTACAGCAGAACAAGTCAAGCGGTAACTAAAGAACCGTACGCTGTTGTCTCTAGCCGCATGAAACAATAAACTAGGTTCGTTAAGTTATCCACGAAAGTTAGTTTCACTTTGGCAGTGTTGCCAACAACTGGGACCAAGAATCCCCTATTTTTTTTATCATTCAGTTTCTAGTTTTGTCACAAGAAACTGGGTCGGTATCTCCCGATTGAGGAAGGGGTGGGGGTTGCGCTTGCCATAAATTTGCTCAAACGTTTCAACATGTTTCTTGAATTCTCTTCAAAATGTGAGGATCCATTCCGTATTACGTAATCAAATCAAACATAGAACAATTAATCATTTCATTATATTGGAAGAAGGGTTTATTTATAATTGATGGTCACAGATTCTTAAATTAATAACGTGTTGTTTTATTCATTAATGTTGCAGAATTTGTTGTGGAAAATGCTTTACTGTAATTAGCAATAATTAATTGTGTGTTGTCTGAAAGAGTGAAAATTCAGACATGTTTTGATAGATTTTTCAAAAGTTGAAAATGGATTGATACACAAATGCATTCGTACAATAAACAGAATAGGTGCACATTCATATATACCCAATTGAGAATATTTAAAAGGAATTATATTATTAATCGTAAATTGTTGATGATATAAAGAACAATTGTAACTCTTTTTACAAATATAACCATTGACGTAAGCAAAAGTTATCACTATGAATGGTCTATAACTATTAAAATTTTACTACCCTTGAGCTTCTTAAAGTTGAAGCCTTTACTTTGTTTCTACGTGTTTCTGAAAATTGTACAATTTGGTTGCATTACTGACATTTCTCTCTTATTTTTTTTTATTAACGACTGTAACCCTGCGAGAATGTGTTTGATTCCATTTGTGTACAACTTGTTTCATGGTCACTATTGCACACCGCGTATGTCGTCATCGAAGAGGGAAATTTTCTTGCAGGTAGAGAAATATTCTTCCATGTGGCAACACTGATCCACAGACTGACAAGAGTCCAGCGGTCGGTCTAGTTCAAACAACCACCAAACCCTGTCAAGCAGGTCAGCCGATGATGATCAAAGCAACTTTCAGCCATCCATCTTGTTCGAATCTCGCATGCCCTTACGGTCAAAAAAGAAAAAGAAACAAGAAAAGTTGATTGGTGAAAACCTCAACATCCTGGACATCTTTAAGTAGGTTTCTTGGTCAGGTGTAAACCGAAACTCCAGTATTACAAACAAGTTCACCAATACAACAATACAAATCGCAATGGATTTTTCGAAACGTGTGACTATACCGTGAATGTATTTACACGATCACTACACTCAACTACCCCCCCCCCCCCCAAGTGAAAGTCTTCTAAAAGTTGAGCTTAGAAGCTACTTACCAAGATATTTTCAAATAAGCAGACCTTCTTGGCAGAGTGGTTAGCATATCATGCTACGGAGCCAGGAGTCAGTGTTCGAATCAGGCCCGTAGCCAGGCAGGGGCCAGGGGGCGGTCAGCCCCCTTGACATTAAGTAAAACTATTTTGTATTCTACTTTCTTTGAGGTGAAGAGTGAAAATGTAGACAGCATATATTATTTTGTTCACAAGTTCGCGAGGGATAAGTTCACGAACATGAACAGCAGCTATTACATTTGTTCATCTTGTTTGTGAGCAGAAGTCTAAAGTGCGGCAAGTGTTTAGAAGATTCTCTAGACTTTAGAAAGTTCTTTCATAGGGAGCCTTCCTTATCTGTACCTTCCCTGCCACTGTTGCAGCCTCTAGTTTGACAAATATCTGTGACTTTTAACGTCATCATCAACATTCCTTCCACAGCTGCGTCAAATGACAAACAGATCCAAAGTTTTGGGAACGCTGGGGAGTTTTATTGCTTCGGCCGGGGTACGGTAGGCACTATGATTGAAGTAAATATTGTACATTTTTACTTGTATGATATAAAAACCTGTATCATCGGAAATAGTATGGAGTGTGTGTTAAGGGATGGTGTCAGTAGCAGTCAATTAACACTTCAATAGATGTTTTAGAAGATATAGAAGGAACTGTAGTATTTGCATGACCTTTCTGAATTTTATGTTTTATAATAATATAATGACCCCTCCCCCCACACTTACCTTCATTTAATATTCTTAACCTTTTGAAAAATAGACTTGGTTTATAAATCCCCCTCCTGATAACCCGTGAGCCCCCACCTGGAGATCAATTCCAGCTACGGGCCTGGTTCGGATCCCGGCATTGGTGTTCTTGGTGAATATCCCTTCATCATCACTAATTTTCATCGTCGCCATTAACCAAAAGTGGCAGAAAGGCGACGCTAAATAACAATAATTAAATCAAAATCAAATTAAATAAATTTTTAAAATATTTTCTTGGCACCATAAGCTTACTTTTGTCACATGCCAACCTTCGTGGCGTAGTGGTTATAACACAAGCACGTTACGACAACAGGGGCATGGGTGTTCTTTATGAGTATCCATGCTTTCATCATATGTCAGAAATACGAAGTAAAACCAAGTCAGTCAATCAATTAATGTGATAACTGTGAAAAGCCATGGGAAAAGTTGGTAAAATATGATTTCTATTTCACTTTGAAATTTGCCATTGCATGTCATGGGATACGTTGCGGAAACCAACGTTTTAAAAAAATACATTGAAAGGGCAAGGAAAATAGCATGCATGCAATTAGGAATGCATTGATGTATAGGCTAAAGTGGTAGTTGCGTGAGGCACCAGGATATCCCAGCGTATGATCTAAACAACTTTCCTTTTGTCCGAAATAGTCCGCAAAACGCGTGCCGTAAAGAAGAGAAAAAAATTAATCAGAGCATACTAAGTCAACACGAACATTTTGGGTTTAAGTGAGGGCCAGTTTCTCGCTCAATGGGAAATAATTATTTGTTTCTCTCGCTTATGGTTTCAGGTTGGGAGACACCGTAAAGATATAAAGGAAATAGTACCCAAGGGTACGTAATCCTCGGGAGGGTATAAGGAAGGATTTCTCCTTCTCAAATCTTGCTCTAAAAGAAAATCTCGCCTCACAAAAACAATCGGAAAGGGGGGGGGGGGGTTGTTACAAGGTAAGCAATTAGTTTTGACTTCAAATTCTCTTTACTAAGGTTAATGCCCCGGCGCCCACCCAGCGTCGAATAACATGGGTACCTGGGGGAAACCCTGGGGGGTAAAGGCGGTCAGGGGCGTGATGTTGATCACATCACCCCCACTCACGACCGGATCAAGAAAGTGTGGGACGTTACCCCCACACCCCCTATACGCCTTCATGGCGCGGTGCTATGCACAGGGGAGCACTTTACTTTTTACTTTTTTTTAATGTCAAAAACACACACAAAGTAGTTTGATTGTGAATGTTGTATGATTCTCTCTTTTTTTCAAGAGATCATTAAGATCTACACAAGAATGCAACTATGAAATCTCATTCATTTATATTAATAAAAGGTACGTTTCCCCGTGCATATAGCAACGTGCCATTAAGGCACATTGAGCGGATGTGGGGTAGGGCCCAGTGGCGTAAATAACATTCCCGCAACCCCCGCGGTGCGCGGGACTGGGGGTTAGTGTTTTTTAAAAGAAAAAGCCTCTTTGACTAAATAACGGAAGATATTGGCTTTGTCGACTTACCAAGCTACAATTCATAAAATATTACTTGAGAGGAACAATGACGATATATATATAACTTTTTACAATTTCTCTGTTGTCTTATCGTTTCGTATCAGTTTTTACATTGATTCAAATTACATGTATGTATTTTCATATTTGTATATACCTAATACAAATGTAGGCGTGAATTAATATTTTAGAAAGTAAATATGTGTATATTTTTTAACTAGTAGGGGCTCACAACTGAAAGTTGCGGAGGGGCGCAGAGCATGTTACTTACGCCACTGTTAGGGCCCCCAGGTATTCTCGATCTTGGCTATTTTGGTGTTGTGATCAGCACCAGGCTCCAACCGTCTTTACCCCCTCCTCCAGGGTTGCACCCAGGTACACATTGATTTGACGCTGGGACAAAGGCGGAAAGGGAATCGAACCCGGATCTCCAAAGCAGAAACTGAACAAAAATGTAGGCATAATGAAATCATTTCAAATAGGAATTGGCATTCTTAACAACTTGCGAAAGGAATCCTTTAGTTTTTCTTTAGGTCCATTTTATACCCTGCAAGACTTATTGGGACTGGACCTACGGTTTAAAATGGGATCCGATCCAACAAGTGCCTACACTGGTATCGAACCTGGGACCCCTCGATTGAAAGACAACTACGAGGAATAGTTTGATATTTTTATAAATATCTGATATGTATAAAAGTAACAAATTTCCCATGAAAAGATTTATGGGCCCTTTTTCTTCCATGAACATACCGTGACAGGACTTGTTTTCCTTGATATGCTGCAACTATGGCTCCTTCCACAGCTTGCAGAGGATAGCGCAGATTTCATTCTCCAATTGGATGGTGCCCCTGCGCATTACCATGGCAGCGTTCGGGACCATCTCAATGGGGCATTGGAACAACGTTGGATAGGTCGTGCATCTCCGGAGGATCGACGTCTCCTTCATTGGCCACCTCGTTCCCCCGACTTGACCCCATGTGATTTCTTCATGTGGGGTTTTGTCAAGGATCATGTTTACGTACCGCCTCTTCCAACAATATTGGATGACCTGCGTGCTCGCATCACAGCAGCCATTGCTGATATTGACCGCAGAATGCTACACAAGGTTTGGCAGGACATGGACTGTCGGCTTGATGTGTGCCGTGTTACGCGAGGTGCTCACATAGAACACTTGTGATTTGTTTGAAAAAACTTTGACAGTTTACCTTTCTTAGTACATGTCTCACAATAACATTTGATTATTATATTTCACAGAATAAATGTCTGAAATCGGGTCCATCATTTTGACTTACCCTGTATATGTGTAAGAATCTGTACATACGTAATTTGATAGTTCACGCACGTGTGTGTATTAAGATCCCCCCCCTCCATACACATACACACCAGTCTCCAATTCGCACCCTGAACCACGGTGCACAAAGACTGGTGTGAAAGGTTTATACAGGAACAGAAGGAGACGGATGCGTGCGATATTAAGAAGTTTCCGTGCAGTGATGATACGCAACGACGTCACGCAACGTTTGATGAAAGCAATCCTGTTCGCCCCTCCGATTCTTGTAACGGTTCCCGTGCATGCGATATAGGCCACACACGCTTCGTGTTGGAAGGCACAGACGTGTCTTATTGAGGTTGGGGTGTGCAGAAGATGAACAGGTTGGAACTGTGTATGTGAGACAATGTCTCCGGATAGCGAAGAGACTTATTTGTCTGTCCGAAGTTTACGAAATGTATCAAACTTATATTAGGCTTTTCGTTGGAAGTGATGAAATGATACTCAACTTATAGGTTGAAAAGGTCCGGACATAACGGAAGACAGGAGGATGGGTTAGGAAACAAACAGGAGGTAAGAATGCGAGGGGGAATGTCATTCAAGAGATGATGCCGGGAGATGTATTTCCCTCTTCCTCTCTCTCTCTCTCTCTCTCTCCTTTCTCTTTAACTCTCTATCACTGTACATTTCACTTTCTCCCATTATCTCGTTCACTCTCTCTAGCAACTTTTCCCACTCTTTCACTTTCTCTTCCTCTCTAACTCTTTATCTCCCTTTATCGTTCTTTCTCCCATTCTCATTATTTCTCACATTCTCTTTCTCATTCTCTCCCATTTCTTTCTCTCTCATTCTCTCTTTATTATTCTATCTCCCATTATCTTACTCTCTCTACCATGCTATCTCCCATTCTCTATTTCACGCTCTCTCTCTCTCTCGCAACCATTCTCTTTAACTCTCTCTTTCTCTTCTCTCTTTCACTCTTTTTCTCTCTTTCACTCTCGTCTTTTCTATCTTTCACTCTTGTCTTTTCTATCTTTCACTCTTGTCTCTTCTCTCTTTCACTCTTGTCTTTTCTCACTCTCACTCTTGTCTCTTCTCACTCTCACTCTTGTCTCTTCTCACTCTCACTCTTGTCTCTTCTCACTCTCACTCTTGTCTCTTCTCACTCTCACTCTGTCTCTTCTCACTCTCACTCTGTCTCTTCTCACTCTCACTCTGTCTCTTCTCACTCTCACTCTGTCTCTTCTCACTCTCACTCTGTCTCTTCTCACTCTCACTCTTGTCTCTTCTCACTCTCACTCTTGTCTCTTCTCACTCTCACTCTTGTCTCTTCTCACTCTCACTCTGTCTCTTCTCACTCTCACTCTTGTCTCTTCTTTCTTTCTTTCACTCTGTCTTCTTTCTTTCTTTCACTCTGTCTTCTTTCTTTCTTTCACTCTGTCTTTTCACTTTCTCGCACCCTTTCTCCCATTCCCTCTTATTATTCTGTACACTCTTTCGAAGCAAGAAAATCTGATCAAAAACACTGAAGGCATGAGAAAAATCTCCCTCTAAAATGGTGACAAATTCAACTCCTGCATTTCCGTGCAAGACACCCTACCTTGTGTGCAGGTATCCCTTTCCTGCTTCTTTTTCTTTTCAAGTTAAAGCGTCTATTCAGCCAAGTTCTCCCCCCCACAGAGATTTTCTTTCTGAAAAAATTCTTTGAGGATCAAGGATATTTTTTGAAGACAGGGTCTTGAGAATTCCACAGGTACCTTATCTTCTTCGTCCTCACTTTTCTTTCCCGGGCTGGTCCTCGAGGGGAGGGGGTGTCTTTGTAAGGTGTCAGGTTACTATTCTGTTCGCACCCCCTCACTTCAACTCGGTGCTTGCTGGATTTTTGCAAGTTTCGTCTGTTGTAAAGCTCTGCAGGTCTAATCTTGAATCGTTGTTCGGATAAACACTGCAATCTGCCGAAGATAATTTTTATCAAGGATTGTATTGAGCTCCCTATGAGTCTCGCCAATTTGTAGGAAGTTCTCTTCGATACCGAGCGGCTGCGATAGGCAGCTTTCGTGGATTGACTGGGGAGAACATACTCTTTTGCCATATTCACATATCTGGTCAGTCTATGAAGGATGTAGGGAATTAGTGGGCTTTGCAGAAAAACATCACCACTTAGCAAAGCCAGGTATGCGGTGACCTGTTAAGGAACATGAGAAGACGGAATATTTAAATCTTTCCTGCCCTTTCCAAAATTAACTTCTAGGGTAGCCAGTTTAGGTATTTTATAAAGCTTGCAGGAAGTTTTCAAAGTACAGTAAAACCTCGTTAATACGGACTAAGAGGGATAAGTTGACCGGTTTAACAAAAGTCCAGATTAACTGAAATAACCTAAAAGATCAGTAGAAAGTGCATTAAAACTCCGTTTATAGCAACAAAACACGTTTATTATGGTGTATTTAAAGGGCACAGGCCTAAATACACTATACAGTACTGTACAAAGTCTGCGGAAATAGAATGTCATCAGTGGTTGACTGCGTTTCTTTGGGAGGTTCTCTTGTTGATTTCTGGACACATTTAAAACCTTGCATTCTGCTTTTTATTTTATTTTGCCTGTCCGGATTAAGCGAAGTCCGGCTTATCGGGATCCGGATTAACGAGGTTTTACTGTATCACAAATAGCCTTGTTTGTAGCTATCCCATATTGTGCTATCGTACAGGGGTGTAGTTAGACTAATGTTTTTGGGAGGCACATTTGATTAAGTGTGTGTGTGCTATAACTTATAAATTATTTGAAGCCTTCAGGATGACGTTGCGATAACGCCGTCGCCTCGTAATCAAGGGGTCACTCATTCGTAACCCGGTGGAGGAACATACTGGCTTGGATCCCACTTTAAAGTGCAGGTCCAGTCCCGATTAGCCTATGTGTGCATAAAGTGGTCTTAAAACAAACAAATTAAAAAAAAAACTCAAATTGTATATTGTTAAGGCGCGGTAGGTCAGTCGTTCGTGCGTCTGACTGCCATGCGAGAGACCCGGGTTTGATCCCCGGCGTGGGAGAACCGGGATTTTTCCACCTGTTCAAGCGGCTCTGGCGACGTATAAAGTGGGTACCTGGAGGAAACTCCGGCGGGTAAAGGCGGCCAGGGGCGTGGTGCTGATCACATCACCCCCACCTTCGGCCGTGATCAAGAAAGTGTGGCGCCCTAACCCCACACTACCTATACGCCTTCATGGCGTGGTGCATAGCACAGGGGAGCACTTTACTTTTTTTTAAAAAAAAATATATATATATATTGTTTTCTTCTTTTCCATTCTCCTCTGCTATTAAGCGTCGGGTTCCATCATCCACTTCCAGTACACTTTTCGGTCCAAGGCTAGTTTTCGGACTTCCGGCATTGTTGTCCCTTTCTTCTTTCCTATCTTTTCCACATACTCTTCCTATTGAAGTCTTGGTCGTCCTCTTTCCCTCTTGCCTTCTGGTCTGGCCTCCAGCACCTGTCTAGGCTTGCAATCATCCTCCATTCTTGTACCAACCATTGCAGTGTCTTTCTCTCTATTGTTTCCAAAAGTGGTTTTTGCTGTAACTGGTCTCTAATGGTGGTATTTCTAATCCTATCTCTTATAGTCTTTCCTACTACTTTTCGTAGGTATCTCATTTCTGCTGCTTGAAATCTGCTATTCTGTTTTGGTAGTAATGTTAAGCTCTGTGTTCCATTCAGCAATGTGGGAATGTAGATCGTCTTGTAAATAATCTTCATTTGTTGACTTATTTCCTACATGTTAATATTTAGATAATATTCTAACCACACTCAAATACAATTTCTGCGCCATGTAAGTAGTAATAGTAGTTTTTAATATATTATTTTTGTTACATTTATATCTAATTTAGGCTATGTGCAAACAGATACAGTAACTAAAAAAGTGTCTGCTTGCAAAGTTTTCAAAGAAAATAGAATCCGGAGGTTCATTTAAAATTGTAAAGTAAAATTTCCTCTAAAACTACTTAAAACTTTATGGGGGCATGGGAAAGTTTAAGGGGGCCAGTGCTCCCCCGGGCCCTCTCCTTAACGACGTTCATGGAGAATGATAAGGAACATATAATCAAAAGAGGGGTATTTCTAGCTGGTCAAGTCGAGATTCAGATCACGTTGCGTGAAGATTTGGCCCATGTTGGACAAAGAGTGCGTAGTTGAACACCTCTGGAACCTGATTTTGAAACTCTCAGCGGATGATCCTCATCAATCAACGCTCTTAATCCTCTTTTGGGTTTAGTGTGATCTTCTTCTTCCAAAGAAGATCGAGGAACGCGGCGCTCAAGAAGCATCAAAGGAGATTACGGTGGTGCTCCTACGTCGTTATTCCCAGGCATAAATATGCTCGGAAGGGTCGACAGGTGCGTTCGGACGCGGCTCGCCTCCGCAAATATCGGCTGATACATCGATCCTGCGATCGTGAATGGTGCACAATAACAGCGGTTCTCTATCATCACGTTGGAGTAGCGTCCCGGGGAAATGTGTTGTCATTCGTGGCACGATGTCGCTTGGCGGCTTGGGAAGCCATCCTGATTTATAGGACTGCTCCTAGACTTTCCACCTCCCGTATGTCAACGTCCGCCTTGTTGGTGACCGTTTCCTTCTGCTGCTCGACTTAACGGAAGGAGCTAGCTATTCGTTCCTGCGCAGGGACGGTACGAGACTCTTTGGGAATCAAGACGAGACAGGATTACTCGGGCCTCGCAGCGGTTCCTGGCAGCCACTCGGGCCTCGCGGAGGGTCCTGGCTGCCACTAGGGGCCTCGCGGAGGGTCCTGGCTGCCACTAGGGGCCTCGCGGAGGGTCCTGGCTGCCACTAGGGGCCTCGCGGAGGGTCCTGGCTGCCACTAGGGGCCTCGCGGAGGGTCCTGGCTGCCACTAGGGGCCTCGCGGAGGGTCCTGGCTGCCACTAGGGGCCTCGCGGAGGGTCCTGGCTGCCACTAGGGGCCTCGCGGAGGGTCCTGGCTGCCACTAGGGGCCTCGCGGAGGATCCTGGCTGCCACTAGGGGCCTCGCGGAGGATCCTGGCTGCCACTAGGGGCCTCGCGGAGGATCCTGGCTGCCACTAGGGGCCTCGCGGAGGATCCTGGCTGCCACTAGGGGCCTCGCGGAGGATCCTGGCTGCCACTAGGGGCCTCGCGGAGGATCCTGGCTGCCACTAGGGGCCTCGCGGAGGATCCTGGCTGCCACTAGGGGCCTCGCGGAGGATCCTGGCTGCCACTAGGGGCCTCGCGGAGGGTCCTGGCTGCCACTAGGGGCCTCGCGGAGGATCCTGGCTGCCACTAGGGGCCTCGCGGAGGGTCCTGGCTGCCACTAACGTGGTACCAAGCCGGAGGTTCTAGGTTCGAACCCTGGTTGTAGTCACTGTGCAGCACTATTCTGGTGCCACTGAAGACATGTGTGAAAACTACATGTTTGTAGATGCCATTTTAATCAGTGGGCTAACAACGCTGTTTCTGGTGTGCTAAACAGACTGTCAAAGAACAAAGAAGGGCTTCAGGGATTCCTTTGAAAAGTGGATTGAACGTCACAATCAGCGTGTCACTTTAGAAGAAGACTATTTTGAAAATTCGTAATTGAGATTAAATAAAGCGAGCAAATAGTCTTAAAATAATAGTATTGTACGTGGGTTAGAAATTTAATAGTGGCAACTATTTATTCCCAAATTATACAAACAGATACCTCTGTAAAACTTTTACAGCCCTTGGATGTAGTCACCAGTACCATCATTGTGTGCAAGCGTTGTGGAAGTCGTGGTGTTTCTGTAGCAGCTCCTGTTCTGTTGATGGTTTGAATGGAGCGGTCTATTGCCTGAAGCTTCATCTTAGGGATCAAATCAAAGTCACAGGGGCTGGTAGAGCATTGTCCTGCTAAATGATGGGAGGATTCAGCAGAAAGCGAATGATGGGAGGATTCCCTCTTCTTTCGCAACTAATACTGCACATTGACTGTCTGTCCTGGAGGTAAGGTGAGTATCACCTTAACTTTCACATTATTGGGGGTCTGACAACACAACGTTAGACCGCCAATTCCAACGATACTCTATTACAATCGTCACTGCGTGCTGCATCGAGGCCTTTTTGCTCGATCGTCTAATAGTTCGCACGGATGACGCTAGATGGCTTACGGAATGGACAGTTTCTTCGCTCGAGCGAATAACGCTCGAACATTCAAGCGACCAGTATACGATCGAAACCCAGTAGTTCACGTGTAACCGTAATTTTTCTGTAGTATTGGCCCTTCAAACATGGATCGTATGTTAAAGACGCAATGAAATTGAAACTGAAGTGAACATAGTCACCATCTCCATGTTAAAATGAATTTAGTCCATCTTTACAACACACAGCAATACATGAAAATGAATAGAAAATTATGGGTTGAAACTACCCGGACGGATTTTTACACACACATTTGTACGATTATCGTCGCATTAAAATGATATTTGATATTATATATTCGAGCGAATTAAGCTCGAGCGTGGGAGATTCGATCGAGTATTTTCGAGCGAAAGTGGTCCAATGCAGTACTCTACTGCGCATGCGCCTAGTGTTGGAAGGAAGAGTCCATTTACTTGGAGGTAGCTTAGGTGTCAAACTAACATGTGGTATAAGTGAGAAGCACCGGTTCAGTTTCATGGCGTATATACAACAGTGTTGCCACTATTAAATTTCCAATCCCCTACTTGCGCCAAGATATCTGAAACCTCGGAAAATCTTCACACTACAGGCTTCCCGCTGCTGTGCACCCCGGCACTGTTAAAGCAACAGCCTTACCACTTACCTAAGCGACAGTAGTGCCACTGTTCCACGCCAGGGTTCCAAATACGATCGTGGATCTATAGTCCCGATATTTCTTATACGCCCTCGTATTTTTTTTTAGTTTTCGAATCTGGAATAGAAAGAATGAAGAAGAGCAAAGTCTACTTTATGCACACACAGACTAAGGCGCGATTCGAACCACTATCAACTTCCACTTCCACGAAACCACAACCTTTTGATTACAATGCGTCGACGTTACCACTAGAAGAGGCGATACATTCTCGTGTGTATATGTACAGCGTGGGTCTTCGAAAAGAATAACTTTTTTAAATATTACTTGCACGCACAATCCTACAGAACCTTATCAGACATTGTGTCCACCCATTCAGGCTCTCGTGTTCCGCCATTTCGAACTCAATCTACGCAGGAGTGGCTCGGTAAATAAATAAAACGCCAACAGAGATGTCGAGTTCCTCATTTACCTGTGTCCGCGATGGGATTGTGCTCGATGAAAAAGGAGCAATTTTTCTTTCCGGCCGGCGTCGCTCTGGGGGGAAAATTCCGTCGTTTCATCAGAAGGGTCGTCTTGTAATTTAAGTTTATGCCGACATGTGGAGCTCCTTTAGGTGGCTCCCGAAAGAGGATGGCCTCCATTACCTCTTCATTTGACCCCGCCTACGGTCCTTAGCACTTGAGAATCTTGGGAAAGGAGTTCCCTTCGTCTTCCTGGTTTTCGTTACGTTGAGTCGCTACGCTTCCCGGGCACGTATTTCTGATAGACAGGCAGATGTGTTAGAACACTTGACTTCTCGTTTTCTCCAAATAATGCTATATTCTGAGATTTTTTTTTTTTGCGTTGCTAGATTTATATTGATTAATTTGTTGTTTTTTTTACTTCGCTTTTCTGCAACTTTTCGATAATCGCGAAGATGAGGATGTGATGATATGACGAAGGAAGAAATAAAGGGAGGGAACCCCCTAGTTGTGCCCATCCTCCACCCGGGGGTGTGCGCTTATTGTCTTGGTGCCTTAAGTTTAGACCAGTACGTCTGTTCCGCGGAAGTTGTACGGTTTCCGCGTTTGTTTCTATTAACTTTTTATTTATTAACTATTAATATGGTTACAAAATGTTGCAATACTGTTTTCTAATTAATTACCAAGTCTCAGAAACAATCCTTTTGTTGGGAAAATGAGGTTCCACAATTTTGATCGCACCTATTCAGTGCAAAATTACTATGAAGATATTTCCGAAACAGAAAAAGGATTTCCGATATCTCTAAGATGTGTTTTAAGTACACGCAAATGCCCACTGTATTTTCCTTCTGCTTCTCGAAGACTTGTACGGGCTTGGTTTACACTAGGTGTGAAACTCGTTTGTTTTAAAAGTAATGCGAGATTGTAATCTAAATACAGCAATCCTGGGAACTTCAGGCAAGAGGTGGTTGCCTGACTTGAGAGTAAAGAAGGTTAAGATTGTGTATCATAAGTTTTGTGTCTCTTTCGTTAGGCGCTCCGGTGTAGGTTTTTCTGGTGATCGGAGACGATGAAATTGATGAAGGGACACTCAACATACCCATGCCGGGATTCGAGCCCTGTACAACGCTGTGCTATCCACTAAGCCACGGAGGTCGGCAGCATTGCTTGAGGATTTATCGTAACGTTCTGGAAGGAACGTGGGATCGAACCAGGAACCTTACCAACCTGGTGGGTAATGTAACTTGAGGTATCATTCATCCTCTGTAACGTGAGCACTCGCTCCTTCCAGATAGCTTAGTGGTAATGCGCGAGAGGTTAACTATACACACTTGGAAATGTCAAAACACAATCGCTTGGATTCTATACCTTCAAGTCTGGATCAATCATGGTTGAAATAGGATAATACCTGTCTTATCACCGATGATGAAGATCCTTGCAGAAAGCTCTTGGAGAAGCCTGTACTGGATCGCTCAATCTCACCTGTTGCTTTTCGTTCTAAGACCAAAGACAAAAGCCCCCTCACCACCCGTTGCTCTCTGTCTTATTCCTTCCCGTGTCTCCCTGGGCATTGCCCTGCAATACCCGTTGATCAGCACCTTACTTGCCGAATCCAGGAAGGTTTGTTAACTACTGACATGACATTCCTTGAATGCGTGAGACCGCAACGGCTTGTGATTGAGTTTATGAACTCTGGCTTGATACAGTTCTCTCTTTTGAGGAGATTGATACGTTATCTCAGGTTCAGTTTTGGCGGTGATAGGTGCTTCTTTTTCTGTTTCTGTATCTTTTGTCTCTCTATCCCCCCTCTCTCTCTCTCTCGTGCGTGTGCGTGTGTGTGTGTGTGTGTGTGTGTGCATCCCACTACATGCATTGCTCAGGTTAGGTTTAAATTACCTTTTTTATCCAAGAACCAACCTTGAATCCTCCAAATGTACATTTTCTTTCTTTAGCCTCGACTCTTGGTAATTTTCTTCCTTTCTCTCTCTTTTTGAAAAAGGTTTTATTTATTTGTTTCATATTTCTTACTTTCATCTCTCCTTCATTACTCTCTTTGATTTTCCTTTGGGGTGTCAGGCACTCAAATGTCATTATCTTTTTCACCTAGCGCACCCTGGGCTGGTTGGTTAACGAGACACTAGCGTCCATGGTCAATATGATCCTCTGTGCGTCTCTTGTACTGCCCATTTGCAATTATGTGTGTTTTTATCAATTTAATCATATCAGCATTCATCCTCATCGCCGATATTAGCCAAAGGTTTCAGGAAGCGACGTAAAATAAAGTTCTGTGTATGCGTAGTCCCCATTCCTCCTTTTTTTCAATCCTCCAGTCTCCGATCTTCGTCGTCCTGAAATCAGCCATTCGTCGCCGAATTTAATATTAAGTTTTCATCAGGCCAAAATAGCTCCAACGTCATCAAAATCTTAGATTATTTCATTAGTATTTCGATAAAACAAGAAATCTTGGCAGTTGCCACAGAGCTCATCTTGGTAGTACCATGGATTATTGAGTCCCCAAACATGATTTCAGAATAACCCAGAATGAAGAGTGGTAAGATGCCAACACACTAGCAATTGTCTTACGTGATTTTTGGAACCTTGGCATTTATAAACACGACTGTATCATGTGCCATATGTATCTACTTCCCACCAATGTCACTTACTGTCAGACAAAATTTACATGCATGGTATGGCTGAAGACTCCGTGTGTGACATTGAATATGAACAAAGTTTCTTGATGAATGACTATATCCATATAATTTTTTTTTTCGCTCACCATCTCTTAAGCCAGCGTATGCACAAAGAAGCTCGTTTGTTGCATGCACCTGTTGGGTCATGGTCGTGTCAGCATGGTGCCTGCCGTATTTGGTACATGACGCCCCGCATGTCCAAGCTTGTCGGCATTGATGAAGATCCGATCTTTGTTGTCTGTTTTTTTCTTCCGCGTGTTGTTTCGTTGTTTGGAGCTTGAACGGTGTTTTCTGCTAGAGTTAATCCGTGAAACACGCTTTTGTTTTGGCAGTGTTATAAGCTGGTCAGTCTAGCAGAACTTGAGCGTAGTACGTTATACAACTTTCTTACAAACCAGTTTCTTTCGGAAATATGGATGTCTGCTCCCTCCACTTCCCTCCAAATGCACCCGAAACATCTCTTGTCTTGGCACTTATATATAATATACAGACTCCTTCAAAGGAAGATATGCTTGGCTCCTCGAGAAGAGCTTTTGCTCGGCTCCCCTAGAGGGGAGTAGATTTGGCCGCCCAACTCCTCCAGAAGGGGGGAGATGATTTGGCTCTGCTCCTCCAGAGGGGGAGAGATGGTTTGGCGGCTCTGCTCCTCCAGAGGGGGAGTGATGGTTTGGCGGCTCTGCTCCTCCAGAGGGGGAGGGATGGTTTGGCGGCTCTGCTCCTCCAGAGGGGGAGGGATGGTTTGGCGGCTCTGCTCCTCCAGAGGGGGAGGGATGGTTTGGCGGCTCTGCTCCTCCAGAGGGGGAGGGATGGTTTGGCGGCTCTGCTCCTCCAGAGGGGGAGGGATGGTTTGGCGGCTCTGCTCCTCCAGAGGGGGAGGGATGGTTTGGCGGCTCTGCTCCTCCAGAGGGGGAGGGATGGTTTGGCGGCTCTGCTCCTCCAGAGGGGGAGGGATGGTTTGGCGGCTCTGCTCCTCCAGAGGGGAGGGATGGTTTGGCGGCTCTGCTCCTCCAGAGGGGGAGGGATGGTTTGGCGGCTCTGCTCCTGAGGATAAAATTTGGCTCGGCTCTTTCAGAGGGAAGAGATTTAATTACTCTGTTATTTATAGCAGAAGTGGTAAAAGTTGCGGAGGTCACATAAATAATAGCAGATTGTCTATTGACCCAAAATTTATGGATTTCCTGGAATTATTGTCACAGGAACGTATACATCGATTCGATCTCTTTCATAGGCTTGGCAATGCACTTACATTAGAAGTTGGCTTTGAAGAGCTGCAATGAAACATTCATATGAAATGTTCATCATGGCAGTTTTGTTTGTACAAGAAACGTGTATACAGAAACTACCTATTGCTATTGACGATGCCTGACATTCGGTAAACAAAGAAGTAACGACAATGTTGGGAACACACATTTATTATTTTAAACGTTCTTAGTCTGAATTTTATTTGTGTTTTATATTTTTATTGGCATCGCTTTTCTTCTACTCTTGGTTATTGCGACGAATGAATAAGGATCAGATAAAACTGATGAATGGACATTCGCAAAGAAACCCTTGTTCACCTGGGACAGCCAAAGGCGAGATCGTGAGACCAGCACTCGACGCGCTTGGCCGCCGAGGGGACACCAAAAAGTTCCTCTGACTACTTACATATCCGTGTATTTGAAGTAGTAGAAATTATGTTGCGAAACTTTCAGGCTTGTGATTAAAGGGTTAAGAGTGATGTCCGTTATAAGGTAAGCACGGACGTTACATTAAATGCTCTTCTTTTCATATATTCGTATACTTTCTCCGCCTCCTTCTAGTTAAAGACTGATGCTCAGCTCAGAAATTGACACCAGACCGCGTAACTAGAGAAAGTGTTCTCTGTTTAGTCTTCGATTATGAGAACACCAGCGTGCTTTAAGCTGCCTAAATTAGGGAATTCATAACTAGAGGTTGCCAGATTTCTCCACAGAAGCCAGTGATATGTCAAAACGCGATGAATATTTACTGCTTACTGCAATATTTGAAGTACTGATTGTATAGGCATGTGCATTTATGTCGAAAATGTATAGCTTTCCGGATTCATGGCTCCGTTGGACCGTTCGTTTCCAGATTAATGGCTCTGTCTGATCGGTCACTTCCGGACTCGTAGTTCAGTTTGACCGGTCGCTTCCGAATGAATGGATCGGTTTGACCGGTCGCTTCCGAATGAATGGATCGGTTTGACCGGTCGCTTCCGAATGAATGGATCGGTTTGACCGGTCGCTTCCGAATGAATGGATCGGTTTGACCGGTCGCTTCCGAATGAATGGATCGGTTTGACCGGTCGCTTCCGAATGAATGGATCGGTTTGACCGGTCGCTTCCGAATGAATGGATCGGTTTGACCGGTCGCTTCCGAATGAATGGATCGGTTTGACCGGTCGCTTCCGAATGAATGGATCGGTTTGACCGGTCGCTTCCGAATGAATGGATCGGTTTGACCGGTTGCTTCCGAATGAATGGATCGGTTTGACCGGTCGCTTCCGGACTCGTGGATCGGTTTGACCGGTCGCTTCCGGACTCGTGGATCGGTTTGACCGGTCGCTTCCGGACTCGTGGTTCGGTTTGACCGGTCGCTTCCGGACTCGTGGTTCGGTTTGACCGGTCGCTTCCGGACTCGTGGTTCGGTTTGACCGGTCGCTTCCGGACTCGTGGTTCGGTTTGACCGGTCGCTTCAGGACTCGTGGTTCGGTTTGACCGGTCGCTTCCGGGTTCGTGGTTCGGTTTGACCGGTCGCTTCCGGGTTCGTGGCTCGGTTTGACCGGTCGCTTCCGGGTTCGTGGCTCGGTTTGACCGGTCGCTTCCGGGTTCGTGGCTCGGTTTGACCGGTAGCTTCCGGGTTCGTGGCTCTGGTAGGGCGGATTGCTTCCGGATCTGAGCAAGTTGATTTTCAGCACCATTCGTAGTGTCTATCGGCGAAATAAAGAACGCCAGAGCGTGCTTCAGTACATGCATCAGTGAATTCTGGAAGAAATGAGCAAATACGTCTTGCCCTCGTGAAAGAAGAAAGTGAAAGGTAGTAGGATATATTTCATCCAAGCCGCCGCCTCCCCTTGTAGAAGACAACGAGAGAGAATGCTCCTGAGAATTACCCCCTTGCAGATGTTTACCCAACGGGAAAAAAAGGGCGGGGTTGAAGGGTCCTTAGCAGGTACTAGAGATTTCGCAGACTTTCGGTTTTTTCTCCCTCCCCTTCTTTATATCACTTAAAGCACTTTGGGACTCGGAGAATTTCGTGCCCGAGAGACCCGACCTGAGGAAAAACTCTCGAATTTGCATAATTTGGAGCTGGAACTTACGATTGTTTCTTCCTTGAACTGGAGAACGTGACCTGAGCTCGAACATATCCAGGATCGAAGACCGTGATTTCCTCGGGATCACAAAAATGATTTACAACGCGGATCCAAAAGGATATCATTCACATTATGGCTGTCACGGATCGGGCTACTATCGATTCCTATCTTTAATCAAACCGGTCGTAATTCATGACGTTTTGTTTCGTTTCATAAAAAGAAATAACACGCTTTGTAATGTCTTTGGAAGCGGGGCCGTCGTTCCGTATTTGGAATAGAGTAAGTGAGGCATAAATTTCCATGTTGTATCGCCCCGCGCAGTCAGGCAAAGGATAACAATCTGAAAGGTTTATTAACAGGCATTTTTCATTCTTGTTTCCAGCTATTTTTTTTTCTTGCATTTGCGTGTTACAGTTAATAGAATGTCGGTGGATGAACGCATCTTTCATTTGTCGCTTATCTTTGAACGCGCATGCGTATGGCATTCCGAGGGGGTGAATCTTTTTGGGGGGGAAAGGTAAAGTTACCCCTGTGCATGTGCACACATACCGTGAACGCGCATGGGGCGATGTGAAGGTAGAGCTCCACATATTCTTGATATCGGCTATAGTTGGGATGATGTGATCAACATCAAGCCTGGCCACCTTTACCTAAAAGGTACCCATTGATACGAGGCTCGGTGGGTCTCGGAGAAGCGCAGAAACAGGGAAGTGACTGGAAAAATTGCTGGTCCGGATCACCTGCCCCGGGATACGAACCCGTGTCTTCCGCGTGGCTCAAGCGCCTGAACTCACAGCCCGCATAATCCTTTGTGAGACATGTGTTGTGTTCTATTCGTGTGTTTTTTAAATGTATTTTCTTGAATTCTATATCATCACAATTTATTCTCATCTATAGCCAAAAGTGGCTGAAAAGCAAAGTAATAAATAAATTAATCCTATGATTAGTGTTGACCACGGGACGGGACGGGGCAGGCTTTTAAAAGTTCGAGACGAGACTAGATTGATCATGTGTCCCGGGACAAACGAATATTTTCGAGACGAGACAGCATTTCACAGCATTTCCACGAGACGAGACAGGCCAAAGTCAGGTGAAGGCCAATAGAAACCTTCCTTGCATTTCATAAAACAAAGACGGTTCCTCAATTGTATCCTACGGGTCCTAGTTTTGCCAGGACCATTGAGCTGAAGATATGGGGGTTTGTGACGTCTCTTTTATGGGAGACACAGATGCTCAGACCATCTTTTACGATGGTCGTTTGAGAAAGGTTGTGATGCTTTTCTCTTACCTGCAGACCTTCGACCTCTGTGGGTCAGCCGGACGTTGAATGAAAGCGTGGTTGACGATGAGCGATGAGGATCACGGGTAGCAGGGTGAAGGACATTGCCAGAAAGTAGATGTGGCAGAACCTAAAGAAAAAAAACTTGTTAGCACCAATACATGTGAAGACATGATTAGGACTTACAAAAGCGGAAATTAAGACGGCATGTTTCAGGAAGATTAGATTGGTTAATTGATAGAGATTTCTATATTGTAGGCACATCAGCATATAGGCTATTTTTGCAAAACTAATACTGTTGTAGACTGCTTACAACATCCAAAACTATACTATCTCTGAGGATGAAATCTCTTTACCGTAGTTTAAAGTAGAGGCTGTAAAGAAGCATTCAGCACACATAAGGTAACACACAGAACAACACGATCCCATAAAGGATTATCCTGGTCACAAGGCCAGTCGCCAGAGCTTAGTTGACCTGCAAGGAACAGTTGCCGGGATATACTGCGGGCAAGTGAGGTTCCTTGCCTTACAAAGAAGTCACTCCTTACACCCCTCAAAAAGACTAGACAATAGGTCCAAGTATACAGTAGAGACGGAACCAAGACTGCCTCGAATTACAAAAGAGAACTCAGACGGAATAACCTAGAGAAAGTCTGAAGAGACGACTGATTGATTGATTTGCCTCTTTTTACTTCGCCTTTTGTGCCACTTTTTGACAAATTTGCAAAGATGGGGATGAGTGATGGTATGATGAAATTGATGAATGGACGCTCACAAATATCCATGCCCAGGCCAGGATTCGAACCCAGGACTCCTGACATCGTAGCGCGATGTGTTAACCACTCCGCCACGGGGGCCGGCTGGAAGAGGCGACAGAAGAACACTATAACAAGAAAGTACAGCATGTGAAAAATGGAATGTGCACTCCTGATAAATATTGTACTTACATTGCTCAGAACAGTACTAACAATATTGAACTTAGACTTTAAACAAGTGGTCAAGTGACTTCTGCTTCAGGACTTTGCATCGTTTCCCGGCAACAATGCCACCCCATTGTCTGAATAACATATTGTAGCTAGGAGTTGCCTCTGGCGTTCTACGTAACCCATTGTCGCTTCCAACATAACGAATTTATTTTGTTTAGGATTTTTTGTCTCCGATTATATGGAACATTTCCAGACACTATACCCTGTCCCTGGAATCAGTGGAGCAAAGCAGCGCATAACTGATGAGAAGTAGTGTTGCCCACGGGACGAGACGGGACAGGCTTTTAAAAATTCGAGACGAGACGAGATTGATCATGTGTCCCGAGACAAACGAATATTTTCGAGACGAGACAGCATTTCACAGCATTTCCACGAGACGAGACATGCCAAAGTCTCGTCTCGTGGGCAACACTAATGAGAAGGGGAGAAAGCGAAGCATGTCAGTGCTGCAAATGTCTGGTGGCTGCAACCACTTGCCCTCTCACGCGTTCGTTAGTCGAAACCTCTCAAATCACTAGAAGCTCTCGCCACGAAAACAGTCTAGTCAAGGTCACGCCATCCACGTACAGTGTTGCCAATAAGCAACAATTTCAACCGATGAAATTAACCGCGTACGTAAACGCGCGAAGTGTCGACTGAGCAGCTTAGAAGAAGTGTGGCAACCTGGAGGGCCAGGGGTGTGGAGGAGGCAAGGAGAAGCTGAGACCTTGATTGGACTGTGTTCGTGGCGAGAGCTATAGCGTGCGCAGACTTGTTTTCGTTCGATTCCAGGGACATAGTATACTCATGGACGTCCGCAGGATTTTGTCCAGGGGAGGGGGCAAGCGAGGCGTATTTCATCCTCATAATAGTGTTGCCCCCTCAAAAAACATCTTCAAATTAAAGTTACAATTTTCCTGCAACACCATTCAATAATTAACATAAATTACTGTGACTGAAAAGAAATATATGTGTGTAATAAATGGTAACCTCCATTTTTTTAAAGGGGAGTGGGCCCCTTCCCCCCACCTCCGGATGGCCGTGAGTATACTGTACTGTAGATGGAAGCAGTGTGAAGTCTCAGAGGAGGAAGTGGAAAGATTATTTCATTTTGTTCACTGCAAGAAAGCAGGCTGATGGAGGTTTGATTCAGTTATGGTAAGGAATTGTGAACGTTCTTAAACAAATGACGCCATGGGTCTCGGATTCGAATCCCGGCCTGGGCATGTGTGTTTACGAGTGTCTATTCATCAATTTCATCACTCATCCCCATCTTTGCAAATATGCCAAAGAGTGATAGAAAAAGCGAAATAAAATAAACTAAATCAATCGATGAAACAAATGAAGAAATAAGTGCAAGATGCGAAGTCAACAAAGAACTCTAGGGAAGAGGGACTCACTTTTCCTTAGGGCAATAAAGAGCTTTGAACAAACCAACCTTAGGATTCAGCACTTAGGTAGAAGAGAAGGAAGAGCAAAAAATTATACACGGTAAGCTGGAACTTTGACAAGGATCCTTATTAATGCAAGAGTGCGCTGGTGGTGTTGAATGAAGTCAGATGACGTTACCTCTTAATATGAATCTAAGCAAGAGTGAAGGAAGAAAAACAAGTGTACGAATTTATTTCAAGTTGGGGGGGGGGGGGATTTATAAGTATAAGCAGGGCCTTCACGCTCGAGTTGTGGAAATGTCGAGAGGTTCCGGGTTTGATACCCGGTAGATGCATGTAGGGGTTCGAATCCTACTTTATACTGTAGGCCCAGTATAGATTGACCCACTTGTGCATAAAGTAGACTTAAAAACAACTGTAAGCGAAATTCAATAGCAGATATAAGGGTAACACTATCAGCAGACTGTTATCAAATTAAAAGGAGATACTTGAACAGTGAAGTTGAACGCATGGGTTAGTGACGGCTTTGATTTTTCTCCTAGCACTCTATAGGGTGTTTTCGAAACCTTGAATCAACCTGGCAGAGTGTATGGAGACTGACCCAAGTACCAATATGAGAATAGGAACCCTAGTTCGAAAACGCGCCATTAAAATGCTACGAGCCGATGTACACCGGATGTTCCACTAGCGATGAACACATTTGCCATATCTTTATGATGCAAATGCATCTTTTTTTTTTTGGTAAGGCAGAAACATTGCATAAGTAATAGGAACGTGTTTTACACGAAAGTTAATAAATTGGGATGCCTTTGTTAGGGCATTTTTTTGCATTTTTTGACCATTTTTGGAGTAAAGGTCATTTTTTAAACTTTTTAAACCGTTTGTCTTTTTTTCAGCCTTTAAAAAGTCATATTATGCATTTTTCTACATTTTGTTGAAAGAAGGGTCATTTTACATGCAAATGTAACCCTTCGAAGGAGAGAGGTTCCCGACTCTCGTCTCATTGCCTTCAGCGCAGTTCTGAACGACTGTGTTTGAAGGAACCAAGAAATTCTGTGCAGTATTGTTGATACAAGCTGTTGTGTAACAACAGTTGTATCCCCCTCTATCAGTAAATATATCGTCGCCAGACGGATTATTGTTAAAAATTAAGGGTGTACAAAGTTTTGTGCTCTATATCGGACATTTTGTCAGGGAAGCAATTTGCACTGTACGGAATTGAAAGTGACTTAACAGCAAGTGATATTGTTCATTTCAAGTACGCTCCTCTTGTGTCGGTGGAAGTCTAGAGAAATTTTTCTGTGTACAAGGATCTCTTGTCCGACAACCGACAATCATTCACTTTTGAAAATTTGCATATGATTTTCGTTGTGTACTGCAACTCAGTACTTAAAGTGTAAAAGATGACAAAAAGTGAACTTTCTTACTTGTACTACCATACGCAATGAACATGTGATAGATACTGTAACGTTAATTTGTAATTTGAATTTATCTTGGTAGTTTATAAATTTGTTTCACAAATCTTTCAGAATTTTTAGGTCATTTTTCTAACTTTATGGGGCATTTTCTTGCATGTATTAGGTCATAAATGCATTTTTTGAAGGTCATTTTTTTGGCAATTTTAAAATCATCAAAATCCTAGCCCTACGTATGAGGCTGCAATGCGTTGCAGTTTTCAGGGTGCACGGCCTGGCAGTAACTACTGACGATTTGGTGCCGAGCCGAGGGACACCCATTGTATCTCCTCCTGGCAAGAATCCTTGCTGCCTGTGTTATCGTCAGAACGACCCCAGGGATGGTAGAACGGATGCGACGCTGTCATCCCTGCATCGACGCAATTTTGAACACCTACTGTAACGTTTACGTCACAGTGCTACGATACACTGTAGTAATGTCCGTATTACATCTAGGCCTATGACAAGTTTCCAGAGTGGGTTTCCTGATCTCGCATTGGTACTTGGGCCAGTCTAAATCCACGCTGCCAGTTTCATCAAGGTAACTGAAACAACCTGTATAGTTATGTAAAGCTAACTTTATGCACAGAAGGCTAATCGAGACTGGGCCTTCGGTTTAAAGTGGGATCCGAACCACTAGTGGCTCCATCGGGTATCGAACCCGGAACCCCTTGATTACACGGCGACGCCGTTGCCACTACGCCATCAGGGAGGCACATTGCTGCACGCCGCAGTAGGCCTCCACACAGCCTCGGCCATTTGTGGAGGTGATGTGATCGGCACCACGCTCCGGCCGCCTTTATCTCCCTTCCCTATTTATCAGAAGCTGGGTGAACCCCAGAGCCACTCCACTGCTGGAAAAGTTCCCACTTGAAATTACCCACCCCAGGAATCGAACCGGGTCTCTTGTGTGGCAGCCAGACGCCCTACTGAGTTACACTGATTATATATCAAACCAGAAACATTACTGTATGTTCTTGAATTCTGTAGGGCAGCCTACTAAGATCTTAACTCTGCTCCCTAGGAGTAGAATTCAGTATCCAGGTGTTCACATAATCTCTTTGCATCAAAATATAGGTCGAGCCCATTCATCGTGTTCCAGGTGGAGCACTCAACACCACATGGTTGTATCCTTTTGGCAATGGAGACCGGCTTCCACGCATGCTAAAGCACTCGTACCTCCGAATTCGGGGTTATACTGCTCGTCTTCTCGCTCTATAAGGCAGGTTGCTATGGTAATGAGTGTGTCCCGCGTCTTGCGCTGCACTAATGGTGACAGGAAAGGGGCATTTTTCACATCTGGATGTTGCTACCCTGTCGCACTATATCATCAAAGCGACTTCAAATAAAAAAGAATATATATGTGCGTTCTCTGTTTGAATTCTAAGTTCTGATGCCTCCTACAGTGTCGTAGACAATGCTTACGTGTTGCACTGCTTCCAGACTGCTCGTGAAGAAGCAAGACTTGGTGACAATCGCAAACAAACCAATTACAGTTCCTTGAATGGACTCTGCAGGTGCGTTTGACAAGAACCTGCAGTCTATATCAAAACCGCAAACGAATCTCGAAAGCAAAGGATTGATACAGTTTAAATGCTTTATGTAGAGTCAACGGCAAGAAAAATGATCCTGAAATTCTCGGTTCCCTGAAAGGCGTTGTGTGTGTTGCTTAACTTTACGGCGGTGGTAGAAGGGTGTCCTCCAGTTCCATCGCTTCTCGAAAAGTGGGCGTGGTTTGTCCCGATCCATCGCTCCTGACAACGAAAGTGTTTTTTCTGGGTCTGGTGTTCCGGATCCATCGCCGCAGAAGCGTCAGTTGTATGCAGGTGTTCACGCCAACCCTAGCATGTGTGTATAGGATTTCTTTGAGACGAGAATTTTAGTATCGCTGTGTGGTGTCGTGTGTTGCAAGATTCTGTTCTCGTTGAAAGCAATTAAGTAATCTTAATAGGCCATCGCCTATGTATAGCTGAAGTCCTGAACGTAGTGCCAGTTCGCAATCTTTGACACAACCCCAGAGGAAGCCAACCGGAACCGTATCTGGTTTCGAGCCACCACCTGTTTTTCTGTAAAGCGATGTTGTCACTTTTGCCTGCAGTGTTTAGACATCCATTCATTCACTGCCAGGTTATCCCAAGGTCTTTATATTGTATAAAAAAGTAGCAAAACACGATAACACAACCTAGCAAAGATAACGCAACCTCAACTTCGCGTTCAAAAATCTCTAAAGAAACTGAATTAGCAACATCTCATTTAGTCCACGTGGACTTGACGAGAGCTATCATTTCTTGGACGAACGATATTGGTGGGAAAGGTTCCAAGGGACGATTTATTGGACTCCACGTGGACTTGACGTGTGGTTGTTAGGGGGGGAAAACTGATCTTTCGGAACTTTCTTTGAAGTAAAATGAGGTTGGAATCAGGACGACAAGTATACATATATATTTTGCGCGCGCGCGCGTGTGTATTATGCGTGTGAGATTCTTTTCGGTTTACTGGTTTAATAATGATGATAAGAACAATAATAACAATAGCAAGATGACCACTATGAGTATTTTGTTTCCAGGTTATGTTCGATACCTTGGATATATGGTTAAGCTGGAGTGAAATGTCATTAATCCCTGTTGCACATTTGTTTTTATTCTCTAGGTGTCTTCCCGTTCCCGTTGACGATTTGCTACTTGCAAAGGGAAAATGTAACAAGGCTCCTATTGGAGCCGCCTAGGGATTTGTCTTGAATGGGATGCACAACTATAACAATCTCGTCCATTGCAAACTTCTAGGCTTATTCCACGTCATCGTACAGTAGGGTCGAGATTACTTTTCTGATAGCAAAAACATTTTTTTTAAATTTATTGTGTAATAATAAATAATCCATAGCTCTACAGCAGCTTGGAGGGCCTTGGCTTACCTACCGACTGCTGGTCTCCCTCCCACACTGTTCCTCCGTCACCTGTTATAGCGTGGAGGTCTTAGACCAGTATTGGGGTGACGGGTGATCAGCCCGACGAACCCCCAGCCGTTGTTGTAGGTCTTCTCGACCGGGTTACGCTCACTCACTCGGAGCTCCCCAATTTCCTCACGATGGTGGGTTGCCACCGGCGCTATACGTAAGCCGAATAAATTCCGATCAGAGCCGGATTCGAACCTACTTTATTGTGTACCTACTGTTAATTTATTTATTTGTTTATTATTTGCATTTATTATTGCGAAATACTCAGTTGTTTGTTTACTTCTTTTTACATATTTATGTGTGTAACAACGTTTGTTAGTTTTGTTTGTGCGTGTGGTACAGATTTTTATACATTCGGTGAGTGTTCATTTCCTTATTTTCGGAAGCGATGGATCGGGAACACCTAACCCTGAAAAACCACTTTTGTTATCAGGAGCGATGGATCTGGACAAACCGCGTCCACTTTTCGAGAAGCGATGAAACGGGAGTAAATCGGTAGAAGTCGCCATTGAAAATTTGCTATTAAAATCCACTTATCGCAGACATACATAGTGCTTGCAGGGAAGCGAGTATTTCAGATTACAAGTGTCCCATTTATATTGTCGGTGAATGTACGCAATTAATGCATCTTTACGGAATAGTAGCTGCAAAGTTTTCTCCTCACGAAAAGTCATTTTGATTCAACGAAGTGCGGCTGGCTCTTTTTGTGGGATGGGTGATTTTCAAAGATTTTAATTGGATGCATCTTGAAATATAAATGAACATTAAGATCTGGATTGTTATTACGTGATGCAAATAAGGATTAACCAATAATAAGTTTATATTTTAGAGTAAATATTATGCAAATTTAAATGTTACATAGAAAATTTGTTAAAATTTTAGATATAGACGTCCATGATCCAGGGGTTAGTATAGAGCGGCTACGCTACCGGAGATCGTCGATTCGAATCGTCAATGGTTTCTCATGATATTCATCACTAGGTGATTACCGGCGTTGCCCGGGTATTTATTTATCCCAATCTTCTATTAGACAGGAAAATAATGAATTCTAACTATAGTGTAAAATGAACTTGGAGTTGAACGGCATTGGGAGCGTCACTATTCATCTTAGCCACCCCGAAAACTACGGATTCCACACTAATATCGGTCGTTTTCGATTATTTATACATGACAACCACTTTCCACCCGCACCCCTAGGGGTGCCAGGGGTGTCTTACCCCTACAGTATTTCTTTCCAGATTATAAGTGATATGTGTACCAAGTTTGCTTGAAATTGCTCCAGGATAGCAATATAGCGCCTTCTGTGTAGGCAACAAACTTCGCCGTGCTGTGTAGCACGAAGCATAACTTGCAGGATACGACACGAAAATTCCTCGCAACAGAATGCTATTTTATGTCCCCTTCCCACCCCCACCCCTAGGGGTGCCAGGGGTGTCTTACCCCCACAGTATTTATTTCCAGATTGCAAGTGATACGTGTATCAAGTTTGGTTGAAATTGCGCCAGGCGTTCGAGAGTTATGCCGGAACAAACACACACATATATACATCAATTTTTATATATACATGATAGATTATACATTTTAATTTGATTTTTATCACGAAATTTGTCGATAACGTTTTGAATGAGTGGGTCAGCCTGCTTTTATTGGTCCAAAGCCCACGTTGGGCGCCATATCCAACTTTTAATGCTTTACTAGAGTTGCAAAACCTGTGTACGTGTGTTTTCCAGTTGGCGCGATTTGAGTTTTGTGTATCCAGTGTCGTACTCAGGCCGATTTGATTTGATTTTTGTTATTTAGCGTTGCTTTTATGCTACTTTTGGCTAATCGCAACGTTGATATGGTGAAATTGATGGAGGGCCAGTCACAAAGAACACACATTCCCAGGCTGGTATTCGAACTCGTGACCCCTGTCATCGTTGCGCGCTGGCTAACCATTCCACCACGGATACCAGGGCTAGAGTGATTGGTAGAACCTGAACTTTACGTTCAGCGCCAAATGCAGGAAAAGGTGGTAAAATGGGAACTAAAGTTTCAACAATGAAGCATACGTGAATCACTCTCTATTATGTGGAAAAAGTAAGTGGGGGAAACGTCAATTAGGATGGCCAACAACATGGTTTGAACACACGGTCTCCTCAAAGTGTCCTTGTAGTAGGGATTCTTGAAAAAACTATTCAATTATCTTATTCCTTAGCTACTGTTCACAAGAAAGAAGTTTTACAGTTAGAATGTGTATACATGTCCCGATTTTTTTTATTATAAAAATCATTGATACCAATAAGAGATTGTAGTTTGGGTTACAGAAGATACTGTGAAGAAGCCACTACAACGTTGCTATGGAAACAGGAGTGCGTGATCGTGGTGAGCCAAGGTTAAGCGTGGTCGATATCTATTACCATTTGATTCAGTAGTCCTTGACAATATCAAATCTAGTAACTACCTCCGTGTTGTACTGGTTAGGGTAGCGCGTTGCAAGAGTCCTGGGTAAGAATCCTAGACAGAAATATTCAATCATTTATTTACTTAGGGTTCATCCTCTTTTCTCTTTAGCATTTGTATAATATAACGACTTAGTAATTCTACAATGGACCAATGAGTCGTCCCGATAGTACAGCGAATAACGCTGTCGCCTTGTCAGCTAGTGATTGCAGGGTCGATTACCGGTGGAGGAAAATGGCACAGTGGTTCTGGATGCCAGTTGAAACTGTAGGTCCAGTGCAGAGTAACCTATCTGATCTAAAGCGTTAGCTCATTTTTCTTTCTCCCAGCGTCACCAGAAATAACGCAATACGACTATTTTCATTTGACAGTTACAATTTGTTCTGTAATTCCAATAACAAGAGATGGTTAGCACATCGCGCTACTACGACAGGGGTCCCGGGTTCGAATCCTGGCCTGGACATGGTTGTTTGCGAGTGTCCGTTCTTCAATTTCATCGTATCATCACTCATCTTAATCTTCGCAAATTAGCCAAAAGTGGCACAAGAAGCGAAGTAAAATAAAGCAAATGAATAACAAGGGAAGAATCGTAATGTTGTAATATGAATAAGGTGAGCCAAAGGTGGCCACAGTTAAGCTTCTAGCGCCATTTACAAATCTCCAATGAGAGATAAATTTATGAAATGTTAAGAAATAACTCTTATAACTAGGGCTAGGATTTTGATGACCTTAAAATTGACAAAAAATGACCTTTATGCATTTGACCTAATACATGCAAGAAAATGCCCTATAAACTTAGAAAAATGACCTAAAAATTCTGAAATATTTGTAAAACAAATTTATAAACTACCAAGAGAAATTCAAATGACAAATTAACGTTACAGTATCTATCACATGTTCATTGCGGATGGTAGTAGTCAGAGTGCATTCGGAACATCTCCAGTTGACTGCGCGAGCCTAGCCAGCGAGCATACGAACAGTGTACAGCGTGAGCAAAAGTGTTAGCTATAGGCGCAGAGTAGAGATGACGTCAGCGGTTCACTTCTTGATTGGAGGCGTCGACAGTTATGACTCGCTCCCAAGATCTAAGCGCAGAACGGACAGAGCTGTTACGGAAATAATCTCACTCTACAAGTAAGAAAGTTCACTTTTTGTCATCTTTTACACTTTACACAACAAAAATCATATGCAAATTTTCAAAAGTGAATAATTGTCTATTGTTGGACAAGAGAGCCTTCCTTATACATGGAAAAAAATCTCTCTACTTCCACCGACACAAGAGGAGCGTACTTGAAATGAACAATATCACTTGGTACACTTGTTGTTAAGTCACTTTCAATTCCATGTGCAAATCGCTTCCCTGACAAAATGTCCGATACAGAGCACAAAACTTTGTACCCCTTTCTTTAACATTAATCCGTCTGGCGAAACTAACTCTCTAGCCTTCTTAAACCCGAAGGTTCATGGCTGCAGCAACACAGGCCTTCCATCTGTCCCTATCTTGAGCAAGATCTATATACTCTTTTCCATCTCTACCGATGTCCTTTAGGTCCATCTCAAAGTTGTCCCTCCATCGTCGTCTTGGCCTTCCTACAGGTCTCTTACCATCAGGTTTCCCACCAAGAACCCTGTAAACTCCTCTCTCCTCTCCCATTCGTGCCACATGGCCTGTCCACCTAAGTCTTCTTGATTTAATTATTCTAATAATATCTGGACATGAATACAAATTATGTACTTCTAAATTATGTAACCTTCTCCACTCACCTGTCTCCTCATCCCTTTTAGGTCCAAATATTTTCCTAAGGATCTTATTTTCAAATACTCTCAATTTATGTTCCTGTTTCAATGTAAGGGACCAAGTTTCGCATCCATATAATACTACAGGCAAAATTACTGTTTTGTATATTTTAACTTTTAGTTTCTTAGATATTAAACGAGAAGACAAAAGTTTATGAAGAGAGAAGTAACATGCATTTCCTGAATTAAGCCTACTTTTTATTTCCTCTTTAATATAATTTTCATTTGTTAATATTACTCCTAAGTATTTGAATTTGGAAACTGGTTCAAACGAGTTGTTACACAATAATTAGATTTTGATTATTACCTAACACTTGGTTTTGGCCTGTAAGCATATATTTAGTTTTCTCTTTGTTAACTTCCAAACTTATCTCTTTAGCAGTTTTGAAAAATATTTTAGCATTATTCTTAATTGTATTTATATCATCCCCTAATAAATCTACATCATCTGCATATGCTAACAACTGAGTCATACCATTTAATTTTAGTCCTTCGTTAGTTTCTTTTACCTTCCTAACAGCATATTCTAAGGCAAAATTAAAGAGCAATGGAGATAATGCATCTCCTTGTTTTAACCCATCATGAATTGTAAATTTGTCAGACACATTAATACCCACACGAATTTTACTTTGTTTCACTGGTGCATACTTTTATCATACTAAAAAGCTTCTTAGGTATTCCTAACTCGACTAATATATTATATAATTTATCTCTTTTGACCGAATCATATGCTTTTTTGAAATCAATGTATTTACTGATAGACAGAAATCACATTGTTTGAGCTGAATTGTTACACTACAGCTTGTATCAACAATACTGCACAGAATTTCTTTGTTTCTTCAAAAACAGTCGTTCAGAACTGCGCTGAAGGCATTGAGACGAGAGTCGGGAACCTCTCTCCTTCAAAGGGTTACATTTGCATGTAAAATGCTCCTTCTTTCACCAAAATGTAGAGAAATGCATAGTATGACTTTTTAAAGGCCGAAAAATGACACAAACTGTATAAAAAGTTTTAAAAAAAACCTTTACTCCAAAAAAGGTCAAAAAATGCAAAAAAATGCCGTAACAAAGGCATCCCAATTTGTTCACTTACGTGTAAAACACGTTCCTATCTACTAATGCAATGTTTCTCCCTTACCAAAAAGATGCATTTTGCATCAAAATCCTAGCCCTACTTATAACTAATTAACAACATGTACCATATAAATATTTTGTAAAATTGCTTGTAACTTTTTTTTAAAATAAAATTACAGAATTATTACATCTGTTTCCAAAATGGCCCATGGGTACCAAAGGTGGTCCACTGCTTGTAGTTTCGTAGAAAATGTTTCTTGCGCTCAAGAAAATATATTTATTCATGTTTTCTAATACTTTATAATTTATTAGAGAAATTGTTAGTCTCAAACTTTTGATTGGTGAGATGCATTAGGTACAGTAACGACACATAAGACATCCTTCCTGGCCGTGGTTAGCACAGCCCATGTGATGTCAGTGATGCCAGGTGCGAATCCTAAATGGGTGTTCTTTGTGTCTCTTCATCTTCGCGATTACCCAAAAGTGAAATTCTTCAACTGCTCTTCGGAGTGATTTGTCATTATTAAAAGCAGCGTCCATTCTTGTGGTGAGCTGATCTTTGGCCCATGCCAACATTTTAATAACATTTAGTGATTCATGAAAGTCTGTGCAAATTTAACATCATTAGTATTTGAAAATTAGATCCTTAGGAAAATATTTGGACCTAACAGGGATGAGGAGACAGGTGAGTGGAGAAGGTGGCATAATTTAGAAGTACATAATTTGTATTCATGTCCAGATATTATTAGAATGATTAAATCAAGAAGACTTAGGTGGGCAGGCCATGTGGCACGAATGGGAGAGGAAAGAAGAGTTTACAGGATTCTTGTTGGGGAAACCTGATGGTAAGAGACCTGTAGGAAGGCCAAGACGAAGATGGAGGGATAACGTTGAGATGGACCTAAAGGAAATCGGTAGGGATGGAAAAGAGTATATAGATCTTGCTCAGGATAGGGACAGATGGAAGCCCTGTGTTGCTGCAGCCATGAACCTTCGGAATTAAGAAGGCTAGAGAGTTAGTTAGTTAGGTAATCTTTAATAAAACTTATTTTAATGTGGAAAAAAGTGTAAATTCCAGAGTCTAGTGTAACCTGTTCCCAAGGTGGTCCGCCATGCGCCACCTTAGGAACTCGCTTTTGGACTACATTTTTCAACATAAATAGGTATCGTTCCTTTGACACAAAAAAGACATTTTTACAATGTAACTATGTGATCAAAAATATATAAACGAGCTTTCAAAATATGTATAAAATATTAACATTCGTTAATTTCTAGGACGTATAGGTACACACATTTCTTACTTACGTTAAAATAACAACTAACCTGCTTGATCCCTGACACAATAACTTACATGAAATGGCTGCTGGCAGTACGAGACAGTTCGTTTTCTGCATAGTGCACCAGAGGGAGACTGGGTACATTGATGTAGCGCCATTTGTTAACTTTGCTAAATACTAATATGATTTTCGTGTAGTGGGCCACCTTGGGAACTATGGTCATCTTTGGCTCACCTACCTTATTATTGTATTGAATATTGTCAAGACACTCAACCCGCAGAACTTGCTTTCTTTGATTTTTGTTATTTAGCATCTCTTTTCTGTCACTTTTGGATACACGTGACGATGAGGATGAGTGATATGATGACATTGAGGACACACTCAAAAATAACACCCATGTCCAGGCCGGGATTCGAACCCGGAACGCCTGACGTCTTGGTTTCTTTCAGTTATGTTTTATGGACGCCTAGGATGCATTTGCAGCTATAAGCATATATCAACTGTATTTTGCAGCCGCATTTAATGATAGAAAGGGCGAGAGGAGGGGGTAAATGATTGATCAGCATCAAAGATTGGTATCCCAACCCGGGATTGTTCAATATTCTCGGGATTGCATTTCCTACCCCAACATGATCTTGACTGAGAGGATTTCCAATTCTCCCGTGTATTCCCTCGTAGCTTATTGATTTGGAAACAATTTAGGAACGTTTCCAATGCGGTTGAACTAATAAATTCCACAGCTGGACGGAGGGAAACGAATATGGAATGAAACCAGTTATTATCGGATCAACTCTTTCCCAGTTCCATCCGTGCGAGTGCGTGCCTTGCACAAGGGAACCCTGATCTCCCATGATCAAAAGATTGGCCATCATGTAGGATAGCATATATCACAAATGACAGGCAATGCATGGGAATCTTTCGTCTGTTAGCCCGTTTATTAGCTTTTTTATTATTGCAATATCCCGGCTTTTGCTGTGTTAAGAATGGCCCAAACGGGGAACAATGAGGCTTGGTTTTGCAATTCGACTGTTGGTGGATCGGTGCACCAGATGAATTATGTTTCATTGTGTAATCTTGCATGTTGGTCTGGGAGGAGGTGCCTGGAACGAATGTACGAATTGTAGAAAGTAGAATGACATTTTTATTCTTTTCAAAAAACATTTATCTTTTGTTTCACTTTTCGGCAGTGTGGGCCACCAGGATGGCGTAGTGGTAACATCGTCGGCTTGTAATCAAAGGGTTCCAGGTTCGATACCGGGTAGAAGCAGCATAGTGGTTCGGATCAAACTTTAAACTGTAGGTCCAGTCCCGATTAGCCTTTCTGTGCATGAAGTGGACTTAAAAACAAACAAACTTTTCGGCAATCTTAAAGCAGGAGGTGAGAAGGTAATAAGTTTTGCCGTCTACTATACCAGGTATCCTTACCATGAACTTCTTGGTATTGGTGGATTTGTAGTAATTCCTCACCCTCCGGAAGGGGATCGCAGACGAGGCGTTCGGACAGTTTCACCCTCCGGAAGGGGATCGCAGACGAGGCGTTCGGACACCTTCACCCTTCGGGAGCTGCGTTCAGGCAGCTTGTGGATAATATGGGCAGTGAAATCTGTGCAAATTCAGGTACAATGATTTTCAGCTCAGCATTGCACCTGCATTTTTATTCGCTTTAGCACTGCAATACCAACCAAACAATGATGTTTGTGTTACGGCATGGATATTGTTTGCGAAGTGGGTGGCGTGGACTCAAACCCGGCAAGAAACGGTGTCATTCCTTCGGATGAGTCCTCAGGAAAACATCCCAACAGCTATTACGCTGTCTTGTTTGTACGTGCTGTCAGCATAACCGAAGTTAATGTAAACCCTCTTGTTCGTATTTTTCTCTTGGAATTGCAGACAATTTATCCAGATGGCGCTGTGACACGGTTTGTGAGCGCCAGGAGCTAGCCCTGTAGGAAGACTCGCTTCGGCTGTGAACAGCATAGCTTGCGTTGACACCTTGGGCATTGTTTTCAGCATTATGATACGAACACAATGTCCATCGGAGTGTTAAAAGGTGTTATTGCTTGGAGGTTGCTGACGCGTACCATTGCGTAGAAACACGCATTTCCTTCCCCCTTCTTTTCATATAAAGGGACGATCGCTCATGCTGAATGCTAACTGTTCTTCTTGACCCAGTTTGGGCTTCCTAGCACGTAATTTTCATCCGAATTTCCATTGTGAGGTCTTTTACACACATGATTTCCCCTTTTCGAAAGAGCAGGGTTGCCAACTCCCGCCGAAGTCATGACTGGGCACAATGGGTCTCGCGTGATCTAAAGGTTAACCTTCTCGCTTTGTACGTACGGTTCAGAGTTCGATACCGATGACCTTGATTTTCTATGTTGCCCAAAAACCTTCAAGACAATTGCAAAGAGCTTCCACCAAGAAAGTTTACTGTTGAACTGCTTTGGGGTTAAGTTATATGAGAATGAAACACCATTGTGTTCCCTTGAAATTTAGCCAATTTATGTATGTCACATGCCCACATATCCATTCAAAAATCTTAGGTTGAATCCAAGATTGTAAAGAAAGAAGGAAGGAAGACAACACGGGGTGTCCCCGAAAATATATACTCATTTTTTTTAAAGGAATGTCAAAGTTAAGTGCCCATCGCATTTAGAAGTGCTGGTATTGGAAGAGTTACATTCCAAGATATGCTCGTGTTCTCAATGAAGATGGTTTGGTCCGAATAGTGAAGTTCTGTGAGTGGTACTTAGCAAGATGTGCCAAGCAAATGAATTTGGCTTAAAGAGGTTCAGAAGAATACCCTCCGCGCTCACCATACCTCACACCACTAGACCCTTTTTTATAAGAATACATACATCATAAAGTTTGGTGGTATGAAACTGGCAAGTGTCGACGAATTGAAGGCAGCCATTGAAGAAAACTGATTTTGAAAATGAAGTTAGTCTCAATAAACCCTGACTTTATGATCATTCAAAGTGTAATACATTTTACTGGGGCACCCTGTATTCGAGTAGAATTTCTCTACCAAGAAAAGAAAATACTCTTTGGCGCTGTCGTCGAATTTTCAACCGTAAGCAAGTGAATGAAGCGTGGGTGATGCAATGAAATACCACCCCTGCGTTGCCAAGATGTGAGTCATTCTTCTCGCCACCTTTATTCCGTGCCAAGTGTTTTTATCATCATGAAGGTAAAAACAGTACGCAGCGAAATCAGACTGGTATTATTTAATGATGTTGACTTTTTGACAGCGAGGAAAGGTAGGTAAGTTAAGAAGTATGGCAACACGGGGGCCCTCGGGCACACGTCTCATGTTGGCCGTGACTTGTACTGTACAACCGTCAAGGGTGCACATTTCAGTATGCTGGAAGTTACGGGGCTAGATTTCCTGCTTGATTTGCTACTTATGCCAGTGGTGTGGTATAAAAAAAGTCCACGCGTTTGCTTAGTTAACGTCGAAGAACTGAAGAAAGCCGCCGCCACGAACGTGGGTGGGGATAAATAGCGGGAGAGTTGTTTTCGTCCAATCACACTCAACCTTCAGCCAATGGGCGCAGCTGTCATTCTGCTCGTCTACTCCACGTGGAGTCTCGGTCACATGACTGCGGATACGCTGTTGCCGTACCTTGCAACTTCAATGTGGAGACCGTGGGAAGGTGCTTGTGCGCGGAGGGACAAGGTGGTGTAGAGTGGAGAGTAGATGTGTGGCAACACTGTGCGTTGAATGTGATTGTTGCAGCTGGTGGGCGCGCTCCGTTGACTTCAAAGCCAGCCGGTTGTTAACGTAGCTAGAGCGTCGACTGTGCTCTTTTACTTTCTGGTGTTCACCTCACACGATTCCCACAAGGCAATGCGCAGAGAATGCAAGCTGGAAAGATGGATAAGCGACTTCAGAAAGAACGTCGCAAGGGAATAGCAACTGCTGTCTTCCTTAAATTGCCAAAAGCAGGAGCTAGAAATTGGGTCGAAAGAAGAAATGGTAATTAAGATGTACTCAAGGTGCTTTTCAGTGAACTCTGGTATATACGTACACATACCAAGATTCATTTATTAAAGAAAATATTGTTGTTGAAACTAAATATTTCAAACATTTAATACACTGATAATAATAAAGATCTTTATTTCATTATCGAGTAATTACACTATGTCGACCTTGCCATATCAATCAACAAAATAAATAAAATCGCAAAGGCATAGACAAAAACAGCTTTCCTTCGCCAAACTTAATATGCCGCGGCTGTTTAGTAGTTTGACTGTCACGCGAGAGACCCGGGTTCGATTCCCGGGGTGGGTGATCTAAGGTCGGTATCTTCCCGCCCTTGTCCCCGCATAAAGCGGCTACGGGGCTCACCCAGCCTCAAATCAATGGGAGGTAAAGGCGACCGGAGCGTGGTGCTGATCACATCACCTCCGAAATGTCCGAAATTCCAGTTGCTCAGTTTGATTCGGACATTAGTTAAAATTTCACAATTTTAGAACTTAATAAAAATAACTGGGTTTGGTGCCAAAGGATTCAAGTAAGCAACAGTTATCATTGGCAAGTTTTCCCCCATCATTGCTACCTTTTGGTTTGTTTCCGCAAGAAGCTTGCCACCGCCGTTGGCGATGATGTCCAAGGGAGGCATCGTTGATAATGACAGTGATTGTCGAAAGACGACGGCCATGAAAAGCGGAAACTGCAACAAAAAAAGTGGCTATGCATAATTCTTCCAGGGCAATCGTCTTTTTCCCTCCCAAATAAATGGTGGTCTAGATACCGTGGAAGATACGCGTGAATGGAATAGCTAAAACAATTTCTCCCCAAAATGTTTGCAGCTTTCTCTGCTCTTGACAGCCGCGAAGAAAGTAGCGTAGATTTTGTTGTTCTTTCGTTTACTCGACCTTTGCCCTCAACTTCTGACGTTTCGGGAACAGGTGAGATGAAGCACTAAATACAAGAAAGTCGTAAATGACGTGCATGTTTCAAAACCTGACCCAATTCTACCGTCTTGGCTTGAAATGCACAGACCTTATCTATATAATGGGGCTCTTTCCTTCGTCTGAGAATTATCGAACGTAACTCACATTTCTGGTTGAATTGTTGAACAATTTTAACTTTAACACTAAAGGGCATTCCACGAAAAGTGATCCTACTTAATGTAAATAACAAAATGAATGAATCTTGAAATTATTACTGGTTTTTGACAATTGGAAGTTTAAATGTTTTGGAAAGCATATAATTTTCATATTTCGCCAACAAAAATTATTAGCTTCTTTAGAGTATATCGTATTACTTATTCATCATTCCTCAGTGGTAGCGTCATCGCCTTGTAATCAAGGGGTCCCGGGTTCGATACCCGGTGGAGGCACATAGTGGTTCAGATCCCACTTTAAACTGTAGGTCCAGTCCCGATTAGCCTTACTGTGCATAAAGTGGACTTAAAACACCAACTCAATCAATCAATCAAATCATCATTCCTTTCTCTGCTTCCTGCTATGTTAAGGATAATAGCAGACTTAAGCGTCACACACTTAACACATTTTCGGCAATGACATCACACTATTCATTATGGATATTTTAATCTAATCGCAGGTCTACAACCTTACATTCTATGTTCGAACAGTGGCGGAGATTGGTTTTCAAAACTGAGGAGGAGGAGGGCAAAGAATAGTTTACTTTCTCTTGATACATAAGGTTTAGCATAATTCGGGAGCAAGAGTGGCAAAAAGTTGAAGGGGGGGGGCAACTGCCCCCTCAGCCCCCTAATTGCCGCCACCGTGTTCGAATGTCGCACATGTAACGCTGGAATTCCCTAAAGTTGTATCACTTCAAAAAGTTGGCATTCAAATCAAAGATTTGTTCTAATCTCTGTAGAGAAAGTAATTATGAGTGCGTGCGTGCAACTTGTAGCTTTCTTGAAATCCTATATAATATTTAAAAGTAACAAATACAAGAAAATTGTGTAGTTGATGTTTAATAAGACAAGATATTAAAATAATTGTAATATCCATTTATATGTATAGCTTGGCCGCGGTGGCTCAGTCGGTAACGCGTCTGACTACCATGCTAAAGGTCCCGGGTTCGATCCCCGGCCGGTTCAAATCCGGGAACTTTTCTAACGATGGAAGCGGCCCCGGCGCTCACCCAGCGTCGAATAACATGGGTACCTGGGGGAAACCCTGGGGGGGGGGGGGGTAAAGGCGGTCAGGGGCGTGATGCTGATCACATCACCCCACTCACGACCGGATCAAGAAAGTGTGGGGCGTTACCCCCACACCCCCTATACGCCTTCATGGCGTGGTGCTAAGCACAGGGGAGCACTTTACCTTTACCTTTATCCATTTATATAACTTCAGAACATGCAATTATTTTCAGCACTACCTTTCATTATTTCCTATAAGTGTCAGAAAGTGCAATATGATGTACTGGAAAGATACATAATTATGAATTTATTTCATATTTATGAATTTCATCACCTTCAATTTATTCACATCGCCGCAAATAACATAACTGATGTGGTAGTAATAATCAACTTTGTTAAAAAGAGTTTGTCCCGTGAACAGCTTGAAATGATGAATTATGTTTTTCTGGTTATATGTAGTTTCTAGGTATTTATTTGACACTTCTATTATTGTACATAAATATCAATAATACATAATTGACTAATAACTTCTTTGTTATATTTTTAGGTAAGCCATGTTCCATTTGGCCTTCTGTCTACATGAACGATGGAGTTTGTAAGTAATTTGAACTTAGTTGTTAATTTTCTACATGAAATGATTTCAGAAATTAATCTCAAATCGTAATTGTAATATTAGTTGGTGGACATGTTACTTTGGCATCAAAATTAGTCCAGTGCACTGGATTAATTTACTGTATATGAGTAATCTACCAAAGGATACAATAATTTTCATTAACTCATTGAAACATAGTAGTGTTCTGATTGTTTGGCTGTAACATCAGTGCAAAATGTTTACTAAACTTGCGGGAATAGATTGGGCGCATTGAACTCTCTGCTTCTGCATATGAATATGAACAATCTCTTGTATGATCTTTCACTTATAAGCATAGGCTTTCCACACGAGAACTCCCAGAAGGTTCTACACGATTGTTAGAAACTAATGTGAAGGGAGCTACATTAGATCTTTCCAAACACAATTAATTTTCCGCACCTGGAGAACTCAAAAGATAAAAGGTAATTGAAATTCTTCTTCACAAATTACCCACACATGTGCCTCTCTGCTCCCTCCCTTCGTAAAGCGGAAGCAATGTGAGATGGTTGTCGCGAAGAGATTCCAAAGTGAATTTAAAGGCCTCTTCAAGAGTTGGCGGTGGCAGTGGTGCAAGCTCTAGGAAAATTTTCGTCAGGACAAAAGGGAACATTTTTCGATAGAAGCAAAGGGAAGTTTTTTTGGATCGGGGCAAAAGGGAAGTTTTTTTGGATCGGGGCAAAAGGGAAGTTTTTTTTTGATCGGGGCAAAAAGAAACTTTTTCTTTTGGATCGGGGCAAAAAGAAACTTTTTCTTTTGGATCGGGGCAAAAAGAAACTTTTTCTTTTTTTGGATCGGGGCAAAAAGAAACTTTTTCTTTTTTTGGATCGGGGCAAAAAGAAACTTTTTCTTTTTTTGGATCGGGGCAAAAAGAAACTTTTTCTTTTTTTTTGGATCGGGGCAAAAAGAAACTTTTTCTTTTTTTTTGGATCGGGGCAAAAAGAAACTTTTTCTTTTTTTTTGGATCGGGGCAAAAAAGAAACTTTTTCTTTTTTTTTTGGATCGGGGCAAAAAAGAAACTTTTTCTTTTTTTTTGGATCGGGGCAAAAAAGAAACTTTTTCTTTTTTTTTTGGATCGGGGCAAAAAAGAAACTTTTTCTTTTTTTTTGGATCGGGGCAAAAAAGAAACTTTTTCTTTTTTTTTTGGATCGGGGCAAAAAAGAAACTTTTTCTTTTTTTTTGGATCGGGGCAAAAAAGAAACTTTTTCTTTTTTTTTTGGATCGGGGCAAAAAAGAAACTTTTTTTTTTTTTTGGATCGGGGCAAAAAAGAAACTTTTTCTTTTTTTTTGGATCGGGGCAAAAAAGAAACTTTTTCTTTTTTTTTGGATCGGGGCAAAAAAGAAACTTTTTCTTTTTTTTTGGATCGGGGCAAAAAAGAAACTTTTTCTTCTTGATCCGGGCAAAAAAGAAACTTTTTCTTCTTGATCCGGGCAAAAAAGAAACTTTTTCTTCTTGATCCGGGCAAAAAAGAAACTTTTTCTTCTTGATCCGGGCAAAAAAGAAACTTTTTCTTCTTGATCCGGGCAAAAAAGAAACTTTTTCTTCTTGATCCGGGCAAAAAAGAAACTTTTTCTTCTTGACCCGGGCAAAAAGGGAACCTTTTTTTTTTTTGATCCGGGCAAATGGGAACGTTTTTGGATCGAAGCAAGAGTGGGAGGCAGTTGCCCACACTTGTCACTTTTGCCTTGCACTATGGCTTTTTAATGCTAAGACTTGTCTACTAAGAAAAGTAAACTGTCTTTCCCTCCCCCCAGTTTTGGCACCCAATCGCCGCTGCAGGGAGAAACTTGTTTCGATCCGGGCAGGGGGGAATTTTCGATCGGTGCAAGGGGGAAATTATTCCATCGGTTTCAGGGGGAGAATCGTCGATAATATTAAAACTAAAGGCGAAGAGAGGAAAATTCTGTAACTTGTGGATCGAAAAATGTAGCAACTCTGTAGCGAGTCCTTTTTCATGAGATATCCAGTTAATCTTCATGCGCCTGTGTCTGAGAATAGCCTTTGATCTTGGCATTTTATGTTCTTTGTTACCTTCTGAAAATGAAACAACTTTGAGATTGTTTTCTTTCTGTAGAATTAAATTATAAATGCAGATTTAGCTACGAATTTGGTTTATCTTTGATATTTGTTCAAACGTTAATAATATTTACAGAAATTATCCTTATATTTATAATAATAAATGCATGAAATACGTGGAAGAAGTTTGAAATAATCTGTGGAAATTTTATGTTGAGAATTATTATCGTATAGGCTAATATTTTAATTTTGTCATAAAATGTCTACACATGCCTGTTTGGTTCATGAATGTGTTATACTTCACAACTTCTGGTTAAGTTTTTTTTGACAAAAATAGGAGTTTTTCGCTTTCTGTGAGAATTTCTCAGAAATGAGGTTGGCAACACTGTAGGCAGGCGTTGTTATTTTTTCCTGAGACACCCAAGAGGGTGGAAAGAAACCCCTCACAACCGCGACAGTTGTTACACTTGCTTCTATATTTGTGTTTAGTCAATTCGAAAAACAGACGCAGGGGGTTGCTGGGACAAAACCCTCTCTGTGTCACAGGGTGATGTTTTTTTTTGTACGTGGAGTTTTCTCCCCTTCAACATGGCGTTGAGCCAAGAACCAGGTGAGCGTTTCGAGAAGTAATTTACCCATTACCTTTGGGACAGAAATGGGTTGATCAAGTCCTTTCTCGGAATTAACAAGAACCCGGATTGAAACTGCAACAAGGTGCTAAACATAGAAGAGAGGTGCATTTTGTGTGTTGCCAGATCTAGCTGCCAAAAACTCTTAGGTTTGGTTTTTTGTTGAGGTGAACAAACTCTGTGGGGATTTCCAGCAAGGAAGACAGCTGATGTTTGGAGGATTCGAAAGATTGTGTTTTTGTTGCACCACCTTCTCTCTTTTTTTAACCCTTCGAAAGACAATTATACGTATTGTATTGTCTGGTCTTAAAAAACTGTTCTTTTTCTGCTATCGCACAAGGAGCAAGATCTGGTCAGTAGAGTGTATGCTCTATGAACCGAAACCCTAATCCATCAGACAGCCAGTGTTTTTCCACCCTTGTGTGAGAGAGCATTGTCCTGCCAAAACAGATTATTTCAGTAACTTAAAGGGAAAAATAGTGTTGGGATTGGCACATTACGTTGTGAAATAAACTTTACCGCGACAGTGCCAAAATTATATATATATTTGTGAAGGTGGTCAGACAAAGAACTTTTTACCCTCCCTTCGCATTATGTTTGTCCCATTATACATTTCATTACTTCATTTCATTCTCATCGTCGTGATTAACCCAGCAGGTAGAAAATTGACGTAATATAACCAAAATAGAAACTTCTTTTCGCGATTATATCTTCCTGGTAAACCGATAGATGGCATACTAAGCAGTTAGCGTTCTCAGCACCGACCTTTCCCAAGATGAGCCACAGTCAGCGAAGCGTGTCTGTGTGGAACATCCAGTCTTTCGTTTGTGGTGGATGCCATTGTTACAAGCTGTTATTACGAAATCTTCTATTGGAAACAGCTGACAACTCTTCATGTAGCTAAGAAGCTAGACAAGATATGAATGCCGAGGAAGTATTTTTGTAACCACTCGAGGAAGGCAAAAGTACAATGCATCTCTTGCATGGGAAAAAAAGGGGGTGTAAAAGTCTGCAAAGAACTTGCCAGATTGGTGTCGTAATTTAGAGGTTTAAAAAGTTCTTGGAACACCCAAACAACGATAGATGGCAGCGCGAGTGAGAAACTGAAAGTAGATTTACTAATGAACTAGGAGGAACCAGAAAGTGATTAAAATTAGACAAAACAAATTAAAGGTAATGAGATCGTTGTAAATATAGAATGAGAAATATAAAAGAATAAAGGAAGCGCAATGATCGACATAATTCTCGTACGCTGTACATATAGGAGATTAGAGATCGATTAGTTAATCGAACTATCCAGCCTAACTATTGCCTATTTTTGGGGGAGCAGGAAAAGGTTTATAGTATCCTTGCCTTGACTAATCTCACCCAACAGGTTGTTAGGTGCCTGGAGATGAGGCCTGCTCTAAAAAGGTTTATAGTATAATCTGCGTCTTTTCTGTCTGGCGAGATTCATAAGATAAGGGAAGAAGAAGTTAACCTTTCCACAGAAGAATGGAAGAAGTTAATCCTTTCCTAGAAGAAAGAAGAAATTAACCTTCCCATAGAAGAAAGAAGTAGTAGTTAACCTTTCTATAGAAGAAGTTACCTTTCAATAGAAGAAGAAAATTTCTGTATAAATTTTTAATGCATATAATCGCTGTATCGCAGAAGTTTCAGAACATATATTCTCATCCTTATATCCATTGGAATATATCTCTGCTGTTTGATTCGCATTCCAAAAGAACCCATAACCCTAGAGATTAGCCGTGGTATACAGAGAGTACCCAAAACACTATAAAAATATATAAGCAACAGAGTTGTCAACAAAAGTGGTGGCAAGAGGACACTCCTTTTGGTACTTACGCGGAATTGGCGATGTTTGGCACCATGTTGGTGTCTTGTTCCGCCATTTGCTATCGAACTCCACCATGTATGGTGGTCTTTAAAACTCAATTAGGTGTTAACACCACTTTTGGTAGCATTTGAGTTGTATGTTTTCTTAGAGCGTATAGAAAAAAAATTAAGTTTACTTTATGCTGTCAGACTAATCGGGACTGGATATAATGTTTAAAGTGGGACTGGAACCAATGTGCAATGTGCCTCTAACGGAGATCAAACTTATGACCTCTTGATTACAGGGCGACAATACCCCAGAAGCACCTTCCACCTCCCGCCGTCCCCCTCCAATGTTCAGCATCCCTTGAATTTTGGATTTGATTTTTGTTATTGATTGATTTATTTTTCTTCGCTTTTCTGCCATTTTTTGGCGAAACGCGACGTTGAGGATACCTTTCCAGGCGGTTTCAATATCTCTCGGACTTTCACTCCCGCAACACCAGATCACGTGAAAAATCTCTGTTATCCATCCCTATCCACCAGCGGCGTAGTGTCCACGTAAGGCTTGTAAGTCCACCTTACAAGCTGAAATTATTGAAGAAAACTTATTTCATTCCCGTATTTATCGCTTGAACACACACATAGCAATATCAGACTTCAAGTAGAACTTTTAACGAAACAATTGAGGACTTGTTTTGATTCGAGTTGTTTCTCTGTAAGGCTTCTTGAAAGGACTTACGTGTAGGTGAATGGAAGAAATGATTTTGACTCGCCCACGGCCGGTGTGTTTGCTTACGTAGTATCTTCTCAACCAATGACAGGGCGCCCCGATTCTGACGCACTGTAATGCGCATTACGAGTGGGTGCTGCTATCTGGTGAGATTTCTGTCCCCGCTGCGTCTGTTTGCACGGTCAGAAGAGAACCAAGAAAATCGACTCCCGTGTTGTTTCAACAATGCTTGACGTGCGGTGTAGCTAACAAAACGGGTGTCATTTTAAATGTGTAAACTAACTATTAAGTTCACAAAGAGATGGTTTAATGTTGGATATTACCTTCATTAGAAGCAGCGAAGTTAAATATAAAAGAGGAATGTCTGGCAATTCTAGATCCGGCAGCGCCCGCAAAGTTAGGTGCGTGCATCCCAGTTGCCCGTAATGTTAAAAGCATGCGCCTACTTAGCGTTATGATTTACAGATTTTTTTTTTTTTTTACCTTTTCCTTTGTCTAAGTTGCTTGATATGCTTTTCAAAATGTGCGCAAATATCGTAACCATGATAATGAGTAATATTTTCGAATGCATTTGCATTTGCAAATTGTATCTTACGCATTTCCCACAAATGGCTTTTTAGTGAAAGAAAAAGAATAATAAGAATAAAAATATGACATGACCTTCCAGAAGAAGAGTTTGTGTGCTTAACTAAGCTGTATGCGAAATTTGTCAATTGCTACCAGTTGAAAGTTGAGCTATAGGTAATTTATTCTGAAGCCGAATATCGAGTAAAGACTGTGTTTGAACTTCATGAGTACCTGCATACTACCCATTTGAATGAAGCTGTTGAACAAGTGTACAAACTAACATAATTCTTCCTCACTGTTCCTGCCTCAAGCTCGTCGGTGGAAATGTAGTTTTCTGCACTGAAGAGGATTCACACATTTCAACGCAGCGCACAGACTCAGGCAAGGAAATCTGACTTGGGACTGATATCCATTGAAAAGGAGCTGCCAAAGACATTGACCAGAAACTCCCGAATCTACGACGACGTGATTGAGGTGTTCAGGCTAAAGGATCGTCAGATCGAGTTACAGTATAAATGAGAATTTTCATTAAGTAATACATAGCCTATTATTGTTAACATAGAGTGTGTGCATTTTATCTTTGAAATTGAGTATGCCCATGCATGACTTACATTCAAATATATTCTATTTCGTTAAGATATCTTTGGGTTTTCTTTATCCAATATTCAGATCAGGTTTATCTAAGGAAGCCTTACACCTTTCATAGAATCACGCTACGCCACTGCTATCCACAGATCTAACTTCTACGCCAATTCGTTTACCGTTACCTCTGCAGGACACTGGAACAGACTGCCCCCCGAAATCCAAGCCTCCTCCTCAGTTGTAACATTCAAAAGACAATTAAAGTTATACATGCTAAACAATTGGACCTAGATTAAATTCCCAGAAAGAAATACGTTATACATTTAGCCCACGAAATATGCTTTCTATGTAGGTACTTGTGTGTGAATGTGTGTGTGTGTGTGTGTGTGTGCATGTGCATGTAGAAACTGTATTGCTTTTATTTTTAATTTCTTCTAAGCTACATTTTTCATTGTGTTAGTAAAAATAATGAGCAATGTACGTAATTGATTCATTACTTTATTTTTCTTTTATTATTTTATTTTTCATTTATCTTTTTTAATTTTTTAAATTGTATACAATTTACTGCAAAGAAAAAAATGATCCCTGTAATTAATGGTTAAGTGGAAGAGAAGGCATTAATGCCTTAACTTCGCCATGTAAACAAAGTCGTAAATAAATAAATAAATAAATGATATTGATGAAGGGACACTCACAAAGAACACCTAGCGCGCTATGTTAACCACTCTGCCATGGAGTTTCGGCTTGTTATTGAATCACTGCTTCATTTGTTGCTTATATATGAGCAGTTATTTATTTATTATAACAATTATAAAAATTATCACCTTTAATAAGAAATAATAACCAATTATTGTATGAGTGCCATACACATATTTTACCATTCACTGAAACTCGCAAAACCATAATCATTTTTCATTTATGCTTTTTTGTTTACAGAGGTGTAGATGTTCATTAATTATACGGTAATAATTACAAAAATTACCATTATTACCAACCAATTGTACACTCTCACTGGCACGAGTGTCTCGAATCATACGAATTGAAAGATGGCGCTTCATAGGGCCAGCTAGTACATTTTCCCTCCTATTTACATTACCTTTGTTTTTATGAACAAAAATAATACATAAATTTTGGGAACACCCTAGGGAACAATCTAGTTTACTATCAATTTTTTATAAAATTTTTCACAGTTTAAAAATCGAGAAAATAGAGGTGGTGATCCTGACAGCCCCCCTTCGGTTAAGCTAGGGTTGAAGTTGTCCTGTTAGCCAGGTGCTTCTGCTGCCCCTGCTAAACCCACTTTCTCGTTGAAGAAAGATGCACCAGTACGCTAAGAGTGGGAAGCGGTGATTGATCATATCCGCCAGTGGTTAATGTCGTACCTCATGTGGCGCTAGATATATTTTTCCTGAAAGGAACATAAACTTTCAACGCTATGTTTCTCGGTTCACAGGGTACATATTCCAAATATGACCAGCGGAAATCCCCAAACATGTTTTAAGACCTTTGTGTGAAGTTCCGCCCACAGCAGGTCGCGATTGGCATTGTGGGTTCGTTCAACTTCCTCCACTGACTTACAAACGTGTTGTTGCCAGAGGTTAAGGTTATGCATGGATATATTTATGTTCGTTTGAGGTTGATGAAAATAACTTGACACGGGAATAGGAAACCAGGTGGAAGTAGGCAGGGTCGGCTCTACCGTACGTGCAACACGTGCATTTGCACAGGGTGGCTAGCTCAAGGGGCGTCAAAATGTATAAAACATGGAAGCTGCATGATTTGAGGCAGTTTGGTCTTCTTGGGGCGGAGAAAATTCAAATTAAATCAATTTGTCAAGTTGTGGTAAGAGATTTAAAAAATATATATTTGTTGCATTTGTAATGGTAAACTAAGGTATGTCTGATAAAAGGGAAAAAAACTCTCGGGTGCAGAATATCGTAAACGCAAACTAGAAAAAGAGCGCAATATAGAAAAACGAAGTCGAGTTTTGCACAAATTTCTGAAACTTGAGGCAAACTATGTAGTGAAAGCCGAAGAATTCGAAATCGCTGATTCTGAACTCGTGGCAGGTTGTTCTAATTGCGATCCTGATTATAATGGTGTATTTCAGCAAAAAAGTGAAAAAGAATCTCCTTTTGTCAGTGCTCAGGATGTAGTTGAACTGTATGAAGAATATACCTAGGTACAGATCCAGCGAAATTAGACTATGTTTTTGTTATTCGCGACTTTGCAAATAGAAAAGCTAGAAAAGTTTATTTGTAAGCTTTCCAACTTAGTGGGGGGGGAGGTACAAAGTGAATAGTGTAATCATGAAGAAATCGTGGTTTACGAGGCGTACGTAATTGTACACACATAGTTGATTGTAAATAGTGATGAAGTGAAGATATGTACTTAATGTACAACGTTCTGGAAAATGTACATAATTATGTACAGTATAGATAGTCATGAAGAAGTAGTGAAACAAAACAGGAGAGCTAAGAGTTGTGCACGTCGGCAGAAAGTATGGAGAGTAAATGCAACAGATATTTCATTAATATTAGGCTTAAATATACAGGGTAGCTCAATAAGTCACTTAACACCCTCAGTGCAAGGCCACTGCGGCATGGAATGTGAAAATGGCGATGACCAATCATTGCCTGGCCAAGGGGGAACTACATTGACGCCACCCGCACGGTCGGCGGCCATCTTGATGTCCGCCATCTTGAATTCAACTTCAGAATTTTAAATGGGAAGGGGGTCGTGCGACATATCAAAATGGGCTAGAATTTCACGAGAAATGCAATGGTGAAGGTTTTTTCGACGTATCGTTAACCAGTAAAAAGTTATGACTGAATTCTTGTACCAATTTGCTCCTTTTCGAGGTGTTAGAAAAATGCCTTAAAATTTGTTTAGCGCATCGGTAATGCATCGAGATAAAGTGACGTCTAGGGAGAGAAGTTCGCATGCCATTGCACACGATTTTAATCGGATACATCCATGAAGAGCTGCGCATTATGAATGGTTGTCGCGAACAATTTACAGTGTGACGCTTCCATTGAATTAAAAGTCCTTCACAGTGACAAGGCTAATGTTTATGTTCATAAGGATAAACAGAATATTCGATGCTTTTTATCTGACAACTAATTTTCGACAGATCAAAGCTGAATGGTTAGTGTTGGTAAGTTAATGCTGTGGCGTGCTGTGTGGAACACGATTGGTTAGTCAATTTTCCATCAACGGAACCTTAAATGCTTAGGGCTACTTGGATTTGTTAAATAAACAGGTTTTTTCATCCTTGCTTGTGGAAGAAGGTACTTTTTACAGAGTTTTTTCAATAGGGAAGAACACCAGAACACTTATGGGAACGTTATGAAGCAGTTTCTGTCCAAAGTTAGTTATCAGATGACAAGGGTCGCATATTCTGTTTATGAACTTCCTTCTGAACATAAACATTAGCCTTGTCACTGTGAAGGACTTTTAATTCAATGGAAGCGTCACACTGTAAATTGTTCGCGACAACCATTCATAATGCGCAGCTCTTCATGGATGTATCCGATTAAAATCGTGTGCAATGGCATGCGAACTTCTCTCCCTAGACGTCACTTTGATCTCGATGCATTACCGATGCGCTAAACAAATATTAAGGCATTTTTCTAACACCTCGAAAAGGAGCAAATTGGTACAAGAATTCAGTCATAACTTTTTACTGGTTAAAGATACGTCGAAAAAACCTTCACCATTGCATTTCTCGTGAAATTCTAGCCCATTTTGATATGTCGCACGACCCCCTTCCCATTTAAAATTCTGAAGTTGAATTCAAGATGGCGGACATCAAGATGGCCGCCGACCGTGCGGGTGGCGTCAATGTGGTTCCCCCTTGGCCAGGCAATGATTGGTCATCGCCATTTTCACATTCCATGCCGCAGTGGCCTTGTACTGAGGGTGTTAAGTGACTTATTGAGCCACCCTGTATATTATTTATTATTTGTGAATAACTTATCTTCTCACATTATGTATTCTTTTATTTTATTATGTTAAAAATTGGTTATACCATGTGAAATTGCCACGGATAACAAGCTTAGTTGTTCATACATTACGTTTTCTTTGTACGTATTTTGGGGTGGGGCGGCAAGAAGTAAAACTGCACTGGGCGGCAAAATTCCTAGGGCCGGGGCTGGAAGGAGGTGTCGTGTTTGGTCGAGTTGAGGTTTTTGGAACTCTGCAGCCAAGGCGTTGGAGGGAAGAATCCAGAAGTTAGTTCTCATCGTCGCGATTAGCCAAAAGTGGCAGAAAGGCGACGTAAAATAATAACCAAATTCAATCAGTCAATCCATTCATTACAGTGGCTGGATAATTGAAATGGGTTAGAGGGTAGCCGGACAATTGCGATGAACAGTTACAAGTGCAAGGGCTGGTGGACAATTGCGATGACATTTCGTTCCTTGCTTCTACTTCTTGCCAGGCAGGGGTCATATGGGGCTCAGCCCCCTCTGGCACTGCCGTCAGCCCACTTGACATAGGTAAAACTATTTTGTATTCTAATTTCTTTGAGGTGAAGAGTGAAAATGTAGACAGCATATATTATTTTGTTCACAAGTTCGCGAGGGATAAGTTCACGAACATGAACAGCAGCTATTACATTTGTTCATCTTGTTTGTGAGCAGAAGTCTAAAGTGCGGCAAGTGTTTAGAAGATTCTCTAGACTTTAGAAAGTTCTTTCATAGGGAGCCTTCTTTATCTGTACCTTCCCTGCCACTGTTGCAGCCTCTGTGTTGACAAATATCTGGGACTTGGAACGTCATCATCCACATTCCTTCCACAGCTGCGTCAAATGACAACAGATCCAAAGTTTTGGGAACGCTGGGGAGTTTTATTGCTTCGGCCAGGGTAAGGTAGGCACTATGATTGAAGTTAATATTGTACATTTCTACATGTATCATATAAATGCCTGTATCATCAAGGAATGTGTATTAAGAGATGGTAGTGTTGTTCACGGGACGAGACGGGACAGGCTTTTAAAAATTCGAGACGAGATTGACCATGTGTCATGAGACAAACGAATATTTTCGAGACGAGACAGCATTTCCACGAGACGAGACAGGCCAAAATCTCGTCTCGTGGGCAACACGATGGTGTCATTAGCAGTCAATTAACACTTCAATAGATGTTTTAGAAGATATAGCCCCCTCCCCAATTACCTATTTAATACTGTTAAACTTTTGAAAACTGAACTTGGTTTACAAAGTCCCCCCTGATATCCCGTGAGCCCCCCTGGAGATCAACTCTAGCTACGTGCTTGCTTTTTGCGGCTTTTCTCTAGTCTCCAAAGGAATATTTCCTTTTTGCCGGTGATGGGGATCGAACCTACGACAGATCAATGATTTTACCACAAATCCAGTTCGTTAACCAACTTCTCCACGTCGTCTCCAGGAATTCTATGCTAATCAAACAACCATTGTGAGGCTGGTGCAGGATTCCCACGAGTTTCGATGTACAATACCTCTTGCTAGAGAATTATGTGAAATATTGATATTTTCGGCTGGGAATTTGGTTGAATCAAGTTTTTGAACATGGACTAGAGCCAACAGACACCTTTTTGAAGACACCAGTTTCCTCATATGTGCGAATACACTTTCAAACTCTATCCAAGCCACATATTTATTTCGTTGTGCCAACCTTCTACAGCATTATTAGTTCTATGGCGCCTTTGGTTCTATGGCGCCTTTAACCTTCTGGTAACCTCATAAGTCTCTCGGCAATTTCTAGCTCCAGAACTCTCTTGTGCATATCTTTTGTGCATGCATTTATTGACCTTCCAGCGTTACGTGTGTAACATTCACACATATAATATGTAAGGTTCTAGCAGTGGCGTGTCCAGGATTTTGGAAAGGACGGTTACGTATACTATTTTAGTAGTCGGTCCTCATTTTTGTCATCTTTTCCTGCCTTTGACTTTTTTTTTATAAGGAATACTGGGCCGAATGTGCGTTGTAACCCACCAACCCCCCCCCCCCCTTGCTCACGCCACTGGGTTCGAGACATGCGATTGGATTAAAATATTCATAATGAACTGATTTCGTAGAATTATAAGGTAATTTGTGATGTGTCCTAACAATTGAAAAAAAATCTTGAGTGTGACAACATAGCTTGAAAGCATCAAAAGTACAGTAAAACCTCGTTAATCCGGACCCCGATAAGCCGGACTTCGCTTGATCCGGACAGGCAAAAAGAAAAGCAGAATGCAAGGTTTTAAAAGTGGCTAGAAATCAACGAGAACTTCCCAAACAAAAGGCAGTCAACCACTGATGAAATTCTGTTTCCCGCAGACATTGTACTGTATAGTGTATTTAGGCTTATGCCCTTTAAATACACCATAATAAGCGTGTTTTGTTGCTATAATGCACTTTCTTTTAGGTTATTTAAGTTAATCCGGACTTTCGTTAAACCGGTCAACATGTCCCCCCATTAGTCCGGATTAACGAGGTTTTACTGTATTTACGAAAATGTGTTGCGTCTGTGGCGCTTTTAAAAAGTAGCAAAGTCTGGCTTTATTTGTCTGTGAAACATATAGGCTACAGCTGTTAATTTTTTGTGGGCTAAATATGCAAATTATATGCATTCATAAACATTTAAACCTTACTGCAATTAAAAACAATAAACATTTCCAGATTGATTTTGCAAAGAGTGGTATCACTTTTCGTGGAATGACCCTTACAGGTCTAAAAATACACTCACACTTGCAAGATGAGGACACGATTTTGCTATTGTGACTTCTACCTCCTTGCAGCCGGATCCAGATTTTCGCCCAACGCCCACAATGGAGAAAGTAGGGTGTAAAGACTTTCGCAGAAAAATCGTAAGGTCGGTTAGGTTCGTGTGTGGCCTGTTGCATGCGTTATGCATGGGTGCTATAAATTATACCTGTATTAAGGAAGCGATTCAATAGGTTTCTGTATAAGGAGCACGGTGCTGTCTGCCTTTCGTCACTTCCGCGGGCAAGGGTAGCGATTAACCTTTGTGGAAATCCTATAATTTATTGTTATGTGCAAGGCCCATCGTCCACTTTGGGAACGTATATCAAAATTGAAAGTGGACTGGAACGGTACTGGACTGCTGACCATTGTTCGTGGTATTCAGCAACAATGATTATCTAATCCGCAAGATTTAAAGGATGATATTTTACCCTCTGATCATAAGTGAGTGAAAGGTACTAAAACAGTGTGTTGCATGCCTTAATAGCATGGGCTTAACTTGGGGGGCAGAATCAAACTTGGAGCTTAACTTTGGGAAGGGGGTTCACAATCGAAAAGTTTTCCATCCCATAAAAATAGCTGTAGAATTTGCGAAATCACAAATATTACTTTTTATTACTTTCCTACTAATGTCCAAGGAGATTAAAGGGAAGCGTAAATTTTTACCAAGGCTGATTTTTTTTGGGGGGGCGAAGTTACGCCTGTGCTTAATAGAACAATGATTCAACGGGGTCACACACAATTTTAGTGTCCATATGGATAGCCGACTACCACAACCAGGGCCGGATTAAGACGAAATTGGGCCTGATCCTTGAAATCTTTGAACAACAAACACAACTACACGTCACAGCGCAAAGAATAATAGTAACTGTATAATAAGTAACGCTCTGTCTAGGCGTCCGAAATTGGGGCTCCAAATTTCATTCTTAAGATTTATTTTCAGGTTAATATAGCAAAAGAAAACTGTTCAGCTTTCGGAAAATTCTCGTCTGTTTTCATCTGGGCCTATTTCAGGAATGGGCCTAATGCTGCAGCATCAATAGCAGCCACCTTAATCCGGCCCTGACCACAACTGAATATGCAATGCAGGAGTTGTCGTGTATCATAATATGTGAAGCCTACAGTAAAGCTTGATTAGTCACTACATCACGCTACTTCTTTCTAATCTTTGAAGGTGTCCTGTAGGATGAATAATCAAACTTCCCAGTCTTTTCTCATCTATTTCTAATTACTAGGGCTCGGAATTTTATGACTTAGCATAAGGGTGATGTCTTCCCTAAATATATAGAATTTCATATTGTGAAGAAGCTAATTGAATTAAGGTGCTTTTAAGGGCATATTTTGGCATATTTGGCCATTTCTACGTGATAAAGCATATTTTGATGGATTTTCGGTCATATTCAGTATATTTTTGCTTTTTCAAGAAATATACAGTCATTTTCCAAGTGGATTTGTTCTAACTCCCATGTTCACTCGAGGTTTTTTTTTCTTACTGCAGCAAAATCTTTTTTAATTTAAAATTGAAAACTTACAAAAAGTGTTCATTGTGCATTTCAACTCATCAGGGCCCATAAAGTGAACTAAAAATAGTATCTATAAGAAAGTATTTCATCATAAGTTAGATATTGATGTTTGAAACAGTCTAGATATAAGAGCATATTTTTCAAATTATGCATATTTTGTAAAATTTTAGGTCATAAGAGCATATTTTATTTTGCATATTTTGGTGATTTTTAGGTCATAAAAATCCTACCCCTACTAATTACTATTTCTAATTGCTACTATTTAGCTATCTCTTCTAAGTCTAGGTGAAACTGTTTACTTCTTCATCCAAGTTGCAAAGTGTTCCACCCATATGTATTTTTGTTATTTAGCCATTTCATTTCTGCCACTTTTGGCAAATCGTGACAAGGATGAGTGACAATGACACTCTCAACACCCATCCTTGGCCTGTATTCGAACCCGGGAACTTGGGTGGCGTGATCGAAAGTCCCACGGAACCGGCTATTCTACCTATAATACTCAGCATTAGCATCCAATGTTAATGGGACATTTTCCCTTGCCTAGAGCTTCCATTTCTTTCATCTCTTCTGTCGTCTCCAAAGGGATATTTTCTTTTTGCCGGTGGTGGAGATCGAACCTACGACAGACCTATGATTTTACTACAAATCCGGTTCATTAATCAACTACTCCACGACGTCCCCAGGAATTCTATGGTAACGAAACAACCATTTGGGAACAGTGGCGTATACCGAGTCCAATATCTGGGATATCTCACTATGTCACGTGGTCCTAAGCTATGAATAGAAATAAATTTACCAACTCCTAAGAAGTCAGGTTGCCAACTCCTAAGAAATCAGGTTGCCAACTCCTAGGAAGTCAGGTTGCCAACTCCTAGGAAGTCAGGTTGCCAACTCCTAGGAAGTCAGGTTGCCAACTCCTAGGAAGTCAGGTTGCCAACTCCTAGGAAGTCAGGTTGCCAACTCTTAGGAAATCAGGTTGCCAACTTCAGAATCAGCATCATCGTCTCACTGATATGAATAATAATTACAATTTCTGATCTCATCCATTTTTCTCCTGAATTTTATTCTCTAGAATTCAGGCTTCGCAGATAGCGTAGCTAGCCTAGATTATACGCTCCTGATTTGGAGGCTAATGCAGTTTTCCCATAAATTTCGATGTATTCTGTGAGCAAGGAAGTATTTAGGGGAGAGGGTCCGGTACTAGTAAAAACATTAAATAATCAAAATGTAATTGTTTAGCCATTTGTTATACGATGGTTATTTATTTCTGCTGAACTTATTGAAACGCAAGGATTATATTTGGATCATGTGCTTTGAAGGACAGTACCAAAGAAGATTTATGCATACTACGATTTATGATAATATGTCTAAAATATTTATCAGCAACTTTACTTTTCGTCAGTTGTAATAGGCAATTAATAGTGATCACCGCCCAACTATTTTTGACTATTACAATTGAATCTAACTTATTTTTTGTTATTCAATAAATATTTAATTCTTTATCTATTTGACATTAATTTCCTTGCCAGGGCAGTTGTTTTTATACAAATCTTAACTACACTTATGCTAGATAATTATTACTCCCTCTGTCCCATAATTATTGTCTGGTACGCCTTTTTGTTTGTTGTCTCATAATAATTGCCAGATATTCAAACTGTGACATTGGTGTATACAGAAGAAGAACATGAAACAAGGGAATGAGTCATACAACTTTACTACTCAAGGATCAGTACAAATTGTGCTTTCCATCTGCCTCTTCGTCTGTCATTCCTGTACTACCATTTTGGCATACCGGACTATAATTATGGGACATGCTGTTATATCTCATTCTTTTATCATATTTTTACCTATTCACGTTATAATAATAATACTATATTTATTAATATACATATTTAATTAATATCATTTTAATGTAATTTAATATAATAGTTATTATTATTGAAACACTTGGTCGGACTCCTCCCCGAAATGTATTTCTAGATACGTGTGAGGTATTTGCAGTGTGACAATTGCATTTTACATGCATAAAGTTGAAACACAATCCTCCCTTTCCCATCTGAAGCTTCCAGCAGAACACATTGAATTTTCCTTTGTCCGCTTTTGCTCTTTAATGCTGCATCACCACCAGCATCAAACAATAACAACAACAAAGGAAAAATATGAAAATGTCCTCGTCCCCACCACGTGCCGCTGGGAACGTGATTTCCTGCTCTGTCCAGTTACTCGGCTGCTGCATCCCCCTCACCTTGGCCATCTCTCTCATCTTCTCCGATGGACCATCTGCCAGCAGCCGCGTGACTCAGACTTCGGCCCGGCTCGCTTTAGTATTCCGAAAGACATCCAGAAGACTTCCGGTCCCCACGTGGCGGTCATTGCCACATGCGTTGAGGGATGCCCGCATCCTCATTGTTGGCCTTTGTTTCACATATTCACACGCTCACGACAGTCGCCCACGCGGCTTGAGACGGGCAGCGTGTGTGTTATTATTGTACCACATGTTTTTGCATTCTGTTATCAAAGGAATATACCTATTGCCCCGAAAAAATATGTAATTTTTAATCAAACCTATGCCGCGTAAACAGGCCCGTAGCCAGAAATTCTTAGTAGGGGGGGGGGGGCGAAGTCAATCCTAGAGGGGGCAAATTTGTAATATATTGTGTTGCATTGGCAGATATAGCAAGGTACAGAGGGGCACTTTCCCCCCTCCTCCAAAAGTGATAAGTAACAGGAAAGGAGTGATATCTTCAAACTCCAACGAACAAAAAAAGTCGAACAACATCAAATAACAATATTTCGACAATGACCTATCGGGCTACCAAAGAATATAAAGATAAAGTTTAACATAAATAGGCTAGTCGGGACTGTATCTACTTGATATTTACAGGTCAATAATGTTAATAGACGATTAATATGTACCAATAGCTTTGGGTTTCTCTGCAGAACTGATCAAGGAAGTCCATTATAAATCGTGCTTCATAATGTTTCCCTTTAGTTTCCAGTATGCAAGATTTTTACGCACAAAGGATTCTAGCGAGAATCAAACAACACCATTGTGTTGTGTTACGCAAGAGAAATGGAATTAATTAAATAATAATGGTTACATATTATCTACTTTTTGATGAATTGTGTAAAAATTTGTAATACATATTTTGTAGGCCTACTTGCTAAAACATTAAAACATGGGTCCCTTAGTCCACCACGGATTCTATTTGCTTCAAATGAAAGACTTTTGCGACAATGTTTGCCTACTGGTTACGTTAACCATTTTGCCACTTTTGGCTAATTTGCAAATATGGGGATGAGTGATGATATGATGAAATTTATGAATGGATACTCAGAAACATCCATGCCCAGGCCGGGATTTAAACCCGGGACCCCTGGCATCGTAGCACGATGTGTTAACCACTCCGCCATGGGGGCCGGCTCATAAGATTTGAAATTGATATTTACACTCAAGAAAATTGCAAGAAACACTTGAAAATTAATTTCATTTTGAGTAACCATTTGTCCTGCTATCCTTAGATTCTGCTAGTCATGTTTCTTTACTTCAATATTTGCCCCCCCCTAGATTGGGCATCCATCCAAGATTGGGGGGGGGGAATTCCCCTGCTCCCCTATGGTTGCAGAACTGTGTGTGAGTGTCTCTCCATCAATTTCACGTCATCACTCATTGTCACGATTAGCTAGATGTGGTAGAAAAGCAACGCTAAGAAAAAGGAATTAAATATCCACTCCCCTCTCTCTATCACATGAATCGCTATTACCAAAAGGTAGACTGGGGAAACAAAAAAGTATGCAGTTCAAACTTCATAGCAACACACCCAAGAAAAACATCCAAACACATTAGGCACCTTTAATACAAGACTTCTTAAAATGTCACAACTGTTCTAGATACTTAAAATTGCAAGATCATTTTCCAAAATCCGAATCTGGAAGGTAATTCCCTCCCCCCCCCCCCCCCAATGCTGATACATTATACGGAATCCCACACACCTTCATAAACCATAAAATCAATAAATGTCTTTGTTATGTTGCTAGAGTAATAGGGGATATAATATTGTAAAGATGTAAAGAGTAGTGAGAATTCCATGTAGGAATGTGTTGTGTATTTTTCACAGGGGGAGCAGAGCAGGCTCTCAGGGGGGGGGGGGGCTCTAGCTACGGGCCTGCGCGTAAATAATACCAAATTATCAATACTAACATAAGAAACGGATGTAAGCAATTTGGAAACCATGTTAAAAAATGGCCATGAGGTCACATTTTCTATTCAGATGCAATTTGGAGTTTTAAATTTGGACAAATTACCTTCTGATCTGCGTGTTGAAAATTGATAATAAACAGTTTTTAAACTACCTTAGCATGCACAACTTTCACTTTCTAAAGGATTATGCCTTTCTTAACTAAACCAGGGATAAGTAAATGGAATTCTGGTAGGCTCTGGCCATGGAGAGTCGCTAAACGCACGGCCATGAAAATAGGCGTCTTGCGCAGAATTGAGCTGGTGCCACCGTATGAGAAAAGCAAATCGAAAGCGGGACAAAAGTCGCTGGTTCCCGCGCACTGTGTAGCAACGTCAACCGGGTTGCGTTGCCTGGTTCGAGCGTCAGACCGACCTCTCTCCGGGGCACTTTTGTGTCATCCCTGACCTTTCGAGTAAATACGGTCAGTTTGTATCACATTGATTACAGAGACCAACTCTACAACGAGATCTTTCATTCTCTTAAACCTCCGAACACATGGGGTTGTGCTCCGACGTGGCAACAGCGCGAACTTCTGCCACCCGCCTAATTTCATGGCCGTTCGTTTAGCTCGGCCGTCAAATTCTATTGGGTTCTATCGATAGTCACTCGTTCGGGCGTCCAATCGTGTTGGGTTTTGGCAGTGGAGAGTCGCTCGTTCTTGTCCAATCCTGGTGGGTTCTGACGATGAAGAGTCACTCGTTCGGGCGTCCAATCGTGGTGGGTTTTGGCAAAGGAGATTCACTTGTACATGTAGTACTTGCAATCCTGGTGGATTCTGTCGGTGGAGAGTCACTCGTTATTTTCAATCCTGATGGTTTCTCCTGAGGAATCGCTCCTTCTGACGTTTAAATTCGGTGGAAACTCCAATCTTACTTAGTACCTTCGGGCATTGGAGATTGGTCGCTAAGCGTATCAACGTCCAGAACTTTTCAATAATGTCCAGGCATTCCAAACAGCTAGTTTCAAGTAAATTAGATTACTATTGATCAAAAGTAAACGCTTCTATCCGAGCAGGAAGCATGATTGCTTTGAGGACTTGCCTAGTTCTCCTCAGTTGCTGTCGTAAATCAAACGAGGATCCGCCTTACAACGTGGGAAGACTGTGTATAAACAGAACTCCTATCTCACAGAGACCGGTTACGTAACTCATTGTTCAGACACTTTGGGAATTGGCGCTAATTGGATCGGGCAAGTGTTGCTGTCCCACACTTCCGATGGCATCAAAAGCATCTCTTTCTGCAACCGGAAACTCTTAGAGTAGGTTACTGTTAATCGCCTACTTGTTTCATGCATTATTATGTCTTTTGTTGCTTTGACCTTGACATTGTAGGAGTGTCGCTGTTCGAAGGGAGAAAGAAGCGAAATTTCACTCGCATAAAGGTGGTCGTTTTCCTTTTGACACTAGAAAATGCATTAAAGTGTGACTTGATGCGAATTTCAAGGAATTATAGCAGCTGGGATTGTTCTGATCAGGCACTTCTTTGTGTTCATAAATTCCATTCGCTTGGTGCTGCTAAGCCGCTGTCATGTATGGGATTTAAAACATAACAACAATAACTGCCATTTTCACGCAAAGCTCAAAACGCGTATTGTGCTGTTAACAGGTTGAGTTAGGAATGACATCTACCGAGAGCTCCTCCCCTTTTTAAAGTTTTTTTTTCCCTTAACACTAGATTATTCTTATTTTCACATGCACGAAATTGCGAACAATAGTTGGATTGTATGTGTATTGTTGACCCTGAATGGTTCGGAATTATAATCGCATACCAGCCGATATCGAGCCTGGGAATCTGATAACCGAGAAGCCGCCAGAACAAGCACGTATTTAGGGCGGGGTAGGTCCTGACACCCCCGAAAGAATTACAAAGTACTAAAATTAATTAATGAAAATATACTTGTTTGGCATTTGTTGTATAATCGATGGTTTTTAATTTCCTCAACTTATTGGAATAAGAATATAAATAAAAAAAAGTAGTGGTATCATACGGCTTTGAAGGACAGTACACACTACTATTTATGATAATGTGCATATAATATTAATCAGGAACTTTACATTTCGTCAACTGGATCTAAAATCCTGTTTTGTTATTCAATAAATATTCAATTCATCATCTATTTGACATTAATTCTTTGCCAGGGTACTTATTTCTGTACAAATTATGCCGATTTTAACTACATGTTAGCTAGATAATGAATTGCTTACTGTTATTATATCTGTATTCTATGCCGTATTTTCACCAATTCGTGTAATAATATAATATTAATGTATCCGTATAGTTTAATTAGTATTTATTTTATTTAATATAATTATTTTAATTTAAACATTATTATTATTATTATTATTCCTGAAACACTTGGTTCGGACCCCCCCCCCCCCCCCCGAAATATATTTCTAGATACGTTCCTGGCCATGGAGTAGTTGGTTAGCGAAACGGATTTTTAGTAAAATCGGAGTCCTGCCGTAGGTTCTATCCCCCATCCACTGGCAAAAAGAAACTGTTCCTCAAAACGAGAGAAGTGGTACTCTCTCGAAACATAGTGTTGGAACAGTTTTAAGGATGGACGTCCGGAAGGGAGCACGCCCCCATGAAAAATGAATAGTAACCTAAAATTATATAAGTCAGTCGCCGTGGCGGAGTGGTTAGCACATCGCGCTAAAAAACGCCAGGGGTCCCGGGTTCGAAACCCGGCCTGGGCATGGAGGTTTGTGAGTGTCCATTCAATTCATCAATGTCATCACACATCCCCATCTTCGCAAATTAGCCAAAAGTGGCATAAAAAGCTAAGTAAAATAAAGCAAATCAATCAATCGAATCCCGGCGTGGGTGTATTTGTGGGTGTCCCTACATGAATTTCACCATATCACTTAAAATCTTCGGGATTAGCCAAAGGTGGCAGAAAAGCGAAGTAAAATATACCACGAATGTGTTCTGTGTTAGGAATGGTGCTGAGGGGACGTCAATATTTTGGTGGGCCAGCTCTTTCCTGGCCATGATTAATCCAAAGCGGTAGGAATCGCTTAAATATAAACACAGCACAATGTGTAAGTAGGCCTTTATTAAGCGAGCACGATCGCGCGCGTTCCACTGACAACATCCTCCTGCAGTTCCGCATGAATATTTATCAGCGGCTGCTGCCGTGAGGGCACGCTGGCAGTGTTGAGCAGACTGCGTTCACTCTGCCGCTCTCTGTTCCGGGTTCAGCTAATGAAGTTAAGTCTTGCACTGCTGTAAATGAATGAGGATCCTTCCCAGCGCGTTTTGGGGCCCTTACTGAAAAAAATCATCCTGAAGGATCAGAACACTGTACATAGTACATACCATACATAACAATTGTAACTTTTATTAATCCAAATCGCATTGAATTTATACATATTTATAAATGCCCTGAGGCAAATTTTTCACAGTTGAGCTTTTTTTTATCGAGGAAGGAACAGAAAGCTTTGTGGGAAATAAAGTAGTGTCCTTTGCGGAATAGCCTATCTGAGAGACTGAAGGTCATTGCAAGATAAGGTATCTTGAAATTGATTAGTTAAATTTGAATATGACATTTTTATACAAATAACAAAATTTCGTAGATTAGTTAGAGTTGACGAGTTGTATCTTTGCGGGTGAACCCTGCCCAAGTCCGGCTGCGCAGTAGCAAGGGGGAGGAGCTACCAGCTGCGCGTCATTATCCTTGCGTTCTGTCCTTGATGTCGACCACCCAAAGGGCGAGTAGGTGGCAACTACTTAAAGGTATTTCTCTCACACTCTGCTCGGAGTAGCCAAGGCCACCCGCAAAGATACAGCTCGTCAACTCTAGTATATTTCGTAACATTTGTGATTTGTGTTTGTAGATGTATTTCGAGTAAGTATGTGAAATGTAAACTCCACACCTTAAATATTTTTGATGTATATACCGTTTAATTGAATTGAAGTAGAATTTTTTGATATATTGGAATTGCAGACCCTTTATGTTGCTTTTGTGTGTGGATATGTGTACGTGGTGGGATGCGGTAATACATAAGGTTGAAATAGAGAAAACATTGAATTTTTGGAAACCGGGAATTATACTTTAATTTTAAACTTGTCCTAGAGTGGCCACCATGCATGTGCAATGATGACGCCAGAGGGATAGACGATGTTTGAGTTAGCTAGCCCCCCCCCATCTCCCCCGCCCTCGCGATTCAGAGGTCAGGAAATTAACATGCTGCCTCAAAATATAACCCCACTTACTTCTTACTATCACGGTATGTACCTATGTACACACGGAAGGAACTTCTAAGAACTAATCACATATTAACGTCTCCACAAATAAGAAGTCTTCTAAGTTCACGGACAGTAAACGGCAAGAGCGGATCTTTCTATTCAGTGTTCTCCCCAGCTTGAATTGTAGCAGCATTGTCCCAGCAAGGTTGAACCAGATCGACTTTATTATTTTTTGCTCGAAGAAATAATTGCATGCATTCAGAATCACATAAACACTCGATATGTTTCACAAATCAAATTTTTCTATCTAAGCGACACTATCTGCTGAATTTCTGCGATTATGCTAAATTTCAAGAGAACTGAGAGAATGTTGCGGGGTTGGCCGCTACGCCACTGTTTCATCACAAGCTCGCTTATATATTTGGCAACACAGAGAATCTAAAGAGAATCAAGTATCAGGTCCACAACTTATGCTACTAAAGCAACTTCTTCCCCTGTCTTAAAACCACAGAGCTTTCCTCGAGCTCGATCATCACCCTTATGAGGGTTACGCATTCGAGATTCGACACTAGCGCCACATTTTCAAGGTCAGTCGGATTAACCTACCGCAGATACTAGGAGAACTTGTCATTCTTATTCTATGCTGATCTGATACCAGGATCCTAAATTTGTAACCAAGACTTTTAACTTATGCATTAACCATTGTTCAAATCGCCCACATAGGGCGTTTAAGTATTCAGCACCAGTTAAAACCTTATCGGAAGAAGAAAAATGTCTAGTTCCCTTTCAGGCTGAACTTTTTTTTTATCTTCGTTTCACTTTCGCGGAGACAAACAAGAAACGCGTGCGTGGTAATATGAACAAGTTCCTCGTTCAATGCAATAGCCATGACTTGTGAAGTTGTTCGTGCGCTCCAATAAATTCGGAGCACGATTTCTTGACGATAATGAACAAACAAAGTGTTTGCAATTGGACAGGACGCAGTTCTTGTGTTTGGCCGTGTTGTTATTGGAATGGGGGAGGGTGGAGTAGAATATCTGAGGTTCTTAGTGCCGACACTGGCCAGAATTTCAATGCGCTGTCCAGTCCACATCTGCCGCCTGTCTATTGAAAGAAGACGTATAAACTAAGAATCGGGTACGAATGGATTTAACACATCCAAATTCGCGGGCAGTATTGTAAATAAGGGTATACCCACCACAAAAATAATTCACTGTGGAATTGTAAAGGTGGATATTACATAACTTTAACTTCAACGGGGTGAAGGGGACACAAAATATTTCGTAATTCCCATTTTAACCTTATTTTTTAAAAATGTTGAAAGGCAAAATTAGTATAGTCATTTTTCATATTAAGCAAGGTTTGCATTTACCACTTTGATTTTATCAGTTTCATATGATTTTATTTTCTGAAAATTTCGGAGGGGGCTGTAGTCCCATCAGCTCCCCTTGCGTACGCAAGTGTTCTTAGTGTGTGATACCTGATCGAGCACATAGTACTAGTTTGGATCCCACTTGTTCGTACCGTTTAGCCTATCTGTGCACAAAGTGAACTTAAAAACAAAAACTAACAATCCACTCTTAATGCAAGATAAGATATGTAATGCTCAAAATGTAGGACATTACGATTTTTTTCAAATTGCTCCCGGACACAGGACTAAAATATAGGTTATGTCCGGGAGGAAAAAGAGGATGTCAAGTAGTAACCCTAGAGATAAGAGCCCGTAAGGTTTTGTAGTATACTCTTCAAGTCAGCACAAACTCTGGTAGCTTTTTGAATTGACCAGTGCGTCGAAAGTTATCTGAACGTTGTTTCATTTATCTGTTCAACGTGAAACCATTTCTACCCTCAAAGAACATGAAATCTTATACTAATGGCTTTCCTTGGTTTCAGGTTCTTCACACGTAACGGCAGAGAATTTCCTGGACGTTCTGGACAATGGAGTAGTTGTGTGTCGTCTTGCGCAAGTGATCCAGGAACGGGCCCAACGAGCAGTGGATGCAGGTCGCTTAAAAGGCGTAAGTAGACACACTAGCTCCAGAACCACAAACTGAAAATTCCACTACACTGTCTGCTGTTAGAATGAAGTTAATGTAAATAAATGTACCTGGCGTGAGTCTGTCAAGAAAGTCTAGAAAAGGTAAAGAAATCAAATAGGTCAAGAAGTCATGTAATTATACTTGTGGCCAAGAATTTTTCCTATCGCAATGACTGATGGATTTAGTTTATTTTATTTCACTTTTCTGCCCCTTTGGCTAATCGCGAAGATGAAGATGAGTAGTGATGAGATAAGATGGATAAATGGACAATAACAAATCTATGGACGACAACACTAGCCCCGCATAAGGTTATACTGGCTGAGAGTCCAGATACCAGAGCCTCACTAGTCTGCCAAATGCAGTCCAGGATGCATTAATAGATAAAGCAAGTCTAATTCTCTTATTAAATACACCTTCAAGTTTTCATCTTAACTGTCCTTTTAATAGTTTTTTCATTAAATAAATATTTATTTTCTTAATTGTTAATTTCCAACTTTACATTCTAGGGCTCGTATAAATAAAGGTTAAGAAAATCTCAAAAAGGGGGAGTGAGGAACTTCCTACAGTTCATTTATAGGCCTACTCTTTAGGAGTTTAATGCGCGTTATGAAATTATGAGCCCAATGTACGTACAATTGCCTAGGCTAGCTACTGTCAAGAGTTGCCTGATCTCTCTCGCTCCAGAAGCAACCCAAATACAATGGCCACAGGCTTGCTGCCGTTCGCTGAGGATCATCGGCTGTCATCCTACGGACAGATGGGTAGAGTCAGATTATTTTCATAACAACTCCAGCTGACAGCGCGTGTCCAGTGAGTGAGCCTACCAACAGTCCAGAGCGCGTGGAACAGGGATAGCGATAGGTGCTGGGTAGAGATGACGTCAGCGATTCGTTTGTTGTTTGTCTGCTCCGGGACTTATGGCTCGCTCCAAAGCTGCCAATGCAAAACAGCCAGAGATGTTACGAAAGTAATCTCACTCTAAGGAGTGGATGGGGCAGCGATGCCAACCCCAGCAAAATGGTACTAAACCAAGCAGAGTTTGATCTTTGTTGACACTTAGCACCCTGCTTTTGGCATAATGGTCAAATCTATCATAATCTGCAAACGCCAGTCCCTGGGAGAGGGTAATCGAATTCAAAGGAATGTGTTTGCAGGAAATGCAAATAAAAAGATGTCCAAATCTTATTTCTACTTCACCAGCGGACATGTTTCAAACGAAAGGGAGTATGCCGATCCAGCGGTAAGCTTTTCTTCATCCTGCCAGATTTAGTTCGTACGGAGATTTTATGGTAGGAAATCTGTAGAAAGTTGCGGGTGAACAATTTTCTCAAACCTTTTAAAGTTCTCTGTTGAACTCATGTCGTTTGTTGCATCATTTTAAACATTTTATTTTGTGAAAATTTACACTATTACACAACTGTTAATAATTATTAGCGCAAGTTCAAAGCTCTAGAAAAGTAGATGCAGAATTACAATTAGCATAATTTCGAAGTTTACGCAGCACATTTTATTATCGTCAATCCACACGACAGGGAGGGGGAGGAAAATCGAAATTCTTGCAAAATCTGAAACATCGCCAATGTTGTTTTCGTCGGATTTTTATAGGTTCACATTTATATATTTCATAGTTCAAATTGAGGAACAAGGCCCCCTTGCCCAGCGGCGTATACTCTGGGTCATCTAGGTAATCGCAGATGACCCGGCTGTATTTATTTATTTTTTAAAAAAATATATATATACATTTCTTCGCAATATTCCTCCAAACCAATTTCGATGCATACATTTCTTTGCTTCCAGCGCGCGAATGCTTCCAACCGTTTGCCGCTGAATGTCCGGGAACCTTCCTCCAGCCGGTGGAATGACGTCAGGCAATCTCACCCTGACGTCATTCCACCCGCTTCCCTTACAACCCTTGGCGAGGAAGGAGGAGAGAGGAAAGAGGGGGAGGAAACACTGCTTCTCAGGCGCGGTGATTCCGTGGCCAGGGTAAGCTCCTTCTTATGAGAGTCCACCGGTCGCACTCTCAACCTTCAGAGCCTTACCGTTCCCTCCGCTGAACTAGGGAAAACATACCCGGTAGAGTGCGAAGAACAGGAAAATTGAATAACATGGGCAAACCAATTCTACGCTAATTTTCCCTTTACATTAGCTTCTGTCTTGCTGACTTCTGTTACTTGAACATAAATTTATCAAAAGGAAAAAGCTTAAATATTGAAGATGAAGCAAACTAAATTAAATTTCAAAGCTTAAGCAATTAAAGCACCTACATGCTGACTCCCCCCTCCTTGTATTACAAAAATAGTGATTGTTTCTCCTCTCTAATCTTCAAAAGCAGCGAGAATACTTCTTTCACGGAACTGAATATTTTTAAAGGGAAAGATCAAAAATTAATTATATATATATACTATTAGTTCATTTAAGTTGCTATATTCCGCCTCTATAGATTAATAGTGATAAAGATGAACGAATTAAACATAAAACGAAAAAACACATCAGGCAGGTGGAGGACTCGGGGGGCTGAAACCCCCCTCCCTGAAATCCTACAAATATCTAATTTAAAATGTGTATAGTGGTAATTAATTTTACTTCATTAGCACGATTAAACACCTTGCATAATACGTTGTAAACATCTGAGATTCATCTTCAGGACTTCTAACCCCACTGTTTCAACTTTATGTGTCGGCTGCTAATAAGGGATGATCCCCATCCCGAAATATAATTCTGGCTCTGGCCTGCAATAATTCGAACTTTTAAAACCTGTCATTTCGAGCTCGGAAAGGGATTTTTTTTATCATTCATAGGGAATTTCATTCTGAGCCAGGAACACAACAACAGAAGTTTGGAGCATGAAACTGAATGCGTGTAGTCGTTGGCTTCATGCTGTGCTTCGTGTTTATTATTTATTTAGGTGTTAGTGTTTGTCGTGATAGTGCTGTGTTAAAGGGTAATGGATGTGATACGAGATTTGCTGGTGAAACCTTTTGGAAAAAGCTCTCTTCAGGAGAAGTTGCAAATTGTTAATACAGGTAGGCCAGTGCTATCGCTTGAACTTATTTCTACACACAAAGACAAAAATCGGGAATATGTGAGGCATTTTCGCAAGCCAATTATGACAAAACACCATGGTTGACAGGAAGTATAAGTGTTAATAAGCTTTGCTTTTTTGTTGGCTTACTTTTCGGGGCTGAAAAGAATGTATGGATGCGTGGCGGATACTGTAATCTAAACAATATTTGCAACGCTTGTGACAAACATGAAAAATCCGAAAGTCACATAACTTCCTTTGTTAATCTGCAATCTTTCGCACAGACACGTATTGTGCAACTGGACAAACAGCGTGCTTTGGATGTGGTACGGCACAAGTAATCGGGTCCTGGATTAAGTTGAATTTTTTACTTAAATTAATATTGCGGGTTTTTATTTCACTAGTGCACGTCTTGCATTTTATATTTCACAGGTTGTTTTTTATAGCTTTATAATACTGTCTTGTTTTATTATTTGAAATTCTACACGTATATTAAACTGCAATAACGAGAATTAATTGATTGTGGTCGTAGCAATAAGACAAAAATCCCGACACAATATTCCTAAATCCAATATGGATCCTGGCATAAATTGCACGGAAACTTTTGGACTTTGAGAATCAATGGTCGGATATTACCCACTCGTTAGAACCAGCATACGCCACTGCCCTTGCCATACCCTGAGCATCGGCCTGCAGCTAACATTCTAAATGCAATAGATAGTACAAGCAGGGGTGCCCATCCCCACCCCCAAGGCCCATGACGCACTCCCCCCAAAATGGTAGAACATTTGCCTCCCCCCTCTCGGTTTATGCCGAATTAATTACTCAAATTATTTTTGTCAGACAAAATTTGCGGAAAAATATAATACCAGAGGTGCAACCACGAATTTTTGTCTGGGGGAGGGGCAAGTACCAGGATAAACGTACCAATAATAATAATAACATTAATAAAGCTTTATTATTATTACTACTACTACTATTAGCTGCTATTACTATTCCCCTCTTACGCCGCCCCTGAACTTGACGAAAACGAGAAAAGCAGATAATATGAGCGAAGCAAGCAAGAAAATTTTACAAAATGAATTTTTATTTGCATAAAATTTGAAATCAAAGGGGTAATTGCTCCTCTGTGCACCCCCTGCAGGTGCCCTTGGCCGTCAATGTTTGCCTCCCTAGAATTGAATTCCGTCGAAGGTTGGGGGGGGGGGGGGGGTTGCCTCACTGTATAATACATAGATATTTAAGCAATATATATTTACTTTAGATACTTTAGGCTTTCTGCCATTGTTAGTCAACTGCACAGTTTGTCTGCTCGACTAACCTTGTATTAATGCAAAAACCATGCCCACAGCCCCCTTCCATCCAAACTGATTTTAAAGGCATAAGAGGTGGTGTTTCATTCAACCCTATCGCCGCGATCACCCACAGCTAGGTAGAAAAACTATACGTAATAACCAAACCTAAAAATCAATAACAAGTCAATCAAACGATACGATCACCCCCTCCATTTTTGTGTGAAGATATATAGAATTGGTATAAAAAAATCCCCCCCAAAATTCTGTTTTCTTTTCTTCTTAAATTCCAAGGTGTGTATCTGTTAGAATCAAATTATATCTCGAAAAAAATTTTCAACACTGGTAACCAAACCATTTGAATAATGGTAATAATAAAATAATAATAATAATAATAAAACTTTTGGCACAGGAAAGTCTCTATAAAACAAAATATTTGTCATTGTGTTCATATTAGGATCCCATTTCATGGTTATCGCCTCTACAGATTATTAGTAAAAATCACGGAAGTATTTATAGAGGGTACCAGAGGGTCCAGACTGCACCCCCCTCCCCGAAAAACTTACAAGTTTAAAATTGAATAAGCAAGATACTTATAGTTGTAGGTAAGGATTATATTGGGATTATACAGCTTTACGTACCTGTTACAATTTATGCACCATAATTTTAAGGTGGGGTGGGGATAGAAAATGTCGATGACTTGTAATGTAATGTAATGTAATGTTGAAACAAAACCTCAATGAACAAGATTGATTGATTTGGTTTTTTGTTTTGTATTTCTGCCACTTTTGGCTAATCACGAAGATGAGGATGAGCGATGATATAATGAAATTGATGAAGGGACACTCACAAAGAACACCCATGCCCACGCTGGGATTCAAACCTGGGACCCCTGGTGTCATAGCTTCTGTGATAACGACTCCGCCATGGACGAGGGATAAGCTGTCTTTGATTAATTAATATATAATTTTACTTTAAAGTGAAAAGGCTTGCAAAAAAACGATTTTTGACTTTTCCACTCAATTTTCATTATATTTATATTTGAAGCTCAATGAACAAAGTGTTACTAAGAAAATGTGTTTATCTTGATGTATATGCATGTCGATGTTGTACATTGACACCGCGTGTAAAATGTATTTCAACGTATTATATTCTTATCTTTGTGGATACTTTTTCAAGGCAGTGATATTTCCCTTTCCAACAACCAATCATTGAAATGTTTTAACCATTGAATAATAAGAGTATAGCTGATTGAATGATTCTGTTTATTCATTTTGTAAAAGAAAAATGTCCTTTTTTTTATAATTATAGCCTGTGCCAACGATTCGATCTCGTTTCTGGGAAAATGCTGCCAGACGAAGCTTCTTCTCCCGTGACAATATGGAGAATTTCATTAGGTTCTGCAGAAAGCTGGGTGTTCACGAAAATCTCCTCTTTGAAAGTGATGACTTAGGTGAGACAATTTTAAATTGTCATGTCTTTTATTTATACATATATCTGAACTGTTAAGAAATACATGGAGACATGTATTTCTTGACAACTCACACTATAATCAGAAAGTGCCATAAATTTAACATATTTAAATATACAAATTTTTACTGTGTGCTTTATTTTATATGGAGGACCAGTAACACCTTCTGCATAGTAATTGGTCATGGCCAATGGCGAACAATCTACATACTCACCACCTAGAAGGTGAGGGGGTCAGATGGTATTGAACATTTTTGTTAAATGTAGCGAGTGTGGAAAAGAAGGAGAAATTGTCATACCTCATACATACACACACATGCTTGAAATATGAAGAGGTGGTGGCTATTTTGTAGCTCTCGCTCAGGGATGGATTCATAAAATTTGGGCCCCTAGGCTGTCCTTTGTTTTGGGCCCTGCTGACATTATTGTTATTAACAATTTTTTATCATGGTTCTTCACATCCGCTAACTGTTTGCTCTGTACAAGTATTATTAACACTTGTAAACTTCAAAATATAGACACTACAGTTTAAACTGATTGGACTACTGAACAAGACAGATTTGCTTTAGACACACTTTTCGAACAGAAAAATGAATTGAATATAGGCACTTTCTTTATAATTTCGGAAAAATGCATCTTTTTTTCTCCTTTTCGTGTACAAGCGCCACTTGCACTATGCATTTCGCCACACAACACTATTACCGCACATGCGACCAAAGGAAAATAAATCGATACTATGCTACAGTAGCCACACTGGCCGCAGACTGAGAAACAATGATGTTGATTTCAGTTGTCAGTATCCCTCCCATTTGACTTTCAATTGTTGGCGTTCAAAAAAGTTTACATTTGTTTCCTTGAGGAATGATTGTTTATATTCCAGCACTGTTATGTGACCTCACATGGCTTCTTTGCAGTGTGCTATACAGACTTTCACCCCTGTTATTATACAGTACTGAAAATAGGGTTATGATGTAAGAAGTTTAAATACTAGAAACTTCTTTGTTCTACCTTGACATATTGTTATATTTTACTATTATCACAATACAGGCCCGTAACCAGAATTGATCTCCAGGGGGGTTCACAGGTTATCAGGGGGGGCTTTGTAAATCAAGTCCATTTTTCAAAAGTTTAACTGTTAAATGAAGGTAAATTATGTGTGTGTGGGGGGGGGGGGCTGGGGGGGAGAGGGGTAATTAAGTTACATAAAGTTTAGAAATATCACACAAATACTACATTTTTCTATATCTTTTAAAATATCACTTGAAGTGTTAATTGGCTGCTACTGAAATCATCCCTTACTACACACTCCATACTACGTTTGATGATACAGATATTTATATTACACAAGAAAAGATGGACAATATTCAATCATAGTGTCTAGCGTACATTGCACTTCCCGGCTAAAACAATAAAACTCCCCTTCATTCCCAAAACTCAGGAACTGCTAACCTTTGACGCAGATGCGGAGGGAATTTGCATAATGACATCAAAGTCACAGATATCTGTATAAATGAGAGGTTACAACAGGGGCAACGAAGGTACAGATAATTTGATTGAATTTGAATTTAATATTTTGGGTGCATCAGCACTTAGGCTATTTTGCACCTGTCATGTTATGCAGGGTCCAGCTCCTTACCATAACATAACGTATAACAAAACTATAGTGTCGCATAACTAGTCTTAAAATATTCTGACCAGCTAAAAGCTGAGGTTGTAAATGAGCACTCAGCACACATAAGGACAACAAACAGGACAACACACAGAATTATACTGGCCATAGTGCCAGTCACCAGAGCCTCGTTAGTCTGCAGAAAGCAGTCCAGGGTATACTAAGTGGAAGTGAGGTTGACAATTGGGTGTACTACGTAGAAGGTCACCCCTCATACCACGAAGGTACAGATAAAGAAGCTCCCCTGTGAAGAAACTTTCTGAAGTCTAGAGAAGATAATCTTAAATACTTGCCGCTACTTAAGACGACTTATAAATAAGATGAACGAATGTAATAGCTCCTGTTCATGCTCCCTGAATTTATCCTCACCAAAGTTGTGAGCAAAATAATATCTGCTGTCTACATTTTTCACTTTTTCACTGCAAACAAATTACACAAAATAGTTTTACCTAATGTCAAAAGGGCTGACCTCAGTGCCAAGGGGGGCTCAGCCCCCCCCCCCCCCGGCCCCTGCCTGGCTGCGGGCCTGTCACAATATTATGAAATTTTTAATACTTGATGGCCTTTGTCTTCTGCCCTTTCAGCATCTCATTTTTATGCAGCCTTCATAGACTTGTAGCCTCTAGGCTATAACCTAGGATAGCCTAGTGGCAAATCCCCCCTGCTCTTGCCACCTCTCTTCCGAAGGTAGTGTTTGCCACTTGTCATGACACTTAACACTAAAATATGATCACAATAAAATTAGATTGAAGGTTCCATTTTTAGTCAGTCTTAAGAATGGAAACCTACTGTTAATCCTTTTAATTTCATACATGGGTTAAATTTGCAAAGTTTTGTAGAAATATTGCAACTACACTGTTGAGAAGTACAGAGCTTCTTTCTTGAAGATGACAAATAGTTGATGGCTTGTTTCTGTTCAGCGACTATGAGAAGCAACCAGGCCTGCACCCAGGGGAGGGGCCATGCCACCCCCCCCCCCCCTTCGAGTCATACATTTTTTAAATGTAAACCTATAAAAAGCTACGAACATAACATCGACGATTTTTCAAACTTGTAAAATTTTCAATTTTGTCCTTGCATAAATGAATGTGTTTGTTGTGTAGAGAGGCAGTCTCCAGATGTCTGCAGTCTGCGATATTGGGTACTTTTAGTTTTATAACCATTGATGCAAGGTTACTAGCAGTGGCGGTGTTTGGAGGATATGGGGAGGGTAGTTGCCCTGCACACTATTTCCAATTTTGCTCCTGCACTATGGCCTCTTAATGCTAAGCCTTGTCTACCCAGACCTGGTGGAGGCACATAGTGTGGTTCGCATCCCACTTTAAACTGTAGGTCCAGTCCCAATTTGTCTATCTGTGCATAAAGGTGGACCTAAAACAAAAGCTCAAACTTGTCTACTAAGAAAAAGTAAATTGTCCTTGCCCCCCCCCCTTTCACCAGGTGAAAATGTTTCTCTCTTTAAGAGGGGAGTCCTAGCGTTTATTTTAATAATAATTGCTAATGCATACAATTTAATTTAGAAATATATTATTTTCTAAATATAGAATTATCGTGGCTGCTCAATGGTTCTGGTATAAGAAAATGTAGGAAATTTGAAAACATTTTTAATCTGTGAAACTCAGAACTATCCGATTACTTCTGACCAGTATCGGCGATTGGGTGCCAAAACTGAGAAAGGGGAGGGGGACAAGTAGTTATTTTCTCTTGGTAGACAAACATTAAGAGGCTATAGTACGTGGGCAAAAGTGGCAAAAAAGTCGGGGGCAACTGCCCCCAGGTCCTCCCAAATAACCACCACTGTATATAGATACATACATACAGATAAACACTGATCTGGCCCGTGCCTAAAAAAATCCTGGGTACGGGCCTGGAAGCAACAAATCATCACTTAGTCCAACAGTTAACTGATTTTTGACAATGTGATGTTCGTGCTGAAAGAAAATACTTCTCATACCTCCAAAGGATAGTTGACATCTTTCATCACCCTCAATGCAATAGAAGTTCATCTGATAAGATCAGATATAGTGTTCAGATTTTAATGTTTCATGTAAATACAGAAGATTGTATTGTCATGTGAGAACCAGAGAGAACTAATTTACAGGAGAGATGAAATAATGTATTTTTAAGAATATGTCTGACTTTAAAAGAAAAATCTGTAAATTGGAGATACGTAACTCTACGTTACTGCCATGAAGAAGAGAGAGTTATGTCGATCGGACTCCGAATAGAGCTTTCAGAGAGAATATGTACGTAAAACTGCATTTTTGGAGTTACGTTCCTCTTGTTCTCACAAACGGTATGTTATACTGCTAAGATTAAAGCCCCTATCACACGGAACTGGATTTCTAGTTGGAATGCCCTAGTTGGCGATGAACTGACTTTCTACGTAGAAATTATGGCCGCCTGGCTGACTGCTTGACTGGTTTTGAGGAATAGGACATGTTCTAATTGCTACTAACTTCTTCGACTAGATTCTGTGGAACAGCCAATCAGAGCAAAGTTTGGCCATGTGAAGATAATCTGTGAGTTTGCAAAGTAGCCTTTTTTGTCTGTGGTTTCCGAGTGCATACAGCACGAAAGGCATGTTTACAATTGAAAAAGCTAAAATATTCTTCCATACGTGCACAGTAAACGTTGTAAAATATGTATTTTATCAGCGCCGTTCTTCTCTACTTAAAACCATTTAATGCGATGCGATATTCCTCTCGGTTGAATAGTGATCGTATTTTAAAAGTGTGAAGTGATACGTTGTTTACATCTCGCGCGACCGCCATTATGGGAACGAAAGACTATCGACAAGTACGGTGTAACAAGTACCGTGTGAGGCGAAATTTAGCAAATGGGTAGCCAGTCCAGCGTCAACTAGAGTGTTCCTACTAGAAATCCAGTTCCGTGTGATAGGGGCTTAAATAATAATAATAATAATAATAATAATACAATTTTAGAAAATCATATTTTATGATTGAAGGATTTCATAGTAAATTTTTCTTATAGTTCTCCACAGTCAACCTCGTAATGTGGTTCTGTGCTTGCTGGAAGTGTCGAGACTAGCAGCCAAGTACGATGTGGAGCCTCCGGGATTGGTGCAACTGGAAAAGGAGATTGCCGAAGAGGAATCCCGCTCTCATTCAGACTCCGGTCTCTCGAATACGTCGATGCTTTCCTGGCAGCTGCAGTCTCCCGGAATCCTCAGACATGCCATGACTCCCCCCAGTTCCCACATCCCAATGGCAGGTGACAAGTTGAGACACAGCAGGCAAGTGAGGCCAAGGTTGTTATCATTTCATGTTTCTTTACAGCATGTTCCTCATCTGGTTTTCTCTCTTGTGATCTGCATGTCTTGTCATGCCTGCTGATCCCAGCATGTCTGTTCTGGTTGGTTCAGATGAACCCAGCTGGATGTTTCCATGAAACAAGTAAGTATATGCGCATCAGTTTCAACTGGATTATGTAATGAAAGATTTTTGCATAATTTTTTTCATATCAGTTCATTTCTAGTATTTTTCTTGTAGTAACAAATTTGATTGTTACAAAATAATAAACCTGGTGTAACAGCTCATGAGAGCCAGGGCCTACGTATCAACTCCCACATGTCTCAGCAGAGGTGGGCGATCATGCAACCTGTTACGGGGTGATGTGTGGTCAGCATGATGAACCCCTAGTCATCGCTGTAGGTTTCCATGACCTGGTTACACTGCTCATTCGTAGTTCCATAATTTCCTCACGATGGTGGGTGGCCTCTGGTCCCATACACTGGCCGAAATCTCAGGAGAAAAGTTGTTACGCTTACCCGAGGAGATGAGACTCAAACCAGCATGCGTCTGGTAGCTTGAGCCCAAAGTCTGATTCCTTAGACCACATGGCCACAGTGCGAAACAATTGTTACAAACACTCGATCAAATATTTCACGAAATTTTACTCCAGAGTGTATAATTAGATTAACTTATATATTTTTTTTTTCAAGAAAGTCTAAAATTAAATACAAAATGCCGTACAAACACATTAACCAGTGTTATTACCACTAAAACAGTGGCAGGGATTAGGAGGGCAGGGGGCAGTTACCCCTTTTGTCCCCACACTATGAGCTCTTAATGTAAAGCCTTGTATACGAAGAAAAATCAATTGTCCTTGCCCCTCCAGTTTTGGCACCCAATCGCTGCCACTGCACTAAAATATCACATAATGAACTTTAGATCGTCATTTGTTGCAAGCGCTGGACCCTCTGCTGTGTCCTGCATGTGACATTTTTAAGTGTTCAATATATCCTTATTAAATGTGCTGATTTGAATGTCCGAGGACAAACTTTTCATCTTCCCACTCGTAAGCATCCATGTTGGGAGATGATGACAGTGTTATAAGTAATACTTTTTGGCTTTATAAGAAGCACAGACCTTTGTCCTGTGCTGGTCCCTTTACAACCTTGTGCTTTTAATTTTTCTCAAGGGGTTATTTGCACCCCTTCTTAACTTTCAGATAGGGCTATTATATAAAGGATTTTTCCTTGTATAATTTGAAGGGAAAAATGGCCACATGTACTGAAGCATACAAAAATGTTAACTCATCATTCATTTGAATTTTGATTGGGGCTAATTGAGAATTGTGTTAAATTAAATATACTGCTATACTTGGAGAATAGGTGCTGGAGGCCAGTAGGATTCAAATGTACTTAAACTTCCACTCCAGATAATAAATAAGGTACTGTTACAGAATTACCTGTCAAGTTATTTTTTTAAAGCAAATGGTATTCATTCACTTTCATTTCTCCTGAGGAGTCACTTATTATAAACAATACTAAAAATAGTATAAAATTAGTTTAAAGAACTACTTACGTAAGTGAGTATGCAATTGTTGAAGAACTACGTTTCAGGGTACAACTGCCCCCTTCATCAGGTTCATAATTCTTTCTAAGCACTAAAACATAATGCTGTGTTGTAAAGTGTAATATGAGGATTAGGTAGAGGGTTGGGTTAAAAACACTTAAAAACAGTCCTTGACAAACCGATCTTAATGGATTCGGTGTTTTCGGTTTTAATGGGTCTTTTAAATAGTGAGGTTTTTTAAATTGGAATATGTCAAGGGCTGTTTTTAAGTGTTTTTAACCCCACCCTCTACCTAATCCACATATTACACTTTACAACGCAGCATCATGTTTTAGTGCTTAGAAAGAATTATGAACCTGATGAAGGGGACAGTTGTACCCTGAAGCGTCATTCTTCAACAATTGCATACTCACTTACGGAAGTAGTTCTTTAAACTAATTTTATACTACTTTTAGTATTGTTTATATTATATAGTGAGTAATACTCACCCAGCCACAATATGTTATAGTCACTTATTAATTGCATTGTAATGCACAGTTTTAAAAAGCTATACATAGAAGGGTGCGAAATGGCCTTAAGTGCCGACGCACCCAGAAATTTTAACTCATCATCATCATCATCAGTTTTAAAAAGCTCATTGAGTATCAAAAAAGTTAGAAGAAAGACATACAGAAATCTAATTCCGAATGCAAAGACTGCCATCTGTTGAGAAAAGCACACATTATAAAGTGTTGGTTTACAAGCTGTTATTGAATTGAGCTACTTAAGCCAAGTAAATTAGTACTTGTACCTTTGATCCAATGGTTGAGTAAGTAGATTGTTGAAGAGACAGCTAGCTCTAATCTGAGAAGGTGTGTTTTTGTGGGTGGGGGGTATGGCACAGGTATGCATGAATTGTTTATTAATTATTATATTTTGTTACTATGAGAATCTAAGACCTTCACGTTTCTACTCCTTATCAATCCTTCTGAACAATCTTTTTTTTTTTATAGAGCATGAAGATTTATGTTGGTTCCGTTACCGCCACTAAGTAGTCTGTTGTCTGCTGTTTCCGAATGTGTGTTTCAGCAAACATGCTGAACAGCCTGTTGCAGAAGTCCTTTGAAAGTGCTAGCAAATAGCAATGAGCCATTCAAGCCCTTAGAGGGCAAATTCTGTTTGTCCCACTATCTGAAAAAGTTGCTGTTTCTGTCTCGGTTGCTTCTCTGTTGTGAAAGTGGCAATCACACATTCGATTTGCTCTCGCAAAGAGAACAGCGAGCTCCTGCTGACAGAGAACAAAGCATGTACTGTCTCCAGCACTCCTCTTAGTGAGTGGAAGCACTCGCTTGATAACTGCCAAGGAAAACCTTCCAAGGTACAATGTAACGTAATACTGATACTAAGAAATGTATGTAGCGAAACTGGAATTTTCTTATCAGTGCACATGGTTAGCATTGTTAGTTTATCACATTTGTCAGTGAAATGAATTTCTTCTTAATGGGACATTTTAACAAGGAGATAACGCTTGTGTGTGCAGGGTGATATTCCTGTGTTGAGAATAATTATTCATATGTATGATATTCCTGTACATTGCCTGCTATACACTTTGATCTACTGTAAGATTGCAAGAAGCATTGAATTTTATTTCGGAGGGGACTCACCCCTTATCAGCAGCCACCATCTAAAGGTGAAAAAGCCCTGAAGATTAATTTCTCAGTATATTACACCTTATTACACGAGATCTTTAATCCTGCAAAGGAAGTAAAATTAATTATCACTATACACTACTTAAATTAGATATTTCAGGGAAGGGGGTGCTTTAGCCCCCAGAGCCCTCCCTCTGGCTACGTGAGTGCTGAATGACATGTAGGTAGAAAATAATAATACATATAATTGTGCAGTAGATTATAGAATGTTTTTAATATAACAATTGACTATAGCATGCTGTTCTTAATATTAAACATTTTTCTTCTACAGAGTGTTCACTTATAAATGTGTTTTTCAGAATTTTCCAACTGAGGGATGTAAGTTCATTTTTAAAGGGTCCTAAATTTAGTGTCAGAATGACCAAAGGAAGAATTTTAGTAGTTTTGTCTATAGATGGGTGTTCACAAAGGGGAGTGGTGCAAGGAGGTTCCATGTCCCCTAGAACATAACTGTAGGCCTAAAATGATATATTCCATACATACGAGGGAGAGCAAAATGTAAACCTTAAAAATCAGACAAAAGCTATACAACTCTAATTTACATGATGTATCAACTGTTATTTATAAAACGATCTCAAGGATGCACCACTGATCAAGTGAGCTTCAAGACACCATTTTTGTCATTTTAAAGATGGTATCTCCTCTACACACTTGTATCAGTGAAGAGGAATGGTTTCTTGTCTGTCAGCATAAAACTAACAGAAATTTCTCTGCAAATGAAAGTTAAATATCTCTGTCTATGCAGCAAGTTTACTAATTGAGGAGAAATTTCAACAATGGCCTCAGTTCGCAGACAGATGGGTGGAAAGGCCTTCGCAGTGGCCCATGAGTGACTGCACATGGACCTTTCTTCTTCTTCTTGAGGTATACAGACACTAACTCAAAGTTGAAAATATATGTAGATGAGCAATAGGTCTGTGTCAAAATGCAGCCAACTTGTGCAACCCTACATACAGAAATCTACCAGATAGGAAACAAAAACAAATAAAGGTTCTCATTTGAATCTCCCTCGCATAATTTCATTTCAGTCAGAGTAATTTGCCTTAATGACTGTATTATAAGGGAGTGATAATTATAAGTAAGACTGGTACACTTTGCAGAAACGGGATAACCTCAAACAGAAGTGTTTTTTCAGCTGGCAGAGCTGTTTTGGGCAAAAAAGTACCTTGTTTCATGCCCCTCCTTCCTGGTGAAAATTCCTGTGAACGTTCATACCCCAGCTGACTAACTTTAGTCTTCAATCTCTGTGAACTGTACCATTTTTCTTGTAGAATCAACATTGAGACCAATTTTATCTGTCCACAGCTCGTCATCAGCATTGTCCAACGTGTCACCATCCAGTGGACGTTGGTCAACTGGATCGAGGAGTAGACCTCGCAGTGCCGAGAGACGCAGTCTGATGTTTGAACCAGGGCTAGGTCGTAACCTCCGGCGGGCCGCAAGCGAAGGCAACCCAGCCCTGGGAGGTGCAAGCGACGGAGTCCCTAGCGATGGTACCGAGGAAGACTGGGGATCGGGATCTCGTGGCAGTGGCGATGACCTGGATCTTGATCTCGACCACGAGATAGATCTTGCGATATCCAGTACCTTCACCGATCTAGACGACTCTCTCATCTTGCACGATTCCCCATCCAGTCTAAAACGGCGACCTGAAATGTCTGAGTTGGACAGAAGGGCAAGTATATTTAATGGTTACTAATGTTGTTTCTTCTAAAATAGTTGTGCACTCTCAATTTCATTTTCTTTACAAGTTGAAGTAAAAGCAGAGTTTAGACCTGCATTTCTCAAGAGGTCGCAAAAAGTTTGTCACTTTTGTTTGCACAGCAATTCTCACTAACAAATGCAAAAATGCATATTCATATAAATAGTTGACATTTTTCAATTTATTCATTTATTCCTTGCACTTCTACAGAGGATTAAACCTCCAATTACAGAAGGCCTAGACTGCATTTAGTTAATACAGTACAAATTGCATGGGAATATATACACACATATTCATACATGCAAAGCACATGAGATATACATACACTTATATAGTAGGTACGAACATTTAGTCCAGAAGTTTGAGTAATTCATAAGTATTGCACACTGTAAATGGTAAGATTTATATTTAAGAATCTATATTCTATCAGTATTTCGTTCCTTATAGTACTGAGTTTATTATTCTTTTATATTTATCAAGTGGAAAATCTATACATTGGTGGTTTGCAACAAGAATATTATAACTATTTATTGGTGAGTTTTTACATTTCTGAGTTTTTGAAATCTTAGAAATAAGAATATTTCTATTGAGCAGATTATTTTTTCTTACATCAAATTGTATTTGACCAAGAAAGGAGCTGTTGTGTAAGATAGCACTAATTGTTTTATACAAGTACACCTGCTCTAATATTTTCAGGTTACGTGCGACTTACTCACTTGATAAACAATAAATAATATAAAATACTTATTTTTACTTACATTCAGTGAGATGTGTTTAGTAAATGACAACGTCTCAGGGACCACTGTCCCATTCTTCAGGTCGGTTTATCGGCTTCACGGTTGCCCACGAAGCTTCGTCAATAGCAATGGCAAGGATTAGGTTTACATGGATAGGATAAAATATTGGGATTCCATTACAACTGACCTGTTATATTTAAAAAAAAAACACTACGTAAAATTTCCCCCTAATAAAATCTATTAAAAGCCCACTGTTACACTTATTAAAAAAGAATCCCTCACTGAACGTAAGTAAAAAAAAGTATTTTATATTATTTACTACTACGACACTTAAACCAAAATATGTCAACAAGATTATTATAATGCATGTTATTTTGTTGTGGAGACATACCATACTTTATGAATGTGAATGTGATAAGTAGATCTCGGATTTTAGGTTTTTAACCTATTTTTTACTTTACAGACATGTAAGAAACAATAGTTGTCAGAGTTTCGTTAAAAAAACTCAACAACTGATAAAGTTTTATAGTTCCTAAAAAGACATATTTTGCTTGTTAGAACCTATTTTAGGTTTATGCACGTAAATCAAGCCTTTTTAAAGGTTTTTATATATTTTTAAAGGTTTTACATTATTTTTATGTCACACAGAGGCATTTGCTTTGTTTGGTGATGAAGAAATTCAATGATAAACTTGTTTGAAACGTACTCTCTGTGAATTTCCCTTCCTCCAAGTCCATGGTGATTTTTCAAAGCTCTAAACAAAGTAAAATGTCTTGGTGCCACTGTTACCTGCACAATCCAAAGAAGTCTGATCTGTGTGGTCTTGTTCACTTTCGCATCACTTTGATGCTTGTGGCATTCACGCCTTGCAAACTAACATTTCAGGTTTGAAGTTTGCACCACTGACTACGCTTTTGTTCAAAGATTATTTTCAGCATACAGACAAAATTGCAGAGTTTGACTGTAGATAACATGAAAAACTATTATTGCCTAACTATATGGCAAAGAGTGGATTGTAATAGCAAATTTCCAATGGTACGTTTTGCCATCGCCTTAGGGTTAGGCAACACACATAACGTTATGCAAGATAGTGCATATTTCAGGATATATGTAGGGTCCCATTTTCATTGCCGGTGACTATACCTAATCAGCATTTTTCAGGAATTTTGAACTATTTTAAGTTTTCCTGAACCTACTTCAGGATTTTTCGAGCCTAACTTAAGATTTTTAGGACCTATTTTAGGATTTTTAGAACCTATTTTAAGGTTTTTCAAACCTATTTTAGAATTTTTAGAGCCTATTTTAGGAACCTAAAAACACACTTTTTAGAATCTAAAAATCCAAGGTCTAGTGATAAGTGTTTTATCGACAAGTTGATGTTGTTCTACCACTCTTCCTGTTGGCATACTGGAACTAGATGATTTCATTAGATCCAGTAGTATACAATGAATTTAAACCTAACTTGATATTTGGCAGCAAGCCTAGATTATAACTTTTCATGATTATGCCATAATTTATTTATTTGATATTTAATTTCAAGGGTACACAGATATTAATTACTGTGTAATGTGTGAAGCTAAAAAAATAGAAAGGAGTGTGTCAGTAAATCCAGTGGCGAAGCGTGCTCTTAAGAAGAAGGCAAGCAATGCAGTACTCCAAATAGGTTAGCGGGGGGTAAATAAATTATACAGCCATTTATAATAATAATAATAATAATATATCCCTTCTCTCTCAACGGCCATGTTTCTTATTTCAAAATTTTTGATCACTTTATTGATACACTAAAATATTTGCTATTACATCTTCCAGTATACAATTTGAAATATCCATGTTTGTTTTGGTACATTCACAATCCACCAAACAAAAGAGAACAATCAATTGAACCATGTTTTTCCCACACAAATGGAAGGTATTCTGAAAAGCTCCGAAACTAACAAAAAAGTGATACCAACCTCGTTGTAAAAATTATTGTTCACCTGGGAGTAAAAAACTGACTTGAAGCTTAAAATTAAATTAAGCTTTGGAATCATAAGTCATTTCAACAGGAAGAAAATGCACCAGTTAATTTTTAAATAATGTATCATATTAATAAAAATAGTATTTTGAGTTTGATAGCATTTAGGACTTAACATTTTGGCTATTTGTAGGTCTCTGAAGAGGGTTTCATTGCTTTCTTTACATCCAAGTTTTATCCAAAAACCATCAGTTTATTGAATTTGTTTGTATGGATACTCAAGATAAATATTGTGTAAATTATTTGGGAACACTGGCGTTGTAATTTGAGATTAGTGAGGCAGACAACAGCCAGATGTTCTGCAAATTCCAGCACTCTCCAGTGCCAGTAACACTGTCCTAATACCACACTGTCTTAACTCCTGAATATCGATATTGACATGTTTTACAAATCGTGAATCTTGGATAATGTTTAAAGTTTGTCTAAAGTTTTGGAATTTAGAACAGTTGTAATAATTTATTTCAATAATAAAGAAAATATTTATCTTCGAGATCATGGTAACACTTGTATGCAGACTATAGAACTGCTAGCATTCTGCTGGGATCAGCTACTTTCAAGAAGCTGAAAAGCTACAGGAAGGTTAGCCTTACTTCGTGGGTAGTGGATTGCATTCACCAGCATTTCACTCTTTGCCATATGATGTTTTGGGAGCGTTGGTTTCCCCGCACAGTGGCTGCAAGCAGAGGGTGTTGTGCTTGCCAAAGGGCTGCTGAGGGAGTTTGCAGCAGTAAAATTTCGCAAAATTCAGTGTGATAGAAACTAAATAAGGCAGCAAACATTAATTACATTAAATAATCTTTTCATAGTACATGCAGTGCTTGCATTGCTTGTACTATATCTTTGCCACTGAGTAAAACTGTTTGAATCGGGCATCCAATAAAAAAAAAATAAAAAAAATACTAGTCTATAGTCTTGCAAAGGTTGAGAGCCACTGGTTTGCAAAAGTGGGGGGCAGGAGGAAGGGTTCAAACGAACCAGTCCCCCTCTCTGCAAGTTGGCATCCTTAATTTCAAATTGGGTTCTTAAGTTTTAATACAAGGACAATGGGAAGAATAGGGGGTACTTTGCGTCAATTTTCCTAGCTGCGGGATACAGTCCCCTGCATCCACTTAAAGCACTGATGTTATCATTACGATCCCCCTGTGTAAACAAGTTTTCATTCACAGGTCCAACAAGTGGTTAGGGTTGCCCAGCGCCAGTGCCAGTGCAACAAAGCAAGCAAATGCAACAAACTGAAGGTGAAGAAGGTTGGAGAGGGCAAGTACAATGTTGCAGGCAGGAATGTCTTCATCAGGGTAAGGCATTTCACTCTTCTTTTCTGGTACAGGTCTGATTTTTTGTTTACTAAATTTACGAAGGTATTTAAGATTTATATTTATTGCACAACCATGGTTCTTTACATAAAATAAAGTAATTTTGTGTTACTCAGTTGTTCCATGTAAACCAAATTTGGCCTTCGGAGTGAACTAAAACTGCAAATTATAGATTTTCTTGGATAAATAGTTTCATTGTTACATTTTTTGCTGAAATAAAATGCATTCATGTCCAGATATTATTAGAATAATTACGTCAAAAAGACTTAGGTGGGCAGGCCATGTGGCACGAATGGGACAGGAAAGAAATACAGGATTCTTGTTGGGAAACCTGATGATAAGAGACCCATAGGAAAGCCAATATGAAGATGGATAACGTTGAGACTGACCTAAAGGAAATCGGTAAGGATGGAAAAGATTGGATTGATCTTGCCCAGGATAGGGACAGATGGAAGGATTGTGTTGTTACAGCCATAAACCTTCGGGTTTAAGAAGGCTAGAGAGTTAGTTAGTTAGTCTTTCTTTGTTTTTTTTTAAATCTTGTTGTTGTGGAAAATCGAAAGTGGTAAGATTTCCTATTGAATGTTCTGAGTTGAGACTGGTGGTGTGATTATAAAGTTCAATCCAGGCTGCTACTTGATAGCAATAACAATAATTATTTAAATTTAATTTGTGGGTAACTCGTGTATTTTTTAAAAATACTGCAAAAATACAGATGATTAGCATCCAGCTTTGATATATCGCAGTTAAACAGGGCTTAACACTGCAGTGCTTACGTGGATCACAATAATGATCCACTTGTTTATAATTGCATGCTACTGCCATTTGGCAACACTGTTGACCTTTGCTCCCAGAGTACCTTCTTGGAACAGGAACTCTTGTTTGCTCATCAGTTATTTGATAAGAACCCATTGTTGACTTGTTATAGAGTTCATATTTCAGTGGAGCATAATTTTTACAAATAATAGGTAAAAATGACATAATATTCAATAGAATAGTAATCCGCAAGACAAATGCTGTGTTAAATAATAATATATGATTCATCATGATGATGAAAGCATCAATCAAAGGGTGGATTGATTGATTTGGTATATTTTACTTTGCTTTTCTGCCACTTGTAGCTAATTACGAGGATGAGGATAGTGATGATATGATGAAATTGATGAAGTGACACCTGCAAACCCAGGCCAGGATTCGAACCCAGGACCCCTAGTGCTGTAGCCCACTGTGCTAACCAATCTGCCACGGAGGCAGACTTAAACAAAGGAATAAAACATGATCAGTCACAAGCTATTTTAGTGGAAATAAACATTGGGAGTGCCATTATGGATTTTTGAATGTGCACTATTTACTGCAAATTATTTGTGTCCAACATTTTAATTTCCAAGTCCTGCATTTTGCGGCAGCAAGTCCTGCTTTTACCTTACAAATATCTGATAATCCTACACACACAACCATAGAAAAAATACTTTTTGAAGAGTCCTGAAAACTTTATTTCTAGTAATAAAAAAAAAGTAGTACTAATTTTTACGTATTTTTTGCATTACTTGCAGCTCCTAAAAGGCCGTCACATGATGGTTCGAGTCGGCGGAGGATGGGACACCTTGGAGCACTTCCTGCTTCGCCACGATCCATGCCAGGTCAGAGTTATCAGCAGGGATTCCCCCACATCCAATTCCTACCTCCACATTAGGGCCAAGTACCGAAGCCCTCCTCCAGATATGGTCGGGCGTTAGTGCTGCTTTCACAGCAGAAAGCACTCGCTGACATTGCATTAGTTTTCCTTTAACTAAACCGAGTGTTGTTAATCTTTGTATTAATACAAAGTTGTGTTATTAATTCCAGATGGTCACTAAGCGTAGACATTGATACCAGTAACAGTTTATATTTGCTGAAATGTGATAATATAAAAACACTAAACGCCAAGCTTAATCAGTTCTTTGTTACAAATGAGGCATTTTGAGCCTCAAGAGCTTATAAACACAATTTAGGTAGCTGTGTTTAAGCCTTAACTAAGTTTAGATATTTTGTGCATTCATGCAAATGCAGACGTACTACATGTTTAAAACTTAAGATTTGTTCTCTAATGTACAAAATAATGTACAATGAATGAATCGCAAATGCTATCAACGACTAAAGACTAAGTTGACAACTAATATTGGTCACTTTGTGGTAGTTTAGTCAAATTTACTACACGCTGTTATTAAACAGTGCACACTAAAATACTGTAGTCATACATTATACAGTAGAGGATTTGAATGCATGAAAATGAACTAAGATTGGAAATTGAGGTGCCAAATACATCAATTTTCCATTTGTGCCAAGTTAAATGCATGCCAACATAATCAGATATGGCAAGATATGTGAACTCTGGGACTTAAGTAGGATAAATAGTAATTTGATGCATTTCATTGTAACAATGTTCACTTACTTCATCTCACCATGACATGTTTGCAAGTAAATGTTCATTTTCAAGAATATTTCAGAAAAAACTTTGAAGAATGCAAACTCTTTCCGATATGTTGATCTACGTCTTATGCTCTTGATGAAAAGTGAAAGCAAACTGTTTTTCCAGAGTTATATAGAGAATTGTCAGAATAATTTCCTCGATATATTGTTGCTTTGATCAAAATACAAACAAAGTATGATAATTTCTCATGTACAGGGCATTGGTACATTAGTAGGGTTTTCCTATGACTATTTGTCGTTGATAATGACGAGAGGTATGTAAGTATTATCTTACAGAATGAAACTTAATAATTGTCATATTTTATGCTATTTCACATGTGCATGCATTTTTTTTATGAACCATGTAGAGAAAAGTTAGAATACATAATCCTTGTAGAACTTCCTATCTATCTAGCTTACTTCTTAGTGTTTAGAATTAACAATGCTTCTTAGTAGTCTCTGTTGCATTTTTCTAGTTCTGCATGAAGTTGCAAAAGCTATTTTTCCTTTTTTTTATTTTTTTTTTACTCATAACTTAATTTGTGTCCTTCCAGCCATTTGCAAAACGGTCCAAGACATCCTTCTCGTGAACAGCGGAACATTCCTTACCCCTATATCTTAGGGGAAAGTGTGTGTTGAAAGTGCATGTCTAATGCGATAACCATGCTGTTAATCTATCCAAGTTAGATAGCACAGATTGAACACTTTTTTTTTTTCGATGTCTTGCAAGACTGCGGTGCCATTGTTTGTGTGTGCTGGCTATCCTAACCACGCTACTTGTCCGTTGCTGTCTGACTCCTTGCAGAAGTTGTTCTAGGACTAACAATAACTTCTTCAGTCACTGTTTTTATTTTTGTAGTCTACTAGTTTCTAGTGTGTACAACAGGACTAATGTTGAGTGTGTAGTTTAGTACAGAACGAAAAACTGGTTCGAAGCTAAAGGATTTGTACAGCAGTCTCGTAGGCAATATAATTCTCTTGTTGTTTCTCAACCTATAAGTTAGGTTATGGTAAAAATGCTAATTTGTTGTTGTCTACATCTCTATAAGGTGTAAAATATTCTTATTTTCCAACTTAAAGCTCGTTTGGACTTTTGACTGATGCCAGTGAAGCCAATTTCGAATGTTCCTCTACTTTCAAAAACCACTATTATATTCCAAAATGTGAAAAATTACATATGCTTACAATTCCTTCTAGAGCATTCACATAAATCTTCATGTGATTGCTTTGGCCTGTTGCCTAGATATTCACAATAGTTTCATTCTGAGGTAAGTCTATTAAACTATTGTGAATATGTAGACAAGATTTATTCACAAATATGTTACGTATGCTTTAAAACAGCACTACTAATACAATTAAAGACTCTTACTGTATGCACTTCCTTCTTTTGATCATGTGATTTTCATTTCCCATAACATATTTTATTTAGAAGTACATTTTAGTAACATTCTTTCCGTATCTCATACATCTACTAATCCTTATCGCAGCTTGCAAACAAATTTCAAAATGTAGGTATACAAATTGCAACAAAGAAAAATATAAATCCCGTCAATAATAAAAACCATGCTATAAATAAAGTGATATGTCTAAAAGAACACTATGATATGTTTCTGAAGTAGTATTTGGACCCCCTTGTATACATCCACACATTCCACTATAACACTGTTGTTTTCCTTACAATATATGGAGATCATGTTAGAAGCTGATTTTCCTTGAATATACATTAAGATATTTATGAATTTCATGATCTCTACAGCCTATTAATTTTAATAATCATTTGAATGTTCTAGAAGAAATTCTAAGCATATGTAACTTTTCACATTTTGGAATGTTACAGCAGTTTTCTGAAAGGAGTGGAAATTTCGAAAAAGGCTTCACTGACAAAGTTCAGCCAAGCCTAAAAAAACTAATATTGTAACTTTCTGTTACAAACTTTCTCAAATGTCATCAGTATAAAAAAATGGCCTGTTGAAACTGAGAAGTGTATACGAAGAATTAGATATACAATTTCCCAATTCATTCCAATAGGAGTAATTTGTTTTGTGTACATCATTGCAAGATGTAAAATCTACCTACTACAAAGTTTCTCTGATCTTGGTGAAGATGTTGATGAAACAATAGTAGTTTATATTAAAGTATGTATATTAAAACCATTTTTTTTGGCACACAGTGTTTATTATTATTTATTTATTTACACTGTACAACATGGTTGATATACAAAAGGAAGTGAATTTCCTGTTTCAATGCTTCTTTCTCTTCAATAATTTATTAATGTCGAAGGTCCACCATTTTCATTGGCTTCATGTTAATGTCACCTTGGACACAGGTTCTGTTTTTGAGACTCGATGAACTTGAACACAATCAATATAGCACACCTTCAAAATGAATAGCTTTCTGAATAGAAACTGGTTTAGATTTAATATATAAGTTTATTCTTGGCCAAACTAGCATTCCAAAACGTCTGCATAGAACTTTGTACTTCACAAGAAATATACACAAGTTTAGATGTTCCTTTGAGATAACCTACGAGAACTGCAGTAAATCTTTGGAAGCTTTGAACTGGTGATGTGACCTGATTAACTCTTTATAAACCTTAGTTTATGAAGACAGTAGATATTAGTTTTTAGTTCATATGGTTGTGACTTTACCTTCCTACTGTCCTTTCTGTTAAAAAAGAAGGAATAACAGTCAGTTGCAAATTCACCCTTTATCCACTTTTATCTGAAATTATAATAATTATAAAATAAATCCCAATTTTGGCACGTAATGGGGGGGCATATTGTAAATGCCCAGTACAATGTTCCCTATGGTATGGTGTTTATTATGAAATTTGAATGCCCCACAGCAAATAGTAATAATCAAATGAAACATGTAAATGTTAAAATGATGCAGAATTTACAGTATATTTAAAATTGCCGAGTTATGTCTTGTGAGAAATATATTGATTCTCACTAAATGACCAACCAAGAAACATGACGCTCGAATTGAAAGTGGTCAGTTTAGTCAGAATTTTTCATTTGGACAAATGTCATCCCTAAGATGCTTTATTCTTCTTTAAATACAGCCATTGATAAAGGATGACAACTTTACCACCTATCAAAAATATTCATGTTTACTTAGCCTTTTATATAATGTGATGGAAAATTCAAAAACTTGTGTTAGTAGATAAAATATATCAAAATATGTATCTGTTACAGATATATATTTTGATACATGGTGAATTTGTCACTGAACATCCTTCCCCTAAACCAACTACTGCTGATGTAATTGTAACTTTCTTCTGCCTTTTCTGTACTACTTGTGTACTTCTGTGTACTTATATTACCAACAATATTCTCATTTATAATAACTTGTGTAGTTCGTTGAAAACTTTTCTGGCGGGAGATGTGACAAGCCTGTTGCGTGAGTGCATCATGAATGTATTTTATACGATTTCAAGTTGTTAAAAAAAGAAACTATTTTGCAGTGTGTTGGTAAGGAATTAGTGCTGCCATATATATGTAATGTGTAATTCTTCACATGTAAATATGTATAGCAGGTGTTAAAAAGTGTTACATGATGCTTTTTTTAAATATATTTTGTAAAGTGAACAAGGATGGCTTTGAGAAAATGTTTGAATCAGTGTTGAGGTATTTTGATAATGTTTGCTAAGAGTGTTTATTTAGGAGGGGAAAAAAAGGGAAAAGTGAACTAGTTGGTGTTTCCAGACTCATGTTATTAAGTCCAAAAATTACTTTAGATGTATTTTTGAAGCAAAGTATGTTATACAGAAGTATAATGAAAGTTTTCATCCAAAAAATATTGTTAGATTTAATATTATCAGTTTTGTTCGACAACAAAAATCCCACAATGGAAGGATTTCACAACTTAGCAGCCTATGCATGTGATTTAAGCATAACACAATTTTTTGCTATATCGGCTTGAATCCAATACCTGAAGGAAATAATCATTCACTGCATTTGGATGAACATTGTTTCTTGTCACTGCTTAAAAAAGTTGACACTTGGCAGGCAGCTACTTATGCAAGTATTATTTAATATACCAATGTGTATCTTCAAATCTCAAGCTAGGCACCATGCTTTTTCATATTAGCTTTGAATCGCACTGTACCGTTGCATTTTGGAAGAATGTTTACTGTTTCTATTTTTCATTCCTGTTTCTCGTGCATTATGTATTCATGGCTGTTATCAAATATAGTATTTGAAACTAAGGAGGAGTTTGAGAACGTTATTAAAGTTAACGGTAGTCAAACAGTTGACATTTTTGTGCACAATTAGTAAATTTTTAGTTTCTGCAAAAATGTAGTTGTGAAATAAAACAGTAGAGGAACTGTTTTTGTTGTGAATCTTGGCAGGAATTAGTTCATGGTATGAATATAAACAAAGGTTGTGAGCAAATAAATATTTTCTACGTAGGTAAGTAAATTACTTCGCAAAAGGAGAACTACACATATATAAAAGAAAGTATGTTCGCAATATTTGTCCCAAAGTTTAGTATAAGTTAATCATTAAACACTGTTTGGTATAATATTAAATAATATTTTTTAGCGAAAAGCAGGTGTTAATTGTTCTGATAAATTAGAGAATAGTTTCAGAGCATGTAATTGTTTATAAATGCTGTAATGGTGATATAGGAAGGGCGGGAGAGACTAACTATGGTAATGTTACATTAAATTCTGTGATTGGAATTTGAAGTGTGTTTCTACATGGAAAACTTTATAGCCAATTTCTATTTGACTGTGCACACGCAATGCAAAACTTTGACAAAGAGCACTGTAGTATAATTCTGTTCAAAGTGCAGACAGATTACACGTGATTTAGTATATGCACTACTCTAGTATGCTGCATACAGAAGTTTCTACTATTTATCTTAGTTAAGTGTAAACCAATTATGAGTGATTTCTTCCTTGATTGTATGCACCAGAAAATTATCATGTTGCTGAATCGCGAGTTTCTTGCGAGATACAGTTCTGAAGATTTTATACACCAAAATAATTAATAACTAAAAAAATAGCATTCAAAATTATCTGCTCAAGGTACAGTAGAGTATCATACACAATTCTATTTTAATGTGAATTCCTGTGTAGGTGTGAAAATAGCATTATTAAAAATCAAGAAAAATTGCACATGGCTCAAGAATGTCAAATAAATTGACTTTTTACAACACAGATTTGAAACTTGTAATACATAGGGTTGTGCAAATAACATTCTAAAATACACAAGGATTAGAAAACAAATGAATAAGTGGTGAAACTGTTGGGAGAAATTTTCTAAGATTTGATTATTGCCAACATTTTAAGAATTAGAATTTAGATTACCATGGTTCCCACTAATTCTGTTAAACTAAACTGCACTCCTTGTTCTAGCAAAACCTCTCATTGTGTATACACAGCAACTACTGCAAAATTTAATTCTGTTCCTTTAACTGATAACTGTAATTTTGTTTCTTCAGCACACTGAAATATTGTAGGGCACCAAAGACTTGTTAAACACAGCCGAACGTACATTTGGATTACACTAAAAAAAAATCAAGAAGTCGCTTGAAACTGGCAATTAAGAAATTATTGATAAAATTGTTTCGACAGCAGTGTCATGACCTTTGTTAAAAAAAAAACATCCTTTCACAAATAAACTTAACACATTCTACTTAAACATACAAAGTAATGAGAGCAGTAACCTATCACTGTTGCACAATAGGTAAGTTATACTAGATCTGGAATTTAAAAATAAATCTGTGATAGGTGGTGCTGAAGTGTTGTCACTTAATATTCATATTTTGTAAGTGTTGTAGATCATATCTGTGGAGTTACAATCAATGTAGCTTCCAAGTTTTATAGAAAAATGGATACACCTTTACATAATCTCAATCGTGAGTAATACCGGCCACCAAAACTTTGTGGTTTTGGGCAGTGGCATAAATTATTCATAGACAAAGTGAACTTGCAGGAAAAGAATGGTTTGTGTGAACTTACTATAATAAAAAGACACTCAGCAGTGCATTTTGTTTTAGTTGCAAACATTACAACATTAAATTTCCTCAATATTCATTAAACCATATGTGGTGCTTACAAGTTGTAAATTATAAACATGTTGACAAATTGTGCAACAGTTTAATGTAAATATTGCATTACTTGGCTTAATACATATATATACATTTTAATGCTTTGTTATATTGCGCTTATGTACAATTGTTTCTTTTGTGTGTTCATGTTAATAAAAAATTACTCACTCAAGTTCGTTGTTTTCTGAATTTTCTAAAGTGATGACTTTATAATCAATCATTTGCATTTAGGTTTAGTATGTTCAGAGATTTATAGTGAAGATTATTGATATCCAAGCCTTCTACCTATTTTTTCCCTGTTTTTTAGCATTAAGAGGTGTGAACAACTAGTGGCAAGTTTGCAGGAAACAAGAATAAAGTTGGCAACTAGTGATAGTGCCCAGTGTTAGTGTCTTTTTGGTAGTTATTCAGTGCCCTGGTATGTTACATCAGTGCTTAGCATTTGAGAGATAGAGAACATTTGCAAATTTGTTATGGTCAAGTTCTTGCGCACATTGTGATCTATTGAGCGAGTGACACAGGAGGGTTAGAAATTAGCCTAACACCATTCATAGACCAGACGTGAGAAGATTTCCAGGATCAAGGTTTGAAGGGAATTCAACAGCAGGAGGCAGTTACAAGGGGATGTAAACTGAGAAGCAGTTATGATCATCCCCCACACCCCTCTCAGTTAGGGATGACAAGATATCCTACAGCGGAGCATTGGATGTCATGTGTTTAAATTGAACGGAGAAATGTGTTTACACAGTAAGAGGTAAGAGAGAAGCCTGCATGTACAGGGTGCAGCATCATTCATTGCGTAATTTGAGTAGGAAAGATGCTGGCAACAGCGTTGTTATACTGTGCATGAATTACCATTTGCAGTACACTGTGCTTCAGTTGTTGTTTGTTACAATGTGGTTGATTTCTTGCAACAGATCTTTACACAGAAATTGATTTCCCATTATAGTGATATCCCATGGTCAGCTCTGTCCCCAGATTTGTCCTCTTTGGACTTATGGAAGCAAGAAATATTCCAGACATGTCCTGCCATGATCTCTGAACTGAAAGACCACATCCGAGATGTCATTACCAATATCCTGACAGACATGTTAGAACAAGTAATGGGCAGCATCTGATGCCATGCAGCAGAATGTGGCATGCCACGGTACTCGTTTGCCAGGGGTCATATGCGAACATTAAGTGGTAAATGGCATTCCTTTCTGTATAACTAGGTACTAAGGTCATTCAACAAAAAAGACTTTTTCCAATAATTGCGACATTAAATTACTCTTTGAACACTTCCTCACCCTGCGCAATATTAGCGCGTTTTAAATTTTAAAAAAATGCTATTCCATGCCACCTGTCATTAACATCCTAACATTAAGGCTCAGTTGGTCCTTTGGCTGATGCCAGTGAAGCAGTTTTTGAAATTTCCTCTCTTTTCGAAAAACAGCTATGACATTCCAAATTCTTTCCTTCTAGAGCATAAATCTTTGTGCGTTTGCTTTTGTCTAAATATTCACAATAGTTTAATAGACTTTTGTAGTAGCCACGAAAGTATGTCAATTATTGAGAAAACGGCGAAAGCAAACCTCAAAAAGATTCATGTTAATGTTCTAGAAGGAATTTCATAATGAACTATGAATATTTTGAAGCAAAACTCTGGTAGATTGCTACGATATAGCTTAAAAATATTCTAAACCAGGGTTTTCCAACTGGTGGCCCGCGATGCCTTTTTTTGCTGCCCGCAAAGCCAGTTTGCAAAATACATTAATTTTATGTATTTTTAATAAAATCAGTCTATTTTTACTGAAGGAACGGAAGCTCTGTGAAGAAAGACAATATCACAGGTAGAATTGATTTTGCAGTCAATAATGATCATCAGAAGAATCTAATGTGACGTAACTTTCTCTTCACACCATGCATTCCACCCCTTCGCTATGCGGAATGAACTCTCCTTCTTCCCACCTCTTCGCTATGCGGAATGAACTCGTCCGCTTCCGCGAAGGCTTCACCTCTGGCTTCACTCTTTGCCTTTAGAAACAAACTGCAAGCACGAAGTACCAAGAGATTTCCAGTGTTCCAACTCTGATTGTACTGTGACTGATTGTTAAAGTTTGTGCAAATATCGAAATGAGCCATATGAAATGAGCACCATCCAGCTATTTAGCAATCCATTTGGAGTTAACATCGAAGAACAAGAAGCTTTTCTCCAACTTGAATTGTGTGATTAGCAAGGCGATGTGTTCCTTCAGCTTTCCAAACCTTCGTAGTTTTGGGCAAAGAATAACATCGATGTTCGGTAGCACATACACGTGTAAAAGTGTTTTTTCTTCAATGAAGTTAATCAAGAACCGTTACAGAAGCCGACTGGCAGATTCTTCACCTTCTGAGACTTTCAAATACAGAAATTGAAGTGAATATTCCAACTTTGATAAAGAAGCAGAGCGGCCTCAATCTTATTTGTATGGTGTGCGATTCATTTCTTTCAATTCATCCACAAGGATTGGGTTTTTGTGAAATAAATTGTAATTATACAATTTTGATTTATGAATCCATTGTTTTTATTGCCTCATTTAAGAAATTTAGCTCATGCGAAAGGACTACATTTTCAGTTCAGTACTTATAATTTTTGTAATTCTTAATCCCCCTCCCCCCCAAAAAATGTGGCCCGCCAATCAAATGCTGGATATAATTTTGGCCCTCGGATCTTTTGAAGTTGGAAACCACTGTTGTAAACTACTTTCGCCAAGCTTCATGGCAGTGGTTATGAGCGGATGATAGGATGCCAGGGGTCCTACGTTCAAATCCTGGTTTGAGCATTCTTTGCAAGTGTCCCTTCATCATATCATCACACATCCCATCATCACAATTAGCCAAAAGTGGCAGACATGCGACATATAATAACCAAATCAATCAATCAATCTAAACTACTATGAACAGTTGCAATTTCAAAGTATCAGTGGGAATCTGTTATGAGTAGGGCTAGGATTTTGATGACCATAAAATTGACAAAAAATGACCTTTAAAAAATGCATTTATGACCTAATACATGCAAGAAAATGCCCTATAAACTTAGAAAAATGACCTGAAAGATTTGTAAAACAAATTTATAAACTACCAAGAGAAATTCAAATTACAAATTAACGTTACAGTATCTCATCACATGTTAATTGCGTATGGTAGTACAAGTAAGAAAGTTCACTTTTTGTCATCTTTTTTTACACTTTAAGTACTGACTTGCAGTACACAACGAATATCATAAGAAAATTTTCAAAAGTGAAGGATTGTCGGTTTTCGGACAAGATAGCCTTGTACACGGAAAAATTTCTCTACTTCCACAGACACAAGAGGAGCGTACTTGAAATGAACAATACCACTTGCCGTTAAGTCACTTTCAATTCCATAGTGCAAATTGCTTCCCTGACAAAATGTCCAATACAGAGCACAAAACTTTGTACCCCCTTAATTTTTAACAATAATCCATCTGGCAACAATATATTTACTGATAGAGGGGGAAATCACATTATTTGAGCTGAATTGTTACGCAACAGCTTGTCAACAATACTGCACAGAATTTCTTTGTTTCTTCAAACACGGTCATTCAGAACTGTGCTGAAGGCAATGAGCTGAGATTCTGGAACCTCTCTCCTTCAAAGGGTTACATTTGCATGTAAAATGCCCCTTCTTTCACCAAAATGTAGAAAAATGCATAAAATGACTTTTAAAAGGCCGAAAAATGATTTAAACAATTTAAAAAATGACCATTACTCCAAAAAGGGTCAAAAAATGCCCTAACAAAGGCATCACAATTAATTCACTTACGTGTAAAACACATTTCTATCTACTTATGCAATGTTTCTGCTTTACCAAAAAGAAAGATGCATTTGCATCAAAATCCTAGCCCTAGTTATGAGTATTAGCAGTGATATCAAAGTTGTACCGAGTCTGTACTATTTACATCACACACCCTTAACTACTATGGACCATCTCTTGGACTGTTATGAATTCCCTTTACTTTATTTCTCGCACCCCTTCAACCTCAAGTGCACCCTTCTCCATACCTTTCAGTTGGGGGTGATGGCTACATGCTGTCAAGGTCACGCCTTTGTTTTCTCAAATCTTATTGAATTCTATTTTCGGCAAGCGATCTGACAGACGTTCCATAGTAGTTGCGTGTGCATTTTATTGTGTTGTGTTTCAAATGGCTCATTACTCATTTTAAATTTCAGCAAAATATTCATATTACTTTGAACTGCTCTTTTGACAACATATAAATGTACACAGTTTAAGAATTTGGAATTTCAAAAAAATTAAAAAGCCATTGTTGCAATTTTTGACTGATTTTCTTTCTCTTTGCCTAAATTATATTTCTTTAATTAAACAATGATAACTGAAAAATGCTTTACAATAGTCTTCTATAATCATCTGAAGTCACGAGAAATGCGTGTGAAACTGAAAATAGTAAAACAGCTACTAGTTCACAGTTCAACACAGCAGTCTGACAGACCCCTCCATAGTAGTTAGGCGTTAAAATAAATTTAACGAATTTGTATGATTAATGAAAAGACAATGAACAGTGAAAAACATTTACTATAACAATGTATATACATGGCAAGTTTCTTATGACAAGGTTCTCAAATTTGAACTTTTTATAAACACACACACGCACACACAATGGTCCCCTTTTGATATGAATTCACACAAACATATTTTCTCAGTGTATTTTTCTTTTGTGGATCATTCCATTGATGGTTAGAAAATAGTAGTAATACCTCACCCAGCAGTACGTAACTCCAACGGAACAATAAACAGAGGTAAGCATGAGCGGTAAGAATGGAAACCTCGCACTGAGACCCAACAACGAATGTCCAATGTTTTCATACAAGAAGAGAGGTATTAGTCCTAATATGTACGCAGACTCTAACGACGACAGAAGCGGCAACTGCAACATTTTCTTCTGGACATCGAAAAGATGAGACAAACTCAGGAATGCATAACCACAGTGGGTGAGTAACAGGAGGACTTTGAGGGGAAGCTCGAATGGAGTGAATATCAGAGGGAATAACGAGTAGTGGCCCACGGTTGCTAGCAATATGTATATCTGGGCTTCCTTCTTCCATATCACAGCCAATATGCTGAAAAAACAACACAGAAAAAAATGATAAAGCTGACAAGCCATATAAATAGTAGACAAAAAGTTCTCACTTATTATTGAAAGAAAAATTCCAGGACTTTCCCAGAATTTTTTTTAAAAAATCAAATAAACTACAGTAACATTTTTCTTTTTAATGTAAAAATATCTGTTGAGTATAGCACAAGGAAAAAGATGAATTTGTTTAATCCGGACCCCGATAAGCCAGACTTCGCTTAATTTGGACAGGCAAAAGGAAACCAACAAAAAAATGCAAGGTTTTTAATGTGGCTAGAAGTCAACAATCACATTCCTCATATTGCTTCCTAACGGCTAAGAATACGTACATCCAACGTCCATGGGAGAACTTCCCAAAGAACAGGTAGTCGACCACTGATGAAACTGCATTGTATGCACAGTATTGCTTTAAATTTTACTGTACTGTCTAGTGTATTTAGGCCTACGTCCTTTATAGCAACAAAACACGTTTATTATGGTGTATTTAAACTGAGTTTTTGCACTTTCTACTGTTCTTTTAGGTTATTTCAGTTAATCTAGACTTTTGTTAAAACAGTCAACTTATCCCCTAATTAGTCTAGATTAACAAGGTTTTACTGTACTGGCAGGTGTAAAAACACTTGATTTCCCCCCAATTTTTCCAGGTTTTTTTATGCATTTCCAAAATTCCCTGACTTTTCTACTCATAGGTTGATTTTCATGACTTTTCAATGATTTCCAGATCAGTGGGAGCCCTGATGTAGAATGATTTTTGTACTGAAATCTAAACTCTGTTCAACTGCTGATCAGAAACAAAATGGAATCCCCACCCTTCCTACTCACTGGACATTGCTTCCAGCGATATTTTTTTGTTTGCAGAAATTGCAGGTAACTATGTTGAAGCGTGAATTATTTGTATTACTATTGACTAGTACTAGATTTTTTGAGTACCTATACCTCTATGGAGTTGAACTTATTGGAAAGCTTGTGAACATAACACCCTCATGCCAGAAACAATGGTTAACTTGATAAGAAAACCTCTGTAGGCACAAACATAATATTTTCAAGAAGTACCCATTTTACAATTTCCTACAGTAATCACTTTTCCTCACCATTGCTTGCCATAGACTACCTTATCTGAGGCACCTCCATAAAACAGATATGTCTATTTTGAATATTCAGCTACCATGCACTCATTGAAAACTCATCATGAATGGTAAAATAAAACCGAATGACCAATCTCTGACATACAACTCTTTCACAATCCCACATGCTTTAGATAAAATAATAATTTCCGATACTTTGCTACCACAAACATGTAGATTTGCCAAAATATGAAAGAAAAATAAACTGTTCTCCTACCTTAGAGGAATTATCATCATAAGTATAGCTTTCTCGTGGACGTGCCAACCAAACATGAATGCACCAAATGCACACAGCACAAGGCACCTTACAAAGTGCAATGGATTATCTGGACATAACCAAAGCTTGGCTAAGGCTGGCTGAAAAATAAAAATGTACTTTGTAAACATGTAAATAAAACAAACTAAATGTGTGCGTTTCAATTTTTTTTTTTTTTTTTTTTTTTTTTTTTTTTTTTTTTTTTTTGCATACATGCATATTGCAATCACCTTGGGAGTTTTCAGACTGAAGTGACATAAATAAATGTAACCTTTTATATGGTGTGTTGGTTGTGTATGTACAGTGAATGCTTTTTTAGACCAGGTAGGGGGCGGGCATGTTACTTGTCACTTCACTTTTTACCATCTCTGTGGCTCTGTGCATACAGTGCTTAGGTTGTGATCTTCTTGCAGACATTTTGGGGTTCTAGTCCCAGCATGGGTGTAACTTTGTGTTTGTGCATCACAATTAACCTACATGTAGAAAAATGACAGTGTCAGCAAAATATAAAAGCTATTGACAAATACTCAAAATTTGATGCTTTTCAAATAATCTTGTAACGGAAATTAAATCTGGTGGGTGCTGAAACTTATATAACTACATTACATGCAGAATTCGCAATAAAAAGTCTCTGAGCAAGTAGGGAGAAAACACTAATCAAGACAATGCTACTCTGAAACTCCAAAATACACTATATATGTAATGTTTTTGCAAGAAAATACAGGGTGTATCATAAGTAAAAGCACAAACTGACACAGTTGAAAGTACACGATAATAGAAGCAAAAAAGCATCTGTAAAAATGGGTCTGCAAACTAGCAGTTTTCGAGATAATTGTGAATGCATGGTTACAAGCCGCCACTGACTTCATTGTTTGTAAACGTCGTCCTAGTTGGTAAAATGCTAATAATATGTGTGAATGAGTCGTTATAAGCCATCACTGATTGTATTTTGTAAACACAGAGTGCTTTACTCCTTAAGCATTCAGAGGTTTGCTCTTTGTTTACAAAACAACATTTCCGAGAGGTGGTGGTGTAATCAAACAGGATGGATACAATCAGTACAAAGCCTAATCGTACTGTGGGAGTCACGTCAGTTGTGCTGTACTGTACTGCGTACTGAAAATGGAACCTTACAGCAATGAAGAGTACATTTTACCAACAAGGACGTTTATAAACAATGCAGTCGGTGGCAGCTTGTAACCACACATTTGCAATTATCTCAAATGGCTCCTTTGCAGACCCATGTTTACTGCAACTTTTTTGCTTCTATTATCGTCTTTCAACTGTCAGTTTGTGCTATTACTTATGATACACCCTGCATAGTAATGAATTGTAATTTGTGGTATAAGGAAACCAAAAAGTATTTATAATAAAGGTGTTGCTCGAACTTCCTGCGTTAGAAATGACCTTTTAATTTTTCTTTCTTTCATAAAACCACTATGGTATTTGAAATTCTGAAAAATTGCATCTCTCCTAGAATTCTTTCTACAGCATTCAAATGAATTTTCATGTGTTTTGCTTTCTCTGTTGTCTACATATTTTTTGATAGAAAAGAATTTCAATGCTACAAAGCTAATATAGAACAACAACAAGATTTGCTTAAGTGGTCTGGAAATAATTCTATAAAAAGAAATTTTAAAAAATCCAGAATTTGGAATATCATAGCAATTTGCCAAAAGGAGAGAAATTTTAGAAGAAAATATGCAATTTATGTGTTTAGTTCTTTTCTTGAAATCTCTAAAACTGTAGACTCGTGTCAAATTCAAACGTTTCTCAGAAATTGAACATCAATGCAATGTTTATTTTTTCAACAAAAACTTACCAAAATGGAGACTAGAGTGCATATGAACGTTGTCTTTGGTTGTATTGTAGGTAAGAGAACATGGTTGAATTCCTGAACAAGTCCGCCTGTCATAACTGCTGTTGGTGAATTTATTTGAAATCCCAACGCTTTACCTGCAAACAAAAATGAAATTGTGTAACCTTCCATGGTTATGCTCATGTTTCCTTATAACAGGATTGTGTGAAAACACTTCTGTTGTCAATTCAAGAAGGAAATTTCTTCCCGTACTGAGTAGAAATCATCCTTGAAAATTACAAACCTGAGTTTTATTAAACCTACAATCAGAACTCAGGAATTGGCTAGCATTAAGACTGTATATTTAAAGACATTATTACATACATGATTGGCAGACAAAATAGTTTTCACTGATTAAAGAATCTGCTAATTATAATTAATTTATATAAAAAGTCCATGCAACTAAATTCCCTACTATCATATTGATACTTTATTTATATTATTGATTATTTATACTCACAGTGGTATACAAATATTTTGAACTGAACATGCATATGTAATAATACTCTCTGCATAACAATGTGTGAAATAAATGTGTAATGTTACGATATGTGATTATTGTTCCTTAAGTTACAAATTATAAAATATCATGTGGCTTTCAAAATATATATCGCAGTATTTTATGACCAAAAACAGAAGACAATGTGTAGGGGCATGCATATTTCGTTTTTGACAAAAAAACTAAATTTGAAAAAACACATTGTAGTGTTAATTTTTCATGTTTTTGAAAGGTGTGAGGTGCATTTTGTGACCATATTTTGTCACGAAATAATGCGAAATGAACTGTAAAAAGCGAAATTAACTCTTAAACACGAAATTCAGGGTTTATTCACCGACGCGACACCTTCTGAGGTCTGAATTATCCTGAGAGTTATGCAATTTCCGGAAAATTGATTAATTCTGCTGTTAATATTGGAGAAGCAAAAAGGGACTCCTTTAGACAGAAATAAACTTAATACTCTGATAATGTGCTATTAGAAGTGAAATGTTAATTCTGTGGAATAAGTGTAGTTTTTAAATGAAATTTAGGATTATTTTCACAATTTTAAAACCAATATGTCTTTTTATATACCACTTTTCATCCATTTTTTCACCACTATAACACCGATATTTTATTTTATTTACCGCTTTTGAACCCGAAATTGACTCCGTTTTTGTACCGAAATTTTGCTTTTTTATTTACCAAAAATATGTGCCTCTAACAATGTGATAAGCCTACTGTAAACACTACACAGTTTTCATATTTTGAACATTGTTATGATGTCCACTTGATTTAGTTGGCTAGTTCATATCATATAAAACAACTGTATACCAGTGTGACCTACAGTGAATACTTCAAATAACATTGCTATGTAGTCACAAATATGCTGCATTTTTTCAACAATATCCATGTTATTCTTCTATTCTCTGTTGGAGAAAACCTTGTTTCAGCCCTTATTAATTTCTAACATACAATGTGTGGAGCAAACTGGCAATCAAAATTGTTTATTTATTTATTGATAGAGCTCAACAGGCCAAGCCCAATTATAGTGCTCTAATTACATAATATTACTACAATAGATTCAGTGTTCCAGTAATAGTCTTTTTAAAATTGTATGAATTCATTGCAAAAATATAAATTGTGTTATTTACACATGAAATTGTGTTGAAAGAGTTGCACGCTCTTCACACTGGGGAGGGGTAGAAAGAATTGACGTTTTCGCTCTCTGGCAATGAAAGATTTTGTGCTTGGGACGCGTTTTGGAACTGGGAACATTAAATGATACGGCTGATAAGTTGGAATCGTCTAGTATACCGTTAATTACTTTATACATAAAGAGCACGTCCTTTACTTGTCGTCGGAGTGCTAGTTTGCTGAAGTTGGTCTCTGAGACTAGATTATCGTACGAATCGATGTTTGATATTCTCCACAGGCTTTGAATTTTAGATATCTAAGAAACTTTGACTGAATACGTTCTAGTCTATGAATTAAGTCTATTTGAGTGGGATTCCAGATACTGACGCATATTTCTAGTTTTGACCGTACGAGGGAATAGTAAAGTATTTTCACTAGTCTATTTTCGTGAAGTCTTGGCTTGACCGGATTATAAAACCTAAGTTTCTGAAAGCGTCGTTAGTAACAGTTTCAATATGCTTATTAAATTTAAGCTTGGTGTCGACTAATGTCAATACACAATGTTTAATTTAAGCTGTGTGTCGACTAATGTCAATAGACAATGTTTCATATTGCAGGAAATACAGTGTAAATATCTCTCAACAGAGTTGTTACAAATCAAAGGTACAGTTGCAGAACTTGAAACAACAATGTATTTCAAATAATATTCCTTCTATGGTATTTTTCTATATTTTCTCAATGGTTTAAACTACAAATGCAATGCCTACCCACAAGTACAGCTGCCTTGTCAACAACATTATACAAAGCCCAAATGTTAGGAGCCCAATATGCATGGCACAGCCCTCTTTTGAATGGAAATAAACGTGATATCACCTGTAATAAAACAAAAATAAGAAGTAATGCTAAAAGTATTTCAAACTAGAAAGAAAGTTGAAGTTAGGCTACTGACACTGCAAACCTTTAACTACACACACACACATATCTATATATATATATATTACATAAATTACATTTGACCATATTTCCTTTCTTCTAGTTTCAGCACTGTCCATGGTATTAAAAATCTGTTGGATGACTTAAAAAAATCATCATGGAACATATGGAAGTGTTGTTTTAAGTCCACTTTATGCACAGATAGGCTAATTGGGACTGAACCTACAGTTTAAAGTAGGATCCAAACCACTATATGCCTCTGTATTGAACCCGAGCCCCCGTGATTGCAAGGAATAATCTTACCTCGATGTTACCATTGAAAAGTACTGAAATCTAATATCTATTGTTATTACCATGCGAGAGGCCCAGGTTCGATCCCCAGCAGGGGAGAACCGGGATTGTTTCCACCTGTTCAAGCAGCTCTGGCACCCACCCACCGTCGTATAAAGTAGGTACCTGGAGGTATAGACTGCCATGGGCATGGTGCTGATCACATCACCCCCCCCCCTGGCCGTGATCAAGAAAGTGTGGGGACCTAACCTTACACCCCCCCTATATGCCTTCATGGCATGGTGCATACCACAGAGGAGCACTTTACCTTTTTTTATGTACATTTTCATTTGGGTAATAAATGAAAAGTTTTCAATCTCATTTAATACTTCATTCACCATAACATCAAAATTGTGATTTATTTCCCACAAATATGTATCCTGACAGATCTCATATAGGAATGTGTGAAACAAAACCCACAAAATCCTACTTAATTCTCAAATCCAGGATATGATCTCATACCTCAAAATTCGGACCTGCATGCCTACTATCGGATTAATAATTATAGATACTAGAGTTTGGACTCCAATTAAAAATTAACCACTAGACCTACATAAAAATGAGTTTCAACAAAATTTAGCTTATTCAATTCTGCATTAATCTATGCTAACCAATTTTTTTTCGAGTATGCCTTCTATTTTTAATCATCGTCAGAACAAAAAAAGGGCCAGTTTTTTTTTAGTTTTACAAACGATTGCTATCTTTGAAATTCTGTAAATCAATAACAAGTTGTCCGATCGTTATGAAATTTAAGTTGGGTGCAGGCAGAAAGGTTTTAAACACAATTATTAATTTTCAGGTTTTCAAAATTTCTCAAAAATCAAGTTTTAGCAGTTTAACAAAACAACGTTTTCCTAGTATTGTGTAGTCCTACAAATACGATATTAATTCACACTTGCAAAACCGATTTTATACAGGTTTTATTCAGTGGAGTACGCATGGAATGTGGCAACATCGGAAGAATTGGCTCACAGCGCCCACCAGCAGTTTCTGTGATTCAATGAACATCGCTCTGTGACGTGTTGGCACGTTCCGCAAACAGCTTTACTCTGCTGAATAAAAAATTGTGTAAAATCAGTTTCACAATGCGAATTGACAATGGTAATGCATTTTAAAAACAGATGCAAAGAACTTGAAAACAAGACCAATATTGTATAGGACTACCCAATATCAAGAAAAAGTTGTTTGGCAAAACTGAAAATTACAATTTTTTGAGAAATTTTGAAAACCTGAAAATTGACAATTGTGTTTAAAACCTTTCTGCCAGCACACAACTAAAATTTCATAATGATTGGACAACTCGTTATTGATTTACACAATTTCAAAGATAGCGATCGTTTGCAAAACTAAAAAAAATTGGCCCTTGTTTTGTTTTCATGATAAAAAAAATAGAAGGCATACTCGAAGAAAAAAAATAGTTAGCATAGATTAAAACAGAATTGAATAAGCTAAATTTTGTAACTCTCTTTTATGTAGTCTACTGGTTAATTTTTAATTGGAGTTCAAACTCTAGTATCTATAATTTTTAATTCGATAGTAATACTTTGAAAATTTTCCATCTATTAATCATTCATCTGCCTTAAGATGCTGAAAAGAAGAGAATGATACAGATTACAACTCAAAATCCTTACCTGTCCAATCTGATTCATAGCAACAAACGGCCCAAAGGATATAATAAATATTGAGCAAACAATCAGGGCCAGTTTTGCTATCTTCGTCAGAGAGAAGGAGAACCAAAGAATGGGCCCTTCCTGCGCTGGGTGTTTGAAGCAAAAGTTTCTCAAGAGGTACACAAAGTATGCTGGAGCCACATATAAATATATATGCTTGAAGTTTAAAAGAACTGTGAACCAAAATGCAGCTGACAAAAAACGTTCCTGGAAGGAGAAAATGAAATCAAAATAATTAGGTTCAAGATGAAGATAGTAGGAACTTTTCTGATATTATTTATATTACTTCTAATTTTCCTTTCTAAGCAGGTCTGTCTGTCTTTCTTTTCTTTGGTTTAGACTTACTTACTTTAGACCACTAATTTTCCCATTTAATTTCCTATATATCAGACTTACTCAACCTCAAAGCCACAAGCTGGCTACTGAACCCTGGCATCATTAGATCCAATGGTTGACAATTAATTTAAATCTATTTTTATATTTCCGAACATGCCTAGTAGGGATGGGCCGATATGAAATTTTGGCCAATACCGATATTCTACCGATCCGATATAAAATTAGAAATGGTCCTTGAAGAACCTGAAAGGTTCATTGACCTCCTTAATAAATGTGTGATTCAAGGTGACTGCAGTGTAAGAGAAAATGCATATTTAGACATTACATTTTTAGAAAGTAGGGTATGGAGATTATCCATAAAAATTACAACATAATGGCAGAATTTTGCACTAAATTATCAGATATTTATCGATATATCGGATCCGTAAAATAATCGGTAATTTTACTGATATGCCTATATCGGCCGATACCAATAGAATATCGATTAATCAGTCCCATCCCTAATGCCAAGACAACTATTATTCTATGATAATGCTATTATTTATTAACATTGAATTTCAAGGGTACATATTAATTAATGTAAGCATAACATTAAAACATTAGAAAGGTACTTCAGTAAAATTGTTGCGATTGGGGCATCGCTTTTCTGCCACTTTGGCTAATCGTGACAACGAGTGATGAAACTGATGAAGGGACACGCTCAAAGAACACCAATGTGCACCACCAGGATTTGAACCTGATGTCGTAGTCACTACACTACTAAGGTCTGCGAATGTTGTATGAGTGAGAGTCTGCGAGTTGCAGCGTGGAAATTTTCCTTGTTCCATGCACTTTCCTGGAGTGGGATGTTATATGTTAACTTTTCATATGCAGTTCGATATTATATTCTAAGGATTTTATTTCCACTACTACCGTGCGTTCATTTCGATCTGCAGCCGAGAGATCGGGAGAAGCGTGGAGGGCGGCACTGACGGAGATGCCGACATTTGCGGCCTGTAATGCCCGCTTATTTTTATAGACATATGCAGACATTTATATAAATATTGCAAAACGATCACTAACCTGTGTTATAACACGCAAAAGTTCTTCTGTAATTCATCCAAGTTCTGCTCTTATATACACAAAAAAAATACGCTTTAGAAACGATGTTAAGAGCCACAGATAATAAAACATTTTAATCATAGTTTTGACCAGTAACGTCCTGCTTAAGTTTATATCCTTGAAAGAGTTTTGTGCCAATGGGGATCGTTTGGAGGTTTTGAATGTGCAACACTGTATCAAGATTACGCTGTAGAAGAAACCGTTAAAAGTCAATAGTGTTCGTGAGCTTCCTTGCAATCCGAAATCTCCGAGCTCGAGTTTTTTGTTCCTTCGCGACTAGATGAAGACAGAGTTGTAAATATAGTGGCGAGCAATGTAAACCAAGAGCGTGTTAATTTCGTACTGTGCGCAAGAGTGTTATTCTTGGTTACTTGCAGTTACTTGTTTGTGTTATTGTAGTGTGTATGTGTGACGTGTCAGTGAGACGATTGGAATGCCAGCCGCAAGATTCACGTTAGAACAAAGATTTTTTTATGTATGACACGTACCTACGTGAAAACAAACTCGTATCGAGACGTGTGTAGGTAATTTGTACAGAAATTCCCATGCGTTTCAACTCCACACAGAGATACGGTTAGACATCTTGTCCTTAAATTACGAGAAACTGTATCGTTAAATTTTAAAACACCTAAGCAAAAACGACGGATTCTAACCGAAGCAAAACTCGATGATATTGGTGCAGCGTTAGAACGTTCTCCAAACAAACCTCTACGCCGTGTTTCACAAGAGGTGGGCGTGTCAAAATCATCGGCACATACAGTCACTAAGCTACTAAAATTAAAACCATACTCTTATAACACAGGTTAGTGCTCGTTTTGCAATATTTATATAAATGTCTGCATATGTCCATAAAAATAAGCGGGCATTTCAGGCCGCAAATGTCGGCATCTCCGTCAGTGCCGCCCGCCACGCTTCTCCCGATCTCTCGGCTGCAGATTGAAATGGACGCACGGTATCATTTATACAGAAATATTATAAGACTTAAATTGTAGCATCATGATACCTAGAGATAAATTAATGTAGCTTGATTGAATTACACTCTTTGGGTGTATCAACACTTTAGTTATTTGCACCTGTCACATTACTTGTGGCCCAGCTCCTTACCATAACTGAAATCAACACTGTCTCTGAGGGTGAAAATCTTCTTACCTAGAGAGGAGAAATACGGAGAAACTAGTACTCACTTTTATCCACGAAGCTGTTTTTTCTTCTTTTTCGATTAATTTCAGTGGCCACTGCCACCATCCTCGTTGGAACTTGCTGTACAGCAAGATAAAAGTGAGTACTAGTTTCTCCGTATTTATATACTACCGCGTGTCTTTTTTCCCAATTATGAATAGAGAGGAGAAGACAAGAAATTGAAACCACTTGGCATCTAAAGAAGTGTGCAGCAGGGGTATTCTATCACAAAAGAAGTGATGTAAGTGAGGTGACGAAAAGAATTTTTATAAAGAATATGGAGGACAGAATCAAGAAAATATGCACGAAAGAATGTGAAAAAGAAGGCAAAAATAAATAGCATATGGAAACAGCTGGAAAAGAATGGCTACGAGAAGGAGGATAGACTGGATATAAACAGAAGGAAGAAAAGTGGCAGCGGTGAAGAGGAAGAGAAAGGAAGAGAGGTGGTTTGGAATAAGGAGTATGGGGAAGACCACAGAAAAGATATGCAAAGTGCTTAGGAAAGTGGGCATTAAAACTTACAGGAAGGGAGGAGGAAGCATCTTAAGAATAGCAAAGAATGCAAACAAGAAAAAGGAAAACAGAGAAGAAGGGAAGTGTAAAGAATGTCAGTGTGTACATAGGAGAAACAAAATAGATGATGAAAGACAGGCTCAAAGAACATAGGGATGATGTACAACTTAAGAGAGAGGAGACAAATGCGATATTTAAGCAGACGAGAGAAATAGGACATGACACAGAGTGGGATGAGGCTAAGCAGATAGGAAGGGAGAAGAGTGTACTAGTGAGAAAATGGAAGGACGCCAAGGAAATAGAGAAGAAAGGTGAAGAAGACACAATGAACTGGAACGGGGGACTGAAGATAAACAAAGAATGGAAGAAGGTGTTAGGAAGAGTGGAAAGGACAAGAGCGAAGGAAGAGAAAAGAAGGAAGAGGAATGAAGAAAGAAAAGATAAGGATAAAGAACGTGAGATAAGGAGTCCAACCACGTTCCAGATGAAAGGAATTTTTTATCTAAATCGCCCGTCAGGTGAAAAAACAGTTGACACACGGCCACCTGCTGGAACACCTGGAGAGGAATGTTCCAGATAAACAACTTTCTTATTATCTTGTGTCTGGAGGGGGGTTATTTTTGTGTATATATATCTTCCTGTTTTGCACCTTATTTGATTAGTATTTGGCACTGAAGTCTGAAGACCTTACTAGAAGGTTGAAGCGTAAAGTTTAGTTTGTTTTAAAACAGGGGTTCTCAACCTGGAGGGCATGCCCCCCCTGGGGAGGCGTGGTGAGCAATGAAAAATATATACATGAATTACCCCCCCCCCCCAAAAAAAAAGTTGTGGCAAACACAAACCCCTTGTGTAGGTCTCAGAAAAGAAACTTCTGCAAATAGTTCTCTCTGTCACTCATTAATTGTGTTCTTAAGAAATAAAACCAAATGATGTAGCTTGAAATTTTAACTGCAGTGAGGGCAGAATGCTTTGTAATGTAGGCCTATTAAGCACTTTTATTAATTAATGAAAATGTTCTATCAACAAAACAAGTATTTTTTAATATCTGTAATAATAAAAGCATAGTAAAATATTATTTGAGTTAGATTTATTAACCCTAACAGCACAGTTTTGTACATCAATAATTCATTACGCCTAGAGGGAGGGGGCGTGGACTACTTTGAGGACGCAAAGGTTGAGAACCCTTGTTTTAAAATAAAATAAATTCTGCCTTGGTCAGCATATTTAGTTTTTGGTTATCATGGAAACAAGGCTTAATGGTGTTATCATTGCCTAGGTTAAAAGCTGAGGCTGTAAAGGGGCACCTAGCACATATAGGTGTAACCGATCTTAAAGCACCCCTTATAAAAGTTGACCTGCCCTCGCTGGCGAGAAAAGGGCAGCAAGATAAGCTAACGTCTTTTCTAGCGAACGGTTGATGTGCGTTGCAGAGAAGACAGTCCGAGTCAAGCATTGATACGGTTAGGATCCGTGTTACGTTGGTTATTGGTTTCACGGGCTGTGAAAAACTGTAAGTGAACTAACGGGCTTAATCTCAGCCGGAAAGAGAGATAGTGTCTAAAGAACGAACTGTAAGTGAACTAGCTGGTATGATCTCAGCCGGAAAGAGAGATAGTGTCTAAAGAATAAACTGTGAGTGAACTATCGGCCTGTGCAGTATCTCTACCAGAACCTGAGAAAAGCTTACTAAAGAAGAGAGGCTACATGTTTATTATGAACCCACGACAGGAGGATTAGAAGATTGAAGACGTCGAACTCGGTATCAGCAAGATTGGTGCTTTCCCCCAACTCCCCCTAAGTGTTCAACGTTAGTGTTTTTCAGCGTTTTTATCGCCAAGTGAAGTAAATATGTAAGTAGTTACATCGAAGACGTAAGTACTCTGTGAAATAACCTCGAAGAACTAAGTTTGGTCTAATATCTCAACAAATTCACACCGGAAGCTGACTAATCTGTGTATTCCGGAATCGTTTGTAAACCAGACGTCAGGTGCCTGGGCCTTTAATAAATATTAATACTGTATTTTGTGGTGTATAAATACTTAGATACTTAAATATAAAAAAATCACTGCTAGTCTCCTTTTGTGTCATTGAAGTTGTCCGACGGCAGAATAAAAATTGTACTAGTACTTTGAAAAAAGAAGAAAAAACGTTATATAAGGCCACAACGCAACCCTACAGAGGATTGCACTGGCCATAGGTCCAGGTGGCAGAGCCTGCACCACTGCAGTTATTGGGGTATACTATGCGGAACTGAGGTTGCATTTTTGTTGCCTTTTGAAAAGGTCACCCCAAAAAATACTGTAAACTATGTTTGCCATGAAATTCTAACTGAGCAACAGTCATAACAAGGTATCTACCCGGATGTCAATCTCTTTGATTTTGTGAGAACACACCTGCAGAATTCTTGCAACAGACAGCAAGAGCAATCCAAATAGAAAGCCGTTGTATTGAAAATGAATATGATCCACGATCAGAAGTCCCGCGTTACCAACTAACAGAAGCAGTAGTATAGACGAGGGAGATCCCCACTTCAAGCTCCACTTGCTGCTTTTGCTTACCCCACAGGTACTCAGCCACATGCAGCATCTGGAAAATATCGAATTAAATATGTATCGCTTAAAGTTATTCACTTGTACTTACAAAACTGCTATTCCAAAAATACATCTATTTGCACTCCACCCTTCCTGCTTTGATATAAGCTTGTAAAATTCCAAAAAATAAAAACATTAATCTAAGCAACATGGCTGTTATTCTGATAAATTTGTGGAAGAGCGCATATGTAAGTTTCTGTAACATATCAATATCAATTATGCCCTACAAAATGGTTTCAAAAGCATCTAAGGCCATACATAAGCAGAGCAATAACAATAATTTAGAAATGTGTATGGGTGAATGTTACAAAGAAGTCAATTTACTAATTTCATTTTAGTTATAACAGAATATAACAATAATACTCATAATACTCAATGTGCTGCACTGTTATTGTTCAGTAACCTGAAAATATAATGCAATTACTATGCTCCTGTCTTAAATGCATATCCTAATTGCTTTCATGGGATGATTTTTACACTGTTGATGTTAGTGTACCTTTGCTTCATTCGTGGTTTTCTTTCAATTATTAAACAATACAGTGTGCAAAAAAAAAAAAGAATGAATATGGTGATGAACAATTTGTGAACAGATGTTTTTGAATTTAACTTCCCCAAAAAATTACACATCTTTAAAGGTAATGTGCACCCTTCATATGAACATGAACATGAATCGAATTAGGAAATGCGGTAACAGTATGGTATAGTGAAAACACATTTCGCTCGTTTATTTCCTAATTATTTACATTTGTACTTACTTGTTATGCATAGCGGAACATTTTTGAACGTGGGATTTTGCTTTTTACACTGAAAAAAGTGTAAATTTTCAGATTACAAGTATTTATTGTTCGTTGCTAATTCGCTTTCGTTACACACAATATGGCGGGCAAATCTTGACTCATGTTGTCTATAGTCAGCTGATATGCAGTGTTTCCAAACTTATTAACCGAAAAATGCCACTCAAAACTATTCACAGGTTAAGTTAGGTTCAGTTAGGTTAGGCAAACAGAAAATTAAATTCGGAAAAAAAAAAAATCACAATGCAACCTTCACTTATTAACCAAAAAATGCCACACAAACTATTCACAGAAGGTTAGGTTAGGCAAACATAGAAAATTAAATTGGAAAAAAAAAATTCACAATGCAACCTTCACACGTCATCTTGTAAAACTACCGCTTGGTTGCTACACTAACAGGGAGTTACATAATCGAACACAGGCAACATTTGATTCACGTAGTCGATGGTAATGGTGGCAAGAGCTATTGTGAATCGAAAATACATTTATGTCGAAAAATACATGATTTACCGGCCGAATAAGTTGAACGATGGGAGAAAAAACTTCCACGAGCTTCCAAAAGTCTACAGAAACTCAGTTCCGTAAGTAGTTTCTCCTGTAAAATTGAAGAAATGTTTTTTCACTATACCATACTGTTGCCGGAAATGTTTTTATAATTCATTACTGGCCCTCAGATCTCATAATTTTGCTAAAGGTAATCAAAAAGCTCAACTGGAATAAGAATGTAACAAAATAGGGGAGAGAAGAAATAAAATAACTGCAATTAGGTGTGCACGAAAATTTAACTTTGGTTCAAATTTTCCATCAAACAGAGCAGTCTGCTCTTGTTTTGGACAAAAACATTGTACCAGACCAAAATATGCTTGGAAGAAAGACTATTACAAATAATAACCTTTACTTACTCCTTGACTCCATAAGCAAACACAAGGTCTGTGATGATAACTGTTAGTCTTTGAAACAGAACTGTTCTTGGCGAGGCATAATTCAAGTTTTCAATCTTCAGCATTTCCACATCAAAATATCTTGCAAACTGTGAAAGCAGTAACTCAAACCAGGCAAAAAAAGGTGGGTAGTCCAAAGTCCATTCAGAGGTTGCATCATAATACCACTGGCTGATTGGAAGGCTGTGTGTGATTGCTAGCCAATTACGGTGGACTTCGAAATCAGTGGAATGGCTGTAACACAAAGTAATTTATCACAAACACTGAAATGTGCATGGTGATTTTTTAATGCATGCATTACATTACAATACTAGTAAAAATGATACACATTTATACATGAAAAAAACTTTCATTATTCTTTCTCCAACAAAGGAAGAGTTACATAATAGTTAACAAATTTAGATACAAATATTAATTGGGGCATTCCAGCATTACGTGTGCGACATCTCGCTCACAAAATGTAAGGATTTAGACATGAGGTTGGATTAAAATATTCATAATGAACTGATTTCATAGAATTATGAAGTATTTTGTTGCGTCTGCTAACAAATGGAGATTGATGACAGCCTGAGCACATGACAAGCATTAACTGAAATGTGTTACGTGAGTGACACTTTAAAAATGTAGCAAAATTTGACTTCATTCGTCTGTGAAGCATATAGGCTACAGATGCGAATATTTTTTGTTGCTGAAATATGCACTAAAAACATTTTAAACTTAATGCAATTCAAAACACTAATAATTTTCATATCAAACAATTGTTATTTACAAGGAATGGCCCACTTTTCATGGAATGTCCCAATACCACTTTGGGTAGGTATATTGAAAAAATAAAATTCTAGGATTTTCCAGTACAGTAGGCCTATATGTTACGAAGTGCATTTTTTTTTGTACCAGTTTGGTATATCGGAAACAAATTAAAATCGGATATTTTGTGTTTCACATGGTTCATACTTACCAATTGTGTATTGCGGAACATAGTTCAAGGTGCCATTATGCTTTTTACACGAAAATAAACACAATTTTTCACATAGAGAGTGATTTTTTTTATTCCTTTCTTTGCATCCGAAACACACATTATGGCAGCCACATTTTGACTCATGTTTTAGGTATGCAGTGTTTCCAACCTTCTTCACCGTAAAATACCTATTATCGTGTTCGTCACCGGTGGAAATTGTACAATATGCAGGGGTAGCTGACGGATAGCCCCACAAACCATTTCCGATAAGGTTAGGTTTGGTTAGATTAGGCAAGCATAGTGAAAAAAAAGGGGGGTTGGAAACACTGACAGGGGCTTGTCATCAAACTTACGCAGCATGCAGTTTACGTAGCGAGAGCAATGGCAATTGTGCATCGGTGAGATATTTCTCTTGAAAAATACACAATTTCCCGGTCAAATATTTTCCACGATGAAAGAAAATACCTCGACGAACGTTGGAAAGCTTGCAGAAACTCATTTCCATATACAGTTTCTCCTGTAAAAATGAAGAAATGTGTTTCCGATATACCGAACTGTTGCCTTTTTTTTTTATGTGTTCCCAAATTTCCCACTATATAAGTCTATAATTGAAACACAAATGTCACCAACCATGGGAGATCCTTAATTTCAACATATATATATTTGAAAACAGTGACAACAATTTTTGTGGGTGATTGTACCAACGTTCATGTGAATTAGCTAGATAAATGTCTATTTGTAATGACGGCTAGAGTCTAGTTTACGTCCTTCTTGTCCACTCCTTCTTACCCGTTTAAATCTTTCTTGCGCACTCCTTCTTGCCCGTTTACAAAACCGTGCTAGCAGACAGCCGGCGCTCCGGCATCCGTAGAGTAAGTAAGTTTTTCTTTTTATACTTTCTGTCACTAACCATTCACGGCAACGAGGTATGCCTACGAGGTTAGGTTAGGCCTGTTAGGTTAGGTTCCATTAGCACACATTTCACCCCTAAATATGTGCTTCATTATCGAAAAATGTCCTCAGTACCTTCAATCTCGCATATCCGGACAACATCGGTTTTTCTCGAGTTTCTCCTCCAGAAAATTTTTCCTCGCCTTGGGATTTACTTTGTTGAATTCCTTATAAAATAACCTTTCCAACGATATATGACACGTATTCCTTAGGAAAAGAACGTAAACTAGACTCTTGCCGTAATGACATATTATTAGGTTAGGTTATGTTAAGGGAGAACAACATTATCTTTGCAAAACAAAACTTGAAAGAGGAGCTTGTCATCTCCATAGGAGTTGCAAACATAGTCCGCGCCTCAATGTCCAAATACCTGCTACTTAATGAAATGCCAGTATTAACAATATACACACACAATTACAACGTCATCCACTGGGGTTTCGTTATTTAATTAGCGACAAACTGTAAATTATAACACACCACGCGTGAAATCATGACAGGGACTTACTAAGATGGAATTAGGAGTAATTTAACACAAGAAACTAGTCCAACAACACTCCAAAATGCACCGTTTTTAGCTCCAACACTTCCCATTGCCAAAAATGTGTTTATTTACAAATTCTTTGCCTACAACCGGAAAACACAATACGTATCGTGTCCATCACTTTTTTAAACGGGGTGTTACAAATTGTCCTACCCGGTAAACCAAATTATAAACCTTTTATTGATTACAATAAACTACTACAAGATGTGAGGAAAGAACAAAAATTGATGATATTCAAGCACAAGATAAAATCAATGCTTCTGAAGCATGTTTTTTATTCTATAGCTGAATACATGGAAGCAATTTTTACATAAGACAAATGTACATAATGCAGTATAATCACATATTTTTCTTGTAAAATTAAATGTCAAATGAAAGTGGATAATTAGTATCACCTAGAAGTAGGCTGCAATGTTCTATATCTTCTCATGTTATTTTTTTTTTTGTGATTTTGACATAATACGAGAGTAAGACCTAATTTTTTACAATTTTTGGCTATATATTTTGTATTTGTAAAATCTATTAATGTAGTATTGTATTGTAATGTAAGTATTGACATGTCCTATATTACCATGTACTGTAATTTGTACACACCGGTAGTCCTTGGACGCAAATAAACTAAACTAAACTAAACTAAACTATGACACGACAATTAATACCATGTGAAAATCAATGTTGTCGTTCAATGGTATATCTGCGTTTCGAGATCAAGTAGAGTAGTAGAGGTGCTGTTGGTTTTCGCAACTTTACCTGTGGTAAGGTCATGGGTAGAATATCTGCGGCAACACTGGTTAGAGGTCTGCACGGGCTCGGGCCAGGCCCTCGGGCCTAGGCCCGGCCCGGCCCGCGGGCCGGATTCGGGTCATAAATAACCAGAACTTCTCGGGCTCGGGTCGGGCCCGGGCCTCGTGGCTATTTTGTTAGGGAATATTGTCATCGAAAAATAATTTTTAATTATGGTTTACTTCGAGAATGAGAATAGGAGCATTTTTTAAATGTCTCATCATTTGAAGGACTGCACGACCTCAGCTTTGCCGTCAGGTGTGCACGCGTTTCACTGTCGCCAAGCTTAACCGCCACCCAGCCAGAGCGGCGCCAGGCGCATGTTTTGTTAATATTTGTTTCACCAATAGTAGATGTAGCAAAAGGAACAGTATTTTTTTTCTCATCGATTGTTTACATTTTTTTATAACAGCTAGTTAACGAAGTACAACAGTGCCCATTTTTTTTTCAAATGCTGAATTGGAAAGTAATTTTAATTATGTTTTCGGGCTCGGGCCGGGCTCATGTTTACGTATTATCGGACTCGGGTCGGGTTCGGGTTTCTTTTCCTCGGGCCGGGCCGGACTCGGGCCTTACAATTTAGGCCCGTGCAGACCAGTGTCACTGGTGCAGTACGAAAGAAATTGGTCTCCCTTATTGCACAACACTTGAGCAACCTTACGTTCTGACGTCACGAGAAAATACTTTTAATTTTAGGCTAAATGCCTAAGTTGTTAGGCTAGCTAGATTTAGTTCTCTTAGCATAAATGATTTCTTTTTAGTGTAACTATAGAACCAAACCTAACAGACCTAACCTAACAACGTACGCAAACTTCGTCTGACGTCAGAACGAAATGTTGCTCAAGTGTTGTGCGATAAAATAAATTAACAAATCTATGGAAATTTGGATTCTTAAAAATGAACTAAAGGCGGAAAGAAAAACATATATTAAAAAAATATATAACGTTGATATATTCGGAGTTTGCTGAAAAATATTCATAACGGAATCAAGGTAATAAATATTCCATTGTGGTCTAGTTTGCTAAATCGTGTAAGAGAGTAGCACATGTTCTCTAAATATTCAAATATATTTTGTAGATGACAAGGAAAATTATAATTATATAATCGAAGAAAAGTTTGTTCTTTTGAATGCACTCCGTCCCAGTTGTAATGTGTATCATGCAATTTCGGAACCTAGTGTACCTGGAGAAGAAAAGTGGTAAAAAGTGAAGTGCAAGGACTTTCAACTTCCGTGCGGAGGGGTAATGTGCAGTGATGTGTTTTTATTGGATATATTTTGGTCCGAGCCGAATAAAAGCTTTATAGCTATCCTGTATACAGTTTGTTGTCATATGCGAACTGAAGATACTCTTTGTACTTCATTACATACCCTGTACAGTTCTGTATTGTAGGCCATGAGAGCTGGTGGTGTTCAGAGGCCAAGTTTCAAATGCAATGTACTGATCAGCAACTGTTCCGAATGTCTAATGATTTTCGTAAGTTTTATAGGCGTATTATGGATGTTTTAGAATACTAGAAACAATTGTGTAAGTACATTTGAAGTTTGGCGAAGCTAATTACAACAGTTGAAAGGTACATTAAGTGGCTCCGTCCTGAAATTTTCCACCACATTTTCAAATCTTTTCGTCCAAAATGAAGTTTCTTCTAAGAAAGGGTTTTTTTAACTAGCGCGGAACTTACATTTTTGTAATATTAAAATGCCTGGTACCAGTTAGATATAGTGAAAACACATTTAACTAGTTTATTTCAGAATTATTTACATTTGTACTTACCTTATATGCATAGTGGAACATTTTTCAACTTGGGATTATGTTTTTCTCACTGAAAAAAAAAAGCGTAATTTTTCACATTACAAGTATTTATTTGGTCGTTGCTAATTCGTTTTCGTTACACACAATATGGCGGGCAAATCTTGACTCTCGTTGTCTATCGTCAGCTGATATGCAGTGTTTCCAAACTTATGAACTGAAAAATGCCGCACAAGCTATTCACAAAAGGTTTTTAAGTGAAACTTGATCCACAAACCATTCATGGAAGGTTAGGTTAGGGTCAGTTAGGTTAGGCAAACAGAAAATTAAATTGGAAAGAAAAAACCGCTCACACGTCATCTTGTAAAACTACCGCGTGGTTGCTACACTAACTCTTATTAACCGAAAAATGATGGTTTTTAGGCTAACATTGATCCACAAACCATTCACGGAAGGTTAGGTTAGCAAACAGAAAATTAAATATATAGAGGAAAAAAACTGCTCACACAGCATCTGGTAAAACTACCACGTGGTTGCTACACTAACAGGAGGTTACATATTCGAACACACAGAACATTTGATTCACGTAGTCGACGGTAATGGTGGCACGAGGTATCGTGCAACGGAGATTCATTAATGTCGAGAATGACATTATTTACCGGCCGAATAAGTTGCACGAATGGAAAAAAAAACATTATTCCCAGCTTCCAAAAGTCCACAGGAACTCAATTCCGTAAGTACTTTCCCGTCATTTCTCCTGTAAATTTGAAGAAATGTGTTTTCACTATATCTAACTGTTACCAAATTCCTTACCTTGGCATTTTTTCAAGGCTTCCATCGTGGATTCATGTCACAGGTGCACGTCTACACATTTTCTTTTTCTTCTTTTGAATGACTTGTGGATTGTGATAGTTTAATTTCCTTATGTTTGAGTGAATTATCAGAAAATAGTGTTGGGCAGTTTCTAACATGCCTTTAAAGGGACTGTATAGATAAAGGCAGGTAGCTGGTGCCGCGGCAGCTGTAGGCCTGAAAAAGCGACTGTTATATATCCATCGGTATGGGTGCAGGTGGCTTCTATGAAAACATGGCCGCAAGTGGACTTCCACCTCGCAACTTTAAATGTCTGTATCTCCACTTTAAACGGCTGTACACTCGTAAATATTTGTTTCCGTGATGCAGAATTTTGTTTTTAACAATTTGCAACACACAATCTTGCTAAAAATGAAAAATTTCACTACCGAAATTGAGGCTGGAGGATTTCAGGGTGGACCTCACTAAGTATTAATTTCTGGAGAAATTAGGATGTACTTTACAGGAGTGTCCGTGCTTCGACCATTCTTGGGTTGCGGTCATCTCAGACATGGAGCATTGTTGACTTTTCATGCAAGGCTTGAAACCAGATATTAATTACGTGATTAGGTGTTGAAAGTACAGTGAAACCTCGTTAATATGGACCTCGATAAGCTAAACTTCGCTTAATGTGGACAGGCAAAAGGGGAAAAAAAAGCAAACAAAAAAAAACAAAACAGGAGAATGCAAGTTTTTAAATGTGGCTAGAAGTGAACAAAGGAACTTCCCAAAGAAACGGCCGTCAACCACTGATGAACTTCTGTTTCCCGCAGACTTTGTACTGTACGGTATAGTGTATTTAGCCCTATGCCCTTTAAATACACCATAATAAACATGTTTTGTTGCTATAAACATAGTTTTAATGCACTTTATAGGTTATTTCAGTTAATCCGGACTTTCGTTAAACCGGTCAACTTATCCCCCCATTAGTGCAGATTAATGGGGTTTTACTGTATTTAGAGCCATTATTTCAATGCTAAGAACCCTAAACATGATATGCATAAGTTAATGTAGTCAAGTTTGGCTGATAACCTTGCCTTCCCAAAGAAAAAAATCACAAAATAATGGTTTCTGTCATTTAGAAATACCAGAAACTTCTTTTCATAGATTATTTAACACTCATTTTAATAACTGTCTTCTTTGAAGAAACTGAAATCATTTGTGTTTCTATTCTTTCCAGATCTTTTTGACTAAGGATACTGTAATTATGTCACAATGTGCTCATCGAGTGCTATGAGGCAATTAGAAGAACGCCATGTTGCAACTGAGGTGGAGCTTCTTGTTTGGTCCAATAAAATGGACCTCCTAGCATTGTCCAATGTTAGAGGTAAGCTTGGAGATACCTTTAATCCTTGTTTATGGAATAATGACATGGAAAACCTGGAAAAGTCAGGGAAATCAACTGAGGTAGCTTTCACACTCAAATCAACAAGCAACAGGCCATGTGTAACCTGGCATTTGAGTGATGTGCTAGTTGGAAACAAACCTCGAGAAAGAAATGTAACCTTTCTCACCGGAGTGCCTCAGTCTGTTGGTTATGTCCAGTATTGGCCAAATTATTGGACTCATTGTAAAAAAAGAAGCACATTTCTTTGTTTTGAAAGTGTTCATACTAAATATATTTGACGATTGTAATAACTTTTGGAGCAAATTTACAATACCAGAAGTATCTTCAATTGCTTTCAAATTCGGCATACTCACTAATTTTGGCGGTCATGTCTAGAAATTGCAAAATAAGTCGAAAAAAGTGTGTCCGTGAACGGAGTAAACACCCTTGATTAATGAAGAAAAGAATGCAATGATTAGTGTTTCAAAACTATGTTTATGATGACCGTGAAGTTTAACCATGCTTGCCTAACCTAACCGTACCGTGAATGGTTCGTGGGGCAAACATGTTTTCCTCCTTTACGCAAGATGCCATTTTCTCACATGCAAATCAACGCTCCATGCAAAGGGTCTCACTTATTGCACAACACTTGAGCAACGTTGTGCAATGGCTATGTCAGAACCGTTGTGCGGAAGAGCAGACGTCTTCATATCAGAAAACATGGTTTCCATGTTAGTGTATGGAGAATCATAGTGGTAATTGACAAGGTTATTTTGCAATTTCTAGACATGACCGCCAAATTTTAACTGCAGATTTGTGATTAGGAGGTCAAAACTAGTGAGTATGCCAAATTTGAAAGCAATTGAAGATATTTCCGGTATTGTAAATTTATACCTAACTTTTTATAGGATTAAACTGTCTGCTTCGATATTATTTTGTTTCCCACAATCCTTCCTTGTACTGTGTCCAAAAAATAGGTGGCAGCACGATTCTTTGCACATTCACAAAAATGCCTGGAACAATACGTACATTGTTTATTGTGTTATTTTTGCTATTTGTTTGGTTATTACAAAGGAAGTAATATTAATTCTGGTTGTTGTAAGAGTGTTCTTTATTTGTACCTCCAGAGCAACATGTAACTTCATAAACCACGTGAAAAAAAAGGTTCTGAATATGTTTTCAAAAAGGTGCTGGTAAAGTGCCTTTATTCAGGTCTAAACCAGTTACATTAACATTCTTTATTTATACTGTATCAAATATTATAACTTATGGTATACACGGTACAATTTATCTTACATCATTTTATAGCTCTCGTTCTGCTCTACAAAATGGGACTACAGAGTTTTATGTAGGTGCTCAAGAAGAGAGAAAATCATTTATTTTTCTGTCCAATTTTTTTAACAAAACGTGAAAGGAAAGGATGGAAAAAGGTGCTGAAGCATGAAAAAGGTGCAACAAAGTGTGTTCATTTTACTTGATTTCAAGTCATAAAATACATATCTTAAACCATAAGTATGAAAAGAGCTATATTTTTGAAAAGGTGCTGCACCTTAAAATCCGGTCCCTAGTCATGACATTGAGTGAAAACATATTTCACCTTATCCTCCTAACTGGTTTCGTATGAAACTGTAACTTTTTGGCATTTATTTTAAACAATGTTGAATGAATATTATTTGTTCAATTTACACACAAAGTTAAGACGTAGCACTCATTTCTTAGCATGTTAAATCTTTATAGAATGGCCAGGAAAGTTATTTAAAAGATCATGGAATCTGATCACTGCACACTATCTTCTATGTTGAAACTTCTTTCATGTGCATGGGCGTCGCCAGAAATTTTTGCAGAGGGGGTCAGGCAAATGATAAAAGTTGAATAGTAGGTAAATAATAAGTATTATTACCATAGTTATAAATGTTTTATACAATAATAAATATTATAAACTAACAAAAATTATTATTATTATTAATATTATTATATAAATGTGGAGACTCGATCCACCAAACAAGTGAATACCAGCACAACTATTTTCCACTATTTCTTTTGCATTTTATGCAGTTATTATCTGAATGTATTTTGATATTAACCTTTGCACGCCTCGTTCAAGAAAAGGCTTTAAATGTTAAGGGAATTTTTTTATATATAAAGTGTGTTGTGTGACCTCTCACCTACAACTGTAATTGTTAGAATTTTGAAAACTGTGAAACCATTTGTTCTTTGGATGAAATGGTAGAATATAACAGTGTTCCTGTATTTTTCACTCAATGTTTTCAATCCAATGTTTTTACTTTGATTATTCTGTTTGAATACTAACTAAATGAACTTTATATCTGTTCTTAACAATAAGAGTAACAAATTTTCGGCTTTCTTGTATCTTTAAATGAACAACGTCAATTTCCAGGGGGTCCATCGACCCGTTTGACCCCCCTCCCAACGGCCATGGTTCAAAGCATCATTAATATTAACCTCATTAACAATTTTTCATATTTTGACATTGAAGCTTGTAAGAATTTACAAAGGAAGTGCTGTGATTGTTGTGGAAAATGGTAACACAACATTAGTTTTTTTAATAAACATTTTATAGAAGAGCCTGTACACAGAAATAACTGCATATATGGTAATGAATGAATGCTTGTTTCTAATTATTTTTTGTACATGCATTTGGTATGTTGAATTCCATGCAAGCTGATCGTGTATCTGAATCTAACATCTGCTTATTCTTCAGGGGAAGTGTCGCTTCATCGGCTAACATGGCAGAAAGTGTGGTCTCTCTCTCCACCAACAGAAGGCAGCAGTGTCAGGGGAATGGCATGGAGGCCAGATGGCAAAGTGCTTGCCATCGCATACAGTACTAGTAAGTAACGGAAATTCTTATGTAACAGTGAAGAAATCAATGCAAGTTGTGATTGTTTCCTATTTCAATTATTATTAAAGCTTAGTTCACATGATGTCAGTGACGGGTACACCAGTTGGACAGTAACTGGATATTTAATTGGCTTCCAGCAACTGGTCATTGCCATTTACACAGTTGAAGGCAAGCAAGTTGGCATCCAGCTGAAAAGCTTTGTCAAAATGTTCAAGGCAAAGAGGGTTTTAATTCAAAACATGGTGCTGTATTTTTCTTTAGTGTTGTGTAATGAGAGATTGGGACTGTTCTTGAGGAGAGAATGAACCATGATTATCTTGTAACTTGTAGGTTCTTAATCAAGTATGCAGGTGTAGAAAAAGCTAAAACTAATTCAGGAGGCAGCATTTTTTTTTTTTTTTTTCATCCAACTAAGACAAAGCTACACATTTTGAAACGTAACCTTAAAATATCTAATTTTTCCTTATTGATCTGCTCCATCTCTAGTAAAAATAATCATAGTCACATGATGATAATAATAATAATAACAACAATAATAATCCTTTGCGCGAAAGCCCACTAAGGGCCTTGGCTTACCTACCAACTGCCGGTCTCCCTACCACGCTTTCATTCGTCACCTCTAACCATGGAGATCTTCAACCAGTATTGAAACAGTCGGGTGGTCAGCCCTACGTATCCCCAGCCGTTATAGTAGGTCGACGTGACCGGATTACGCTTGCTCTTTCGAAGCTCCCCAATTTCCTCAAGATGGTGGGTTGCTTTCCTCAAGATGGTGGGTTGCCACCCACCGGCCCTATACACAGGCCGAAAATTCCCAGAGACTGACCCCGGGATCGAACCCATGGCGTCTCACAGCCGCCGTCCAAAGCAAGGTGCCTTAGACCGCACAGCCACGGAGGAGGACATAGTCATGTGACGGATTCATCAAAAGAATATTTTTAAATTAACAAATGATTTCCGACCCCCGTGGTGGAGTGGTTAGCACAACAAGCTGCTACAATACCAGAGGTTCTGGATTTGCATTCCAACCTGGGCTTGGATGAGTGTCCCTTCATCAATTTCATCATATTGTCACTCATCCTCAACGTCGCCATAAGCCGAAAGTGGCAGAAAAACTAGGCTAAATAACACAAAGTCAAATTAACATATAATCATAAAAGTTGCTTTCTTGCACAGTGTTTGCTCGGAATTGTTGAAAATGCACAATTTTGATAATTTGACTCCTTAAGTATATGGTACAGCATTTTACATGCCCTGTGGTGTGGGGTACCTAAGTCAAAAACAAGTATCGCACTACAAAGGTAATTTAATTGAAATGTAAACTTTCTGATGTATTCGCACCACACCAGCACTAGTTTTAACTTCAAAGTAATTATTTCCATTAAATATGCTGGTACTTAATTGTATGTATTTTAATGAATGTAATCACGTACATGCTAGTGATTATAATTCTAATTTTATTCCCTGTCTTCATCTTCTGCAGGTGATATTTTGCTTGTGGATGTTGAAAATGCAGAGACCCTTCATACAAACCACGTGGATGGACCAATCAGCTGCTTGAATTGGATCCAGGGCAAAGAACAGAAGGACGAGGATCCCCTCTCAGCTTGCAAAACAAAAGACGAAACAAAAAAGTACTCCAATATTAGAACACAGGTGAGTTATTTTTCTCTTATATAGCTACATTTCACACCAGAGTGACAAGCAATGCTTTACAGAAAACTGCTTTTACCTGGCTAGTCTATAGAAAAACCTTGACTTCACATGCACAACTATCAGAAGACGAGGGCAACACAATGTACACTATTGAAATAAAGAGCTCAGTCTGAGAGCGACATGTGCAGCATGCCATGTCACTCTGGTGTGATTGTATTAATTCTTAGCCCCTAAGTGTGGAATTTTCTGAACAAGCATAATTCCATTGAACAAAATTAACTGAAATAAAACACCAGTACTTGCCTGTATTCTTATTTTATGCAGTATTTTTTATAGAATTTTTTTCATATTCCACGACAAATGTAAATGATACAGTTATACGTAACATGGCAGCATGTATGTACACGTACTTTAGGTACATGTAGAATAAAGCTTTCTGGGGTAGTAGTTTTTGAAACAAGTGCAACTCAATGTCCGTGTCACACAAACTTCGTTTTTGAGCTATAGTTTGGTTTTCTATTACTGTATCCATGAACTACACCACACGAGAGCAGACAACTTTTATTTCGTCTAACTTATATTTGCTTTCCTCTTCCTTCCCATAGGTGCACTGAAGGGTGCAAAATGACCATATGTGAGAGACACCCAAAAAGTCTTACTTGATCATCATCATTCTTCTTTTCATCTTCTTCCTCTTCTGCTACTGCTGTTTTTACTACAGCTAACCTAAACTCACCTAACGTGATTGTTCTCAACATCTGCCTTCCTCACTGCAACAGCATTTGCCATCCACACTTAAGGTTCGTTCATTTTCAAGTGAAATGCCACTCAGATGCCAGGTAACATGCTACTAATTGCTTGTTGCTTCAGTGTGAAATCTCCCATAGAGTGTAATTTGTCAGAAATTGTTTTATCTTGTTCTGGCCACTAAAAGTCCTGAGTCTAAGTCTCTGGCTGTTTCTTTCTAGGTGCCCTTCATAATCATTCATGGTCATAGTCACAATTAGCCAAAAGAGTCACAAAAGCAATGCAAAATTAGAAAGAAAAAAATAATAATATGAATATTGTTCTGGTGGAATGAAATGTGTTACCCTCACCATCCATCTCATTAGTTCCAACATTCATCCTTACCAGAAAAATACAGGGTGCCTGGTTGCTATAGCACCTGAAAATTTTCACCTGGCATGCAAATTTTCAAATTCATATCTACTTTTTTGAGTTCCCTTAGGGATATTTCCATTATCATGTTTTTAAAAATAATGAGCACAGTATATGTTTTTGAAGTGTCCCATACATCATTAAATCAGATAAATAAACATGCCTTTAAAAATTTTTGCACTCTTGCTAGCCAAATTTTGAAATCTGCAGATATATGGTACAGTCGCCCATATACTTGACTGTCATCATCATCATCCTTTGCCATTTCCTGCCTCTTGCTGAGTTGGCATAAAAGTCAATCCTCCCCATTTTTTCCAGGTCTACCACCACTCCTCTCTTTCCACGGTGTTCCAATCTTGTCCTCTTCTCTACTATCTGCTCTTTCCACCGACATCTTGGTCTTCCCCTTGGCCTTATTCCCACTCCTTGTGCATGGTAAGCTCTTACTGGTAGTCTTTCTGCATCCATCCTCTTCATGTGTTTGTGCCTGATCTATCCTGTCCTGAAGCATCACCCCCACCCCCCTGTCTGTTGGATCTCCTCATTCCTTATTCTATGCCTTCTAGTCTTCCCCAATATACTCCTTAAAAATTTCATCTCCACTGCCTGCATCTTTCTTTTGTCTCTCTCTGTCATTCTCCAAGTCTCTGCTCTGTACTTAATTATTGGCACATAGTATGTGTTATATATTACCTTCTTGCATTTCATAGGTACATCCCTGTTCCATATTAATCTTTGAACGCTTTGATATACGTGTAGTCCACCACCCATTTGTCCTCTTCTGTTTACCTCCTCATCTCTCAATTAGGCTTCCTAGATATTTGAAGCTCTCCACTACCCTCAACTCTTCCATGTTCATCTTTATTCTTGGTTCATTTCTGGCTCTGTTTCTTGTTATTAGCACCTCGCTCTTTTCTGCACTTAATTTCATTTGTGCTCTTCTGATTTCCTCATTCCAACTATTAAGCTGTCTCTGTACTACTTCTTCCCTGTTTCCCCATATTACTAAGTCATCAGCGAACAACAGGGCCTTCATCTCTTCCTCTCCTATCTTCTTCCCCACCTCTTCATTAATTGCATCCATTGTAATTATGAAGAGCAGTGGGGAAAGAGCACTTCCCTGTTTTACTCCATTACTTATACTGAACCCAGAAACAAACTTCATGCCGTCAAACCAACCCTACAGCCGTGGAAGTCCTCCTCACGTCCCTCCCGATGTGAGGGAGTTGCTGTCACACGTATGCAGACCGGCCACTGCCGTTTCACACATTCCCAGCTGTTTCTTAACATGGATCCACCGTTGTATTTGTCGTGCGGCGTCAATTTAAGTATCAAACACTTTTATTTTCCCTGGTTTTAGCTAAGAGGATTTCTCCTCATATCTTGTGATGGCTGCAAATAGCCTCAAGTGCTGATGCATCCACTCCAAATTTTAATAAACAAACAAACAAACTTATACTGAACCACTCCATTCTTTCCACTGACATCTTCACACAGCTGTGGTTGGCCTTAGTTCTCTGCACTCTACTTACTATCTCTTCCTCGACTCCTTTCTCTCTTTGGGCCTTCCAAATCTCTGTTCTGTCCATGCATTTGTATGCCTTTCCTGTAATTGCCTTATGGTGAATATCAGATCTACTGTTGATCTGCCTCTTCTAAATCAATACTGTTCCTCTCTCATGTTCATCTCTATTACTTCCATTATTCTTTTCTCTAATATTTTCTCATACACCTTTGCTGAGTGGCACATTCGTGTTATTCCTAGCTGTAGTTTTTACATTCCTTTCTGTCCCCCTTCTTGAATATAGGAACTATTAGTCCCTTTGTCCAATATCTTGGCACTGTATTGCATATTATTCATACTGTTACTAATAGAGCCATATGTATGTGTGTGCGCTTGTGTGTAAATATATATAAAGTTCTTTACGAAGGTTACTCCAGCACAAACATTAATTACTTTTAATCTGATCTTGTATTAATTAAGAAATTAAATGTTTTAAGGTTTGATTTCAAAACATGCAGCTTTATTTTAGTTGGGTTAATGCATTTTCTTAACTCGTATTTGGAAGAAAGTTGGCTCCTAAGAAAAATGGGCCAGCTCCTGAATCATTTTAAGTTGTCACTACCCCTGATCCTTATCACTGCAATTAGACTAGTAAGGTAGAAAAATTGATGTCAAGTAATTAGAAGAGAAATATAGCTATTGTTTCTTGTCTGTTCTACATTTACACTTACCAGTAAACCAATAAAGTTGAATACTAAATTGTTTTCATAAGGGATGAAAGTTTAATTTATACTATTCAGTATAATTGTCAATATCTTAACCAATTTGGTACTTCTATACCTGTAATTTAGTGTAAAATTCTCTGCCTTTTGTGATGTTTGTTTGTCGGTAAAGTTGGTGACGAATGTAACAATTCAATACATCCATAAAATCTTTGAGAGAAATTTTGTCGTTTGGTTGTAATTTTTATGAATGTAAAAGTGTAAGTCATTTACCCTGGTTTTGTAAGGTAAATGTCTAAATATGCAGTTTCATTTTACAAGACAAAATCCACTGCAGTTGCATGGATTAATAAATTAAAGAGATGAATGAACAAATCAGGTTCTTTGTGGAAAGTATGCAATTGTAGTTATATCAGGTCAGTGTTATATCAGCACTTTTCATCCGTATTAGTAAAAATTTCATATTGGCTTCTCCCTATCATATACGAAGTGTTCACATATTTGAAAAAATAAAAGCAGCATGCAATGGTAATTGGATATTATCTACTAATCTACTGTCTAGTGCTTTAAACGATACTTCTTCAGGTGAACAAATTTCGATTTGCCAGTGGTGGGAATTGAACCTACGAGAGTCTGTAAAATATGATGCTCTAACTAGACAATGGATAATATTCAATTAACTTTGCATGTTAATGTAAAACCATTGTCACTCACATTCAGAGAATTATTAAATAATAACAACCTTCAAATAAATGTTTGAGAATTTTCATCCTTCAGAATTATTTTGCATGCGAGATCACTTGGATGTTATAAGATATGCATTTCTTGTAATTTATGTACACACAGAAAGATATGAAGTATTTAACATAGCTCCGTTGTAAATTTTCAGGACAATGCTAGTGATTTTTTGCCGAAGTTGCCATCACTGTCACGGAGCTATGGTTCAATCAATAAGTGCATTGAAGAGAATTTGGAAGATGCCAAGAAGATCAAGGATCAGACTAGCCTCAACATCCTACTAGTGGGGACCGAGACTGGGAGGTTACATCTTACCGTATTCGGTCTCTTTCCTTGTGGAATTGTGAACTTGAAAGACCATGTGTCGTGTGAGTGTTCTGTTCTTGATGCAGAGGTATCAGATGATTTGAATGTACTGTTTGTGATAGTTGCATGCCATAAAACTGGTGACAAGCACACATTTGATAGTAAAAAGAATGTGGGTGAGGTGATGGAAAGTGATAACACCAAAAGCAGCGAAGTGGTGCTGGTGCTACTGAATACGCCGATACTAGAGTCTCGTTCAAAGGAGCTTCACCTCCTGGCTTTGGAGCATGGACACATAATTAGCTTGATGAACTACTTAGGGCAAACAATGCGTTCTATTACCGAAGCATGGGAAAACATTCTCCTTGAAATGGACTCAAAGTTAGCATTGTATGCCGAGAGGGTTGCGGAAGGTTCCGTCTCTGCGGATTTTCTTGATCTCCTAATGTTCGGGGTACCTTCCGATGAACTTAGTATGTTTCTCCTGCATGACCTCACTGAGAAGGGCCTAAAAAAGCTAGGCCACTCTATAGAATTAAGCTACTCTAATATACAGAAATTGGTACTCAAGCATCTTCACAGTGTTGGTCAAAGTTTGCTGTACCACTTAGCTGAGCTAAAGGGAATGTCAAGGCGAGACGATAGATTCAGAATTCTCGGAATTGACGAAGAAACGATTCGCAATGCATTGTCAGCGGCAGGTTCATTCATGATTAAGGCTACGGAAGTGCAGCAAGTGATTGACAATTCTATGAAGAATTACAAAGCCTTTTTCCGTTGGTTGTATGTTGTTATATTGCGATTGTCTGAAGAGCGTGTGCCGGCAGAAATTACAAAGATTACCCAGCAGGATTTGACATTCATTGCTGACTTCCTTCAGAACTTTGATGGCATGAATTCAGGCAAATCTGAAACTCCAGGGAAGTCTCGGAAATCACGGTTCAACCTTGAGCGACTTGGCCAGTATTTGATTGACGAAGAACTGACGCTTCCTCCAGAAACAGAGAACAATCCTTGGGCTAAATTGTTGGAAGGGAACCCGTGTCTTGCAGAACATCCTGCAATTTTCCCACACTTTAAGAAAATGTCGCTCGTTCAGCAGCATAAGCACTTGAAAAATGCCATAGATGAAATATTTCAGCAACCTGAATTGTCTATCGGGAAACTCTTCAAGTTGAACAGAACCTTAAAATTTCTTGACGTTCCCCAACCAACGAAAATTAAAATCTCGCATATGAATTCACACGAAGATCAAAAACTTCAAATTGCATTGACCTCGAGTCAGCTACCTGTGGAAGGTTTCTATTTTGTGGAAATCCCAACCATGACCCAAGTAGATGACACAGTCAACCCTAAGAGCTGTTATTTTTACTTCCGAGAGCTCGAGTACGATGACGAAAACTCACGGTATCATGTTTTAGACATCCAGTTCTATTCACCGGAAATTCTCTCAATCCTGTTACAACAGAAGAAGGAGAACAAATCCCCCGTATTTCTGCAGTTCCCGACAACCATTGCCGTTAAGAATACCATGTTGCTTACGGATTGCAGCTTCGGTTCGAATCCCATGGCGAAGGTGCCTCGCGTGAACGCCACAGACTTACTCGAAGCAAGCACATTTCGGACCATCGAGAACATGGTTGCTTCTTGTTTCGCCGTCAGTGGCAGTCGTAAAGTTGCGGTTGTCCTGTCTGAAAGTCGTCGGAGGGTGCGGTTGTTCGAAATGGAAGTTGAAGAAGAAGAGGAGGAGGAAGAAGGAATGGACGCCACAGCAACGACTAAAGATAGTGATAATAGTGCACTAAGTGACAGCAGAGAGGGAGATAACCTAGACGTTCATGACATACAAGACATAGACATTTCAATCTATGTGAATAACAAACCTCAGTCATTGAATGACACTATTTTTTAATTTGTATCTGTGCATGTAACGTGTAGGAGTGAAAATTATTAGAGTTCATGTTCTGGTTAGTTAACCATTGATATTTGCTCTTCCATATATGTTGTGTTTATGCACACTATGAAAAAGTTATTTGTAGAATGTATGTAAAAGAAAAAATTCTGCATTAAATGTGTGCTTCACATTGTATATATTTCAGAGACTATTTCTATTTTGGTTATAAGAAAGTTAAGTCTAGGGCTGAGCCGATGTCGACGTGGGGCCTCCCCGATGGTGCAGTGGTAGCGTTGTTGCCTTGTAATCAAGGGGTTCCAGGTTTGATACCCAATGGAAGCACATAGTGGTTCGGATCCCACTTTAAACTGTAGGTCCAGTCCTGATTAGCCTTACTGTGCATAAAGTGGACTGAAAACACTAACTCAAACCAAACCGATGCCAATGTATCTGTATTGGCCGATACCAGTGGTATCAGTATGAAAATGTGTTGGCTGGAATTTATTTACTGATACCGTACAAACACCTGGTTCGTATCAGCGGTTTTTTACATCCGCTGAAGATCGCTGGTGGCATTTGCTTGAAAGAAGCTCTTTCCAGCTTCTTTCATACTCGGACCCTTTTTATGAAATAATTAGACTATCGGACTATGGAGCCCGGGGTCCCGGATGCATGATACAATACCGGCCAATACTTTTCTGGCATTTTGGACTTTCATGGGGCCCACAAAAATGCCGTGCAACACTTTCAAGGACCCTAATTATCCTGGAAGCTATGCAAAATTTGGTTTTTATTTTGCACCACTATTGTGCAAAAAACTGAATTTTGTGATAGCATAACACATAATTTATTATTCTAATGTAATTCTTGAACATTTTAAAGCAAAAATTTTGTTAAATTGATGCATATAATAAGAGTGGAATACTTACACACTTAATATTAATCAAGATTTAAACAACTTTTAGTTATTACAATTTTTCAAGCATCGGTATCGGAATCTGTGAGAGTATCAATATAGGTTCAGAGTGGTATCGTCTCACCCTTAGTAAAGTCTGTAACATTTTGAAGAGATGTTAATACTAGTAGCAATTTACACATACCGGTCATGCCATTACATATTATTGAATTTTTAAAATTAATTAGAATGCATTCCTGTTTCTGGAAACAAAACATGCAGTCATCCATTATTATACATTTTGAACACCAGTAATTTGTCAGTCAATATCTTACCTGTCCAAATAAAACGTCAGACCATGAGGTATCATGTTGGGTGGATGTGAGAAACATTATGTAGAATCTGTGCTCTTGTTTTCTATTTTTTTTCCTACAAGGCCGGCCCCTGTGGCAGAGTGGTAAGCACATCGTGCTACGATGCTAGGGATCCCGGGTTCGAATTCTGGCCTGGTAATGGATTTTTGTGAGTGTCAATTCATCAATTTCATCATATCATCACTCATCGCCATCTTCGCAAATTAGCCAAAAGCGATGGACAAAGTGAAATAAAATAAACCAAATCAATCAATCAATCTTTCTACAGGGTATGTTTTTTTAATTGCACTGTCACAAGAGTGTTTTAAAAACATTTACACATTCATATGCTCATCAGTTGTTTGTGGTACGTATATATGTATAATTACGATTCCATCTTTTTGTGAATTGCTACATCTATTGTGTATTTTCTCTTTTTTATATTGTAACTTGTATCGATAGTGTGCAAGGTTATCAGGAAATCAACCTCCATTGAGCTGGTTAATAAAATAAATAGAAGGGAAAAGTTATAGTTTAAATACTAGGGATGGAACAGATTAAATGGTACTCTTATCGTATCGGCCGGTATAGGTACATCTCTTTATTGGTAAATTTACTCATCTTCTGAATATCTATAAATATCTTATTATTTAGTGCAAAGTTCTGCCATTTTGTTATAATTTTGGTGGATAGTGTCCATGCCCTACTTGTAAAAAAATAAAGTGTAAATGTGAATAAATGCAACTTCTTTTGCATTGCAATCACCTGGAAACACATTTATTAAGGACGTCAATGAACCATTCTTTCTCTTCAAGGATGCCTTGTAATCAATGGGTCCTGGGTTCAATACTCGGTGGGGGCATATAGTAGTTCGGATCCCACTTTAAACTGTAGGCCCAGTCCTGATTAGCCTTACTGTGCATAAAGTGGACTTAAAACACCAAATCAATCAATCAATTTTCTTGAAGGGCCATTTGTGATTTTATATCAGATTGATAGAATATTGGTTATTGGTATAGGTAAATTTTATATCAATACTGTATTCGAATTAGCCAAAATTTCATATTGGTCCATCCATAATATTATACCTTAGTTACATACACAGTCACCAAGTGAACTGAGAGAATCATAAACACACATGCTTTTGTACGGCCTGGTCATAAAGTTCCCAACTGGGAGTTCGGCCAATCTTGAATGGCACTCATCAGCCCCTGAAATGTCCTCGTGAAGATTTGTTCATACCCAACACACACATTCCCTGATGAATACCAACTACAGTGTGACCTTCAGCGTGCAACAATTGAGTCACAGTAAATTTTGTATTTGGTGGCAGTTCTCATCTCCTTGCTTGCTATGAGCAGTTGCATTTATGAAATAGTGGATACAGTGACTGTTCAGGTGGTGTAAGTGTGTGGCATTAGCTAATTGTTTACAGCACCGATGCAAAAAAAAAATGTGCTAGCTGGAAGTGCTAGCTGGAAATTGCTGTAACAAGACAATACAAAACTTATGCATTGATATGGCAAGGTGTAGATATGTATAAAATAAATGTATATTCCAACTTTTCTCCATTATGTTTTGTTTTTGTCTGAGCTCATCGGAGGTGTTTCCGGATAACTCTTGTATCTTTGTAGAAAGATGGATGCATGCCTGTAGCAACGTAACATCAAGATAAATATAATAGTACAACAGAAGGAATATTATTTATGTTTTATTGTGGTAACATGAATACTCGAAAATAATCATAATTCCATTTTCTACATTCCTTTTCCACTTCGTGAGTGAAGTATTACTTTGTTTTTTGCACACCAAGTTGGTATAATCAATCTTGTTTTATTAGAAACGTTTTTTTAAAAAAAATGGACAGGTATACATTCAAAATATTGCAAATTTCCCAGTCCAAAGTAAAATGACAAACATTTCATGAAACTTGAACGATTCATTCATCTTTTTAATTAATATATTTAGCTATGACTGGTGGGTTTTGCCTTGGAAAAAGAAACTATATTATTTCGAAATTTATTTTACAAAAATAGGTACATTGATTGTGTCTTTATATTTGTAATAACCATGGCAGATTTGCGCACTCAAATATATCAGAATCATTACCATTACAAATTTAGACAATAAATCTTATTTTAACATATATTTTTTTAATTTTACTAGTAACTGTTCATTCTAGATCCCCAGAACTTTTTTTACACTTACACTTCGACATATAGACAATCTTATATGGCTAGTCACTGCACACTAGAAAAATATAACTCAGTTTGAATGTACCAAAAAAGTTCTGAGGAATTACAACAAAACATTCCTAGAATAATTAAAAATAAGATTGATTGTATTATTTTGTGGTATTCGCATGTGAAATTCTGAGAACAATGAATTGTCAGTTTAACGTTATTAATAGATGCAAATAAGGGTGGCAGTTCGTCACACCTTTCATGTCAACAATACTAAGAGGGCCTTGTAATCAAGAAGGCTGGTTCAATACCCAGTGAAGGTGCATAGTGGTTTGGATCTCAGTTTAAACTGTAGGTCCAGTCCCGATTAACCTACCTGAGTATATAAATTGGACCTAAAATAAAATTCAACAGTACTGACAGTAATCTTAAGTATTTTTCTGTAAATATAATGCTATTTCCAGTTTTATATTACCAATTTGCATATTGAGATTTAAGTAATTTTTGCATTCTTGAAAAGACAAAATGTTGAGCAATGAAACTTTAGTTACTTCAAAAGAACAGTATGGTTATAATTAGTGCTATATTGAAATACGTTGAAGCATATTTTAAGACGATATACATGTATGATATAAACAGAAATATTACTCAACTAGGAAAAAGTTCGTAAAACTATTGTCTACTGGTTGCTTCTATTTGCAATATATTTGAAAATACAAATTAATATAATTTGAGATATAATAATAATAGAATAAGTATCTATACATTCGGAGAGAACAGTGCTAGGTGCATTTCGAAAAATTCTGCAGTTCTTTTCAATGTTAAAAATCATCAACTGGTCAAAAACAAGAATATTGACTGAAGAGAATTTTGTTGCATGCAAAACAAAAATAACTGTTATTTTCATTTTTAATTTTTTGAAAAAGTAAGTCTCTACTTAACACATTTTCAAGGCATGTGCGATTTACTCACATTATGTATATTAAGGTATAATATAAAATATATTATAAAATACTTACGTTTTGTGATCTCTACTTAAGCAAGCACGATTCTCAATACATTTGTAAAATTGGTACTGGATGGCAGAGAATTGAATGTACCTCAGTCCTAGATATTGAATGTGTTTGTCTAGTTCTCACATGGCCAATTACCATATTTGCCGGCATATAATATGCACTTTTTACCTTTAAAAATAGGTCTGAAAAAGAGGGTGCATCTTGTACGCCGATACTCAGTTTTTATTACCTTCATTTATGGAAACTTTTCTCTGTTGTGAGATTTCTTTCTTGCTTCCTTGCGATGTGTGATGATGAAGAGTAAAATGTACGAGGGCAGGCTGAAAAGTAATGCCTCCCTTTTTTTGTGACTGTGTAAAGACATTTTGGATTTTGAGCAACCATGCATTGTACTCTTCAGACTTTACATGCTGCCATTTTCCTCGCTCTAGTTCAGCAACCCCTGGTAATAGAAGTTTGAAACTTGGAATGGAAAAAAGGGAGAGTCTGAAGAGTACAATGCATGGTTGCTCAAAATCCAAAATGTCTTTACACCTTCAATAAAAATAGGAGGCATTACTTTTCAGCCTGCCCTCGTATTCTTTCCTAGTTAGATTAGATAAGTTATCTGTTGATAGTAGGCCTGTATATTACTTAACGTTTGCAATACTGTAAATTGATTATAAATTTAATGATAAAACTTTTTCCTCAAAAGGGGCCTCCCCAACGGTGCAGTGGTAGCATCGTCGCCTTGTAAACAAGGGGTCCCAGATTCGGTACCCAGTGGAGGCACAAGTGGTTTGGATCCCACTTTAAACCGTAGATCCAGTCCCGATTAGCCTTACTGTGCATAAAGTGGACTTAAAACAACAATTCAAATAAAAAACAATTTTTTCCTCAAACATGTGTAAAGAATGGAGTGTCTTATACACCAGCAAATATGGTAATTGCTTCCATTTGAAAATAAGCACCTTGAAGGGGAATAGCACATCACAAATAAAATTTATTGTAATTCTTTTATAGAAAATAGTGTAATTGTATTGTACCAGTTACAACTAAAATAACATATCAGATCTTTATTTACAAAATTTGACAGTGCTATGAAATTTACTTTCCTTACTCATATAAACTAAGACTAGAAACTTTACTCTAATTTGTAAGATGAAGAATAACACTACATTAAATCTGAGCGTAATACTTATTAGCACAAAAGTACTATTTTGAGGTGAAATTTATCTCCATAATACTAATTTTCTTGTTCACGAAAAATGCACAAAAAAAGAATGTTCGTTGAATTAATTTCTCTAATGATCATCACATCCTAGTTTCAATTCTGTCGTTATCTAAAGTTTTGCTTGGAGGTCCTAGGTACTCTTCTTCCAGTGTGGGATTGTCAAATCCTGTCCCCCTGAAATCAAGATGGCGACCGTCCTCCATGGATTCTGCATCTGTAAAACGTAGGGATTTTTGTAAAAGTTGATAATTTTACAGTAAGATATTAGGGAAAAACACAAAATGCCACAAACAGTTGCCAACGTCTGTGGCAGAGTGGTTATCGGAGCATGCTATGAAAACAGGGGTCCTGGGTTCAAATTTCATCCTGGGCATGGGTGTTCTTCATCATATCATCACTCATCCTCATGTTCGCAATTATTTATTTATTTATTTACTTCTTCTTTTGGATGGCGAAAGTGGCAGAAAAGGGAAGTGAAATAAACCAAATTTCATGATCAATCAATCACAAACTGTTATAGGATAGCTGTAAATGGCTGTTAGTAGTTTTGAAAGATGCCAATACAATTCAGCTTGATAGGTTAGGTAGATACTTCCTGCAAAGGGTACTCATGTAGATATGCTTCGTGTTTATGTGTGACTTTGTACACAATTGGATTGATAAATTGTCTCAAGGTTGTTACAGTCCTGTGGATCCGCACCATATAATTATATGTTTATTGAAATTATTAATTCCATATTATACAAGTCACCCTCTATTAACGGTTTAATAAAATGTATAATAATTACTTTGCACAACGTAAATTATGTTTTATGTTATTGCGCTAAACGCTGTATAAATGATGTAATATTTGGAGTTCTAACATTGGTATAGCAACTAAAATCAATAGTCGTATGTAGCAATGGATATAATATAATTGGAAATACAGGTAATAGTGAACTGCATATTGCTCAGTTATTTTAATAATACATAGACTCACAGAAGTTCATGTTATATTTCAAAATATTTATGAACTAATTCTAATTGTGCAAAATTATTAACCTGTGATCATCATAAGGTTGCTCAAAAGTTACGGATGAAAACCTATCTTGTCATCCTGTTGAAATTACCATGTAAACGAATGTGTGGAGACTGAGGTGATTATTCAGGCCGACAAATGAAAAGTGTAGATGTTTGATTGCAAGGTAGTAGCCATGATTAGCCAAAAGCAGAGTGAAATAGCATAATTCAATTAATCAATCAAATTACTCTAGAAAGTTTGTCTACTTGCTCATTAAGACTAGACCTGGAATATCTGCATAGTGTGTCCAACAGAATCGAAAAGGAACTCTTAGTTAACAGGTTTTGCAAAATGTTTTCTGTTAATTTCATGAACAAAAAGAAAATATGTGAAATTTTTAATTATTCCAATTTTTAAGTTTTGTCTGCACCTCACCTCCTCACAAACTGATACATAAATACATGCAGCATTACGTAATGACATAGATTTTAGCAATTTCATTGGAAGTGGCAATTCGAATTCGGTAAAACGTGGATTTTGTTTATCATTATGTACATGGTACATTATACAACATGTCTGCCCAATAACTCAAAGGTAACTAAGTTTATGTGTTTGATTGTCCCTCTATTTGAGTTCATTAACCATTTTATGCAAGGTTAAGGGGGGGTGGGGGTATAATGCCCCACACTTTCTTGATCCGGTCCTTGATCTTGCATTTGCAAGTGTAATGCAAAAATTTGTGCCATTATTATTATTATTATTATTATTATTATTATTATTATTATTATTATTATTTTAAATCTTGCGCTCCTTTTTTGTCAGTTTTGGCTAACCGTGATGATGAAATTGCTGAAGGGACAGTCACAAAGAACACCCATGCCCAGGCTGGGATTCGAACCTGGGACCCCTGCCATCTTAGCATGCTAACCATTCTACCACAGAGGTGTGCCATTAGAAAGCATGCAATAACAAAAAACACTTCGAATAACAATACCAACAAGCTTGTTTCTACTAGAAATACCTGTTCCGATTAAGAGATGAAAAGAAGAAATATGGTAGAAGAAATTACTAACGTGCCACATCCATAACCTCAAAAACAATCATGATCTAACAATGAATTCGAAATTATTATATTTTATCCAAGAGCACAAGCCTCCTTGGCCGAGTGGTTCGCATATCATGCTGTGACGCCAGGGGTCCTAGGTTCAAATCCCATCCTGGTCATTGATGTTTGTGAGTGCCCATTCATCAATTTCATCATGTCGTCACTATCTTCGCAAATTAGCCAAAAGTGGCACAAAAAGTGAAGTAACGTCAAGCAAACCAATAAAGCACAGGCGATTACAGGTTATAACACCCTAAGACGACAAGCAATACACGATGTAAGGTTGCTTTTCAGAATAGGGTGTACTTGTAGTAATTTCAGCATATCTTTCATTAACTAGCTAACATTGGCAATTTACATTGCATTTCTACTCTGTATCCAAAGGTTAAGAGCAGAATGGATATAAGACATGCATTTGAACTCACCGATTACACGTTCTGGTTCCTTTGTGGATCTCCATCGGAATTTGTACACCAAACAGAATATTCCAAGTACAGCACACGTGGCTACTGCTCCTACAACTCCTTTTATAACATTTTGCTGAAAAGATAAACATAATTCAGCTGTAACTATTGAATTTAAGGTATTAATATAAATAAATAAATTTTGTCACAAAATAAATTTTGACTGTGAGGAAATTCAAGTTTTCCCCTTGGCTCAGATTCTCTTTTGATTATTGTGGAATATGTGTAAACACACGCAATGGATAACTGTAGCATTATAAATCTAAAAATTTAGTCTTATCCCAAATGTCCAGTTATTTGTAGTAACGCCATTAAGCCTTGTTTCTGTGATATGAACAAGGAAACAAGGCTTAATGGCGTTACTGTGATATGAAAGTGGCCGCGGTGGCTCAGTCGGTAACGCGTCTGACTACCATGCTCAAGGTCCCGGGTTCAATCCCCGGCCGGTTCAAATCCGGGAACTTTTCTAACGGTGGAAGCGGCCCCGGTGCCTACCCAGCGTCGAATAACATGGGTACCTGGAGGAAACCCTGGGGGGTAAAGGCGGTCAGGGGCGTGATGCTGATCACATCACCCCCACTCACGACCGGATCAAGAAAGTGTGGGGCGTTACCCCCACACCCCCTATACGCCTTCATGGCGTGGTGCTATGCACAGGGGAACACTTTACCTTTACCTTTTCTTCTGTGATATGAAAAACTCAATATGCTGACCAAGGCAGAAATTTATTTTATAATAAAACATAAACGTAGCGTTTCAACCTTCTAGCAGGGTCTTCTTCAGACTCTCCACCAAGTACAAATGTAACAAGGTACAAAAAAGGAGGATATATATACACAAACATTACTCCCCTCAAGACCATTAGAAAGTTGTTCTGGAACATTCTAGCAGGTGGCTTTCCCTTGTCAACTGTACTTTCACCTAAAAGGCTAAACATATTTTCTTCCATCTAGAATGTGGTTGGACTCTTTATCTTGCGCTCTTTTTCCTTCATTCTTCTCTCCTCTTTCTCTTGTCCTTTCCACTCTTTCTAACACCTTCTTCCATTCTTTCTTTAACTTCAGTCCCCCATTACAGTTCATTGTGTCTTCTTCACCTTTCTTCTCTATTTCCTTGGCCTCCTTCCATTTTCTCACTAGCATTCTCTTCTCCCTTCCTATCGCTTAGCCTCATCCCACTCTATGTCATGTCCTGTTTCTCTCGTGTGTTTAATACGATCATTTAGAATTTCATGACTGTTCAAGATCCTAAAAAGTCTGGAAATCATCCTGAAGTTGGGACCGAGATGGAATTTTTTTTTACCAATCGCAGTTCCGACTTTTTGGAATCCCTCAGACTCCTACTCATGGGCGTAATTTGTAGGTTCAAATTAATTTCCAATCTGAGTATATATAGGGTGGCTCAATAAGTCACTTAACACCCTCAGTACAAGGCCACTGCGGCATGGAATGTGAAAATGGCGATGACCAATCATTGCCTGGCCAAGGGGGAACCACATTGACGCCACCCACACGGTCGGCGGCCATCTTGATGTCCGCCATCTTGAATTCAACTTCAGAATTTTAAATGGGAAGGGGGTCGTGCGACATATCAAAATGGGCTAGAATTTCACGAGAAATGCAATGGTGAAGTTTTTTTCGACGTATCTTTAACCAGTAAAAAGTTATGATGGAATTCTTGTACCAATTTGCTCCTTTTCGAGGTGTTAGAAAAATGCCTTAAAATTTGTTTAGCGCATCGGTAATGCATCGAGATCAAAGTGACGTCTAGGGAGATAAGTTCGCATGCCATTGCACACGATTTTAATCGGATACATCCATGAAGAGCTGCGCATTATAAATGGTTGTCCCGAACAATTCAGTGTGACGCTTCCATTGAATTAAAAGTCCTTCACAGTGACAAGGCTAATGTTTATGTTCATAAGGAAGTTCATAAACAGAATATTCGATGCTTTTTATCTGATAACCCATTTTCGACAGATCAAAGCTGAATGGTTAGTGTTAGTAAGTTAATGGTGTGGCGTGCTGTGTGGAACACGATTGGTTAGTCAATTTTCCATCAACGGAACCTTAAATGCTTAGGGCTACTTGGATTTGTTAAATAAACAGTTTTTTTCATCCTTGCTTATGAAAGAAGGTACTTTTTACAGAGTTTTTTCAATAGGGAAGAACACCAGAACACTTATGGGAATGTTATGAACCTGTTTTTGTCCAAAGTTAGTTATCAGATGACAAGGGTCGCATATTCTGTTTATGAACTTCCTTCTGAACATAAACATTAGCCTTGTCACTGTGAAGGACTTTTAATTCAATGGAAGCGTCACACTGTAAATTGTTCGCGACAACCATTTATAATGCGCAGCTCTTCATGGATGTATCCGATTAAAATCGTCTGCAATGGCATGCGAACTTCTCTCCATAGACGTCACTTTGATCTCGATGCATTACCGATGCGCAAAAAAATTTTAAGGCATTTTTCTAACACCTCGAAAAGGAGCAAATTGGTACAAGAATTCCATCATAACTTTTTACTGGTTAAAGATACGTCGAAAAAAACTTCACCATTGCATTTCTCGTGAAATTCTAGCCCATTTTGATATGTCGCACGACCCCCTTCCCATTTAAAATTCTGAAGTTGAATTCAAGATGGCGGACATCAAGATGGCCGCCGACCGTGTGGGTGGCGTCAATGTGGTCCCCCCTTGGCCAGGCAATGATTGGTCATCGCCATTTTCCCATTCCATGCCGCAGTGGCCTTGTACTGAGGGTGTTAAGTGACTTATCGAGCCACCCTGTATAGTTACTTTCAATAGAATTTTATAATTTGCAAAATCTTAAGTAGCAGGAATGTTCTGAAGGTTGCTAATAATTACATTTAGAGGAAGAGAGTGAGATTGAGATCTTTTTTGTTTAGAAAATGAAATATAACACTGGTAATCAAGTAAAGCATCCTTATAGTTTAAGTACCATTATAAAACATTACTTCTTAACTTACTGAAAGTTAGTGAAAATTGAAGGGCCAACAAGAAATCTAACCTAGTTGATTAGCATTATATGCCAATGCACATTACAACTGAGTTACTCTCTGGTTTCACTTAAATTACTTATTACTTAGCCAAGCAGTATTAATTAAAGAAGTGACTTAAATTTCCTGAAAGCACAGCTCATACCACACGTTGACATCTTAATATTACAAGAGTTAAGTTTCTTCCCTAACATGTAATTGACAATAATCTGATATTTCATCGAGCTCAGCTTGGGATGTATGAGATGTTCTGCAGAGCAGTTTTTTCAGCTTGGTGCAATGTTCAGAAAAAAGTAATCGGGTTACAGTTACTGCTACTTTAAAAAGTAACTATGTTACTTCATTCTACGTGCAATGTAACTCGTATAAAGTGTTGTAACATTAACTGGAAAGCAGTAATTTGTGACCCTTTAAAAATTAACATTAATTTTCATTAAATTATAATAAACTTCATATGTTTAAATGTGGAAATGTAGAGGTACAAGAATTCAAAGTAAACTTACATTTTAAAGTGGTACATCATGCACATTTGTTAGCAACAAATGTTTCTGCATGAAGATTAACATATACTATGTTTATTAAAGAAAACACAATTTTGTTCATTACTCATGAAGTGGAAAAAGTAAGTGAATTAGTTATTTTTTTTATTTTTTAAAAAAGTAACCAGTTTCAGTTACTGTTACCAAGAAAGTAACTTCATTTACAAATGTGTTACAAGCAGTGCCCTTTTTTTTTTTTTTGACAGTACACAATGGTGTGCCATACTGGTACCCTGTTATTATTATTATAAACATACCACAATGTTTTGAGTAGTTTTTATGATGAACACAAGAACAAACCAATTTCAAGAGTACTGGAACCTTTCTTCCCAGAAAAAATATATGGTTACTAGTAACTTGTTACTACCAAATACTGACCTTGTGAAACCAGTGTCTTGTCACTTGTCAGTGGGCATGTCAAGATATGTAACTAATTACATATTACACACAATAAATGAATGATTGAAGGTAAAGCACTCAATAAAACTTAAGAGATAAAATTATACTCTTTGCTTTATGCTTATCTGGTCATATTTCCTTCCCTGAAAGATGAACTAAAGAGAAAAGCTAAATTAACTCGTAAACATGTATTATGGAATATGAGATCCGAATTAACAGTGTCTTACCTGGTGCTGCTCTTCACTTGTGTTGTGGACTACGAGTTCTACTGTTCCTATACTATGGCCCTTTTGTCTTACACCTTTGGAGATGCATTTGTAATATCCAGCTTCATCCTTTGTTACTGCCTGCATTCATAGAAATAGACAAATTTACCACTTTATTGCAATTGTATAGGGGTGTACAGGAATGGAAAATTTTTATCATCCTGACATTCGAGGTGGGGAAAATTTGCCACTACCGAACTAAATTGCCTGAATTCTACACACTCTTTTTCCCTCGAGTGATTGTTTTTGCATTTCTGAACATGGACGTCCGCAGGATTTTTTCCAGGGAGGGGCAAGGAAGGTATTTTTTTTCCAGGGGGGCAAACAAGGCACATTTTCTCCAAAAATAGTGTTGTTGCCTAAAAAAACATTGCTTAAATTTGAATTTATGATGATCATGCAATAATTAACACATATTATTGTGGCTAAAATGAAATTATATGTGTGAAATACATATTTTTTGGTTGACTTTCATTTTCCAGGGGGGGCCACGGCCCCCCCTTGCCCCCCCTTCTGGACGCCCATGCTTCTGAAATAAAAGCTGTTAACTTATAGTGCAGAAAACATCGGCTGATTCATTGATTTAGTTTATTTTACTTTGCTTTTTTTTGCCACTTTTGGCTAATTGTGAAGATGATGATGAATGGTAAGATGAGATGGATGAAGGGACGACACAATATGAGCCCCACAGAGGATTATATTGTCTGAGAGTCCAGAGTCCAGATGCCAGAGTCTGCAAAATGTTGACATTTGGATGTCTTTTAAAAGGGACACCCTTTACACTCTAGGCAACATCAAGAATTAACCAATTTTTAATACGATCATTTAGAATTTCATGACTGTTCAAGATCCTAAGAAGTCTGGAAATCATCCTGAAGTTGGGACCAAGACGGAATTTTTTTTACCAATCGCAGTACTGACTTTTTGGAATCCCTCAGACTCCTACTCATGGGTGTAACTTGGGACCTAATTTTGAGGGGACAGAATCAGACTTGGGACCTAATTTTGATGGTGTAGAATCAAACCTCAGGCTTAAATTTGGGGGAAGAGACTCAAAAAGTTTTCCATCTCACAATAACAGCATGCAGGATTATTTGCTAAATAACTGTGACATTTACGAAATCACAAATATTACTCTTTATCCTTAGAGTAACTAGTAAATTTGAATAAACCTGCATTTTTTTGGGAGGGGGAGTGCCCCTCCTCCTTGCCCCCGTCAAGTTATGCCTATGCTCCTACTATTTTCGCAATAAGTATACAGGCAATCGGGATGATATCATTCAGCCCTGATGAAAGTTTCACTCATAAATGATCAAGCTAAGATCCACTCCCACTTTTCATGTAATGTCAGTTTAATGTGATCTAAGCATTCGTAGCAACAGATTGCCCCGGTAATGACAGGATACTACATTTCACTATTGTAGCAACACAGACAATAAAAATAATATTTAATTTTCATGTGCATCTCGCAGATGGTACAATACTATTCTTGCACAAATCAAATCAAAACCAACATGGCCACCAACATTTTCTCAATGTCAAACCAACAGAACTGTGCATTGGAGTCATTCCATATATAGTGATCCAGAATAAGAAGAATGGTCTTTATATTTCTCTTTAGTATTCCTAAACCTGAAGGTGCTGCAGCAACATATGTTTTCCACCTATGCCAGCTCTCATAATATTGTCATTCCATCTTCATCTTGGCCTTCCCACTGGTCTCTTGCCATCAGGCTAACTAATATGAACCCTGTAATCTTTTCTGACCTCTCCCACAGGGCTTATCCAAAGTTTTTGGGTAATTTAGAGCAAAAAACTATCATAAATTGGGCCTTTGTTAAGAATTTAAGGCGAGTGTTGAATTGTTGAGGAAATTTTGGGAATGTTGGGGGAATTGTGCTACCCCACTGCTGCTACATGGCCTGCCAACGAAAGTCTTATTGATTTACTTATTCTATTATCAGGGGATGAGTACAGATTTTGCAGTTCAGTATTATGTCACCTTATTCACCCTCCTGTTGTTTCGTTAACAGTAAATGGTTGGATTATTTATATAGTTCTCAGGTTGTGGCCTGTACTGCACTAAAATAATTGTTATTTTTTTTGTTGTTTGTTTTTGTTTTACCTTCAGTAACAGTAGCAGAGATATATTTCAGAAAAGCTCAGAAACAGCAAAAATTGACATAAGAAATAAAACAAAAATGGCTTCTACTTATGAGCAAAAAATATCTGAAAAGAAGCTAGGCTTAGTTTGAACTCCAACCATATCAGAATATCAACTCACTCGCTCACTCTCGTATGGAATATAGAATGACCCACATACCAGACCCCATGTACATTTTGTGATAAACCCAATATTGCTGTGAAATGAAAGATGGGTGTAGGGAAAAGCAGGAAAATGCATTTTTTTTTCATAAGTTTATGTTTTTTTTTTTTTTTTTTAATTTGTGCAGTGTCTAGCTAAGTGAGAATGAAATATACTTATAGTGGTTTCATCCCTCTTCTTAGGATGTCAACAGCATGTATACGGACATCAACTGTAAAGAACAAATCAAATAAAATGCCAGGATGTGGTGCTGTGAGAAGAATATGCTGTAAGTACTTTCTTTTGTACTACGAGGTCATTCAAATATGACCGGCACTGATTTTGTTTACCAAATCCTTTATTGTCAAATACTTATTTGCACATGTCATGCTTCGAAGTACTCCCCTCCAGAGTCCATTAATTTTTTTCAATGTTCTGGAACCATCTTAATGCCCTTTTCATAAAAGTTTTTCGGTTGGCTGTGTATCCACTCCCGAACATTACCGATGAAGGCGTCATTATCCACAAACTGAATGCCTTCCAAGTCTGATTTAATCCTTCCAAATAGGTAGAAATCACTTGGGGCCAAATCTGGACTGTATGGCAGGTGTCGCAGAAGGTCCCATTTCAATTTGCTGAGGGTTGCCGTAGTTGTTTTGGCTGTATGAGGCTGTGTATTGTCTTGAAGGAAGGCTACCCGCTTTCCACCTCTCTTCTGCTTGGATCGGATCTTTTCCTTCACTTCTGTTGTCAGGATTGATTGATTGATTGATTTGGTGTTTTAAGTCCACTTTATGCACAGTAAGGCTAATCGGGACTGGACCTACAGTTTAAAGTGGAATCCAAACCACTATGAGCCTCCACCGGATATCGAACCCGGGACCCATTGAATACAAAGCGATGATGCTACCACTGTGCCATCAGGGTGGCCCTCTGTTGTCAGGAGTTCTAAGTAATAAGCTTCAGTGACTGTTCTGGCATCTGTAAGAAAGTCTACATGGATAACCCCCTGCCAGTCCCAAAAAAAACTTGCCATCACTTTTCCTAACGCATGGGTCCTTCGTGCTTTCTTGGGTCTGGGAGAACCGGTATGCTACTACTTGTGTGATATCTGCTGAGACTCGGAAATAAAGTAGTGAATCCAAGTACTTACACCAGTCAAACACACGGGTTTGTGAGATACACTCTTCCCCATACTGTTGTTTGAGTCTCTAAAATTTCAGATGGCTGTACGTTTTCTCCAACAAGAAATTTGATCACAATGCGTTGTTCCATGCTCTGCGGCACCTTCTGTTCGCACATCACTCTAGCAACACTGAGACACGACTGAGCAGGTTCTAACCTGCACGGGAGGGAGGGTGGGGGTTGTGGCTCTATTCTCCCAAGGACTCACAACTGCTTCACGTGGCAGGTTGCTTGAAAAAAAAATCAGTCCCAGTCATATTTGAATGACCTAGTATATTTTTGTAGGAGAATACATGGGAACATATCTTCCCTAATGATTCATTGATTCTGAAATAAGAAACTATGAAGTAAACTCAATGACACAAGTTGCAAGGGAACTTTTTCATTGGGTGATGTGTGGTCACTGGTCAGCACATGTAGTCCTATTGCCAACGTTTTCTGGCTTTTGAAACTAAACTGGAACCTGCCACTTCTTTTTAAGTAGCTTTCTAATTTTCCTCATAATGTTCATGACTCTCGCCATGAGTCGAACCTGGAACCTCTAGCACCAAAGGCAACCACTAATCATTTGGCTAAGCGAGAGTCCAAGAAAATGTGAACTTCATTTAAATTTTCTAAAAAAAATAATTTAAAAAGAAGTGATGAGTGCAAATGCAAAAGCCAGGTCAGAACTTTGTGTTTTTGTATTCTACCACTTAATCCAAAGATTAAACAGTTCTATGAGTTTTCAAAATTACAGGAATTCGATTTTTATGTGGGTCGCAAAATGTAATCTGAATGACTAAAATTTCCCCCTAACTTCTAAAGCTTTTCCTTCAACAAAATAGCATAACCTCAATTAATGGTGTGATGCATAAAAAGATGAACAAAACCAGTTAGCCCACTAGATTTTTAGTCACCCTTATGCCTGAGCATGCTAGTTGGTCAACTTTTGATGTCATCACCAAACGTTGTAGTTTTGAATAATGGCTTGGGCATGGGTGTTCTTTGTGAGTGTCTCTTCACCAATTTTATGTAATCTTCACTCATCTGCATCATTGAAAAATAGCGGCAGTAAAATGGTGCAAAAGGACCAAAATTCCTATTTTCTTTATGTTAATGTCAACTATGGTTACAGAAAATACAAATCCCAATTTAACATATATAATAATAAGAACACCCCGTGAGAGCCAAGGCCTACCTACTGACTGCCGGCCTCGCTCCCACCTGTGGAAGTAGGAGATCATCCAACCTGTTGCAGGGTGGCATGTGGTCAGCATGATGAACCCCCAGTCGTTGCTGTGGGTTTCTGTTACCGGGTTACGCTACTCATTCATAACTCCCCAATATCCTCACGATAGTGGGTTACCACTGGTCCCATTCACAGGCCAAAATCTCAGGAGATAAGTTGTTACGCTTCCCCCAGGAGACTCGAACCTGCATGCATCCCGTAGCCAGAGCCCAAAGCATGACACCTTAGACCATACGGCCATGGTGCGGGACTTTAGCATATGTAGGAAAAATAACTATTGCCACACTGGACAATTCTAGGTTAGGATATGAACTTGTAATCTTCATGTCTATCATAAACATAACCTTAATCCCTGAAATTCAACTTTTGTTTAGATAGTATCGTAAATCTGACTTTCTTTCTTGATGCCGTTAAAGAAAAGGGTCATAAGAAACGCACAGAAAATAGAAGTTGCCATTTTTTACCTACTCTAATGTCAAGTTGGCCAGTCAGCACATAGTATTTATATTTCGTTCTATTGGCTGGATCTTCAGGTCCAAGCACTCGGTCATCCACCAGCTGCCAGAACATGAATCTGTGGTCGTCATCGCTGCTTGGACATGGCAACACTGCTGTGCTTCCTACTTCTGCCTGCTTCACTACTACGGTCCCTGTAACGTATCCCACAAGGATCCATATGAAACACAAAATGTCAGCTTCAATCTGATGTTTCATATTGTGTCTGGAAAGAAAAGGGAAATTTTATTAGATTCAAAGTTTCCCTTAGTTGGAGACTAACAAGCCCAATAAATTTTATTTTGAAACTTTGGGGGGGGGGGGAGTTTTCCTTGGAGTGAACTGAAACTTGAAAGTTGTCAAACTGTGAACCATGTTCATGTGGTTTATGTAACATTGCTGAACCCTAGAGAGATGAGGGTGAACACTTGGTGAATTTTTTAATTGTTTCATCTTGCTGAATGTTAGAAGTTGCCGATCTCCATGGCAGAGTGGTTGGCACACTACGTTGCTAGGGGGTTCCAGGTTCGAATCCCAACCTGGGCATGGGTGTTCTTTGTGAGTATTCATTCATCAATTTCATCATATCATCGCACATCCTCTTCATCGCGATTAGGGCCTCCCCAATGGTGCAGTGGTAGCGTCGTCGCCTTGTAATCAAGGGGTCCTAGGTTCGGATCCCACTTTAAACTGTAGGTCCAGTCCCGATTAGCCTTTCTGTGCATAAAGTGGACTTAAAACACCAAATCAATCATTCAATCAATCAATCATCGTCGCGTTAGTCAAAAGTGGAAGAAATTTGATGCTAAATAACAAAAATCGAATGTTAGGAGTTTTACTACTTCCATCGTTAATAATCATTTTAAAAGTGAAATACTGGTACTTCGCCAGAGACGTGTCTAGCTCAAATGGATGAATCCAAAAATGAAAATGAAGGGGGGGGGGGGCAGTGGTGTATTCTGAAAATTTAACCACCTCACTTTTCAGTTAAAATTGGACCTAGATTTCCCTGTACCACGGGAAATTTCCCTTCATCGATCAACCCTCACTCTGCCACAGAAAGTAGGAAGCTTGTTTTAATAGTTTGTTGTGAAACGATGCTGAGAGTCTCAGTCTAGTCTGTTGTTGTTGTTGTTAGGGGGAAAGTGGTTTCTCTATGATCTAGGAGACCTAGCTATGGGCCTGTAGTCAGTGCTATATTTTACAAAAGCTAGATAAAAAGATCCCATCAAATCTTTTATGAACAAAGCACTGCGCTGGGCATACAACTTTAATTTTCCGTCATTCATCTTTTCTTTAAGTTTAAAAGGTGAAGGTCAAAGCTGCAGCCTCACCGTCCATCTTGAACATGTCTATTCATAGATGAAAGCAACAATGTACGACATAGTAATTAGTCCAGGACAATTAACACTCAAAACAGAATAATGCAGAATTCAACCTGAGTCCTACTGCACTGCTTACAATTAGAACTTGGGGTTGAGACTTGCACCTGTGATTCATTGCAGAATGTAGGGATGCCTCCCTCCCCCTCTTGATGCAAAGCTGTGACGTCTGTCTATGATAAATCCAATGAAAAGACTCTGTTGTTCCCTTTTGACACACTGCCAACCATCCAGTTGGTTTTTGTAGATTTGCCAAGCACATACCAGCATATACGTGTTATGTATGAGAGTTTTAAAGCCAAGACTTAATAGAATCCATCAGTGCTTGCTAGTAATCTAATATTGAGAATATCTTGAAGTATGTGAAATGAGTCAAGGGCATACCAAAGGGAGGAGCTGATCAGTTGCACTTTTCCCTCCAAATGCAGTGGTTAAAAAGTGGAGAATTTGAGACACTATTTAAGATTATATATATCTTGGAAAGTATGAAGTTAATATCCAGCGCTTGAAGTGGAAATAGGGGGGGTGGAGATTTGGTTGAATGTTAGGGTTAGCTGGGGGAGAAAAGGTAAAAAAAAGGTAAAGTGTTCCCCTGTGCATAGCACCACGCCATGAAGGCGTATAGGGGGAGTGGGGGTAACGCCCCACACTTTCTTGATCCGGTCGTGAGTGGGGGTGATGTGATCAGCATCACGCCCCTGACCGCCTTTACCCCCCCAGGGTTTCCCCCAGGTACCCATGTTATTCGACGCTGGGTGGGCGCCGGGGCCGCTTTCACCGTTAGAAAAGTTCCCGCATTTGAACCGGCCGGGGGTCGAACCCGGGACCTTGAGCATGGTAGTCAGACGCGTTACCGACTGAGCCACCGCGGCCACCTAGCTGGGGGAGAGGATGCTCCTATGTTTTAACATTTAACATGGTTATAACGAGACAGGATGCTTTGTGAAAGTTTTGCTAGCTGGGGGATACCGTTTCCACCTCATCCCACCTCATTAAATAAAGTACTTTTCTAGAGCAACCATTCTGTGTTCATTTGTGCAAAATTTGATTGATTGATTTGTTTTATTTTGTGCCTCTTGTAAAGATTTGCAAAGATTGGGATGAGTGATGAAATGATGAAATTGATGAATGGACATTTTAAAAACAACCATGCCCGACCGGGATTCGAACCCGGGACCCCTGGCGTCGCAGCGCGATGTGCTAACCACTCAGCCACTGGGTCCGGCGTGCAAAATTTGACTTGATGGTAAATAAATGATTTTATTTTCCTATGTGATAAAGCCATAAATAATACCACAATAAATGTGCATATACTGCCATAAATAAAGCATGGAGTAATCATGAACTGCCACCCGTACAACCTAAACTAAATTTGTTAATAAAAACTTTTAAAATATAGTGTGTGATGCAGGCAATAAGGAGGCGTGCATGGGAGCATTCTCTTCTGGCCAGTGTTCGAAGTGGAAATTCCTTGAGGGGGAGGGGTGCTTGGTCAAGTTTGGGGATAGATTAGAGGGATACTTGTGTGGTTCAACCTCAAGGCAAAGAAGCAGGCGAGGGAGATGCCTATGGATTATTCCATGTCAAAGTTACCCTGCTCGACTCTCTTCAATTTTGATGAGACTTCTACAGGCACAGGGGTGCCCACAGGGGGGTTTTATGGCGCAGGTTGCGCCATCGAGATTTTTGGGGAGGATTTTTTCCTTTCAAATAATATAAAATTCAACATTTATATCTTTTCCAAAATATATGTAAAAATTTTACACCTTAAATGCACCATATTTAATCCATTAGATGAAGAAATAAAAGTGTTTAGGGCATTATCGAAAGGGGGGATATCAAACTCGTGCATATTAGGCCTTAATTGACACGTGGGTCCTGAGGGGGATTCTGAATTAAACTTTGGAGGGGGGGGGACAGTATCCAACTGTAGGTCTTAGATTATGGCGACTACTTTAGTTAGAAGGGGATTGAGCATTAAATTGAAGGGGGTATCCAATTGTCTTAGACTGCTGCGAAAATTCTGGTGTGGAGACTGAGAATTAATTTTTTGAAGGAGGCAATATCCACTCTTCAATATTAACAGTAAGTCTAAAATTGGCATGGACATTTTGGTGATAGGGATGAGTATTAAATTTAAAGAGAGAGAGAGAGGAAGTTCTTGATAAAGTGTTAAATCTTAGATTGTCAAGGGATTTCTGTAGTGGAGAGAGAGTTCGAACATTACATTTTGGAGACTGTATTTAGCGATAAGGCATCCACACGTTTGCGACCCCGAATGTGCCAGAGGAAAAACTTGAGAGGGAAAGGACTAAATATCTCGGGATCGTAAGAAAGTATTGACACCTCATTAAATTAATATTCTTCAAAGGCTGCAAAGAAATGGATGTTAAAATTTTCTTCCTCGCTTCGCTCGCAATAATTTGTTGCTACGATGTGTGTTTGGCGCTTTAATGAGGTGAATATAAAGTTTTTATACGTACTAAAGCTGTTTTACAAGACAGGCGATATTTTCGATTGATTGATTGATTTTAAGTTCACTTTATGCACTCTAAGGCTAATCGGGACTGAACCTACAGTTTAAAGTGGGATCCACGCGATATTTTCGATTATGATTAACTATTTTAGGGGTGGTCTTGAGTGATGGCACCTCTGTTTAGGGAGGAGGGGCAGATCAATTATGTTCAGTAAAGCTAAGGAAAAAGTTACTTTCGGTAGACACGCTGTCGTAATTAAATATTTTGTGGGGATTACGATATGGTTTAAGGGCACGAATGATATGATTTGGGGGAAACGCATGACATGATTTTTGGGGGGATGCGCCATTGGCCTTGGGGGGATGGGAACTCCTGGGCAGGTCCATAACCAGCATTTTATTTCGGGGGGGGGGGGTCATCCCTTATCAGCAGCCTCCATTTAAACGCTAAGGAAGTAAAATTAATTACCACTATACACTATTAAAATTATATATTTTTAGGATTTCAGCTATCTGCCTGTCTACAGATTGTCCATACCTACGTATCCCACTAGGATACATGCAAAGTTTCAGATTCATAAGTCGTTTTGTTGGAACGGCAGGGCTGCTTGTGAACGTCACTTTTTCAATGCCGCGGAAAATACGAATGTTGTGATGAATTCGCCCTAAACTTGCATGTATACAAACTGTAATTACTGAATAAATTGCTTTGAGAGACTGGCGTTTCTCCAGTTCATGGGGGGTAGAAGCCATGAATATGAATTTCTCAGTATATTACAACTTATGATACAATACTATGGAAGTGTAATTAATTAACACAATACACTATTTCCAACGAAACATTTGTTTTTTTCAGAGGCCAACCTCTGGCTACGTGCATGTATTTCCTTCCATGTATATGCGCCGTAGCTAGCTCTTGCTCTAACACAAACGAAATCAAGATAAGAATTGTCCTTGCACTGATGTAAACAAGGCAATAAAGCTAATGGTTGTATGTGGTTTTCGTTGCATATTGAGTTTCTCGGAGAAAGGATCGAACCTACTCTGAGTATCTACGTCGGAAGTGCCTCCGAAAACGGCATGTGTATGTATACAACCACGTGGCACAGATTTCATGGTGTCACTGTCGTTTGTGGCATCCGTAAATGGTAGTTCCTGGTTCAAGTCATGGCATAACCATGTGTGCTGTTTGGAAAAGCCCGCACGACCTCAAGTCCAGACCTTTCGTCTCCAGATGTGGGAGTCTCAAAGTGCAAAAAAGCGATGTTGCCACACGTCTGATTTTGTCAGCATGCACCCTTCGCTCGTAGTTCAGTGAAAGCGAAAGGCATAGAATGGGAGACCCATTCATATCCTAACAGTCGTTAGGCTTAACCGCGCCTTTGACCCCGAACTGTTGCTCCGAGGCATAAGTTTGGCAATGCTGTATACCACAAAAAAAATCCCATCACCATGGCAACTGGACCAACCGGATTGGTTCAAAGGGTTCTTGTGTACCTCCCTACCTCCCGACGCAAGAACCAAAATAGAATTCCAAGTTGGTTCTTTGGTTGTGTGCTTTAGCTAATTTCCAATCATCAGTACAATCATCGCAACGATTAGTGAAAAGTGGCAGAAAAGCCACGGGAAATAATAAAAGTGTCTCTATCATTTGTATGCACCAAAAATAACCAATGCATTCCATTAAAATATTTGTTTAGAACCAAGTAAATGAGCAGTCTTTTACGTACAGCCAACGGCAAATTGTTCACAGCCTTGTTTATTTATTCTGTTTTCCGTAACGTGCTCTTGAAGAATTGGGGGGAAAAACACGAATAAACAGAAGACAACCGCTTCTCCAGCACAGATACATTTACATTACTTAAAAACGCACAGAAATAAGAAGGAAAAAGTAATGGGAATAACGGTGATCTCTTGCGCTGATTGTATCAAACGTTTTGTGTGGAAATGAAGTAGGACCTAGCAACACTTGGCATTGATGACATCATTTTTACGTTCGTAACAGGTGTTTGTCTTTAGCGCGTGCAAGGTAATTCAATTGCAAGGTAAATATCGCCAGCTCTAGAGTTTAGCAAAGGAATTTCAGTTACATCTTTCCTGCAGAAAGGTTACAGCTCTAAGTTTCATGGCCAGCTGTAATTAGCCAGTGAAAGTTTGAAATATAATATCAGTAACGCAGTGGCCTCCGCAAATACAATATTGGGCTTAGTGAAAATAAATTATCGAAAATCCTGTAACATACATACCAATTGATGATGTTAGGTGTGTGGACGGACCAACAATAGTTGCGAGCCTCCCTTCATCAGTTTCACCTAATCACTAGAGGCATGCATATTTCGTTTTTGACGTAAACACGAAATGTTAAATAACACATTCTAATGTTAATTTTTAATGTTTCTGAAAGGCCTGAGGTGCATTTTCCTACCCTGTTCTGTCACGAAATGATGCGAAATGAACTGCAAAATGCGAAATAGATTCTTAAACACGGAATTTACCGTTTATATACCGACATGACACTTTCTGAAGTTTGAAGTATCCTGTGAGTTATGCAATTCTCGGAAAATTGTTTAATTCTGCTGCAAACTTTTGAGAAGCAAAAATGGACCCCATTATACAGGAATACACTTAATATTCTGGTAATGATTTAATGTGCTATTAGAAGGGATACACATTTTTATTTTATGTAATAGTGCAATTTTTAAATCAAATTTGGGATTATATTCACATTTTTAAAACCAAAATGTCATTTTATATGCTGCTTTTTCACTGCTATAACAGAGAAATTTCATTTTATTTACGCTTTTGAACCCGCAATTGACTCTGTTAGTCACCACTCATCTTCAGCGTTGCGATTTGCAAAAAGTAGCAGAAACGCAATAGAAATTAAGTGAGTGAAGGGAAGAGAGAGAGAGGAGGTAAAGGCAGACATAGGGAAACAAGAAGAAAGAAAGAGAGAGAGGGGGGGGAAAGGAACAATTAGAGAGGAAAAGAGGGAAACGAATAAATAATAACGGAGGGAGAACGAAAGGTAGACTTGAGAATAAGAGAGTTGAAGAAAGAAGGAAAGAGGACTAGAAAAAATAAAAGAGAGAAGCAAAGGGAGTGAGGGTGGAAAAATGACAGATAAAGAAATAAAGAGAAAGAGAATGAAAGCTACAGACAAGGAGAGAAACACAAGAAAGAAATACATATATATATATATATATATATATATATATATATATATATATATATAGAGAGAGAGAGAGAGAGAGAGAGAGAGAGAGAGAGAGAGAAAACTTCAGTAGCCAAGGCCAGTGAAGGAAGACAGACAGAGCTTATCTGAAAATATTCCGTCCACTTTCGGACGCCATCTGTGGGAGAACAAGAAAAACATGGATTTTACTCACGAACGTGGACATTTAACATCGACAATCACCCTACAAAGCTGGAAAATTTAAATTTGTTATTTCATACAATAATGATTCATTCTCATTGCCCGTAGAACGTCATTGGATAAAATGCCTCATTTTCGACTTGTGTAAGGTTATTGTCCGCTTTTCAGGACGCCGTGACGGGGTAAAAATCATCTTGCATGTTCTCAAAGCCGGCAGTTGTGCAGTCACAAATTGATGCATGATCCCGACCATCTTAGTTAAACGGGAGCGACATTGCGGAAATCCCTAGCTATATTATTGCTTCACCTGTCGGAACTTGTGCGTCGGTATGCCACGGCATAGCTCTGTGAGAAACGTGACTTGGAATACCTTGACATCTGTTTTTTGAGTGAGGAGAGGCGTGCAGCTTGGTCTTGTTACGTAACTATTTAAAAGAGTGGAGATATGAGGGGAAAAGTGCTGAGTTGCAGCTGAAAATGCTGAATAATAGGATGCAATGTTACTGCCAAGAGTTTACTAACTTGCTATGGTTTTCAGTCCCATTGAAGTCAGTGTTGCAAACCAGTGTCGAAAGTGTATCCATCTGGTAACTGGTATCAATTAACTCTCTGCACGGGGGGGTTATAAATTTGGGCCTTGCCGATATTATTTTTATTCTAACAATTTAGTTCGTTACCATGGTGCTAATTGCATGCTCTGTATTAATAACACGTAAACCTTAAAATATAAACACATTTGATGAAAAATTGTTCATTAAATTTCGATGAAACTTAACAAGAGAAGATTCACGTAAAACTGTTTCCTTCTGACTTTCATGGCAGCAAACTGACTCAAATTCAATTTCTGCCCCTTGAGAGTCTCATTTTTATGCGCCCCCCCCCCTGAATTTGCGACTCCTAGGCTATAGCAAGTGGCAAATCCCCTCTTACTCTGTGATTTTCACTGATTTTGATTTAATTTTTATGTAGCGGCACTTTTCAGCCACTTTTGGCTAATCGCGACCATGAGAATGAGTGATGATATGATGAAATTGATGAAAGGACACTCACAAACACCCATGCCCAGGCCAGAATTCGAACCCGGGACTCCTGTCGAGCAGGCACATTCTCAAATATGCCTGTTGACATTCTGTTTTGCTGTGCCCATTCTATCGACAGGTTTTCAAGGATGTCAGGTACAACATCCTGCGATAAACATCGCTCTCATTTCCTTCTGTAGAGTTGTTGAATGAAAAAAACTTTGATAATTGTCAGCAGATTGTCAGTACTGAAGGTATTTAAATACTAATACAGTAAAACCTCGTAAATCCGGACTAATGGGGGGGGGTATAAGTTGACGGGTTTAACGGAAGTCCGGATTAACTGAAATAACCTAAAAGAACAGTAGAAAGTGCATTAAAACTCCGTTTATAGCATCAAAACACGTTTATTATGGTGTACCATATTTAAAGGTGTAAATTTGTCTGTTTTGGCTTTAAGCAAGGGGAGTTCGTTACGAAACAATATGACGAATGCGATTGTTGACTTCTAGCCACATTTGAAACCTTGCATTCTGCTTTTTTTGTCCAGATTAAGCTAATTCCGGCTTACAGGGGTTCGGATTAACGAGATTTTACTGTACTTTCAACTTACGTCTTGTGAAAATCTATTGGTATTAGCATATAATGATTTCTTTGCTGAGAGTATTTAGACCTCTGTGTTTATTCTCACGATTTTGACTAAAATTATGCAGTTAGTAGGAAATGTTTGAAACATTCCTACGAATAGTTCATTTTATCTTGAAAACACAGAAACAAAACACAGTCGGCGTGGTCCAGTCCGTAAGATGTCTGACTGTCACAGGCTGGATGATTCTCGATTGATTTGATATATTGTCCTTTGCTTTTCTGCCACTTTTGGCTGATCGCGAAGATGAGGATGATTAACTGATGTGATGAAATCGACGAAGGGACACTCGCAAGGAACGCCCAGGTTGGGATTCAAAACCGGGACCCCTGGAGTCCACACGCGCAACAGCACGATTTCTCGAAATGAATTTTGCCGAAGGGGTTCCTGGACCACAAATCCTCGCCACGGCAGGCGCGAAGCATCTCAACATTTCTGTCTGGCTGAAGTTTCTTGCGGACGAAGGCCAAGAGCATTGCCAACAGCCTTTTATCAAAGGTGGATGACTTATTTTAAACTTCCTGACTGGCTCGACATTTTCTCTGCTGCCTGCGCGGAGCCAACAATAACATCACCTTCATACCTTGCGGGTCCACTATTAGCAATATTTCGAATTTAACGAGCATTATGATTAGAGCTGGGCCCCTTTGAACCGAAACCGATACTTGAAAATTGCAAGAATTAAAATTTGTTCAAGATATTGATCAATACTGGTGTGTAAAATATTCTTCTCCAATTATATGCATGAATTTACCAAGAAATTTACTTCAGAATATTCAGGAATTGCATCAGAATATTAATATTGATATCATGTAATCACAAAATATAGTTTTTTTGTGCAAAATCGGTACAGAAATAATAAGAAAGTTTGAATTGTGCTATATTTCCACTATAATTAAACTCCGCGAACGTGTCGCGCGGCATTTTAACGGACCTCGTGATAGACCAATATGCCGTTAAGTCAGGTGATTTTTTAAATAAGAATTGCTGATTTCAATCACTTTAAATAAATAATTTATAGAATAATCTGCATAAGGATTTTGTAGATATCAGAATCACTGTTGGTGAAAGTACATTACTCTCGTAATCATTTAATAAAGGAAAAATAATATATGTACTGATGGTGTGAAGTTCATACGAAAGGAAATTTACGTAAACACACATTTCTCTTGATTTAAAATTCAATAATTTTTAGCAAACGTTTTGTGTAGAAAATATACTAATACTAATCATGTTAAACCATAAATAGTGTCATTATCACTAAGCTGTAAATGAATATGGTAGCTGATATTTTTCAAACTATAATTAAAAGAATTCAAAATTCAGCTACAGAGACTATAAAAATATTGAAGTTAATATTTTAAGTTACAATTACGGAGTACATCCAGAATGTTTTATTTTCACTGGAAGAAAAGTTACTGAAATTATTATAGTTTCATTAGTACATTCATCAAACAGTTCCACATTAGGTACAGTATAATAAACATGAAAAATGTATATTTACGTATATTTTTATTTGCTTTAATCAAACTGCTCAAATATTTTAGAGGACCGTTTACCAGAAAAAGCCTTTCTATAAAAACACATCTATATGCATGGTGCCAAAAACCATACAAGCAATTTTGAGCGTGTTATCAAAAAATCGATTCAAATAAAAATAATCCGATTTGAATAAAAAAAATCGACAAAAATGATTTTTTTAAAAATAAAAATCATGATTTTTATCCAACCGATACTTTTTGATACCGATACATCGGCATCGGTTCAGCCCTACTTATGATCTGTGTTACATACCATTTAAGAATGTTTGTGTTGTGGTATTTTTATGGAGGGAGTGGGTTGAGTTTGCAGAGAGCAATTGGACGCTTTGCATTTCTGTGGCGTGTTTGTCTTATACAAAGCCCCAAGTGTGATGAAACTACCCTGTGCCGCAAATAGACAGGAAGAGAGGGGCACACAGAGAGATAGAAACGTGGTGGTCCAGTTGGTAGAGCAATGGTTATCAACCTGGGGCCCGGTAAGTCCGTTTTTTAAAAGTCGTGCCCCGATCCCAGCAATTTTACTCGTAATTAACTTTATATATTTTTTACTTTATACATCGATTAATATGTACCTTTCAAATTTAATATTAATAAATGTAATATGGCATAATTATAGAGAGCATTAGTTCGATTATGTCTAGGCTCCTAGACAAATATAAAATTTGGTTTAAATTAAATGACGACGACTGGATCTATGGAATCTTTTCGGTTCCTCTGGCCAATATCATTAAATTAATTTTGTAAGTGCTGATTTTAATTTGTATGTCAATTAATCAGAATATTTCCACTTCAATATATTTGTTAACGAAGATTGCTGTGGAAACTGAATTGACCGTGGTGTCCGACTGTTAACTTTCAAATTTGGAGGCGGGAAACAACGCCCCCTTCTCCCCTCTCCCTCCCGGTTATATCGTTTGACCCTCATCGCCACTGTCGCGATAGGATTTTCTGTTATCGCAGTCGAATTCAAACCCGAGCGAAAGATCGGCCATCATTCCAGGTGGTTGCCAGCTCGGGCTGCAAGTCGCTTCGCCCTTCCGGCTCTAACTCGAACAAGACCCAACCGTTAAAATTCAAATTTGGGGGCGTCAATGGTTATAAAACTAAAATTACTCAATCTTGCTAACTGCATACTTTTGGAGCCTACACATCTCCACAACAAACCCATTCATTTATGCAAGGACAAAATCGAAATTCTTGCAATATCTTAAAAAAGAATCGTCAATGTTATTTTCGTTAGTTTTTGTAGGTTCACATTAAACTATTTCATAGTTGAAAAAGGGGGGCATGGCCCCCATGTCCCATCCCTTGGTTACGTGCATGTGTAAAGAGAACTTGTTCTGTTGCTCATTCTTTCTGCCGTAAAAGGAATGCCAGTGCTACGTCACTTTCCATTCTCGGTTACAAGTCGAGGAAAATGCACCGTAAATTTTAGCTGATTATGTGAATGGACTGTCTTTCCGGACGAGTACCTCCTATGTATAGCAAGAGAGAGAGAGAGTAGAGGAAATGACGGGCAAGTTGAGCACAATACGAAATGAAGGACACTGTTGCTACTTTTCCTTTCCCCTTTATAATACCCTGCAGACTCGTATATTGCTTGTCGATGATGCTACATCAGGGTTTGCCACACCGTCGCTCGCAAGCGAAGATAACTTCAGAGGCTTCTGAATGGTTGGCTCCAGGTGCTGACAGCGATCTTGAGCATGCAGAATTTTTTTGTGGGAGAAAGACCAGTAATATAACTTGAATAGTAGAAATATTTAAAATTATTATTATTATTATCATCATCATCATCATTACACAATAATAGCTATTGAAACTAATAAAAATGAAGCAGTTTTATTCCAAAGTTGTTGTTGCTGCTGTTATTATTATTATTATTATTAGTATCATTTAGGGATGTGCCGAAGCCGATTACAGGTATGAGAATCGGCAGAAATTGACATATCGGCATCGGCAAAAATCCGATATTTAAACCGGTACAGATTATACTAGAGTTTTACATTCTAATAAGATTTATATTTTAGTTTTGTAAGATTTATTGAAAATTAGGTTATGATTTTTCATCATTTGTAGACTTTTTGTAATAAAATTATTGCAAACTCTCATTCAGAGGATCAACCTACCTCAAAATCAGTGACAAAATGATTCTGTTTTGCAGATATGTGTACGACTGTTTTGGCATATGGAAGGGAACGAAGAGGCAGCTTGACATTTTTGCCAAAGAAATTCAAGATGAAGAAAGAGGGATATTATTGGAACTTGAAATAGAAGAAGAAGACAAGTTAAGCTATCTAGATATATTGATGAAAAGGAAAAGAGGACAAGAAATTGAAACCGCTTGGCATCAGAAGAAGTGTGCAGCAGGGGTATTCTGCCACAAAAGAAGTGATGTAAGTGAGGTGACAAAAATAAATTTTATAAAGAATATGGAGGACAGAATCAAGAAAATATGCATGAAAGAATGTGAAAAAGAAGGCAAAATAAATAGCCTATGGAAACAGCTGGAAAAGAATGGCTATGAGAAGCAGGATAGACTGGACATAATCAGAAGAAATAAGAAAACGGGCAGGGGAGAATTGGAAGAGAAAGAAAAAGAGGAGAGAAGGTTTGGAATAAGGAGTATGGGGAAGACCACAGAAAAGATATGCAAAGTGCTTAGGAAAGCAGGAATTAAAACTTACAGGAAGGGAGCGAGAAGCATCTTAGGAATAGCGAGGAATGCTAACAAGAAAAAGGAAAACAGAGAAGAGGAAGAAGAAGGGATTATCTACGAAGTAAAATGTAAAGAATGTCAGAGTGTGTACATAGGAGAAACGAAAAAAAGGCTGAAAGACAGGTTGAAACAACATAGGGATGATGTACGACTTAAGAGAGAGAGAAATGCAATATTTAAACACACGAGAGAAACAGGACATGACATAGAGTGGGATGAGGCTAAGCAAATAGGAAGGGAGAAGAGAATGCTAGTGAGAAAATGGAAGGAAGCCAAGGAAATAGAGAAGAAAGGCGAAGAAGACACAATGAACTGGAATGGGGGACTGAAGTTAAACAAAGAATGGAAGAAGATGTTGGAAAGAGTGGAAAGGACAAGAGAAAAAGAGGAGAGGAGAAGGAAGAAAAATGAAGGGAAAAGAGCGTGAGATTAAAAAGTCCAACCACATTCTATATGGAAGTAATTGTGTTTAGCCTTTTAGGTGAAAGTAAAGTTGGAAAGTGAAAGTCATCTGCTAGAAAGTTCCAAACAACTTTCTAATTAGTCTGGAGGGAGTAATGTTTGTGTATATATATTACCCTTCTTGTTGTATCTGGTTACTTTTGTACTTGATACAGAGTCTGAAGAAGACCTTGCTAGAAGGTTGAAACGTTACGTTAGTTTATGTTTTTAATAAAATAAATTACTGCCTTGGTCAGCATATTTAGTTTCTCAAAATCAGATATAAAACAGTACATTACTGAACCAACTATTCCACGTGACCAGGATCCGCTGTTGTATTGGAAATTCAAGAGTGAGTATCCAAATTTGAAGCAAGTGGTGAGAAAATACTGTTACTGAAGTTCAATCTGCCAGCATTAAATTTACAACATTGAGAACAAGAATTCATTTTGCATTTCAAAGAACTGCTTGTGTACTAATGTTAAATCTCTTGAGAACCTATGTTCTTCTTAAAGGTTCACATAACCACTTTCTTTTTAGATGCAAATGTATCCAATAGAAATATACATAGCAAATTTTTTTTTGTCATGCTGAAAATAACATCCCATTTCTGTTGAATAATCTTATGTATCGGAATCGGTTAAATATCGGCATCGGTATCGGTTCCAAAAATTATCGGTGAGTACATCGGCATCGGTAAATTTTCAGCTTCGTCACATCCCTAGACTATCATCATTATTATTATTATTATTATTATTATTAGTATCATTATTGTTATTAAACCGCTGCGCAACAGCCCATTCAGGGCCCATTCATTCCTACCTGCTGAGGTGGGAGATCATCCCAACTAATTACAGGATGACGTGTGATCAGCACGACGAACCCCCAGTCGTTGTAGGTTTCCATGACCGGGTTACGCTACTCATTCGTAGCTCCTCAATTTCCTCACGGTGGTGGGTGGCCACCGGCCCCATGCGCAGGTCAAAATCTCAGGAGAAAAATTGGTACGTTTACCCCAGGACACTAGAACCTACGCTTGTCCCGTATCCTGACTCCAAAGCTTTATAACTATTATAAACTTATAGAATGAACCAATATTATTACAAAGTTATATTATTATTATTATTATTTGTAGGTGGTTCTACTCTATCCACTGGATGAATTAATACCCAGCACAATTGTTTTTATTTTTACATTTTATACACTTAGTGTTGGTGAAATGAATAGTTATTTTATTTTATTAACTTTTACACACCTAGTTCAAGAAAAGGGCCTCTAACAATGGCATAGTTCAAATGGCGTCGCCTTGTAATCAAGGAAGTCCTGGGTTCGATGCCTGGTGGAGGCACATGGTGGTTGGGATCCCACTTTAAACTGTAGGCCCAGTACCGATTAGCCTATCTGTGCATAAAGTGAACTTAAAAACTCAAGCTCGTTCAAGAAGAAGCTTTAAAGTTAGAGAGGAATTTTAGTCATGAAGTTTATATTGTGTGACCTCTCAGAGAAAACTCTAATTTTTGGAATTTGGGAAACTGCGGGACAATTTACTGGTTGGAGTAAATGGTAGAATATTGTTCCTGCATTTTTACACTCAATTTCTTACGCAATTTATACATTCTGTTCGAACATTAACTAACTGAACTTCATTTCTGTTATTAATATTAAAAATATAAACCTTACTTGATTTTTTTGTAACTTGAAATGAATGATTCCTATTTCCAGGAGTGCCGATCACTGTTGCCAGCTTCGCTCTTTTGGAGCCAGATCTGGCTTTTTCGATCACTCCTTTGGCTCTGAACTGTGGCACCCGCCCCGTGCTCCACTATAATGCCATCACTGACTCCAGCATACATAGACAACTTCTGTCATAAGTATACATTTTGCATATGACGTGGTATTGTTATATTGGCTGCGTCGCCCCACCCCCTCTTACATCCCCAGCTACTTTTCTTTATAGCGCCTTGGCTGACGTGAAGAGGACGTAATATTGTTATCCGGGAATACTTTAGTTTTGATTTCATGCGACCATCGGTGGATTATTGAGATGGGTGATGCCGCCGGATCTAGACGGCGAAAACTAAGAATAAATTGCCATAACTTTAAAGCTAACGGTAATAACAGCGCCCCCTCACCCACACCCCCACTCATTTGACACCTAAAATTACCCCAACAGGCACTTTATTCAGTTTCGTAAATCTAGCTCCTTGAAAGTTTTTACTCCGTTTACGGTGAAATTTAGCTCTTTTATGTGCATCAGGTTTGGCAACACTGCCAGGATGGCCGTAGGAGGCAATGAGAAATACATTGCTCTTATGGAAGTATTATTTTATTTGTTATCTTGGGAATATCAAACTTCCGATGGCATAGAAAAATATATCAACGGAAAAAGGACAGACTGAAGTAGTAATTGGCAGGCGGAAATGTCGAAACTTCCATTTGATTAGCCATAACTTGAAGTTGATTCCCCATAAGGAATACATGGGTTTCTGAAAATTCTTATTCATCATGTTTTTTCAAACATCGTATCTAGCATAATAATCAACTTTAAAAAAACACTTTCACTTACTCTATTCAACACAATTTTTTTTCCTCAGTAGCAGTGCCCATTCGGACGATATTGAAATAAATACACAACTGGTGCGATATTGTCACAACCCCTTTCGACATCCACACACAAATTAATTTAGTTCCAGACCGGACGGTTTTTGTCAACTTTAAACATCGTCTGCGGGGATGACTGCCTAATTTTAGGCGTCGAGAGTATTTTCCCGGGAGGGGCCAATCGCCTCGTCCTCCCCCACTTAATTTAGCCATATCATCACCCAGCTGAATGGTTGAAACATTGATACATGGAAGGAAGTAGATGATGCAATTGGCCGCTAACTGAACTTTTACCTCTTCACAGACAGACACGAGTTTCGCCAGGAAGTTCGACACCCTGAAGAGAACACGACCTTTCTAATTTTATGATCTTCAACCAAGTCACATTCTTCAACCAAGTCACATTGGTTGCTGCCGTTATTGCTGATTTGGCATACTGGTTGCTAGGTGCAAGGGCAGCGCATTGCACGAATTTTCTTTATATTTCTTCCTTGCTAGTGGGATTCGGCAAAACAGATAAACCAATTTTTGATCAAAAATTTGTCACAGATCATTCCAAAGATTTCACACACAAGAAGAAAGCATTATTTTGTGAAATGAAATTAAGATGCGTTCGGCTCTTCAATTTTCTACACCACCCAATAGTTCCATGCCAAAAAACTAGTATCTTTATGCATAATAAAATATTAAAATTTAAATAGGCAAGGTTTTTAATTACATTATGCCACTGGCGTACGCAGAAGGGGGCTGATGGGGCTACAGCCCCCTCCGAAAAATCAACATTTTCAAATAAAAGCCGCGAAGAAGTAGATAAAAACCAGATTGGTAAATGCATACCTCTCTTAAAATGACCCACGATTGTCATTTTTGAGAGTGGGAAGTTCTAAAAATACGAAATAATATATTTCTGCCCCCCTAAAAAGCATCTATGTACTATCCATTTGTACACTTCCAGCCCCTCCCGAAAAAAAATCCTGGGTACGCCAGTGCTAAATGCTATAGTACATGGGCGTATCTCCGTATTCAATATTTTAGCGGCTATCGACACCATTTTTACATCTCAATCTAGCCACAGCACAGAGAAGTGACGTCATGAACGCGCATGCGCTCACGAAAATGACAGTTGCGTACCTTTTTCTTTATAAAATTAGCAGTCAGACTGTTATATTTTGACCAATAGCGCTACAAATACTACTAATAGTTTCCATGTGGACCAGACTATAACATTTCAATCCCTTTTTACATAATATTGCTGTTTGGAGCAAAGTAAAACATGCTAATTTATGGACAGAACATTTCTGTCGTGACTCGAGTCAGATGTTACTAATTTAAATAGTACTAGAGTTACGTATGAGGAATGCCCAGTGGTTGTTAAGCCCATTAACACTCTAATGTGGCAAACAAACAGACTAGTTGGAGCCAGCGAGTCTACTTGTTTATTTCTCTCTCTGGAGGAGTGTTATAATTGGCTCAACAGTCATTTCCTTCCCCCTTATTCCCTTCTGCCCAGCCTTCGCTGATCAACTAAAGATGAGAAATGCGGAAGGTTGTGTACACGAAAGGGGCAATGGTCAGAGGGGAGGGGTCAAGGACGGAATACTGGGGAAAGAATACGAGGAGAATTAATAGAAAAGGTATGCAAGGCCAGTGCAGAGAAGGTGTAGGGTTCCTGAAAAGACAGATGCAGATTTGTGCCCCCTGAGAGGGTCAAGGTGGTCACTTGGCCCCAGGCCCGTAGCCAGAAATTCTTTGTAGGGGGGGCGAAGTGAATCCTAGAGGGGGCAAATTTTTAATATATTGTGTCGCATTGGCAGATATAACAGGGTACACAGAGGCACTTGCCCCCTTCCCCAAAAGAGATAAGTAACAGAAAAGAGATGATATCTTGAAACTGCAACGAACAAAAGAACTTCGAGCAACATCAAATAGCAACATTTCGATAATGACCTTTCCAGATTGCCAAAGAATATGAAGTTTAACATAAATACCTAGGTAGGCTAATAGGGACTGTATCTACTTGATATTTACAGGTCGATAATGTTAATAGATGATTAATATGCACCAACAACTTTGGGGCTCTCTGCAGAACTGATTAAGGGAGCCCTTTATAAATCATGTTTCATAATGATTCCCTCTAGTTTCCAGTATGCAAGATTTTTACGCACAAAGGAATCTAACGAGAATCCAACAACACCATTGTGTTGTGTTATGCAAGAAAATAGAATTAATTAAATAATAATGGTTACATATTACCTACACTTTGATGAATTGTGTAAAAATTTGTAGCTAATACACTTTTTTGTACTTGCTAAAACATTAAAACATGGGTCCCTTAGTCCACCACTGACTCTATTTCTTTCAAAGGGGAGATTCTTGCATCACTACAGACAACGTTTGCCTACTGGTTACGTTAATCATTTTGCAAAATATTGTGTGAATTGTATTATATTATAGTTGAAATACATGTGTTTGACACCTGACAAACAAATAGGAATCCCTTGATTGATCAATGACTTCTTGGATTACAGTGTCATCATTAATATTTCATATTAAGTTTCATAGAAATAAATTGTTTCATAGAGATCGTTTGGCTCCCAGGGCCGACTCCTGCTGCCCCATAGCTATGGACCTGAACTTGGACTATAAGAACAGTAGACATTGCGAGCGAAGCGAGCAAGAAAATTTTACGAAATGTTTTTTTTATTTGTATCAAATTTAAAATCGAGGGGCACAATTGCCCCTCTGTGTCCCTTGAAAGTGCCCTTGGCCGTCTGGTAGAAAAATGCAAGGAACACGTAAAAACTAATTCCATTATGTCCAATTGTCCTGCTATTCTTAGATTCTCCTAGTCTTGTTTTTTTACTTAAATGTTTGCTTCCCCTAGAATGGACTTCTGTCCAAGGTCAGGGGGAGGGAACAATGCCCCCTGTAGTTGCGGCACTGTTTATGAGTGTGTCTTCATCAATTTCACGTCATCCTTCATTGTTGCGATTAGCTTTAAGTGGCAGAAAAGTAACGCAAAGTAACAAAAATCAAATATCCACTCCCTCTCTCTACCACACTATTACCAAAAGATAGACTTGGGAACAAAAATTTAAGCAATTCAAAGTTCATAGCAACATATCCAAGAAAAACATCCGAACACATTAGTCACCTGTAATACAAGACTACTCAAAATGTCACAACTGTTCTAGATACTAAAAATTGTGAAATCATTTCCCGAAGTCTAATCTGGAAGAGAATTTTTCCCCCCAATCCTGATACGACATTATACGGAATCCCATACACCCTAATAAATCACAAAATCAATAAGTGTATTTGTAATGTTGCTAGAGTAACACATGATATAATTGTAAAGATTAGTGAGAATTCTAGGTAAGAATGTGTTCTGTATTTTTCACAGGGGGGGCAGAGCAGGCTCTCAGGGGGGGGCAGTTGCCCCCCTGCCCCCCCTCTAGCTACGGGCCTGCTTGGCCCCCACTTGGATAAAAGGCTATCTTGATGCCTTCATTTCTTATCAAATATTGCATAATGTGCTTAAAATTCATCATTTTTACACCATTTCTTCCTTTATTTTATCTCCTCTTCCGTACTCTCTTGTTTAATGTTTTTTTTTATCTCCCTCTTAGTAAGTTTTAGTAAGTTTACTGATTTATGATTTTGGGGGAGTCCCTTTTGCAATTTTGGGATAGAGTAGCTGTTGGTATCATTTTTCGCATTGCGTTTTGCAGAAACAAGGATGAGAACGAGACAGGTACAGTAAGACCTCGTTAATCCGAACTAATGGGGGGATAAGTTGACCGGTTTAACGAAAGTCCGGATTAACTTAAACAACCTAAAAGAACAGTGGAAAGTGAATTAAAACTCCGTTTATAGCAACAAAACACGTTTATTATGGTATATTTAAAGGGCATAGGCCTAAATACACTATACAGGGTGTACCAAAAGTCCCATTACCCCCCTCTTTGAATTGTAGACAAATCTGCAGAATGTTATTTTAACAGCATGCGTATGTTGAGACGATGGTATACCATTAAATCAGACCAATGACCACCATTTACTCCAGAGGATCTGTGTGCACACCGCTATTTTCATGGCACAGTATTATTCGCCTCCAGGTGCGATGTGAAATCCTCCGTAACATGTCTGGCGTGAGGGAAGCAAACGCACTGCGAACAGTTTCTTGAAGTTCCCCAGTTGTCTGATAACGATTATGGGCTACTTTCTGTTTGATGTGCCCCCATAGCGCATTATCATAAGATGTCAGATTTGGACTTCGGGGTGGCCATTTTAGAGGTGCTGGTAAATTTGGCGATCCTCGTCCAATCCATTTGTCTTTGAACACATCATTGAGGTATTCTCTTAAAATGGTCACCTCGAAATCCAGATCTGACATCTTATGTTACGGAGGATTTCACATCGCAGCTGGAGGCGAATAATACTGTGCCATGAAAATGGCGGTGTGCACACAGATCCTCTGGAGTAAATGGTGGTCATTTGTCTGATTTAATGGTATACTATCCTCTCATCATACGCATGCTGTTTAAATAACATTTTGCAGATTTGTCTACAATTCAAAGAGGGGGTAATGGGACACCCTGTACAGTACAACGTCTGCGGGAAACAGAATTTCATCAGTGGTTGACTGCCTTTTCTTTGGGAAGTTCTCATGTTGACTTCTAGCCACATTTAAAACCTTGCATTCTGCTGTTTTGCCTGTCCGGATTAAGCGAAAGGCCGGCTTATCGGAGTCCGGATTAACGAGGTTTTACTGTATTTACAAGTCGAGACGAGACCGATAACGAGATAGGCATTTAAAGGTCGAGACGAGACCGAGAGCAAGACATTTACAAGTAGACACGAAACCGGGAATGATCCTGGGATTTACAAGTCGAGACGAGACCGAGAATGTGGCTGAAATTTACAAGTCGAGACGAGACCGAGAATGAGGCTGAAATTTACAAGTCGAGACGAGACCGAGAATGAGGCCGGAATTTACAAGTCGAGACGAGACCGATACTCTGCTTAGTCCTGCTTCGCCTCGTATGGATAATCATAGATGGTCATCCCTCGAATTCATCGCCACGATTAAATTAGCGGCAGAAATAGGCGACTTGCGTACTTGCTTGGTTTGTAGAAGTGATTTCGATCGCCACTTGATCCTACCTTAAATAAAAAGAAAGGGGCAGTCTGTGTTTTCCTTCTTCAGGCCTTTTTGTGTTGGGTTCAGAACAGAAATTTCATTAGTGAAGAGTGAACTAAACATGTATGGCTTGATGCTGCAATGAAACCAAGTAAGTGAGAAATTGTAAATGAATGACGAAGCAGAAAGAGAACAAACGTATCTGCTTTCTTACACGACTGTGTGTAGTATTGGTAAATAATTAGGAAGTGCTTAGTTTTCAGCCTAGCTTAGTTTTTTTTTGTACTTTATTAGTATTATGTTTTAGCACCTTTTGATGTATGTCTTGCTAATGTTGTTCCTATTGTCCACACACAACAGTGTTTCTCAACCGGACCAACCCTGGCATCAATTTGTTACGCTCCCGCCTCATTCAGTAATGCGATATTTAAAATGGTGAATTTAATCTGCTGATTGTTATTGACTAACCTGTTAGTTTCTTTCCGATTGATTAATTTGGTTTATTTTAGTTCGCTTTTCTGCCACTTTTGGCTAATCGTGAAGGTGAGTGATGTGATTAAATTGATGAAGGGACACTTACAAAGAATGCCCATGCCGAGGCCGGGATTCGAACCCGGAACCCCTGGCATCGTAGCGTAGTTCTTTGCTAATTATATTACACCGTGACACGAAGACACATTGGGGATGAGAAGGTAAGGGCGGCTCAAAGCATTCTCGATTTCGACCATACTAGAATTCCAGTGTGTGATCAGCACCACGCTTCAGCTGACTTTGACCCCATCTGGAGCTGGGTGATCCTCAGAACTACCTACACAGGGACTTTGATGGGAAAATATCCTGAGGCCACCCCGGGAAACGAACCAGGGTCTTCAGATTGACTCTTTGTGGCGATTAATGTAAGTAGGTGGGAAAGTGACGTCATATAACCAGATGAAAACGAACCTCGGTAGGAATGCGGGACATCTCGCCAAGGAAATGATGCAGGCAGTTTCAAGGAATCGAAAGCGTGCACAAAATCCTAACAGGAAGTTCCTTCTTAAAACACTTTCCGCGCACTTCTTGGAACCTCCTCTAGTGAAGAGCGTTCATGCCTCAGAGACTGTTTATAAAGGACTCGTTCTAAGCGAGTCGGCTTCTGTTTGTACGGTGCTAATTCAAAACATTCCGTGGGAGACGTGGTCTTAAAATAACGAGAAGGTCTACGGCCATATTTTAGGGACAAAATCGTTCAAATTCTCGATGTCATACACATATCTGTTCTACGAGTTTTCCTTTCTGGATTAGGTTTTTGTATTTTTGTTAGTTTAAGTCACTTTTAGTACATTTTTTTACTAATCGCAACGATGAGAATGAGAGTTGATTAAATGAAATTCATGAAAAGACTCTCACGCCCATGTCCTGGTCATGACTCGAACCTGCAACCTTCAGTGCGAGTCGATCAGCTCGGGCACAGCTACTGTTGAATTATAAAGGCAGAACTATTTTTTGAATTAAAAATGTACTTGGTTCATTCCGATTATATGATTGCCGGAGAAAGTAATGCAAAATCATTTTGTCCCGTACACGTGGTTGCATACTTGTAGGATAATAATACGTTTTTCGAGGTTTCGTAACTCTAAAACGAGGCTTCAAAGAGAAAAAGAATTTAATGAAAAAATGTTTGCCTTAATGACCTCTATACACCGTCAAAGTTTTGCGTAGTTAACCCAGCAATAGAAGGGACCGTTTTTAGAGCTGTTTGTGATTCATTCATCCATTTTTTTTCTAATCATCATTCATCTCCATCGTCGCGATTAGCCGAAGTGGGAGAAAGGCGGCGCGAAATTATAAAAATACGAGACTTGGACAAATTTCATCTCGTTGAAGTTTGCTTCAATTCCACTTTTAGGGGTGGCCAAATCCGGATAATTTTTTTATCCAGATATCGAATAATTTTCTATCCTTATATCAAGATTATTCGTAAATCCGAATTCTCCTGATTATCCAGATATTAGAAATGTCCGGATTCCCGAATGTGCGCATTATCCGGACAGTTTTATTGTTTATCCGTTTTACGAGCTATCCTCATATTATTTTATCCAGATATTTTTCCTATTTTCGTATTTCACTGTACGGATTTCCCAAAAATCCTTCATCAAATTTGTTCTATCCGGATATCCAAATTCTCCTGATATCCGAATTCTCCGGATATTCGGATGTTCGGATTGTCCGTTAGAAACGGCAGGGGCGTATATTCTAGGCTAGCTAGGCTATCTGCGTAGCCTGAAGTGAAGAGAATAAAATTCAGGGGAAAAAACGATCACAAATTGTAAATATTATTATTCACATCAGTGAGATGATGATGCTGATTCTGGAGTTGGCAACCTGATTACTTATGAGTTGGCAACCTGATTTCCTATGGGTTGGCAACCTGATTTCTTATGGGTTGGCAACCTGATTTCCTATGAGTTGGCAACCTGATTTCCTATGGGTTGGCAACCTGATTTCTTATGGGTTGGCAACCTGATTTCCTATGAGTTAGCAACCTGATTTCCTATGGGTTGGCAACCTGATTTCTTATGGGTTGGCAACCTGATTTCTTATGAGTTGGTAAATTTATTTATATCCATAGCGTAGGACCACGTGACATAGTGAGATAGCCCATATCTTGGACCCAGTGTACGCCACTGCGAAACGGATATAGGATAATTTGAAATCCGAATATCCGTTATACATATTTTGTGGCCATCCCTATCCACTTTAGGCTCAGATAGGCTAATGGGGACTGACTGGACTTGCAGTTTTAAGTGAGAATCGAACCAGTGTGCTTCCACCACGGATCGAATTCAGGAGCCCTTGATTACAAGGCACATACGTTACCGCTGTACCCTAACGGGAAGACCCTCGTCTCAATATATGTAGGTTTGTTATATTCCGAGAATAGATTCTAAAGAAACTGCGCTTACCTTTCATAAATCAGAACCATTTCGAATCCAGATGTGTTAGCTGACACACTACCTTTCCTACAGAGAACTAGAGTTAAAATTACCAACGTAGCTGGCAACTCAACAGTTCTCCGTCACAAACATTAAACGTGGAACGTGAAGTATTCTGGGTCGATAACAACTATTCTCGTTCTTGACGTATGGTTTCTCAATCTTACATATTATGTACAGTCACGTTCAAAGATACTTGCACCCACGGGCGAACACTCCATAAGGGTAGCGCGCAATATCTCTGTCTAAGGGGTGGGTGGCCAGCTGGTAGTGAGGGCCTCCCCGATGGCGCAGTGGTAGCGTCGTTGCCTTGTAATCAAGGGGTCCCAGGTTCGATACCCGGAGGAGGCACAAAGTGGTTCGGATTCCACTTTAAATTGTAGGTCCAATCCCCCTTACTGTGCATAAAGTGGACTTAAAAAACACTAAATCAATCAAAGCCAGCTGGTAGTGAACGAGTTTGTCAACATAGTGTAAAAAGTAAGGCAAAATGGCATACCTACAGGCACACTGCATACATACTTGAAATATGAAGGGGTGGGTGGGTGGTTTGTAGGCCCCGCTACCCAGGGTTGCCCATCCCCCCCCAAGGCCTATGGCGCACTCCCGCCCAAAAACATAGAACATTCCCCCCGTCTCCCCCTTCATGACGAATTATTTACTCAACTTATTTTGGTCAGACCAAATTTACGGAACAATATAGTACAGACATATTTATGCAATATGTTTACTTTAGGTATTGCTTACAATATAAACATTAACATGTATGTTGTATATTACTTTGACATTGATTGAAATAACATTTTACATAAGTGATAATACCTACTGACGTTGCAAAGTCGGTGCAGCAAACTTGTTGATAATTTCCTCAGACTCACATCATTGTTAGTGTATTGAATCTTATTATTAATAGTTTGTCTGCTTGACTAACCTTGTATATATAATGCAAACAGCACTTCCCAACGTTCCAAATCGATTCCAAAGGCATAAGAGGTGGTGTTTCATTTCAACCCTATTGCAGCGATCGTTGTGGGTACAGATAGGTAGAAAAACTGCACATAATAACCATAACTAAAAAATCAACATCAAGTCAATGATACGAAACGAAACGATTTCCCCATTTTTGTGTGAAGATGTAGAATTGGTAGGTAAACTATAAAATTTTGTTCGCCACTCCATGGATTCATATTTTGTGCAAAGTGAACTTCAAGAATGATAGCTAAACTGTCAACGAAGCAGTACATATAAAATCAAGTCGTTGAAGAACATTCAATATAATGTAAAGCAGAATAAAATCATGTGGACAAAATGCGTCCTTGCATTTTTTTAAAAAAAACTTGAATGTACCAGCATGTGTGCAAGAGTAAAAAAGGTAAAAAGGTAAAGTGTTCCCCTGTGCATAGCACCACGCCATGAAGGCGTATAGGGGGTGTGGGGGTAACGCCCCACACTTTCTTGATCCGGTCGTGAGTGGGGGTGATGTGATCAGTATCACGCCCCTGACCGCCTTTACCCCCCAGGTACCCATGTTATTCGACGCTGGGTGTGCGCCGGGGCCGTTTCCACCGTTAGAAAAGTTCCCGGATTTGAACCGGCCGGGGATCGAACCCGGGACCTTTAGCATGGTAGTCAGACGCGTTACCGACTGAGCCACCGCGGCCAAGAGTTGCGTACATATTCAGGATAAAAATTCCATATTTGTGGGTTCCTAGGGTCGAGACAAGGCTTCAAACAGGAAAACGTTACCAAGAAAAGCTGATTTCCTACGAGTTCGTACCATGACACATTTTATATGTTGCTTTTACGGTACATTGTATCGTCCCGTGTCTTAATTGCACTTTTGGCTAATCGTAGCAATGGTTAGATGAGATTGATGTGTGTACATTCACAAAGAACACACACACACACACGCAGGTCGGGACTCGAACCCGGGAACTTTGGTGCCGAGATCGAAATTCTATCACTAAACCGGCTGGTCTCGCCTCGCTACCATAAGGGTGCCGAAGGGAAATATAGGAGGTCGGGACCTTCCCTTTGGATTTCATTTTTGAAGAAGATAATATTTCTCTTCCATTAACTATCTGTAAGTGCACGCTTAATATTTCTTCAGCAGTTGAACTATGTCCCGAACTTAAAAGTTCCTTTGTTCGCCAATCACCATGTTCATTTTTCGCTCAGAAACTAGTAACTCGGACTTATTTACTACAACAATAGGTTTACGAGCACTCACCTTTATTCACATCGCGCTAAGATGCCAGGGGTCCCGAGTTCGAATCCCGGGCCTGGGCATGGATGTTCTTTGTGAGTGTCCCTTCATGAATTTCATCATATGACCACTCATCCTCATCTTCGCAAATAGCCAAAACTGTCAGAAAAGCAAAGTGAAATAAACCAAATTAACCAATCAATAAATCTAGGAACCCAACTTCAAACAATCTGCAGTTGAAAATCGACGCTCTTGCTCTTGTACATTACAATAAGTTAGGTAAAGCACAACATCTGTTTTGCGCAGTTTTGACTAGACTACAATTTCTGGCAACATTTCATCCAGGTAGATAAATTTCAGTGCAAAACCGTTGTGTAAAACGTGATAGTTAACTCTGTACCGTAACATACAGATAGAAGCCGTTTTAATGCGACAATTACGTGAATGGGGTAATGTTTGTACTCACCGATAGAGTGCGTTGATTCGAGTTGTCTTACTAGCCGATCCTTCATTTCGCTGTTTACGCTCGTCAATGCCGCGAGTTCCAGGATTACCTGACGCAATGTTGCCAGGACACAGCGTAGAAAAATCATATGATCATTTCTTTAAAAGTTGGGAAAATGCGAACGTTGTTAGCATAGTGCAATGAGGGGTCTGTAGAACAATCTTCAATCTCGGTCATAGATTGTGCAATGCCTAGTGATAGATGGATGTTAATCTCGAATCCGGACCACCTACATGCGTGCCAAACTTCACACCGCACACGGCCTAGTTAATGAATCTATCATTAAAATAATATTCAAAACCTCAAGTAACGATATTGTGTACTAAAATCGATAATTTCATTAATAAGAAACAAGAAGGGTTTATTTTTTCCCCAAATGAGTCTAATCTTCTTTACAACAAGCATGGCCACCTGACCGATGTCGTAGTGATACATTCTGTACCAGTAATCTCTGGAGCGAGCGAACGAAAACAAGTCTCTGCGCAAGTAGTGACTCGACCAATGAACTTGCGAGAGGGGAAGTGAGTGCAGCTAGCGGCTGTTTGCAGCAGCGCGCACTACTTTGCTCCGCCAACTCGCTTTCTCCCCTTCTCTTCCGCCATGCGTAGCCTTGCTCCACAGATTCCAGAGACAGAGTATACTAAGAGGGCAGTGCTGGTCCAGTCGGTAGGGCGTCTGACTGAGACGCGGGAGACCTGTGTTCGATTCCTGAGGTGGGCGATTTCAGTTGGGAACCTTTTCAGCAATGTTTTTGATCTGGGGTTCATCCAACCAGGGTGCGAAATCATTGAAGGGGGAGGAAAGTCTTAATCACACGGCCCCTTGTGATCCTCCTTAAAGGCGACCGAAGCCTGGTACTGACCACATAACCTCCACAAATGTTCAAGACTGAATGTGTGAGACCCTAACTTCACATCCCCCATTGGGTGTAAGGGATGACTCTTTATGAAAACACCCAAACGTCAACTTCTCTTTCACGTAGTACACCCTGGACTGCATTCTTACAGACTAACGAAGCTCTGGCGTCTGGACTCACAGCCAGTGCGTTCTGTCGATGTGTATTTGCGATTGTCCTCTGAAGAATTTTGTGTCACCATTCACCCTCATCTTCGCGATAGTCTAAAGTGTCAGAAAACCAAAGTAAAATAAAACGAATCAACTAATCAAACCACACACCCCATGTATATATCTGTGTACGTGTACGGTACGCCGTATAAATATTTTCAAAATTGTCATACCCGATAAATTACTACGCCTGGCAACACTGATCTGACGTCTTTTACGAAGAGCCAATAACTGCAGTGTGTGTGGTGACATTAGTGACATCATTGGGGAAAAAGTATCGTAAGAACTCGTAATGTTTTTAACTTCGCTCTTCTTCTTTCTTCTTCCTCCTTTCCTTCTTTCTTTTTTGTCCTTTCTCTTTCTCTATTCCTTGCCATCTTGAGAGAGAGAGAGAGAGGGGGGGGAGAGATATAGCCTTCACCACAAAACCATCCGCCCCCCTGCCCACATTCCTTCTTTCTTCTCGTCATTGGTTCTAGTAGATGAGTTTGCAATACAGAGAGAATCTGAAATCATCATACGTTGTCCTCTATCAACTAATTTGGTGAATTCAAGTTCCTGCATCGACGTCCAAAAATATCAAAAACCAAAAACGTACCGTAATTTTACGTTGAGTGAATGAAGCAACAACTGTACAATGGCATCAAAGTAATATTGACTGTTTCTAGTTGAGCAGAGAGCTACTTTCCTATAACGTTGATATATTTGTTTTTCCTTCACCTTAAAGTACCGAAATTGATAGTTCTTGCCAAAAAATGAAGCCCCCCCCCACCTGGTGATATTTAGAGATAGGCCAAGGCCCTTTCAGGGCTGTCGAGCCACGGATTAAAAAATATTTATAGTATCGTTATTCTGATATAACAAAATTATCGTCAAGCATCTTCAACAGTTTTCCAAAGGAAGTTATGAATTGCATATTATTATTATTATTATTGATGTTTTATTTCATATAACCAGGCAAAAATTTCAAACTAACTCTTACAAAGTGTTAATTCCCATTGAATTTTTGATTGATCTGGCAATTGTGGAAAAGATTATAGCAAGCTTGTTCTAGATCTACTGTAGCTACACCTACGAAAATGCAAGCACTGATCACTAACCTGTCTTACAGCTGAAGATATGTGCAAGGACGCACCTCCTTGCAGCAATAAGGTGCAAGGGCTCTTTGCTTCACGCTTGAATTCACTGTTAGGTTGCACAAAATACAAGCTTGTAATGTTCACACCTGTATCGAGTTGTTGTGTAAAACACTGCTGCTTGCATTGATGTATATTTCTCTCTTTCTGACTAAACTTTGGCACAGTTCTTTGTCACATTTGGCAGCTTGTTTCACATCGGTTTCTCTTCGTCCTTTTTCACGCTCTTTTTTTTAGTCGACACTAGCGCACCTGTGTCAATGAACAAAAGGCAAAGCCATGTGCTCTGTGTGATCTATTTTGGGTAGTCTTCATTTGCAGCCTTTGTGCTTGCCAGGAAAAGCCTCACCTCAGGTGATCCGTTCTTAAATGTCGCCGCCGAGATCAGTGGGTGTCTTGGCTTGAAAGCAGTCATAAAATATGCCCGAGGCATCGTCAAGAGTTATCTTGCATGGGCTAATTACCACGATAAGAGAGAAATATTTGTTTCGTCATCTTGTATGTTGCATGCAAAGTTGCTCTGATGCCCTAATCTAGTCTGAACATAGTTCTATTATTTAAGAGCCATTGCATGTAAAAATGGACAAACAAGGTTAATTCATATTTATTGAAAATATCACTTATTATATATGAAATTAAAGGGAAAACTATGCAGAATTTGGAATCATTAATGCAAACATTAGTTACATTGCTTTTAAATAACGTATTGTCAAACCTATTACTTTTTATAGTAGAAATTAATAATTCAAATTTCGTTCTAATTGCCTCATTTTTGTTTCTATATCTTAAGCTCTGAAGGATACTTCATTTCTGATACAAACCTTAGTTTCAAGTATCTATTTATGATAATTTTAATAGCCTTTACATTGTTCCATGATATGTGCATGATGTCACACCTGTTACAAAATTTGTCACAGGCAAAAAATGTTTATAAAGGAAGTATGTAGTAATATTTTTAGAAACTAAAAGCATCTAAATGTCGAGTAAAGTTTGCTTTGTGTTTTCAGTAAACCCATAATATTTCACAGAGTTTTCTGAAAGACTGAGGAAGGTCAGAAAGTCATGTCTCATAAGTGTCAGACCCGTCACAACTACAAAAAATGCATTTTCTGTAGCTGAGAATTGAGATGGGGGAGGAATATTCTGCAATTAAATACATTTCATCAAGGAAAATGAAATTACATGAATTGATAGAGTTACATATTTGAAGCTGCTGAGGAAATAATTAAAAAATGAATGTAAATTTGTCTGAATGTCACACGCTTCAGAATGGAATTGCCCTTGAAGTGGGATCCACACCACTGTGAAATCTGCCACATCTGGAAATCGAACACGAAGCCTCTTTATTTATTTATTTATTTCGTCTTGTTTTACATGGCTAGGTTAAAGCTGTGAAGCCTTTTCTTCCACTTGAGCATGTTTACATAATTTTTGAATATGAATTTAGTAGTCTACATTGAAATATTAAATAGTTAAATTTATTATATGAATTCTCATCTTTAAAGTTTTCGGATTGCAACGACACAAGAGATTTTAATTTAAACGATTGCACTATTTGTTCACAAACACACATATCGTGTGCAATTTGAAATACTGAATTTGTACACTCCTTGTGTGTTGTTTCTTTGCCATTTTATGTTTTCATAGAGAAATTTATCATGCATCATATTACAAACAGAAATAGAAAATCCTTATTCTTACCAGTGTTAGACATATTTAGTTGATTTTTTCTTTTTTTTTAATGATTGAATCCTGCGAATCTCATGTATGAATAATATACATACCCGAGAGAAACGTGTTGAGTACACAGTAATTCCATACTTTTTAGAGCCAATTTCTAGCCATGCTTTTATTTTAATTATTTTATTTTTTAATAACAGCAGTAGCTTAACGTTTTTCAAATCGATCGTCCATCTTTTCAGCTTGTCTGCTCTGCGCAATGCCCTGTGGGACAATTGTATACCGACAACAGGGTGCGAAATCCTGGGGAGGCGGGGGATTTTCCCCCACCAACAATCTTGGCCTCAAAAATTCCTCCCACCATAAATTTCCGGTGGGGAGAGTTCTTGTTATAACAAACAAAGGATCAGGAATTACTTTTAATTACAAATATACTTTACTAAGAATAATATCGAAAACACACACAAATTAGTGTGGTTGTGAGTGTTCAATGTTTCTCTCTCTCAAGAGATCATTAACAAATCTACCGGGTGGCCCATAAATCAGTTGGCTTTTCAATCGGAATTATAACTGCTAGTGTCAACTGACTTATGGGTCACCTGGTATATATCAATATGCACAATAAAAGTAAAACAAGAATGCAAGACAATAATAACTATGAAATCTAATATTTCATAATTTATTAACATCTTTAACCAGCTAGTAAGGAATTAGTTTGCCACTTTCTTTATTTGTAATTAATAAAAATAACTATATTTTTAATTTAGTAAAAAATGTTTACTTTTAATAACATTATAAATATATATGTCGTATAATTTATATATATGTTTGTGTGGAGAGGGGTTTGTAGATTAAGATCTTTCACCCCCCACCAGTCTTCAATGATTTTGCACCCTGAGCGACAAGTTTGTGTGAGGCGAAAACTAACAGATGAGACAGTACCGTACAAGTAGTCCAAGTCCAACGGGAATATCCAGCAGGAATCTAGCCCTATGTAATTCAGGCATTAAAGTTGTACATTTGCAATTGCGCAGGGACTGCGACAGGGGTGGGCACGGGTGGGCAAGCGCCCACCCAAAAAATCCTGTGCCCACCCGATTGCCCACCCAATCAAATGAAATAAATATATACAATTAGGGAAATGTAAACGGTTCTGTAAGTATAGGCTGGTCCTCACTCAATGTATATGTATTTTACTTGTGAATATTGTAGATACTAAAAAGTTCCCAAGTTTCATCCCTTAACTAGCTTTGCTGTCATTTGGCGAATTGTCTAATAAGTAAGTTTACAAAGATTAGAGTAAATATCTTGTTGAATGAAATTAATTTAAGCTTTTTTTCTACTTCCTTAATTTTGTCGTTGGAAAGCTAAAGGCACTATCAGAATTATTTTATTTTAAATGTAATCTAATGAACACTGCTATGATTATAAGCAATCAACAGGCTTAGTAAGTTTTATTGGATATTCACAATTATGAGGTATGTGTATATGATCAAGAGTTCATCAGGATTTAGGAGGATTTGGAGAGTTGCAGCTCCCAGCCTTCAATGCAGAAAAATTGCTTTGAAATCAGCCATACATTGAAGAAAAAATATATTAGGAATGTGGAAGTATAAAAAGTATAGACTAACTGAAACTGTGCATAGATGGGAGTGAGTTCTTGATGTTGTCAGCACCGGCCCTCCACATAAATCTCGTCCTGGGTATGATCAAAGTGATAAACAATAAACAAATAAAATCATCTTCTTTGTCTTAATCGCAATGATGACTATGAATGATGATGATGAAAGTGATGAAGGGACACTCACAAAAACACCCATGCTCAGACCGGGATTCGAACCCAGGACCCCTGGCGTTATAACGCACTGCGAAAACCACTCCGCGGGTAATTTGATGTCACTTTCTTTATTCTATCACAGATTTTGTTTTTATTATTTTTGTTATTTATTAAAGAATAAATAAATAACCAGGACAATAATCCAGGAGTGATATTTTTTAAAGTCCACATGCTCAAATTGGCTAATTGTCACTTTATCTTCATTTTAATCTGTAGTCCTAACGAGTGTGTATTGGGCTTCCACTGGGAATTGAACCAGGACCCCTTGATTATAAGACGAGAGCGTTATGCGATCGGAGAGACGATATACAGAAATAACTCCGTCAACCATACCATTTTATCATAACATAAGATGCGTCCATTTAAGAGGTGGATTACACTATTATTATTATGATTGGCCATGGACGTCCGCAGCTTTTTTTTACAGGGAGGGACAAGCATGGTAACTTGTTCCAGGGGAGGCAAACGAGACATATTCCCCCTCGATAATAGTGCTGCCCCCTAAAGAAATGACACTTATTAAAATGGAAGCTATCATGTTCCTGCAGTACCCTTCCAATAATAAACAAAATGACTGTGAATGAAATGAAATATATATGTGTGCAATGTACAAGTTTATGATATGACCAATATTCCAGGCAGGCGTGCCCCCTTGCACCCCCTCCTTCAGGACACCCATGGATTGGCCTGAGATTTATACTATTTCTTTCACGTACGGACAAAAATATTTGAGACTGAGATAAAACCACGTCGTTGTTCGCGGAGTTATCTGTTTTGATAAAAAATGAAGTATTGTGGAGTTGAAATTACTACCTCAACTTTCGAAGTGCTATGAACTGTTGTTACTGTATTTGTGGAAAGTAATCAAGATTGATTTGACTCATTGTTATATTTCAAGTCGATTTTCTGCTAGTTTTGACTGAATGGGAATTAGATGAACGTCATGATGGAACGAACACAAACATGCAAGGAGACACAAAGCACCAGGAGGATTATCTTGACTGCGGTTACAGGCGCCAGAGATTCATTTGCCTACAAGAATACAGTTTCCAGGGTATACTATTCAGGTTGACATTTGAGTATGTTCGAGAAGGTCACACTTACAGCTCAAATGATCTGTAAAAAAGATAATATGATTAGGTTTGACGAATTCCTTGTGTCCAAATCGCTTTCTACACAAGGTGAGAGGGAAATTTCGAGCGAGAGATAGAGGGGCGTGGGGAGAGATCCGTGTTAGTCAAACTCACCAAATGCCTTATGTTTGTACTGCCCACCCGGTCGAAAAATTCTGGCGCCGTCCCTGCAATTGCGTCTCCTCGATGGTGTAGTATTAACGTCATCTAGGGGTTTCGATACCCGGTGCAGGCACATAGTGGTTCGGATCTCACTTTAACTGTAGGTCCAATCTCGATTAACCCATCTGTGTGTAATGTGAACTTAAAGCAAAATTCAAACTATCCTCAAAAGTCAAAACGGATGAACGTGTTTGCTCTCGCGGATAGCAAACATGAAAAGTGAGGTGTATACATATCATCGCTTTGTTTAGACAGTTCTCATGGGCATCATAAATATCATGTTAATGACCTCGCAGCGTATTTCTAAGGCTTCATTAGTTCGTGAGGAGTAGTTTTAAACAAAACTGAACAGGTGGCAGCACCGTCTTTGCGACATTAATCTGAAAAGAAAATAACACTCATAACCCATGTCCCCATGCAGTCACGCATCTAAAAATATATTTCGGGAGGGGTCCAAACCAAGTGTCTCACAAATAGTAATAATAATAATAATTAAAACAGGTAAATTAATTAATATTATTATCACATGAACAGGGCCTGCTCTACCGTACGTGCAACACGTGCATTTGCACGGGGCGGCAAGCTCTGCCCCCGCCCCCTATTATCGATGTTTGAGTTAAACTGACGTGTCGCATTCGGTAGTCGGAAATTGAGCTGCATTGTCCTTTGACGTGTTGATCGCGAAAGGTGGTGATGATAGGTATTGCCGAACCGCGCAAGACGCAATAGTAAGTACGAATATCCGCTGTTTTTGTCCTTACTGGTTGCACCTCATTTATGATCTTGACGGTGTAACGATAGTGCAGTTAGTGTATGTCGTGTGTGAGAATGTGTGCGCGTTTGAGTGTGACAATGTATTGAGAGACTTGTGTATTTGTGCTGTCATCAAAACAACTGGTTTGTCAAGTCGTCGTAAGAGATTTAAAAATTATTTGTTGCATTTGTAAAGGAAATAAACTCTCGAGTGCAGAATATCGTAAACGCAAACGAGAAAAAATGACAGTTATCACATTACAACGGATGTAAGATTATTGAAATTCCAATTTCTCTCTTCCAGAATAAATAACCTGGATAGCTAGCTATTTGGTGACTCGGACAGTAGGACACCAATCAGATGTCAGCCCAGCCCTTCCTTTTTTCCAGCTGCGCATTTATAGTAGTCAATCATTATTCAATTGTTTCGCTCTACGTGTATTTCGAAACCCGGTCTGGGCCTGGATGTTCATTGTGAATGTTCTCACATCAATTTCACCAAATCATAACTCATCCTCATCGCCGTGATTATCCAAAGTGGCAGAAAACGACGTAAATAATCTAATGCAATCAATTGAGCATTCAACGCTTTCGAATCTGCCCCTCCCCACACACAAATGCATTGTGTGAGCCTGACATACGCCTCCCCTTCTTCAAATCAAGAGCCCTACATGGTTTTCAATGCTGAAATGGCGACCCTCGGAAGAAGTTTCACCTACGTAGGTGACGTCACAGAGACTCTGGCGGAGTTGTAAACACAAGAGCTGAAAAAAAGGCCTGTTATGACAGGACCTTCAAAAGCGGGCGAAACCTGAATCAGATCCGCGAGCAGTTGTGGTCGTAAACTTGGGAACGGACAAAAGGTATGGTCATGGGTGGGCGGGTGGTCCTAACTCAAGGTTAACCCCGCCCCCCCTCTTCCTCGAAGCCAACGGGTCGCTATTTTTCCACAGAAGATTTGAAACTGAAATCTGCAAAAATTGACATAACAGCTACTGAAGTGAGCCATGAAAGTTCAATTGATCATGATAATTAGAGACAGTGGCGTAGTGGCCTCCCGACAATGCAGGGTGTGGCGAGGTGTTGAACCAGCCCCGCAATGCTCGTTCTCTCTCTCTGCTTCTGAAATTTTATAAACCTTAGAAATTCAACAGGCAGTGTCGCTTATGAAATAATTTAATTTACGAGACAGCAATCTGGTTTCCAGTAACATATGATACGACATCTTCGATAATAAGCAGGGGCGTTCTGGTTCGGCCAGTGGGGTTCGGCTAACTTGACATACATATGTGTCCCCTCCGAAATGCAACATTAACTTCCTTGCTCGCAGATAGACATCTATATGAAAAAATCCCTTATCTCATAACTAGACCTCGGATTTTTAGGTTCTAAAATGTGTACTTTTAGGTTCCTAAAATAGGCTCTAAAAATCCTAAAATAGGCTCTAAAAATCCTAAAATAGATTCTAAAAACCCTAAAATAGATTCTAAAAATCCTGAAATAGGTCCTAAAAATCTTAAGTTAGGCTCGAAAAATTCTGAAGTAGATTAAAAAAACTTAAAATAGTTCAAAATTTCTGAATACTGCTGATTTGTTATAGTCACCGGCAATGAAAATGGGGCACCTATATCCTGAAATATGCACTATATTGCATAACGTTATGTGTGTTGCCTAACCCTACGGCGAGGGCATGACTTAACATTGGAAATTTGCTATTAAAACCCACTCTTCACCGTATAGTTAGGCCTTAGGCACCAATATTTTTTCATGTTATCCACAGTCAAACTCCGCAATTTTGTCTGTGAGGATCATCTGATACGCTGAAAATAATCTTTCAACAAAAACATAGTCAGTGGTGAAAACTTCAATGCTGAAATGTTAGTTTGCAAGGCGTGAATGCCACAAAGCACGGAAGTGAAGCGAAAGTGAGCAAGACCACACAGATCAGACCACTTTGTATTGCACAGGTAACAGTGGCACCAAATATTTGCTTTGTTTAGAGCTTTGAAAAAAACACCATGGACTTGGAGGAAGAGAAATCGACAGAGCGTACGTTTCAAACACGTTCGTCATTGAATTTTCTCGTGACCAAACAAAGCAAATGCCTCTGTGTGACGTAAAAAGTCTGTAAAACCTTTAAAAATATATAAAAACTTAAAAATAGATTCGAGTTAGGCACATAAACCTAAAATAGGTTCTAACAAGCAAAATAGGTTTTTTTAGGCACTATAAAACTTCATCAGTTGTTGAGTTTTTAACGAAACGCTGACATAACTTATAATTTCTTGCATACCTGCAAAGGAAAAAAAATAGGTTAAAAACCTATAATCCGAGGTCTACTCATAACTTTGTAGCTACTCCGTTTGTGGTGAGCGTATGCATAAATTGTCTACAGTTATGAATCCAGTATAGAAAGATTCAGTTACTCAACCAGTCGCTGCACAATATAAAGAATTAAATTTGATAAATCATGAACTTTTATCACTAATTTTAATTTTACGTGTGGTATTTGAATGTAACTTCCCATCAAATATTTTCAAGATGGCTCTAAGCCTTTCTATATTCAAATAAGAGCTGAAAAAATTGTCAAATAGTTTACACCTGTTCCATGCTACTTCAAACTGGTCCCAAAACTCAGTAGGATGTGGAGCCGAATTATCACTTTGCCCTAAAGGTTCACAGCGTATGGGTTAAATGTTACCATTGTTTGGGGGCATTTTGTGAAGTTCATATTTCTTCCACATTGAAATTCTGTGGACATTTCCTTCTTTTCCAGTGTGTTATTATTTTATGATCTACAGTGCTCGAAGTGGAAATTCCTATAGCTGATATGATATAAAGAAGTGGGGGATGCTTATGCAAATTATCCTAGCAGGAGGGGATGGTTAATGAAAATTTTCTTAACTGGGGGAAGAGCATCCCTCTGCACTCCTTCTCCACACTCACAACTCCAGCACTGATGATCTATTAATATAAAAAGGTCTTGTTTCATGAAATATATCGAAAGGAAATGCTATTATTGAAATTATTATTAATAATGTGTAAGTCCACTATTATTAAAATTAAAATCCTTTTCGAAATTCAGTCTTTACGATTGACTTTCATTGAGTGACGAATTTTCAGTGCATGAAGTCCCATCACCGCCCTATTACCCGTCTTTCAAGACTGGAGTCCGCCATATTTCCATCTGCCAATTGATCTTGTGATGCTGGGTTAACATTGGAAATCTAGAGGTCCAGTCCAACCCCCAAAACAGAAATGGGAAGTTTGTTGAATTCATTAGTTACTATTAGTATTAGAAGGCTAATGTGAGGGGATGACTTTTTATCATACATTTTAGTCCGCACTCAAAACACTAACTGTATCGAATACATTTTGAGAGTGTAAGGAACTAAGCTCGTAGTAATTTTAGGACATTTATTGCACCACAATTTTTCGATAAACATTTAAAATATAATGCGTATAGTTTAGGAGGTGAGAGAGCAATTATCCAGCTCGTTGACCGAGCGCCAGAAGTAGTGGATTTCCAAGCTCGGGTTCGACATGGGCCTTCCTTGTGAATATATCTTCACCAATCGCGATTATCTGAAAGAGGCAGAAAAGCAACGCTAAATAACAAAAATAAAATACAAGCGAGGGCAAATATTTTAATTTAACTGTATGTAAATACAAATACAATAAATATCTTCAGCACATTTCGAGTTTTTAAGATGGAATTCATACGTACATCGGTTATAGATATGTTCATCAACTGATCTCGTATTCCGTTTGAGTGAATTCGGCCAATGTTCACGGTGGCGCACTTTAAATCTACAAAACTTATTTTCTTAAATATAATCAGCAGTTTTCATGTGCGGTGTGTTTTTCTTAGATGTTACTATTGTATGCAATAACATGTCCATGTATTTTATGAAAATTGTGTAGAGATACTACTCAATACATGTTCATTCTCATAAAAACAAAGAACGCCGACCTCCGTGTCGGAGTGGTTAGCACAGAACGCTACGACGACAGCAGACCGGGATTCAAACCTAGGACACCTGGCATCGTAGCACACACTGATAACCATTCTACCACGGAGGTCAGCGTCATCTTTATAATTATCATCACTCATCCTCAATTTCGCGATTACCCTTAAGTGGCAGAAAAGTATTCCCGATTTTGTTACAACCTGTCCCGGTTCCCGCGCTAGCTGATCGCTGGCTTTTCTCCGTGCTGGGGAAAGTCAAAGCCAGGCAGCCAATTAAAATACGCAACGTAGCAACAACGTCTACGTAAGCGCCTCTCTTCTGGCTTCCATTCGCTCCTCGCTGCCCAGCACACGATTTTTTCCTCGTTTCTCATTGGCACCGAAACTGTCGAGCGATCCCTAGCGCGGGAAAAGGGACAGGTTCTAACAAACGCGGTATAGTGTTGACCACGAAACGAGACCAGACGAGATTTTGTTCTGTTTTGTCTCACCTCGTGTCTCGTCTAGAAACAAGACGAGATGCCTCGTCTCGTAGAAGTAATACAGGATATCACGCCAAAGGGAAGTTAAGATTGGGAGATATCACAAAATGTTATTCCCGAAAATGATTTCAATCTGAAAACAATTTGCTCATTGTATAGTGAGAATAAATGAGGTTCCTAAGGCCATTAATATTTAAAATACAGTTTGTTAATTACCAGTAGCTCTGTAGTTTAAGGAATCTACCTTGTTGTTTTTCTGGCTTTCATCCACTGTTTATCCATCCTACACTGTGGAAGCATTCAGACCGAAGCAACACGTGACGGGTGACAAGCCACACTGGGCGTTTGCACCCAAGAGGCTGTGAAATAAATCCCATCTTTCAAGCGACAAGAGCCCCTTTAGATAAGCAAGTTCGTCACGTATGTTCTACCAACAAACCGAGGCGACACGATACTGAGAAAACGGCCCAATCCGAGCCACAAGCGACACCATGCTCCTTCGTTTCGAAAGGTTGCATTTATTACTGTCATTTCCAGGTGTCGTTCGTTGCTTGTCGCGTGCATCTCGTAACTTGGGTCTGAAAGCTCCTTAGCAACACGCAACAAGCGCTCTCTTTGTAACTCTTTCGTGCGATGAAAGCTTTTGAACAGCTTTTGTGCCCCCCTTCTCCCCTTCAGCTAATAAAAATAAGGACGCTTAATGAAATTGGTATTTATCAGTGTCGTGTCCAACGCCCAACACACTGGAATTGGATCCAGTTTAGTCATATTATAACTTCGTTATTTCCACCAACGCTGAAGAAATCATGTTTTTTTTCGGGTTGCTATCGAATTTTGTATGGTGCAGCAGATTCTAATTGCGTTTAGAATTTAGAATATATCAATAAAAATGACTGCTCTACCACTTTGATAGTCTAACGCCGTTCACTAGATTCAAAACAAGTGTAGGGTACGATACAGGGTTCGAAATCCTGGTGGTGGGGGCACAGGGAGGGTTTCCCCCATCAGCAACCTTGGCCTCAAAAATCCCCCCCACCAAACATTTCCTGGGAGTAGTTTTAGTTATAACAAAACATACGCAATTAGTTTTGACTTCAAATATACTTTACTAAGGAAAATATCGAAAACACACACAAAGTAGCGTGGTTATGAGTTAGTTTATTCCTCTCTCTCTCTCTCTGTGTCTCTATTCAAGAGATCATTAACAGATCTACACCAACAAAATATGCGCAGCAAAAGTGAAACGAGAATGCCATATATGATATTCAATTGATTTACTCTAATAGAAAGCAAAAACTAAAGAAAATCTTGTTCACAATAAAACAATTTTAACTATTTTTTGTAATTTATTGACACCTTGAACCAGTTAGTAAAGGAGTTATACATATCTTGTTTGAGTTGGTGTTTTAAGTCCACTTTATGCACAGTAAGGCTAGTTGTGACGGGACCTAGAGTAGTGACGTAGCGCAGCCTTCTGTGGCCCCCCGCAAATAGAATATTGGGGTCTCCTCAGTGGAAAAGTAACGAGAATGCTAAACGTATTGACAACGCTAGAAGGAATGGAATTGTTGATTCGAAGCAGGTGTTGACCTCAACTTATTGACTTTCTTATTTCAATTCATTATCATCACGGGGTGCAAAACAAATTAAAATAATGATGGACACTTTGTTTATTGTTTCTTTTGCCGTCAGGTGATTTTTTTTCTGCAAATACCCTTCCTTCCCAATTTATGTTACATACATATACATAAGTGTAGTAGATTCTGGAAACAAAATTAGGATATGAAAATCTGATAATAACTGGGTGAGAATATTGAAAACATTTGCTGTTACTTCAACACGGTGGCGCAGACAGGATTCCTTCTTGGAAGAGGGAGGACATTACGCGGCTAAATATTTAGTGCAACAACTATTGTACGTATTTTTTGCTTGATTATTAACAAAACAAATAGGCTCTTCCATACTCAGATATATATTTTTTTAAAAAAAATGTTGTTTTTGGGAATTGCTTATTTGATAGTTAATACTTCCATTTTGGATTTTGAGATGGTTAAGACTTCAACCTAGGGTTACCAGATCGCTGTAAGGGAAATGTAGGACATGCTGTCCCAAAATGTAGGACATTGAGTCAAAATGTAGGACACAAAACATTCTCAATAAATAATACATATTTCTATAGAACACGTTAGAAAGTAGTTGAAAAATGACAGTTTTCAGTTTTAAAAAAATGAATTCTTAATTAATTTTTAAATGCAAAATTTCAAGACTTGCAATCATACTAATCAATGCACCTCTTACTACATGATTTAAGTGGTACTTCTCAGAGGAGACAATTTTTATCAAAATTTTAGGTTTAGTCAAATTATATTTATGTTAGACTGGACAGTCAAACTCTTTGAAATTATAGGGACCAGTAACAGACATTTTACAGACTTTATGAAAAAATAATTTCTCTCGTTAGTCTGTTGGCCTGATGGTAATAAAAGTACTCTCTGAACATTTCAATTATGACCTGTAGTGTTAAACAAATATTCAGCAATTACCGTAATTTAAAATTCGAGAAGTTTAAAGTTTGAGAAATTTCATCTTGGGTAGTCTTTAGTTCAATAACAGGGTGTCTACCAAAATAATACATCCACAATTCTTGACTTTTTCTGGACTTTTCTAGACCTTTTTCCTGTCTTTCTTAACGTTTATTTTTCCGACCCCTACTTAGGTAAAATTGGAAATTAGTAATTAACAAAACAAATATTTATTTATTGAAAATCCCTACCAAAGGTCTACTTAAGATGAAAACTGAAGCTGAATTTAAGAAGAGAATTAGATGTGCTTTCTCGTATTAATGCATCCTGAACTGTGTTTGGCAGACGAGCAAGGCTTTGGCGTCTGGACTCACAGCCAGTATAAACTTATGTGGGGCGTGTGTCGGTTGTCCCTATATGTTTGTGACTGTCCCTTCATCCATCTTACCTTACCACCATTCATTATCATTTTCGCGATTAATCAAAGGGACAGAAAAAGTGAAGTAAAAGAAACTAAATCCACCAATCAGTCATTATGATAGCAAAAATTCTTGACCACAAGAATAATTTATTTCCTTGGGATTGAATTCTTGACCTATTTGTTGATTTCTTTACTTTTTCTTGACTACCATGACTTTTTTGACTGGTACACACCCTCAATAACTTTGTTCTCTATACCCCTGCTTTACAATCAAATTATATTGAATAAGAATGGCAACACCTTGTTCCATCAGTATAATCCCTAAGGCAAGAGATTCTGCTCAGGCATTGAACAGTTACGTTATCAGAAAGTGGTTCCAAAACTTTGTTCATTAAGTGCTTCCGTTTTTCCGTATTTTTAATACCAGGACAAACCTTTTTTTCTTTTTAGGCAATGACTGAATCAAAATAAATGTCACAATTGAGTTTGGAAGCGCAGTCCATAGACTTGTAACTTGCATGATTTTTTTCTGTTATCTACTTTCCTAATTAATATTATGTGACGCTCAAAATGTAGGACATTTGTGATATTTTTCTAATTCCTCCCGGACGCCGGACATAAGGCTAAAATGTAGGACATGTCCGGGAAAATCCGGACGTAAGCTATCCTTGACTTCGCCAGCTCAACGTCGGCATCTCTCAGTCGGTATCACAATGTTATTCAGTGAAAAGCCTAGCGGAAGGGCAGTGCAGTGCTCGAAATGGGAGGACGCTATACCCAGTTAAAAAAAAAACAAAAAAAAAAACAAACACCTTTCATATGAGCATCATACATCATGATAAAATCATAACACACTGGCCAATATTCGGTTCGTCAGAAATGACCCTCAGGGCAAGATAATAACTGCCCTCTGTGTACCACTTCCTACTGAGTTATTGGGCCCCTGAAGAGTTTAACGTTTACAATAAAAATCAACTATATTGCCACAGTATAGCAAACAATTGAGAATGACGTGTAACATGCGTTAGGTGTGGATTATGTGAGAATCCTTTTACTTGAATTGGAAAAATCTTGGGGCTCTTGGAAATATTTGGTGGGAAGCTCCATTCTAAATACCACACGCAAGACTAATAACACATGTGAAGTCGCTCGGCGCATCTGCTTATCATCGCAGTCATCGTATTACTAAATTCTACCGAGAACCCACTCGATCACTTCCTTATTATAATGATGAACACGGAGTCGTCAAGTTATTTGTTGTACCGTTAGCTCGTACGTTACAACGAACATGTTCTAACTTTACCGACAGAAAAAAAAATCGGATTCTTGCAGTCAGTGTTCATCTCAAAGAGTTTGAATTGCGTCATTGTTTCGTAAATGTTTTTTTATAATCGACATTTTCTGTTGAATTACTAGAATTGTTGAAAATTCAGCATCAGAGAGAGAACACTGCTTGCGGGGGCGGCCAGTACGCCACTGACCTTCAGTTTAAAGTGGGATCCGGACCACTATGTGACTCCACCAGGTATCGAACCCGGGACTCCTTGATTTCAAGGCGAAAACATATTCACTGCGCCATCGATTGATTGATTGAATTGGTGTTTTAAGTCCACTTTATGCACAGTATGGCTAATTGGGACTGGACCTACAGTTTAAAGTGGGGTCCGAACCACTATGTGCCTCCACCTGGTATCGAACCCTGGACCCCTTGATTACAAGGCGCCATCGGGGAGGCCAACTGCGTCATCGAGAAGGCAATTATAAATATCTGATACATAAAAAAATATCAAATTAATTCCCTTATATGTATTTAATACTAATGTATTTTTACATATTTAGTAATTTGCTTTTATATTTAATAGCATTATAAATATTAATCATATAGGTTCTTTCTTCTCAGTTGCTTTGTAGAAAATTTGAAAATATAACCTGTTTAACTCTACTATTCTCTAATTTTCATGCACATACATAATATACGTATAGGCCGAGTCTGCTGCCACGCACGTGTGAGCAGTAAGAATAAGCGTCAAATTTGCTCCTGTCACGTAATTCGTCTGCTAAGAGGATGTTACAAATCTTAAGAACAGATGAAGACGAGAAAAATGGAAATTCATGATTAGTGGGAATGAAAGTACAGGTAATTTAGAACCTTTATCTTTAGAAAGCATTTAGCGATATTATTTTAATGCTAACGGAACCTAACTTAACTACGAGAGCATTTAGGTTTATTGTTAGAAGAATGCTAAGGGACCTAATCTTAAAACATTTATGTGAAAGTAATCGCTACAACTTCACAGTATGTGTTACAGACGTAATTGCATACATAGCATGATGAAATCACGATAAAACAAAGACCGAGTTTGCTGCAACGCGCATCTCTATCGAGGTTCCAGCAGAAAAAGAACGTGGCAGCAGACACTACCTAACATATATGCATAATTTGTGTGTGTGTGTGTGTAGACCACAATCTTTCTGCCCCCTCCCAAAAAAAATATTAATCTTCAGTGATTTTGCACCCTGGTAGGGTATGTAGCTGCCTGCCAAAGTCCTCACTCCATAAATTCACGAACTGCATGAAATCAGAAAACGACATATATATATCCCCCCCCCCACACGTTATCAGGAAATCAGTTTCACAATCACTCCCGTCCAGGCACGTATCCAGGAATTCCTTTCGGGGGGGGCTCAACACCATTTTTTAAAAAGGGATATAGTAAGAACCTCATATTGTATGTTTAAGACCAGTGGTGGCAATTGGGTTCCAAAACGGGGGGGGGGGGGGCGGAGGGCAGTGCAAGGAAAGTTTACTTTCTCTTGGTAGACAAGACTTAACATTAAGAGGCCATAATGTTGAGGCAAAAAATGGGGAGCAACTATCCCTTAAATCGTCGCCACTGTTTAAGGCTGTCATTTTAATCAGAACGTGAAATCGGAACATTTTTACCACTCAACTCCTCTGTTTCCATGCATTAACCATCTCAGTATGTGTGTTTGTCCATTTCTTCTCATCAGGCATAAAAACATCTATGGTGTCTTTGAGTGTTTTTACGAAGCTGTTACATGCATGGGATGGACAATCCACTCCACAACGCGAGATTCAAATTGTAGGCTGCGAACTGGACGCAGACAGCTCTCGAATATGTATCTCTGATTCCAGCCTGAACACCACTAACGTCTCTTGCCCTCCCATGTTTGCAGCTCTTATAAAAGCCGAAACCCACCAAATTGTTCAGATTCAGGCCTTAGCACACACAAGTGTTCAAAAATGCTTGTCACAGCTTCCGCTGTCTTGTCATATATCGACACGAAACAAACGAAGTCTTCTCGAATACAGCTGGATCACGAAACAATTAATGCACAATGAAAACCCTTCCGTTCCCAACACATCTAATGTCTCGTCTCCCAATATGATCAAATGCTTATTCATTTATCTCCAGAGACGTGCCCAAGGGAGGGTTGGTGAGGTCATAGCCCCATTTGACCCAGTATTCCTTTTTTTTTAAAAAAAAAAAGAAGAAGAACGTCAAAGACAGGAAAAAAATGGCAAAATCAGGACTGACCACCAAAAATAGTATGCGTAACCCCTCTCCTTTCCGAAAATCCTGGGCACGCCACTCCTTATCTCGGACACATTTTTTAAATCAACTCACCAGAAGTTTTTATCATTCAGTATTGGAGATTGAAGTAAGATGCGGTCTTCCTGCAGGTTTGGATATGATCCTTTAGGGTGCTGTCGTCTGCCTGCCTTCACACCTAACCTTAACAAGGCCCTAATTTTCCATCCTTGTGACTTGGATTTTCAAGACTTAGGAAGGTTTCAGACCGAAGAGACATGTACTATGTAGACATTTTAACGAAAAATCGGTTGAAGTCAAGGATGGCTAGGTGGCTCAGTTGGTAGAGCACTGATTCGGGTCCTGGTAGAGCCTGCAATTGCCGCCTAAAATGTTTACATATGCAACATCTTCTTGCTTTCTCTTCTCGATATTCATAAAATTTTCGGCTGTCTCTTTATGGTAGTTAAGTGTTTGAATGTATTTTGAACCCAGTAGGCTTAAACAAAAGTATTTTTTATATCATGAAATTCTCGGACTGCATATACGAAATTAGTTCTGGAAAACTAAATCATCACTCAAAACTTCGATTTTCAGTTGATCTATGCAGCTTATTTCTGTTTTAATAAACCACTCCAATATCCGGTACTGCTGAAATATTCACTTTTGAGAGAGAGAGAGAGAGAACTCGACCCGAAGTAACACTACATTGAAGCCCTGGAAGTTCTACTGTCGTCAATGTCTTCATTTTCGAATAACTATATCTTTTAAAGCAACCAGAGGACGCTGACTGATCTGATCACCAATCGACTGTATGAATTGTCACACTTACCTCTGAAATCTCATTAACCGATTCTTTGTACAGATCAACCGAAAAATTGAATCCGCGTATATATATATCCTCATTATATTCTAGAACGTTCCTCAGATAAAACGATTCGTTAATATTGCCAGTAGTTGACTCCTTCTCTCATTCAAGAACGTACCCTCTCCCGATTTCCAGAGATTAGAAATTACAACGAATCGCCCTACGTGTGGCGCTACCTTTGCTGTAAAGCTTCCAAATGCTGACAAGTCTCTACATAGTCCTCAAGTGCACTGCGACAACACCGAAACCCCAAGAAAAGTTTACGTGCAATATTATCAACAACAGGGTTATAGAACATTCTCAGTCTTTCCTCGATAATTGTCTATCTCCTTAAATCATCGTCACATTATTCAAAATACCAAAATCCTAATTTTATCTAGTGAGAAATAAAGAAAATTCTTCGTGGGGCCTCGAGCTTCCTCAACTCCACCTTGGATACGTGCTATTAACGATAACAGGGTTACAGAACATTCTCCGTCTTGTCTCGATAATTATTTCTCCCAAATTATCATCACATTATTCAAGAAGCCAAAATACAAATTTTATCTAGTGTAAACAGAAACATTTCCTGGAGGGGGGCTCGAGCCTCCTGATTACCACCTTGGATACGTGCTATTGACAATAATAGGGTTATAGAACACTCTCCGTCTTGTCTCGATAATTATTTCTGTCAGATTTATAAATGTATTATCTTCACATTATTCAAGACACCAAAAATCTAATTTTATCTAGTGTAAATTGAAAAATTTCCTGAGGGAGGGGGGCTCGAGCCACCTCATCCCACCTTGGATACGTGCTATTAACAATAACAGGGGTATAAAACATTCTCCGTCTTGCCTCGATAATTATTTCTCTCCTTAAATTATTGTCACATTATTTTATTTCACACCACACGAAACAAAAAACCTCATTTTATCTAGTGAAGCGTGCCGTCAGTGAAATTGTGTACGAACAGAACGACGCTGGCGCCGCCATCGGAGAAGTTCGGCAATAGGACATCACAATCAAGGAAGAGAGAGCGTAAGTTGTCCTTGTGGAAGGTTTTTTTTTTTACTGATTTTGGAATAAGCCTGACTGAGGCAGAAGGAAGAGATCAGAAAAATTTTGGGTATGTAGTCAAACATGCTTTTCAGCTAAGATTTACCATTATTATTATGTACAACATATGAAAAAATTAAGAATGGCCAGTTGTGACAGTTCAATTATTTACTCTTGTATTTATGATTGTGAAAGAAAAGAAAAAAGTTGTTTATAAGTTTTATGCAGTATCACAGATTTAATTCCCATAAGAAATGCGAATATAATAGTAAGGAACTCTCTTATGCTGCTAATTCAACCATATCTCAGTGTATTATTGAAATAATATAGCAGTATTTTTGGTGAATGGGTCGAATTCAAAAAATTCTGTTCACCATTTATATTATTCTTTTCGGTACCAGTTTCATAGATCGGAGACACATTAAAATCTGATATTTTGTGTTTCGCATGGTTCGTACTTACCAATTGTGTATTGCGGAACATAGTTCAAGGTGCCATTATGCTTTTTACACGAAAACAAACGCATTGTTTCACATTCTGAGTGCTTTTTTTTTATTCTTTTCTTAGTTTCCGAAACACACAATATGGCAGGCACATCTTGACTCCCGTTGTGGGTGTGCAGTGTTTCAACCTTCGGTAACACTTTACTATACCTGAGACAGATTTCTTCAAATTTACAGGAGAAAGTACTTACGCAAATCATTTCTGTGGCGTTGTTGATGTTCGGGAATGTAATTTTGATTCATTTTAATGCGAATGCATGTGGTTTTGTACGAAAATCTATTTCCGACGCGCTATTGCTGCTGCCGCCATTTGCTCCCTGCATGAGAGCACAATACGCTCTCGTATTGTCCGTATATGCTAAATTGAACGAAAGGAGTGCTAATGGAACCAAACCTAACAGGCCTAACCTAACCTAGTAGCCATACCTCGTCCCCGTGATGGTTTGTGGGGCTATCGTGAATTTTTGGGCTAACGTCAATGGTTTTTCTGGCTCAAGGAACGAACAACGCTAAGCTATCGCCATGTTGTGTTTGGAAATAAACAAGAACAGTAAGTACTCGTAAATGTAAGAAATATACATTACTTTCCTAAAAAATTCAATTATTTCACCTAAATAAGTGTTCCGGAATGCAGAATAGTACGTTAGCAATGTAAAAAAGTGTGAAAGAAATTATTCCCAGGTGTCTCAGGTATAGTAAAGTAGTACCCCACGAACCATTTCCAATAAGGTTAAGTTATGTTAGGCAAGCATAGTAAAAATAAAGGGGGGGTTGAAACACTGACAGGGGCTTACGTCATCAAACGTATGCAGCATCCGGTTGTCGTAGGGCAAGCAAATGAAAGCAATGGCAATTTTGCGTCGGTGAGATATTTCTCTTGAAAAATACATGATTTCCTGGTCAAATATATTCCACGACGAACGTTGTAAACCTTGTGAAATTCATTTCCGAAAGTGGTTTCTTGTGTAAAATTGAAGAAATGTGTCTCCGATGTATGAAATTGTTACCATTCCAACTTACATGGAATTCATTATACGCGTTATGTTAGTACCATGGGATCAACTTACTTTCGTTGTTATGCTTATGTTATTCATTAATTCGGTAATTATGCGATATCGCCCGAATACCTCACACTCGTTTATTTCGTTAATTTTAGCATTGATACTTGCCTATTCTGCATTGCGGAAGATTCTTTAAGGTGAGGTTATGCCGTTTTACTAAAATAGTGTCAACTTTTCATATTACGAGTCATTATTTGTCTTCCTTGTTCCACTTGGGTAACACTCATCATGGATCGTCGTGCTTGTGTTTTGTCGATTTGGAGTGGGGTATGCAGTGTTTCAACCTTCTTCACCGAAAAATACCTACTTTCATGTTCAATATGTCAAACCATTGACGGATAGCCCCAAAAAAAACATTCACGATAGCCCCACGGACCATTTCCGGCAAGGTTAAGTAAGCATAGTTAAAAATAAAAGAAAAAAAATATCGTAAGAAAAAGGCACGTTTGGAAACACTGGCGAGACCATGTGACTTTTGACGCTCACGCCATCTGCAGGTACATAATGGAAATAATGGCATAATGTCAGAAAATGCAAGTTCCTTACATAAAAAGTGATTATTTCTTGTTCTGCAGCCTTGTAGGATGAAGTTTTCAGTTTCCGCGAAAGAAAATACCTCGAAGAACTTCGACAATGCTACAGAAACTGATTTCAGTAAGTAGTTTCTCCTGTAAATTTGAATAAATCCATTCAGGCGATATCGCTTATTTACCATTAATTCTTGTTTGTGTGTATTTTTAGGGAAACCAAAATCATTTATTCGTCATTAGGCAACTACACATTGCAATAGATTTCGTCACAGTGAATTTACATTCCAATATTGTTATAAGCAAGGTTTAAATTGAGTGCAGCGTTTTAGGGTATGAATGAAGAATATAGAGAATGTCTCTAATTTCGATAATATTTGGTGTAGAGTCCAGCGCAGATAATTCTGCCGTGCGATGCGCGAAACAACTAAAGAAGCAGTGTTGCTAATGGAGCAGATAGAAAAATCGCTGCAGTGCGCCGATGCACAGCTGTTACGTACAACAATAAAATTAGAGAATTCAGGTCTATCTAACGTTGAGTTTTAAACGTCATGCATTATACTAGACGATAAGCTGCGCGGCTTTTTCTTTTGTTATGAACCAGGGCCGGCGCTAGTCATTTTGCCTCCCTGGGAGGTGGCGGCAGATGCCGCTCTATTTCGACCCCCCCCCCCCCGGTCATTACGCAGAAACGGAAAATTGAAAATCAATATATTCCTAACTAAAACATCAAAATATAAAATAAATAATGATACTTCTTATGCTATTTCAATACTATTCAGCGCAAAAGAATATCTCGCTCGATCACAGTTTTCAATAGGCTTATTTTTTTCTTCTCTTCAAATTTTGCCGCTCTGGGCGATGGGACGGTTCGCCCTCTCCTTCCGCCGGCCCTGCTATGAACTTGGTCACCCATCAAAGCATGGCATTTTTAACACAGAAAACAATATGTATCACATTAAGCAGCAAAAATGACAGCCTCCTCTATGCAATTTCTACAAGAACACGTGCCGGAGCCAGAGTTGAAATGATGTTGGAGCCACATAATTTATTTATTTTGAATAATTCCAAAATTATGAAATATGAACAATTTGTTGCTGCTCTTCGCTGCTCTGTTGCCAAAATGCTTTATTGGGATGCTAACACCATGACTGGCTTCCTCCTTCATGAACTCGTGCACGTTGCTTAGAATTTCCCGAGCTTGGCTATGCAAGGTTTTTGATTTCAACTTCGACAGAACTGGAGGCATTATGGAATTTAACGTTCATTAGCAAACACACACTTTTACATACACACACGCAATACACGCACACAACGTCAAACCGGCAAAATACTTAGTATAAAATAAAAATATGGTGCTTCCAATCCAACGAAACTCACCGCCACTTTACCTGCCTTTTCCCCTTCCGTGACAGAAATAGTGCTTCATTATTACAGTTGGCAACACTAGTTACTAGCTAGCCAATGAACATGCACTGCATAAAAGAAGCAAGCACTACGCCGTGCTATATTGCCACATTACCGTCCCTACCGAACGGTGGGAACCGCGAGCTGGAGCGCTATTCAATTGTTTTCAATGATGTTTGCGCGAGTGTGTCACTCTACTAACTAAGTTTGGCCTTCTAATCACGAATCTGTTGTTAAAATGCCACGGACGCATGTAAAAATTCACGGGTAGCTCCAAAACCCATTTCCGGTAAGGTTCGGTTAGGTTAGGCAAGCATAGTTAAAATTTTGTTCGTAAAACAACGTGAAAAAGCTTTTTAAAAAAATAAAACTTACATCAACTTTTTTCACAATTTCCAGACGTGTCCACGGCATTTTAACAACTGATTCGTGATTAGGGACATTCTATGTATTCTACATTCACTCCCATTTTAGATACAGTACACTTTTGTACATGTTCAAGCATATATTACAACAAAAAAAAATATTTTATATACAAGTCCTTATGCTTTACAGTTTACAGATGTTATGTTTACACATCCTGGCTATCATAACTAACTCTCTAGCCTTCTTAAACCCGAAGGTTCATGGCTGCAGCAACACAGGCCTTCCATCTGTCCCTATCTTGAGCAAGATCTATATACTCTTTTCCATCCCTACCGATTTCCTTTAGGTCCATCTCAACGTTGTCCCTCCATCTTCGTCTTGGCCTTCCTACAGGTCTATGGATAATATAATATATGGCTATCATACAGTACCCATATTCCTTTCTCTGTAACATAATTATATTTAGTGTTAAGGTAATGATAATGCTATCCCAGTATATATTGTTGTTAGGTATAGGTATATTTTACTTAATTATCTAAAGACACAGAAAGATTAGCTTCTTTAAACTCAGTTACATTATAAATACAACTTTCTGTTAGAAAATTTTGAATAGTTTTCCGGAATCTAAACTGCCTAAAGCTTAGGGGTAAGAGATTTGAAAGTGTCTGAGCATTATATTTGTAACTGTCTTTCATTTTACTAAGTGTAATATGGGTTGTGTCAATATTATACTTTTTCCTAGTGTTATAGTTGTGAACCTCTGAGTGCATCGGAAAGGCTCCGATATTTTCTTTTACATACATCAGGCACTGGTAAATATATATTGCAGGTAGAGTCATTATTTTTAGTTCAATAAAAAAAGGTTTGCATGTAACCATATCAGACACACCCATAATGCACCTAATAGCCTGCTTTTGCCATTTGAATACCTGTTGTGCACCACTAGAATTACCCCAGAGTAATGTGCCATACAACAAGTGAGAATGGAAAAAGGCATGGTAAGCTGTTATCACCATGTCTTTACTGACAGATTTTTTCAGTTTATATAAAAGATATATGAACCTTGATAATTTCTTTATAAGATTGTCAGTATGACAGGTCCATGTAAGTTTGGGATCAAAATGTATACCCAGCAACTTTCCAGACTCATTTTTGTTAGTGTTTGTTGTGACATTCAATAATGAGAAGCATAACATTTCAGTTTTTGTGTTATTTAAGATTAATTTATTGGACTGTAGCCAGCTCCGAGTGATATCTATCATAGCTTGATTTGTTAAAAACAGATTATTTAAGTCATTATCGCAAGTAACCAGTGTTGTGTCATCTGCATATATAATGGTTTTACATGGTAGATGGCATTCTGGGCATTTATATTTACTAATTTCGCTGTTAGACGATTGATTGATAAAATTAAAATTAATGGGTGCACCATCACTGATATCACCCATCGTGCTGTGCTGAGAGAAGCTGGTAGTGTGTGTATCAAACTATATGATTGAAAATCGGTTTCACGTAGTCTGTACTTTTACATGAACATTAGATACGAAATGTACCTGCTATACCGCGTGAGGCACCTAAAAGTACCACCTGAAATAGCGAAGAAACCAGAAACAGTAGCGATGTGAGGTTTGCGGGAAACAATGATATCAAATGGGGCTCGTAAATCGGAGGTATGGGGTGGGTCGAAAAATATCGACAAATGGGGCATCTGGAGCAAAGTCATATTTTTTTATTTTAAATGGAACGATATACAATAACATGCATAATATAAAAGAGCACATGCAGAGAAACACAACGCCGTGGGTCTCATGCATCTACTGCACATAGGAACGAAGATATGGCCATGTGAAAATATGTAAACAAACAACAAGTTGCCCACTTGACCGTCAGTACCACGGCATGTACAAGTATGAGATGTCGGAAGCCATTGGACAAGATGAAGACAGAACGTGTTAAAGGAAGAAAAAATACAGTAGACATCGTCAGCACCATGTATTTGACAGTGTTACAGCATAATGAAAATGACCATGACAGTATGTCGAAGAACCACTGCGTAAGAAGCGAAAACCTGTCAAAGTGTGTGTTCAAAGTGGTGGCCATCAGCTGCGATACAGGCAACGAGGCGCCCACGCAAAGATCGTTGCACAGAATGTAGCATCTCGTAGGGAATGTCCCTACAGGCCGCAGTAATGCGGTGTTGCATATCCTCTGGAGTTGTTGGCACATCCCGGTAGACTATGTCCTTCAGCTTTTCCCACAGGAAAAAGTCTTAACGGTGTCAAATCTGGGGAACGAGCCGGCCATTTGACAGGCCCTCCACGTCCAATCCAACGATTTGGAAATGTATTTTCCACACATGCTGTAGCGCGTCTTGCACTGTGAGCTGGGCACCCGTCATGTTGGTACCACATTTCCCTCCTTGTCTGAAGTGGTATGTCCTCCAATAGTACAGGCAGTTCATGTTGTAAAAACTGTATGTATCGGTCAGCATTCAGTGTCCCTTGTATAAAAAAAGGGCCAATGAGATGTTCACCCACTATACCACACCACACGTTCACACTCCATGGGCGCTAGCGTTCCACTTGGCGAAGCCAATGTGGATTTGTCACCGACCAATAGTGCATGTTCCTTAGGTTGACATTTCCATGATTGGTAAAAGTTGCCTCGTCAGTGAAGAGGATACGTGACAAATCGGGTGTGTCGTGTCGTAACATCCATGTACAAAACCGAACACGGTCCACAAAATCATTCCCGTGAAGTTCCTGATGGAGGAGATATGATATGGGTGAAACTTGTGTGTGTGCAGAATGCGCAATACACTTCGCTGACTCATCCCAGCATCCCTGGCAATTTCACGGGAGCTAACGTGCGGATTCACAGCAACAGCGGCGAGAACATTTGTTGCACCTGCCTCACCTGTAGTTAGCTTGTTCCGCACACATGCTCGTGGTGTTACACTTCCGGTGTCTCTTAATTTAATAAATAACTTAACAAACAGACGTCGAGATGGCTGTCGTCTGTCCGGATATCTCTCTGCGTACACACGGTAGGCTTCTGATGCATTCTTTCGGCATTCCCCATAAATCAGGATCATGTCCGCTTTTTCTATGTTTGAGAACACCATAATCTTCGCTCTTACCACTACGACTGCTTGCTATGAACTAACACGATCTCGTGGACCTGCTATCAAAACTTGCTCTGCGTAAAGGCAGTTCTGTCAGGCACCTGAGAAGTCTTACATGCCGTGGTACTGACGGTCAAGTGGGCCACTTGTTAGTTTGTTTACATATTTTCACATGGCCATATCTTCGTTCCTATGTGCAGTAGATGCATGAGACCAACGGCGTTGTGTTTCTCTGCGTGTGCTCTTTTATATTATGCATGTTATTGTATATCGTTCCATTTAAAAAAATATGACTTTGCTCCAGATGCCCCATTTGTCGATATTTTTCGACCCACCCCATACCTCCGATTTACGAGCCCCATTTGATATCATTGTTTCCCGCAAACCTCACATCGCTACTGTTTCTGGTTTCTTCGCTATTTCAGGTGGTACTTTTAGGTGCCTCACGTGGTATAGGCCCCATCGAACTTGGAACCAATAAAACTGAAGGAATGCCCATAAATGTATGCTATGTAGCAAAAATAAGTAAGGACGATTCACTTTTCTACAATACATTGCTTGTTCTTTGGTTCTTATAGTCTTCGACTCATCATTTTGTTATTTTTTAGAAACAAAATAAGGGTCCAAGTTCTGATTGTGTAATGCAACACATGTTGATGGTGTTGCTATTTATACTCATTATTTTAGGATTAAGTGTGATTGCCATAATATTTCCATGCAAAAAGAAAAAAGAAATGTGCAGAAAGTGACAACATGGGAGTGTAGTCGCTTGCACTACCTACCTTTTACAGATAATTTTTCACAAATTAGTACTGTAGTTGCAAATTTTTTTCTTTGAATTTCAAACTTATTTCCACACTCATTTCCAGTATTCTAGATGCCAACGTGTAAATTACCATTGTAAACTCAAACTCATGGGTTTTCCCATGTTCACAAATAATAATAATCCAATTGCATTTTTGTGTAACTGCTTATACAAACAATCTGTTTCCTACAGATTTTAAGTTGAAGTACAGAAGAAAGACGCCAACATGTCTTACATGTTACCACATTTACACAATGGCTGGCAAGTTGACCAAGCTATTTTGTCAGAAGAAGATAGAGTTGTGGTAAGCATGATTTTTTTTTTATAACTCGAAGGAATTTGTTTTTTAGGCATAAGTACAATTAACTCAATAATAAGATTTTTTTAAAATTTAACCATGGTTAGCAAGTTTGTTTTCTCACCATATATTTTCTGCATTATGCAAAAGGATATATCCTGTATATTTTAAATAGTTCATAGAAATTGTTAAAGTGTGGCAATGTGTATTTACATGATTTTTTAGTTTGCTCAGTTTTCAGATTTGAATGTTAGAGTGATGCCACATAACCAGGATACATCTGTGCACAGTCTTTATTTTTTAAATGTGGGTTCCTTTAGGAGATATTATAATTTTTTTAGGGCATGGACATATTTTTGTGGGGGAAGAAGTTTGTGTGTTCTGTGAAGCACAAATTATATATTGATCAATGTGAGACTGAAAAATTTTAACTGGAAGTAAAACCAAGAATTAAAATATTTACTTAACCAGTGAATAGATGATCATAAAATCTGCCACGGTCATATCAATATTTACTTTGGATATGAAGGTTTATATCACACTCTTAGGAAACTTGTATAAAATGTATATTGAACAGCTTTTAGTTGAATCAAACTACTTTCCTCCTCATCTCTTCATGTTGATAAATCTGAAAAAACCCTTTGATATTTTATGCTACTGGGGAGAATATAAGGGAAAAAAGTGTATTTCAATAGCAGTAACGAGGATAAAATACTTTTCTTCTCCTATGAGCATGTGTTTTAGTCTGATAACACACTTTCTTTTTAGTTATCAAGTGTAAAATTTTGTAGAAATTGAGGATGGACATTGTGCAACTGATGCCTCGAGATCAACACCAAGGTTGAAAGATAAACCTTGATAAGCCATTAGCCTTCAAAGCCCAGTACAAACAATTACATCAAGTATGTTGAGAAGGTCATTACCTTGCAAAGTGAGTCTTCTCACATTACACAAAGGGAAGGTAACATGTCAATAAAGTAATTTTGGTTACATTCAAATTTGGTGCTTCATCATCATCATGAGCTCCTGAATATAGCAGGAAATTTTGTACTCATTTCATGTGAATGCCCAGATGGTACCTTTAACAACTTTTCTAATGATCATTTGTTCAATCTTCCTTGTTACTCTTAACTACAGAAATACACAGTGTTAATGAAAAATCAAAGGAGAATATTTTTTTTTTAAAAAAATTATTTTATTTACTTCCCTTTCACCAATATTATGTGAAAGATATCAAATCAGAATCGGGAGTCTTAGGTGTATCCAGGGTTTTCAATCATGAAGGGGGAAGTACACCACCAACTTGGTATCCCCCCCCCCTTTTTGGCTTCAGGTGGAAAAAGAAAAAGGAAAATGTTGGTAGCAGCAAGAATAAAAACTCCCCAACACTCCACCTACTGAAATTCCAAAGCACAGTAATGAATTTTAATTGTACTCTTTCTATGTTAACGATCAGTTTAGAAATGAAAAATTATTAAATGTGGTTTTCTGCAGGTGATCAGGTTTGGCCATGATTGGGATCCCACTTGTATGAAGATGGATGAGGTTATGTACAGCATCGCAGAAAAAGTTAAAAACTTTGCTGTAATATACTTGGTGGATATAACGGAGGTTCCAGATTTTAATAAAATGTAAGTGCCTTACCTTTTCACCACTTACAATGTACCATGTTTTTTTTTTCAGAAATCTGAAAGATCATTCAGACCACATAATGATGTACAATACAACATTTCGTTATAAACATTGTCACAATTTATGTGACAAAATTAATTTATCTGCCAAACTATGATTTGTGTACTTACTAAAGAATCCATGCAATATAATTGAGTTTTTCCTTAATTTTTAGTTTGTATATAATCTGAAGACTCAAACCAGAACTTTTGTAAACATATTCTTGCTTAAGGAAGCAAAATGTGTGTGTGAAGAAAAAATAATAGTCTTATTTATTACATCTTTAGACACCATAAATTGTAGTATTTTGATTGTGATTCACGTGAATGTCTAGTACACAAATACAACAAGCCCTCCTCTGCTCATAAGGGTGTGTGGAGGTAGAAGTTTTTTAGAATTCCTACACTGAACAATTTTCATTAGTTACTTATCTGGGATAATCAAGTCTAGCTTTGGAAAATAAATTTTAGGGGAGAAAGGAGATGGAGTTTATTATTCTTATACATTTGATCACCTTGTTCTGCCAGGGTCAAAGTTTTAACCTGTTTGTTACAACAAATTAAAGAGGCGTGTTCTGCCTTAAATAGAAAGCTGAAATTGCCATATAAATCATTTCAGGTGAAATATAATTGGTGGTAATTTGGCCCCAGAATTGCATTTAAAGAATTTTCCAGGTACTTTTACAAGCCAGTGAGTTTTTAAGTCCACTTTATGCACAGAAAGGCTAATCAGGACTGGACCACTATGTGCCTCCACAGGGTATAGAACCTGGGACCCTTGATTACAAGGCAACGATGTTACCACAACACTATAAGCCAGAGATTATTTATTCTGTTTCACACAAACATCAAAATTAAAAAAAAAAAAATTGTGGTACAAAATGTAAGGAACATTCGTTGACATCTAACTCCACACACACAAAAACATCTTTATTTTTTGCTTTTCTTCATTACAGGTATGAATTGTATGACCCCTGCACCGTTATGTTTTTCTTCCGCAACAAGCACATCATGATTGACTTGGGGACGGGAAACAACAACAAGATAAATTGGACGTTAGAGGACAAACAAGAAATGATAGATATAATTGAAACAGTATACAGAGGTGCTCGAAAAGGCCGTGGTCTTGTTGTATCACCAAAAGACTATTCCACAAAATATCGATATTAGACAAATTCCAATTGGTCTTTGTTTCTTTGGAACATTCAGGATACATGGCAAACATTTTTTTAAAGTGCAGGTTGTGTTTGTGAAAATGAAAAAATGAGTGACTGTATGAGTGTAGTGTTTATTTTGTAAATAAACTTTTAATAAAAAAAAATGTTCTTACTTTTTTAAGGGGTCTCCCTGATGTAGTAGTTAACTCTGTTGCCTTGTAGTCAAGGAGGCAGCACATAGTGGTTAACTGTAGCTGCAATTAGCTTCTCTGTGTATAAATTGTGTGCTTAGAGAAACTTAAAATATGTGACCAACACACATCAGGGTGTCTACAATTGCATCAGAACACGAACCCCTTAACTGTTCTAGGTTTTACAAACTAAGAATCGGAATTTTCCAGACAGGCAATTTATGTATGTAAATGTGTGTACAAGAAGGTTGATCTATTTTAGCTAAGCACCACACTTAGAATCACACTAATCAAGTTTTTAGAATATTCACATCACATGTAAAAGGAATAACAAAAAAAACCTGAATACATTGACTGTTCGAAAGGGCTATCAAGGTTCAGCTTTTGTGTAATATTTGCCATGTACTAACTAAATGGTTAACAAAGAATTCTTTATGAAAAAAAAATAACAATTATAGCATAAATTTATTTTTTAATATAATTATTGTAAAATTTGGTAATATATGAATTAATCCTAATATCTCCCAAACAAAAGCCAAAAATTGCAACAAGAAATTGATCAATTCAAATATCCACTTACTGTAGTAGATTTCTACATGAAAGTAGTTCAAAACATGGCCTTTTCCTAGAGTACAGCGTGTTTCAAAAAGAATATACGTATTACAAAGTATTATTTTGTCTAAACTATCGATCGCTGCACCCCGGCTTGGCTATTAGAGAAACGAATACATAGTCTAGTTTATATAATAGCCGCTAGATGTCAGTTCTGTTCTGTTTTACTTGTTTACTCCGCAGCAGAAATAATTTTGTGTTCTTGAGTTTGCGAAGTGCAATTCCGTGATTACAGTGCAAAGACGTTTCAGGTTGAGGTACCAAATTGATCCTCCGAATGGGTGGAACATTCGCAGATGGTATCGACAGTTTGTAGATTCAGGATGTGTATGTAAAGGAAAGAGTCCTGGCCGCCCTCATGTTCCTGAAGAAAATGTTGCAAGAATTCAAACTGCTTTCCAAAGTAGCCCTTCAAAATCAACTAGTCATGCCAGTCGGGAGTTACAACTTCCTACAACAACAATTTGGCATGTTTTGAGATGTCGGCTGGTTATGAAGTCGTACAAGGTACAGCTGTTGCAAGCTCTGCGTCCTGATGACAAACGCAAACGTGTGGCATTTTGTAACGAGATTCTTGATGCTATTGACAGTGACAACACTTTCGCACAACGCATCGTGTTTAGTGATGAAGCTGCGTTTCATGTCAGTGGTCAGGTAAACAAACATAATGTTCACATTTGGGGCCTACAGAACCCACATGCATTCATTAAACATGTACGAGCCCAAAGTGAATGTGTTTTGCGCCATATTCCGATCATCTGTTTACGGCCCATTCTTCTTTGATGGAAACACGGTTAACGGTCAGCAGTATCTCTCTATGTTACAAAACTGGTTGTTTCCGAGGCTGCACGAAGACAACTTCATTTTTCAACACCCCCTCACTGGAGTCGCCAAGTGCGTGATTATCTTAATGAAACTCTACCGAACCGTTGGATTAGTCGTCAAGGAGCTGGCGACTTAGCATGTATCAGCTGGGCTCCATGGTCACCGGATTTGACACCCTGTGACTTCTTCCTGTGGGGTTGTGTTGGTTTATGTACCACCACTCCCACAGAACCTGGAAGAGTTGAAGAACCGGATCCGTACTGCCGTAACATCAGTGACAAAGGACATGCTTGCCCGAGTATGGGAGGAATTTGAGTATCGATGTGATATTGTTCGTGTCACTGCTGGATGACATATTGAACATCTGTAATCTGAACTTGAGAGGTTCGTAAGTATGTGTGTCAAGTTTCATCTTCGTATGTCTTAAAGTTTAATAAATATATGCATGCGAAATACATATATTATTTTTGAAACACACTGTATTTAATATAATTTCTACTGTAACAGTAATACCAGGTATGTCATATTGAAGCATAGTTTCACCTCAGCAAATTTTAATTTCTTGCTTGTGCTCAAAAACCTACTTGTAGCACACTATGACAAAAATGTTGATTTTTCAAGAAAAACAGTAAATTTCCATGACTCTTACAGCTTCTCCGCACTGGTCGACACCTTGACACATACATAAAACTGATATATTCATATTATATTTGGGGATTCGTAAGTACATTCTATGAGATGTATTCAGATATTTAAATATTAAAAGCCAAAAAGAAAAAAATAAATAATTGTATTGCTGTACATACCAGAAATGCTTTCAACCACTTGCAAACATTTTTGAGCCACTTATTGATGCAAGTAACGCCTTCTTTTTCTCATTCTAGCTTCACTTAAAGAATGTGGGGTGTTTGATCACCTCTGTACTGCATCTTTCAGCTCAAAAACTAATCAGAAGTCAATGATCACAAAGCAGGTTCTTGAAATGCAGCCTAATACTGTGTGTTTACAAGCTGCATTAAAAGCATTAATAAGGTGCTTCTGTTTCCCGAACGTCCCATTTACATCTTCAAGTTCTGAAAGATGTATAGCATACTTATTTACCATTGGTAAAACAGGCAATGTAATGTATTTTTGTAGGTTTGCCAGGTCACCAGAGACTCGGTTGAAAAGTTTTTAATTTTCTCCATACTGAACATTTAAAAACTGATGACCTGGCAACACTATGAATACATTATATTACCTGTTGGCAAATCAATTATCTTGTATACATTCTTCAAAACTGTTGTTAAAAATTAATCATTAATAAAAAAAAGGTCCTCATTTTTTGTTTGCCATTTCACACATTAAATTAAATGAAAATCGCTACAAAATGACGAGACACTATTTTTTCCTGGTTTCATTTCAGCTCTATCTGAAACAAGTTTTGTGTGTATCTACAAATTATTGTTATTAAAACACAAAGTTGTCATTCACTAAAGATCTTGCCCAATGTTGTTTGTAATCATGGGTTCTGAAAATCAAAAACTTGCCATCAGTTATTCACAATGAATTGTACTTCACTACTTATTCCTAGTAGTCAAAATAATATATTTGGCTGTTTGGTCAATTCTATTATACATACTGAAGTAGAAAAAAGACTGGTAAAGCTTTCACATAAGTATTGTACTGTGGCAGACATAATCTGAAAATTTGACTTTCTATACTGTAAGGGAGATTTCAAAACTGAAGTGACAGATGACACTTGAGAACAATCTATTTAGCAGTAGAAGCATGATGGGCCCACAAGCCTGCGTTCGATTGATGAAATGCTCAAGTGACACCTGTGTATGGTTTTCCTTACAATAGGAGGGCCACTATTTATATTTTGAGCCTAACAATGAAAAAACAGGAATTTGGCATTGAAAACTGCTTTATTGTTTTTCGATGTATTCTCCTTTATGGTCAATACACTTTTGCATTCATTCGAACCATTTGTCAAAGCAGTTTTTCCAATCTTCTTGAGACACCTCCATAATATGGTTTTTGAACGCTTCAACGGCGTCTTCCGCCGACGAAAATCGTTGTCCATGCAATTTATTCTTGATATTCGGGAACAAGAAGAAGTCATTGGGTGCCAAATCAGGACTGTACGGTGGATGAACCATCAATTCGATTTTTTGACTGTTCATAAAGTCGGTTGTTAGACGAGATGTGTGACAGCTGGCATTGTCTTGATGAAGAATGATCCGACGGCGTTTGTTTGTTTTCCGTATTTGACCGAAGACCTCTGGCAAACAAATTGTTGTGTACCATTCAGAGTTGACCGTTCTACGTTCCTCTAAAGGCACAGTTGCCACATGACCAGTTTTCCCGAAAAAACAGGCGACCATTTGTTTCGATGTGCTTCGAGCGCGAACAACTTTTGTTGGATTGGGTTCATCTTGTAACACCCATACAGTCGACTGCTGTTTACGTTCCGGCTCATATGCATATATCCATGATTCGTCACCTGTTACAATCTTATATGCATCTTTTGAAGCACCACGATTGTATTTATTGAGCATTTGTTTGCACCAATTGACGCAAGCGTCATTTTGAGTTTTTGTCAAATTGTGTGGGATCCAACGAGAACATACCTTTCTCACAGCTAAATGATCATGTAATATTTTATATATGCCTATGGTTGTCTCAATCTCACAGTATGTCACATAACGATTTTGCAGTATTAGGTTTTGCACAGCATCAATGTTTTCTTGAACAACAACTGATTTTGGACGACCTTCGCAAATCTCGTCGGTGAGCGAATGGCGGCCACGATTAAATTCGTTATACCAGCATTTCACAGTGGCAAAGGATGCGGCTTCATCGCCAAATGTGGAAGTAAGTTGATCGATGCACTCTTGTCTTGATAATCCACGTCGAAAATCATAAAAAATCATCGCACGAAAATGTTCACGAGTTAATTCCATTTTATTGTTGTCGCGCAATCTCCAAGGCAACATAAACAACACAAATCAAGCTATTGACAAAACATTTGAAGTACGTTATGGTCAATAATGCCAGACGATTCCGTGCAAACGTCAAATCGCACCTAACTTCAATCAGTGTTGCCAAGGCTCAAAATATAAATAGTGGCCCTCCTATATAATAGAAATAAAACACCAACCCAAGTCTGACAACATCAATTTCTATATGCAATGGAATTCCGGTTTTACGTTCCTGGATTTTACATTTTCCCACATTATACAAGGGTTGATCATTAAGTATCGCACAACAATTATTTTCCGCGCGATGTTATTGTGGCTGGGACGTTGAAATTTTAGATGTATAGTTTGAAGTTCACGCTAGAGATGGAATTTCTTCGATCAGGTATAACTCTGGTGGCAGAAGCGTGAACTACTTAACAAAGATGGCACGCATGTTATTATCGTCAATGTGTGAAAAGCAAAGAGCTGTAATTCGTTTTTTGTGGGCAAAAGGACAAAATCCTAGTGAAATTCTCAGGGAAATGTTGGGCGAGTATGGGGAAGACTGTTTCGACTGTAGCAAAATCTCCAGGTGGTGCACATTCTTTCAAGGAGGCCGTGTGAACCTTGTTGACTCGTCACATTGTGGGCGACCAGCAACAGCTGCAACGGAACTGAATGTTACAGCCATTGAGCAGGCAATTCTCAACGACCGGCGGATCCATCTCAGAACCTTGTCAGGCCTGTGCAATCAGCCTGCAAACCTCCTCCTTCCTTCTCGATACGAACAGTACAACAGACTCTTGTCATCATGATTTGGCACAGGAATGACACACCTCGCTCTTATCATTGTGATTTGATACAGGAAGTACATGCCTCTCTCTCTCTTGGCATGCGAGAACTGGTTGCATGCCCTCAAAACATTGTTTAAGTGCTTCGTAACTTGGTACTGCCTTTCGATAGCACGATGCATTGAACCGTAGGATCGGGGGATTGAATCGTGAAATGAGACTTACATGCTGCAACTTATATTTGGAGTTTCTAAAAGCCTCTGAAGGATATTGAGTACAATTTCCTGCACACAGTGTTGAGTTCAAGGACGAGTGCATGCAAAGGAAACCAGTAAGCTGAAGTATTCAGAGAACTATGAAATGCTGCTTGCTCGATGTGTTCGACTGAACCCATTTGACTCAAAGTTATCCATGTTCACATATTGCAGATTGGAAAAGGAAGGAACGTGTGTATAAAGGGTATGTACATTGTCAATTTCATTAAGAGCGTCAATTGAGAAATCAATGTTGAGTAAGTATTTTTCGAAATTACTAGTATCAGAAAAACAAGTGAACTTACAAGCAACCCAGAATGGTCTGTACGATCAAACTAAATATTTTCTGATCTACCACTTACATGAATGTAAATGTTGCAATACGTACAACACGCCGATCATGACCTTTTTGTTGCAAAAAGCAACTTTATTGTCAAAGTGTACAAAGTCGTCAAAACTGACTCGTACAATTGTTGCAGCAACTGAGAATTAAAGAGAAAATATTCGAATGAAACTATTTTTACCAATGTGTGTGGCAACGATTAACAAAATGTTTTTCTTGTCCCGGTTTACCTTTCAATTTCCACAATGATAAGATCTAATACCCACAAAGAGGATCTAAATTGTCAATATTGGCAGATACATATTTATGTATATTTTAACTGTTGAATTATTGTTTCAATATTCATAAACAATTTCACAAGGTTCTTAACCTCTTCGGAACCACTAACAGAGAAAATAACTTTTTGGGGGATATTTTTATGTATGTTGTTTATTTACCTTTGTTAACACCAAAAAAATATGAATTTCTTGATTTTCAACATTACTTTTTATAAAAAGGCATGTGTCATATATGACACACTGGTTCTATATGTTGCAATTTTTTTACAGAATTTGTACACACAATTATATATGTAAGTAACAAACTTTTAAACTAAATCTGATGGTACATTATAATGTGTTCAGTTTTTAAATACATCTTTTTTTTTCCTTTTTTTTTTTTTGCTAATTTTACAGTTCATGGTAAAGTTTGAAGCAATTTCGGTTTGCAACAAGGCATAAATTAATTTTACACTTACTGCAGGTCACTCTTGCTCTTACACTGTTACAACCAGGCATACGGCATCTATGGTTCTTTCCATCCACTACAATTTCTGGCATATGTTGTGCTCCATTCTTCCGCTTTGGTGTACTTGGGTGTGGCACTGATATTTTCCTCTTCTTTGATGTATTTGGCAAAAACTCATCCCCTGACTCTGTAGATTCTCCAGAATGAAGTAACCACTCAGATACTGCATTTTTAAAATCCAAGTAGTCCATTATATCTCGGCTTTTCTTCTTCAATGCTGCTGAATCTCTTCGGTACTCAATCCAACATGCAGCACACACGAAGTCAAAGAAATGAATTATTACACGTACAGTCCACTTTCTTGTTTTGTACTTCATCCTGTACATGTCAAGAAAATCATAAGCATCAATGATAGTATCTCCTTTTCCTTCATACAGGAAAAAATCGAGAGGTAGACCATCTGGTGAAGCAGCCACAAAGTTCTTCAGGCCCACCGGATTTGGTTTTCCTCGTATGTACTGTCTCATTCTTGTTTGACCCCAGAAAGGGATCATTTGTTCATCAATGGAAACCTTTACTGTTCTTGGATTTTTCATACAACCCTCGTGTATGGTTCTAATCAGAGGCCGAACTTTCCAGTATTTGTCACAGGATTTCACATCTTCTGTCACTTCTTCATCAACAACTATCTTCAAATTAGATCTGATAGAAAAGAAACGTTTTCTAGACATTTTGTCAGCAATACTAGGCACCCTGCTGACCGAAGCCCAATACATTTTAATTCTTGGGTAACCAAAATATGACATAGCAATTGATAAACCGAAGAAAATTTTCATTTCTTGCGGTGTCGTGTTTAGTGACTTACCTAAGCGTGAAATACTCACTTGATTTGTGCAAGAGGACATAAGTTCAAAAACACTGTCTGGAATATATTTTGAAAAATATTCATTTACGTCTCTTTCACTGCCAATCCATACTTCCTCCTCAAATGTAGGAGACGCCGGTAAAGGTTCAAAGTTATCTGTATGTCGCCACGGTAGAACCCTCTGACTGCCTTGACTGTTTTCTAGATGTGATGTTGGCGTATCATCATCCGATGGTTCACCTTCTGATGAACAACAGTCACTCATTTGTTCTATAGGAAAACCAGTCCCGTTAGAATCGTCACTTTCGAAGCCCTCAATATCGGAAATATTTCCATCAAGTTCAATTTCTCGGACAATGTCATCTGGGTTCACTGGAAAAAAAAAGTATTGTAAGTATCCCCCTAAAGGAATGTAGTCAGACAAGCAAAAAACTTTCAAAATTTCAATTTGAAAATGAATATAAAGTACTATGTCACGATAGGATGCCAGGGGTTCTGGGTTCGAATCTGTGATAGGGCATGGGTCTTTTTTCGGAACGAGTCCCTTCATAAGTGTCGTCATATCATCAGTTATCCTAATCCCGTGATTAGGGGAGTGGAGAAAAGCGAAGTAAAATAACTAGGGCTGAGCTGATACCGATGCCGATGTATCGGTATCGGAAAGTACCGGTTGGAATTCATCTACCGATACCAGCCGATACTTGTCCGGGATTTCGGTCTTAGCGAGGTCCCTAAAAATGGCACGCGACACTTTCGCGGAGTCTAATTATCCTGGGAATTATGCAGAATCCAAACTTTCTTTCTGTCTCCCACCAATTTTGCAAGAAAAACTATATTTTGTGATTACATAATATGCATTTTAATATTGTCATGGAATTCTTGAATATTATAAGACAAATTTCTTTTTAAATTGATGCATACAATTGGAGAAGAAAATGTACACATCAATATTGATCAATATTTTGAACAAATTTAAATTATCGAAATTTTCAAGTATCGGTATCGGTGGGTATCGGTAAGAGTATCGGCATTGGTATCGGTTCAAAGTGGTATCCGCTCAGCCCTAAAAATAACGAAATCAAATCACTATCTCTACTACTGCTCAAATTACGATTATCTAGAGCCTCACTCCAAAACCCTATATCCCTTCAAAGTAAAATGCATTCTACTACAAATAGCCCAAATCTTGACTTTGATGTACAATTTTTAATGCATTTTATTTATGTGTTGTTGGCATAAAAGTTACAATAAGTCATTTCAATCATCAGTCTTTCATTAATTTGTGTAGCAAATATTCTTTCGTGTATCTATATTATTATGTATACATCAGAATGTTTTTGGATATTTGGAAATTTCTATACATTAGGAACCACTGTGTCATATAGGACACATGCAAAATGCAGACATCATAACGGTCAAACCAAATAATTGCAAACAATGTAAATCAGCTCAATTCTTTCTATGATCTTTCAAGAACAAAGTTTCACTAACAGAAATTGCCTAACTAGTTTATTAGAAAATAGAAAAAAATACTTACGATAGCGCGCCATGATTTCCCACTGTCCAGCACACACTATGACAAAGAATAGTGAAAGTCTCCCGCTAAAACTGATGGAACTTAGACAAAACATTTTCCGGCTGCTCCTGACATCTAGGAGTGACGACAGAACTACTTGTGTTTCTGAATTCCAAGACACAGTGGAGCTGTTACGAGTTATAAAACGTTAATTTTTTGTGTCGTATACGACACGTGGGACCCGAAGAGGTTAAAAGTGGTATTCAACTTGATGTGAATATTAGACATTTCAAATTTATGAATTTTAATATTAATTACTCAACGGATAAAAATGAACTTATGAATATCCAAATTGTCAGATGCTTGAATGAATAAATATGAACCACAATTTTATTGTACAGTAGAACGTCTTGGGACCGAAGGTTATGCGGATAATCAAACTTGTGCTTATTTAACAAAGAAACACGTACAGTACAGGTTTATTTTATACATACATACACAGTACTACATACGTATACATGTACAAGGAGTGTGCGGATAAACGACATTCTACTGTATTCTATAATCAAACCAATCATGTTGATCTGTCTAGATGGAAAATAAACCACTATTTCTTTTCATCAGAATTCTGACTGCTGGATAGTATCTAAAGGAGTGTTTGAGATAAAAGCATATTGTGGTGTACAGTATATGTTATCCTGTGGGCTTATTTCTCTAATTGTTAAGGTGGGAGCTTATCTTGGATTAATTAGCCATAACCCCATTGCAAGAACAATTTTGTATATGTGGTTTCTTTGTTGTGATTACATTATTACCCTCTGTAGTTCATTTTTTGGGTCCCTGCATTTATACCTTTCACCGCCAATGATTGACGTTACAGTGGCCAAAGAAGGAGGTACCGTGTCCATGCTGGAGAAGCAGAAAGAAAAAGCTAGTGTCAACTCCAGTAGACTTCCCTTATCAACCGGTGTCCATTCACAGTGCAGAATGGTTATTTTGACAAAATCACGTTTCCCTGCTGGCTGCTTCTGGGAGGAGGGATGGATTAGCAACGGTAGGCTTAATTGGCTGTTAACAGAGGGGTGACTGCCATAAAGGAGTTCCCCGTGCCGGCTGCAAAGACAGCAGAACAGTAGCACCACCACAAATGTGTGTGCGAGAAAAAAGAACCCCACCACCTGTAGCAAGCAGTACATGGCTAATGAAACTACCAAACAGGTGGTGAAATCGATTGCGAACAAAAACTGTGGGAGGAAAATGAACCCTAAGCTTATTAGATTGAATGACCTCTGTCCACATGCAGATGTCTGGAAAGAACTTCAAGGTGACTCGTAAATGACTGCATGTGCATCCCATGATTCTTCACTATTATATTACCAACTTACCTATAGGGATCTTTGTCAATTTTTCTTACAAATACCCACACATTCCTTATTGCTTACCTTTTGCTCACAAGAACTCCAGCTGAAATCCCACAAAGACTGTATGATAAAATCTCAACAAAGCATACAGTGCGCTGTGCTAAAGAATATAGTGACTTACAGTACTGCATGGGACCACTTTCGTTCGCTCATACTCTATCAAATCTCCCACGCTCAAGTGTATAGAAACAATATAATTTCAATGTTAACAGTAATTGTAGAAATAGGCCATGTAAAAATCCATCCTGGAAGTTTCAGCACATAATCATCTTTCATTTTCATATTTCGCTATGTATTGGTAATATAGACGAAACTACATTTTAACATTGAGATGATGATTATGTTCACTTAAGGTGAGGAGATACAATTATGCACCAATTGTGCATTTATTTCAGTATTGCCCGAATGGGCACTGCTACTAAAACAAACCCTGGGTGTATATAAGAGTATGAATTTCTCTCCATGTTGCAAGTGCAAACATTTTGTTATGTTGATTATTAAGCTGGACACGATGTTTGAAAAATATGATGAATAATAATTTTCGGAATCCCATGTATTCCTTATGGGGAATCAACTTCAACATCAAGTTACGGCTAATCAAATGGAAGTTTCGACTTTTTCGCTGGTGAAATTCATCTTCAAACTGTCCTCTTCCCATTGAGATCTCTTTCTATTCCATCGGAAGTTTTATATTCACAAGAGAATGAATCAAATCATACTCCCATATGATCAATGCTTTTTTCCTTGCCTCCTGGCAGTGTTGCCAAACCTGATGGGCATAAAAGAACTAAATTTCACCTTAAATAGAGTTAAAACTGACTCTCATGGAGCTAGATTTACGATGGCTGCATAAAGTGCCTTCTAGGGTAATGTTAGTTGTCAAAGGGGTGGGGCACTGCTATTATCGTTAACTCTAAAGTGATGACAATTTATTCTTAGTTTTCAACATCTAGATCCGGCGGCATCGCCCATCTCAATAATCCACCGATGGTGGTATGAAATCGAAAATAAAGAATTCCCTGATAACAATATTATGTCAATTTCAGGTCAAACACGGCGCTATAAAGAAGTAGCTGGGGGGGATAAGAGGGAGTGGGGCGACTCAGCCAATATAACAATATCACGTCACGTGCAAAATGTATAATTATGACAAAAGTTGGTCTATGTGGGTCGGGACCAGAGATGGCATCATAGTGGGGCATGGGGGATGGGCATCCCAGATCACAGCCGAACGAGTGCACGAAAGACTGATTGATTGATTTAGTTTATTTTACTTCGCGTTTTGTGCCTCTTGGCTAATTTGCGAAGATGGGGATGAGTGATGAAATTGATGAATAGACATTCGCAAACAACCAAGCCCGAACAGGATTCGAACCCGGGACCCTTGACGTCGCAGCACGATGTGCTAAGCACTCGGCCACAGGGTCCGGCTAGAGTGCACGAAAGAGCCAGATCTGGCTCCAAGAGAGCTAAGTTGGCACACTGCCATGGACGGAAGGGCTTGGGAAGACTCCCGTGGAAATTGTATCGCATGCCCTTAAGTTTCAATTTCACTGTCTTTCACTTCACGGTCCATATTTGAGGGCCAACTACCTCAGACAAATTATGGTTATACGTGTACTCTTGGCTTGAAGCATATACAGATTTTTGTTATCGTGCTCGAGCAAAAAGCCCGCGCTTCAGCATTCTAATTGTAACACACAAAATTCTTCTCATTCTCTCCATCATCTGCCCTGCGCATCAGATATGATAAAAGTGTACTTACAATAAAATTAGCTTGGACAAGGAGTGAACATATGAAGTCAAACCACTCTTGCCCAAATATCTGAACTCCCGTCTCTTGATTCCACTATACATTGTTGAATGGTGCATCCTGTTTGTCCTGAGACAAAATGAACATCAAGGCTGTCATAACAGGAAAAGTCGGGATTAGCAGACACCAAAATCATAGCCAAATGTGCCGAGTACCGGGACAGAAGATTAAAGGAAGACATAATCAATGCTGGAAAAAAACTTATTTCATCTGGCTGGTAGCCCAAGAACATTTGTTCAAATTTGTAGTGGAACCTCGAGTTTACGTTTTTCAGGGGACCAAGTTGAAAAAACTTAACACTTAGAGTGCTAATCATGTATATATATGGAGTTGAATTGAAAATTTATTTCAACGGTCATTTGCCGTACATTTACGGAGAAAGCAATCCTGAGTACTGTTTGGACATCATACTTCCTCATACTGCCACTAGATGGTGGGCAAATGCTCATAACGGTTCTGTTCGCGTCGTTGTCTGATAGCGATATGCTTGCTTCCCTCTTCCACAGTGCTGGCAATTGGCAATTAGGGTGGAGGGGTGAGGGGGAAAGTTGCCCCTCCCAATTTTCGCCACTTTTGCCTCCGCACTATGCTAAATCTTATCTACAAAGGGAAATATACTGTCTTTTCCCCCTTAATTTTGGCACCTTGCCCCCTCAATTTTGGGACCCAATCGCCGCCACTGCATGTCTCATATCTTGTCAACTTTTTATTTTTAGTACATTTCATATCATTTATGATGAAACGTCCAAGGTAGCCATGTGGTTATAATGTAACATATCATATACAAAATGAAGAGGAAGAATCAAACTTTTCAACAGTGTATGTATGATACATATATTTTACATTTTTAGTGTTTGAGATATATTTTTTAAAAAAAGTAGTGAAAATGGTCGGCATTCTTGGGACGGAAAGCGACTTACAGGTCAGCACTCTAAGTGTTAATGTGGGAAAACATAAAATCGAGGAAAATTTTATAACATTTTGCTATGTTGGGATCATCAAGATTGAATGTATACTGCGGAAAAATGTAAAATCAGGGTTCCACGATATTTGTAATTTTCTCTTTTACATTGTTTTCCTGCCACTTTTGATTAACTGTGACGACGAGGATGAACGATGATTCGATGCAGAGGTGTGGAAGTAGGACTCACCATTATTTTGAATCTCAAATATTCTCACGCTAACCCTGATCCTTTTTGTTCAACTCTTGGATAACTCTGTAGCTCCATCAATTACTGAAACCAAAAGTAAGGGCACCAACCATCAGACTATCTAAAAACATTGAAATAGCTCTCACATAAAACCAAAGTCACGAGCATTGCTTGCTGACAGCAAATATAATAGCAGGGAAATTGTCCATCATTATGTTAATTCATTTTATTCTCTGCTGTGAGATTGAAGAATTTAGGTACCAATAAGCAGAAAATATGCTCTGCTCAAGATAAGTACTTCCACTATCTTTAGAATGAAGCAAGAAAAGGTTATGGAAATAGTGATGGACAATTTCTTTCCTGTTAACCTTGAATACATTGTACAATAACATGGACACTAACTTGGTTCTTGATATACAGCGTGTCTGGTATAATTACTACCAAAAAAATTTTGAAAATATCTGCTAAACCAGTGACGCTAGAATAATGAGTGACAGAACTCTCCAAGTCCTACCTGACTCCATGCTGCAACAGCCCCTTTAAGTGAGAGCAGCACATCCAAGTCCCATCACTGCTGTTTCTGGCTTTTGAAACCAGAGCCCACTACTTCTTTTCAAGTAGCTTCCCAATTGTCCTCATGGTGCTGGGTCAATGCAGGAATTTTAGGGCTCTCACCGGGACCATTTGAAAGGCAAGGGGTGCTAACCATTTTCTATGCAGGAGCCCATCCAGTCCTACCACTTCCCATAAAACAAAATAATTGCAATGTATGGTGAGCATAGGGTTACCAGATCGCTGTAAGGGAAATGTAGGACATGCTGTCCCAAAATGTAGGACACAACACATTTTCAATAAATAATACATATTTTTATAGAACACGTTACAAAGTAGTTGAAAAATGACACTTTTCAGTTTCAAAAAAATTAATTCTCAATGAATTTTTAAATGCAAAATTTCAAAACTTGCAATCATACTAACCAATGCACCTGTTAATACTTGATTTAAGTGTTACTTCTCAGAGGAGACAATTATTATCAAAATTTCAGTCAAACTATATATTTTAGTTAGAGTGCACAGTCAAACTCTTTGAAATTATGGGGACCAGTACCAAACATTTTACAGAGTTTATGAAAAAATAATTTCTCTCGTGAGTCTGTTATGCTGCTGGTAATGAAAGTACTCTCTCAACATTTGAATTAGGACCTGTAATAGCTAACAAATATTCAGCAATTACCGTAATTTAAAATGGTTCCAGATGTTTCATCTTGGGTAGTTTTTAGTTCAATAACAGGGTGTCTACCAAAATAACACATCCACTTTTTCTGGACTTTTCTAGACCCCTACTTAGGTGAAGTTGGATATTAGTAATTAAGAAAATAAATATTTATTTAATGAAAATCCCTAGCAAAGGGCCAGTTAAGATGAAAACTGAAGCTGAATTTAAGAAGAGAATTAGATCTGCTATTTTGTATTAATGCATCCTGAACTGTGTTTGGCAGACAAGCAAGGCTTTGGCATCTGGACACTCAGCTAGTATAATCTCATGTGGGGCGTATGACGGTTGTCCCTATATGTTTGTGACTATCCATTCATCCATCTTATCTTACCACCATTCATCCTCATCTTCGCAATTACCCAAAGGGACAGAAAAAAGTGAAGTAAAATAAACTGAATCAAACAATCAATAGCAAAAATTCTTGACCACAAGAATAATTTATTGCCTTTTTTGCGACTTCTTGACCTACTTGTTGATTTTTTACTTTTTCTTGACTTTCTTGACTGGCAGACACCCTGAATAACTTCGCTCTCTATACCCCTGATTTACAATCAAATTATATTGAATACGAATGGGCAACACCTTGTTCCATCAGTATAAACCCTAAGGTAAGAAATTCTGCTCAGGCATTGAACAGTGACGTTATCAGAAAGTGGTCCCAAATCTTTGCTTCAGTTTTCCCGTGCAATGACTGAATCAAAATAAATTTCACTATTGAGTTTGGAAGCGCAATCCATAGACTTGTAACTTGCATGATTCTTTTCTGTTACGTATTTTCCTAATTAATATTATTATGTGATGCTCAAAATGTAGGATATTTATGATATTTTTCAAATTTCTTCCCGGATGCCGGACATAAGGCTAAAATGTAGGACATGTCCGGGAAAAACCGGACGTCTGGTAACCCTAGGTGAGCATGTGGCACGTGACTAAACATATGGAATAAAATAGTGGCTTTCACACTGTGACAGAAAGTTCAATGTTGCTTTTGGTTTGAATTTCACTCTCCGATTAGTGTGTCGCCATCATCTAAATTTTTGAGGGGACCCGATCTACATTACAAAAAATTCCATAACACACTACAAATTAGGTTTATGTGACCTTCAACAGACATGTAGAGATCTACTGAAACGATAAGTTTCCTTAATAGAAAATCAAAATCCCATTAGTCTAGCATTACTAGCTTCAGAAATATATCAATTTCTTATTGTAAGTAATTCTACTGTACACGCTGTGAAGCAAATTGCACACAAAACAATATATAATCCTGTTGAAACATCACAATTTCATAAATCTCTGTATATTTTTTCCTCTAAATGTAGCTTAAGAATGGTTTACAAACTGTACACAATTTCATCAAAAAGGTAAACCCACATTTGCACTCCCAGTATCTGTATTTCAGGATATAACATAAAATTATACTGTTCTCATAATACAATAATTTCTACACGATAACATTTTCTTCACATGCAGAAAAGGAAGACTGGTGAATCATTATTTCACTATGTAGTTCTGCTTTTTGAAAATTTCGAAATCCTTGCGAAATCAAGTTTTAATATCTTGCATCTGATAGCTGCTCAGGCAACACTAATTTAGCAATTTTTTTTTTTTTGTATGCAATGTAACGAGAATACTACCACTACAGAAGCTTAAAACAGGGGAATGCTTCCTATGAAATAAAAATGACTTTTACAAACATGAATTTCTTAAGATGATGCTTGTCTCAATTATTTTCACTTACCCTGTATGTACAAAACGGAAACAAAAAAAGTCCATCGATGAGGGATATTTTGATAAAGCCCATTTATACAATATACATCTGCACAACCACTTTCTTCTCGTTTTCACATAAGACAGATATAACAATGTTAACATTTTTTTAAACGATTCTTTTGTTGACATGGCAATAAACATGAATCTGAACATTCACACTGCATTTAGACTGACCCATCACCACCACCTTTTCTATAAAAAAAAATGTTTCTTTTTTTTATCCAGTTAACCACTGAAGTTCATTAAAGTACTGTACAGGGTTCCGCAAGATACCTCACCTTTTTTCTGCTCTTGTTATTCAAAATATACAAAACCTTCATAGAAACTCTTATGCTCAACATACCGACATCATAGCAAAGCAAGATCACTGCATCTTTGATGAACTCGTGCACTGCTTCCGCTAGTTCTCCATTTTATGTGTTCTTTATCATATTTACATGGCAATGCTTTGCGAAAAATAATGTAACAGCATTTAGTATTGACGATCTACGAGGCATAACGTGTTAATAATGTTGCACGCTCCAAAGGAGCTAGATATTTTGATAACCAATACAATTGGAGGGAGAGAGTAGTTAAAGGGGGAGGGGTGAAGAAGAGCTAACCTCTAGTTAGTAGATTTGTACATAACTACACTCATACAGTAGTTCCTATGGCAAGGAAAAGTTCTAGGATACTTTTCTCATTTAACACTCAACTAGCACTGTCATATGGTTTGCAGTCCTGTCTGCGATGACTTGCTCCTCCAACGCAGGCTGGTTGCATTCTTTTACTGAAACACACAGAGTCTTCGAGTCCACTGGTATGCTTTAATGTCGCAAACTCACACACCAGCTGCTCTCAATTATTGAACTGGCTCCACGTAATTTGCAGGATAAAGCCCGACTCTTCCGTCTTTTCTGCCTTTGCACCAACCTTGCTCGTCCTCGTCTTCCAACTTCTCAAATACCTCTCCTGCAACAAAAAATTTACAATGTTTTAGATGGAAAAATAGAACACTGTGTACTATTCCCAGGTTGAATCTATGCAAGTATAGATCACATCTGAAAATTATGCATCTCACTGCAGTCTAAGCGGCCCCGGCGCCCACCCAGCGTCGAATAACATGGGTACCTGGGGGAAACCTTGGGGGGGTAAAGGCGGTCAGGGGCGTGATGCTGATCACATCACCCCCCACTCATGACCGGATCAAGAAAGTGTGGGGCGTTACCCCCACACCCCCTATACGCCTTCATGGCATGGTGCTATGCACAGGGGAGCACTACTTTTTTTTTTTTTTTTTTTTTACTTTTTACTTTACTGCAGTCTAATATGGACATAAAGTAGGGATGGACAGATATGAATTTTTTGCCAGTCACTAGAGCAACATATTTATGTTGATAAAATATCAAGATTTCGGTACAAAAATTTGGCATATTTCGGCTTTGAAAGCGAAGTATAAAATGACATTTCGGTGTTAAAATGGCGAATAAAACAACTAAATTTGGGAGTCCATTTCAATAATGGAAATCTACATCTATGATGATGACTGGGGATGCATTGTGCTGACCACATGTCACCCTGCTGTTGGTTAGATGATCTCCCACCTCGGCAGGTGAGAGTGAGGCCAGCAATCGGTAGGCTGGCCCTCATGAGCTGTTGCACGATGGGTTGCTATTATTATTATTATTATCTGCTACAGTAGAATAAATCAATTTTCCATGATTTGCGTAAATCAAAGGATAAGTCAGACCTTGGAAGGTCACGTTTGTAAATAAACCCTAAATTTCGTGTTTAAGAGTTTATTTTGCATTATGCAATTCATATTGCACCATTTCATGACAAACATGGTAGCAAAATGCATCTCGCACCATTCAAAAACAAGAAAATTAACACTACAATCTGTTTTTTTCCCATTTCGTGTTTTCGTCAAAATGAAACACAGTGGAACCTAAATTTTATATTTTTCAGAAGACTAAGCTGAAAAAAATTAAAATGCGGGAAAATGTAAAATCCAGGAACGTAAAATTGGGGTTCCACTGAATGCATTCCCCTACCAATAACATAACATAACCCATGGTACAACAGCCCTTGAGTGCCAAGGCTTACCTACCGACTGCCAGCCTCACTCCCACATGCCTCAGCATAGGTGGACGATCATCCAACCAATTACGGAGTGCCGTGTGGTCAGCATCACGAAACCACCCCGTCGCTGTTGTAGGCTTTAACGACGAGGTTATGCTACTCATTCATAGCTCCCCAATTTCATCGTGATGGTGGGTGGTCACCGGTCCCATACACAGGCTAAAATCTCAGGAGAAAATTTGTTGCACTTCCCCACCAGGAGAGACTAACCAGTGCACGTCCCATACACCGAACCCAAAGCTGGATGCCTTAGACCACATGACCACGGTGCAGGACCTTTTGCCAATACCAATAACAAATATTATACAGACTTGATACACAATTGAAATTTTTCCATGAGAAATCTGAACAGCTCATTGTATAGTATTTTGACACAATTCTGTCATGGGTGGGATAACTATTATAAGTTCACAAGGTTAAATTAACAGAAGAAAAAAAACATTAATTAAGTTAGGTTGTAGTTGAGATTTAACATATATCCTATTTACCTGTTATGCAGGGCACTTCATGTACTCACAAAATGGACAAAACCTATTTTGGGCAAAATTGAAGGAGCAGCAAGTGTATTTTCTCCCTAAAATGCTGATTTGGTTTGAAGTTACTGCATTTTTTCAATAATCTGTACCAGTTTTACTTGTAATTATCAGTCCTTTATAATAATTGAAACAACATATGGATGGCATTAGACTAAAGAGAGACGGAAATATGATATTCAAGCACACAAGAGAAATGAGATAAGGCTAGACAGATGTGGAGGGAGAAGAGAGGACTAGTGAGAAAATGGAAGGAGGCCAAGGAAAGAAGAAAAACGTAGAAAGAAACGAGGGGAAAAAGACCACAAAATTCTAATCCATCCATATCCAGATGGGAGGAAAATAAACGTGAGTGGCACCCACCATACATTCCCTAGGTAACTGTCTATCGCCTGTCCAGAGCTCAAATTGTAGGACGACGGTATCCCTCCCAACAGTTACCAAAATTTTTGCAAAGCAGCCCCCACCCCACCCATCTTATTGGCACCATATTAAACCATACAAGCATTCTCCCAGCTAACACCAAGGCTGACCAAACATTCCCCAGCTAACAATTTCCATTTCAAACACAGCGCCTGTCAGTTATAGTGTCCATCACCTGCCATTAGACATCACAGGCAAGACTACCTGGAGACTTCATCTGTATGTGTGTCTAGAACCTGCATCTTCTGTGTACATATTCTTCCCATTTGATCTGTATTTCATGCTTATGTAAATAAATACTGCACTGGGTAGCAGTTTTAGTGTTTTTCTAACCGGCTTATTTCTCTAATATGGAAACAAAGCTTAATTGTGTCATCAAATTTTTGCGACAGAATTAAAGTTGTATGTGCCAAACATACAGTGGTGTATTCTGAAAATTTGAGATGGTATACTGCCACAATTCTTGTTTATTGCATACATTTATTATTATATTAATTAGATAGAAAATAAATACATGCTAGATAAACGAGAGAATATACTATTGGAGATCTGTAAATTTTGACTTAAATTCATTTTCCAGGAGGCCAATAGCCTCCCCCTTGCTTCCTCCCAAGGTGAATTGATTTAAATGAGGTTCATATATTTTGCGATTTAAATCAAGATTTAAAGCAGGTGTTTCTTTTTTTTAAAAAAATCACTGATTTAAATCACTTTAAATAAATAATTTATAGAATAATGTACATGAAGATTTTGCAGATATCAGAATCACTTTTAGTGGAAGTACATTAATCTCATAATCATTTAATGGTGTTTAATAAGCTCTAAGAAAGGAAAAGAAACAAAATATATGTACTGATGGGGATGAGGCTCATACAAAAGAAAATGTCACATGTAAACTGTAAACACACTTAAATTCTCTTGATTTAAAATTCAATAATTTTTATAGGCAAAAATAATAAACATTTAGTGTAGAAAAATATACAAAATACTAAGACATGTTAAACCGTAAGTAGTGCCGTAATTGTTAAACTGCAAATAAACATGGCAGCTGATATTATGAAAACTATCATAAAAAAATTACCAAAATTCAGCAACAAATACTATAAAAATATTTTAAATTACAATTATAAAGTACACCCAGAATGTTTTATTTTCACTGGAAGAAAAGTTACTGAAATTATTATAGTTTCATTAACACACTCAACAAACATTTTCATAGTAGGTTCATATATACAGTATCAGGAAGAGAAAAATATACTCTATGTGATCAGAAGTATCCTGACACCCACCTGAAAATAAAGTACAAGTTTGGACAACCCTCCATCGGGAACACTGGCAGTCAATACAGTGCTGGCCCACCCTTAGCCTTGATGACAGTGTTCACTCTCACAGGCATACTTTCAATCAGATACCGGAAGGTTTCCTGAGGAATGGCAGCCTGTTCCTCGCAGAGTGCCAAAATGAGTAAGAGGTATTGATGTGTATCGGTGTGGTCTAGCACGAAGTCGGCATTCCAAAACATCTCAGAGATGTTCTATGGGATTCAAATCAGGACTCTGCGCATGCCAGTCCATTAGTGGGACGTTGATGTCATCAAACTACTCCCCCACAAGCCCTGCAGTATGGACGGTGCTTGGTCGTGTTGAAAGACACAATGGTCATCCCCGAACTGGTCTTCGATGGTAGGCAGCATGAAAGCTGTTAAAATATCAACGTAAGCTTGTGCCGTGACATTGCCAAGTAAACCAACAAGGGGTTAAGCCCCACCAGGAGATGACCACACTGTAACCCCGCCACCTCCGAATTTCACTGTCGGCACTACACAGGCTGGTAGATGTGGTTCACCAAGCATTCGCCACACCCTACCATCGGATCGCCACATTGTGCACTGTCCACACAACGGTTTTCCACTGTTCTATGGTTCAGTTTCGACGCTCCTTGCACCAAACGAGGCGGCGTTTGGCATTTGTCTGTGTGATGTTTGACTTATGGGCAGCTGTTCGGTCATGGAAACCAAGTTGCCGCACCTTGCACCAAACAGTAATGGTGCTTGGAGTAGATCCTGATGCAGTTCGGAATTCCTGTGTGATGGTGGCGATGGATGATTGACGATAATGCTGTACGACCCTCTTCAACACTCGATGGTCTTTGGATGTCAACATGGGAGGTTGGCCTGCACGCTTTTGTGTTGTACACATCCCTTCACCATAACATCGGAAACAGTGGACAGAGGGATGTTTAGGAGGGTGGAAATTTCACACACAGACTTCCTACACAAGTGGCACCCAACCAACTGACCACGTTGAAAGTCTGCAAGTTCCTCAGACCATCCCATACTGCTGTCTCACACTGTCTGCAGACTACTGAGTTTGCTGACTATGTGGTCTATGCAGTAGATGGCAGTACTATGTCACCCTCTATGATAAACACACGTTTTGCGGTGTGTCCAGATACTTTTGATCACATAGAGTATATTTACATATATTTTTTTTTATTATTTAATCAAACTGTTCAAATATTTTACAGGGCCGTTTACTAGAAAAATCCTTTATAAAAAAAACATTTATCTATATGCATGGATCCAAAAACCATACTAGCAATTTTAAGTGTGTTTTTTTTAAAAAAATTTAAAAAATCGATTTAAAATTAAAAAATCAATTGAAATTTTAAAAAATCACAAAAATGCTTCCCTCCTAAAAATTGTGATTTTTATATAACCTGCTTCCTCCAGATGGCCATGACTAGATGCACAGTGAAATTGGAAAGGCCCACATGCACAAGAAGAAAAAAAAAGATTTCTATCAAATAATAACTAGTCTTGCCTTGTTTAAAGCTTAGTTCATCTGATTCTGCTCCTTCATAGTCGTAAAGAGCTCTCACTGGTACACCGGGCTCTCCGTTGTCAACCAATACCTCGCCAGGGTCCTCATCCCACTCTTCTTCTTCAAACGGGTTCCCTTCAGGCCGAGTTCCATTCCTGAAAAGTGGATCATTCAGTTAGAGATGAGGGCTGTGTTCATAGGCTGATTAAAGGGTGGAGGGGGCATATGTTCCCAGTCCTCCAGATATATCTACAACTTTCACACAAAATCGACAGTTAATGTAAGATTGAACCGTGATTGCCCTACCCTGATATCTAAAACTAAGTGATCATCTCTCCAAATATCTGAAACTAACACTCAATCAATTAACCAAACTATAAATGTGATAGCTCCTGTTTTCAGGTCCAAAATTAACTTATCACATTCTTGATATCTAAGTTAAGTGATCACTTCCTCAAGATCTGAAATTAAGCGATTATCTCCTTGAGGCCTAAAATTAGGCGATCACCACATTGAGACCTACAATTAAGTGATCAATATCATCAATTATACAATAGCAGTTATTTAAAATGTTGAACTAATTCTAAGTATAATGAAAAAAATATATCTAGGTACAATTCTATTGCACGTACAATTTTACAAAATGTTCCCTTATGTGTAGGTCCCTTTATACTGTAGGTCCAGTCCCAATTAGCCTTTCTGTGCATAAAGTGCACTTAAAACACTAACTCAATTAATCAATTATTTACCAGTACAGTTTGCTTTAAGTCAGTGATTCAAGTTTTTGGCAGCAAACTGTATAGTCAAGCTATAAATAAAGTTTATCTTTCTCGAAGACCTTGAGGCTTTCAACCTTTTCACGTAAAGTTTGCACTCGTGTTTCAAGGTCATCGTAACACATTTACCACACATTTCACAAGATAAAAGCAGTATGCAATTTAAGGTGAGTACCACTTAGGTACTCTTGAAGGGCAACAAATATATAAATACATCTTGTTGCCACAATATTTTGAAGGAAAAAGAAATAAGGCAGATTACGCAACATTTTCTAGTTGTAATTTTCAGTAAAATTTTAAAAATTCAGCGTTTCCCTCTGGATAAAATTTTAAAAATACAGCGTTTTCATCTCGATCCTAATTCTTGCACATTGTGAATGTATTATTTTATTCTCATTAAAACCTGTAAAAGTCAAATATATCAGCAAAAAGCAACAGATGAAGAGTTATAGCCTATTTTATAATATGTATCCCATAATACTCAGGGAAAACAGATAATTTCAATTTGTGCTTCTTAATAATACCGTGCGTCCATTTCGATCTGCAGCCGAGAGATCGGGAGAAGTGTGGCGGGCGGCGCTGACGGAGATGCCGACATTTGCGGCCTGTAATGCCTGCTTATTTTTATAGACATATGCAGACATTTATATAAATATTGAAAAACGATCACTAACCTGTGTTATAACACGCAAAAGTTCTTCTGTAATTCATCCAAGTTCTGCTCTTATATACACAAATAAATACGCTATAGAAACGATGTTAAGAGCCACAGATAAAAAAGCATTTTAATCATGGTTTTGATCAGTAACGTCCTGCTTAAGTTTATATCCTTGAAAGAGTTTTGTGGCGATGGGAATCGTTTGGAGGTTTCGAATGTGCAACACTGTATCAGGATTACACTGCAGACGAAACCGATAAAAGTGAATGGTTTTCGTGAGCTTCCTCGCAATCCGAAATATCCGAGCTCGAGTTTTTTGTTCCTTCGCGACTAGATGAAGACAGAGTTGTAAATATAGTGGCGAGCAATGTAAACCAAGAGCGTGTTAATTTCGTACTGTGCGCAAGAGTGTTATTCTTGGTTACTTGCAGTTACTTGTTTGTGTTATTGTAGTGTGTATGTGTGACGTGTCAGTGAGACAATTGGAATGCCAGCCGCAAGATTCACGTTAGAACAAAGATTTTTTATGTATGACACGTACCTATGTGAAAACAAACTCCTGTAGAGACGTGTGTAGGTAATTTGTACAGAAATTCCCATGCGTTTCAACTCCACACAGAGATACGGTTAGATATCTTGTCCTTAAATTACGAGAAACTGTATCGTTAAATTTTAAAACACCTAAGCAAAAACGACGGATTCTAACCGAAGCAAAACTCGATGATATTGGTGCAGCGTTAGAACGTTCTCCAAACAAACCTCTACGCCGTGTTTCACAAGAGGTGGGCGTGTCAAAATCATCGGCACATACAGTCACTAAGCTACTAAAATTAAAACCATACTCTTATAACACAGGTTAGTGCTCGTTTTGCAATATTTATATAAATGTCTGCATATGTCCATAAAAATAAGCGGTCATTTCAGGCCGCAAATGTCGGCATCTCCGTCAGTGCCGCCCGCCACGCTTCTCCCGATCTCTCGGCTGCAGATCGAAATGAACGCACTGTATTAACAATGAATTTATTGGAATGTCATAACCTTCATATGCATACAAATGTACACAAAAAGACAGAACTGAAATATCATGTTATAGTTTTCAAGAAATGGCACGTCGATTGCTGCCACTTGGTGTTAGGAAAACCTTTTCCCAGCCATCCTCAACGGGTTTACAGCCAGTGGAAAGACCTTTTTCCCGTAGGCGCAACTAAAGGTTAAGAGAGGTTTTACCTTTAGTGTTTTATCAACACTAACCTCCTGAAGTACTGTACAATTCTGATCACTAAATTAAATACAGTCAAATGTTTCATTTTTTAGATCGTATATGCATCTAAATGTGATATTTTTCACATAAAATGTCCTGGTATTTTAATTGTTGCATTATGAACAACACATGCTTCTTGCCATCCAAGAAATGACTTACGTTATTGTTGAAGCCCTGTTTCCTGGTTCAGTCTTCTCTGCCTCCACTTTTCCAGAGTTGTACCCGTCCGTTTTCCCATCCTGTGAATCTGTTGAAATTACTCTGTTACCTTTCTTTGAAGCTTTGTTGTTTATAGGGGGAAACTCCTGCAATAAGAAGGTATACCTTGGACTATGGACTGGCTTATGAGCAAACATTAACTACAGATTTTGATTAACAAAATTATTTTACACTGAAAATCACAAAGAAAATAGCGAAAATAAATTTGCCTTGTTCCTACAATCAAGAAACAAAACATATTATGTTATGATTAAGGACAACAATATCAGTGCACATAACTCTGACCCTGTGATTGAAAAAATTGATTGTCGCATCCAAGACTTGTTGTTAGGTATGTATGTATTTTTTTAAAAAAAGTAACATTTCATAAAACCCCCTTTTCAGTCTTTGTTCTTCCATTAACAATGTTTAGGTACTCAAACCATATGTAAATCCTATTTGCATGAGACAAACGTCCAAAGATGAAGTAAGACTTGAAGCTTTCCTGGCGACGAATTTTGAACAGATTCTCTTGGGATATCGACCAGGTGAGTTAGGGAAATGATTCCAAGCCAGAACGGGTACTCTGAACACATCAACATGACATTAAAACGAGTACTGTCCAAGAAGACAAGCACACCAGGGAATCCGGACACATCGGGGAATCCAGACTCACCAGGGAATCCACTCATGCCGGGGAATCCAGACACATCGAGGAATCCGAACACACCAGAGGACACGGACAAAGCTGACCAGAAGATAGCCATCCTTCCTTACACCGGAAATCTCTCCGGAGTTATCAGCCGAATTCTAAAGAAACATAACATAAAAACCATTCGCAAACCACCTCCGAAGATCAGAAGCCTACTATGCAACCCCAAGGATGAGTTAGGAACTCAAAACACCGGGAGTCTACCGTATTACCTGCAAATGCGGAAAAGCATACATTGGGCAAATGGGTAGGACAATAGAACAGAGCTGTAAAGAACATCAAAGCTCCATCAAGTATTTCCACCCTGAAAAGTCAGAACTAGAATAACATTCAATCAACGAGGGACATAGACCAGATTTCAGCAACACAGAAATCATAGCCAAAACTTCAAACTACTGGGACCATATTATCAAGGAAGCAATAGCAATTTATGAAGAAAAAGACACTCTTAATTGCGACACGAGGCTTGAACTGGACCCAGCCTGGTTAGCGTTAGTTAACCAGAAACGCACACGTAGCAAACACGCCACTCGATTGGTCCGCCATCTTTACCGGGATCCCCCCTTCACGAACGTATATACTCCGGGTTGACGCTCAGAACTGCACTTCTACACTGAAGATGAGAGTGATGTTAGCTCTAGAAAGATTGGAGTCATTTCCACAACTCACCTGGTCGATAGCCCGAGAGAATCTGTTCGTCCAAAGATGAGTTTCTTTTACTAATCGATCAATTCATCCTGGTGGCACATTTTACCTACAGTCTCCCCAAGGATTTGTTATTTCGTACCTTTCCATCAATTCCATAAGTCATTGCATCCCCTAGTCATAGTTAAATCAAGTTATGTTAATTATTAAATTAACTGTTGGATCTCCTTGCCATTATATGGTGCATACCCTTTTGGTACTTATACACAGAAATTTTAATTTTACAGCCAATGCACAGTTTTTTACCCTTTTCTGAAAATTAATTAATTGGTATTATGTCCCTTACAGACCTTAAAACTTATGTACAAATCCAAAGTACTACAGTTTATAATATAACTTACAAAATCTGTATGTAATTTTCTTGAAGTGTCACAGTGTTGCCATACCCAAAAAATGTTCAAAAGTCAATTTTATTTCATTGATAATTTTTCCAAATATTCAGTGAATGATGGATATACTGATGCCAATAAGGTAATATTTATATTCATTCTGAGGTACAACCAGTGCTGCAAAACTAAAGCAATTTCAATACATTCATCTTGGCCATTGTGTCAATTGAGCAAATGCACAGAACACGCGCCCAAAGACAAGTAGAGAAAAACAAAGGAACAGCACTTGCATTGCCATCAGGCAGAAAATTATAAACTGAAATGTTGAATGTTTGCAGCAAAATAAGCAGCAAATGACACAGCTGGTGTTTTTTAAGTCCACTTTGTGCACAGTAAGGCTAATCGGGACTGGACCTACAGTTTAAGTGGAATCTGAACCACTATGTGCCTCCACCGGGTATCGAACCTGAGACTCCTTGATTACAAGGTGACGACGCTACCACTGCGCCATTGGGGAGGCCAGCAAATGACAGAAATGCATCCATATGCACTCAAAACTAAGAACTTCCATGTATGTTATCTGCAATTTATACACAATAAAGAAAAAAGTAGATGAACATCTATGCAGCAAAAGGGTTAAATCAAATATGTGGATCCATTTCAATTCTGAATATTATCTATACATTAATATGGTATATACCATTTATACAATATTTGTATGAAATTTACTGCATGTATGACTGCAAAATGTTTGTCAATTCTTGTCTAAACTTAACAGTATGCTTCTACATGTAGTGGATATGGAAAGTAATATCTCTCTCTTTAACAAAACAAAACAATAAATTTCTTATCTTTTACTTTTTGTTAATTATACTGTGGAAAAAATATTAATGGACCAAGTTTTGTGAATTGTCACTAGGTAATCCGCCACCATAATTTATTCCAACAGCATGTAACAAAACATTCAATAAAGTAAATATATAAAAAAAAAAACATGCAACACTGGAATTTAAATATTCAAACTGGCATGCACTTATGCAAATTAAAAGCAACATTATTCTGAACCTAAGAGATACACATTCAATTAATCAATGCTTTCTCCATGTTTTTCATTCTTGCAATGTTTAGCAGTCACACTTCTTCAGGTATCCAATTTCTCAGAGGGAGAAAAAAATCATGAGGATGATGAGAAAGCAGAGAACGGAACAAGGAACATTATGATACTGTACCGTATCAGATTGGAAAAAATTAGGGAATCGAATATGCCCTTCAGGGTGCATTGCTCAGCACATCTTAAGAGCTGTGATTTTATCCACACCCCACACCCCTCGAAATCCTCAACACCCTTCCTAAACTTTTTCACAAAGGCCCAATTTATGGTCATTTTGGCTCTAAATGTACCCTTACACCTCCGCTAAATATGAACTTAACCCTAGCTCACCCGAGGAGGGGGCAGGGGGAGGCTGTCAGGCCCACCACCTCTATTTTTTTTCGATTTTTCAATTGTTAAAATTTTTATAAAAAAATGAAAATAAATTAGTGTTCCCTATACAGGGTGTCTATAAAAATAAACCAAAATTCTTGTCTTTTTCTTGACCTTTTTTCCCCTTTTCTTAACATTTATTTAATCGTCCCCTACTTAGGTATAGTTGAAAATTAAGAAAATATATATTCTTATTCAGTCAAAAAACCCCTACCACAAGGATGGTTAAGATAGAAACTGAAGTTTCACTTTAACAAGAGATTTAGTGTTAGTCTTGCTTTAATTATGTAAAAATTAATGCTTCAGACTTCATCTGGGATGGGGAATCAACACATTACTTTATTTAATATTTTTATAAAACTTCACGCATACAAGAATGTAATTCTCAAGGAACAAATTCAACAAATCTTAACTACAAATAAATACAATTTAAGTTTTCCAAATATTAACTTTTATCAAATCCCTGTACAGGTGTATAACAATGTAAATTCACTGTACTGTATAAAATTGGAAAAATTCTTGACCACAAGAATAATTTCTTCACTTTCTTGATCTACCTGTTGATTTTTTTACTTTTTCTTGACTGATAGACACCCTGCTATAGTGTTCCCAATATTTGTGTATTACTTTTGTTCATAAAAATGTAAATGTGAAGGCAAACTGCACTAGGTGGACCTATCAGATGCTATCTTTGAATGTGTATTATTCGAGACACTCATACCACTGAGAGTTCACAAATGGTTGGTAATGATGGTAATTATTATAATTAATGAACACCTACACCTCTATACACAAAAAACATTAATTAAAAATAATTATGTTTCTTGTGAGTTTTTGTGAATGGTAAAATGTTTGCGTGTGACACTTGTGCAATAATTGGTTATCATTTCTTAGTAATGATGATAATTTTTATAATTATTATAATTAATAAATAACTGTACATATATAATCAACAAAGGAAGCAGTGTTTCAATAACAAAATGGTTTCTTGAATTTTAATGATAAAAAAAGTGTGGGCATGTGAGGCCCCCCCCCCCTCAGGTAAGTAACATAAGTAAGTTACGCTATGGATAAGCTAGGGTTAAGAACAGGACTTACAGACACTTCGAATATCTCAAATTCTACATACTATTTCTCTATGAATTGATAAGTTTTTGCATTTCAAAATTAAAACTGTCATTTGCAAGAAATTTCTGACACTTGTAGCCTGGAAGGGACAGAATGTGCATAAGCCCAGGATAAGTATATTCTATTGAAAATATAATGTGTACACTTTCTACATATTGAATGCAGCCATACTATGCCATGTAGCAAGTTTTATGTTAAAAAAGAAAAAAGTAGTTCAGGCCAATTTAGCATTCATATAAGGTAAGCAAAACTAGACTTGTAGTTTCAAGTGTGACCCACTCCATTGTACCATGTACTTCCACTGGAAATCAAAGCTGGGACCTTTTCATTACAAGGCAACACAGTTAGCAGTTAATGAGAAGCAGAAGCTACAGTACTTAAATTAGCAATGATTTAAATAAGGAAGAATGAAAGTTGAGAAGTCACTTTCTAGAGCAAAACTGTCACAAACATCAGAAGTACTTTTTATATATACAGTAAAACCTTGTTAATCCGGACTAATAGGGGCATAACTTGACCGGTTTAATGAAAGTCCGGATTAACTGAGATAACCTAAAAGAACAGTAGAAAGTGCATTAAAACTCAGTTTATAGCAACAGAACACGTTCATTATGGTGTATTTAAAGGGCATAGGCCTAAATACACTCTACAGTACAGTAAAATGTAAAGCAATACTGTACATACAATGCAGTACGTACATACGTGATAGCCATATTATGATGATGTGCCCGACGGACCTGGGTCTGCAACACTTGAAACCAATGGACGTTGGAGGTACGTATTCTTAGCAGTTACGGAGCAATATGACGAATGCGATTGTTGACTTCTAGCCACATTTAAAACCTTGCATGCTTTTTTATTTGCTTTTTGCCTGTCCAGATTAAGCGAAGTCTGGCTTATCGGTGTAAATTTGCATACAGTCTCTATCTCCATACTTTATCTTCTCAAGGGCTCACAAATGACAGAATTAAAATGATCAAACATGAACATTTTGTAATCACGACATCCTAAATTCTATTTCTGGTGGGTCACATTCCAGTTTCCAGCAAACCCAGTTTTGATTAGTTTATTTGTGTTAAACTTTGTTTTATTCTTTTGCTGTCTGGAAAGGGATTTTGCCAAAGGAAATCATAGACCTACATTGTGTTGATCGAATATTTTTTGTTCGGTTGGTTATGTAATGATATCATTACTTTCCTTAATATTTTCTTTTGGGAGGCTCACGTGCCCCTCCCACTAAATCTGCTGATGCTTGTAGTGCAGCAGAAAATTTATAAATTTGTCACTTTTATTAGAAGACCATTCAAAATTTCCCACCTGCTCAGGACCTCACAAATCAGGAAGCGATTTCCTGCAGTCAGGATCAGGGTGGGATTTTTTTTCTCAATTCTTGTACACTCCTGTGGCACGCTATATAGGGTTTAAGAATGTGCCACTTTATCTGAACAAGAGTGTACAAATATTTGGAATCCTGGAAAGTCTGACTAGAAATTATTATATACAGGGTTACAAGTCTGAAAAACAAGTGCAAGCCAAAATTCATAGCATACTGTTCACCCCCCATCCCCTTAGGTTCAGATTGTTCTTTGACAATTGAAAAAAATTGAAAAACAAAAGTAGTATATTACATGCACATCTTCGCCCACACTGCGTTGGTTGATCAAGGTGATGCTACCGGCTGGAATTGAATCCTTAGATTTGCCCTTTGCAATTTCTCTGAATTCTTCTGTATAATCCTGCGAACACATGCATGCAGTCAGACACTTTATCAAAAAATGCAGGCATCAAATCCTCGTATCACTACAAAAATACTTTTAAAAAATACATGAAAAATATAAAAGCAACCACAAAAACTATACAGGCATGCACTTAAAAAACAAAAACAAAACCCAAAATTACAAAAATCATGTCAACAAAAAATACCAAAATATTTAAACTGCAAAAGTATCAAGAGATGAAGTTTAAATATGAGTTATATTTAACTGACTATTTAGACACGTTTAGTACATATTGCACCACAATTTCTCAAGACAGATTTTTAAAATTATATGAAACACTTATACTTCTCAAGATTGTTTTAAGTACATTGAATTACCACATATATAATTATGTACAGGGGCGAAAAAATACAGGGTGCCTGAAAATTTTCACCTGGCACCTGAATTTTCAAATTCATATTTTCTTTTTTAAATAATGAGTACAGTACATGATTTTAATGTTTGTGTGTTTCTGTATCACGTGTATCAATTAAATCAGAATAGTAAACCTACCATTATATACTTTTGCTGGTCAAATTTTAAAATCTGCTGTGATATAGTAGTCAGCCATATATTAGAGTGTATTGCATAGTTATTCATGCTGATACCGGTTGAGCCTTCTTTAGGAATGTCATTCTGATGCAAGAATTAATGACTTTTAATACAGTCTGGTGCAAGAATTAATTACTTTTAATACAATCTGGTGCAAGAACTAAATACTTTTAAGACAATCTCGTATAAAGTAATTCTTGAAGCTTTCCTGGCAGCGAATGATGAAGTTTTTGAAGAAGTTTTCTCGGGATATCAGCCAGGTGATTTCCGGATAGGCTCCCGAGAGTTGTAGGGTACAACTATTCTCTGCACTTCAATCCCTGAAGATGAGAGTGACATTAACTCTCTAAAGCTTCTATCCGGAAATCACCTGGCTGATATCCTGAGAAAACTTCATCAATCTCATATTAATTAATAAATTAAATGTTTTAAGATCATATTTCAAAATATGCAGCTTTATGTTAGTTGGATTCATCGCTTTCTTAGACTGTATTCCCCCTTCCACCCCTTCGCAAAAAAAAGACTGGCTCCTGAGAAAGAGGGGCTGGTGCATGAATTATTTTAATTTTTTTCTACCCCTGAATATGTACATAGTGTACTAGGAATGGATCCATATGAAATTTTTGGTGATACTGACATAAAACGTACTTATACCAATAATTGATATTTTACTTATATGTGATAGAAAAATGCAAATGTTAAAGAACTTGAATGGTTCATTAGTTTTCTTTATTAATGTACAAAACCAGGTGACTCCAATAAGTGTTGCCTTACAAAAATAAACTGCACATTTTAGACACTGACTTTATGAAACCAGAGCATACATGAATTATACTTTCATATTATGGCTGAGCAACATTGATGCCAATATATCAGTTGTATTTTGTTTACTGACACTGGCTGAAACTCTTCTGGCATTTTGGTTTTCATGAGGCCCACAAAAATGCAATGCAACCCTTTCACGGAGTCTTAATTATCCTGGAAATTATAAAAAGTTAAAATATCCATATTATTTATCATAAAATATCCAAATTATTTATCATATCGTCAATTTATGCAATATTGTAATAGCTTCATGAGTTATGGTGACAAGGAAATATTCCAACTACCTGAAGTTCCAGAATTCCTTTCATAACATTAAGAGCTAGCGTATTCCTGTTTTCATCAGAATTTAGAATTTTAAAATAATAAAGACATTTTCAAAAATTACACATTAATTAATCACAAGCAACATGAAAGTTTGGTGAACATTTTACAAAATATGGTTCCTGCAATACAGCATAACTAACTTCTTAATCATCATCTTTGTCTGAAGAAACAAATGAGATCTTTGGAAAAATGTGAAAAGTGTTAGCACAATACATAAATATCAAAATTTAATTTCAATTCATATAAATTACAACTAGCATGTTATAGTATCTGAAAACATGTAGTGGTTCAGATCCCACTTTAAACTGTATGTCCAGTCACGATTAGGCTATCTGTGTATAAAGTGGACTGAAAAACAAAGTGAAACAAACCGGTAAATAACATTGTACTCTGCATGACAGCAAGCACATACAAGTGATCTGTGAGTGTAGTAGTGAAGGCTCTGAGAATGTGCTGGAAAATATATGTGAATCTGAAGAAATCATTAAGAGTGAGAAAACAGTTTGTGCTGGTTGCTGAATAACTATGTGTTGATCTCCAAACATAATTGCAAAAAAAAATACATGGAACCGGTTTCACCAAAGCAGTAAAAATAATTCTAATATTAAAAAAAAAAACCTGAATGTGTAAATTATCACGCAGGATAAAGCCAGGGGTCCTAGGTATGAATCTTGGATTACACATGGATGTCTCACTGTAGAGAGCCACAGTGTTCTTGTCGGTACGTTGTCTGACTGCCACGTGGAAGACCCGGGTTTGACTCCCAGGGTGGGTGATGTCCCCACATAAAGTGGCTCTGGGGCTAACCCAGCCTCAAATCAATGAGTATCTACCCCCACATCCTCTAAATGTACTTCTTTCGAGGGCCGAGCTGATACTGATGTAGAGAAGCAACAAAAAAATGTAGAAATACATACATGAACCATAGTGGACCAGTCTGTAGGGTGGGTGTTCACAGGTGGGAATTCTCCCATTAATGTCCCCACCGAAAGTTCCAGGCAAGGTCCTGATCTGGGGCAGTGCGTTCCTTAGTGAGCATCCTGCCATCAATTTCAGATAACTATCATTCATCTTTATTGTTGAAATTAGCCAAAAGTTACAGAAAATGAATGCAATTTTTTTTTACAATATGCAAGACAATTATGTGAAGATTATCATGATAGAATTCTGGTCTTAATTCACTGCAGTTCATTTTTTTCACATCAGACAAGAAACAGACACGTAGCACCTTTCTTCTTTTAAATTCACAACCCTTAATTTATATTGATATCCAGCAAACACTAGCACATGCATTAAAACGTGATTTGTCACATACAAGCAATGGCCCAGTACACGAATTGGAATCTTTCGTGGGCCTTTGCCCTCTCCCAGCCATATTTTCAAAAATGTCTCACATTTTAGATATTTCCAATTCTGAAAAACCTTAGTTTAGGATACAACCTACAGCATTTCAGAAAATCATTGTGTGGATTAGTAGTTACAGATTGTAACAGAAAGTGAGCTTAAAAGCCAGTGCAGGAATTACAGTGAAACCTACATTTTTTAGGGGACCAAGCTTAAAAAACTTAAAATTCTGGAACATAAAATTGGGGTTCCACTATACATGTTTTGCTGGGAGGTGACATTTATTGCTTGATTCTGGTGTAAACTGAAAATCCATACTATTATTATAACATGTAAATGTACACTGTTAGTAATAATAGTCTAGCATAGATACTGTCAGTTTCACAATAGTCAGCTATGTTATCAGCTTTAGGAACAAGTCCACATTCGAAAAAACAAACATAAAAAAATGTGCCTTTCAAATGGGACTGTTATATTGTTATGGGTTTGGGGGGAGGTGGTCCCATTAATTTGAACCCTGCCTACAGCAGAGCTATTACAAATATCCAAACACTTTCAGTGATTGCAATCCACACAAAGATTTATCTCAAATGATCTAAGAATTTTTTAAAATGTCAACTTACGCAGGCCCTAAGTCCATGGAAGCTTACATTTTGTTCACCAAAAATGAAAACATTTTAACCAAAGCATGCACCAATGTTTCTTGTTGAACTTTGCCCTCACATTGCTATCGTTCTACCAAGTATTTTAAGAGGTGAATTATTAACCCATTCATTCAGTTACACTCCCTTAAATTAAAGCATGCTCTATTTATTGTTTCTGTTCTGCTACTATGCTCAATTTAATAACTAATTTTCTCTACAGCGTTTCAATTCTTATCAATGGCATCTAATTATATGCAGAACATTCCCTGACATTCGCTACGAGACTCGGTGGCAAGCGGCCCGGCGTCAGTGCTTGTCTTTCCCAGTGAACGGGTGCGCGACAGTCGCACGCTACAGTCTGTTTTTTTCGCTCTCCCTGCCTTCGCTCTCTTTCCCTTTCTGTTGACGTTGCAGACTGACGCCAGTATAATCCTCCCTCGGAAGTTGTGTTGTGTCATGTCCGTGTGTTGAAGATTGTGGCTTAATATGGCACCACAAAAGTTTACATTACAACAAGGGATTTATCTTGTCGAGTGTTACTTCGGAAAGAGGAATTGTGGAGAAGTGTGACGACGTTTTGCAACGAAATTTCCTGGTGTTTACATTCCACAAAAGACCACTATATTAAACCTCGTAAAAAAAGTTTAGAGTAACAGGGTCAGTTCTGAATAAAAGTGGAAAGAAAAAATGGGAAAATCTAAAAAATAAAGTACAAAGACAATCCGCACACCATTCGTTAGTTAAAAGACAGTATTGTACGCGAAATCGGGAGAATTACAGTAGATGAAATAGTACATGTAAATGCCAATTTCCTTCGGAGATGCAAGGTTAGTACACAATATGAAAACTGTATATTTTAATAGCAGACTCTAGTGACTGTCATGGACCCGTTCACCGGGAAAGACAGGTGCTGCTGCTGGGCTGCTTGCTGCCGAGTCTCGTAGCGACTGTCAGGGAATGCTCTGTAGCTACGTTCTGCAAAGTTCACAACATGTCTACTATTGGATAATACAAAATAATAATAAAATCTTATTTTGAAAGTGGCTTTTATTCTTCTGGCGATGTTTTTATCTAGTTTTCCAAAACATTTTTCAATCTAATGCTACCAATTTAATTTTAGAACTAGAACGTAACAGCCAGAATAATAAAAGCTATTTCAAAGCAAGATTTAATGTAATATTTTGTATTATATAGCTAACCTGTAGATAGGAGAATGCCAGATGAAGGTTGATTCTATCTCACTATAATCATAAATTATAAATGTATGAATTTGTTTAAAAAATGCTGAAGAACATGATGTTTGTTACATCAATACTATAACTTTTTTGCTTCTTTTCATGAAGGGAACAGGTGGTTGATGCCAAATAAATATTTTCTTCTTTGTAGTTGATCTTGGAGGTGTGTTTTGAAGTAAATGGAAAGTGATTTCAGGTTATTGTTTTCTATGAATCTCTACAGTAGGCCTAGCATACGTATTGCCATTTTTGCAAGTCATGGTTGAAGGAAGAATACTTTCACCCATGGTTAACAGATAGCGATATAGCAGATTGCAAATACTGCAACAAAGTATTTTCACTAGCACATGGTAGTCACAGTGATGTAATGCAGCATGCTTGACAAATGCAATGCAAGAATAACAAAGTATAGTTTTTACTTCTACAGCATTTATTGTTGTCTTTTTTAATCGATTGATTTAAAATGTTTGAGTGCATCAGTAGGCATAGCTAATTTGCACTCTTCTAAGGGAAAAATCGCCTCATCCAAAATCCTTACCGTGAAATTTAAAAAAAGGGTGTAAAGAGCACCTTGAAAAATGTAAAAATGCAAGTTGTAAAGGGACCTGCATGGGACAAATGCTACACATTAAAAACGGTAAGGATAGTTTAAATATTACCTCAAAAGGGGTGTAAAAGACCCACTCTTCTCAAAAGGCTAAAACATTTTTAAAAACACTGACATTATCTTCAAACATAGATGACAAATCGCTACGTCTGAGGACATTAAGATCAGCACATTCGAGAAGAAAAGGTGAAAATGTGAGTATACACGTTTATTAATGCTATATACTGTATATAAAGATATCCGTTTGGCGGTTACATGGAGAGAACAAAGTTCTAATAAACTCACTTTTAAACTTTAAATAAACATTTCTTCGAACAAAAACTGCATGGAAAAATGAACCGTAAGTTTATTAGTGAGAACTATATACTGTGTTTTTGCAATTTTGTTCTGTATTTTCATTCTGATAACCTGACAACTCTGATTATAAATACACCTACTTATGACCACAAGTATTAAATACGGTAAAATTTTGTCGCTGACAACGTTACGTTGATCCAAGCATAACATTGTTTTGTTTTGATGAAGATATCAACTATTGTATGTTATTGTTTCTTTTTATATAATCATCACTGCCTTCAACAACATGTAAGCACACAATGCTGGAAGATATTTCAATAAATATTTACCACTGCCAGTGGAACAGTTTAAACAATGGGCAAAGACCAATCACTATTTTATCATTTTATTGTGTCTCAAAGTGTAAAAATAATAAATCACATGACTTAAAAACTTCATCTATTATACTTGTGCAGTATGAAAAACAAACTTAATATTCAAACGCATATTAACTTTGCATTAAGCAACTTCAAAACTGACCATGCAAAAAGTAATGAAAAAAAATATCTAGTACATGGTACAAAGCCATCACACTGCATTCCATACCAAAAACACAAGGACAATATGGAATGACATACCTCAAACTGTGGCCAGTTCATTGCCATGTTTACGCCATGATTATTGGACCACCACTTCAAGTCCTTTTCATGATCTGCATTATTGACCGTGTGGTAGAATTCTTCATAAATTTGAGGAAGACTAGAAGCAGAAATCAATTTTTTAACAATTATAAATCAGCAGTATCAGTTTTTTGAAGATTACATGTTAATGTTAAAATTGCATTTTAAAATATAACACACACTGATAAAGTTTTGCCAATCCCGATAAATTATGGATAAAAATATACCAATGCCGATTACAGATCTACCGATTGAATATAAAAATTGCTAATGTTCCTTCCAGAACATAATTAGTTCACTCAAATCCTTATTAACCATCTCATTGCAATGGGTTTTGAGTTTAAAAAAATATATTATATTTTGACATTTTGACAAAACTGTGCAATATGAATTGTGTGTGTCTGTGGTCAATATTGATTAATATTAATTAATTTTTCCTATCCCTAAATTAATCTTTGTAACTTGGCATGTGACTGCTGTCCTGCTTCGATATTTTAAAACATTTCTGATGTCAGAGAATAGGGACTTGGCTGTGTACCTACATATTGAGAACTCAATTGCTATATGGATTATGATGTTCTTTCGGTGGAGTTGTGAAAAAGTGAGAGAGAAAAATGAATTATGACTTATTGTTGTAAAAACTTTTTAAGTTGAATTGTGAAAGTAATATCTAATTTAGCACAAACAGCCAGTTAATATACATTTAAGTGTATTTTGCTTGGCAAGAAGTTAAATATATTTAAATTTATCAAAACTTGGATTTGATTTTTTTTTTTAACCACAGACAAAAGGATTTCCCATACCTTGAGTGGAAGAACCTAATGATGTTCGTGTTTTTTTGTAAAAAAAAAAAAAAAATAAGGTTCCTTTGTTTAAGAAAATAAACATGTCAGAGTTCACAAAAATCAGTCCACAATAACATACATCCACATAATATTTATACAGTAGAACCTCGATTGTACGTATTTCAGGGGACCAAGCTGAAAAAACTTAAAATGTAGGAAAATGTAAAATCTAGGAAAATTGTATAACATTTTGCTATGTTGGAACCATCAAGATTGAATGTGTAATGTGGGGAAATGTCAAATCCAGGAATGCAAAATCAGGGTTCCACTGTATAAATTTAATGTGGAAACGCATACACATACACACACACATCTCAAAACTGATATACTAAATCATGCCAACTTACACAGGATCTTGGGAAATATTGAGACACTTGTGAATGCCGAAGAGCATGTCCTTGAAAAATAGTAACCGCTGAGCTTCCATTTCTTGGCACTTTTCGAAAACAACAGTCATGTCCTCCATGTATTTAGGATTGTAGTTATTTATTTCCTGCAAAGCCAGTTCGTACTTTTCTTTGGACTTCTGAACCTCTTCTTTTGACTTTTGGACCCTGTCTTGCATTTTCTTAACCTGTGGAAAATAATATTTTATTTTACACAAAAAGGTCATATTTCTTTGTAGTTTACAAATTATTACCACCTCTTAGCACAGAGAACAAGTACACACAAAACATTACACAAAAAGAAAACATGTGGCACATCTCAAAATTCATATTGAATGAAGCAAAAGTAACAAATTTGCGAACCCAAGTACGAGGCATATCCAGAAAGTAAATTCCAAACTATTGCATTGTCAATGGGCTGATTGATTGATTTTCTTGTTATAGACACATCAGTACATAGGCTATGTGCGTTGGTCATGCATGATCTCTGGTCCTAGTGTGTGGTTTGTACATTGTCATTTATCAATGATTGTCTTGTCAACACCTTCCCTTTTGTTTTCAGTGTTAGTCAGACCTTCCAGCCACTAGATTAGGGGAGGGGGGGGGGGGGGTCATTGAAGCACCTTGCTGTCTGAGTCCATGCACGACTATAAGTGTACCTAGATTTTTCTGAAAATCCAGTCTGCCGTTCCGTGCCCGACTAATGAAGAATGCCTTTTTATAGTTTTACAGAATTTCAATTTTTATAGTTTTATAGAATCTCAATTGTTGCAAGAAAAGATCTAATCGTAATAATTGAGGGTTTGGCATTTCAGTTTCGATTTAATGTTTTAAGTCCACTTTGTGCACACTAAGGCTGATCGGGGCTGAACCTACAGTTTAAGGTGGGATCCGAACCACTATGTGCCTCCACTGGGTATCAAACACAGGACCAGTTTGGTTTGGCATCTTAGATCATTAATTGAACACATTTTAAGAACCTGGTCTCTGGCACTATGCACGACCATCGATGTAATTTTTCTTGCAAGGCCCACAAAGGGTTAACGAAAACAAAATTGAGGCACCTAACAATAAAATAAAAAATGTGTGTTAAAAATTTCTTCATTCAATTTTTAAAACCAATACATTCATTCATTACGTAACAAGAACTGAAATTATTCTGTCTCCAAGGATAAAATCTCCATACCCTACTTAAAAGCTAAAGCTGTAAGGGGGCCAACAGCACACAGGACAACACGACCTCACAGACTATTATCCTGACCGTGGGTCCTGACACCTGCTAGGTATTTCTGCCATTACTACCAGTTTTGTAGCCAAAGAATGTTGCCACCTGTGCGTACTGTTCGCAAACATGGTCGCTGCAGTCCCAACTGTGTGCATTTGCAATAAATTCAGTTTTTCCTTGCCATGCCACAGATGCCTAAGAGAAGCAACTCGCACAGACACGTCATTCTATTCTATTCTATGCTGAACATTTTCGAGAGAACTGAGCAGCCTGCCACCTGTGAAATGCGATTACTTTTCATTTCTTCAAATAGCCAATCAAAACTTACTTTCAGGATATGTCTTCATACTATTTTGAAACATTCCCATTCAAAGTGTGCCTCCCTGATGGTATAGTGGTATATTGTCACCTTATAATCAAGGGGTCGCAGTGAAGGCACATAATGGTTTGGATCCCACTATAAACTGTATGTCCAGTACATATTAGCCTATCTGTGGACTTAAACTTCAATCAAAACCATTGTTAGTGCCTGTTGAAAATTTCAATAACAAAATGCTGCATGTAACCATTAACGGGGAGGGGGGGGGGGGAGATTTTCTTTTAGCAGAAGTACAATATACATGCTACAGATTTAAGATGATTCCCTTCACACAATGAAAGCTTTGCTTTCATGCTGATCTTTCACATGTTGTTGAAAAACAATATTCATTCAAAATTACCACACATTGTAGTTTCTTACTTATGCAGTTTGAAGCTACCATGTCCTTTGCAAACTTCCTCACAGAACAAATCTCCTCCCTAACCCTAATCCATATATCACGAGGTCCAGGAAAGAGACTCCTCCCAAATGCCACAACAAAATTCACAATTATCACGAGAATTTGTGGAATGGCCAATCCTTATAACTAATGTCATTTACAACACACCCCAAAGCAGTTGCTTCACATGGTAATTTGCACACACATAGGAAAGCATGTCTGAAACACATTATTATTTCCATGCTATAACTCTTCGCAAACAACCTGAAAGCAAATGGGAGAACAAAGATAAGCCTGGTATGTACGATGATTATGCTAGAAGCTGGCAGCACGGTCATATTTACATGAGACACTCATCTGACTGTTGAAACAATGAAGAATCACGCCATTACCATACAAGTACAACTCACTGAACAGAGGCAATCACGAAGAAGTTTTCTCAGGATATAACCAGGTGATTTCCGGATAGGCTTCTAAGCTATCGAGAGCTAACATCACTCTAATCTTCACTTCAATCTCTGAAGATTAGAGTGATGTTAGCTCTCGAAAGCTCCAAAGCCTATCTGGAAATCCCCTGGTTGATATTCCGAGGAAACCTCTTCCATCATTTGCCACCAGGAAAACCTTCAAGAATTATTTCAGAGTCAATCATATTGTATCATTTTCTTCAAAATGAATGTTGCAGTAGGCCCCAAAGCAGGAAACAGGATTTAGAATGATTGAATAGCGATAAAAAAAAGGGCAGACATGTGTATCGCACATTTATTATGTGCAAAATTCTTGTACCATAAACAACTTCTCAATACTCTCTCCACCACCATTAAGGCAGTTGTCTTGTCAGACCTGGAATATAAGCTTTTGCAGACCTTTATCTACCCTACTCACCGCAAAATTGTTACACTAATGGCATCTGTGTGGCAACATGTGCAGCGTGAAAGGAAACTTTCCAACATGACAAAGAATCAGGCAGCTAATTTCTATGGCAAGAGTCTACAAGACTCCTTACCTTACCTTACCTTAATAATAAAGGTGCCTGTATCAAAAACTACAAATAAGCGTTCTCGGGTTACCAGCCAGGTTAAATCGGTGTAAGCATCCAATATTTTGAGCACATACATTGCTTTTATTATGAGGGATTGTTGAATTGGAGAATAAGGTTAAATATTTGTGTATCAAGAGGCAGAGCTTAAGACTCTAGTCTTGTGATTGGTTAGTTCCGAATCCCGGTGCTCTAAGATTCTTCTTTTTTTTTGTTACTACAGAACACTGCGATCCAGAGTGAACCAATCACAAGACAGACACGCACATTTAACCTCACCCTTATCTGACCAACATTATCTTATGAGTTCAATGTATCCACTCAAAACATTAGATGCTAATGTCAATTTAACTTGGCTGGTAACCCAAGAACACTTGTTCAAATCACGTAGCCAGGAAAGCTACAATTCCTCTTACATTGAAAAATTGTATATGGAGTAAGAATTCTGATTCTAATAAATGTGGCAAATTTGAGTGTCTTTTTTTCCTAACAGCTTACCAGAACTTACTTTCCGAATATCCCTCATATATTGGGAAAAAAATGACACACACACACAAGTACACAAAATTCACACAATTATCATTATCGCCCTGTGTTTTACCAAGGAGGAAAATATATTCATACATAGTTTATGTGAGTACTTCCACGTAACACTTTATGTTATCAACCAACCCTGTGCTCAATTGCGCCTTAGTGTTTGCAAGATAACACAGAAAAAAAAGACTGAACTATACATCAGTAAAAATGCGATTTACATGATTCAGAAACCATGTCACTCAACACAACAGCTTAAACAGTAAGTTCCCAAACAAATATCTATGAGCAAAACATTTCCCCATTCTGTGTCATCCACTACAAACTTCATCACAGTATCATGTATATTTGCATTCCTCTCTCACCTCTTCATGATGGTCACTGGACGATGCTAGCAACTCCCTGAACTTTCTAAATGACTGTCTCGCTTCAGATCGAACCAGTGTAGAAGAAACCTAGGTAGACATTTTAGGAGAGGTTATTTGTGGTAAGATTCTCTTGAAATTAATGCTTTTTTAACTGAATTATTCCCTATAGATGTTCTAACAATGTCAAATAATGATTAAGATATACTTCCTGTTGCAATATGCATACGTGAGAGAGCTTTTGTCACTACACTGGTGTCCAAAAGTTAAGAATCTCATTAAACACAGAAATGAAAGGGTTAAATGGAAGCAAACAGTGGAAGCGTTTAGTAAGGTAAGTGGCGAACCTCAACCAATCATTGTGAACAGCTAAGGATGCCCCATGATATCAGACAGTCAAATGTTTTGAAGGTGAAGAAAATATTTTTGTCATTCTTAAGCAGATAGTGTTATATTTTACCATCTTTCCAGAGATTTGACTGTCCCCTTTCCAATAGATGTGTTATCTCGGGCATCTAACTGCATACAGGAGAGTTTATATGATGCTGAACCTAGGTTAACACTGTTCGGTGCCCTTATTTGCATGTCCCATATTGTTTTGTATTGGATCTACTACTACTATGTTTTCTGAAATATCATATTTTATTTTGAAGGTACAATATACACACACATTAACAACAGTGTATGTTATGAGCAAAACAAAACTGTTTCATTCACATACCATTCAATTATAAAAGTGAAAAAAATAAATATAGGCATGAGTTTTAAACATTTAAAACAAGCTGTTTTAAACATGCCAACCCTGCTTTTCTGCCACTTTTGGCTAATCGTGGCAATGGAGATGAGTGATATCATCATGAAATAAGATGAAGGGACACCCATAAAAAACACTCATGCCCTGGCCAAGATTCGAACCTGGGATCCCCGACATCATAATGTGCTATGCTAGATAGTTCACCACAAAGGTCAGCGTGACCATCTGCTCGCATGTGTAGTTGTTAAGAAGTTATGCCTATGTTAGTTAGTTGTAGTTATAATCAGTTTCTATGTTGGTACTTTATAAAATCACACAAAACACATTATAGAAAATATAATATTCTTACATGGTTTGTAAGACTGCATTTTGACTTTGCAGATATCAATCTCCTTTCCACAGGTGCCAGAGGGAGAGTAACACATGAAGCACACTGTAGCATGAAATTGTGCCTCATAGCAGTTTCAATCTGCTACTGGTTTCCATGGAGTTATTCTTTCAGCTGAATGTTAAATTCTAAGAACTACAGACATAACAAGCATTTAAACTACCTCAATAATATCATTTTAGCAAGCAATCAACACATAACAATGGTAGCAATGCATTGGAATGCAGTTATGCTTACACACAAAATAAAAACAGCAGTTATTTGGGTTAGAACGAGAGAGTATATTTAATGTCCTAAATATGTGTTGATACATATAACTAGAGCCCGGAAGTTTGGCAAAATGCCTCTTTTTATTTACTGCATATATTGATAAAATTTTTCCAGATATACGTTTATTATGTTGTTTCGAATGTTTTAGAAGCCTTTTCATTTTGCCTATTTGGGACCCCACTGCCTATTTTTAATTATAATGCCTTTTTCTGCCTTTTTCAATGAAATTTGACCATTTTTTTTAAAAAAAATGTTGGCATTTATTTTTCTTCCGTTTATTACGTGAATAATTTTTGCCTTATTTAAGTAATATTGAACTCACGCATGTTTCAACATTGCTGAAGGAGACAAGTGTGAGAAAAAAGTATTTCATGCTGAGTTAGGATATAGCCTTTCGGTTAACATTTCCTTGTGCATGATTGACTGCTGAAGTGGAGAGGTTGATTTCGAACATAAAGAAGATATTTCTGAAATCTCCCTCTCGAACCCGAAAATTTCAGGAAGTTGCGCCTGAGCTTAGTTTACCTCCGCAACCAGTCTTGACAAGATGGGGAACCTGGATATCAACAGCTATATATTATGCTAACAACCTTGAAAAAATCAGTGAGGTGATCGATGCTCTTCCAGAAAATGAAGCGGCTTCAATCGTGAAGTGAAAAACCCCTGTGCTATTCAGAACTGAAGAATGAACTGTCGTTTATTTTTGCACATTATTGTGCATTGCCAGAGACAATTACAAAGCTAGAAAAAAGAGGTGAGACTCTTGTAGCATCCATGAAAATCTTCGAGGAATCTATGCAGCAGATGATGGAAGTGCCAGGAGAAAAGGGATCAGCTGTTGCGGAAAAGTGCAAACATGTAGTGAGTGCAAATAAGGACTTGAAACAATTGAAAACAATTTGTGATATTCTAAAAGGTGAAAATGCTGTTACCAAAATGAGTCCAGCTACATTAGCTTGTTTTATGTATGCTCCAATAACTTCTGTCGAAGTAGAAAGATCATTTTCTATTATGAAGAGCATTCTCTCTGACAGACGACTATCAATGAATGTTGAGAACTTAAAAAAACACCTTGTAGTTATGTGAAATCAAGACGGAGAAAATTGAAATGCTCTTCCCAATGTAGATTTTAACATGTTGCCAGAAATTATATATAAAAGTAAGCGACTTCCAAATGTGCCATTTTTTTCGGTTTATTTTGCCTTCTTTTTTTCGGTTTATTTTGCCTTTTTTTTCATTTTTAGTGCCTATTTTCCACATTATAAATGCCTTTTTGCCTGCCTATTTTAACGAAAATAAATGCCTGAACTTCCGGGCTCTACATATAACGTACTGGTTTATGTTATTACATGGGTTTATTTTTCAGTTGAATGTTATATTCTAAAAACTACATTATATATTTTTTTTATCCAGGTTCTGCCGTGCTAAATGCAGTAATTTTTCATGAAGCCTTTGATACAATGTGTGATGAAAAATTTGGTCTTGTGTAAAAAAAGAAACTTTATAATACAGGTAAATAGTAAATAACCCCATGGTGCAACAGCCTGTGAAGGCAGGGCCTACCTACCGACTGCTGGCCTCACTGACCAGTTACGGGGTGGCGTGCGGTAAGCACGACGAACCCCCAGTTGTCGTTATAGGTTTCCATGACTGGGTTCCACTACTCATTTGTAGCTCCCCAATTTCCTCACGATAGTGGTTGGCCATTGGTCTCATGGACAGGCCGAAAACTCAGGAGAAAAGTTGTAATGCCTCCCCCCAGGAGACTCGAACCTGTGTGCGTCCAACAGCCAAAGCACAAAGCATGACACCTTAGATCAGAGTGCGGGACTTATAATACAGGTGGGCCACGGGAAATAGTACAATAACAAATAGCAATCCTGCATGAAGAAAAGTGTAGCGGTGCCACCTGTCATGCCCAAGTGCAACACAAACATCTGCCATTTATTTCACCATGCACCATTGGCCAGTGCAGGTGTGTATTTAGGCTGTGGAATTCTACATGCACGAGAAGTGTGTTGTAGCTGTGCAGCTTGAGCTGAATTGTGGACTGACATTGCTCAATTCCAGACAGAAGAACGATATTCAGGTGACACAGTGGCATCAAATGTGTTTGGTCACCATATCAATAAGAACCACGAAGGGCCCCAGCAAAAAAAGGCGTACCCCCCTTGAAAGTGTCCACAGAGTCCGTGAGGCTCTCCAGCAAAGTTTGCAACATGGTGTTTGGTGTATCCACAAAGACGATGTGTCTGTACCACACAGCCATCAATATACTTTGTGTACCTACCCTACATTTTATATTATTCACGTAGAATTCGAGGGTGAAAAGTGCATCAATACCGAGACATAGGGATCGTGTTAACTCTGACTGTATCGAAGTTATACAAAAGACAAGGATTTTTTTCCTCCTATGCACTTAGAATGCACTAGGAATGAACAATGAAAAGGACAAAAAGGCCTAACAGCAACACTGCTATGAAAACAGCAAGTTATTACATGTAATTCCTTTGTGCAATGTACTTTACACAAAAGTGCATTTTTATTTATAATATATTGAATTACTACCATACTTGGCAAAGGGAACTGTTAGCACACTACTCTTCCGATGGTTAATACACACAACTACTTGGTTAAAAAAAAATAGCTTTACATGTTGTATTTCCCAGAAAATAACTTACCACAGCAGCTCTCTGCAACAAAATTACAAAAACAATTATTCATATTTGTGAACACGTTTCCATCATTGCATAAATACACATGTATGTTTGAACCAAGTCATTTCAGAAACAAAGACAATGCTTAGGAAATAGTACTTAATTTACTCCCACAGCACCTTTGAAAGATGAGATGCCTTTTCTTTCTGTAATGTTGGATGAAGAGATCAACCTAGGTATACATAACAACTTTCGATTCCTTAGTGACTAAAACTCTTTAATTTACTCAATGGTTCTCTGTATTACATGTACATCATTTGCAATAACTAGAAAATACAGTCAGAAACGAAAGTTCATATTTATATTATTATTAATAAGATGAGCTACGTGGACTATTTGCAAAGATAAACCTAGATATTTCTTAAAATGTATATTTAAGTGACCTTGCATTTAAATTACCTACATTTTTTACTTCCCACTAATTCAAAGATTGTTTGCCAATGCATTATACAAGGTGACACAGAAAAAGGGGAACTTTTGATAAACCCACCAGACACCAGAGAAATCAGATAAAAAACACATATTGACAGAAATTGAACTATTACAACTTGCCATTTAAGATACAGTAATCCACAGTATTACTTTTTGAAAATTACGTCCTTGAGATGGAGTCATTTGCTAGCTCTGCATTCTCGCAATCTGCCATTGAGGTCCCTCATTGATCGCTGCAATATGTCAGGTGGGCTGGCACGAATTTAGTCTTTAATTCGTTGCTTTAATTCATCCCTTGTTCTTGGCCGAGACATGTACACCTGACTCTTAAGGTGGCCCCACAAGAAGAAATCACATACAGACAAATCCGGGGATCTTGGTGGCCAGGCAATGACATTGTTTTTGTAAAAAACATTTTTATGGCGAAAGCACGATGTTGACCCTTCCACTGATCCATGATTGCTAAATGGCAATGTTGTCTGTTGCTCAAGATACCCTTATGCAGTGCTGCCAGCTACGCTTTTCAAAAGTTCCAATTTTTCTGTCACCCTGTATGTATTTATATAAAACAGTTTTTGCACTGCAGATAATTAATATTCTGTACAGAAAATATTGCCAAAAATGAAAGCTAAGTTCAAGTATTATTATTGATTGACTTGAATTTTTGTTGTTTAGCATCGCTTTTCTGCCTCTTTTGGCTAATTGTGAAAATGAGGATGAGTAGTGGTCAGTGACGGCGATTAGCGGGGGCAAGGGGGGACAAGGGGGTGGCAGTTGCCCTCACTTTTCACCACTTTTGCCCCCGCACTATGCTACACCTTATCTACAAAGGGAAATATACTGTCTTTGACCCCCACCCCCTGGTTTTGGAACCCAATCGCCGCCACTGGACTCGTGGTATGATGAAATTGATGAAGGGACACTTGCAAAGAACATCCATGCACAGGCTGGGATTCAAACCCAGGAACCCGTTGTGGCACATTGTGCTGACCATTCCAAAGTGTAGAGCAATTACTTGCACAAAATGTATGTAACAAGTCAGAGAGGGTGCCAAACGTGATCAGTCACCCACCTAAAAGCAACGATGTGTGTGACCAACTACCCTCCAAAACAACAAATTTTATAAGTAAATAGTTAAGCTTTGAAAGGATTTATTTATGTTGATAGTTTATATATATATTATACATATGTGTACATATTTCTTCACAAAGTACTCGTTCAATGTTCTGGTTGGGTTAGATTAGTGGAAAGCAAAGACTTGTAGTTTAAAAAAAAAAAAAAAAAAAACTTAACAACTCGTGGTAAAGATTCAATATAAGAATTTTACGTACATGACATACCTGATCTGGTGAGAGAGAACTATCCCCGGACGCATTCCTTTCCTGGTTCGATGCCGACTTTTCCGTTTTACATGCCGTGTGGTAATCAGATCTTGCCTTGTTCACCTTTGCCAGGACCTTGGCCCAGGGTTTTTGAGCTTTCTTAAACGCGTCCTCCATTTCTTTCCTCTCCTTGATTTGCATCATTGACTGCAATTTTAATAATTCACACATTAGTACAGACATTTCTGTATGCAGAGTCGGGTGAGATGATAAAAAATAAGATAATATAAAATGATTATAACTCAAAGTAATGCATTACTGTTAATTGGTTTTCAAATGTAACATGTTACTTCACCAATAGTTCATCATACAAAGGTTGTTCGCTTTATATCCGACCATTGTCGATTTGGTGCTGCCACCTGGCGTATCATGCTGGAACTATGGGCCTACTGGCGGGAGAAGTGTTGTGTCTGACCTTATAGGTGCGTGAGTGTTGGTAGTGAATGTTATCAAATGGTGCCGAAAATCAACCGGTATTGGGAGGGTTACATAATGGCCGTTTTCCATGCTAAGTTTTCATACGTACGCATTGTGAAACAGTGTCGGGAGAATGGGTTAACACTCGGGGGTGACTACTGCGAAAGCTATTGTGGCCCGTTACACACAACAGTCTCCCCTTGCGAAACATTCACCCACGAAAACCACAGGAGAAGGGCTGCAAGCAAAGTGTCACCCGTAGTGCTAAGGGTTGCAGGGAAAGTTTCCCTTGTGGCTTTATTGTTGTGACGGGATTCGGATATGTGGGTAAGTTGATGATACGCAAGGTGGACAAAAACGTGAAGGTGAATGCCAGATACTTCCAAGACTCCATTCTGACACCTATCTTTCGGAGAGACATCCAAAAATTGTATGGAATGGACGCAAACCAGGTGATGATCCATATGGACAAGGCTTCGAGCCATACTGCCAGAACATCACTACGTTTTTATCAGGAAATGGCAGAGGAATTAGGAATTCATGTCATTGCGTTTGAAGACATTCCTGTGAAAAGCCCAGATGCCAGTCCAATCGATTTTTGCACATTTGGACTGTTGAAACTACGTTTTCAACATCGCCGCCCGCGCACCCTGGATGGTCTATGGAAAGCTTGCAGGGAGGAGTGGGACAGAATTCCCATTCCTGTCCTGCACCGGAGCTTGCTCCAATAGAAACTGCGATGCTGGGCCATAGTCCACAATGCTGGGGGTCCAATAGAACATGATCGGTGGTGGCAGCGCGGTATCTCTTAATGTGAGTACCCGTCAAATATGGTCGGATATAAAGCGAACAACCTTCTGTACAATAGGGACATTTTACTTTCACAAGAATCATATCAGTTCATAGTGCACATTTTCCCAGTGGAACTTTACATTTACACCAGTTTAAAACAACACAACACATTAGTTGCAACCATCGATGCAAGTCTGCAAATGTTTATTGTGACATAATTAATAAAATAATAACCAATTTTGCAACAGCCCCTGAGGGGCACGGCCTATCTACTGGCTGCCAGCCTCACTCCCACATGCCTCAGCAGAGGTGGGATGCCATCCAACCAGTTACGGGGTGACGTGTGGTCAGTTGTCATCGTAGGATTTTCATGACTAGGTTACAGTACTCATTCGTAGCTCCCCAATTTCCTCACGATGGTGGGTGGCCACTGGTCCCATACACTGACCAAAATCTCATGAGAAAATTTGTTATGCTTTCCCCAGGGTACTCAAACTAGCACAGGTCCCGAAGCCCGAGCCCAAAGCCTGATGCCTTAAGACCGCACGGCCATGGTGCAGGACAGCGACATAACTGAAGCCAATAAGCAGTGCAATTCATGCTTGGGACATACCTTGTGATACGTGTCCTTTTGCCATGTTTTAGCTTGTTGCATAACATCGTTACATAGATTATCTTTGACTTTCAGATGCAGATCACACAGTCTTTCCGATTCTACCAGTACGCCTTTCCATGCTGCCTCTGTTGTGCCGTACTCTGGGCCTTAAAACAAAAAGTTTACTATTAACATATTTTTATTACAAATGTGATACTTTAACTTATATTTATAAAAAAATTTAAAAAATACATGCCATAATAGCTATTGGTGGCAATGCAGTGTCAGTATATCATCTTCTGTCACAAGCTTCTGCTCTCTGTCAAGTGAATGAAGCATTTAGGTTACCTTAATAAGTGTAAGCAATTTTGTCACACACATTGATACTTTCATTGCAAACTCTTGACATAATGTTCTGTAAATGAATCTTAAGTCATGTGGTTCTGAATTTTAATTCTCAAATACTTCTGACTTTATAAGAGCCTTCTACTAAACTACCAATTTCTTTTTAACAAATTGAACCCTGAAAGCCAAGGTAGACACAGGCACCTTCTCAATCAATTATGGTCTTCAGATAGGCATCAATTTCAGTTTCAGTCCAGTTACTAATCTTCAAAATGTAGTCCATATAAGTACTATATTCCAGTCAGTGGTGGTGATAATGACCGACAGACCTCACAGTGCAGAGGAAGAAATGAGTTAAAAGAGGCCTCTCCAATGGATGGTTCAAACCACAATTAAGGAATGTTTGAGGGTGCAGGGAGCTATATATAATTCAGAAGTCATATGAGGATGTCCAGTTGTGAAATGAAATACTTCCCCACTGCAACTACTGGTGGAGGGTCTATGGATCAAGTACTTCTTTCCATAACCGTACATCCAAATTGTGCAAAAAAAGAAAGAAAACAAGATAAGGGATTTTCCCCTCCAACATACCTAAAGTGAAAAATGAAATAGTGATAAATGAACAATGAAAAGAACAAAATGGCATTTCAATTAACAGCAATACAGGTATGGGCAATGTGAGCAGAAGGGAAGGTTGGGAATGGGGATGAGGGGTGAAGATGGGGTTGATTGGGAAAGTTACTGAGTGGCTTTAAGGTGGTGTGGTTGCACTTATGGATACTTTGCAGGCCGTCTCCCATATTTTATGAAATGAGGTGTTGGTGCATTAAGGTAAAGAGTGGATGATCGCTACCAGGTAGTGGTCGTTGAAAGCTATAATGTGATTGTTGGTATGGATGGCAACAGTGAAGTCCAGGTTTTGGGTGTAGAAGCAGCAGTTCTTGATCCTGAGGTTGACTACTGTGGATGTTTTCCCAGATACAACCAACCAACCCAGGTAAAAGACACCACAAACATTGGAGATAAGGATATAGATGACGTTTGAAGTGTGGCAGATTATTTTACGAAAGAGGGTAAATTTGCCAGTGGCAGTATGGATCTGGAGGGTATGGAGAGTGATGTAAATGAGGCAGGTTTTCCATTCTGTGTGATTACATTTTTGAGCAGGGGTGTATTGGTTGTGGAGTGAAGGGGTATTGTGGACCAGAATGTTTAGGTTGAAAAAACACTTGTCAGGAGATGTTTCTGTTGCCAGGATTACTAACATCACACAATACAACTTTTGTAATTCTTTACTCTGCATGTATACTTCCTTCAATATTCCCATATTTGCTTCTTAAGGTTCGGCTGGACTCTTGGCTGTTGTCAGCGAAGCTGTTTCCGAAATTTCCTCTCCTTTTAAAGAATAGCTAAGATATTCCAAAACATGAAAAAATTACATCTGCTTAGAATTCATAGAGCATATGTAATTTTTCATATTTTGAAATAACATAGTTGCTTTTTGAAAGGAGAGGCCATTTCGAAAAATACGTACTTTGCTGGCTTCGGCCAAAAGTCTAGCCAAGTCTTGATGAATGCTCTTCCACATTTCTGGGCACATGTATGTGCGTATCATTATCATGTGTACTGTACATGTAGAACATATCCTGTGGCCTTAAACTACTTTAAGTAGGACACGAAAAAATTATACTTGAACATTAAAATTGTAAGTTTACAATAAAAAAAAAGCAGGTTACCTTTTTCAATTGTGTCGTTCCATTTTTTCGCCCATCCTTTCAAACTTTTTGCGTAACCCTTTTCTATGTCGGCCCTTTCTTGAATGAGTTGCATAAGGTCATTACACAACTTATACCCATCTTCTATCCTTTTTGTTGTCCGTTTATAGTTGCCTGGCTCCCAAAACGAGTCACTCGTTGCTATGAGCATGTTGTCATCACTGTGATGTGACATTTTCACGAGTTATTTCCTAGTCCACCTGGAAAGAAAAAGAGAAAATGGTTGTAGTTCTTTGGATCGAAATTCCTTATAGACTTATACCATACGGTATTACTAAAAATTGACGGTGTATTAAATATATATATACTCAAGCTGCCATGAAATAGTTTTCAATCAATTACTTCGTTACACTACTGAACGAAATATCATAAGATCTTAAGCTACCTCAGAAACATTTAAGTCCACTTATATGCTAAAATAGGCTAATCGGGACTGGACATACAGTTTATAAGTGGGATCCGAGCCACTGTGTCCATCAGGAACCAAACTCAGGTGTATATTTACAAACACAACACCATCAGGGAGGCTCTAGTAAGAGACTTCTTTATTATATTTTCAATAGTAATGTTGGAAAGGGAGATTTCTGGCAATGATAATAATGGTTTATTTTACTTCACTATTCTGCCGCTTTTGGCTAATTGCGAAGATGAGAATGAATGATGATATGATGCCCAGGCCGGGATTAGAACAACACACGACCCCTTGCGTCATAGCACGATGCAGTGACGTGCGGTGACGTCGACACTTGGGGTAGCAATGAGTGGCGTGCCCAACGGGTCATAATCCCCCCCCCCCCTTTTAGGGCCCAGTATTCCTAAAAGAAGAACGTCAAATACTGGAAAAATTGCAAAGTTAAGAATGACTACAAAAAATTGTACACATAACTTCCACCCACTTTCGAAAATAAAAAAACGATCTGATTTGACTACTGAGCCAGAGATGCCGGGTTTGAATCTCGGCTTGGTAATGGGTGATCTTTGTGTGTCCCTTGCCCTTCATCAATTTTATCGTATCGTATTCGCGATTAGCCAAATATGGCGGAAAGCGAAGTAAAATAAACCAAATCAAACAATCAATCAATGAATGATTTGATTTGATTCGCTTTTTTGATACATTTGGTTAATCGCGAAGATGATACGACAAAATTAATGAAGGGACGAACACAAAGAACACCCATGTCCAGGTAGGGGTTCGAACCCGGAACTCCTGGTGTTGTATAGCACGCTGTGGTTACCACTCGCCCACGGTTGGTTCATTTGATGGTTGATTTGATGTTTTAAGTCCATTTTATACACAGAAAGGCTAATCGGAACTAGACCTATAGTTTAATGTGGGATCCGAACCACTATATACCTCCATCGGGTACAGATCCGGGGCCACTTGCACTCCCCCACGGAGGTCGGCCGACAACAAACATGTGAGGAAGGCGCTAACTATTCGGATACGTGGGTATCGGTAAAGCAAACTGCATTTTTCCTGAGTAGTAATTTTCAATTGAATTTTTGAAATATCATCTTTATATATGATTAACGTTTTTTCAAAAATTTTGTATTGCTTGATTTCCCTAATTTCCCCATCTCACGATCTCGTTACTGAAGGATCCGGACTCGAGCCCTGGCCTTTGCATGAGTGTTTCTTTGCAACCACTCTTCACCCGTTTAATTTATTCAACGTTCATCGTCATGGCAGAAATTAGGTAAAGCGATGGAAGAGAGAAGAAAATACAAATAATTTCCTCCCAGTGCATCTGCAGGGCACTGTGAAATCAGGAGCCTAGAATTCTCTGTTTATGATTGTCCCTCACGACTTTCCAAGCTCTTAGCTACTTATTCCGATTAAATCTATACAGCTAGAAAAAGCGATGGGTAACAAAACACACCTTTAAACAAACCTTTTTTTCTACTTTCTTCAATGATATTCATTTGGCTTTTTGAGTTCTGGGATACATTTTTCATTTCTATTTTTTTCATTATTCACTGCAGGCAGAGTACAACACATAAGAACAAGAATGCTGGCTCGTCACGAATTCCGGCCTGAATTGTTCTTTGTGAGGTCCGTTCATCAGTTTCATCATATCATCACTCATCCTCATTTTCGCGATAACCAAATGTGGCAGAAAAGCGAAGTAAAATATACCAAACCAACAACAAGAATTAGAACGCGCGTTCTCTTGCCCAATAAATACATCCGTATTTATGATTGTTTAGCTTATCCATTTATTTTATTGGAAGCCAAGAGATTAGTATATTTAAATAAAACACTACTAAAACGAGAGCAAGGGAGAGCGTGAACAAATATTTGTTATTTAATCATGATATATTCCATATTTAAAGAAAGCATAAAATTTTTGTCTGCACATAAGACGTTCCAATTGCATAAATAATAAAAGTTCATCCATCCCATATTATACATGCATATTGTACAACGTGTAAAAATTAGTGGAAATACAGAGAACAGAAGTACTGCAGAAAAAATTCCCCTAGTTCTTTAGAGGATTTACAAAGGAAGCGAAGGGAATCCAATCCCCTATCTGTCCTATAGGAGATAGACTGGAGGACCTGAAAGCAAGGGCTTTCAACCATTGGAGCGGGGGCGACGTGGCAAGGGAGGTAGAGGCAGAAATCTTCCCTTTCCCTTTAAAAACCCGTTTCTACCTGGAACTGTGAGGCGGAGAAAGAGCGAGCTAGGCCGCTGAATGCACAGAGGGACGAGAAGCGAGTGAAAAAAAGTGTTGCATGTGAACTGTGGCTTCAACAAAACAATAAATATTGTGATTTGAAAATAATTAGAGATTTCAGATTGATTGATCTATCTCTGCTAGACTAGCTACTCCTCAGTGCACGTCACTGGCACGATGTGATAACCATTCTGCCACGGAGGTCGGCTCACTAGACAAATGCAACACCAATATTACTTGTTGAATAATCGTTACCACTATTGACAATATGCACAAGTTGGGGCATAAGGGACCACAGTTCGGGAGGTCTCGGGTCCATAAACTCAACGAACTTCTTATATTGGAATGTATAAGGTGCCCAATCGCCGCTACTGCATGTGCATCTTTCAACTGTTTAGATGTCGATAACAATAATTAACAATCCTTATGCTGAAATAATGCAATGCAAAAGGCTAATAAATAATGGAAATTAATGCCCATCCAAATTCCCTGAAAACGCCGCTGAAGGGAGTGATTGCCGCAAAATATATGATAAGGCTTTTCAGCTCAATGGAAGAGCCACATCACTTTACAAGGGACCTCACCTCATGCCGACGAAAATAGGCCACGCCATCATTTATTCATGAGTTACATCACTGACCATCATTGCATTCCAACTGGTGGTTACCCAAGGTCACGTGCTCAAGGTCGCACGATCTGATCGATCAATTGTGATTTAGAACAAAACTGAATGCGGGGAAAGAAATTACCGTGAAAGTGTGCTTTGTTTCCCATATTTAGTTGGGAGGGACGTGTATTTCGAATAAATCCTCTGCTTGTCTCGATTTATATATAAAATACGTTTTGTAGGTAAGTGCTTAGCTTGAAACAATGGAACAAAAGGTTTTCAGCCAATTTTTGTGCAATGGGGCCATTTCCCGCCGAAATTTTGTGTGGCAGAGCGCACTTAACCGAGCAGTCAATCAGCTTCATTCGTTCATTGACGAGGCACCATCTCATTGGTACTTTCGTAGACATGATTGTCGCGATAAGAAGCAACACTTAACCCACCATTACGCATTATAGCATCATCGTGAATTTTCAAATTTCACAATCAGTGGCCAGTGGCGTCGCTAGGCCCTTTTAGGGGGGGCTTCAGCCCCCCAATCCCTCGATAAGCCCCCCCCCCAATATTTAGCTATTATTACATACAGTATTTCGAGAAAACATATTTGAACAATTGTTAATGCAGGAACATACCTCTAGATACATATTCTCGGAAAGAATCGTTTCGTTGTGACATAATTTTTTCTTAAACCACGATCTTACATCTGACACGTCATGTCTTTAGCTGGTAACAGTGCAAACGATCGCCGTCATTTGTTCTATTTTCACAACGGTTGCTACGCGAGGAAACGGTAGTGGTGCGTTTTGTGTTACGGAGTTTGTGATATTGTGTTTGTTATCAAAGCTTTTTGTGACATTTACTGTTGTTCGTACAACAATAGACAAATTTATTATTCGAAGTAAATGTTCGTGCAGTTAAATGTTTGTGCAGAACTAAAAAATCTCAGTAGCACTAGATGGGCTTGCCAAATAAGGTCTCTACTTGCGGTGAGAAAAACTTATGATGCTCTTTTGAAATATCTGAGGAAACCATCAGATTCAGCAGATAAATGTACAGCCCTAGGCCTTTATGAATTCTTGAGAAAATTCTCAATTCTCTGTTTATTTTCATTGAGCTTCTGTTCATAACAAAAATTCTCAATAACAAGTTGCAGTCACCAAGCCTTGATATTGCGGAGGCAATTGCAGGTGTTAATGCAGTGCTTGACACTTTACGAAATGCGAAATGAAGAATATTTTAACTCTGTATACAAAGAGGCAGAGTCATTTGCGAAACAGAAGGTAACTTTTCAATGAAACAAGTGTTGAATATTATTCAAAAGTTCACAAACGTGTTCACACATTACCATCATCACTGAAAGGCCACGTTGTAAATGAAACCCTGGGGCACAAAACTGATACCGATAAACCTGCATTCTGCGGATTTTTTTACACTATCGTTGATCGAATGATAAATTAGCTGGAAAGTCGTTTCAAAGATAAAGCAACTTCCAGTGTTCTGGTTGGAATTCAGCATATGTCACCTTCTTTACTTACAAGAAATTTTGACTTGTTTTTGAACCCTCAATTCTTGAATGGTTTTTGTGACTATTTTCAATTACAAGTGCCGATCGCTGAAATCATGGTTGCAAAAAATTACCTAAATAACTTGACGTACACCATCACATCCATACTACATTTAATGCACGCCATTCCAAAAGAAATGTTTCCGAACTTATGCAGAATGTTGCAAATTGCAGTGACAATTCCTGTGACATCAACATCGTGTGAGAGGAGTTTTAGCTGTTTGAAGAGAATCAAGACATTTTTGCGTAATAGTATGGGCCAAGACAGACTTTCCTCACTTGACATACTGGCCATAGAAAAGGAAGTGTGTCATGAATTGTGTTATTGATAATTTGGAAGAAATTCGAACCGCAGAGTACAGCTGATACATAAAGACATAGTTCACCAGCATTAGAAAAACAGGATAAGAATATCCATCTGTTTTCATAAAAATTAATGCAGTAAGTCTATGTTAGTTTTAATTCCTTATGATTGTTATATATTATTGTCTTATTAATTACTTTGGTATTTTCAAACATTAAAAATATTTACAATAGTAGTAAGTCATGTATCTGGTTGCAGCCCCCCCAAAGCTGATGACCTAGCGACGCCACTGTCAGTGGCAGTTTGGAGAAACGCTTGGATCGATAATCAGCTTTTTACTTGATACCTGAAAGAAACAGGTGACAATACTTTCAACACAACCACCTTGAAAATGTAGTGGCAAAATGTACAATTCTGTAAAATATAGAATAACCCAGTAGTTAAATAGTTCCTCCTTGTGTTAACATCTAATGCGGTGTTGTCATGTACTGAACTGTAACGGAACGGGGAAACTCCATGCAGTGCGCGAATCAAACAGAAATTTCATAAAGTGGATGGAGGGAGCATGCCTTCTTTATTAGCAAGCAGTCAGTTCTACATGTCTGACATCTTTCTTGGATTCATTTATCCACACACTCCAACACCCGTCTAATAATATCCAAAATTTCTTCAAACCCCCCCCCCCCCCTAAAAATGTTCAAAATTTTTATAATCAATTAGGCACTAAATTTACATCATACTAAATACGAAGTTACAGCCCCAAGATAGAAAATTCTGAGTTTCTTGCATTCGAAGTTTCTTTTTTTATTTATTTATTTTTTTTTTTTTACGAAATTCGGGTCAAAACTAAATTAGACCACAAGGAATTAGTGAGGGTTTGAAGTCAATGCTGCCATCTATTGAGACAGCGGGGACTTTGCTTTTCATTCGCTCCTCGTATAATTAATGGCCATTTCAATTCGAACACCTAAGATTTATCAGAATCTCAGAACTACATGAGGTTACAGATATTGAATACGAGGAACATTAACTCTCTCTAATATCGACACATGTGAACAAGGGGAGACATGAAACAGATCAATCTAGCAACTCTTCTCTACATTGTTGCTGAAAGGTCTTTGGTTTCTGACGTGAAAGGTTTGTAATCTTCGATACACGAACGACAGATCTTGCGTAAGAAATACTTACATCTTCATAACGACGTGATGATATCATCTTCACATAATGCAACCTCGCTACATAAGAGAATGATGGATCACACGCAGTGCCCATCAAAGCATCTTTATGGTCAAATAAAAGCATTGTAATTGTTTCTGTCGAGGTTTACTACGGGCACATCTCATTACGCAAACTCACTCAATAGCGAGATGGGATTAAAACGTAATTACTGCAGCATAAGAAGTCTGGCTGACCACGTAAATCTAGACGAAGTAACGGGATATTCTGCAGATGAGAACATAAAATGCTCTCTGTGCTCGGTACATGCAAGCACTGAAACCTACTTACAAAACTGTCGGTATGAAGCGAAGTTTCTAAGCGCTACATATAGCATATTGAGAACAGGTGCATCCAGAACGTAGTACTGCACAATGCAGAAGCAACCATAAGAACACCAAAGACCATGAGCGTAACTTGGAAGGGGGGAGAATCCACAAGTTTTCCATCCCATAAAAGTAGAGCCCAGGATTTTATTTTTTGCTAAATAACTGTTATTCTTGCGGAATCACAAATATTACTCTTGATTACAATGCTTCTCAGTTCTCAGGTTAACAAAAGTATAACTTGTATATTTAAACAAACCTGAAAATTCCGCCCCAGCTAAGTTACGACTATAGCAAATATTCCACAGCATGATTCCACCCCAGAATCCAACGATTTGTAGAATTTACACTACATGTATCCTTGAGGTTTGGTAGGGATAATGGTGTTTATAACACTTTATACAAGGAAAAAAATGAATTTATGTTGCGTTGTATCAAAGCTACCCAATGTGTAATTACCAACAATATCTATTGTTATCATTACCCAAATATAAACCTGGCTGTGGCAGTTGGAAGCCTACGGTCAGCTCCGTTGGTCAGTGCGCCCCTTCCCTCTGAACTGAAATTGGGTGACCCCCAAACATTTAGATTTCATTTGGTATTTGTTACTTACCGTCGCCTTTCAGTAGTGTAATTGGATAGTTTCAACGCAATACTTGGTACGAGTGTTTTTGTAGCTTCTTTTTTATCAATTGAAAATCAGTTTTTGACATATATTGACAATTTTTTGTCGATGTTTTAGCGCTTAGCGATGTTTTAGCAAAATTTTCTATTTTTCTTTTTTTTTTGCACTCATACTTGGTACGAATGCCACGATCTTATGTGATATAACTTAACCTATTCATATTTTTTTAACGTATGGGTGTACATGATGAATCCCCAAACAGATTTTTCCTAAGTCTTACCGTTTCCAAGATAATCCCACTTCCGGTCGCTATTTTGGATTTCCGGGCATAGGTTCTATTCATATTTTACTTACATATAGGCCTACATGACGAATCCGCAAACAGATTTTTCCTAAGTCTTACTGTTTCCAAGATAATCCCACTTCCGGTCGCCATTTTGGATTTCCGAGCATAGGTTCTATTCATATTTTACTTACATATAGGCGTACATGACGAATCCGCAAACAGATTTTTTCTAAGTCTTACCGTTTCCAAGATAAGCCCACTTCCGGTTGCCATTTTGGATTTCCGAGCATAGGTTTTATTCATATTTTACTTACATATAGGCGCACATGACGAATCCGCAAACAGATTTTTTCTAAGTCTTACTGTTTCCAACATAACTAGTAGATGAGTGTCCCGGGTTGACAAACACCAAGTGAAGCGCAGTGTTGCCAACACCTACTCGAAAAAAATCACCAAGGTTTTTGTCTTGGTCTAACCTAACCTAAAGCAAGGAGCTGGCAACCTTGCTTGAGGCTTGCCTTACAGTGCATAAAGCAAGGTTGCCAACCTACTGGTATTTTTGCCATAGCCTTTTTACAAAAAAAAAAGAGAGAGGAGAGAGAGAGAGGGAAGAGTTAAACAACCGACAGCTTACCTACAGCCTTTTTCTTCTTGGTCTAACCCAACCTAAAGCAGGGAGCTGGCAACCTTGCTTGAGGCTTGCCTTACAGTGCATAAAGCAAGGTTGCCAACCTACACACACTGGGCAAGGAGAGCCGGCACTGCCGTAAAAGAGAGAGAGATGGATGGCAACACAGTATGTGTGTGCGTGTGTGTGTGTATAATATGTAGCATTATTAACTAGAGTGTGTTGGCAACCCACTTACAACTAAAAAAAATAGAGATGCCAACGTTGTCGTAAAATAAAGAGAGAGAGACCCGTGGCTGGCAACAGTGGTGAGCGAATGCGCCATATCGCAATTTTCCAAGTCCCGGGGGCCAATGTTTGTATATTGTGACCTTTGTAAACCTACCTCGGGGGAACGATGTGCGACACACGCGCGCGCGCGTGCCTCTTATTATTTCCGTATTGTGACGCAAACAAACAAATAATAATTGTTGTTTTTTAGGATACCTGGCCCCCTATAACCACGCACCCTGGAGAGAGTTCACCAACCGAAAGTGGAGCTCGGTGGAGCTCGCCAAACCTCAAAAACTCACTTTCTCTCCACGGTCCGCGTCTCATTTATTGCGCTGACGATGTTTTACAGCGAAGAAAACAGCACCAAAACATCAAAAACTCACTTCAATTCACTGAAGTGAGCCACAGTGCTGCAAACCTACGAAAATTTTATCAAAACCTCAAAAACTCATTTTCTCTCTATGTTCCACGCATTTATTTGTTGTGCTGTCACAGTGCGATGAGTAAATAATGCACTCTCTCATCCTTGAAGGATGAATGCACTGTATTGTAATTTTCCAAGTCCCGGTCAAATGTTTATATATTGTGACCTTTGTAAACCTCTCGGAACGATGTGATCTCTCTGCCACACACACACACACCTCTCATTATTTCTGTATTGTGACGTGTTTATTTTGGTATGGGAGGACAGAGGACGCCGAAACTCGACCGGCACACTAAACCCAACCTCTCTACGCGTACTCTACGTCACCAAAAAAAGGTTAAAGGTTCCAAATAACAATAGTTAAGAGTTTTGCCAATCTAGTAAAGTGGATTGGTTGAAATCTCCAAGGCGTATTTTTGCATTTTTTTTTTTCAAATATGAACACGTTAAAACTGAACTGTCTTGGATTTTTGAGTTTTGTATTCGCCCTGAGAAAATTCTATATAAAATAACATACCTGAAAATTATATTCGCAGTAGATTGATTTTTTTGAGTTTTGTAATCACCTCAAGAAATTCTATATAAAATAACATACCTGAAAATTATATTCACAGTAGATTGAATTCTTGAGTTTTTGTATTCGCACACAAGAAATTATATATAAATAACATACCCGAAATTCTATTTACAGTAGATTGAATTTTTGAGTTTTGTAATCACTCTAAGAAATTCTATATAAAATAACATACCTGAAAATTGTATCGCTAGATACTTTTTGATTTCTGTGATTTTTTGGAGAAAGCATAATGGCATCCACCACCAGTTTCAATCGAAAAAATGATAAAACTGAATGTGTTACTTGCGAAAAATTAATATCTAAAACTAATATTAGCAAGCACAGGGCAAGATGTAGCGAAACAGATTCGAGAATTAATCGTTTGTTACCTTCTAAGTCTTGTGCTCGATGTGGAAAGATGATCAGCATTGCAAATTTAAGTAAACACCTCAAAATTTGCAAACTATCGATCGAACGAGGAACATTGAAAAGGAAAATCGATAATGCAGATACGGAAGCTTCTACTTCCAAGCAAATTAAATTATCTAATGAATGCAAACCAATTAGATCTGCATTCAACGACCAACTCCAGGATTTTTCAATTAGGTCAGAACCAGGCCGTGACATCCTTAGTTTCTTGGACGAAACGAAAACATCTGTACTAAATATTCTAAAAAATAAACTTGAAAACAACTCTATAAAAGTATATGTTGTTCTGTTTTCTGAATACGAGAAAGTTGATGGCACAACGAGTATTTTTTATCATTGTACAAAAAACCAGACTCTTCATTTGGCGGACGTCGAAAATTTGGACAACTTCTATTATAAAGTTACCAATGAGCTGGTTAAGAAACATGACGATTTCGAGGCTAAAGGGTCGGGATGGTCTCTGTGTGGAAGTCCTCACACGTTAACTGTTTACGTGAACCGATTCTCGCCTCTTCGCGCTTCCAGCTACGTTCCTCTTCCACCGAACATTCAACACAAGAGGGCTGCGTTAAATATACAGAACAGCGATAACAAGTGTTTTCTCTGGTGTATATTGGCTGCACTGCATCCTGTTCATTGGTTAAATCATCCAGAACAGGTTTCTCATTACAAGCAATACGAGTCCGAGTTTGAAAGTGTAATGTCTGGCATCGAATACCCGGTGACATTGTCGGATATAACAAAGTTCGAAAATCGTGCCGGAAAACGCATCGCTATTAATGTATATTTCTTCACGTCAGATAAATATCTCGTGCATCCCGCCAGGATAAGCGATATCGACGATGACGATGCTTGTGTGATTAATCTTCTTCTAATTTCAAACGAGGATGTTCATCACTACACGCTAATTCGTTCTCTATCACGTTTGGTCAGAAGTCAAACTACCAAGTATGCAACCCACATCGAAGTTTGCCCGAGATGCCTAACCACGTTCGACGATCGTGACCGACGTGATCATCAAAATCTTCATAGTCGTCAAATTGCTATCGAGAAACTTGCCGAACATAAAATTTATTGCGGCAACAACAGACCGGCTAGAATGTTGATGCCCGAAACGAACGAAGTCGAAGAATTCAAAATGCACAAAGCATTGTTGGAACATCCGGCCATCATCGTTGCTGATTTCGAGGCGTTTCTCAAACTACTCTTCTACTGCGAACCGGATCCTGAAATTTCCTCCACAACGCCGTACCAGCTTCATCAACCAAACAGTTTCGGCTATGTTGTTGTGCGACGTGATAAAATAAATGAAGCATATATATACCGCGGGCCAAATGTAATCGAACACTTCCTGGAAAAAATGGTGGAGGAGGTTGAGGTAATTGGTAGCGTACTGCTTACATCAAAACCGATGGCACCTTTAACTGAAAATGAACTTCAAGACTACAATTCCACTGAGGTGTGTCCGGTATGTGATCAAAGTTTCACTGATGAGAACAAAAAAATATTCCACCACGATCATTTCAGCGGAAACTACATAGGTGGAATTTGCAATACGTGCAATCTTAAAATCCAGAAACCTAAATTCATCCCCATATTTTTTCACAACGGAAGCGGATATGATTTTCACCACCTGGTGAGACATCTTGGCTACGATCCGAAACGTATAGGTGTCTTGGCCGAGAATGAAGAACGCTACATTAGTCTCAGCAAGCAAGTGTCGATTCCGGGAACGAAAAATACAATCGAGATGCGCTTCCTGGATTCGTATAGATTTCTCTCTGCAAGTCTGGATGCTTTAGCGAACAAACTCACCGACGATCAATTCAAAATAACTAGAGCTAGTTTTCCCAACGTGGACATAGAACTCGTTAGACGTAAAGGGATTTATCCTTACGAATACGTCAGTGATGATTCTAAATTTAACGACGACGTTCTCCCACCTCCAAGGGAATTTTACAGCAGACTCAGAGAGAAAGGAATCACGGACGAAGAATACCAACACGCGCAACTCATGTGGGAGAAATTAGAATGTAGGACACTCGGAGACTACCACGATGCCTACTTAAAATTAGACGTCACGATACTCGCGGATGTTTTTCAAGCGTTCAGGAAAACGGCAACGAATATTTACAAATTAGATCCAGCGTATTTCTACAGTCTACCGGGATTAGCGTGGTCGGCAATGTTATTCCAGACAAAGGTCAAGCTGGAACTGATATCGGACGTTGACATGTTGCTATTTATCGAAAGAGGGATACGAGGTGGAATGGTGCAATGCGTACAGAGACATGCGAAAGCTAATAACGTACACATGAAAGAAGATTACGATTCAAATCGAGCATCGAATTACATCTTCTACGCCGACGTTAATAATCTCTACGGACATGCCATGGTTCAGAAACTTCCTTACGGGGGATTCGAATGGTTAGATCCCACTTCGATAGACATTATTCATTTCGACGATAGCGAGTGTGGTTTCTTCGCAGAGGTAGATCTCCAATTCTCCGACCACCTGCACGACACGTTTTCGGATTTGCCTCCGACTCCCGAAATCAAATGTCCACCCGACTCGGTTCAAGACAAGCTTTTGTTAACATTGAACCCTAAACAGAGATACGTCGTCCACTACAAGAATCTCCGGTTTTTGATTGGGAAGGGTGTTCAGATAGTAAATGTTAGAAGAATACTAAAGTTTAAACATTCCACGTGGTTAAGACCTTACATAGAAACTAACACGCAACATAGAACAGCTGCCACTTCCGATTTAGACAAGGATTTTTTTAAATTAATGAACAATGCGGTGTACGGAAAGACCATGGAGAATGTTAGAAAGCACGTAGACGTGAAATTAATTTCCGATAAGAATAAATGTCGGAAGTGGATAGCCGATCCTAGATTCAAGTCGAGAAAAATTTACAACGAGAATTTGGCACTTTTCAATCTGGATATAAAATTGATGAAATTCAGAAAACCAATTTACGTTGGCGCAACGGTTCTCGACTTGTCGAAACTTTACATGTTCGAATTTCATTACGACGTGATGAAACCCTTCTACAATGATAAGATATCACTTTTGTACACCGACACCGACAGCTTCATTTACAGCATACAAACACCTAACCTCTACGAAGACATAAAAAATCCTTCCATGCTCGAGTATTTCGATACTTCTGCGTATCCTCAACCCAACAGATTTGGGATTCCATCTCGTAACAAAAAAGTCCTAGGTAAACTGAAAGATGAATGTAACGGTGATGTTATTGTCGAGTTCGCGGGTTTGCGTTCGAAGATGTATGCCATGAGAACAGAGAGTAGCGTCACGAAGAAAGCAAAAGGTGTGGGCAAGAATACGGTGGAGAACAAACTCACCTTCCACGATTACATCGATTGCCTTTACTCACAATCGACGATACTAAGTATAGAACAAAGAATCCAAAGCGCAGACCACGTGATTACAACAAACGAAGTTAGGAAAGTAGCATTAGATCCCCATGACGATAAGAGATGTATTTTGTCTTGTGGAATCCACACGTTGCCTTGGGGGCACTATCGTTTAGAAATTAGTAAAAATTGTAGGCAATGCAAATGAAAGAAAACTTAAATAACTATAACTAAAATAAAAAAAAACTTTAACTGTCTCAAATTATCACATACACAATAAATAACTAGCAAGGACAATGAACCTCTTTGGTTTCCGAAAGCAAACAATGGAGACTGTACACCGCACGGCAGATCATGAATTTCTACCTTCCATGTTATCTAAACTCAACGGCCTGTTGATCAATCAATTTTCGGAACGCTGCTCTTCTTGCTGGAACAGTGACGATTTCGGATTCGCGACGATCGACATGACGAGGAAACCCAACGACGAAAAATACAGAAACAAAATCAACGACTTTCTAAACGTTGCAACGTTGTGAGAAACGTTTCTCACAACGTTGCAACGTTTAGAAAGTCGTTGATTTTGTTTCTGTATTTTTCGTCGTTGGGTTTCCTCGTCATGTCGATCGTCGCGAATCCGAAATCGTCACTGTTCCAGCAAGAAGAGCAGCGTTCCGAAAATTGATTGATCAACAGGCCGTTGAGTTTAGATAACATGGAAGGTAGAAATTCATGATCTGCCGTGCGGTGTACAGTCTCCATTGTTTGCTTTCGGAAACCAAAGAGGTTCATTGTCCTTGCTAGTTATTTATTGTGTATGTGATAATTTGAGACAGTTAAAGTTTTTTTTTATTTTAGTTATAGTTATTTAAGTTTTCTTTCATTTGCATTGCCTACAATTTTTACTAATTTCTAAACGATAGTGCCCCCAAGGCAACGTGTGGATTCCACAAGACAAAATACATCTCTTATCGTCATGGGGATCTAATGCTACTTTCCTAACTTCGTTTGTTGTAATCACGTGGTCTGCGCTTTGGATTCTTTGTTCTATACTTAGTATCGTCGATTGTGAGTAAAGGCAATCGATGTAATCGTGGAAGGTGAGTTTGTTCTCCACCGTATTCTTGCCCACACCTTTTGCTTTCTTCGTGACGCTACTCTCTGTTCTCATGGCATACATCTTCGAACGCAAACCCGCGAACTCGACAATAACATCACCGTTACATTCATCTTTCAGTTTACCTAGGACTTTTTTGTTACGAGATGGAATCCCAAATCTGTTGGGTTGAGGATACGCAGAAGTATCGAAATACTCGAGCATGGAAGGATTTTTTATGTCTTCGTAGAGGTTAGGTGTTTGTATGCTGTAAATGAAGCTGTCGGTGTCGGTGTACAAAAGTGATATCTTATCATTGTAGAAGGGTTTCATCACGTCGTAATGAAATTCGAACATGTAAAGTTTCGACAAGTCGAGAACCGTTGCGCCAACGTAAATTGGTTTTCTGAATTTCATCAATTTTATATCCAGATTGAAAAGTGCCAAATTCTCGTTGTAAATTTTTCTCGACTTGAATCTAGGATCGGCTATCCACTTCCGACATTTATTCTTATCGGAAATTAATTTCACGTCTACGTGCTTTCTAACATTCTCCATGGTCTTTCCGTACACCGCATTGTTCATTAATTTAAAAAAATCCTTGTCTAAATCGGAAGTGGCAGCTGTTCTATGTTGCGTGTTAGTTTCTATGTAAGGTCTTAACCACGTGGAATGTTTAAACTTTAGTATTCTTCTAACATTTACTATCTGAACACCCTTCCCAATCAAAAACCGGAGATTCTTGTAGTGGACGACGTATCTCTGTTTAGGGTTCAATGTTAACAAAAGCTTGTCTTGAACCGAGTCGGGTGGACATTTGATTTCGGGAGTCGGAGGCAAATCCGAAAACGTGTCGTGCAGGTGGTCGGAGAATTGGAGATCTACCTCTGCGAAGAAACCACACTCGCTATCGTCGAAATGAATAATGTCTATCGAAGTGGGATCTAACCATTCGAATCCCCCGTAAGGAAGTTTCTGAACCATGGCATGTCCGTAGAGATTATTAACGTCGGCGTAGAAGATGTAATTCGATGCTCGATTTGAATCGTAATCTTCTTTCATGTGTACGTTATTAGCTTTCGCATGTCTCTGTACGCATTGCACCATTCCACCTCGTATCCCTCTTTCGATAAATAGCAACATGTCAACGTCCGATATCAGTTCCAGCTTGACCTTTGTCTGGAATAACATTGCCGACCACGCTAATCCCGGTAGACTGTAGAAATACGCTGGATCTAATTTGTAAATATTCGTTGCCGTTTTCCTGAACGCTTGAAAAACATCCGCGAGTATCGTGACGTCTAATTTTAAGTAGGCATCGTGGTAGTCTCCGAGTGTCCTACATTCTAATTTCTCCCACATGAGTTGCGCGTGTTGGTATTCTTCGTCCGTGATTCCTTTCTCTCTGAGTCTGCTGTAAAATTCCCTTGGAGGTGGGAGAACGTCGTCGTTAAATTTAGAATCATCACTGACGTATTCGTAAGGATAAATCCCTTTACGTCTAACGAGTTCTATGTCCACGTTGGGAAAACTAGCTCTAGTTATTTTGAATTGATCGTCGGTGAGTTTGTTCGCTAAAGCATCCAGACTTGCAGAGAGAAATCTATACGAATCCAGGAAGCGCATCTCGATTGTATTTTTCGTTCCCGGAATCGACACTTGCTTGCTGAGACTAATGTAGCGTTCTTCATTCTCGGCCAAGACACCTATACGTTTCGGATCGTAGCCAAGATGTCTCACCAGGTGGTGAAAATCATATCCGCTTCCGTTGTGAAAAAATATGGGGATGAATTTAGGTTTCTGGATTTTAAGATTGCACGTATTGCAAATTCCACCTATGTAGTTTCCGCTGAAATGATCGTGGTGGAATATTTTTTTGTTCTCATCAGTGAAACTTTGATCACATACCGGACACACCTCAGTGGAATTGTAGTCTTGAAGTTCATTTTCAGTTAAAGGTGCCATCGGTTTTGATGTAAGCAGTACGCTACCAATTACCTCAACCTCCTCCACCATTTTTTCCAGGAAGTGTTCGATTACATTTGGCCCGCGGTATATATATGCTTCATTTATTTTATCACGTCGCACAACAACATAGCCGAAACTGTTTGGTTGATGAAGCTGGTACGGCGTTGTGGAGGAAATTTCAGGATCCGGTTCGCAGTAGAAGAGTAGTTTGAGAAACGCCTCGAAATCAGCAACGATGATGGCCGGATGTTCCAACAATGCTTTGTGCATTTTGAATTCTTCGACTTCGTTCGTTTCGGGCATCAACATTCTAGCCGGTCTGTTGTTGCCGCAATAAATTTTATGTTCGGCAAGTTTCTCGATAGCAATTTGACGACTATGAAGATTTTGATGATCACGTCGGTCACGATCGTCGAACGTGGTTAGGCATCTCGGGCAAACTTCGATGTGGGTTGCATACTTGGTAGTTTGACTTCTGACCAAACGTGATAGAGAACGAATTAGCGTGTAGTGATGAACATCCTCGTTTGAAATTAGAAGAAGATTAATCACACAAGCATCGTCATCGTCGATATCGCTTATCCTGGCGGGATGCACGAGATATTTATCTGACGTGAAGAAATATACATTAATAGCGATGCGTTTTCCGGCACGATTTTCGAACTTTGTTATATCCGACAATGTCACCGGGTATTCGATGCCAGACATTACACTTTCAAACTCGGACTCGTATTGCTTGTAATGAGAAACCTGTTCTGGATGATTTAACCAATGAACAGGATGCAGTGCAGCCAATATACACCAGAGAAAACACTTGTTATCGCTGTTCTGTATATTTAACGCAGCCCTCTTGTGTTGAATGTTCGGTGGAAGAGGAACGTAGCTGGAAGCGCGAAGAGGCGAGAATCGGTTCACGTAAACAGTTAACGTGTGAGGACTTCCACACAGAGACCATCCCGACCCTTTAGCCTCGAAATCGTCATGTTTCTTAACCAGCTCATTGGTAACTTTATAATAGAAGTTGTCCAAATTTTCGACGTCCGCCAAATGAAGAGTCTGGTTTTTTGTACAATGATAAAAAATACTCGTTGTGCCATCAACTTTCTCGTATTCAGAAAACAGAACAACATATACTTTTATAGAGTTGTTTTCAAGTTTATTTTTTAGAATATTTAGTACAGATGTTTTCGTTTCGTCCAAGAAACTAAGGATGTCACGGCCTGGTTCTGACCTAATTGAAAAATCCTGGAGTTGGTCGTTGAATGCAGATCTAATTGGTTTGCATTCATTAGATAATTTAATTTGCTTGGAAGTAGAAGCTTCCGTATCTGCATTATCGATTTTCCTTTTCAATGTTCCTCGTTCGATCGATAGTTTGCAAATTTTGAGGTGTTTACTTAAATTTGCAATGCTGATCATCTTTCCACATCGAGCACAAGACTTAGAAGGTAACAAACGATTAATTCTCGAATCTGTTTCGCTACATCTTGCCCTGTGCTTGCTAATATTAGTTTTAGATATTAATTTTTCGCAAGTAACACATTCAGTTTTATCATTTTTTCGATTGAAACTGGTGGTGGATGCCATTATGCTTTCTCCAAAAAATCACAGAAATCAAAAAGTATCTAGCGATACAATTTTCAGGTATGTTATTTTATATAGAATTTCTTAGAGTGATTACAAAACTCAAAAATTCAATCTACTGTAAATAGAATTTCGGGTATGTTATTTATATATAATTTCTTGTGTGCGAATACAAAAACTCAAGAATTCAATCTACTGTGAATATAATTTTCAGGTATGTTATTTTATATAGAATTTCTTGAGGTGATTACAAAACTCAAAAAAATCAATCTACTGCGAATATAATTTTCAGGTATGTTATTTTATATAGAATTTTCTCAGGGCGAATACAAAACTCAAAAATCCAAGACAGTTCAGTTTTAACGTGTTCATATTTGAAAAAAAAAAATGCAAAAATACGCCTTGGAGATTTCAACCAATCCACTTTACTAGATTGGCAAAACTCTTAACTATTGTTATTTGGAACCTTTAACCTTTTTTTGGTGACGTAGAGTACGCGTAGAGAGGTTGGGTTTAGTGTGCCGGTCGAGTTTCGGCGTCCTCTGTCCTCCCATACCAAAATAAACACGTCACAATACAGAAATAATGAGAGGTGTGTGTGTGTGTGGCAGAGAGATCACATCGTTCCGAGAGGTTTACAAAGGTCACAATATATAAACATTTGACCGGGACTTGGAAAATTACAATACAGTGCATTCATCCTTCAAGGATGAGAGAGTGCATTATTTACTCATCGCACTGTGACAGCACAACAAATAAATGCGTGGAACATAGAGAGAAAATGAGTTTTTGAGGTTTTGATAAAATTTTCGTAGGTTTGCAGCACTGTGGCTCACTTCAGTGAATTGAAGTGAGTTTTTGATGTTTTGGTGCTGTTTTCTTCGCTGTAAAACATCGTCAGCGCAATAAATGAGACGCGGACCGTGGAGAGAAAGTGAGTTTTTGAGGTTTGGCGAGCTCCACCGAGCTCCACTTTCGGTTGGTGAACTCTCTCCAGGGTGCGTGGTTATAGGGGGCCAGGTATCCTAAAAAACAACAATTATTATTTGTTTGTTTGCGTCACAATACGGAAATAATAAGAGGCACGCGCGCGCGCGTGTGTCGCACATCGTTCCCCCGAGGTAGGTTTACAAAGGTCACAATATACAAACATTGGCCCCCGGGACTTGGAAAATTGCGATATGGCGCATTCGCTCACCACTGTTGCCAGCCACGGGTCTCTCTCTCTTTATTTTACGACAACGTTGGCATCTCTATTTTTTTTAGTTGTAAGTGGGTTGCCAACACACTCTAGTTAATAATGCTACATATTATACACACACACACGCACACACATACTGTGTTGCCATCCATCTCTCTCTCTTTTACGGCAGTGCCGGCTCTCCTTGCCCAGTGTGTGTAGGTTGGCAACCTTGCTTTATGCACTGTAAGGCAAGCCTCAAGCAAGGTTGCCAGCTCCCTGCTTTAGGTTGGGTTAGACCAAGAAGAAAAAGGCTGTAGGTAAGCTGTCGGTTGTTTAACTCTTCCCTCTCTCTCTCTCCTCTCTCTTTTTTTTTTGTAAAAAGGCTATGGCAAAAATACCAGTAGGTTGGCAACCTTGCTTTATGCACTGTAAGGCAAGCCTCAAGCAAGGTTGCCAGCTCCTTGCTTTAGGTTAGGTTAGACCAAGACAAAAACCTTGGTGATTTTTTTCGAGTAGGTGTTGGCAACACTGCGCTTCACTTGGTGTTTGTCAACCCGGGACACTCATCTACTAGTTATGTTGGAAACAGTAAGACTTAGAAAAAATCTGTTTGCGGATTCGTCATGTGCGCCTATATGTAAGTAAAATATGAATAAAACCTATGCTCGGAAATCCAAAATGGCAACCGGAAGTGGGCTTATCTTGGAAACGGTAAGACTTAGAAAAAATCTGTTTGCGGATTCGTCATGTACGCCTATATGTAAGTAAAATATGAATAGAACCTATGCTCGGAAATCCAAAATGGCGACCGGAAGTGGGATTATCTTGGAAACAGTAAGACTTAGGAAAAATCTGTTTGCGGATTCGTCATGTAGGCCTATATGTAAGTAAAATATGAATAGAACCTATGCCCGGAAATCCAAAATAGCGACCGGAAGTGGGATTATCTTGGAAACGGTAAGACTTAGGAAAAATCTGTTTGGGGATTCATCATGTACACCCATACGTTAAAAAAATATGAATAGGTTAAGTTATATCACATAAGATCGTGGCATTCGTACCAAGTATGAGTGCAAAAAAAAAAGAAAAATAGAAAATTTTGCTAAAACATCGCTAAGCGCTAAAACATCGACAAAAAATTGTCAATATATGTCAAAAACTGATTTTCAATTGATAAAAAAGAAGCTACAAAAACACTCGTACCAAGTATTGCGTTGAAACTATCCAATTACACTACTCCTTTCTGCTACTTTTGGCTAATCGTGGCGATGATATGATGAAATTGACTTACAGAAACACCCAAGCTCAGTCCAGGATTCGAAGCCTGGACCCCTGTCCTCGGAGCACCCTATGCTAACCACTACGCCACGGAGGTCGGCTAAACAAGGAATGCATTTGTGATCGAAACACTTCCTGAATGACAGGGTAGTAAGAACGGATAAAATGGATAAAAACGGGTTGCCACAAGTGCTCCAGCACATTAAATTTACGCAACGGTTTTTCCACTGCTTCCTTGTTCAGCATTTGCCCGCAAAACGTGGGACATTCTGTGGGTATTTTCCCGACCGTCGAGTTACATGAAGACGACCCCCGTGTGATCCGTGGGATATGCACAAGGCCAAATCGAAAGTTTTTCCTCCTGCCTGGAAAGCTTCAGTTCCAGAGCATCCTTGCAAGAGCGGTGGGGGGCCCACCGATGGCGTCGTGGTAACGTCTTTGCTTTGTAATCAAGGGGACCCGGGTTCGATACCCCGATGGAGGCACATAGTGGTTCGGATCCCACTTTAAACTGTAGGTCCAGTCCAGATTAGCCTATCTGTGCATAAAGTGAACTTAAAAATCAAACCAAGAGACGTGGGTGATCACTGATCAGTAGGCCCAAGATAATTATGCACTTTTAAACGTTTTTTGACAAATGCATATACGAAACATACACACAAAAAAATTCTTGCATATTTTATTTTTAAGTGAACTTCCTATTTGCTTCCCTCAATGCTGTTAATTCTCCGCACTTGCTTTTACAAAACAAGAAGCAAGGACGTATTTCCAGGGAGTCCAGAACCCCCTTCTAGAAAGACTTACCAACTAGTGAAATTAAATAATAAGAAAACACTTTTTTAATAGTTTTCTTGTATGATCGAGGGTCATTTATTTCCACCGGACTTATTGGAAGGCAAGGATTACACTGGAATCATATGGTTTTGAAAGGTAGAATCGAAGAAAATTTATGCACACAACTTCCTACAGTAATAATCAGGAACTTTACCTTTCATCTACTGTATCTAGTATCTTTTTTCTTATTCAATAAATATTCAATTCTTTATCTATTTTTGTCAGTTCTATTATTCAAATTTTGACGATCAAAACTACACGTAAACTAGATAATGAATAGGTGCTGTTATATCTCTATTCTCATACCGTCTTTTTACCTATTCACATAATAACAATGCAATATTAATAAATGTACATAATTAATGAATTAATGTTTTTAATTTGATTTAATATAATTATTTTAATTTAATAATGTTATTATTATCATTATTTCTAAGATACTTGGTTCGGACCCCCCCCCGAAATATATTTTTAAATATATGTGCCTGACAAGGAGATAAGACTTCTTTCGTCGTCCTCGCGGGAACACTCAACAATTGCTCTTTTGAGAGAGGAACGACAATAATGCAATGGGCAGATAGATAATCTTGAACTTGCCGTTCCAGATACTGTTACCTTAAAATATTGTCCAATTGTATTTTGTGTAGTAGAGCGAGTTTTTCCCAGAGTATAAAAATATTCTTGCCGAAAACGGAATGAGTTTCAAGGTTGAAAATTTGAGATATCATGTTGTAATCAAGTGCAATCATGATCTGCCAGGAATGTAATGTTTCTTTTCTTTATAAAACAGCAGTGTAAATCAAACAAGAGTGTGCGGAAGAATTCAGAACTGCAACTTTCACATTTATTACACGCTAAATCGAATAAGCTGAAAAATACCAAATATCTGTTTTCATATAAGGTTTCTGCGGCAACTGAAACATTTTTGAAAAAAGGTAAGGTGTTTTTCTGAAGTACATATTTGTATGTTTTTTTTTTTGTATTTTAAGTACATAAGTATCAGGGCCCTACTGTTCAACCACTGTATACCGTGTCCACGCCAGAATATTTTCGTTGGGCGAGAAAGGAGGGAGGAGATTTTAGTGAAATTGCCTAACGATACATTTGGAACATCCAGGCTTTAATTTCTATTCGTCATTTCTAATTGCGAGCAAACATTTCGATGTTTCAGGTGGATTACTGCATTCGTTTAGAACGTGCTGGTCGAACTTGAAAGAAGTCAATGTTTAATAAGAGAAAGTGTTCAAGGTATGTGTATAAGTAAAAGTGAGTGGGCATTCAAGCAAAGCTGACTATATTCCATCATTTATTTGGAGCAATAATATAAAGATTTTATATTATGTACCAGAAACATAAATAGAAAACCTGTAAGTCTTCATATATTTATTTTATAACAATCACTGATTGTGTAATTTGTTTACAAGAACTCATATTTACTTGAGACCTAACTGGGTAGAACTTAGGGGCTTAACTTGGGGGGACGGAGAATAAAAAAGTATGGCTATCAAAGAGACTCTCGTTCACCCTTCATTCAGCCCACTCAAACGAAATTATCTAACAGCGCCTCTGGTGGCAGGTCCTCGCGCATTCATCCTCCACTGAGGCTGTGACGTAGACACTAAACGGAAAGAGCTGTTGCTCCTGCAAGTGTAAGAAAGCATTCCAGAGCACCACGCCAACGTGTACAATGAAACGAATGTTTCAGTCAGACCGATAATAACAGGTTAGCGATTCTCGAGCTCCCTCTAGCAGTGGGCAAACCCTCTTATTACCCAGCGTGCGTTTCGCCGGAGCGGAGGGGAAAAATTGCAGTGTTTGAATGAAGCGGCTAGGAATGTGGCTCCCGTTTTTCTACATCTTTCAATGGAATGTCTGCGCTCGTTCATCTCGAAAGGGGAAATGTACACATTTACATTCACCGAAACTAAGTTTATTTAATTAACATACTCGAGAGCCCCTGGCGGACGACGAGGAAATCTACCAACAGTCATGCAGGAAGATACATCAAAGTTCGACGCCAAGATAACACACTTAGCAGGTCTTTGAAGATGAAGTTCTTGCTAACCTTGTGAGAGAAGTGCCGTTCAAAGACTCGCCACTTGGAAGTTCATCTTCTCGTGTTCTACACAAAGCCTGGTGCTCGACGACCGAGTGACGCAGCTTGCGTGTGGGAATTTACACTTCATGGTTTTGTTTCTCATCTGTATATATCCAAAGATCAGTGCCCCCCACACGTTTTGGCAAAACAAATTCCATGGCTTTTACAAGTTTACCAGGCAGTTTCAAAATAAATTTCCAGCCCATTGTGAGGTGATGCAACCACGTTTTCAATGTCAAGTTGATGAGCATTTTAAGTGTTCAAAATAAGTGAACAAATATTAACTATAAAAACATTTTTTATACAGTATCGTAACGAACTGCAACTGTCACATCACAAATACGTTTGGTGTTCAAGGTATTTAATAAAACTCAACAAGTACGTTTTTGATTTATTCTTTCAATTTTCGTTTTTATGCCACTTTTGGCTAATCGCGAAGAGATGTTGGGTGATGATATGATGAAGGGACACTCACAAATAACGCCCATGCCCAGGCATGGATTCGAACCCGGGACCCCTGGTGTCGTAGCAGGGAGTACTATGTGGAAGAGAGGTTGTCATTAAAGGAAAGTCACCCCCTTACACCCCGGGTATCCTCCTTGAGTAGCGCCAAAACCTTATTTATGATTACATACGTGGCTATTTGTTTTAAAAAGAGTTTGATTTGTGTACACAAGAATTAATTGCATGTACTGATGCATAACATAATAAATATATTTAAGCTAAGATATTACCACAGACAAGGGTATATATCCTTATCTGTGATATTACTATTATTTTGATATCATTATGTAGGTATTAAATGCAAACCTATGTACAATAAACCCTATTCTTTAATAGTAACACTTAAGTATTTAAAAATAAGGCTATACATTTCTTATTAAAAAACGTAAACATGTAACATGACAAGGATTTCATTGGGGTTGAAAATAAGGGAATCAGGGTGGAAAGTGAGTGGGGCGCCAAAAATACACCTCGCATTATTCATTCTCTAGCATTCTAAAACCCGCAGATTTATGGCTGCAGCAACACAAACCTTCCATCTGGCCCTATCCTGGGCAAGATCAATCCAATCTTTTCCATCCTTACAGATTTCCTTCAGGTCCATCTCAACGTTATCCCTCAATCTTCGTATTGGCCTTCCTACAGGTCTCTTACCATCAGATTTCCCAACAAGAATCCTGTAAACTCTTCATTCCTCTCCCATTCGTGCCACGTGGCCTGCCCATCTTAGTCTTCTTCATTTAATTATCCCAATAATATCTGGCTATGAATACATATTATGCAGTTCTAAATTATGTAACCTTCTTAATACTACAGGCAGAATTACTGTTTTGTATATTTTAACTTTTAGTTTCTTAGATATTATACGAGAAGATAAAAGTTTATGAAGGGAAAAAGTAACACGCATTTCTTGAATTAAGCCTGCTTTTTATTTCCTCTTTAATAGCATTTTCGTCTGTTAGTACTTAAGTTTGGAAACCGATTCAAACGAGTTATCAATAATTACATTTTGATTATTACCTAACACTTGGTTTCGGCCTGTAAGCACATATTTAGTTTTATCTTTGCTAATTTCCAAACCTATCTCTTTGGCTGCTATTAAAAATATTTTAGCATTATTATTAATTTTATTTTATTTTGAGCCGCCCCTGATTCAAGGCATTAAATAAAACTCAACAAATACGTTTGGTGTTCATGGTATTAAAAAATAAAACTCCAAAACGGCTCAGAAGCAGACGTACAAGATACCCTCACGGCACAAGACGTTGAGGCGGCGACCAATCAAAATCGAATCCTCCGAACAAGAGTCAACAGATTTATTTCATGAAACTCGAGGCGACACTTCCCGAAATCATACTCGAGGCTCAGAAAAAGCCTCTTAAGGCAGGAAATCTTAGGCAAATAGAAAGAAGGCCGAGCAAAATCCACTCTCTTCTTGAGAGTCGGGCAAATACCGCCGATATGAGGAAATCCGAAGCTATCGTTTCCAGCAAACGAAGCGTCCAACCGTCAAGCAGAGGCTCTGGCGGTCGATGCGATAATCTTTTCGAATCTCATGGCTGGATTGTTTGCAAACGTTCAGTCTCTCTGATCCTTTCACGAAATTATTCCGAGCACGTAGTGGGGGGGGGGGGGGGGCGACATATACAGAGGTACTCTTTGTTGTATAATTTGTCTCACTTGTTTCTCTTTTTTAAAAATTCAGAATGAACTATACTCATTACGTAGAACCTATCTTGTACAGTCACGGACACAGCTGGGCTGTAACAATTCCATTGGAAGTCAATGTATTCATCATAACCCAGAACTGTCTGTGCCTGTACACTCACGAGAAAGATTATATTTGTAACAAGCCACAGGAAATTTATTTCCTCTGAACTAATATTATTACATTAATACACAGGTGGGCTCATATATTTTGTCTATTACTTGTATTATTGTTGACAAAACCTACAAAATATTAACTAAGGAGAACATTATTTCAGTTGCTTGCTTACAACATACTTCTTCTCATTGTTCGGTTATCCGCAGTTATCCAGTAGTCTTTTGGGGGAAGTGTTTCTTTTTACACTGTACATTGCCTAACTCTACAACGATGAACATACATCTTACGTATTTCGGTTATTTTACGTTGCTTTCCTGCCTCTTGTGTTAATCGTGGCGATGAGAATAAAATTAATGATGGGACAAACACAAAATAACGCATACATCAATACTTAAGACTATGGTTCAATCTGCCACGAAAGTCGGCATGAACGAACTTCAGTAGCAACCTGGCCCTCGCCATAGTTTCAGGCCACACACATAACATGCAAGACAACAGCCTGTAGGCCTATATCAGACCTATTGAGAATGACCAAAATCAAAAGTAACATACGTATATATCGCTACTTAAAATGAATAATGTACAAAGAGAAGGAGTTTGAGTTTACTTTTAAGTCCACTTTATGCACAGAAAGGCTAGTTGGGACTTGATCTAGTTTATAATTCGGTCCGAACCACTATGTACCTCCACCGGGTATCAAACCCGGGACCCTTTGATTACAATGCGACGACGTTATCTTTACGCCATCAAAGAGAGAAAGAAATAGAGAAACTGGAAATTTACAAATAGGCCACTAGAGGCGCCGTGTGCGACTAGGTAGCGGAAGTTGTTTGTCAGCGCTATGCTGGCCTCCTAGGTCGCCGGATTTAACATCTAACTTTATATTTATATGGATTGGTATTGTGCTGATCTGACAACCGAGAATGGTGCGAAGCGACTGGTATATGTAGACAATGAGGATTGTTTTCAAGTTGCCAGGCACTGTAACAAGCGCCTAATCACCTCTCTCCGTGTTTATTCGCTTGCCCATTTTATTTCACAGTTTACTACAGGCGAAAAATTAATGCCGGTAAACAAATCTGATCTCTATTTTGTGGCAGCACTCTTCAGAATTTGGAAAATAATTTCCGTCGAGCGGAAAGCACACAGATCAATGCAGTCTGACAACAGCACCTGGACGTTATTCTTCCCGAATTCAGACACTGACGTCACGCCCCGTTACCTGGGTGACAAGCTATTTTCACTCCCAAGCATTTTGTGCTTCCCCGAGTTAACTGAAATCAAATTCCACAACTCGAACGGGAATATTTCAGTAATGAATCTAAATGAAAAATCGAATTCCAGCGAGCTAGCCGCGCTGCTTCTGTTGCGAGTCTTCAATTAGCATGGAAAGTTCCTTGGACGTCTCTGTGGTCTAATTAAATGGCCTACAGATCCAAGTTTCTCAGTTTTTGAAGCATTAATCTATTCACTAAAGGGAACGCACTTCATAGGTCCTAAAAGTTTTAAGTAGGTAAATATCTACCAACAGAACCGCCAATACGACAGAAAACGTGAGCCAAAGGCATTAAGAAATTTGATTCATTGATTTGCTTTGATTTACTTCGCCTTTTGTGCCACTTTTGGCTAATTTGCGAAGAAGGGAATGAGTGATGACATGATGACATTGATGAATGGACAATCCCAAACTTCCAAGACCAGATCGGGATTCGGACCCGGGACCCCTGGTGCCATAGCGCGATGTGCTAACCACTCCGCCACGGGGGGCGGTTACCAAAGGCATAAGAAATGCATACACACATATACTGAATGGTGAAGACAGTGGGCTTTAAGGACGCGTAAATACGTTTTAAAATAACCCAGTGGAGGCACATATTGGTTCGGATCCCACCTTAAACTGTAGGTCCAGTCCCAATTAGCTCTTCTGTGCATGAAGTGGACTTGAAAAACAAACTCAGACGGCTTAAAGACGCTTTAAAACGGGCCAATTCCAAGTGACACAACCCATGTAACATTTGTTTGAATCTGTGTTACCTGGGCGCATCATTACGAAGCCACTATGGTCGCCCAGGTCTCCCGATCTCACTCCGCCAGACTTTTTCCTCTGGGGATTTCTGAAGTCTACGGCCTACGTAACGCATCCACATACTTTGGATGAACTGAAGACGAATATTCAACGTAATGTAGACAACATTTCATGTGATACACTCCAGAGGGTCTTCAGGAACATGATCAAAAGGGTGTACATGTGTGAGGAACTGAATGGTGGCCATTTCCAACATCTTTTATAGTTCCTTCATGGGTTGCGTGACTTTTTGATCACTCTGTAGATGGACTAAAAGGACAAGGGTTGGGCCCTAAATGACGCTGGGGTCCCGGATTCGATTCATGCCCGGGCATGAGTGTTCTTTGCTAGTGTCTCTTCATCAATTTCATCAGAGCGTAACTCATCCTCATCTTCGTGATTAGCCAATGGTGGCAGAAAAGCAAAGTACAATAAGCCAAATCAGTCTACCAACCAATTAAAAGAGGGCAAGTAGTCAAGTACGCGCAATAAGTGGGGAGTAGGGCTAATATGCCTACATACAGGGGTAGACAAAACCTAAAATAATCAGGCCCCTATTTCTTAGGAGTCAACACTATTTATACATGCAAAATAAAGCTTACACATTTTGAAAATTAATACAAATATGAATTAAAAGTAATTAATTCTTGCACCTGAGTGACGTACCAAGAAGGCTTTACAGGTGACAACATGAATAAGTATGCAATACATTCTAATATATGTCCGACTCTACCATATCGCTGCAGATTTCAAAATTCAGCTAGCGACAGAGCAGAAATTTATAATGTCATGTTTATTACCCTGATTTAATTATACACATGATATAGAAAAGACACAAATTTAAAAACACTGTACTGGTATTTTTTTAAAAAAGCAATGGAAATTTCCATAAGAGAACTCGAAATCTGAAAAAAAAACTGAATTTGAAAATTCAGGCGTCAGGTGAACATTTTTTTATCCCTGCCTATATATATATAAATGATGTATTCAATTACATTTCTCTATATAGAAATACTTGACAGGACAACGGCAATTTTATAGATAAACCTATACCGGTACCTCACGATATCAGGGGAAAATATCGCACCATACCGTTCGCTGTGAGACCTTTATCGTTCTACGCTCACAATGAGACAATTAAAAACATTGCACTGTGTGATATGCCCGTGTACGTAAACAAAACCTAGCTGACCAAATGAGCAGGTGGGCAGAAGGGCATCGTGACACGTCTACAGCGACGCGTAACCCGTCTATGCGCGTAACCTCCCAAGGTCGTGCGTGTCCTGAGTGCCGATATCCTTTCAATGTTTGGATGGTGAATTCCTTCCAGCCTAACCAAGGGAAATCGTCAAAGCTTACGACGGCAGCTTCGACTTCGAGCCTTGATTGGACGAGGGCAGTCTTGGGAGCAAACACACTCGTCGACGTATCATCATTCGCCGTTCACACGGTCTCGTTTCAAAAGGACACACGTCCTGCGTGAGGACCAAATCAAGGTAAAGACGTGAGCGTTACCGATGGGGAAGTCTGGTGGGGCTGCGGCCCCCGGCAAATAAATAGGCGAAAATAACTCAGCGTCGTATAAAGTGGTTACCTGGAGGAAACTTGGGGGGGGGGGGTAAAGGCGGCCAGGAGCGTGGTGCTGATCACATCACGTCCACCTTCGGCCGTGATCAAGAAAGTGTGGGTCCGTCACTTCCCCAAAGCACTTTACTTTTAACGTTTTGAAAACCACTGAATTTACAGCAATTTATTGATGTGATTTATTTGGATTATTTCACTTCTCTCTTCTGCCACTTGTTACAAATTACGAAGATGATGATGACTGAAGATACAACGAAACTGATAAATGGGACACACCATGCCCAGGTCGGGATTCGAACCCGGGACCTCTGGCGTCGTACAGCGCTGTGCTAACCACTACGCCACAGAGATCTGCATTACAGCAATTAAGAAATATCGCCCCCCCCCAAAAGAAAACACTCCGTGGAGTAGCACGCTGCTAAGCCAGGGGTCCCTGTTTCGAATCTTCATTTGATTTGTTATCTAACGTAGCTTTTCTGCCACTTTTGGCTAATAGCGACGACGAGGATGAGGGATATGAAGAAATTGATGAACCACAACACAACACATGTCCAGTCCGGAATTCGAATCCGGGACCCCTGGCGTTGTAGTGACCTGTGATAACCACTACGCACCGGAGGAGGGCACTTTTGCTTTATTGTGAGAATGAGAGACGATAGTACACAAAAATCGATGGACAGTAACAAAGAACACCAATGCCAAGGCCGGGAAACGAACCCCTGGCGCTGTGCTAACCATTCCGCTACGGAGGTCGGCTCTCTTCAGTTTCCGTTTTCATCGTTGCTTAATGTATCAAAATATGGTCTGCCATTCTGCTTCTTCTTCGGACTATCTGAGCATAAAGTGGACTAAAATATTTGACAGTTTACCCTCATTGTAGTCATGAACCCGAGAGAGGTGGTGGTAACGACGAAAATAAAAATAGAAGTGTACGATTTCAGAAGGGGGAGGTGGTGTTGTCTCGAATCAATTACATGGTTCATTGCTAAAAAATGTTAATGTTGCATAACAGTGATTCTCAACTACGGAGGACACAAAGCAAGGGCAGTGGCATATTTACGAGGTGCAGGAGAGATCCCCACCAAGGCTGTCCAAATTTGTTCGTCTTCAACCACCGAACTCCACGGTTACATTGCAGATGTGTGTTTGAATTTTAAAAAAATCACTCAGATACAAGATACTTCCAGGAGGGTAAGGTTGAGCGATAATGCATTCGCCTGTAGAGAGATCATTACGTAATGCATTACGCGCATAACATGCTACTCTTTACTTTTCCGCATTCAGTGAATTTATGTGCATAAAAGCTGACGCCGAGGGAATGTGAAAAATATGCAGCGTGAACACTGCATCGTATTCCACGTTATGCAAGACGAGTGAACTTCGTCTTCATTTCGTCTGATGCAGCAACTTTATTATGGGGGTGGGTGTTTATTTGCAAAACGCACAGCTCTTATAGCAAGCTTGAATCCGGCGATTATAATTCAATTATGGTGAACATCTGTTCCCAGCTGTCTTCTTTTTTCATGAATGAGCTTCGAATACTGATGATACCCGACCTCCATGACGGAGTGGTCAGCACAGCGCGCTGTCAGTGACTTACCAAAGTATGTGTGACTCATTCGGACTCCTATATGCGGATGACTTAAAAATCTGTAGGACTATTTGTAATACTGATGACTGCAAATCGTTACAAAATGAAATCAATACAGTAACAATATGGTGCAGAATAAATTATCTTAACCTGAATATAGGAAAATGCTGTGCTCAACAGAAAGCAAATTGAATTCAATTACAAAATAAATTACACAAAAATTAAAAGGGTTAACGAGATGAAAGATCTAGGAGTTACATTTGATTCAAAACTATCATTTGCAACACATATTGAAAGGGTCGTAAATGAGACACACAGAAACCTAGTGTACGCAATTACAATGAGTAGAGTTTACGAAGAAATAAATAATGAAAATGATATTTAACGCTTTAGTCCGAAGCAAAGTAGAATATGCAGCAGAAATATGGGCTCCTCAGGACAAAAAGTACACGCATAAAATAAAAAATTTACAGTCTAAATTTGTAAGGTACGCCACTTACAAAGGAACAGGCCAGGCATATATCCCCGACACGAGTCATACACTTCCCTCTGTAAACACCACGACCTTCTCTCAGCAAAAGAAGGAAGATGCAATTGTTTCTTGTACAAAATCATGAACAATAATATCCAGGTACAACATCTATTAGAACAAATACACATACGTGTTCCTATCTCCAAGACACGACCCAAAAGGGGCCTCTTTTACTGTAGTAACAGAAGATCGAACATCATAAATAAATCAGAGAATGTAAGAACTGTACAACAGATGTTCCGAAAGGGAACCAAAATTAGATATATTTCACATGCCTATTGAGACCTTCAAAAAAGCTATTCAAAGTATGGAAGAATAAATGTCAACAATGTAAACATGAACGCAATTTTTGTAAATCTATATTTCTTTTGTAGTTTATACTCAATTATGTAGAACACTGTAATTGGGCATTCGCCTGTTGTGTTCAATAAATAAAGGGCCACGGGTTCGAATCCCAGTCTGGGCATAGGTGTTCTTTGCGAGTGCCCGTTCATAATTTTCATCATATCATCACTCACCCTCGTCCTCGTGATTAGCCAAAAGTTGCAGAAAAGTGAAAAATAAAATTAATCAATCAAAAATTTTGAACATAATTGATATTGAATATGAATAAATAAATTATGGCATAATCATAAATAGTAATAGATGGATAATGTCTAGGTTTGTTGACTAACATAAAATTAGGCTTAAATTAGTTGTCAACCATTGGATCTAATGCAATTATGTACTTTCCTCTAGACGTACATTAATTTGGCAAGTGCCGATTTCCATTGGCATATGAACACCGAGATATTCCATTTAATAAGAATATTTCCACTACAAATAGTTGTTAATGTTTGATTGATTGATTTGGGTTATTTTACTTCGCTTTTCTGCTACATTTGGCTAATCGCGAAGATGAGGAGGAGTGATATGATGGCATTTGCGAAGGGACACTCGCGCATGCGCAGGCCGGGATTCGAACCTGGGACCCCTGGCGTCGTAGCGCGCTATGCTAACTACTTTACCACGTAGGTCGACATATTTGTTAATGGAAATTGGTACGCAAACTTAAACGACAAATTTCAACCGGCGGTTGAGAAACGCTTATTTAGAAAACGCAAGGCAACAGCTTCCATCCGTAATTTGTCCTTACTCTTTCGACAAGTAGTACTTGTGAACCGACACCGCATTCCTATTGTTTTTCGGTTGTTACGTGAACTGCATTTCCAATCGGTTACCTTGAGCCACTTCGAAACACCATATTGTTTGTCCCCACAATTAGCGTTGCCGGGCGAAATTTCTCTCTCTCTCCCCCCGTGTGTGCAACTGCGGGCGCATTGGAAGAATTTTCTACCGGATGGAAATACAGTAACTCAATCCCCCCTTCCACGCCAACTTTCACCTCGGTGCTGTTTTGTGTGCGGGACAGATTAAGCGTGCAGGGAAGAGGACAAAAGCGTGTAAACGCGAGCCAAGAACAGTTGGTGACAATCGGGTACACGTTTGGAATCTTGAGGTTGTCCTTTTGTCTAAAAGGGAGAAAATGAAAGTGAAGGATTTGTGTTGCTTTCACTCAATGTCGTCGAATTCCTCACCCGACCTTTCTTCGCGACGTGCTACGCCTTTTGCATCGACTTCCGTGGTCTAGCTGTTAGCGTCGACAGTTGCGAACCCAGTCTTGCCACATGAAGGGAAATTTCCCTTTTGCAGGGAAATTCGGACCGAAATTTTAGCCAAAAGGGAAAAAGGGAATTTCGATTAAAAACACCACAATTTCAGGGAAATTTTAAGACTTCTGACTGTACATTATTACAGTTTATGTTAAGTTACAGATTCATATTCACATTTTTATTATTATTATTTTTTTCTGTTCCTTCTTATTTCTGCTCCCTTGAATATAAGCCTGTATCGATTTGTATTTCTTTTGAGTTTATTGTACGTCGCTTTTATGTATCTTCGGATAATTGTAACGATGAGGATTGTGGTTCATGGTTCAAACTTGGGACATTGACCAGAAAGCGATGAAGCTAACATGTATGTAAAAATTTGTGTAATATTTTTATTCATACGAACATGGACCAACGGAAATGTTACTACTACTGCTGCTGCTGCTACTACTACTACTACTACCACCACTGCGAAGTGTTATTTTTATTATATTTGTTTAGGTGAAGGCAAACATTGGTCGAAAAAGAGAAATGTTGCCCCTTGAAAAGGGAAATTGTGCCCTCAGAATGTGGCAACACTGTCCGAACCAGCCGCCCTCCTTAACGAAGTGGTTAGCACAGAGCGCTTAGACACCAGGGATCCCGGGTACGAATCCGGACTGTGCACGAGTTTAATGATTGATAGGTTTAGTTTATTTAACTTCGCTTTCTTGGCCCTTTCGGCTAATCGCGAAGATGAGGATGGTTGGTGACAAGATGAGATAGACGAACGGACAATCATAAATACATATGGACGAAACAACACAAAGAATCATACTAGAGTGCGCGACAAATCTCCTGCATATGGCGATAGCCAATAGCAGCACACTGCAGCGGTGCCATGTCGAAATTTCACACGGAAAAGATACAGCGTGGTTCAGCGAGAAGCCTTGTCACTGAACTAGGCAACGCCGCACGTCTGTGATTCGCTGGTGCTGTTCAGCCGTTCAAGACCATATGCAGGAGATTTGACGCGCACTCTAGCTGTAAGTCTAAGCCAAGCGTCAGGTTAACCTTGCAGCAGGTTTTATGTATCAATCCGCGCGGGAACTGAGCACAGAATCTTCCGTGCCAGTCTTGCCTCAACCGCCGAGCTGCTTACATCGGAGACACTGAGAAAATCCACAGTATTGCCAACCGCACAACACATCAAAACCCGCATGCATGTCAAGCGGAATATATTTGTGTTTCTTTTTGTCTCCTGAAACATAACATTTTAGAAGTACTTTCGGCGCATAAATTATTTTAAAAAATGTGTCATTACTTAATATAAATGCGAAATATCTTCGAAACATGAGAGTATTTTTCCCAGGGGGGCAAACAAGTCACATTTCCCCCAAAAGAGTGTAGTTCCCTAATAACATTGCTTAAATTTGAATTTATTGTGTTAATGCAATAATTAACACATATTATTGTGGCTAAAATGAAATTATATGTGTGAAATACATAATTTTTGGTTGACTTTCATTTTCCAGGGAGGGAACGGTCCCCTTGCCCCCCCTTCCGGACGCCCATGAGCATGTGTGTATATTTCGAGCACGCAAAAATAAAAATAAACAAAGATATAAGTAAACAACGACAGGCCCTCTTGAATTTAATGACAAATTATTGTTTTTGGTTTATAAAAAAATACGTTTATGAAAACCTTTGTTACTGTAAGACACACGCACTTCAAGTTATACCAGCAAAAAAAAAAGTATGATTTGTTATTGTGGATATATACAATCAGGTGCATTGTCTGCTGCTATTATTCTGGTTACAATTTATGAATCACTTCACTAAACCAGGATTCAAATCTTGGTCTGTCCATTTCTTGCTAATCATCCATCCCTTTCCTTGCACGGAACAGTAAATATATGCATCTTCAACAAAGACGTCATTGCCGTCAGTGAGTGAAACAATAAGCCTCCCCCTTCCCCTCTCCCTTTCTCGTCGGTTTCTTCAGCCCTGGCGGTGGTTTTGCATGGTGATATATATATAAAAAAAAATCAATATAACGCCCACGCCCCTCCCAGAGTTAAAGCACGTCTGGTCCAAATAATAAACATGTTTCTTCTCACGGGGATATCTTTTAATACCGGGGACATTCTTTTGTAGTCAAACAACAAACAATCGTTTCCTCTTCCTAAACTCAAACCGCAAATCATTCAACACCCGGGATACAGTTCGTGCGCCCATTGACGGCAAATCACCTCACGCCCTGTTTTACTTTGATCTTGTTTCCGTAAGGAGGATTATGCATTTTAAACAACTTGCTTGATTTGAAGAGCTTTTCCCTTCGGATGAAGCCCACAATAACACTCGCTGAACAGGAGACCTTGCTTAATTCAGCCATTCTCGCCGCTGTATAGCACGATTATTAATCACAATAAACATAGGGTTAAAATAGTGGGATGTGCAACACTGGTATCACGGATTCCACCCGCTCTGGAACGTATTCAGTCTTGCTCGACTCGCACTTGGGCTTCAGGGATTCCTCAGCTCAATACAAACTCCAGTTGGCGAATCTGCGGATCCAAGTTCGTCTGCACAGTGATTGCAACCGATCAAGTCCACACCTGCTAATGGATGTATTATTTTGTCTGTATTTTACAAATTAAATAACTGTTTTCTTGCAAGTATGCAGTTGTGTCGGAATAGAACCCGTCTCAGTGGAACTATATTCTTGCGCGCACGTTTGGATCTACATATGCGAAAACCTGCTGCAAGGTTAACCTGACGCTTGGCTTAGACGCAAGAGTCTCGCTACATCATCATATCATATCGCTTATCCCCATAGTTGCGATTCGCCAAACGTGGAAGGAAAGCGATGATACATAACAAAAACAAACTAGTTAGGTCATTGAAATTCGCAATCACAAAGAAGCACTATTCTTATATCTGCTCGTCCATTTTACGGGCACTGAAAACGTCAAAAAAATACAGAATTGAAATTCCTACAGGAATTAAAATAGGAAAACAGAAAAAGGACGATTATTCGCGTGAAATTTAACAGCTTGGGAAACATATACCGGGACAGGTATAAAACCATTGTAAAATGTTTCATAGTAATTAAAAAAAAATAATCGATCTATGACTACAGTGATGTTGACATTCAAAATACTTTTAGTTTGGTTTGCTTTGGCTAGTTGCAGACCACACAATTTTACCTTTTGTACATGGATTGGTTTGTACTGTCTAATTGTAAAATGTTACGTTTAGACAATTTCTTCATAAAAATACTTCGTTTTATCCTTTGCTTGTTTTATTTACATTATATATAGGCCTATTTTATTCCGTTTGACCCAAGAAGCATTTAATTATTCAGAAATTTCTTGATCTTCTTTACAGATAGCCTAGCTGTTCTTGCAATCATAAAAACAGACATAATCTTAATAAATAACTAAAATTTATTTATTTCTCAAAATCAACCTTTTGGTAAGGGTAAGGCCCAATTGAAATTGGGGAAATAGTTAATACTACTGGTTTTCAATGCACAAGATTGTACGGAAACCCTCTATTTTCATACATCAACTCTTATGTTGTGTGTTGTATCCTTGTAAATTCTAAGACATATATTGTTACAATATATTTTGATGCGTCTATGGTACGTTTCGATTCAGATTCATTGTGCTTCCTTATAATGCAACACAATCAATAGTAATAACTTCACAGAAAAAAAGGTGGCTAATTTTTACACTGGCGACATCGTTTATGACCCTAACTATTCCATAACATTGAATTCAACTCAAGGAAATTTCCATCTCAACCTTAGATATGAATGAACACAACACTAACATTGAAAATTAAAAAAAAAAAGAAAGAAAAAAAAGAAGGACTTGAATCGTCATTGGAGACGCAGTCTGTTTCATGAAACAGCCAGACAGGAACATTCTTCACTGACATCTCCCGAGGTTAAGTAGGCCTGTCTTTTGGCAAAGATTCAACGCCAACAAGGAAAACGTTCATTGTGTGTGTGTTTATTCCTGGCGTTTAAACAAAAGAAAATGTGAACAGTGATGGCGGAAATTCAAATTGGCTGAACTTTCCTTTTTAAGTGCAAAGGACTCTAATCTATCACTTCCAAAAGAAAAAGTACCTCGCGTTTCTTCCCCAAAATAACAGTACATTTTAATGTACAGGGTGTTCAGCGGTGGATATTGATTTATTTACATGACGGTATACTTTAAAGCTGAACACCCTGTATTGTGGATGGGGCCGATTAATCGGTATGGAAACATGCTGGTATACCGATTTATTGGTAAAATTGCCGAAAATTTTACCATTCGATATTTATTTTCTTGATCGACTGATTTTACTTCGCTTTTCTGCCACTTTGGCTAATTGCGAAGACAAGGATGAATAGTGAAATCGATGAATAAACTGTCGCAAACGGTGTCGTCCTAATTGCGAACACTTGCTGCCTAAACAGGATTAACCTTGAAGGGCAGTGTCCTAACTGCGAACACAATTTCTGCCTTTGGAACTACAACTTTCTCTCCCACTTCCAGTGCGTTTTTAACGATTTTTTAAAGGGACTAAGACAGAAAATTCGACATGATTAAAGTCGTTGTCGAAGTATAAATAATTTAATAGTAAAAGTGTGGCCTGTTTTATACATACGACTACATACTGCACACTTCTTAACTGAAAAGAGCTTCGTCACTTTATAATATAATTATTCATTTCAAATTCAATTTCAAAACGTATCACACTGTACTTAAAAATGTATGTATACCATCAATCCCCTCATACAGTGTTCCTAGTCACTTTTCCGTCAAAAAAAGAAAATGAATCATCCATCATGATAAGCCAATTAGGTTGGCTATTGTTGCTAGTCAAACCAGCTGTCTCTCTGAGTCACTACCCTTATTAGTTTTTTTAAAACAGGTTTTTCAGTTATATGTGTTCTCAAATAGCACGATTTAGGCACTGTTCGCAATTAGGACACAACTATCGCAAACACATGGGCAACACAACACACAAGTCCCACAGAGAATTATTTATACTGGTCGAGAGTCCGACGCCACAGCCTCATTGCGTTCGATGTCTACAAAAAAGTGTTTGGGAGCACCATTTTATAATTTCGTTATTGATTTTGTCAATATTGGGGTTCCATTAATTTGGTTAGTTTTGCCAAGTATATTGCCACTGTGTGACTTGCTTTACTAAAAACATAACCCATCAGAGTTATACATTAATTAAGAAGGTTCCCGAAAGTGGAATGTTTCTTATTTATAACAACGTCAGTTGTTCGTAAATTTATATCGATGCTGGGGATAAACTTCTTATCGATTTAAACCTAATATATATTTATTTATTTATTGCGTCTTGTTTATCATGGCGAAGTTAAGGCTTTGTAGCCTTTTCTACCACTTAACCATGTTTACAACAACATTTAAACCATTACATAGAAAGGTAAATATTAAAATATAAAAAGAGAAATATAAAATTACAAAGAAAAAATTACAGAAAAAAAAGACATACGGGAATAGAAACCTAACCTATACTCACGATCATACAACAAAACACACACACACACACACACAATCAGATATTCATGACAGTAGTCAGGGATTTGAAATATTAAGGTGAATAAGGGTTTTCAGTGTTTTTCTGCGCTTAACTGTATTCAATTTATCACTAAAATATAATGTGCTAACTATTTTTACCCAATAAAAAATGTTTTAATTGCGTCTTAAAGACATATGCTGAAGATGAGTTCCGGATTTCGAGGGGCAGTGAGTTCCAAAGACGAGAAGTAGAAACGGTGAAAGATTTTGAATAAAAATTTGAGTTATGAAGGGGGATGAGTAGTTGAGTTCTCCCTCGCGATCTGGTGTCAAGGCTGTGTGATTCGGAAAGCATTGAGAATCTGCTCGAGAGATAAGCCGGTTCCTTTGAACTGATTGCCCTATAGTAAAGCAAGTCACACAATATACTTGGCAAAACTAACCAAATTAATGGAATCCCAATATTGACAAAATCAATAACGAAATTATAAAATGGTGCTCCCAAACACTTTTTTGTAGACATCGAACGCAGTGAGGTTGTGGCTGTTTCAAGGTGACGCACTGTTGTATACATAAGGGTTAAGTCCATTGTCGAGGGCTCGTATCATCAAAACGAGTCCTCAAGGAGCAATAGGTTACGAAGAAAAGTTGATGGTCTTTGTGTTCTCTACATGTATATATGTGTGTGTATACGTATATACAGGGTGTCTAGGCTAGAGCAAAAATAACTGCTTATAATGCGAAAACTGCTCTTTGTATTGTCTCGTAGTGAAGTTCAGTCGATTGACCATCGATCCAAGATTTCAGTAGTCCACTTGGACGATCAATCATGCTGTTGAATCACGCATGCGCAAAAACTGTCTGCCCACCGAAATCCCCAGATTTAACAAAATTAGACTTTTTTTTCATGGGGCTGAATTAAAGCTGTTGTGCACAATGGAAAAGTTCACGATTTTCGTTATTTGAGACAGCGTATCGTTGCGCTAATAACGCCTCAAATGCTGGTTAACACTTGGCACGAGCTTAACTATTCGTTTGGATATGTGTCGAGCTACAAATTGTGCTAACATTGAGATGTACCCAGTATTTTCGAAAGGGAGGGGTTATGTACACTTTTCTGGTAGTCAGCCGTCATTTGGCCTTCTTTTCCTACCTTTTGACGTTATTTTTATTAGGAATACTTGGCCAAAGGGGGGGAGGGGTTATAACCGCCAACACCCCTCCCTTGGGCACGCCACTGGGTGTACCAATGTACATAAAAACCTTCTGCGTTACTTTGTACATAACCAGGACAAGAAAGTTAATAAACTTTACAGATGCTAAAATACATGTGTGTATTTTTGTATACCTCTAGCCCGGACAATTGATAACTTCCTCTCAAAAGATACGAGATTCGTTGCACAATTTAAAGCTTCTCAACTTTGGAGGGAGGCAAGATACTTTCTGCAGGCCTCCCCCAGCTTAACTGAAATCATCGCCACTGCTTTTGATCTAATTCAGAGTAAGACGCTGAGATGGCCACACTGAACCTATTCGTCCTAATCAAGTTAGTGGTTGGTTCTCTTCTCTTTCTAGCAACACATATACGGCACGAAATCAAAAGTTTCTAGTATAAGTACGCGTAACGGTTGAACACAACCCTTTAATAAAAACCAGGAAAAACTAAATTTCCTAACAGCCTGTGACGCGCATTGACAGTCCTTGGGATCTATTTATACGGATTACCGCACAACACGGACTGCATTCCATTAAAATGTTCTTACGCCATACGCTTCTTCATACACCAATTGGCCGAGATAGGAATTATCAACACTAGGTTAATAGAGACAGGAAGTTTGGCAAAATGACTTCTATTTTTCCTGCTACATTTATTGACAAAGTTTTTCTTGATGTACATTTTCTATGTTGTTGCTAATGATTTAAAAGCTTTTTCCATTTTGCCTATTTTGTACCCTACTGCCTACTTTTAATTTTAATGGCTTTTCTGCAATTCTCAATGAAATTTTAGAATGCTTTCTTTATCTTTAAAAATTGTATGTAACTTATTTTCCTTTCAAAAAATATTTTTTTTAGCATATTATGGTGTTGCCAGACACTCAAAGCTGTAAAAAAGGGGCGAAAGTCTTTTAGCATCCATGAAATATTCGAGGAATCTGAGCAGCAGCTGATAGAAGTGCCAGGAGAAAAGGGGGTTGCAGAAAAGTGAAAATTTGGAATTGGAAAAATTGAAAACAATTTGTGATATTCTTAAAAGTTAACATTATTTTCTTGATAATATGAATCCGGTTACAATCCTGCTTCATAAGAGGGGTCATTTTCTGTTGTGAAAAATCATTCTCTGACAGACGGCTTCCTCTGAATGTCGAAAACAAACAAAAAAACACATAGTGGTTATGTGCAACCAAGACAACAAAGGAAAGTAAAAATATTATTTCCTTGTAGATTTTAACTTTTTTAATGAAATTATAGACATAAATCACTTGGAATTTGCCACTTTTCTCGGTTTATGGCGCCTATTTTCTTTCTTCTGGTGCATATTTTCCACATTATAAATACCTTTTTGCCTGCCTATTTTAACCGAAATAAATGCCTGAACTTCCTGGCTCTAGTAAAAATAATAAGAATTGCGGATCCCGTACAGATTTATTTTCAAAATCAAAGGTCTCTTCTCTTGATGATATAACAACGATAGTGATTGCTGCTATAACTGTTTTAAGCATCGACATTGGTTAGTAGCTTTTTGGGATGTGGTAATAATCTGTAGTGGTTAGGTTAGGCAAGTTGGGTTTGGTTCTCTGAAGAAGAAAACGAAAATGGTTGTAGCAGCAATACCGACCTATAACAACCCAGTACTTCATTATTTGTGGAAGGTGTTCTGCCGACAAAATTGACTAAAGTTAAGAAAATATGTATAAAAAATCATACAAGAAGATACAGGATACTCCTACTGAATCAGGCATGGTTGGCAAAATTTGTGTATTTTTAAAGAAACAAAACAAACATTCTTTTTGGTTTTAAACATGTTTTTAATGTTTTAAACAAATAAAACGTTTAAAACATAATGCCAAGAAGACTTATTTTCTAAGAATAATGATTAACAAGGAATCTGTTAATCATCCAAGGATGGACTGTGTTCCTATTGTAAAGTAAACGCTTGACTAACATAAAAATCTCACATGCAGGCTGTTCAACAACAATGTGCACATTTTGCAGTGTGTTAAGTCAGGAACAAAACGGTTTTATCCACGTGGTATTCACTTTTAAAAATATTTTGCAAAAAACATAGCCAGGTGTTTTAAACGTGACCCACGGTATTCATCACCATATGTTTCTTTGTTAATTCAATATATATTTTGAGCCATTGAACAGATTCCAATGCACAATAAACAGAATGATACCACAGATACGCATTGAATGAAAAGGCATAGTTACAAAACATGCAAATAACCACAAACTATCAAACATCAAGTATCAAAATGTGTTTTAAACAAGTCTGAAAAAAAAACACGTTTAAAACGCTTCGTTTTAAAAGTTTTAAACATTTGTAAAAAAACAAAGCCATGTGTTTTAAACGTTTCAAACCGGTTGTTTAAAGTGTTTTAAATATGACAACCCTGATATCAGGTGCATGATGTCGAATGCACGCTTCTGTTTAAAATCTCTGCGAACACCGCACATCACAGATTATAAAGATTGAAATTCAGATAACTCAACCACAAGATCTTGATGAAGGCATGCTATCGTTTCCACAATCGCATTAGCATTTAACTTGTTCTATTTTGGAGGAAATATTTCTAGGGTGTTCGGAAAAAAGAACTTAAAAAAAAAGCAGTTTTACAGCAAACGGTTATTTTTGTTTGTTCTTTTAATAGCAAACATTACAGGCATGATCTACATGATGGACCATTACTGTTTAGAATCTTTGCACATGCCCAACACAAAATTATACGTATTTATAATATTTTTTTGCATGATTCAGTTACATGAAAGCAACAGAAAATCGCAGTTTGTGACTAATGTGCCTTTTACCGAATACCCTACATTTGATGTTTTGTATGGTGAATTATCTTACATTCAGTTTCTCATTGACACTTGCCTTTGCAAACTCTCTTTGAATATCAATTTGCTTGTTTCCAGAACTTCTCTGCTGGTAAAGTGGAAACATATTCGCAAACTTTTCGTCTCGTTCGCCTGTTGTAAATCTTTGCTGTCGCGTGGCTTCTGCTTATCTCTGCTTCTTCTTCTTCAGAAGAAGAAGAATGTTTTTACGCAATACAACTATGCGGTTCTACAACTTGGCTGGAAGAAAACGTTTTGAAACAGAATTTCAAAGTAGAACATCGGAAAGAGAGGCGTATTGAAATAGCGACGCGGATCAGAACTTGAGATTAGATAATACAATATACCGTGCGTTCATTTCGATCTTCAGCCGAGAGATCGGGAGAAGCGTGGCGGGCGGCGCTGACGGAGATGCCGACATTTGCGGCCTGTAATGCCCGCTTATTTTTATAGACATATGCAGACATTTATATAAATATTGCAAAACGAGTACTAACCTGTGTTATAATTTATCATCTGTAATTTATCCAAGTTCTGCCCTTATATACACAAAAAAATACGCTATAGAAACGATGTTAAGAGCCACAGATAATAAACATTTTAATCATAGTTTTGACCAGTAACGTCCTTCTTAAGTTTATATCCTTGAAAGAGTTTTGTGGCGATGGAGATCGTTTGGAGGTTTCGAATGTGCAACACTGTATCAAGATTACGCTGTAGACGAAACCGTTAAAAGTCAATGGTGTTCGTGAGCTTCCTTGCACTCCGAAATCTCCAAGCTCGAGTTTTTTTTTGTTCCTTCGCGACTAGATGAAGACAGAGCTGTAAATATAGTGGCGAGCAATGTAAACCAAGAGCGTGTTAATTTCGTACTGTGCGCAAGAGTGTTATTCTTGGTTACTTGCAGTTACTTGTTTGTGTTATTGCAGTGTGTATGTGTGTTGTGTCAGTTAGACGATTGGAATGCCAGCCGCAAGGTTCACGTTAGAACAAAGATTTATTATGTATATGACACGTACATGAAAACAGACTCGTGTCGAGACGTGTGTAGGCAATTTGTACAGAAATTCCCAGGCGTTTCAACTCCACATAGAGATACGGTTAGACATCTTGTCCTTAAATTACGAGAAACTGGATCGTTAAATTTTAAAACACCGAAGCAAAAAACGACGGATTCTAACCGAAGCAAAACTCGATGATATTGGTGCAGCGTTAGAACGTTCTCCAAACAAACCTCTACGCCGTGTTTCACAAGAGGTGGGCGTGTCAAAATCATCGGCACATACAGTCACTAAGCTACTAAAATTAAAACCATACTCTTATAACACAGGTTAGTGCTCGTTTTGCAATATTTATATAAATGTCTGCATATGTCCATAAAAATAAGCGGGCATTTCAGGCCGCAAATGTCGGCATCTCCGTCAGTGCCGCCCGCCACGCTTCTCCCGATCTCTCGGCTGCAGATCGAAATGGACGCACTGTGTATGTATATATATATATATATATATATATATATATATATATATATATATATATATATATATATATAAGCACACTCTACGATGGCCAGAGCAAGGAACAACAGGAGGGGAGGGGGGTCCATGGGGTTAGGACCCTCCCCCACACACACCGAACGGCTTACCAAGCACTATAATTAAATAATGAAAATATGCTTAGCACTTGTTGTATAATCGAGGTTATTTCCGCAAAACTTACTGGAGGGTAAAGATTATATTGGGATCATACGGCTCTCAATGGCAGTACCGAAGAAGATTTATGCACAGTACTATTTATAATAATACACATAAAATATTAGTCAGGAACTTTACTTTTCGTCAACTGGATCTATCATAATTTTGTTATTCAATAAATATTCAATTCTTTTATCTTTTTGATATTCGTTTTAAAATGTCAAACTTTTGGTGATCTTAACTACACGTAAGCTAGATAATGAATACGTGCTGTTATATCTCTAGGTGTGTACCGTCTTGTTTCCAAATCATGTAATAATATCAATACAATATTAATTTACGTGTTATTATAAATAGACCGATACATATTAACGTATTTCTTTATACTTTTATATTATTATTATTATTGAAACACTTGGTACGGACGAAATACATTTCTAGACACGTGCCGGCTTCTCCATTATTCTAACTATTATTATTATTATTATGTCTTTCTTTAACAAGCTCACGAGAAATTATTATTAGCTCGGAATTTACAGCAACTTCTAGTCGATCAGCCATCACCCCATTCGTCTAAACCTGCTGACACGAATGGCTGAAATCCAATCTCGTTTCTTGCGAGATTCGATAGAGAAATTTGAGCTGTTCGTGCCTTCCACCTAGCTTATTCACAGCCATGTCACCTTCTCCCCCTTGACTGCATTTCCCGCAAACAATAGGTAATTTGCGTCCTTTTCGAAGAGCCAAGGTAAAGTTACCGGCAGCTGATGCGTGACGTCATCCTGTCGGCAGTCGACAAGTCACGTGAGCGGCGATGGGGTCACAGGGTCACGGATTCCATGGAACCCACGGGGAAGACCTTTGGGCGGCTACATTCCTCGCGAGCGCAGGGTTGCCAACTTTGCTGCAATGTTTTATCGGAGATTCTCCACTCCACTGGGTTTACGGAAAGAAAACGTAAGTCATCTCTCGACATTGGGATACGTATGTCCTGTTTAAAAACCAGTTTCCGGCATATGTCGACGTAGGTATGCAGTCACGTCATTGGTGGGGGAATGATGATTGCGGAAGGAACCGAGTTGGAGCTGCTCCGACGGCATCAGGTGTGCAATTGCTACGATCCATTCATTTTTGCACGGATATTATTCATTCACTCATGTCTAGTTAGTTTTCTCCGGGGAAAGCGTCTTGTATAAACTACGGGTGCCGATTCGTCAACCCGCCCTCCCTGGCCATATTGCCCAATACGTACGTATCTAGAATTAAATTTCAGGGAGGTGGGGTCCGAACAAAGTCTGTCACTTGTAATAATCATAATAAAAAAGTATCAATAATAACGTTTATAAATATAGATCAATAACATTATAATTATAATATTTAAATAGGTAAATTAACAATTATTAATTTATCTGGTTTATGTGTAGCTAAGATAACTAAAATTTGTATAAAAACAGCTGCCTTATCAAAGAAATTTTTTTCTTCTTCAATTTTGGACTTGGTTAGGCTTTCGGGGGGGGGGGGGGATAACTCCCCTAAATATGTCCTTGGCTGGCAAGAACATGAGATTTTAAGTGATAAAATCTAGCGTAGGTGTCCGGAAGCGGGGAGGAGTGGACGATCCCCTGGGAAATAATTCTCAGCCTAAAATTATATTTTTCACACAGTCATGCGTTAATTATGAAGGAAAAAGTGGCTTACAATTACAACTATCTAACTGGAAGAGTTCTCTTTAGGAGGGGAGTAAAGTTTTGAGGGGAAATGCCTTGCTTACCCTTACCATCCATGGGTAAAATCCTACGGAAGTCCATGCAATTCAGTAAGGCAATTATGTCTGTAGCTACAGTTGATCCATCCTAAGATAACGGCCAACAGTGACGGGCAGAAGCGGTGACATGACCGCCAAACATTGCGGGGGGAAAAGCGAAGTTCACTTTCACTAACCTTCTGGAAAATATGGTCTTCAACAATGTTCCGGTTCGCATCACGTGCACGGAATGATGATTCCAAGGGTTGCGGAATTCATAGAAAAGGTCGTACTTCGAACCTGTTATTTTTGAAGTTTTTTATATGTTTATAATTTTACAACGGGTTCTAAGGGGGTGACTCTGTCTAGACACCCAAATGTCAACCTGGCTTCCACGTACTACGCCCTGGACAGCATTCTTGCAGGCATTGTTAACGAGGCTTTGGCGTCCGAGCTCACAGCCAGTATAATTATCTGTGGATCTAGTGTTGCGTCCCGATTGACTGGCTGGAATTACAATTGTGGGTGCGTCAGCACTTAGGTTATAATTGTGTTCAAAGAGTTGCCGCACAAAAGGACCTGGGCGTCATATTTGACGAGAAACTTTCCTTTTCTGAGCACATCTCTACAGTCACAAGGGGTTCAATGCGTATGCTGGGTCTTCTTTATCGTTTCACGGAAATAAACAACTTGACTGCCCTCGGCACCTTTTACAAATCTTTTGTGTCACCTAAAATTGAATACTGTTCTCCGATCTGGTCTATGGCATGCCCCTCAAATTCAGATAGACTTAATTCCGTCCTAAATTTCTTCCTGGCCATTGTTCGACACCGAATTCCGTCCACAAAACACTTGCAAAAGTCCATCCTCCTGCAAATGTTAAATATCCAAACTCCACAAGAGAGACATAGACAGGCTGACCATATATTTCTACATAAAATAGTGAATGGCAACATCAGAAGTGACCGCCTTCTTCAGGAAATTCACTTTCGTGTGCCTGCCCGCTCAACAAGAAGCACTCAACTTTTTGCCTCTCAGAAGCCGAGATTGTGCCTCATCCAGCGCTCTCTGTTCCATAGACTGCCCAGTGAATATAATAATCTAGGAAGCCAAATAGCCATTTTTGTAAATCTGGACAGTTTTAGAAGAAAGTTAGCAAAAAATATGTAAGTCTCTTAACCACATGTAATTTTTTTATGTTATTATTTTTGATGTATTATGTTATTATTTTTTTGTCCTTATGTTCTATAAAAACGTTCCAATGTAAAATGGCTAACGCTGTATTTGGAATCTTCTATTAAATAAATAAATAAATAAAAATACGGGTACGGGACAGAGCCCGTTACCGCAGCTAAAATTAATCTGTCTCCGAGGACTAAAATGTCCTTATGTAAGCCCCGCGACAAGTTAAGTTTGCAGCAGGTTTTATGTATTAATCAACGCGATATCGGTGCTCAGGATCTTCCGTGCCAGTCTTGCCTCGACCGCCGAGCTGTTCATATCACAGACAATGAGAAAATCCACAGTATTGCAGCGGAACTATATTCTGCGTTCACGTTTGGGTCTATATATGCTAAAAGTTGCTGCAAACTTAACCTGTCGCGGGGCTTAGATAAAAGCCGAGGCTTCAAAGGGGCACTCAACACACAATATGGACAAAAAACAACAACATAGCCCTACAGAGGTCGTAGTTACAGACGCCATTCACCCCTCGTGTGGTGTCCTGTCCATGTGTATTTGTGGTTGCCCTTTGAACCATTTCATCTCATCATCATTCACCCTCATCTTCGCCAAAAGTGGAGCAAAATAGATCAATCAATAATTTTACAATAGAAAGACTAAGCTGCTATAATTTACGCTTACACCCAAATCTATGCAATAATTAAACTTTGTGGTGCTATGTTCAGAGTCGGTTGGTATAATACTGTAAACACGATAAGGCCGCCTATGAACCAGTGGCGGCGATTGGGTTCCAAAACTGGTGGGGGCAAGGTGCCAAAACAACTGGGGGGCAAAGGCAGTTTACTTTCCCTTGGTAGATAAGATTGAGCATAGTGCGGCAAAAAGTGAGAGGGGGAGGAACTGCCCCCCCCCCGCCCCCACTGCTAGGAATTACTAAAAATACCTTAACAGCAGCAAATATGACGCGAAGATTCTCTCGAACACACTATAGGATCAAACTTCAACAGTTGTAAACGTTCAAAATGTAGAACTATAGATTTTCGAAACGACATAAATTTGCGAAAAACGTCGCCTCTGGGACAGACGCAACGTCAGCATGAACCTTGGTAAGGTAAGGTCAGGGCTGAGTCGGACGAAGCCAAAAATAAATATCATGCCTTCCACGGCATTCGAACCCTGGCACTTCTGGCTTCGCAGCAGAATTCATTTCAGGTGACCTTTACATTTTTGGCACAACGAAGTCTATACAGAAACGAACGACCTAGTAGACATTCATACAGTCTAATTCACACAGCATGAATACCAAGAAAATAATAATTCAGGGTGTATCATAATAGAGTAAACAACTTTAAGAATTTATTTCGACTAAACTACATGGGATACAACAATGATATTTCTTGTGGATCAATCAGTAACACTTCAAGTTTCTATGAATGTCTACAAATGTTCAATGTGGCTTCCACCAGTTATGCAACACACATCCCATCGAAATTCTAGTTCTTGCCACACTTTTCCCAAGAATTCCCGTTCACCGAAGTAAGGGAGTTTCTTGTTCTCTCCTTTAGCTGTTGCACATTCTGCGGCATAGATGGCACATAGACTTTGTCTTTCACAAAGACCCAAATGCAGAAGTCTAGGGGGTGAATGGTCTGAGGACCTGTGAAAGTCGCCATTGTCGCCAAAACTACACCAGCGCAACAATGACCGTGTATACACGGTCATTGTGGATTTGCATTTGCTAATAATAATTCCTTCTGGAACACACATGAATGTTCGTGTGGTTTGCTTCCGCTGCGTAATAGATTACGTAACCACGAAATATTGTGAATATCTAGACAGTAGCGAAGGCAAATGACACAGTTATCTCCACGATGGCGTAGTGGTAACGTCGTTGCATTGTAATCAATGGGTCCCGTGTTCGATCGCTAACCAGCGGAGGCGCATAGTACTTCGGATCCCACTACACACAGTCCCTATGTGTACAAAATGGACCTGCAACAAATTTAAAGACACAGGACACGCCAGCTCGGTGGCCTAAGTAATAGCTAAGGCTAGGAAGTTGCTGAAAGATCATATTTTTTGTAGGCCTTGAAGACAATGCTAAACCTGAGAGTAGTCCGCTTCTCTTCAGTTAGAACCAGAAAGGCATTTCTTGCAGACAACACAACTTTCCAGGTTTATAAAAAGTTGCATGTTAGAATTTTGAAAATACATTTTTTTCAACTTTTAACACAAGTTTCATGAATTTGAAGACATTTACAGTAATTGTATTTAACATGTAACATTTGGAATCACAATTTAGTGAACCTTAGTTTACTGGTTATAATTTATATTAACGAAATCTTAATAATGATAATTGTTCTAATTAATTGCCATTTGAATCCTATTTCAATCATAACATTTTATCTTTCTAGCGTCCACAGTAGTAGTTGTGGTGTGTGTGTGTTTATCTTGTGTTATAGTTGTGATGTGTTTGTGTGTGTCTTGTGTAGTAGTTATGCTGTCTAATGTGTTTGTGTTCGCCTTTTGTAGTAATTGTGCTGTCTAATATGTTTGTGTTTGTCTTGTGTAGTAGTTCCTCCATTCATATTGGGGGTTAGGCGTAGAGCTGACAACTCTGCACTGTAAAAAAAATGTCAAGAAACAGCAATATAAGGCCATGGATGTTCCCAAGGTAAAATATTCCGGAGGTAAAATAGTCCCCCGTTCGGATCTCCGGGTGGGGACTACTTTGGGAGGTCCCTGGACTAAGGATAAGATCTACATTAGGAATAAGGATATTAAATTAGGCACCTGGAATGTTCTGAGCCTTTACCGGCCTGGGGCATTTCAGTGTACAGTTAATGAGATAGTTAAGTATAAATTAGATGTAGTTGCTGTCCAGGAAGTTAGGTGGCCAGGAGAAGGGAATTGTAAAACTAAAAATTATACATTTTTCTATGGTGGTACTGAAAATCATAATTTTGGAACAGGCTTTTTCATAAATAATAGAATTATCTCGGCTCTTAAAACAGTAGAATTTATTAATGATAGGATATCATATGCAGTTTTACAGGGTAGGTGGTGTAAAATTATTTTAATAAACATACATGCACCAACGGAAGATAAAGATGATAATACTAAAGATGATTTTTATACAGAGTTAGAACAGGTCTTTGATAAATTTTCTCAGTATGATATGAAAATTCTGTTAGGTGACTGTAATGCACAGATTGGCAAAGAAGAGACATTTAAACCCACGATTGGTAAAGAAAGTCTTCATGAATTAAGTAATGATAATGGTATAAGATTGATTACTTTTGCAACCTCAAAGAATTTAATTGTGAAAAGTACCACTTTTAAACATAAAGATATCCATAAATATACCTGGTCTTCTCCAGATGGTAAAACTCATAATCAGATAGATCATATTCTAATTGATAAGAGAAGGCATACTAGTATAATTGACGTTCGTACACATAGAAGTGCTGACTGTGCCAGTGACCATTATTTAGTAATTGCTAAATTAAGAGAAAGACTCTCAGTGATAAATCATAAGCAACAAAATCTAAAAGTTCTAAAATTTGATACAGGAAAGTTTGCTGATGAAAGAATTAAGAAAGATTACCAAATTAAACTGTCAAATAGATTTGAGGTTTTGCAGGATTTAAATGATGATGAAAATATAAATGAAACAGACGTAAACAAGAATTGGGAGCACATACGTAATGCAATTGAATCAGCAGCTAAGGAAAGTATAGGATACCATAAACCGAGAAAAAGTAAGCCATGGTTTGATAATGAATGTCATAATCTAATAGAAATAAGAAATCAGGCTAGACTTAGGTGGTTAAATAACTCGGATGATACAAATCTAAGCAATTATAATAGAATAAAGCGAGAAGTTAACCGCACGTTTAGAAGTAAAAAAAGAGATTACTTGAAAAGCAAAATTAACGAAATTGAAACAAACAGCAAAAATAAAAATATCAGAGATTTATATAAAGGTGTAAATGAATTTAGAAAGGGGTGGCAACCTAAAGTAAACTTGATAAAAGATAAAGACGGTGATTTTCTAGCTGACCCAAGCGATATTCTAAATAGATGGAAGAACTACTTTAATGACCTTTTAAATGTCCATGTAGGAGATAAATCAGAAGTGAATGAAGTACACACAGCAGAACCTTTAGTTCCAGAACCTAACTTGACTGAAGTTAAAGATGCTATTAAAAGGCTTAAGAATAACAAAGCACCTGGCATTGATTTAATACCAGCTGAGTTAATTAAATATGGTGGACATTCATTAATATGTCAAATTCATAAATTAATTTGTTTAATATGGAATAAAGAAGAAATCCCTCAACAGTGGAAAGAATCCATAATTGTTCCTGTGTTTAAAAAAGGTGATAAAATGAACTGCAATAATTACCGTGGAATTTCTCTACTCTCAACAACATACAAAATATTGTCTAACATTCTTTTAACAAGACTAACCCCATATGCTAATGAAATTATAGGTGATTATCAATGTGGATTTAAACGTAACAGATCAACTACAGATCAAATTTTTCACATCAGACAGACACTTGAAAAAAAGTGGGAATATAATCAAAATGTCCATCAGCTATTTATTGATTTCAAAAAAGCATATGATTCGGTCAAAAGAGATAAATTATATAATATATTAGTAGAGTTTGGAATACCTAAGAAGCTTGTTAGTATGATAAAAATATGCACCAGTGAAACAGAAAGTAAAATTCGTGTGGGTAATAATATGTCTGACAAATTTATAATTCATGATGGGTTAAAACAAGGAGATTCATTATCTCCATTGCTCTTTAATTTTGCCTTGGAATATGCTGTTAGGAAGGTAAAAGAAACTAAAGAAGGACTAAAATTAAATGGTGTGACTCAGTTGTTAGCATATGCAGATGATGTAGACTTACTGGGGGATGATGTGAATACAATTAAGAATAATGCTAAAATATTTTTCAAAACTGCTAAAGAGATAGGTTTGGAAGTTAACAAAGAGAAAACTAAATATATGTTTACAGGTCGAAACCAAGTGTTAGGTAATAATCAAAATCTAATTATTGATAACAACTCGTTTGAACCAGTTTCCAAATTCAAATACTTAGGTGTAATATTAACAAGTGAAAATGATATTAAAGAGGAAATAAAAAGTAGGCTTAATTCAGGAAATGCATGTTACTTCTCTCTTCATAAACTTTTGTCTTCTCGTTTAATATCTAAGAAACTAAAAGTTAAAATATACAAAACAGTAATTTTGCCTGTAGTATTATATGGGTGTGAAACGTGGTCCCTTACATTGAAAGAGGAACATAAATTGAGAGTATTTGAAAATAAGATCCTTAGGAAAATCTTTGGACCTAAAAGGGATGAGGAGACAGGTGAGTGGAGAAGGTTACATAATTTAGAACTACATAATTTGTACTCATGTCCAGATATTATTAGAATAATTAAATCAAGAAGACTTAGGTGGGCAGGCCATGTGGCACGAATGGGAGAGGAAAGAGGAGTTTACAGGATTCTTGTTGGGAAACCAGATGGTAAGAGACCTTTAGGAAGGCCAAGACGAAGATGGAGGGACAACGTTGAGATGGACCTAAAGGAAATTGGTAGGGATGGAAAACAGTATATAGATCTTGCTCAAGATAGGGACAGATGGAAGGCCTGTGTTGCTGCAGCCATGAACCTTCGGGTTTAAGAAGGCTAGAGAGTTAGTTAGTTAAGGCATTTCTTGCATTTTCCGGCGTTTTGCTTTTGGGTCATTTTTAAGTATTTTTGTTGTTTTGTTGCATTTTTATCATTTTTGGGGTTTATACATTTGCTAGCATAAGTTCCATATTTAAATTTCCTAACAAGTACACCATTCAACAAAAATGTGGTCACTTCAAACTTGAAAACTTTGAGGTTTCCTTGTTGTGGTTTTAGTCACAACAAGAAATTATAATCTGACACACGCGTAACACAACTATATTTCCAGATGCTGACCAACTACTATATCGTGCAACGTGCGCTCCGAAAGTTGAATTACTTAAACAGAAAAACTGCGGTGTATTTTATGGGGAGGGGAAACACTTACTCCCTCTGTCCCATAATTATACAAGGGTCGTTCAAGGTTGACCGGGACTTTTATTTCTGCAGAGGAAATAGGTAGCAGAAGGAACACCAAACTATGTCAGTTTTTCAAAGTATTCTCCGTGCGCGCCGAGGCACCGTTGCCATCGTTCTGGCAGCTCCCGAATTCCTTTGGCGTAGAAAGAACTTGGTTGGTGTCGTAGCCACTGGAGGACATCGCTCCGCAGTGCTTCGTCTGTCGTGAATTTCTTCCCACTCCATGCTGCGTCTTTTGGTCTCTGGGGTTGAATTGTGCAACCATGTTTCATCACACGTGATGATGGATTGCAACAATTCATCACCTTCTGCTCGAAACCGATTCAGAAGCTGTTCACAGACCGTCCTGCGTGTCCACTTCTGATCGAATGTCAGCTGGCGGGGAACCCACCTTGCACAGATTTTGCGGAAGCGTAAGTGGTTGTGAATGATTGTCTCAACATTCCCGACACTGATATTCACCTCGGCAGCAATATCCCGCACTGTTACTCGCCGGTTCTCAAGAATCATTTGCTCAACACGTGCGATATTCACTGGTGTGACTGCAGTCGGGCGAATGTGTCCATGCGCTTCATTTGTCACCAGCTCCCGTCCTTCGCGAAACTGCTCACACCATTCGTACACTCTTGTCCGCGACATCGTTTGTTCACCATACTGTGCTTGCAATCGTCTGAAAATCTCAGCTGGTTTCACTTTCTCCTTCACGAGAAATTTGATTACACACCGCTGCTCCACAGCCATAGACACACTGCTTGCCGCCATGTTCGCTGCAACTGCTGCGCATGCGCGAAATACGTCATGCCGGGGGCTAGTTACTCGCGAAGGAATACATTACGTCACCCGCACGTTTCATCATGATCCGGCTATTCATCGATTTTTTACGTATGAAAATCCCGGTCAACCTTGAACGACCCTTGTAGTCCGGTATGCCAAAATGGTAGTACAGGAATGACAAGACGAAGAGGCAGATGGAAAGCACAATTTGTACTGATCCTTGAGTAGTAAAGTTGTATGACTCATTCCCTTGTTTTATGTTCTTCTTCTGTATACACCAATTTCACAGTTTGAATATTGGGCAATTATTATGAGACAACAACCAAAGGTGTACCGGACAATAATTATGGGACAGAGGGAGTAATTGCTTTCTCCACTCCCTTTGCATCGGTAGTTTAAACCACCAAACAACTAGCTTTATCGAAATATTGCACTCCTTTCTTGTAATTTATGAAAAATCAAGATTTCACTTTGGAAGCGAAAATTATTTAGGTCACTTTTTTAAACTTTTTTTTATTTTTTGGGGGGGGAGGACAACCTCACACAAAATTATCCTGTGTATGGATCTAGGCGCCATGTCTCGTTACCCTGCAAGAATTCCATATCCAGAGAGTACTCTACACGGTGGAGAGGTTAACATTGGAACACCCAATTGGATACACAAGCCTTCATCACATCCCTTGGGTAAGCCATGACCTATCGCAATGGTATTCATACGATAATACTGAGCATATGCACACGACCTAGGGTTACTTCGGCAAAGCACACGTCAACAAAGAAGTTTTGAAAAACGCAACTTTCCACATGCATGTCCAGCTGCTTTCCTTTCCCCTGCCGTTATATGCAAAGTGGCTGCACAATATGCCTCTTTTACTGCTACAAGATACCAAAGAATGCTTTCCGCGAATGAATGCTCCTTGATAGCAGCTCAGGTAAATAGCATGTGGACGTGGCAGGAAAACGCCGTCTGTGCTTTGCGCTTATAGTACTTCGAGCGTGTAATACGCTTTCCGCTTTCCTGCTCGCAGCGGCCGAAGCGCAAGGCGCTGCAATCGTTGACTCCAAAACTTCCAGGCGACGCGAATTTCCGCAGACGGAACTCATATGACAGCCGTATACGAGTGGAGCTATAAAGGGCTTTTGGTGAGATAGGATGTACAACAACAGAATAAACTACCCAACAATGTAAGATCAACAAATGGTGCCTTGAGAACGGGGGGGGGGGGGGCAAAAACTACAGGAAAATGAATGTTAACCTAAAATTATACATGGTGTGTCATAAGTAATGGCGCAAACTGGCACAGTTGAAAGTACACGATAATAGATGCAAAAAAAAAAGAGTCAGCAAAGATGAGTCTCCAAACGAGTTGTTTTCGAGATTTTTGTGGTTACAAGCCGCCACTAACTTCATTGTTTGTAAACGTCGTCCTAGTTGGTAAAATGCTAATAATGTGTGCGAATGTGTGGTTACAAGCAGTCACTGATTGCATTTTGTAAACACCGAGTGTTTTACTCTTTCCGCGTTCCGAGGTTTCCTCTTTATTTACAAAAGAGAACATTTTCGAGAGGTGGCGTTGTAATCAAACAGGATGGATACAATCAGTACAGAGAATTGTACATGCTTGTGACCAATTCCAAAATGAACCGGGGGTGTTCCAAAGAATTCGAAACTCAATGCGGAATCGCGTACAGTATTGCATCCAGAGGCAAGGACGACACTTTGAACACCTCCTTTAACAGGTACGAGTGTCCAGTAATTGTAAAATGTAACATATTAACGTTTGATAAAGTAAGTAGAATGTTCAATTGAGATCTCCAATGACTTTTCTTACTGTATTATTAGCATTTTAGCAACTAGGACGATGTTTACAAACAATGAAGTCAGTGGCGGCTTGTAACCACACATTCGCAATTATTTCGAAAACGGCTCGTTTGCAGACCCATGTTTACTGAAACTTTTTTGCTTCTCTTATCGTGTACTTTCAACTGTTTCAGTTTGCGCCATTACTTATGATACACTCTGTATATTTCACACACAACTTCACTTTCGTCATATTAACTGGCCTTAATTATCACTGACAACTACTAGCAAGGACGTATTTAGGGGGTCCGTACCATCCGAAGGACCAAGTACTAAAATTTCATAATTCAATAGCATTTGTTGTACAATCTAGGGTGATTCATTTCCGCCCAACTTAAACGAAGACAAGGATTAGATTTGGACCATACAGTATTGAATTGACAGTACCTAAGATTTACCTACACTCAGGAACTTTACTTTTCGTCAACTGGATCTTAACATCCTTTTTTGTTATTCAATAAATATTCATTTTCTTTTTACATTAATTTCCTTAATAAGTTGTTTTTACACAAATTTTGGCGATCTTAACTACATGTAAGCTAGATAATGAATACGTGCTGTTATATATCTATTCTTATCCGGTCTTTTTACCTATTTATGTAATACCTAATACGATATCAATTAAGTTACAAATTATATTAACGTATTCATTTAAACATTATTGTCTTTCTTTCTGAAACACATGGTTCGGACCCCCGCGAAATATATTTCTAGGGACGTACCTATTACTAGAAAGACTAGTATAGACCGTTGCAGGAATGGGAGTAGCTGAAGCAGTGTTTTGGTGGAAAATGCCTTCATTATGGTTCAATGATCACTGACAAAGTTCAGAGTTTCGAGACGGTACAGCTGAAAATGCAACTGACCAAAAGATTTACATATCATCAAAACACAATAATAATAATAATAATAACAACAAGCAGAAGAAGAACAGAATAGGGAATATATTTCAACCATGAATGAAATACCCGAAACAGCTCCAAGAAAGGCCAAGCGCAACGTGCATCACCTGTGGCGTGACGCTTACAATATGTAAAGACTCTTGGGGGGAAGAGCTCCCAGATGGGTAAACCAGATAAGCATAACTAATAGCAGGCTGATTTAGAACTGGAAAACATGGATCCCTGTCCTTGAATGAGCTGGCTGTTGGATTCACCTGGGCTCGACTGAAGCCGAAAACTCCTGACCGCACCATTTGTCTGTCTCGGGCGACAATAGAGCCCTCCCTAGGTGGGCAGCTTGCTGAGCGGGTGACCTTGTTCGCTTCTTACAAAACCAAGAGCCGAGTCGGAGGGGATATGATATTAACTTTCCAGACAGCGTGCTTCAGACGGTGCTGGGGAAGAACGAATCGGCGGAACGATTTCTTCAATGGAATATAACTCTTCGATGGTGCTACGAACCAGGGAGTCGTAACGTACCCAATTTGCGTTACACGGTACGTTCCATTTTGTAGGAGGAAGAGTATGGTTCAGCTGCTGGTACCCATGGAACGTAACGAAATGCAATATGTTACAGACTGACGTTACAGAGAACGTAACAAAATGTATTATGGTAGATATTAACGTTATAAAGGAACGGAACGAAATGAGCACATTGGAACATAACGTAATATGCAATATGGTATATACTACCGTTACAAGGATACAAGGAACGTAGTAACGAAATGCATTGTGGTATATACTAGCGTTACAAAAAAACGTAACGAAATGCAACATGGTAGTAAATAACGGTACATAGGAACGTAATGAATGCAATCCTCCGTAACGGAACGAAGTGAAAGGCAATATGGTTAATTAACGTTACATAGGAATGTAACAAAATGTAAACCACTGTAGCGGAACGGAACAAAATGCAGTTGGGTACATACCATCTGCATAAGGAACGTAAATAAATTCAGTATGGTAGATGTTAACGTTACAAGGAAAGAACAATTCACAAATGTTTGCTAGTAACGTTATAGGTGCGTGACAAATATAATCTATTAAACATCAAGGAAGAAAAAGGAATAGCCCAAATCTCTTGCCATTCATTGGAACATTGCGAAAAATAACTCAGTATATTGTGTGGGATTAATGTTTCGTTAAAAATATGGTTGTTTGTAAATTAATGAATTTCCACCAGGGTTGTTAAAGGATCAGGAATTTTAAATCAATTCAATTCAGGTTCAGCAGGGAATATTAGCAAGCATAAATGGATCTGGACCGTAAAGAGCCTTTTTATGTTTAAGGTATTTAAATAAGTTCCAGGAACCTTTTTTCTGGATCAATTGAAATACGGCACAGGGTCCTTCGTTCCGGATCAATTTAAAGACGGTCTAAGTTCCATATTTGAAATGAAACAATACGCAACTTGGACCGAATTTAAACTGTGCGATAAAAAAGATCCCGGTTTTGTTGCGGAACCCAATAGAACCCATTAGAATTTATGGGTTCGTGGACGTTTAACAACCCAGATTTGATATTAAATTACATTGTTGGCTCGAAATTGAATAAAGCTTCCAACTAGTGTAGAAATGAGTAGCAATAGGCGTGCGAATGGGGTGCAAGGGAGGGAATGCCCCCCCCCCCCTAAGCATGGACATCTGTCGATATTTTAGAAGCAGGGAAATATGCCATGGGGCATATTAACCCGATAATATTGTTGCCCCCTCAAGAAACACCACTTGTATTCGAAATTATCTCATTCCTGCATCCCCATTATAATAATTAATGTAAATTACTTTGACAAATCAAATTATACGTGTGAAATATATACTTTTAGCTGACATTCGTTTTCTAAAGGGGAGAGGTGGCCATCCTCGCCCCCCTTGCAGATTTCCATGCCCCTTTATTATTATACTTTAATCCAGAAATTTAGGGTAGAGGAATCATATCGCCGGTTATTAAACGATATTGTGCTCTTGAAGAAAATGAAGTATTTTGAAGCCGATGAAAGTTCACAAAGCAACAACGGTCCGCCGTTGCAGTGGCACAACCACAGGGGGCAGGGGAGATTGGCCCTCAAACTTGTACAGAAATCAATTCTAGGAGGTAAGGAAGGCAAACATTGGACTATAGAAAGAAAGGTTGCAGAATCTAAGAGTAGCAAGACAAAAGGATACTCAAGATGGATTTAGTTTTCACGTCTTTCGTGCACTATTTCTTCCAGACGGCCAAGAGCACCTGCAAGGGGGCACAGAGGGGCAATTGCCCCCTCTCGATTTCTATCTTTATACAAATTTAAATAAAGTTATATAAACTTGGATAGTTGCTGCTGCTTACGGTGTAAGTTTTGCTCGTGTAAGGTAATAAATAGATTTATTATTATTTTTTGAAGCCGCACCGTTCATTTATAAACACACTGTATATGAGTCATTGTGAATTCGAGTTAATTTAAACATTTTGCGTTGTTGCGAGATTATCCATTAGGATAAAATTTGGACATAAATAATCTAAGTAGAGAAAATGCAACTTGTATATCAAAATTGCCTTGTCCATCTGATCTCCGAAAGTAGTGTTTAGCATGTCACATTTCAAGTATGTGATTGATTGATTTGGTGTTTTGAGTTCACTTTATGCACAGTAAGGCTAATCGGGACTGGACCTACAGTTTGAAGTGGAATCCGAACCACTTGTGCCTCCACCGGGTATCGAACCCGGGACCCCTTGATTACTAGGCGACGACGCAACCACTGCGCCATCGGGGAGGCCATTTCAAGTATAGTCCATGATTGTATCTAGTATATGAACGAGATGTGTCCCTCTTCTCAAACAATACGTGGCTTGTCCCCACCGAACGAAGTGTGTCACTTACAAATTAAGTTTCCGAATGCATGAACAGAACAAAAAAAACTCCTGAGAAATTACAAAAATTATAAGCCAGTTCGTGGCCGGGAGTTATTGACGGTCTCCCCCCCCCCCCCCAACCTATCCGCTTTAGGTTCCGGGTTCGAGTCCTGGTCTGTAAATATCTTTTTTAGGTGTCTCTTCATCAATTTAATCTATTTATCATCCATCTTCATAGTTTCGATTAATTATAAAAGTGACATAAAAGCAAAGCAAAATAAGAACGAATAAAAATAATTGCAAAATGACTACAATGTCAGAACTACATTTGAAAAATAAAATGTGAGCAAACAGGTATTTGGGTAGAATTGTGTAGACAGACAGCATGCTCCCGAAAGTTGCCAATCCACGTGTAGCATGACCTTCGATACTGGGGTTGCGCTTTTCCAGGAAAGTTTTCTCGACCCTCCTCAAGCGTCTTATCAAGAATGCCTCGGTGTTCTCAGCATTGCCAACTTATTTTCCGTAGGAAAAATCTTTTTCCTCCTATTTAATCTGCGGTTGGCTGTGCCATATTAAATAAGATACAACAACTGAATTACGGCGAAGTAGGTTAGAAACCCTGCGTGCTCAAGAGCAGCTTCGATAAGGCACCTGAATTGTTTCGAGCTGAACCAGGAAATGGGCGTACTTTATTCCCCAAGGCCATTCCGTAAAACCAATGCCACAAGAAGTTTTCTGTGTGGATTTGAGAGCATGAAATTGTAAGTTGATGATAGTACTACAAGACGTCAAGTGGATTTTTTTTCTGTTTCGTTATTTTATATAACTTTACAGCGTATATAGTTTGAATAACTAATCAATCATTTGATGAGCAGACAAACACGAAGAAGCCGATCCCGTGGCAAATTAGTTAGCGAAGTCTAATGTCGGATTAGAAAATATGGATGGGTCATTTGTCTTTATACCACTTCCATCACCTATCACATCCTTTATCATCGCGATTAACCGAAAGTGGTAGACGCGAAATAAAAATAGAACCTTTGCATGAATGTCCGAAAGAGAGGCAAGGACACGACCCACCTGGAAAATGAAGTCGACCAAAAATTATATATATCGCGCAATTGCATTTTAGCTATAATAATATATGTTAATTATTGCATGAACATGATAACTTCAAATTAAAGCAATGGTTTTTGAGGAGACAGCACTGTTATGGGGGAACATGCACCTTGTTTGACCCCCTGAAAAAAAACTACCTTGCTTGCCCCTCCCTAGAAAAAAAAACCCTGCAGACGTCCATGATCCTTTGGTATCGACTTCGGAGTATAATGTATAGCGCGGCAATAAACCGCGACAGCCTCTTATTTGCTAGGAAATATCAACACGAGAACAGGGATAGGAATTCCTCATATTTTAGATTTTCTCAAACTAATTTCAAGTATGTGGTGAAAATGCCTTCTATTTAGTATGAGAATCGTGGTTTTTAGTTTGAATGGTGTTTCCTAGAGACGATATGAGGCATTGCGGATACCAACGGCGAACTCAACAAACGTACATTGTGAGGGAAATGCGTTTCAAGTTGTCAGGCACAGTTCGAGCTCCACAAAAACTTGGTAACAGTAGATCGGAATGTTTCATGCGTGATTTTCAAAGTTTTTTATGGAGTTCGCAGTGTGTCTGGCAACTTGAAAGTCATTTCCCTCACAATGCACTTTATTGAGTTCGCCCTTCGTATCCGCAACGGCTCATATTTTAAATTACTTTGAAGCATTTTGGACCATCTTTATTTTTATAAGCAACTGCATTAATTATACATGGTAGAATGATCTTAAACATGAAACTCATTGTTTCTTCCAATGATTAACTGTTCTCTTTGCCTTTCATTACGCTAGGTCACTCAGCCGCTATCTTTGTTGTGAGCCTACATTATGTGTGACTGGAGCTTATCCTCTATGCTTTCTTCATACAGCATGGCTGTGGGCTACATGTTTCACATCTTAACACAACTTCTTTCAAACATCGCTCATGAAATGTATTTCACCTATCGTCCTACGGGAATCAGAGGAACGTAACTACAATAATGCTGTTTTCACTTTTGTTAGAAAAAATCCTCTGAAGAGTATTTGGAGTAAATCGACATTTTTCCACTTCTAATTCTTATCTGTAAGTCACGTTTAAGAGTCATATTCCTAAGAATACATTATTTCCTCTCCTATAAATTTGATAAATTGGAGTTAAGTCCCTCTGGTTCTCACACACGCTATCAGCTCCTATTTTCCAAAATTTGGCACGTTAGGTATTACGCCAGATGTGTCATTTGGGTATGATACATTCTTATTATATGCCTGTGGAGATTCGAACAGTGTTCTCGGCTTGCGAGCCAGGTTATATCGGCGTTAGCGTCCAACGTTTGGAGCGCATACATTGCTCTAAGCAGGATGCTCTCTACCTTACGATGGGAGCAATGTATGCGCTCGAAACATTGGACGCTAACACCGATTTAAGCTGGCTCGCAAGCCGAGAACACTTCGCCAGGAAAGCTACACTTTTTTACCCATGAAGATTATTTATTGTCCGTGGCCTGCAAGCAAGGTTCTTGTATGTGTGTGTTGAGTGTCAGTTTCCAGAAAGCCCCGCACTACATTGGCTAACTGGCTGAACTCCACCCTGGCCCGAATTATCCTAAATGCGTCGGTTCCCGCACGGTGTCTGGTTAAGTAACAGACGCACAAAGACGATATATACATACATTTAATGTCTATAATACACATATACGAAGGACTATACAATAACTGAACAACATACACGAAGGACTGTCTATTCGGCTGTAGACTGTCTCTACAACGCACTTGTAACCGCGCGCGTGTGACACGGTTCTTCTCACGACGACTCTGATGACGACTGTTCTTTTCTCGTGGCAACGCCCAAGCTAAGTGCCTGGCTCAACTCTCGGGACGTTCCCGAATTTACTTGTGGGTGTAAGTTCCCGTAATCAAGAATACGGGAGATTCTGCAGTTTCTTACTCCCACACACTTCACATGAATAACTCACACATTATATACAAAAATGGAAAACAAGATAAAAACACTAATTATATACATTGTTCACCGAACAGTGTGACTTTTCTGTTTCTCAGACTACGTGTGACTACCTACAAATTATGTGAAACAATAACAAACAACTTCCCGACCGATTTTCAAGGCTCGTTCCACCCTATCTACAAACTACCACTTCGATCACTGCATGCACGAGTGAGTAGTGGTATTCGCGTGTCTTCCCTTTAATGCAAAACCACAATTTGCTCCACAGCATGCTAAGATATTCGAAAGCAATACTTGTGTGTTATTTAAATTTTGCCCTCTTCATTCATCTATACAGTATTTACAACTTCCAAATTTGTGTGCCTGTCTTGAGTTTGCATTCTCGTGGCAGCTGCCATATTGCGTAGATGAACGAAAAACACACTCAATATACCAAAATTGCTTGTATGTAGACATCAGACGATAAGAGATGAAACAATTGCAGCCTATAATTTCCCTTAATCAACTACAATTGCCATTTGAGTATGAGAAACCACTTGCATTCAAGCCGGGTTCGATTCCTGGTGGAGGTACAGTGGTTCATTTCCCACTTTAAACTGTAGGTCCACTCCCAATTAGCCTATCTGTGCATACAAGTGAACTTAAAACAAGACAAACTTTCATTCTAACCTCAGGCACTTGTGGGAGCTGCTTAGAAGTAGTAGTGTTGCTGGCATGGTGGACTTCGGTTCTTACTTTTGCTTTTAACAGATAGATACATTTTGAATAATAGTGAAATCAAAGTAATCGATTATTTTACCGAATGACAAAGTTATAATGGAATTGTGTTATCTCCATTACAGAACAACTACCTAATCTCATTCAATTCCAGTGTTCTATCTGGTAGATAGATATATCAGCCTTTGCAATGATGTCAACTTTCAGTGCAATGGCGACAGAGGTCCAATAACTATAATGTCAAACTTAAAAGGTTTCCTGACAAAATGAAAAACGGACAGATCATTTACATTCTCAATGGACATGTTGAAAAAAAAGACTAACATTCATTTTTTTCATTTCTTTTTTAGCGTAGGTAAAAGGAAGTCATTTGAAAAAAAGTGGAAATATAATCAAGATGTCCATCAGCTATTCATTGATTTAAAAAAAGCATATGATTCGGTCAAAAGAGATAAATTATATAATATATTAGTCGAGTTTGGAATACCTAAAAAGCTTGTTAATATGATAAAAGTATGCACCAGTGAAACAGAAAGTAAAATTCGTGTGGGTATTAATGTGTCTGACAAATTTACAATTCATGATGGGTTAAAACAAGCAGATGCATTATATCCATTGCTCTTTAATTTTGCCTTAGAATACGCTGTTAGGAAGGTAAAAGAAACTAACGAAGGACTAAAATTAAATGTTGTGACTCAGTTGTTAGCATATGCAGATGATGTAGACTTATTAGGGGATGATATAAATACAATTAAGAATAATGCTAAAATATTTTTCAAAACTGCTAAAGATATAGGTTTGGAAGTTAACAAAGAGAAAACTAAATATATGCTTACAGGTCGAAACCAAGGGTTAGGTAATAATCAAAATCTAATTATTGATAACAACTCGTTTGAACCAGTTTCCAAATTCAAATACTTAGGAGTAATATTAACAAATGAAAATTATATTAATATAATAAAAAGTAGGCTTAATTCAGGAAATGCATGTTACTTCTCTCTTCATAAACTTTTGTCTTCTCATTTAATAACTAAGAAACTAAAAGTTAAAATATACAAAACAGTAATTTTGCCTGTAGTATTATATGGGTGTGAAACTTGGTCCCTTACATTGAAAGAGGAACATAAATTGAGAGTATTTGAAAATAAGATCCTTAGGAAAATATTTGGACCTAAAAGAGATGAGGAGACAGGTAAGTGGAGAAGGTTACATAATTTAGTACTACATAATTTGTATTCACGTCCAGATGTTATTAGAATAATTAAATCAAGAAGACTTAGGTGGACAGGCCATATGGCACGAATGGGAGAGGAAAGAGGAGTTTACAGGATTCTTGTTGGGAAACCTGATGGTAAGAGACCTATAGGAAGGCCAAGACGAAGATGGAGGGACAACGTTGAGATGGACCTAAAGGAAATCGGTAGGGATGGAAAAGATGAAGGCCTGTGTTGCTGCAGCCATGAACCTTCGGGTTTAAGAAGGCTAGAGAGTTAGTTAGTTAGTTTAAAAGGAAGTAGCTAAAAATGAGTAAATAAAAAAAAATATTACGTGGCAGAGTGGTTAGCACAGCGCGCTACGACGCCAGGGGTCCAGGTTTCGAATCCCGACCTGCGCATGAGTGTTCTCTCTGAGTGTCCCTTCATCAGTTTCAGCATTCGTCGCTCATACTCATCTTCGCTTTCTGAACCACCAGATTACCATTTCGGGTGTACAACACATGGCGTAGCGTATCGCTTCCGAATTCCAGGAACAGGCAGCTTACGGTTACCTGACCAAGTAGCGTTTCGTCCGATTGGATTGGATTGATTTTAGTTTATTTTACTTCGCGTTTTGTGCCTCTTGGTTAATTTGCGAAGATGGGGATGAGTGATGAAATGATGAAATTGATGAATGGACATTCACAAACAACCAAGCCCGACCGGGATTCGAACCCGGGACCCTTGGCGTCGCAGCGCGATGTGCGCGTTTCGTCCGAGGGCTACCACCCTAATAGTGTTTAATGAAGCAAACTCTTGCTAACACTTTTAAATGCTCCATCCAAGAATTTTTTTTTTGTTGTTTTAATATTTCTTTCCCTCTGGAAATTGCAAATCTCACCTTCATAGTTGTCAGATAGTAAGAAAGTGTTGCCATCTGCCATGACTAAAATTTCTAGATCCAAGTTCACTTCCTCTCGACGATTTGTTTTGATTTGATTTGTTGTTTTAAGTCCACTTTATGCACATTAAGGCTAATCGGGATTGGACCTACAGTTTAAAGTGGGATCCGAACCACTTGTGCCTCTACCGGGTATCAAACCCGGGACCTCTCTCTTGACAATTTGTCTCAGTCTGCACTCCCTGCGCTGTCTATGCAATGTAGTTTTAAAAGTTGTAAACTGAGGTATCCTGGTCACCAATTCCACCGCTGCCACCGGTTAGTGAAGGTGTGACTCATCATCAGCCAGGCTCGGATGAAACGCAACTCATTAAACCGTCGCGGACGAACTGTAGCATGATTCTACGAATTTCGCTTTCGGACAAACTACAACTCGGACGAAACGCTACTGAACCGTACAGCTGTCCCAATGCCTACTCCAACTTGCACAGCTGCTTTCGGAGCCCTTGGTTTGGAAAGGGGGTGGGGATGAGGAAAGGGTCTTGATTTTTTATACTGAAGCTCGTTCATTTCGTTCTCCTATTTCTCTTGGTTGAATTTTCTGAGATACGGAATCTACCTCATTTTCCTTTTCATTACGTTTTATTGCGTCACCCACGGTACGCTTACATGTACTTAACATTTTCAATTTCCCTGTACCTGCACCCTTTGGTTAGGTACGGTAAAAATAAATAACTGCCGTTCGTCAAATGTTGTATTTTTGTTTTTGTTACCCATTTTTCTCGTACTTCAGTCAGGGAGCAATGCAGCTACTGGTAACAAATGTAGTCAGGAAGTAGCATCAATTGTTCCTTCCCCGCACTGTAGTTGACCGGTAAAAAAGTATGTAAAGCCCCGTTTCCATTACCACAAATTTGCCGCGCAACATGACGCGCGGCATGCGACGCTGCATGTGCCCAGCATTTGTTGAAATGCAAACTGTCTGGAACATGCCGCGGCGCAAGTGCCGGGGACAAAATTGCCCCAAACGATTAAGACGCACAACATGCGCCGCGGACAATGGAAACAGCCTGCAGCAAGTTCCTGGGGCATGCGCACTAGAGTAGAAACAGACGACGCGACTACAATCTGTGGTCCAACAAGATTTAATAACAATGCAAAATCACTTGCAGTCATTCTTACAAAGTTTTCGTATCCACTTTGAAGACGTAAGTCTCTCGTTAACGAGTTATACGCTCCTTCCGAATTTCTTTTCGCTAGAAAACTTCTAATCCACCATCTAGGTCGTTTTCGCCTCTTTTTTTTTAGAAGTTCATGGTACGCGCCTGCCATAACCACAAAACCCGCCATAGTTGTATTGTTCATCTTTACACAAGTTAAATCACCACCAAATTATTACAATACAAGAGAAGAAACACTGACTACTCTAAAGCACAATGGAACAACGCTACAATCAGGTCCTGCACTCCGGTGTTGTTGCGGGCGTATTTTGCAGAAGTAGTTTTGAATTGGAAACAGTGCACTAAATGACGCGCAACATGCGCCGGCACATGTTGCGGGTCATGGGTCTGGAACTTGTCAGAATGGAAACGTAGATTAACAGAAACAGAAGGCTTTCACGATTTGTCTGAATATTAAAGTGATCTCATTTTTCACATCCAAACATAAATAACTCTTTTCAGATTTGAAAACGTAACAGGGGTGTAAGGGGTGACCTTCCACGTATTACACCCAATACTCCACTTCATTCCACGTAGTACACTCAATCCTCAACTTCATTCCACGTAGTACACCCTGGACTGCTCTTTGCAGACTAACGAGACTCTGGCGACTGGCCCTATGGCCAGTATAATTCTGTGTGTTCCCCTGCTTTCTGTCATGTGTGCTGAGTGCCTCTTTACAGCCTCAGCTTTTAACCTAAGTCAGAATATTTTAATATTTCATTTATGCGACATTACAGTTATGTTATTTGTTATGGTAAGGGGCTGCACCCCGTATAACGTGGCGGGTGCTAAATAGCCTAAGTGCTGACGCACCCAAAATTAAAAAAAAGTTACATATAACTTTAAGAAATGCGTATAAATATTTCACCATCGTTTATATTTATGTACATGTTGTTAATTTTCAAATATTGTGAAGAAATGCAGCAAAATGCTACGTATTCGATTACTAATGTGAGCCACTGTATATGTTACGTTTTTATTTCATGAACAATGTATGGTCAAACATTACTTTGCAGAGCTCCGTGGCGGAGTGGTTAGCACAGTGCAATACGACGCCACAGGTCACGAGTTCGGATCTCAGCCTGTGCATTATTTTCTTTGTGATGTCCTTTCATCAATTTTGTCATTTCATCACCCATCCTCGTCTTCGCGATTAGCTAAAAGTTGCATAAAACCAAAGTTAAATATAACAAATCAAAATCAAACATTACCTGGCATGACAAGAATGGATAGGTTATTTTGAAGCTGCTGTTATTAAAAGCAAATTGAATGTAGCTTTCCTAGACAGAAGTTTCACACACAGAAACTGATTGATTGGATAACGGCTGCGGATTCCTACTCGAGCAGAAAATATATATATTTCCATTTATTACTTACAACAATAGCAGACTGATTTCCTGCTAAATCAAAGAAAACTTGCATTCACAGTTACAAATTGACGTGTTGAATGAACTACAGATTTCTCTCACTCCAATTCTGATTAATCGAACAGCACACCACAACGTGGGTCATTATATATTTCCAACTTACTCTCGAGTTCCTCAACTAAAAATAAATTGACTGCGAGACAAAAACTCCTCTCCGATAACACATTATATGCAGAGTATACGTAAGTTGAAATTCCATCATAATAATAATTTGAATTCTTCAAGTAGTAGCTACAAATATAATTTTTCATATATATTTTCTTAGCAAAATATGAAGTTCCTCACTTCACAAGGATAACATATACACATTATTTCACAAGAGTTTTTAGTTCGAGCTAGTCGTAGGCCTAATATGAATATAAACGTCATTTCATTACTTAGTTAAAAAAAATTGCCAGGGAATCAGAATTCGAGGGTATGCCTGAAATTATTTGTAGTATCTCATGTATGAAGGGGGCTTTTTAAGAAAAATGAAGGATACATACCACATGCTTTGGTCAATTCAGAGTAGTAGAAACGTAATTATACTGCATGTTGCAACTGAAACCGTAGCCTCGAAGGCCGAAGTCGTTTAGTGATCCACTCATACACTCGGTACCAAACATTTCAAGTTCGAGTAGACATCTGGGCATGGCTGTTTTTTTTTTTTGTAAGCATCCCTTCATAGATTTAATATGATCATCATTCATCTTCATCGTCGCGATTATCTACAAGTGGCAGAAAAGCTATATAAAACATGAATAATACAACAGTATAACAAACAAAAGAGGATAAAAGGATGAACTGAGTTAATGATAGGAAGTTTTATAAAATTACTGTTTCTTGAAGAATCTTGTCCTTTGTTCCGATTGTATTTCTCAGTCACATGTTGCTAAATGTCCATGTCGACTGCCATTCTTGCGTTCTTGAAAATTACTTTCTTGTCTGTCTATGCTCTTCTTTCAAACGTGGTAGGTAGGCGGGCGTTCTGTCTGTTTCTACACCAAAAAGTTTAATACACCTCCTGTCCGAGAAGACAAGAATTACTGAAAGTAATTTTCAAAATTGTAAGCGGAATTGTAAGCGGATGAGGGCCCTTGTAAATGATAAAATATACTGTCCTTTTATTTGCTTAGTTTTGAGAATCACTTTCCATACAATTCTTGCCTTCTTGAGAGTCCAATGGCCCTGTCTAGCTACAGACCAGTTGCACAAACGCGGTTTCGTTTGTTTCGTACAACAATTACATCTAACATTTCGTTTCTACGTATTTTCTACTTGCCAGAAGTGCCTTTCATATTGCCCCAAGGCGTTGTCTACTCGGATGCTTCGTGTTCGAAGGTCACGTGTACAAAGTTTCAGGATTCAGATTTTGCGTGGTGCTGCTGCTATCAGTTCTGTTCGCCTTCTCAAGGTCGCGCAGCAAGCAATTATTTTTCGTCTTCCGATAGGAGAAAGCTTGCCTCTCGCTTAGGTGGACGAACGCGTGGTACGGATGATTTTTTGGCTCGACCATGGTTCGTCCTTCAGCAACTTAATCTAAGCACGAATCATTCTCATCGCCAAACAACGGATTTTAAAAAAAAAAAAAAGGATGTAACACATGTAAACAGAGAGAGAGAGAGAGAGAGAGAGAGAGAGAGAGAGAGAGAGAGAGAGAGAGAGATAAACGTTTTCCCTCAACAAACGATTGTTTTTCTATCGTATAAAGTGAACGCACATGTTAAAATTCATCTTGCATAAATAATCAAATTAGAACAAATTCACATAAAGTGATTAAGTATGCAGAAAATAAATATATTTGTGATAAATACATAGTTAATCAGTAAATTCCAATAACCAGAACTTTTGTCACTCCAAATCTTGTTTACGGATGTTTTCAAACGTTTTGTTTTACAATTTAATTTTTTCACTGACATCCAAAACGAAAATACGTATTATAACTTAGTGACTTTCAAGGGGTCAAAGTACTGTAATGTTAGTATGCTGCCGATCATAATTATGAGGCTTCTTCGAAAACGCCTTCGATAACGGTATTTGCTATTCGTAACTGATATGTGTATCACTTTTTCGAAACAGACTTTTGTGGAGGAAAAGAACTGTAACGTTACAAAAGTAACGAGCACAATTATACGAGAGACCTATGTTATTCTCTCCGGAACACGGCATCGGACACGGTATTGCACATCGGAACGTCTGTATGATACCAGCTATAAATAACGTTGTTTCTTTGAAAAAAGGAGTGTAACGTTTTTACAGTCGTGACCTCAATTAAGTTACTGGTTAATTGTAACGTTACTATCACTTTCCACATACACTAAAGTTACTAGTCAATACGTGACGAACCTCTTTCTTACCCTGTAACGTTACTGGTTGCCGGCAATGGATGTAACGTTAAAGTGTCACGTGAAGACCTACTCCTTTAGAGATCAGTTATGGTTCGGTACCGTTATGCACACCTGTAACGTAATGTTCATATACCTGAGGTAACGTTTCTGTTCACGAAAAAAGTTATTCTGTTTCTGGTTGTAACGTAACGGAAACCGTAATTGAAAATACCGTTCCATTTCGTTACGTTACGACTCCCTGCTACGAACACGCACGCTATAAGCCGTGGTTAGTTAGTTGATTTGACAACTTCCATATTTCTACATATCATGGGTGTCGTCAGAAACCATCACAAAATCTCACACAGGTTTCATGTCTGATCGAACGGACTGATCGATATTATACCATCATCTTGACGAGATGTTATCTGATGTGTAATGCAGCCATTCGGTTATGAGCCAATTATTTGTCACGAGTTACATTTTCCTTCCATTTTATAACTGTTAAGTTAGTGTGACTTACTTGGTAGATAAATTGAAGGAAACAATGTTGTCACTGGTGTTACCAAATTTGCGAAATATCTTTGCACGCGCAAAGGTTGAAATAAAAAAAAAATAAAAACTCTGGTCACCAAAATGTACTGTGTTATTTGTAAAGAACAAAGTAAATCCTCAACGTTTTTACTCTTGAACATATTCTTATTAAATTCAATATTTAAAAAAAAAATCCTGTATCACTGGTGTTACGAATGATCTACGTACAAATTCAAGTTTGATAGCAGATGGGCATGCTAAAAACGGAAGTGAAACAATAAACTCGTTGGATCCATACAATTTGATGGAAAAAAGTTACTTATGGAAGGTCTTCCAATATGCCCACTTTTATGAATTTGCTCTATACCAGTCTTTTATATCTGAAATACTAACATGTGTCATTTCCGAGTGGTGTAAGAGGTGACCTTTGTTGAAGGCACCCAAACGCCCATCTCGCTTTCGGACCCTCGGCAATTGCAATATTGCAGCAACGAGGCTCTGGCGCCTGGATCTGCAGGGTTTGTGTTGTGTTGTATGTGTGTGTGATTGTCCCTTCATCCATTTCACCTTATCACACATCCTCATCTTCGCAAGTAACAAATACTGGCTAATAATAACTGGGTTGTTGTTATAGAACTCTTTGGGGTGCGGGGGGGGGGGGGGGTGGCCCTTTCTCGACACCCAAATGTCAAGAACCTAATTTCCACGTGGACTGCATTTTGCACACTGACGAGACTGGCGTTTGGACCCATGGCCAATATAATCCTCCATGGGACTTCGTTGTGTGTTGTCCACATGTGTTTGTCCCGTCGTCTCTTTCATCTTATCACCCACCTTGCATCCTCAGATATCACATAATGTATTGTATACACCAATTATGTTATGTATATATTCCTACGTACAGCCCGGTGGAGGCACATGGTGGTTCGGATCCCACTTTCAACTGTAGGTCCAGTCCCGATTAGCCTTACTGTGCATAAAGTGGACTTGAAACAACAAATCAACCAATCAATCAATCAAATCAAGCTTATGTATAGCATTGTAATTTATTATTATACTCATTATAAAATGCAATCAAATTGCAATAAATAGAAAAAATAAAGTCGGGGGAACCGTTAAATTCGGACATCCTGGTATAAATAAGCGCATACCCTCGAATGTATGCGGGAGGAAGCGGGCTTACTTCGGGGGTCTCCCCCCTCCAAATTCGTTGGCTTGTTCAGTGACAAAGGTTTTGTAAATATATACCCAGTCTCACTGGAGACTTGTACTAGTATCAAAACAATACAAACATCTTCGTGGTTAGCAACAATTGGCAGCGAAGTACAATAAACTAAAACAATCTAACTAACTCTCTAGCCTTCTTAAACCCGAAGGTTCATGGCTGCAGCAACACAGGCCTTCCATCTGTCCCTCTAAAACAATCTAACTCCCCAGGAAATTCGTGAAGCTGCGCCAGTTTAGTGGATGCCTGGAACTTATGTAACCAGCGAACGCAACCTTCACTTTCAATGGTCGTGCACAGCCAACAATGCCAAAGGACTTTCGACGAGGAAGGACGACCACTGAATGGTGAAGAGCGAATTCACTTCCGCATGTACCGGGTGCTGCCTGCCCACGCGCTCGGGAAAACACGACCACTATCCATTCTAATTAAGACGATTATTAACGCTAGGAATAACGGGAGTTGCGATAAGAGCGTAAACAACCAGAAATTCAGCGCTTTCAACTGTGTGACCACGGTAACCGCACCATATATACTGCTAATTGTATGTGTCTTTTGTAGTTTTTCTGATTTGGCGTTGTGTTCGAACTGATCGGGACGATGAGGATGATTAGACGAAATTTATAAAAGGACACCCAAAGTAATACCCATTCCTAGCTTGAGTCGAACCAAACGTCTTCAATGGTTGTGGGTCGAGCATTCAATGTGCTCATATACCGATGGACCACTAGTAAGTGCCTACGACATTTTTAGGTCTGATCTGTCAATGCCACTTCTAATTAGTTGATTGATTGCCTGATTACTTAACAATTATAAGATGAAGGGACAATCCCAAACAAGCATGGACAACACAACCCCACAGAGGATTATAATGCTAGCGTAGAGACCAGGAATTTATGAATGAAGGGGACTTGACTGTAACCGAAAACCGGAGTATTGTGGCTTCTTTTTTTAGATCGGTGCTATATTTTACCATTATCCTGCACTTTTTGAATTAAATCTGGGGCAAAAAGGAATTAGAACCCCTAAAAACCAATGGGCACACCGCTGACAAATGTCAACCCAGAACAGTGCAATGGGGAACTGCGAATTTTCCATGGTCAAATTTGCAACTGGCTACTCATCAAGCGCGCACGGAATTTCTTATCATCTTTTTTAAAAAATGAAAATAAAACACACAGACAGACAGACAGACAGAGAGAGAGAGAGAGAGAGAGAGAGAGAGAGAGAGAGAGAGAGAGAGAGAGAGAGAGAGAGAGAGAGAGAGAGAGAGAGAGAGAGAGAGAGAGAGAGAGAGACACGCACACAAATGGATTTGTTTGAATTAACGAAAACGCCTGATTAAGTTTTCCGCAATGGTAAACAAAAAGTTTGGTATCCTTTACTCAATTCTGTCAGTTTAATTTATTTATTTTTGTAACTATAAACAAATATGCACGATTACTAACAGAATTTGGTTCTAGTGAACAATCATATCTTTGTCGCTGACAAATTACAGATCAAGATGGAAAACTGACTTTTATTGACCATTCTGCACCTCTGTATTGTTCACTTCTGAAAAGATATCTGTGTGTTTTTCATGAAGTCTACCACATTATATACGCTCCTTAATTTCATATTACTTTGAAAATTACATTCAGAAAAATGTAATTTGTTGTGAACCTAAAGGTAGAACTGGTGTAACAGCTAAAAATGAAACCATGAGCTTGCATTTTCCGAAAAAATTATAAATCCGATAAGTCGCTGTTACTTGATGATACAGTCACTTTGCAAGGACTAAAAGGATAAATCATCAACCGGTTTTACTTTCACTGATGGGCAACCAAATCCATACGGAAATCATGCTCCTTCTCCCCCTAGAGCCATCCTCCTAATGAACAGATACGGAAGCTTAATTCATTAAAGCTTGCTTCGTTCACGTGCGAAGTATACTCCCCCTCTTCCAGAAAGCGGAAGAGAAGAGAGAAATGAACAAATACCTCAACAAGGCGAAAATATGCAATCAGCATAGCGACCTTTACGATCGTTATGCACGGGACGTTAAAACAAGCAAAGGATGTTACGTGGCCGTTTACAACGTGCTAAAAGGCAGGGAAAACTTCTGTTAATAGAAGTTACGAAACAGCAAGGTTATGCTTGCTAGATATTTACTTACCTTGCTTCCTAATTCACCACCAAACATTACACGCAGAGCTGGGAAATTTAATGTGCATTCCCCTGTATATCTGGAACTGTTATATAAGACTTATATCATCTTATCTTATATGATGATGGACACCAGGGAAAGGATGTAAATACATATCTTCATAGTGCTAAAATCAATGTTATTTTGAATTCTCTTGAGAATTGTGCTATGTGAGATCGAAATATACTACGTATTTTTATTTTTATATATATTTTACACATTTTAGTTATTTTTACACATAATTTCCATATTTTCAAACATTTTCCTACATATATCCTATATTCATGCTACTACTACATTTTTCATCTTGTGTTAAATACCAAATGACTTTCGTTCATCTGTGTTCTGTTCGTTTTGGACGCTATTCTCAATCTTGACAATAGACAATGCATCTGTTATTATTATAACATTCTTGTCAACAATGGAAAATGCAAGCTTTCGCGGCGAAATCCATAGAATATTTTAAATTAAATATACTCCCGTTACGTCATGGGCTATTGAATGCAGTTTCAGTCAATATAAATCTGTCTTTAGGGAAAACAGGAGGAGATTAACGGTTCGGCACTTAAAAGAAAATTAGTTAGGTAACCCATTGTTTTGGTAAAAAATAAAGCATATTTGAATTTTGAATTACAATTAATGTCATGCAAACCCTGTGCAAACCCAATACATTTTATTTAGCTAGGTGAGCCGCTGGCTTGATGACAATTGTCATTTCTCAAACTTGTTAAGTCTACATTTTGATTAAAATAACAGAACTAAATGCATATTTACATATGCACCACTTTTTTGGTAATTTACATGATTCCGTTCCTTGATGATCACCAGTGTCTTTAAACACTTTAAACTAACGCTTTTCTCCCACTTTTGGCTTGAGGACGAGCATGTGAAATGGGCGAAGGAACAATCACACGGACACACACACAGGACACCGAAGACAAACCCACCAAGGATCATACTGGATATGAGCCCACCTGCCAGAACTCGCCTGACCGAAATGGAAAACAAATTTACATGAACATATACCTTTACTGCAATAGATACTTGGGAATAACTTTACTTTCAAACGTGGCTGTTTGGAAGGCTTGCCTTTCCGTCGACCATCAGGAACCACACTGTGGACCACCAGTGGTCCGCGAATCGCGCTTTGAGAAACATTCTAAAGGGAGATACATGTAACTTGGACACCCTTTACATTCTTCATTGACGCTAAATTTTTTTTAAAAGGCAAAAGAACCTATGGTAAAGTGGTTGTATGAAAGTGCAATCCCGAGGCTACGGTCATCGCCTCACTTCCCAGAGATTCCGGGTTCGGCAACCGACAAAAGGGTGTGTTTGTGATATGGATCACTCCAGAATAGAACGTGTGCGGAAGGGGCAGGCAAAGGGTTATTTACCTCCGATATACTACTATACACACACAAAGAAACGTTTCTCCTTTCAACACAACCTCGCACTTCTTTCATCCTTTGATTGATTCGGTTTATTTTACCTTACTTTTTATTCCAAGGCTGGAATTCGAACTCGAGACCCCTGCATCGTGGCGCGTTGTGATAACCACTCCGCCACGGAGGTTGGCAAACTCGCATTTCATGTCATTTGTAAATACATGCGAGTCTCCAACAAAGTCACTCCCGTGGTCCAACCCCCTTACGGGTCCGCAAAGCCTTGTCTGAGGAAAGGTTATTTGTTTCTTATCATATTTTAAATGATTTCAGCACATTGAGTATGATCTGCGTGTGTTTGGATACACAAAAGTCACACGCCTGAAAAATGTTCGTCTAAAGTTAATTTTATGCTCAGATAGGCTAATCAGAACCTGACCTACATTTTTGTGGTTTCAAACCACCGTGTGACTACCGGGACCCTTTGATTACAAATTGACAGCGCTCGGGGAGGCCCGTAAAGAATCTCTAATGCAAGTTATTTTTGATAACATAGAGATTGTTTGGCTTATGTAGACATTAGGTTAAACGTGTGAGACGACAGAGCCGGCTAGTAAACACGGAATTCCGGGTTCGGTCCTGGTGGAGACACACTGCACAGTGGTTCAGATTCCACTTTAAATTGTATGTCTAGTCCCTATAAGTTCCCTAGCATTAAGCATAAAAGTGACGTTTTTAAAGAAAAAGTGGGAAGAAACAGACAAGGAAGTATAAGGACGAGCCTGTGGCTTTTGTTATAGGTACAATCTCAGCATTTGCCTGGAGAGTGTGAGAAAAGTCACAGAGAACATGCATAGCTCGCCGTGGTGCATAACATACTGAAACAAGTCATTTAAGCATATAAAACTACACATTTTTATGGTCAATACGATAATACAATCAGTAATATCAAAAACTCAAGATCTATATGGATAGCTGAGGGAGATACGTAAAAGAAAGAGGAACAATATGAGAAAGCTAGAAGTTGCTGGAGCATTAGCAGACTGCATATAGTGTTATAAGAAAGGATTAGGTTTTGATTGACACTATCCTAAAAAAAGACGAAAAATGTGGAGAAACCGTGAAACTGATGTTCAACTCTTCCCTTCTTTCAGTTTTAGATGCCAACCATGTTCCTAACCAACAGCAACATTGACCCAATATAGACTTGGCACTAGTGTTGGCCAATGTCCACACACAAGTAAACTTCAAAGGAGAAACAAACAGTTTGCGCAAACATGAACAAGACTATTATTGAGAAACACTGATTATCACAACAATTGTTCAAGTCGTGGGAAAACATTGAGCTGGGGGAGGGGGTGTACCGGAAAATTCCTAGTGAAGTTTTACACAAGGTTGGCAACATTGTATTTGAGTTCACAAGTTAGTTAGTAAATACACGCTCTTCTATTTCCCAACTAACTCTTCTTCGCTTGTCAAGAAATAGTACGAAATGCACTACAACTCTATGCCTGCTTGAAAAGCACTTTTTTAAAAAAGGTTAATAAAATAAAAGAAACACCTTACCTAAGGACTCCATTACGTTAAGCCTGAATCAGAACCGGCGACCCACACTCGAAACAGCATGGAAACACGACGACCATTGTTAAAACACTCCACATTAACAACGCGAAACCTCAATACACCACACTATTTGCACGCAAAACCCCCACACTGCCACACGGATTGTTTTCCACACTTCTCATACGCCGGCGCAAATCTCCAACACAAACTACAACTCCCGACTTGTGATCGTACGCGACTAGCCCGAGGGCACGGAACGAACTGCTCGCGCATGCGCAGTGGGTTCTTATTTAGGGATTCCTCCTTTTTTTTCTTCGTTTTTTATTTGGCAGCGTTGGCATTCTTTACTTCGAGCAGCTGCCTGGGGTACGATCCCATCGCGTACTATAGACGTACAGCATGGGAACGGATGGATCATCATCATATTGTTGTGTATAGGTAAGCAAAATACGTCATTCCAAAATGTTAATGTACTTCCACATCTGAAATTGCATGTACGTGGATACTCGTTCGTCACGGATTCATCGTATTTACTCCGTTTTAGAAACAAAATACGTTCGCTATCAATACCTAACGACGTAACTTCAAAACGATTATTTACAGGGCAGTGCAGATTCTCACCGATACCGACGCCTGAAAATTGTAATAATTAAAAGTTGTTCAAAATATATATTAATATTAGTGTAAGTATTCCATTGTAATTATGTGCATCAATTTTCCAAGATATTTGAGAATTACATCAGAATATTAAATTACATGTCGTGTTATTACAAAATTCAGTCTTCTTCACACACAACTGCAAAATGAAAATAAACTTCGAATTGTGCATAATTTCCAAAACATTGGTATCGGCATCGGCTTAACCCTATTTCATGTACAGTTGGATCCATGAGTATTACCGTGCAAATTGTCCATCGCCATGTTCGTGCACTTTATTTCACCCAATTAGAGTTTCAAGAATTAAAAGAAAACTCAAAACAAGCTGTTGACAACTTCTGCATCAGCGTACATAAAAATCCATCGGTTAAAAACACACAGGATGGAACAGAAAAATTAATGGAAATAGTCATGGACATTTTGCCGAGCAATACTAGTGCATCCCACTGTACACGTTCGACACCAATTTTTTAAACTCTGATATACGGATTGTCGACAGTGGTGCCAGATTATATGAGCCCGTGGAGCTCGAGACCACCCAATAATTTGCCTTGTTATTGCATTTTATTTACAAATAAGATCGCCGCGCTTAAAAGAAGAAAATTATACTTTTCAGTGTTCTATATTATTTACACTATCTCTGGTCACATCCTTATGAAGAAAGTAAGGGAGGATAAGGGTTTATAACCAGGTGTTATATTCTCAAAATAGGCACACAAAAAAGACCGAAAAATACATATCAGGCACTAAAATTGATAAACATCGGCAGATTATCATCTTACCACATTAGGTACTCAAAAAGGGATTATCTTCGAAATAGGCAAAAACATTACCACAAAATGCTTGTATTCCACTCAAAAATTGCCTGAATCTGTTTTTAAACGTAAAAAGGCTACATTTTCTGGCCAAGAGAGCAAAAAGGATTCACTTTTCGCTAATTGCGAAGATGAGGATGACTGATGCTTAGATGAAATTATGAAGGTAAAATCACAATGGATATCCATGACCAGGTCAGGATTCGAACCAGGGACACCTGACGTCGTAGTACACTGTGCTAACCACAGGAACGAAAAATGAATTTAAGGCAAATCCTCGGGCTATTATGACATATCTTACTGCATACAATTATAAAACAAATCTTCGAATTCAGCCTACCCTATGTTTTTTAAAAGTTGGCACCCCTTATTGTCAATATATGAAAGCCGGCAATGATTAAAAATCTATTTTACACCAAAAAAACAAGCTGGAGATTCAAGATTCTTGAAAGAACTCCGGTGGAAACCACAAACATTTAGGCGTTGACCCAGAGTCTTGGGGACAATTGAGACAACTACTTGTAAAAGTAGCGGGCTTCAGTCACAAAAGCAAGATAACAACGGTGATAAGACCCGATGCGCTGACCAGGCGCCACCCAATGAAAAAGCCGACCCTGGCATCACTTCTGATGCTGGATCGCGAGAGGTTCTGAAATTTATCATTTTAGTTTCCGTACCATTTTTCATTAACCAAAATACGTACTTTGCATGTATAAATATATGGAGTGTGAATATGATAAGTGTTTCTGCCACGCTTCCCCTGTTCAGCTGACAAAACTTGTGAATTACAATGCATAAATATTATCTCACTACAGTTTTTTTCCAAGTAGCAACATTATAATAAAAAAATACCACCGCGGTTTCCCGAGCGTAATAACACAGCCATTGGTTTCACAAGTAGCATTAATTGGAATTGTAGGTGTTCAAAACGCAACATGCCAATGAAATTCAGCACTTAGCTAATTTATTTAATAATGTTGGCCTGGGGAAACCTTAAGAGTTCATTAGATCCAGTGATTGGCAACTAATTTAAACCTAATTTTATATTTTCCAACAAACCCAGATAAAATCTTTATAATTTATTTGTTAGTATTTAATTTCAAGTGTACAAAGTTTTAAAAAATAGGTATTTAGTAAAACTGTTTGGATCGGAGCGTCGACTTTTAAAAAAAATAATTTACCAGGCTGCGGTCTCGTGAAGGTTGAGAATCACTGCCATAGAGGGCTGAAGTTGAGTTTAATACGCGTATATGTATCCATATATTAAGAAACGAATCTTCAGAAGCCAAGTGCCATATTGTAAAACAAGGAGCAAATGGAAAGCCAGGAATGTGATGACATCACGTTGATTCCGAGTAACAACGGGTCAAGAGGTCACCGAGATGTACAGCAAGTCACGACTTTGTAACCACCGCAAGTAAAATATGCCGAATCGTCAGAAAACTTCCAGCCGACCTTCGAAACAGGTCTTCTCCTGGGGATCCTTAAACCACCTAGCATTCATCATGTAAAAATAACTCAAAGGATTGGCCAAATGTACGCGGAGAGACAGGGCATCGGTACTAACCACGGTAATAAAAATGGCAGAAGAATTCCCGCTACAATAAAACCTTTGGTAGGTAAAAAGGGTGATGCTAGTTGGTTTCTATTTTTGGATATTTTATGTCGCTCTTTCTACACGTTGCATGAATGGATGATTTATTTTACTTTGCCTTTCTGCCACTTTTGGCTAATCGCGAAGTTGAGGATGAGTGATGTGATAAAATTGATGAATGGACACACACAGAACGCTCGTGCCCAGACCGGGACTCGAACTCGGGACCCCTGACGTCGTAGCGTGCTGTGGAAACCACTCCGCCAAAGAGGTCGGCCTTTGCTCCAAGTTATAAACAACTGTTAAAAATCCATTTGAAAAATCCATCAATCGGTCAATAAATCGATTAATTCATCCGGTCAACAGATTTAAATTTCTAGGCTACCGACAGCGATTTTTTTTTTTTTTTTATTTTTTGGGTAAGATTATAAGAAACCGGTACCAAACCTCAACGTAGTAATTTATGGGTATTATATAAAAAAAAACAATTCGAAACAACATGAAACTAAATGAAACATCAAAACCCATGTTTTGTACAAACGAAAAAATGGGCAAAGTGGGGGAGCGATATGCACCCTAGTGCTCCGATGGTCCTGAAAATAGCAACCAGAGCACAAAACTTAGGAAAAACGACACAGAAACTTCGCTACAAGCCTGTGCTACGCGCTCCAAAACTATTAAATTCACACGGTGTACCACACGAGGCCTGGAGTCTCCAGTAAATCCTCAGCGTTATCTCGCATCGCCCTGTGCAACGGAGTGTTATCCTGGACCTCGATGCGCTGGCAGAGATTGCATCAACGCTAAACGCGACGTTTCACCGAGGAGGTGCACTGAGGTATGTCGAGGAAGTTGTAAAAGGAAGAACAGTTACCTCATGGGTACGATGGTAAGCTTCGCTGGCTTGTACCCATGCACGCAGCGAATGATAGCGTGGATAACTGGCTGCATATAAAAAATAACCACCTTTTGTCATGTTAATATCGAGCTGAGAAGACTCTACTTATCAATAAAAATGGCAACTTTCCTTCAAAGGTTCCAGCAAGAGCGACAAACCTAACCTACCGCATTGTACTGGAGGAATTGCTCGATTAAGTTAAGTTGGGTCATGTTAAAACTCTACTTATCAATGAAAATGGCAATTTTCTTTCAAAGGTTCCAGTGAGAAGAACAAAATTTACTTAAGCTTGGGTCACATTAAGACTACATCAATGAAAATGGCAATTTTCCTTCAAAGGTTCCAGTAAGAAAAATAATATTTACTTAAACTTGGATCATATTAAAACTCTACTTATCAATGAAAATGGCAACTTTCCTTCAAAGGTTCCAGTAAGAAGAACAAAATTTACTTAAACTTGGGTCATATTACGACTACTTATCAATGAAAATGGCAATTTTCCTTCAAAGGTTCCAGTAAGAAGAACAAAATTTACATAAACTTGGAGCATATTAAGACTCTACTTATCAATGAAAATGGCAACTTTCTTTTAAAGGCTCCAGCAAGAAGAACAAAATGTACTTATACTTGGGTCATATTAAGACTCTGCTAATCAATGAAAATGGCACTTGCCTTCAAAGGTTCCAGTAAGAAGAACAAAATTTGCTTACACTTTGGTCATATTAAGACTACTTATCAATGAAAATGGCAACTTTACTTCAAAGGTTCCAGATAGAAGAACTTGGGTCATATTAAGACTCTACTTATCAATGAAAATGGCAATTTTCCTTCAAAGGTTCCAGTAAGAAGAACAAAATTTACTTAAACTTGGGTCATGGTAAGACTCCACTTACCAATGAAAATGGCAATTTTCCTTCAAAGGTTCCAGCAAAAAGAACAAATCGAGTATTGTGCTCAGAGAATTCCTCGATTTACTCATACTTGGGTCATGCTAATATCGAGCTTCCTGAACAACTGCTATTGAAATTACCAATAGGATTTCTCACAAATCACGTGTATTCGTTTACATTGACTTCACTCTTAGAGCGGACAGAAGCTAATTATACCTAAACAAGTCACATATAAAAGCAGTCTTGATTTAGACAGAACCATATATCATATAGTACAGACCGTATGCGTACACTGTACATTAAAATTTACTAAACTCTTGAACGAGACGAAATTCTCGGTGAATAAACCTCGGAAGGGTCTGAACTCGTTCTCGTCATTCTTTTCGAGCAGAGGTCTACGTCTGGCACAATTATCTAAACGAGACAAGAGAATTGTCTCCATAATTTATTTAACATATCATTCAAAGACATGAAACGTCTTCACAGGATTTTTACTCCTAAGCATCAATATTTTAAATCCCTTTAGGTAGGCATGGAACAGCTTCACTTCCATTTCTTTTTCACCACCGCAGTTCTTACCACAAATCCGACATCTGGAAGAACGGTGGAGAGAAAAGGCATTGCATTTGCGGTCGAAGTTTCATCAGAATAGCCCATACCGTTAGCAGACACAAAAGAGGGAAAAAATAACATGTGTTCGCAGATGCTTGTGGTGTAACCTGAAACATTTATCAGCTTTTACTGAAAAAGATGACAATATTAAAGCTCATGAACACTGATACGAACGAAAGATTGCAGATATTTCTTGATCAACCAAGAGTGGAAAAATTCTGGTTGAAAAGAAAAAGGTTACTATAAAACACGAAACGCGCTGAAGAAAGAAAAAGAACATTTTCATTCTGATACCTGATTTATTCCATTATATCTGTGTCGGTTTCCACGTTGGGTGAATCCTTTCTTCAATCAAACGTCCACAAGAGCATATCCATGGCAACCAATGCTATCTATTGGAGTAGCTTCTACAAATAACTTGCCCCCTGAACTTCAAAACAATCGACATGCGATTTCTATTGAAGATGCTGCACAAATGACTTTTAATAATATACGTAGAGGTACGAACGGAAATGAAATCGCTTTCCAACCAACCAACCAACCTCCCTCTCTCTCTCTGTGTGTGCATGTATTTCGTGTAGCTAATCAACACTTCAACGGTATCGTCGAGATTAAGGAAAAATTTAAGAAAAGGGATGCAAAATACGAAAAATATGAAGAAAAAAAATAATTTTGTCTATATCTTGGGATACACGATATTTTCCTGTAGTCAATGGGTGCTTCGATAGATTTCTAAATTTCGGTGGTTCAATTCAACTTTCGGGTCTCTCCGATGACATAATGGTAATAGAGGCGTCCCGGATTCGATACCTGATGCAGGTAGTAGTTCAGATCCCACTTTAAACTGTAGGTCCAGTCCCGATTAGACTATATATGCATAAAGTGGACTTAAAAACAACAATTCAAACAAAGAAAGAAATAAACCAAATCAACAAAACTAATGGGTTCTATTGGGTTCCGTAACAGGACCGGGACCTTTTTTCTCGCACAATGGTTATTTACGGTCCAGAACCCATTTAGGCTTGATTTTCTCTCCTGGACCGGATTGAATTGAATTTAGGTTAAAATTCCTGGACCCTTAACAACCCTGCTTTAAATTTTAAGTCCAGTCCTCACAAAGCTCTCTAAGTCTAAAGTGAACTCAAAACTTGACCTTTGCATGGTTTCAGTTTAACAGGATCGGGAAAAAGAGCACTACATCGCAATGGCAACTTTAGAAAAACCGTCGTAATTCAATCATCTTGTCTGTCGAGAGAATTTCTACCAATTGAGTCTTGCACACACACACACACACAAAAACTCTGGTAGTCTTCCTTGCAGCTCTTGACAAAGAAGAATGCCCAAGTGTTACTTGCCCCCATTTTACGGTTCCTTCATGTTTATTGCAGCAAATCACCCACCCACTCGCTGGCCATCCGCGTTTCCTGCAGCTTGTTGCCTGGAGGAAAAGTGGACCAGGCATCCTCACATCGCAAGCCATGAACAACAATTTCCGGTCTTGCAGTCGCGACGAAGAACAAGAGAGAACAAAAAGGAATATTGCGGAATGTCTAAAAAAAAACTTCAAAAGAAGGACATGTACTTCTGCATTACTCTGGCTCAGTTTATCATCATGCTACTGACCTCAAGTTCGAAGGGACCTTGTGGTAATCTTAAGAGAAAAGTGCATTTTTTTTAAAGTAGTGTCAAAATCGTGACTGCATCCTGAACTGCGCGCAATACACGAGATTCTGTGTTTGGAAGTCGTCAAGGTATTGAATGGCTTGAAAGAAAGTACTTTTTGAAATTTATTCTGCTTTGAAACCGAATAAATCGATTTTGAAAATGACCTTACTGAAATCCAAACAATTTTCAGTCCACTCAAACCAGAGCAGTTGTAGTTTTCTGCGTGAACCCTCCCACTGGGAGAACTAAGGGACGTGATTGGTCAATAGCGGGGTTGCCTTTCCTACGAGTCACAGAAGGCGCTCGAAACAGCCAATCTGACAAGCATATTCTTGAAATCTGCCCGCGCTCTTATGCTACTGGAGGCCGGGAATAAAGCTGGCCGTACTATAGTTCATCGCCCACGACCAGGTATCACGTTAAGGTGGTACAAGAAGAGGGGGTCGCAACCGTATTGGCAGAAACATCGTACCCCTTCCTCTCAAATAATTTCGCTATCAATATGTAATGATAATGACACACACACTTTGAAACTGTGGAAAAATTTTGCAACTGAACTTTGAAATGATCAGGTGAAATTTCACAACGAGGAGAGGGTCTGCATTTCCAGAGGCTCCCGCGTACCCAAGTTGTTAGCGCTCTCGCCGTTGGTGCGAGCGGCAGCGGTTTCGATTCCCGGTGAGAGCCCAAAAATCCCAGTGTTGACCCAGCACCGTGAGAAAAATTGGGAAGCAACTTGAAAAGAAGAAGTAGCGGAAATGGGACTTGATGGGTGGACCACGCATCATCCAATAAAAAAAGTTACTTGGCAGGCCCTGGTATCCGGGTATCGAACCCGGGACCCCTTGGTGTAAATTTATACATATTATCTTGTAACAAAATACTCAGTAACGTGTATTCAATTTAAACTGACACACATCTGTGCGCATGTCACGAACTACGGAATTGATTGATTGATTTACTTTATTTTACTTCGCTTTTTGGACCACTTTTGGCTAATTTGCGAGGATGGGGATGAGTGATTATGTGATGAAATTGATGAATGGACACTTACAAACATCCATGCCCAGGCCGGGATTCGAACCCGGGACCCCTGGCGTCGTAGCCCGATGTGCTAACCAATCCGCCACGGGCCGGCAAGTACAAAAGTACTCCGAAAATATTCTGGCATCTTTGTTGACAATGACAATGCAGAGTATACACCCTGAAACCTGGCACTACTCTCAGTCGAAACCTCTATATGAGCTTTCCATTGGCACTCGAGCAGCTTTCTTTGCCCTTGTTGTGTGGTATGTATGTTAAGAGTAAGAGAGGAGGATGAAGAACTATGCAATGCACGATCGGACACCACTCTCGGGGACAACTTGCAAACCGCTTTCTTTGTCTTTTCCTTGGAAGGAACTTCTGCCATCACCAGCAGCAAATGGTGTGCTGTAGGCTGTCTATACGAATCTACGTCTACATTCATCGTCGACTTGTAATCAAGTGTTCGCAGATTCGATACCCGGCGGAGGGACATAGTGATTTTGATCCATCGGCGTCGAGAGGGAGATCGAACAGGTCCGTCGACCAGCTCTGGGAAATTGGCACCGTTCATTTCAAGTTAAAAAAAAGTTTGTTACTTTAATGTTAATAACAGAAATACGAAATAAAGTCGAGTTAGTTATTACTCGAACAAAATGACGAAGTAAAGAAATGCGTTAAATCGAACATTATACTTTAGGTAAGAGGGCACACAACAATCACTATGGCCAGTGCCGGCGATTGGGGGTGGCAGTTGGCCCCCACCCACTTTTTGCCACTATTGCCCCCGCACTATGCTAAACCTTATCTACCAAGGGAAAGTAAAGTGTCTCTGTCCCCCCGTTTTGGAACCCAATCGCCGCCACTGACTATGGCTGAAATTTTCTCCCAACTTTTAAAGCATTTTGTTGAACGAGGTGTATAAAAGTATATAATGAATTATATAAATATGCATTTCGGTGCACTAATTGTGTCAAATGTAAAAGACAAAAAACAGTTGTGATGGATATTCTATCATTTGGTGGATCCTGTCTCTCCAAGGATATAATAATAATAATAATAAATACATTTGTTTTATTTGTTTATATAATAAATATAGGCATAATTAATTTCATTTCTACGTATCATATTCCATCCATTTTCTGGCGACGCCCACGTTCGGATCCCACTTTAAACTGTAGTTCCAGCCCAGATTAGTCTTTCTGTGCATAAAGTTGACTCAAATGAATCATACAAGCATTCCCCTACCAATTCCCAAATGCAACCAAACACCCCCGCCCCCCAGCTAGGAATTTCCACTACACTAGGATGTAGGACATCACTTGTAGCGGTAGTGACGAGGTATAAATTGGCGCCATCTTCGAGATGCACCTTCACTTCTCTTTCCCACACACGTTGCATAATACGATAAACAGGTAACTAACTAATCTTGTTTGCGACTGCTGCTACCAGCCTTCGCGCTGATTCATACTTTGCAGCCTGCGATTAAGTGGGGAAAGGAGAGGAAAAGTGCCGATTGTATTGTGAACCAGAACGCGTCATGCGCTCTCGAGCAAGCAAACTTGCACTCACACGTAGGAAAGTACTTTGCCACTGTCGTCCTCAATGGGAAATACACTCTTGCGACAACACTCATCAGGAACATGAAAGGGGGACCAAGTTATGTGCACCGGCCTTGAGATGTAGAACACAAATATGTTCCGACGTTCGAAATGTTAGTAAGGATATAATTTCTATCTTTTGTCCATCTTTGATACTTTCACAGCTGTCAAGCCCAGAGGTGTTTTTTTTTTTAAAATCAACCTCCCTCGCCATCACACTCAACAACTCTGCGATGTGTCTGGGTATTCCAGCGAAAATAACCGTAAATTTTCGTACTCAATCTGTCCATCTGCCATGATGATGTGTGTGCCTCGTGACAACACGATGGCTGTTCCAAGTGCAACAACTGAACCTCCAGTAGCTGATGAAGAGATGGCAGCATCGCTAGTACGATGAAGATTTTCTTTCTTACTTTTCGCTATATACGAGGGACAGTCAAAATGAAAACAATTTGTTTGTCTTCTTTATCTAGTAGATTTCTGCGTGTAGGGTTGCACAAGTTTGCTGCATTTTAGCATAGACCCATTGCTGATCGACAAATATTTTTCAAGTCTGAGTTAGTGCCTGTGTTGCTCAAGAAGAAGAATATTTAGAATGCAGGTGCTGTACTTGAGCCACTGCGAAGGTCTCTCCACCCATCTATCTGCGAACTGAGGCCATTGTTCAACATCCTACTCTGTATGCTTGATGGTGTGATAAGCATGCACAGGAAAATTGAATTTTCATTTGCAAGAAAATGTCTATAAATAAGTTTTTGGCTTCCAGATGGAAAGAAACCATTGCTCTTCGCTGGTGCAAGTGTAGGGAGGAGACGCCATCTTTCAAATTACAAAAATGGCGTCTTGAAGGTCGCCTGATCAGTGTTGCAGCCCCGAGGTAGTTTTGTAAATAACAGTTGATACCTCATGTAAATTTGAGTTGCATACAGTCTGTCCTATAATTTTTGTTCGACTTTTAAGGTTCTGATTTGACTGTCCCTCGCATATCTCACCCGCCCTTCGGATGGTGAACACCTCTCTCGTCAATATTTTTTAGATCTTAAGGAACGAAACACACATGACTTTTAGAGCATCACTTGGGTACACCGTGGTAATAAATACATTATAACATAATGAGTAGTTAGGAGTGCAACGCCAGACTTTCTCGCGGGAGAGAACCACTGGATGGCTGCAAAAGATTTTGGTGGGCCACGTCTTCAAGAAAGAAATGTAATTCAATATTCATATTATTATGCGATCCAAGCATATTTAATTTGAAAAATGTGCATATTAAATTGAGTTAAATCAATTAACTATTGTAGCAACTAACCAATCAATTATATAACAAATGTTCTTTCTTCTTATTTACACAGTATATATTGCATTATCATTCATTTTGTTATTTTTTCTCTTGTATTTTGTGTCTTATATTGTACATTATACAACAGTAAAGAAAAAAAGGCGAGGGAACCGTTTAAATTCAGCGAAACTGCCGCCCTGGTTTATTTAAAGGTACTAGGACACTAAACGCATACCCTCGAATGCATGCGGGTGGAGGAAGGCTTACTTCCGGAGGCCCCTTCCTCCTAATTAAAAAAAAAAAAAGTCGAGAGTGTGCTACATGGAAGTGAGATTGAGCCAAATCACTGGTATTTAATCTTTCTTATCTGCTAGTGCATGTGTATGGTCCTAGCTCACTGTACAAACTAAATTATTGCTGTCTCTCATGCAGATTGGGCATCTCCTATGTTGATCCAAAAGAAACACAGGCAAAAATCTTCCCATTCCCCATGTTCACCGCAGTAACCGCATTTTCTTACTACCCGAGCACCGAAGGCATCACAAAAGTGCATTCTCTTGTGTGAAATATGAAAATAAGGCGTTGCTCAACCTAACTGTTTGGAATTGGTTCACTGGGTTGCTACCATCGACCAAATCATCCGTGGAGGATATTCTCACGTGGAAACAAGCATTGTAGCCTCCTACCTCGCGTACAGTTATTAGTTTCCCACAGGTAGATGTGGAATTTTGTCGCCATTTAAAGTTAAGTGTGTGGAATCGAAATATTGCTGCCATTACTTTTCTAAAGTGCACTTTCGTGACTGCCATGTAAGTGGATAGTGAGCCAAAACCAACCCGCTATTTTATGCATTTTGCAAAAATGCTCTCTAGCTTCCAGTGGCGTACGATTGGCGGAGAGGAAACAGAGTTCCGCAACCAATTTTTTTACAGAAGTTACAGTAGCCTCCTCCAATTCATGAATCAAAATTATTCCTACTGTTGAATGAATTTATCTTGAAAAATTCAAAATTCTTCCTACTGTTAAATCAATTTATCTTGAAACGTGCAAAACGCTACAGTTGAAAAAAAATGTCAATGTCGTACATGTCATCAGACCTCCGTCTGCTGACAGAATTCTGCACTCCTAGTGTTGCTAACTAATATTAAATGTCACTTCTTCCCTTCGTCCATGATAAAGTTAAAGTTCCCCGTGCATATAGCATCGTGCAATGAACACCCATGCCTAGGAAAGGATTCGAACCCGAGACCCCTGGCGTCACAGCACGCTTAGTTTTCACTCCGCATCGGAGACCGGTTCATGCTGGAAAAGAAATACACTGAGGGAATGATCTCGGCCATTTTGGAGGTGATGTGATAAGCTCCACGCTCCGGCCGCCTTTAACCCCCCCTCCCAGGTACATATTAATGTGAGGCTGGGTGAGCCTCAGAGACGATTTATGCGGGGACAAGACTGGAAAAATTCCGACCTTAGATCACTCACCCTGGGAATCGAACCCGGGTCTCCCACGTGGCAGTCACAGACGCCCTACCAACTAGAACACCGCGGCTCAAAATCACTATTTCCAAATAGCTTCAAGAGCTGCACACGGGCCCTATTGGTAGCAAACAACAAATCAGAATGGCGCACGTCAGAAATACATGAATTATGACAACTATCCCTTTCATTCCCCCCGAAATTGTCATTCTGGGCCAAAATTTCACATTGCTTTGAGCCGTTCATTGATTTAAAAAAAGCATATGATTCGGTCAAAAGAGATAAATTATATAATATATTAGTAGAGTTTGGAATACCTAAGAAGCTTGTTAGTATGATAAAAGTATGCACCAGTGAAACAGAAAGTAAAATTCGTGTGGGTATTAATGTGTCTGACAAATTTACAATTCATGATGGGTTAAAACGAGGAGCTGCATTATCTCCATTCCTCTTTAATTTTGCCTTAGAATATGCTGTTAGGAAGGTAAAAGAAACTAAAGGAGGACTAAAATTAAATGGTGTGACTCAGTTGTTAGCATATGCAGATGATGTACTTACTGGGGGATGATGTAAATACAATTAAGAAGAATGCTAAAATATTTTTCAAAGCAGTAAAAGAGATAGGTTTGGAAGTTAGCAAAGAGAAAACTAAATATATGATTACAGGCCAAAACCAAGTGTTAGGTAATAATCAAAATCTAATTATTGATAACTCGTTTGAACCAGTTTCCAACATCAAATACTTAGGAGTAATATTAACAAATGAAAATTATATTAAAGAGGAAATAAAAAGTAGGCTTAATTCAGGAAATGCATGTTACTTCTCTCTTCATAAATTTTTGTCTTCTCGTTTAATATCTAAGAAACTAAAAGTTAAAATATACAAAACAGTAATTTTGCCTGTAGTATTATATGGGTTTGAAACTTGGTCCCTTACATTGAAAGATGAACACAAATTGAGAGTATTTGAAAATAAGATCTTTAGGAAAATATTTGAACCTAAAAGGGATGAGGAGACAGGTGAGTGGAGAAGGTTACATAATTTAGAACTACATAATTTGTATTCATGTCCAGATATTATTAGAATAATTTAATCAAGCAGACTTAGGTGGGCCGGCCATGTTGCACGAATGGGAGAGGAAAGTGGAGTTTGAGACGTTAATTAATTTCAAGAATTTCCTGCATGGAACAAATTACCAATCAAAAGTATTTTAAAATATCTCAAATATCTCAATGGACGAGACTTTGTGATTCAAAAACTTTGTACGATATCCCCCACACTTTTCATCCCATAAGCTTGGAAATGAACGACTTTTGAAACACGCTCTACTGTTAACTATTCCATACTGTTAACCATTGTGCATAAAGATGACATTAACAACGACCTCCTATACTTAAGGCTATCCCAAGGGTGTTCATAACGCAAAAGTGTCGCATCACTTTGGCTTAAAGAGCCGACAAGACCGAAATTGCAGGGGGGAATACCCTCGTGCGTCTACACATGAAAACGGCCCAGACGCTGACGATATATAAAAACAAGACACTTCACCTACCTGCAACAAGTCCTTGTAAGGAGTTCCCGATGAATTTCTACCAAAAAGAACAACTCTCGAATCAATGTCTACGGAAGCAGACAGAAGCTGGAGGCAGCGAAAATACGACGACAACCATACCATGTAATTTATTATGTTTGGCAAGATTTTTTTCACCCACAGTATACTTGTGAACACAGTGGCTTGCACCTGCTTCAGTCTTTACGAAATCAGAAATGAAAAACTGCTAGTGGATGTCAGTGCACATTAAAATGTCTAAGTCATTAGAGGAATGGTTCTTTTTAGTTCGTTAAAAATGTATTAGGTTTCCAAATGCAGTCAGGAAGTAAAAGTTAGAATAGCAATGGCAAAAGAAGCATTTAATAGTGTTTTAAATATGCTTTTTGGACCTTTGGACAAACAATTAAGAAAGAGACTATTGAAGTGATGTGTGAAGTGTAGAGTTGCTTGGCGCAGAAACCTGGATACGAAGTGGTAAAAGAACCTACAAGCTTTAGAAATGTGGTTATGGAAGAAAATTGCCATTTTTGTACAATTGTAAGTTCATATTTTGATTAGCCGGACCCTGTGGCCGAGTGGTTAGCTCATCGCGTTGCAACGCTAGGGGTCCCGGGTTCGAATCCCGCTCGGGCTTGGTTGATAGTGAATGTCCATTCATCAATTTCATCATTTCATCACTCATTCCCATCTTCGCAAATTAGCCAAGAGGAACAAAACGCGAAGTAAAAAAAAAAATCAATCATATTTTAATTAAAATAACTAAAGATACATTTGCATATCTAACACTTTCTATTACAGTCACGGACACTTCTGGGTTGTAACGATTCATTTAATTTCATTTATTCATTTGTCCATCAGGACAGGACCGAAGTCCTATATATGTTGAACATAATATACACAAAGATAATGTTAATAATACATACAAATATTAACAATGTTAATGTTAATACATAAAATAATGTTGAAATTGATGACAGTGAAACAACATATTATAAATACATTTAAAACTCATTTACAGTCAAGTCCAATAAAACAAACTTTTACAGAATTTTGTGCCTAATAACATTATATGAATCGAAAAATATGTCCAAGTCGTGCACTAGGAATAACTCATTAAACGATTCCTGAACTCTTACTACTGGAGAATTCTTGTGTACGTTTAACCTTCTGTTCCTCACTGTAAAGGCTTTACATGGAAGTTTGTTCTCTCTAACAGCTCAGAACATAGTCAATCTTGTCTTACTAATTTACATAAAAACATTAGATCATTAAAAACTCTTCTCTTTCAAGGTATTGAGACCAAAATGGCTACATAAAGTTGCATAATTTATATTATGATATTCAATATTGTTTTTAAAACACAACCATTTCATCATTTACATTTGTACTTTTTCCACTGCGTCCTCCCAATTCCTACGTTCCATTGGAAGTTAATGGGATTTTTACAACCCAGAAGTGTCCGTGACTGTACATATAGCCAAATCAGTTCTCTGGTAGTCACTGAGCAAATTCAATTAAACATGTCTGACAAGAATGTTGCTTTTATTTCATAGCCTCCAATAACAATAATACTTTTAGAGAATGACCTACGGTCTTGAACAGACGTCTGCCTGCATCTGTTTCATCATCTACATAGGTCCGAAGAGCCTCACTGAAATCTCCAGTTCAAAAATTTGCCATTAAGGAGGTCAGAAGTCGTAAGTGTACCGTTTTTTTCGTTGAAGAAAATGCACCGAGGCAAGCGTAAAGAAGCCCCGGGATTTGTCTGCCGAAGAAAAACTGTCGGTCGCTTTGTTCTCTTGCAGGAAGCAAAGAAAAAGTGCTCAAAGAGAAGCGTGATGTCGCATAATGATGGCAGTGCCTCGCCAGTTTGGAGTTCGCAACTTCAGAGAACTCGCAACATCGGTTCCGTGAGAGTAATCGTTAATACCCGCGGATGCTGGAAGTAAATAACAGCCGAGTCCCTGCGGGGGAATTTTGTCGTAATCATGTCTGTGACCGAAATTTCACGGAAACTCTACCCGGTTGAGATTCCGAGAAGAGAATTATTGCGGAGTTTTATGTAATTAATGCATAGTTTCGGGGATCAACGTCAAATTTCACATGCAGCGTAGAACCGTATAGCGTTATCAAAACAGGGTTCCTCAAAAGTCACCTCACATTTTGAGAGAAATGTCCTGATATTCCAGACACTTTAATGGTGGGAGATTTATGGGGAATGATACTTCCACGGAGAATCATATTTTACGGAATGTCAGTACACGACCTCGATGAGGTGAAACTAAAGGAAACAGCTGTGCGAATATTCGAGCATCTGGTGGACCAAGTAGAAAAGTCTTCCCAATATTTATAATAGTTTGGACCAAAAATTGGTTTATTTGTAGTTTATAATTATTATTTCTACTATTCAAGTTTTATCAATAGTTTAAGCCCCCTAAAAAATATCTGGCAACGCCCATGGCACATGCTATTATTTAACAATAACCTGTGGCGTAACAGCCCGTGAGGGGCCAGGGCCTACTTGCCGACTGCCGGCCTCACTCCCACCTCCAACAAGTCACGGTATGGGGTGACGTGTGGTCAGCACCACGAACCCCTAGTCGTTGTTGTAGGTTTCCATGATCGGGTTATGCTACTCATTCGTAGCTCCCCAAGATGGTGGGTGACCACCGGTCCCGTACGCAGGCCGAAATCTCAGGAAACGTTGTTACGCTTCCCCCAGAAGATTCGAACCTGCGGTTGTCCCTCAGCCGGAGCCGAAAGCTAACGCTTTAGATCGCACGGCCACGCCGCGGGACTTCTTGCAATTTTTTACACATTCGGAATAGTTCCGTGGCTATGACGCCATTAGAAACACTCTTTGCTATTACGAATAACTAAGAAACCACTAAAGAAGTTCTTCTGGATTCAGAACGTAGTTTGGTTCATCGAAACGATCCGGTCGACCGTCGGAAACACCATTTAACCACTTGCCAAGTACACTTGCTTCAAAGGAATTAAAACTTTGTATATGAATTTATCATGCGAATTCCTTACGCAAATCTGACATTCTTTTTTGAATACCGATATATTTTAATACACCACGTAAATTTAAGAGAAAACCCAAACATTTATATTTTCTATCGAGAAGTACAGTGTCATCAAGGAATTTGTTTAAGACTAATTCTATTTCAGCAACAATACGAAGCATACAAATTACTTGTGCACGTGATCAGTAATTTAATATTACGTTTGTCATTTGTTGGAAAGTTGCTTCCACGCCACATATGAGGAAAGCTGTTGCACTCATTCCACAGTTTCATTGTAGTCCAACGGGTTTGAATGTTTTGAATTCTTTGTATGGATTATGAATGAGTTCAAATCTGTCACAGGTTTCTTTTCTCGCGAGTGACAACATTTACAGGTTTCATAACATACGGTCTAATCCCAGTTTTAAGTATAATATCAATGTGGGATATCTTGAGTGCTGGTTGAAGTTTCTTTGTTTTTATAGTTTGAAGGAATGCAACCAAATGCTCCTATGTTTGCCTAACATATCAGTGTTCTTGCGATACAGAGCACACCCTCACAAGCTTCCAGTCCTTCCTTAGCTTAGAAAAAGCCTCAAATTGCAACATCACATTTAGTCCCTTCTTATTAAACAAACTCCACACTTGTATTTACTTGACAACATTGACATAGTACATTGTGTTCATAATCCTTCATAATCACTCTCACTCCACATTAGGCCCTCGACATGAATATGGATTTGGTTTTTTGTTGGGAACAAGATTGATTACATAAAAAATATCTTAAAAAATGATCGATTATATTCAAAATATTTCATAGAGAAAAACTGTTGTATTTGCCATGCAATATACATTCTACAAAAATATGAAACTGAGTTGCCATCAAACACAACACTTAACTCAAGTGTTAAAAGCCTCCATATTTGGTGTGGTTTGACAGGATTCTACTCATATGGTGAAACAAGAAACCAAAGATGGTGCTAAATAAGGACAATTCCGCATTAATACCACAAAGTTACATTTTTTAAAAGAGTGTATTGTAATTATTAACTTTAGTGTGTTAACATTTTGTTACTTCATTAGTTATTGTAAAATAGATAATTCATTTAACGCCATCTTGACATTTTTAAATATGGCTGTATTAGGTAATTGACAATAATACGATAAGGTTCAAGGTGTAGAACTGAGAATTATGACTTCATAGTTACATAGCAATAGCTTAGCATGAAGCTTATCTATATTTCTTGATCTATGTATTTACCTGATTCTTCATTGACGGTAGATTTTATACAACGTTTTTCTGTTGCGAAATATTTTTTCACAAAGAATGAACAAAAGCTAATAGAAATTTGAAGAAACAGAAGTTTTTTGTAAAAGTGAAGACACATATGTACAAGAGAATATGTATAAACACAGCTTACACAAGTAAATATGATAAAAAGATGAAGAGCATTATTTCAATAAAACAGATACATAGGCCTCATCGGTATCATACTTAAAATTACTATATGTATTTAATAACTTCAGCAATATATTTATTTTTACTAGTAATGTCTTGTTTTATAGATAGGCACATTCTACTGTAAATTTAGTGAATGCATATTTACTGGGAATGATACCTGTTATAATTTTATGTACAAAGTTAGTTTCCAGTATATATCTGCTTCATTATGATCTGCACAGGTTGCTTCTTGACTAATAATAGTATTACTGTTGTAATATTAATTTACTCAAAAACTTATATAAACACAAAGCATGGAAATCAAATGGTGTAATGGGGAGTTTGTTGAACTCGCATAGTACTAAAAACAATAATTTAGAGAAACACATCCTGACGAAATAATTTAATTCTGACAAAACATAATAACTAAATAGTTGTAAACAAGAAATACTTTCTGGCCTATGTAATTAAGTTTCCCTAGGGTTAAATTTTGTATTAATGTTTTTAGGCGTGAACTAATAATGACATACACTTCAACGGTTCTAGATACCAATTGTGAAGAACGGCAAGTGTTCGAACTCGTGAGAAAGGAAAGGGAAAAATTTCGCCGCGAAAACAGCAACAAAAAAAGGGAATTCTTCGACTACCGAAGTGACTACCACCGAATGTGTGAACAACCTGCTGCGTTGATGCCCAAAGACGCGTACACACACACATGAAGTTCATGAGTGAAACGGCACACGAGGCCCCGAGCGTTCGACACTCGCAGTCTTCCGCATGCCTCGACAATGACCCCTCCCGATTGCCTCTGCTGGGAAGGGAAAAAATCTTCGGGTCGGACGGACCTCTTCAGGAGACTCGTGGGCAACCATTCTCTGGAGTCGCTGAATGTGAAATGGACTTGACACATTTACGGAGAAATATTACTTATTGCGTGGGCAATGATTTTGTTGGTTTATTTTTACATTAATTCCAAGAACCATGTGGCGAGTCTTGGTGGTGCAGCACAGAGGTTTCCGATTTCAATGCAGGTAAAGTTACGAATATCAGATAATTAGGGCTAGGTAGTTGGTAACCTAAAAAAATAATAATTTCATGACCTAAAAATAATTTCCGTTAAAAATAATAAATAATATACTTTTGCACTGACCATATTTTGAATTAATGGTGTACTCGTTCTGAAATTTCAATATGTTTAGTTATGCTATGCATTTAAAAATCACGAAACAGCAGGGAAAGAGCAAAATAAACCTCAAAAATGATAATAAAATGCAACAAAACGACAAAAAATACTAAAAGAAACCCCCCGAAGCTAAAAAAGACTGAAAAATACAAAAACGAAGGGGAACAAACAAGGCACATTTTCTACCATAATTATGCTGTCCTCTCAAAAATCACAAATTCAGCTTGAATTTATCATGTTCTTGCAATGCCGTTCTAATAATCAACATATAATTACTGTGCATGAAATGAAAAAAATGTGATATATATATATATATATATATATATATATATATATATATATATATAATTTCAGGTTGACATACATTTTCCAGAGTGGCGTGCCTCTCCCCCCGTCAGGATGTCCAATAACAGTATATGTTTTTGTGGAAAGTAATGCCTCGGATACAAGAAACAGCGCATTTTTTTAACATTCCTTTTCGCTTACGAACACCTGTTGCAACAAATATGCAAAATAATTGTTATTCAAGAAAAGTACAACAACCATATTTAATATTACCTGGAATTTCCAAATTTGAAAATGTGTTATTGAAATTCCCAGACTTTACATAGGTCGATTTTCGTGAGTGACTTTCCCAGGTCTTGAAAGTTAGTGGAAAAATTCCTGTACACAGGACTGTGTAATTGGTATTTCACTAAAAGGGCAGTTACCTTTTGTTCGTGAAAACAACAAATAAATAAGGAATAATAATAATAAAAAAAAACTTTGTCCGCCGTTAAGATGCTTTCACCAGCTACCACTTCAGCATTACCTCTCGGCAAAAAGAAAGGAAAACTTATTTCCTTTGGAATTCATGGAAACAAGATGTTCCAGCGAGCTCATTTTGCCCAACAGTTTCCTTCGAGCAGAGGGGCTGGGGGGACAGGGCCAACGTCAGGCGCAGCCTGAGGGGGAGAAACTCCGCAAGTGTTAATTGGTGCTGATTTAATTTCGTTCAAAAGCGCTGAATTTACCGTGAATACTTGTAGTTCATGCAAGGAAACCTTCATTTCCTACGGCATGGTTGCCGCTCACTCACCACTCTCTCCTGCAACTAATGAACATGCACTTCATCGTGTTACGGATCAGTTACATTTCGACAGCGGAAATTGCAGTTTTATTACTATTATTATTGTATTTAAGGAGTACACTGGGGAAGACTAGAAGGGATAGAATAAGGAATGAGGAGATCCGACAGAGAGCGGGGGTGGTGAGGCACTGATATGGTTAGGACACACGAAGAGGATGGATGCAGAAAGACTACTAGTACGAGCATACAATGCACAAGGAGTGTGAGTATGTCCAAAGATGGAGACCAAGATGTAGGTGCAAAGAGCAGATAGCGAAAAGTGTTAGAAGAAGAGGACAAGATTAGAACACCGTGGAAAGAGAGGAGTAGTGGAAGACCATGGAAAAATGGACAGACTTGACTTCTATGCCGATCCAGCCAGAAGCAGGAGACGGTGAAGGATTTACTTATTTATTTCGTCTTCTTTTACATAGCGAAGTTAAGGCTGTGGAGCCTTTTCTTCCATTTGACCATGCTTACAAAAAAAATTGAATATGAAATAATTAAAATATTGAAAAAAAGGAAGAAAAAATATATAAAAATTACAGAGAAATAAAAAATACAAAGAAAAATTACATATAAGAAAGGTAATCTAACCTATAGATACGGGCACGTACACTCACACACACACATACATACATATTTTTGCCCTTACACACGTACAAGCAAATACATAACACTACACTTACTTATGATGATATTATTATATTTGAATTCTTTCTCTGGCTTCTCCGATGGCATAGTGGTAACGTTATCGCCTTGTTATCCAGAGGCACCGGATTCGATCCCTCAGTCATGGGTCGCCAGAAATTTTTGTAGGGGGAGTAAGGCCAATTATAAAAACACGAATAGTAGAAATAATAATAATAAATATTATTATCATGGTTATGATAATTACTAAAATAATGACTAATATAAACCAATTTTATTCCAAAATTTATTGTTATTGTTATTTTTTATCGGGAAGATTCTTGCACTCAACCAGATGAGTGAATATCCTGCTCAACTGTTTTTCATTGTATTCTTAAACTTCATGTAGTTAGTGTATTGAACTGAAATGCACAGTAATTCTATTTTGTTATTAACTTTACATATTTCGTTCAATAAATTTTAGTCATTAAGTTAATGGTGTTTGACCTCTCACATAAAACTCCGATTTTTGGAATCTTCTCTGGTCTAAACTGTATAATGTGAAAACATAATCTGCTTCCTGTATTTTTAACTGATTTTTTTTCGTTCTTATTCGTTCGTTATTATATCGTGAGAATGCCAAACAGTTGATTTGTGAAGATAATTTTCGAGTTTAGTAAATAACACGTAGAAATATTGATTTATTATAGTTAGCTACCTTTGACTGTTATTTTTAACAGTGTTGCAATAGTTCCACAGCAGTGTAAGTTTTCATGTAACAATTCCAGGCAACAGTGTGTAGAACACACACGAAGCTTCTCCCTGAAAGCTCAAGGACGATTTCTAAATTCAGAGTGGCAGACATTGAAGACGTTTTAGAAAACGTGTGTCACTACGAGACTGTCTTGCTCAGTATCTGAACCAAGAACCAACGGCTTGGCAACCTGCTACGCTTACCATGACACGTGGAGAACGGCGATAAACGCAGGGACGCAACATCGCGAAGAAAGTCAATGAGAATATGATGTAACGGCTACTTTAAGAATAATGTGTACGGAGCCTTCCTCTCAAGGTTGCTTTTTTGCGTATGCGTGCGTGATGCCTCGAGGTGTGGCAACAGAGTTCTACGATTTCGATAGGCTGTCCACGAGCAAGGGCCTGTCTCCGGATTTACAAAGAGAGAAGCAAGGTGATCAGTAGGGCTTGGATAAATTATGTACTAAAAACAGTAGAATATGTGTCGAGATTTTTGGGCTTTTAACCACAGTATAAAATTTGTATACCCTACATTTCGAAGACTGATTCTGTCTCCGTCCTCAGCGTAGTATGCTGTTCTCTTAATTATTTGTTCAGTCGCTGGGCACGTGATGTATTTGGGGCTAGAGTCTATATGATAGAATATAAAATCTATTGCCTAGGAGATTTTATTTTTTAAAATAAAAATAATCCTCCTAGGCAATAGATTTTATGTTCTATCACACAGACGCTGGCCCAAGACACATCACCTGTCCAGGGACTGAACCAATGATTAATTAGACTTCGAATCGTAAGGTACATACAAATTTTAAACAGTGATTAAAAGTTAAAAAAACTCAACATGAATGAATCGCCACTGATCAGCTACAAAGAAGTAAAATATGTACATACATATGTATTAAAAAATCCAAAGTGGGTTAATGAGATTTGGAAGATTTTGATAATTTGTCCGTAGTTTGAATAACGAAAACTTAATCTTAAACCACGGTGTACTGTCTCCCGATTGGGACAGTTCTTGAAGGTTTGAACTTGGGACGAACACTGAACCACGATAAACTGTAGGCACAGTCCCAAAGGTCCAAAATGCAGCCTTGAAGTACAGTCTTGTCGGTCTAGTTCAGTTCGAAAGCGCCAAATGAACTAGCATTCGAGTTCGCAGGTCTCGACAATGCAGTCGTCTTTACTCGACTTCTGCACTCGTTCACTAGTTTCAAATCGTGGAAGTCGAAAGTCAACCAGATGTTGGATGTAGTTCCTCTAATGTGTGAAAATGAAAGTATTAGCACTTCTTAAAATGCTATGTGAATTCTATGCTGAAAAGGGTTTCATAAAACTCGAGAAAAACTGTGTTCTACGTTTTACCTACTGATCGCAAATGGCGCTGCAGTCGAAGGCTTCGAGACTGAACTGCAAAACCATTCTCGAAGAGTGTTCGGGCCTCCCCGATGGCGCAGTGGTAGCGTCATTGCCTTGTAATCAAGGGGTCCCGGGTTCGAACCCGGTGGAGGCACATAGTGGTTCCGATCCCACTTTAAACTGTATGTCCAGTCCCGATTAGCCTTACCGTGCATAAGTGGACTTAAAAACACCAAATCAATCAATCAATCGAAGCGTGTTCGCACGGTCTTGCATCTTTCGGACACGGCTTATGGCCCTACCTGGACAAAGGGTGGAGATAAAGAAGTTTATTTACTTTTCATGTATTCTTGATTTTTGACAATGGTTGCAAAACCAAGAAATCTATTTCACACCGTTTCAGATGTCAGCAGAGCGTGACAGACAAGGGGTGTCAAAAAAAATCGTATTCAGGTCCACGAAAAAAAAAAGTATCACAGTACACACTGCATCTTCTTGTGAGATAACCATGGTTGGGGGGGAAAAGTGTTGTCGATCAGTTTTTGGTGAGAAAACGCTTCATTCATGCGCAACAACACCCAAGTGAAAGTCATCACAGAAAACAAAACTTCATTCTCTTTTTTCATATCTTGCTCCAGCTTCCCAAACAAGAAAAAAAAAAGGTTTGTTAAAGTTACTTTCTATCAAGTTTCAGGGTTCAAAACTTTTCCTTTCCGTCTGTCAATTCCTTCCCTGGAGGTAGACGCGAAGGTCGTTCTCGATCCAAAACGTCCGAGAACCTCTCCACACTTTATTTATTTTGTATCAGCACCGAAAAGACCGCATTTCTTCTCCGATTCTCCTTTTCAGAAAGCATAGCACAAGAGATCGATATGCAGTCGCCTGTTAAGTCGGATAATCTGTGCTGCTGCGAAAACCTATAAAGTAGCCTTCGGTGAGGATTTCACACCTGGTGAAATATTACCCCACGTTTTTCTTTTTCGTTGCTGGAGCTTCGGTGAGCAAAGCGAAAAAACCTCATGGGTGAAGAAAAACTGGGAATGACCCCTCCCCTTTCAAATCACGCAAAAACAAACTTAACTGGTTTAAGCAGGTGCTAATGTCACTCCCATCCCAGTAATGTTGTCCAATTCACTTTCAAATTACCATAGGCGCACCCAGGAACTTGGTTCCACTGCTGAAAAAAAACATAAAAAAACATCTTCAGCCTTGTAAAATGTAACGGAATAAACTACAGGGTGATTCATAAGTGAATGTACAAAATGGAACTAGCACAAAAAGTGCGACTTTTGGCTTCTTGTGTGTTCTTTTTACCCACACAGTTTGTCCATTATCCTGTACATTGGCCTATTTTCTTCATCAGGAGAATAAGTCAAAAAAATTGGGAGAGAAGACAAAATAAATATTTGGTCATCAGCGTCAGTTCGATTGATTAATTGATTTAGGTTATTTGTTGTATTATTACTCAAATACTTAGGAGTAATATTAACAAATGAAAATTATATTAAAGAGGAAATAAAAAGTAGGCTTAATTCAGGAAATGCATGTTACTTTTCTCTTCATAAACTTTTGTCTTCTCGTTTAATATCTAAGAAACTAAAAGTTAAAATATACACAACAGTAATTTTGCCTGTAGTATTATATGGGTGTGAAACTTGGTCCCTTACATTGAAAGAGGAACATAAATTGAGAGTATTTGAAAATAAGATCCTTAGGAAAATATTTGGACCTAAAAGGGGTGAGGAGACAGGTGAGTGGAGAAGGTTACATAATTTAGAACTACATAATTTGTATTCATGTGCAGATATTATTAGAATAATTAAATCAAGAAGACTTAGGTGGGCAGGCCATGTGGCACGAATGGGAGAGGAAAGAGGAGTTCACAAGATTCTTGTTGGGAAACCTGATGGTAAGAGACCTATAGGAAGGCCAAGACGAAGATGGAGGGACAACGTTGAGATGGATTTAAAGGAAATCGGTAGGGATGGAAAAGAGTATATAGATCTTGCTCAACATAGGGACAGATAGAAGGCCTGTGTTGCTGCAGCCATGAACCTTCGGGTTTAAGAAGGCGAGAGAGTTAGTTAGTTAGGTTATTTGACGTCCCTTTTCCGCTACTTTTGGCTAATCGCGACGATGAGGATGGAACTGATGATTGGACACTCACAAAGAACAGCCATGCAAAGGCCGGGATCGAACCCGGGACCCCTGGGGTCGTAGCGCGCTGTGCTAACCATTCCGCCACGGAGGCCGTCATCAGTATAAACTTTTAGGTTATTCTAAATAAATATGTATTCATATATCAGCGTTACAGATACCGACACTTTGGTATTCTATTCTGAAATATCTACTATCTGTTTCGCCACAGTAATACGTTCAGCAAGATATACTAAAATAAGGCTCATAAGAATTTTATGGATTCGTTCGAAGGTTTAGAACTGTGCTTAAATCCAAATGCCTGTCAATAAACAGAATGCAGCAATCAAGAATTCGAACTGTGAGCTACTCTGCAGAAAGTTCTTATTTAAAAAATGCACTTTCTCTCGGCGAGAGCCAGCCGGAGTGAAAACTGCTGGGTGCTACTGGAAAAGCCGCCAAAAGCTGCCGCTCGCTTTCTGAAGCTCTGTGTTCATGACATCCCAATTATACGTACGAGACGAGAATTAAGAACGAACTCTTAAAGCAGCGAAAACAAACAAAACCTGAAGTTTCCATCTCGCATCAGTGTTGCAAACTTCACACCGCGATATCTTTCAATGTCATCGGTAAACATTGAATGTATACAAAAGGAATGGGCACAATCAATAGTTTATAAATTTAATAAAGGATTATACATACACACACACTACACAGGATTTTGAAGGGAATGTCTTCACGCACATCACTACAGAATTTTAATTCTCGTGGAACACCTTATGAATACTTGCAAGACCGGTTGTGGTGGGTTCCTACTAGAGATTGACGATATCGGAAATTTGATATCGCGATATATCGTCAAGAAAATATTGTCTCCACGATATATATCACCAAATGTCGTGACGATATATCGCTAAAATATCGTGACAATATATCGCACACTATATATATATCGCCAAAATATCGTAACGATATATCGCCGAAACGATATATATCGCCAAATGTCGTGACGATATATCGCTAAAATATCGTGACAATATATCGCCAAATATCGTGACGATATCGCAGACACTATATATATATATATATCGCCAAAATATCGTAACGATATATCGCCGAAACGATATATATTGCCAAATTTCGTGACTATATATCGCTAAAATATCGTGTCAATATATCGCCCACACGATATATATCGTGACGATATATTGCAGACACTAGATACATTGCCAAAATATCGTGACGATATATCGCCGAAACGATATATATCGCCAAATATCGTGGCGATATATATCGCCAAAATATCGTGGCCTACGTATACGTGATAAATTGTCTGTTGCACCGCTAATACCATCACACATAATGCGTGGAAGAAAAGGCCTAGGTCTATAACTTAACGTTAAAGGAATTAAACGAAATGAAATCAAATAGCTGACTATCTCCTTCATTCACTTTCAACGCCGCTAGACAAATTTGAAAGTGAAATACTTAGAGCAAAATGCTTTCTTTTATGCATTCATTAAATGAACAATCAATATTTGGTCAAAACGAAAGTTGAGAAAATGAGAGAAATGTTAAATACTCCACCAATACCATATTATACCTTCTGCTTCCTAGGAGCCCGGATTATCTCGCAGTTGAAAATTACATTCTCTGGAAATCAGTAGTGTACATTGCGAAGGAAGTTTCTAGGGACGATATTACTCATTGTATATCTTTTCAATGCTTTGTTATTACCATCTTTGCAAGTGACTTAATGATTCTGTAGAAAATCTGACCACAAATCTACTCGTTCCGTCAATGGCGTACCCAAGAGGAGGTTGGGGGCAGTCATGGCCCCTTTTAGCCAATAATTTAAATATATATACAAAAAAAGAACATCAAAGGCAGGATGGTATGGTAAAATGAGAGCTGACTACTGAAAAAAGTATATGTAACATCCCCTTTCGAAAATCCTGGTCACGCCACTGCGTTCCGTGAAATCGTCCCTTTTTTGAAGCAGTGTAATCGATTTAACTTACGTTACTTGCTTATGTCGTTTCTTCGTCCTCATGCATGACATACCTGTGGAAAAGAAAGGAAAACAGTTATTAATAAGTTACCACAAAAAGTGCAGTGCAATATTAAAGTAAAAAAAAAACTACACTTCAGTATTTATCCGAATTGTCTTATAACTAGATTCGGAATGCCTCCTTCAAAAATGGTTTTCAGTTGGAACAATAGTACTGTTATGGGGGGTTCAGAAAAATAAAACCATTTTCAAATTACACACACACACGGGATAGTGTACAATGACAGCAGCTATAACCAGGGTTGTAAAAAGTCCAGGAACCCTTAAATTCTAATGAGTTCTATTGGGTTCCGTAACAGGACCGGAACATTTTTCTAGCACAATTTAAACTCGGTCCAAGTTGCGTGTTGTTTCCTTTCAATACGAACTTGGATCGTATTTAAAATGATCCGGGGAAAAAAAAGTTCCGGGACCGAATTGAAATACTCGAAAGATAGAAAAGTTCTTTGCGGTCCAGAACCCATTTACGCTTTCTGATTTTCTCGTCCGGACCGGATTTACATTTACTTACAAGAACAACCCTGGCCATAACATTACAGCAAATACAAATGCTCAGATACCGTGAACCAAAACACTATATTTACTGTTCACGCGGAATTAAAGTTTGCAAATTCCTGGTGTTGTGTAACACTTTTGGTGTTCAACCATTTTAAGCCTGCTATTCTTTGGAGATGTTAACAACTGATAATAGTATTCAATAACCGGAATACTTCTAAGTCTTAGCAGGTCCAGTTCTGTCAAAACTCGAAGTTTATTGCATCCACTTGATGTTCAGGTAGGCTAATCGGAGTTTAAAATGGGAGATCCAGTTCTGATTAGACAATGCGCATGAAATAATCTTTAAGAATTTTAGGAAACCGGCGCAGGTCAAGGTCTAACCAGTTCGTCACGTATACCTCGTTCCTCAAAAGCCTGGTCGCTTTTATGGCTAGCTAGCAACACTGCCTCACGACATGATGTTCCGACAGGGCTAGTGACCGAGTGATCACTCGCTGGAATGAGCTCCATGCCAGTCAGCATATCAACACCTTGCTCTCAGGGGAACATCGGAAAAGGAAAGTTCACTTGGGGCAAGAAAAAATGCTTCTTCCCTGAAGCAACTCGAGAGAAGTTGGTACGTCTGCCAGCTCGAAGACCAGCACCACCGCATTCGTTTCCAACAAGCGATACATTGTAGTAAGTGTTGATTCCCCATAACTTTATTACTTCAACATATTTGCAGAGAACTTATAAATACCAGTCTTTAATTTCCTGAAAAACAGGGCCTCCCTGATGGCCGTAACGCAGTTGCCTAAGTAATCAATGTGTCCCGGGGCAGGCACGTATCTAAAAATATATTTCGGGAGGGTACGAACGAAGTGTCTCAAAATAATAATAATGTTTAAACTAAAATAACTATAATTATATTAAATTAATTAAAATGTTCATATTTCTATTACAAGGATAGGTAAATGGACGGTATAACAGTACGTATTCATTATCTAGCTTATGTGTAGTTAAGCTCGGCGAAATTTGTAAAAAACTGCCCTGACAAGGAAATTAATGTTAAATAGATAAAGAATTGAATATTTATTGAATGTAAAAAAAGGATGTTAGATTCACGTGACGAAAAGTAAAGTTTCTGGTGATACTTTAAGAATGTTCCATAAATCATCTTTGATACTGTCATTCAAAGACGTATGATCACAATACAATCCTTGCATTTCAATAAGTTTGACGGATATAAATACCCCTCGAATATACAAGTATAATTCATTATTTAATTTTAGTTATTTTACTATTTCATTATTTTTATTATTTAATTTTTGTACTTAGTAAATCTCTCTGGGAGAGTCCCGACCCCCCCGGACCCTTCCCCCTAAACCCTAAATACGTCCTTGTGCCGGGAATCTGGGTTCGAATGGCGACCTGGAAAATGGGTGTTCTTTGAGAGTGTCCCTTCATCAATGTCATCATATCATCATCCATCTTCGCGATTAGCCAAAATCGGAAGAAAAGCGAAGTAAAATAAACTAAATCAAATAAAAAATATGTGTGTCCCGGGTTCGATCCCCGGTGTAGGTCCACAAGGACAGTTATTCGGATTTCACTTTAAACTCTAGGTCCAGTCTCGATTAGCCAATCGGAGCATCAAGTGGACTTAAAACAAACTCAAGCAACTTTTTGTCAAAATAAACGTCAAGGAAATTGAACCACAGAAAACAGAAGAATAAAAATTTAACTCGTGAAATATTTTCTGGCGCGTGCAAAACTATGGAAGAATAGCGATCCATTAGGTCCTGCAGGAGGGGCGGGTGCCGCATTTAATCCGGATACGGCTCATCAAAATGGAGCAATCCGCGGCCTTCCTCAATTCTCCACCGTGTAATTCAGTCCTCAGTATATGCCGATGGGAAGGGGGAGGGGGAGGGGGTCCGGGAAGTATGGGTGATAGAGTAGAGATTGTACAGAGACGGTATTTCACAGATCGAGACGCGAAAGAAACCAAACACTTGTCGAGACGAGACAATCCTCTAACGGATATATCGACCGGATTATTTGTAGGCACTGACCTTCGTGGCGAAGTGGTTAGCATAGCGCGCTACGATGCCAGGGGTCATGGGTTCGAATCGCATGGCTGTTCGTTGAGAATATCGATCCTTCAATTTCATCATGTTATCACGCACCCTCATCGTCAGGATTAGCCAAGTGGCAGAAAATCGATGTAAAATAAACCAAATCAATATTTATAGGCAGATCATGTAGTTTTTATGAAGTAATTGTGAAATTAAACAATTAGTGGCAACTGTGGACCTGTACAGGATAAAATTGTTTTAGAAGGATACGTATCGTGGACTCGAGCCGTCAAAGAAAGTTTGTGCGGTGATACTTTGTGTCTGTCCCTTCATCTATATCATTTTTTTTTTTTTTTTTTGAATTTGAATTTAAAATTTTGGGAGCGTCAGCACTTAGGCTATTTTGCTCCCCTCACATTATACGGGGACCAGCCCCTTACCATTACAAATAACTCTAACGTTGCATAACTAAAAATCTTAAAATCTTCTGACTTCTGTTAAAAGCTCAGGCTGTAAACGGGCACTCAGCACACACGGACAAAAGCAGGACAACACACACAAAATTATACTGGCCATAGTGCCAGTCGCCAGAGCCTCGTTAGTCTTTAGTCCAGGGTGCACTACGTGGAAGTGAGGTTGACTTTTGGGCGCCTACGTGGAAGGTACCCCTTCATCTATATCATATTTTCACCATTCATCCTCATCTTCGCGAGTAGTCAAAAGTGGCAGAGAAGCGAAGTAAAATAAACTAAATCAATACACACACACAATTGGAAATGACGAAATAAATTTCCTTAGAGCGAACATACGAGGGTTGGGGAGTAAGTCATGGCAACCCAGTAATAATTCGACAATCGAAGGATGTATTAAAAATTTGTTATATACAACTGAAAGAGTATCCATTATGGATATATTGTTGGTAGGAATCATGACAGAAAACCCAAGCAACCCTGTGACATACACATGTATTAACGTACAAGTTACAAAAACCTGTCTGACCCTGTGACATACACATGTGCACATGTTACAAAAACTTGTATGATCATGACAAACTTTCGAAATAATCTCCCGCATTGTCCACAGCACGCTGCGCATTAGGTCCCGTACACAAGCTGCCTTATGTGGCCTTGCATTATCGTGGAGTATGATTGCATTACGCAGTAGATCAGAACGCTTCTCCCTAACGGCATGTCGTAGATGTCGCTGCAGGAACTCTTCCACATTGATGGCAGCGTGCTGTGGACAATGCGGGAGATTATTTCGAAGGTTTGTCATAATCAGACAAGTTTTTGTAACATGTGCACATGTGTATGTCACAGGGTTGCTTGGGTTTTTTTTTCATGATTCCTACCAACAAAATATCCATAATAATACTCTTTCAGTTGTTTATAACAATTTTTTAATACATCTATCGATTGTCAAATTATTACTGGGTTGCCCCAACCCTCGTATTAATTCTTGCCAAATCACCATGTTGAGTTCTTGAAAAAGGATATATTCAAATCTTTCAACGGCGAATGCGAACATCAAAGAATGGCCAAATCTTCCTGAGCAACCTCGCACACAACCAGGAAGGAAATGAAAAAAACGCTGGCAGCAAAGACTCAGACTCCCCCTTGAAAGCGCTTCGGGCTTCCTCTAGTTATGAAAATGGGATTTCCAGTCATGTTCCCAACGTTGCGTCCGCTTTATTCAGTTTCTCGTTCCCTCCCGAAATTCGTGACCTTTTTCCCTCCCCTTTATGCCCCTTCACCATTCCGTATCCTCCGCTCGGCGGGCCCCCCCTCAAAATCTCCCGACACATGACAAGCCAAGTCGAGCTGAAAACGGCTTGACCTTACAAGGGAGGCAGAGGAAAGGAAAAGCTGAATTCTTTTGGAAGCTGGAGATATAACGGCGGCTGGCGCAGGAAAAGCAAAAGTTTATGATTTATTTACACTGAACAACACTTGCGGCAATGCTAAATACGAATCAAAATACATTAATTATCAGCAGGCATGGAATTTTTTAGGGCTAAAAATCCTAAAGGTATGCAAAATAAAAATGCACTTATGACCCAAAATATTCATGTTCTAACAACAACATAATGATTAAATGATGCTTTTTTCATGAGGTTTATTTGTGTAGCAACAAAAACAGAAGAGAAACAAGGATAAAGTATGGGATTTGAAACTATGTAGGACGACTTATTTTATTCTTCATAAGTCTAAATATTACATAGTAATGTGCAATGACTAATTACTTTGTGGGCATTTTCAAAGGGAAATGTCAGCCAACAAAGCATTGCACTTTTTCCTACTTCGAGGAATAGAAAAGGTGCAAATTTAATCCACTTCGAAAATGTCTAATTGTAAAAAGAAAGTGTTTATACTGAACCTTATAAACGGGAAAATATTGAACGTGACGTAAAAACGGTTAAAGTAGGCTCTTCAAATTCTGGCATGGTCACGGGTACTCTTTGTGAGTGTCCCTTCATCAATTTTATCACATCACTCATCCCGATCGTCTAGATTAGCCAAAAGTGGGAAAAAAGCGACGCTAAATAACAAAATTCAAATAAGTTGTATGGGTTTCGGTCATTCCAAATCAATGTTAAATTTCCCAAGACTGAGCAAAAAGTCACAAACAGGCTGTCTTAATAAAAATGTAGCTGAAAGTATCCAAAACACACCATGTCCAGTTACCTTTTTATTGAAACACCCTGTATATTTTTACCCAGAGATCGGCTGTAACAAGCGATTGTTTGATTGATTGATTTGGTGTTTTAAGTCCACTTTATGCACAGTAAGGCTAATCGGGACTGAACCTGCAGTTTAAAGTAGGATTCGAACCACTATGTGCCTCCACCGGGTATCGAACCCGGAACCCCTTGATTATAAGGCTGTAACAAGCGAAAATTTGAGCACACAATAAAACCTATTTAAATTTGCAGACGTTATGGAACATAATGCACAAGTGACCGGTTGTTACATGGAAGCTACGTACACTTCTGTTCACATAAAATTGCACCTACTTCAGCTGTCAAACTTCATAAAATGTGCCATTTTATGTAAACAGGAGTGTACATAACAACTGCTGCGCAAAGATACTTGGTATGCATTATTGCGAAATGTTCACGGACTTGCATGTAACAACCTACACAGACAAGTTTGCACAATGGTAAAACGGGAACAACTCGTTAAGTGGAGAACATCTCCGTATATCTTGCTATTCTTCTCCTTGTTCCAATTTTGCGTAGATCGATGTTGATTTCGAATTCACCATGGCTGACAGGTAACGGTGCCGTTCAAGGTCGTCCGCTCAGAATTTTCTTTTGTAGAGTGCAAACGAATTCCGTCCAACGCCTGTTTCCCATCCATCACGGAACACGCGAACTTAAAAGTTGAAAAATCCACGCAAAGTATATCAATGCAATGGGCCAGCTTGTTATTTCGTATCTCGTAAAAGCAGGGTTGTTAAAGGTCCAGGAATTTTCAATACATTCAATTCCGGTCCAGGAGAGAAAATCAGTAAATGTAAATGGGTTCTGGACCAAACAGAGCCTTTTTACGTGTAAAGTACAGAAACCTTTTTACCCGAGCAATTTAAATCCGGTCCAAGTTCGTATTGAAATGAAACAATGCGCAACTTGGACCGAATTTAAATTGTACGAGAAAAAAGGTACCGATCCTGTTGCGGAACCAAATATAATTTATGGATTTCTGGACATTTAACAACCCTGCAGAAGAGGGTATAATTTTAAATAACATATATATACACAACCCAATATTTAAGGAAAGGTAATGTTTACGATTTCCGTATTCATACACACTATTAATATTTATACATTTATTAAAAATTAAGGAATAAAATACACGTGATGCATATTATGATGCATTTGCAGCTTTGTATATTTAAATGTAAATTTAATACCAGTTCCCAAATAGAACAGTCAACCTTCGCGACGGAGTGGTCATCGCAGCGCTCCACGACGTCAAGGGTCCCGGTTCGAAACCAGGGCTGGGCATGGTTGTTCTTTGTGAGAGTTTCTTCAGCACTATAACTACATAGTGTTTCATGATTTTCATACCCAAGTAACACGACAGTCGTGCGAAACGGAATATAAGAGACAAAGACAAGAATTGCAACCGAGACAAGGGTACAACAAGAACCAAACTCCTCACAAAAAGTTTGGAATATTGTTATACTGTATTAGGCAATGAATGATAGGCACGGTGGCATATGCCGCCAGTTCAGATTAGCCTTACTGTGCATAAAGTAGACTTAAAACACCAATTCAATCAATCAATCCAAGGCCGTGCCTATCACCTATTGCCTAATAAATCAATATTCCAAACGTTTTGTGAGGAGTGTAGAAGGCTGGGCAACAAAGTTGTCGAAACATCAAAATAAGTTAAAGCACCATGATAAGTCTTGATCGGCACAGGAAAAATGATTGGGATCAATAGAGAAATATGTGTATAAAATAATTATGGGGAAACTGTTAACTAACTTCAGCACGCAAAAATCGAGCTCCGATGTCCAGCTTCAACCGTTCACATATCTCATATGTACTTTATTTTCCATGATAATCTAAGCTCCGTTGAGACAATTTATAACGCGGCCAACAAGAGACTTAATTCTAATTACATTCGTTCTCGAATAAATTCAGATAAATTCATCACAATTCTTCAGTCTACCTCCATCACGAAATTTAACCAAACGATCCGTAGCGGTGGTGAATAATATAAAAACTGCAATCGTGTATGTTTTAAACGTTAGTGTTGTTTTATGCACTGACGCACGCGTATTGAGAAATACAAAAAAAAAAAAAAAATATATCGAATCCTCATCTCACGCGAACCGCATTCAATTTTTTTTATTCCACTTTCACAAAAGTCGATATTCTCGTCAGGAAGACACGAAATTGGAAAGAAAAATGCATCTCCACGAAGAAATATTACTGCTAACTTAAGTGACGTAGAAATGTTATGTCAGAGCTGCAGTGAAACGTTAAGGAAAATGCATTCAAGTAATAAAACAATCATAACGCATATTTACGACCTATTTAAAAAAAAGAACAAGAAACATCTATTTAAACCAGGAAGGAATTAATACTTAAAATGGGTTGATACGTACATTTCATGCGTCGACATGGAATTCAAATTATGGTCATTGTCACATTACGATTTTCTCTTCTCTTTTCTTTTAACATTTACAGAAACCTAGCTCTATCTGTCAATAGTTGAAACTAAAGTGGCGTAGTTGGTATGTTGTAGATTGTTATCTGAACGCAACAATTTAGCTTGAACTTTATTTTCCTTAAGAAAATAAGGAAGTAAATTGCAACACTTTTCCTACTCAGAACTAGATTCAAAAGGTTCTTTTCAACACTGGATGCTCCTCCGTCCGTACTGACAGCAAAGGACGTTCTTCGTCTAGTATTATCATATGGGAGGCAGGCATGTATTTATAGTAATATTTCTAGGGGCGTCCGAATTGTCTCAATTGTAATTGTAATAACGTTTATAATTAATAAGACTGGCATGCCTATTAATAATATTTTTATTAAAATATGCCAATTAATAATAATTATTATTACGTGAACAGATAAAAAGGTCATGTAGGAATAGGGATATAATAGCGCTCATTATCTAGTTTATGTCTAGTTAAGATCACTGAAATCTGTCAAGTAACAGTCGTTTTACCAAAAAAATTAGTCATTTTTTAATGCATTATTTACTGAATACTAAAATGGTTCTTAGACCCAGCTCATGAAAAATAAAGTTCTTGATAATTATTTTTATGCACATCATTAGTAGGGGTAGGTATAAAGTTTCGCAGGCAACTCATGAATCAACTTCATATTAGGCAAGAGTGAAAAAGTATTTTGCTGATTTAATTATGGACCTGGTAAGTCCTGATTTCCCACTCTAAATACTTCTTTAATGGAGAGCAACAGTGTAAACATGTAAATTCTATCTGCCTTAATGAAATAGCACATTAATCAAACTCTATCCCAGGGATAAGTCTTTCTATTGTGTCGACAACTTTACCACATACTTTCTTCTAAGCATACTTAATTATCAGGGCATGTGTTTTGCCGTGCCTCTCGATGTTTGTTATTCAGTATCCCTGACGCCACGTTCATTTCTTGCCTAGGATCATCATTTTTCATGGATTGTGTTGGTGTTCTTCGCCTGGCAACATAACATTACAAAGGACTGAATAGTGCCAAGGCCCCCTTTCCAAACCATTAGTGAATAACTACAATTTTTTACATGGAAAAACTCTTATGTTTAAGTGTTTCTTTCAGTTTAGTAGATTTATCCTTAATATAAGTGTCTGACGCCTTACTCTAAGGAGACTATTTACATAGAGATTGCACTAACAATTTAAGCTGTTGCAACACATCTAATATAATTACGGAAAATCCCCCAGGATTCCTCCTGCCATTAGATTTATTCTTAACAAGTATCTGCATAACTTTATACTTATACTTCCCCGCAAGATGTTTGAAGATCAATAGCTCCTGCACATTGCTCTAAAAATTGTTGAGAATATAATTCAAATACCAATTTTTTGAAGATCAATAATTAATATTTATTTAGAAATTCTTTACAATCTCCTTCAAACACCAATAACTTTTGAAGATGAATAACTATCACGAATTTTAGTGTTTACTAATTCTTCACGACCTTACCAAACACTAAACATTTTTTAAATATAAATAATGTTTGCAAACGATGAGGTCATATTTCAAATTCTTCATAACTCCAGATCAAAAATGTTTGCAAACATTAGTCTTATTTCAAATTCTTCATGATCTAATTGAAACAACAAACACTTTGACGATCACCAATTTTTGCAAACATTAGTTATATTTCAAATTCTTTATAATCTAATTGAAACAATAAACGAACACCTTTGAAGATCAGGAATTGTTTTGCAAATCTTTGAGTCATATCTCAAGTTCTTTATAATCTAATTGAAACAACAAACATTTTCCAAAATCAAGAATTTAGTAAACTTTAGATTCAATCTCTAGAAAACTTTCATAACTGAATTCAAACAGCAAAGACCTTTCAAGATCAATAAACTCAGGACAATTTTGATTCACGCTACCCAAGAAATTGTTTACAATAATTCAAACCCCCATAAGTTTTGGAAGTTCGATGATATGTTCCACTAATTAGACCATTTTTATTGTGTGGATAGTCACTGTATATTCATAGTGATAGTTATAAAATGCATTAGCTTTGTGTCCCTTGGAGTTGAAAAGCCCCCAGCATAAGCTACGAAAGATGTTGACTAGGTAACCAGCAGAGGAAAAGGTAAAGATATATTTTTAGTTCTTCCTTTCGTGCTACCGAAATAGAATATGCTGGAAGTTTCAATTTTGCTTTGATCTAATCCGTTTTTCCTTCTCTGTCTGACTCGACTTGTTATATTTACGGCTCTCCGAAGGTGGCGTGAATGTCAGACGCACTAATGGCGAGAGGTAGGCAAAAGCTTTAAGACGAAACTGAAGCATGCATTTTGCCACTGTTGTCAAGAACACAATGCAAATAATGCGACAAAGCCATGCTTAACAGCTTGGTTTATGAATTATCTAAAATAGTTCCATCTCAATTACGGAACCACACCGGACTGTTGGACCAATGGCCAGTACTCGATGCGAGGGGAGATGGTATCCCCAGCTAGAAAAAGTTTTTCAAAGTATAAGCTGTCTTATTGTTACCATGTTAAACCATAGAAGCATCCTTGCACCTTACCACAAGGCTCGACCAAACACCCTCCCAGTTCAGGATGCGAAATCCTGGGAAGGGAGGGTGATTTCCCCCACCAACAATCTTGTCCTCAAAAATCCTCTCACCAAAAATTTCCAGGGGGGTGTTCTTGTAACGAAAGATAAGCAATTGAACTTCAAATATACTTTGCTAAGAATACTATCGAAACCACACATGCATGCTTTCTCTCACTCCCCCCGCCCCCATCTCTCTTTCAAGAGGCCAGTAACAGTTCTACACCAATAAAACAAGAATACAAGATAAATATAACTGTGATATCTAATTGATTTGTATTAATAGAAAGCAAAATCTACACATTACTTATATAATACAACTATATCAACTATTTTGTAATTTATTGACATCTTTAAACCAGTTAGTAAGGGAATTAGTTTTGATCCTTTATAAATATCATATATAAGTAAATTAATTTTCTTTCTATGTATTTAATAAAAATATATTTTAAATATTAGTAATTTACTTTTCTATTTAATATTATATATATATGTATATATATATATATATATATATATATATATATATATATATATATATATATATATATTTGTTATTGCTATTATTGTGTTTGTATGGATTAAGATCTTCCTCCCCCCTTCTTTTCTAATGATTTCGACCCCTGTCCCAATGAACATTTCCAAGATTGGTTGCATAGGAACTCCTTGCCTCAATACAGCACGAAACTAGAAAAGAAACGTGAGCCTACGTTTAAGAACGCTTCCCTTGCACGAAACAATTTGTTCGAGACTAGGTCATTCCATGTCAAATCAACGATTTCCTCAACCTTACGTTTCTTGATTGGATATAAAAATTATCATTTCACCACCTTCAATTGCTTTCTACCCTGACATAGGCATGTAATATCGCCTGTGAAAGAGCCCTTCAAGACCCTTCTTATTCCGATTCACTTCTACAGGTGCCCTGATTGCCGAAATATTGCAATCTAAAGTTAACAAGATGGGGGGAAAAATTATCAAAATCCCACATTTTGCGCCCCTGTTATTTCGGAAATACAAAAGATGTGGATATGCAACTTTGCATAATTTCTATACCTCAGTTGGCTCTTTCAGTATGTCAAATTTCAAATGAATCAAAGTATGTGAGGTTCAAAAGCGCCTCTTCATTGTGAGATTTCACACGGAATTACCCACTATCAAAAAATAGTCACCACAGAAGAACCACTGTATAACAAAACCACTGACCGCAAAAACAGCACACCCCTCGTGCAGGATCGTGCCGTATCGACAGTAAAAATGCCGCTACCGAAAGTGACAATTCGGTTTTGTAACATCGGCCTGCGCTGCTGCAATCCCGAACAATGGGCTGTTCCCACGGCGCTACCTCCCACCAGAATATGGGCTGCAGTAACAATATAGCATGATATGAGCGTGAGAAAGGAAAATCCTGTCAGCCTACAGGAGTAGGTGCACGACAGAGTAAAACAATACGCGGGACTGGATGGAACAACCAACCGAACTCTGTGGTACAACGCTTCGGAGGGACTGGCTCAGAAACTATGTCAAGACAGGACTACGAATATTGCTACAGTATGGACGACAGAACGACAACGAATTTCGATCAGCTTCCAAACTCAAGTACTTAATACCAACAAATGAAGGGTTAGGAGGGGGGGACCAGGTAAATCAATTGTCTGTCTTAAGCGGGGTAAGATCCAAGATGATGAGAGGTATGAAATGAAAAAGAAGTTCAAAACACATTTCCAAGTTGCTACCTTCCCCATTTCATACTTCTCAACCATGCCGCTCTTCATCTTGGATCGAAAGAACACCACTACCTTGATTAAAACAGAAAATTGATTTATATTTTTTCCCTCCCTCCCTAGTAGACAATTCAGGTAATACACTTCACTTTCCTTGAGATGGTATACTGTGCAAAATTGATCTTGTTCGAGATTCGTATGGTACTAAAATATTTACCAATACCACCAAGACCGGCAGAGTTCTCATCTTTTTCCTCTCCATCGCACGGCCGGCACCAGAAAATTTTGACCGGGTGGACAGGAGCCAAATACTCATAAATTAGGGTGGGCAGCAGATATAAAGTTTGAGTTTCACAAACACGTATTCTCTCACCCTCTCCCGAATTCATTTGTATTTCTTTCGCCTTTTCTCTTTGTTTTTAAACGTCTTATTTTTCTTTTTCCACAATTTTCCTCTGATGTATTTATTACTCCCCATTCTCTATCTCGCATTCACACACACACACACACACACACACACGGGTAAACCGTTCCCCAAATCTTGATTAAACCGTTCTCGATCCACTCCAATCTAGAAAAAAGTAGCGAAAAGAACTTGATTCGTCACCTATTCTATAGCCGCTTCGCTGTCTCTCCTATGTCAATCTTGATATAATCTCCCTATTTCTCTCATTTAAGTGTCCCTTCCCTGATGCCCTTCAATTGCTCACTGTGTACTTCGCTTAGTACAGGAGATTTCTTACCTTACCACTTTCAATTAAGAAGGAATTTAACATAGCCCATACTTTATTAGCTGAACGAAGCAGAACAGATTAATTGATTTAATTTATTTAACTTCCTTTTCTTCCACTTTTGGCTAATCATGAAGATGAGGATGAAGTGGGACAATCAGAAAAACACACGGGCAGATCACAAAATAAGCTCCACAGAGGATCGTACTGGTTGCGAGTCCAGACGCCAAAGCCTCGTTAATCTGTTAAATGCAGTCCAGGGTGTACTACGTGGAAGAAAGGCTAACCTTTTGGGTGGCAGGTTGGAGTATATTATTTAATTCATGCGACAATTATGAAAAATATGGATCAAATTCTTTACAAATGCAAGAGACACCGAAGGCTACAAGAAGTATTTCTATGTGTGAAACTGGCGCCGTCCCCTGGCCGTCACCAGACGCTTCATGGAGGGGAGCAATTTCGGAGTAAAACTATGTGAAAAGTAATTTTATCGTTTTAGATTCGGAAAGAAAATTATGCCAAAATTCGACATTTGCAGATGTGCAAGTTTCAATAATCCACCTTTATTTGCTACTGATAACTTACTTTACAAAACGAAATAACTTGCCTTTTCTTGCAATACAATGTTGTATGTCCCGTATTCAAGGATGATGACATAAATTATGGGAAACACCGACAGTAGTGAAGAATTTTTTTCCATAATTCAAACACATGATCTTGAATATACAGTTTTAATAATATTGAGTTTGTAACTGAATGGATCACTGCTTTTTCGTTCGGGGTTAAAGAATGATCCTTGAACTTGGCTTACACGGGTGTTCCGAATTAATACATATGAATCTTTGTATTTAATTAATGTCTTGTAATTTTGACACAAGATAAAACTAAAAATAACAAAAATAAAGGAATTTGTGCAAAATTAATATCGAGATGCTAGATATGGTTCGATAGAAACATGCATAGAGATTGAGAAAACAAATAATGCGTTTAAATATATTGTAGGAAGTAATTTAGGCAAAACAATTATGCAATTTGATCATGATAGAAATTTCGTAATTCCTCTCTTGTTTACATCTTACCTTCATACGGGGTTTCTTTTGTTCATAGCGCTTTGAAACTCTTGGAAACAGTTTCAATTACTGACAATTACCACACGAGCGAAATAAATCGTCCATTACCCAAAAAGGTGGATTAAAGAAGCCTAGTTATGAATGGAAGTTATTTTGCATACTATATGGAAGTAACGCGAAGATGTTTTATTTACTCATTCATTTGTTCGCTTTCCTTTTTAGGTATTTTTTTTATCATATCATATCATGATTTGGTACTCGCACCTCGGAAAAAGTGAGCTTTGCCTGTAGATATTGCAATACTTCTAACCACAGAAGTGTCAACTCGATCACTAGTCTTATCTTTCAAGTTTTAAGTAAGGAATAAAGTTATAAATAATAAGTATTATCTGCCATCGTCGGTAAACTAATGTAATTCCAAAGACAGCGAAACTTCTTATGGGTTGATGATTTGTGAGCCTTTCTATTATCGACAATATTCACAAGAAAATATGCACGTAGTCAATATATAATGTAGAATATATTTCTTTTGAAGCATTCGTATTTTCCCAAATACTTATTAATACTTCTTGAATCTGTTTAGGTGGGCAATCGGATGGGCAGAGGAATTTTTGGGTGGGCGCGCCGTCCCTGCTTCATCGTTCGATTTAGATTACCAGCCCTGAGACACGTATCGCCAGAAGCACGTAGATATATTGCTGATATGAAATTTCTATATAAGGTCATAAATTGTAACTTCAGATGTAGCATCCTACTTCATGAACTCTTTCTCAGAGTAACTGGACATTAAACAAGGAGCAAGGAAACATTCCAAACTGCAACTCCAGGCTCTCACTCGTACAACGTTCACTATTCCATAGGCTACCTAATCAGTTTTTTTAACATCTGAAACCAAATACAGGGTGGCTCAATAAGTCACTTAACACCCTCAGTACAAGGCCACTGCGGCATGGAATGTGAAAATGGCGATGACCAATCATTGCCTGGCCAAGGGGGAACCACATTGACGCCACCCACACGGTCGGCGGCCATCTTGATGTCCGCCATCTTGAATTCAACTTCAGAATTTTAAATGGGAAGGGGGTGATATGATATATCAAATGAGGCTAGAATTTCACGAGAAATGCAATGGTCAATGTTTTTTCGACGTACCTTTAACCAGTAAAAAGTTATGACTGAATTCTTGTACCAATTTGCTCCTTTTCGAGGTGTTAGAAAAATGCCTTAAAATTTATTTAGCGCTTCGGTAATGCATCGAGATCAAAGTGACGTCTAGGGAGAGAAGTTCGCATGCCATTGCACACGATTTTAATCGGATACATTCATGAAGAGCTGCGCATTATAAATGGTTGTCGCGAACAATTTACAGTGTGACGCTTCCATTAAATGAAAAGTCCTTCACAGTGACAAGGCTAATGTTTATGTTCAGAAGGAAGTTCATAAACAGAATATGCGACCCTTGTCATCTGATAACTAACTTTGGACAAAAACAGGTTCATAACGTTCCCATAAGTGTTCTGGTGTTCTTCCCTATTGAAAAAAACTCTGTAAAAAGTACCTTCTTCCATAAGTAAGGATGAAAAAAAACTGTTTATTTAACAAATCCAAGTAGCCCTAAGCATTTAAGGCTCCGTTGATGGAAAATTGACTAACCAATCGTGTTCCACACAGCACGCCACACCAGTAACTTACCAACACTAACCATTCAGCTTTGATCTGTCGAAAATGGGTTATCAGATAAAAAGCATCGAATATTCTGTTTATGAACTTCCTTCTGAACATAAACATTAGCCTTGTCACTGTAAAGGACTTTTCATTTAATGGAAGCGTCACACTGTAAATTGTTCGCGACAACCATTTATAATGCGCAGCTCTTCATGAATGTATCCGATTAAAATCGTGTGCAATGGCATGCGAACTTCTCTCCCTAGACGTCACTTTGATCTCGATGCATTACCGATGCGCTAAACAAATTTTAAGGCATTTTTCTAACACCTCGAAAAGGAGCAAATTGGTACAAGAATTCAGTCATAACTTTTTACTGGTTAAAGATACGTCGAAAAAACATTCACCATTGCATTTCTCGTGAAATTCTAGCCTCATTTGATATATTATATCACCCCCTTCCTATTTAAAATTCTGAAGTTGAATTCAAGATGGCGGACATCAAGATGGCCGCCGACCGTGTGGGTGGCGTCAATGTGGTTCCCCCTTGGCCAGGCAATGATTGGTCATCGCCATTTTCACATTCCATGCCGCAGTGGCCTTGTACTGAGGGTGTTAAGTGACTTATTGAGCCAGCCTGTAGATATTTTCAGCTGTTATTCATCCTTTATCACCAACCTACAAAAAATTGTTCACAAGTAATGCTAGTGATGTCTATCTTGATCAGTGGCGTGCCAAAGGGGGGGGGGGGGTTGGTGCGGGTTATAACCCCCCCCCCCTTGGGCATAGTATTCTTAAAAAAAGAACTTCAAAGGTAGGAAAAGATGGCGAAATGAGGGATGACTCCCAGAAAAAGTGTAATAACCCCTCCGTTTCGAAAATCCTGGGCACGCCACTGATCTTGATACTGTTTTGTTTTCTTTTTTATTACAAGTACTGTATTATTGTTTCTCTCCGGTTCCAATAAATGGCTTATGCTACAATGGAAATTTCAAATAAATAAATACTAGGACAATTTCTCAGACATACCAAGCATGCCAACCCCTGTGGCTAGAACAGCGCGCTACTACGCCAAGAGTTCAGAGTTCGAATACTGGCCTGGTCATGGGGAGTTTCTTGTGAGTTTTCCTTCATACATTTTATCATATCATCACTCATCCTCACCGTCGCAATTAGTCAAACAGATATCCACCGGACTGTTAAGAGATAACTGGTTGTATTATGTTATTTTACGTCGTTTTTCTTCCACTGTTGGCTAATCGCGAAGATAGGGATGATTTTTTGATTGATTGATTTTGGTTTATTTTACTTCGCTTTTCTGCCACTCTTGACTCATGAGAAGATGAGTGGTCATGAAATTCACGAAGGGGCACTCACAAGAAACACCCATGCCGGGATTCGAACCTTAGACCTCCGACATCGTCGTGCGTTGTGTTAACAACTCCACCACGGAGGCCGGCTTCAATGGTGATACGATGAAATGGATGACGCAACAATTACACGACACAAACGAGCCTCGCAGATGATTATACTGACGCCAGAGCCTCTTTAGTCTGCAAGAACGCAGTTCAGGGTGTACTTACGTGGCATTGGTGTTGACATTAGGGTGCCTTCAGAAAGGGTCACCTGTTACACTCCTTATAGTTTTGTCCATACAAATTACGTACTCATAATATTTGCAATTGTGAACTTGTGGTGCGTGGTTGCATATGTAGTCAGGATAAAAAATCCCTTAAGCGTTCGTAGCGTCCGAACGAGGCGTCAAACAGGAAATTGTTATTAATAATTTTTTTGTTGCTGTAGTGTTAAACTGTGTGCTAATTATACCGTATTATTCAAAACGTGAAACGAGACAGACTTGCGCTTCAACTCGAGGCCAGAGCGACAAACTGCCTCTATCGTGCAAAATCAAATAATCTAGTGGCAAAGTAATGCGACATTTAACAGTTGCATTTCCTTTGCCACATTCGCAATGGAGCTAGCTTAATTAAATTAACTCAAATGCACGCTGGCTTGTAATGGAGGATTTGTTTCGGATATGCAGATGGCAATTATTTCCCGATGGATGATGGAAATTCAATAATCCGAGATTATACTCACGCAACAGTGGCAATTAATACAATTTAGAAAGGATTGCTCTTAACAAAAGCATTACATATTACAGTGGTTACTAATTTACATTCATGAAAATAATTTATTCAATTAGTTGTCATCGCCCAATTTAGATTAGATAATTTGTACTTTGCATAAGTACATAATTGCCCCGAAATATTGTCAGCGACAAGAAAAAAAATATCGGAAGCTAACTTTTAGACAGCAGCTCATTTGAATCAGTTTCTAAATTCAAGAAGTTAGGAGTAATATTGACGCATGAAAACGATCTTAAAGAGAAAAATTAAATGCAGATTGAACTCAGGTAATGCATGTTACTTCCATTACATAAAGTTTACTACACTCCTCACAAAAAGTTTGGAATATTGTCATATTAGACACAACACGTTTGGAGTATTATTATATTAGGCAATACGTGATGGACACGGTGGCATATGTCGGCGATAGGACGAGAACGTCCACAGACAGATACCATGTGTTGTTGCATTCCAAGGCCGTGTCTATTACCTATTGTCTGACGTAACAAAGTTCCAGACTTTTTGTGAGGAGTGCAAAAAACAGATGGGCCTCCCCGATGGCGTAGTGGTAATGTCGTTACCTTGTAATGAAGGGGTCTCGGGTTCGGTGACTTACACCTCTGTTCCTCCCGAAACAAAATTACACACACCGCCGACTGTGTATGTAGAGATGACACAACGAAAACTAAATATTATGTAGAGTGAGATTACTTTCGTAACATCTCTGGGTGTTCTGCATTTACAGCTTGGGAGCGAGTCAAAATGTTCGAAGGCTCCAATCAAGAAGCGAGCCGCTGACGTCATCTCAACCCAGCACCTATCGCTAACTCTCCCGCTCACGCTCAACACTGTTGGTAGGCTCGCTTGCTGGATTCGCACAGGAAGCTGGAGATGTTTTTAAATTAATCGGACTATACTTCACGCCACGCTTCCATGTACTGTTCGAAATTCGAAAATAAAATGTACACACACGCAAGCACACAGGAACGATGCAATAAACCCCTTCCCACGCAACTGTCAACCGCCGTGACAACGAATGCAAAATATCCAGTCTTTCAGCTGGATCAAAGGAGCAGCCTTCCCAGCTATTCTTCCGCAGCAGCCTTGACCAGCGGCACCATTGTCTCTCTCAAGTGCCTTAACGAATCCCGAGGGTCGCGAGACGTCCATGGGAAAGAAGTCCGGCCTTCCTTAACCATCCTCCCAGACAGGCTGGAGTGGGGTAATTCTACGGGAAGCGGCTGAGTAATTGCATATGAGTGCATTTTACGCCATCTTCAATTGGTGCAACGCAGAAAAGATGGTGGATGCCATTATCCATAGCTGGCAGGGTTTTGCAACTGCGCGTAAATAAGGTTTTCTACGTGACACGTAAATTACGCGTAAAAATAAGTATGAAACGTAAAGTACGTAAAAAAACTAGAATCAAACATAAAAATTAAAAGAAAACTTGTTCTTTTGCGATGGTTATTGTAATGTATAGTGGTAGATAACAACAAAAAAATGCTTTAAAAAAACTTTCCTTCCGAATTTGTATGTTATCTTATATTGAAATTTTACAAACTACAATGTTCACATTCACATCATAATTAGCTTATGGAAGTGTATAATACGTATGAAAAAAGGAATTTGAAGCTGTTACTAAAACTTTGAAACCAATCCACATAAATTCTTGTTAATTGTTATATTATGTTGTAAATACAAGCATGTGCTAGTGCAAGACGTACAATATCAACAGGTTTCTCAATTTTTTGAAATGTGTGAAAGAACAGTTCTATTTTTAAAATCTGTTAGTGAGGTGGCTGTATAAACAATCTTCAGAAAATGATGTGGTGAAATAGGTAAGAAAATTAATGTTTAAAATCTAATGAAATTAAAGCGCGTAATTTACGTAACGAGTAAATTTCCTCGTCAACCCTGATAGCTGAGAATGGTACTGGGACGGTCTCGTACAATTTGAGATAAGAACGAGATCCAGGTTGGTTTCAATTGTTTGTTAAATACACTTAATGCTTAGATGGGCTAATCCGAACCAGACCTGCAGTAGAAAGTGGAATTCGAATCACCGGGTATCAAACTCCCGGGCCCCTTGATTACAGGGCGACGTCGTAACCACTACGACATCGGGGAAGCTCTATTCCCGTGTGAGACACTGGTACGCTATTGAAAAAAATATACCTATACCAAATTTATCATAATAATATTGCACAGGATAGTGACTGAAGTCTGTAACAGCCAGCACTAATATATAACAGTTGGGCTGAAAAGTTCGTAGGCTGACTCATAGATGGCGTTACTAGAATTAAATCCATGTGATTTTTACTTAGTACTAACCTTCAAAAGATACGTGTATAAATTTCACAGCTGCCGGATAATTAGTTCGTGAGATATAGCATTGTGAGTGAAGCAGCTTTTGTTATTGTGAAAAAATGGATAAAAAAGAATTTCGTGTGTTAACAAAGCATTGCTTTTTGGCGAAAAAAAATACTGCTGAAGCCAAGGCTTGGCTTGATAAACATTATTCGGACTCTGCACCAGGAAAATCAACCGTTGAGAAGTGGTTTGCTAAATTTAAACGAGGCGAAATGAGCATCGAAGACGATGCACGCAGTGGACGCCCCAAAGAGGCTGTTACCGACGAAAACATAAAAAAAGTCCACAAAATAATTTTAAATGATCGTAAAGTGAAGTTGATCGAGATAGCTGAGATTATTACATAGCGTTGTTGGAGCGTTTAAAGGATGAAATCACGAAAAAACGGCCCCATTTGAAGAAGGAAAAAGTGCTGTTTCATCAAGACAATGCTCCGTGTCACAAATCAATGAAAACGATGGCAAAATTATATGAATTAGACTACGAATTGCTTCCCCATCCACCATATTCTCCAGATCTGGCCCCCAGTGACTTTTTCCTGTTTGCAGACCTTAAAAGAATGCTCGCTGGAAAGAAATTTAGCACTGATGAAGAGGTAATCGCCGAAACTGAGGCCTATTTTGAGGCTAAAGAGAAATCGTACTATAAAAATGGCATCGAAAAATTGTATGACCGCTATAATCGTTGTATCGCCCTCAAAGGCAACTATATTGAATAATAAAATCGAATTTTGTCAAAAAAAATATTTTTTACTATGTTAGCCTACGAACTTTTCAGCCCAACTGTTACTTACCAGGTACGTATCTAGAAATACGTATATTTCGGGGGAGGGGTCCGAACCAAGTGTCTTAAATAATAATAATAATAAGATTTAAATTAAAATAATTACAATTATATTAAATTAATTAAAATAGTATTGATTAAAATATTCAAATTAATTAATATTATATTTTTATTACATGAAAAGTTAAAAAGACGGTATAAGGATAATTTGTAGCAGCACGTATTCATTATCTAGCTTACGTATAGTTAAGGTCGGCAAAATTTGTAAAAAAATACATACATATATATATCACCAATTTCTAGATAAACGTATATCATTAAAATGTACCATAAAAAACAATCGAACACTTCCATACCGTGACTACTAGCTATACTCTGTCCCAGGTATATCTGGAACAAGCGAACGAAAACAAGCCTCTGCGCAAGTAGTGACGCGAGATGGCTCCACCAATGAACATGTGAGAGAGAATGGGATTGCGTGGAGGAGGAGTTCAGATTACGCTATAAGTGCATAAATTACCTCTTCGCAATTGAAAAACAGCAAAAATGTGTTAACAGAAGCACATGCTCCGATGCATTTAAGGGGACTATGACGAAATACAAGGTGCTAGACACCTATCTAACCAATCAGCTTTTCACAATGGTATCACATTGTGCGTGCCATTGCAGCATTGTGTATGCACGGGTCGTTGTCCCCAAGGGCTTATACTGGAAATACTAGGCTGTAATGTTTAACACAAGAAGTTGGACATTGCATGATAACTTCCACACAAGGCCATTCACAAACACTACGCGTGTGCATATTTATGAAAGTACATATTTATGCCTGTAATTGTACACTTGTCCAAAAGTTATCTGACCGCCCTGAAATATTACCAAGTCCAGAAATTGTTAATGTGGTAACATACCTCTTGAGCACCAGCAGTGAGTAGTCAACTTTTTACTACAGGTCCGTTTAGTACATCAAAAACACAGCGGTGAAAGATTCATATTGTTACTTGTAGTAACAGGAAGTAAAAAACTACAACTTTTTAATAGAGAAAAAAACGGAAAACTTTTATACAAGGAATAACAGAGAAAAATTGCGATTCTGCATGTTAAAATTGGAAGCAAAGAAACTTTTGTGAGGTTGGCAATAAGTAAGCAGCACTACCAGGCTAACGGGGGTGGGGGGGGGGGGCTGTTGGCAATTCAATGAACGGAATTCACACTTTTTTTACTTCCGAGACACACACAGGGCCAGTTTCAAGGGTGACAAGTTATACAGTGTTTACGCACAAGTTTGTAACTTCAGTAGATAAAACTCGATGCTAGTCAGCGGAGCTACGAAGCTATACTCTGTCCTGGGTATCTCTGGAGAAGCGAACGAAAACATGTGTCTGCGCAAGTTGTGACGCGAGACGGCTCCACCATTGAATACATGAGAGGGAACGGGATTACGTGGAGGGGGAGAAGCTACTACAGCAGAGTGTACTGCTTCGCTCTGCCCACTCGATTTCCCCCCCATCTCTGCCGTCTTGCTCAACATATTCCGGGGATAGAGAATAGCAGACCTCTGCGTAACGGAGCTTTCAGATCAAAGCGACAAGAGACACGGTCTCCGTGACTGCGCCGTGCATGCGCGAACAGAACGAGGCGACACGATGCACGCTACTGGGGGTTTGGTCGCTTGTCTCTTCGGTCTGAAAGCTGCCTCGATAGCTCAGTTGGTAGAGGCATGGCACGGTATGGCGGAGACTCCGATTCGAGTCCTGGTCGAGCCTACACTAATCGCTGAAATTTCTACACATGTAACATATAAATTCAATATCATGCTGAGAAATTATTTACTGCAGTTCCTGCAAGTATGTGCATTAAACTTAAAAATAATAAAACATTTCACTGTTCACTGAGTAGAATATGTGTTTTCACTTATCAGTCGGCACTTTCTTATTTTTAAAGCTTTTTGTTGTTTGTTTTCTAAAAGGGAACTCCGGCAATGGGAAAATATAAATAATTTTCACCTGAGAACACAGAAAAAAATACTCACGCAATAATCTCCGTGAGACCTTCAAGAACGCGGAATTCGTGTTATGTAACCTAACTCGGACGTAATGTGGGTGCTGCATATACCTAGTACAGTTCACCCAAGATAGGAAGAACCCTGGCAAATTCAACAACTAAAGTGGACAGAAATTTCTTTTCCTATTTTATCCGGATATCGAATAATTTTCTATCCGGATATCCGATATTCAGATTATCCTACATTATCCAGATATTCGGATTATCATTCGGACAGTTTTATTGTTTACCCGTTTTACGGGCAATCCACAAATTCACTGTACGGATTTTCTACAAATCCTTCATCAAATCGGATATTCGGATTATCAGTTGCATCCGAAATCCGGATATCCGTATATTTTCTCCATCACTTGGTTTTCCCACTCCGATCAAGCTGCTGTAGCTATGGACAACGTACCGGTAACTGCACACAGTAAAATTTAATTAATTACTTATTCCTTGCTGGGGTCTAGCAGAGCGTGAGGTACCAGTTCGCAGAGAAATGCTTATACAAATCACGTGTCGGTTCGGCGAAACAGACCCTCACTGCATGGCCGTATTTAAATGGGGGGTTTGGACTCAACCCTCCCCAGAAACTTCTGGCATGTTGAATTAACGCAAGTTACCAAAATCGGAAACTCATTTTCAAATACTTATTCCAAGCTTTACAAAGAATCAAAGAGAACACAATACTGAGAGAACCCTTCGTTGAGACTCTAGCCAAATTTTTCAAACCTTTGAAATTCCTGAAGCTCGCGTGAAAAAGATTTTATTCTTGGAATCACATCTCGCCTGACACCTCCACTTTCAGTTCTGGCCGACATTTTCCAGTGTTGTCCTTGTTCAATGTGAACATTTTTTAATGACTGCCCCCCCAAAATTTCCTTTCCGAATTTTGAATTCCTTATGTTGTTTGATAAGATGTTTAAATCCCATACTGAGAAGAGTTCGAACCTGAGACCTCCGATTTCGAAGCACGTTACACCCACGCCCCACTGAGGTCATCATAGTTGTCATGCTTATAGTGCATTGGTTGGTTTTAAAATCTGGGCTGTACTGGAAAAAGCACTTACACCTCGCTTGTAAAGTGCATAGTGATCATTAGTGCCAGGAAGTTTGGCAAAATGCGAGTTTTATTTCTGCTGCATTTATTGAAAAAACTTTTGTTGCTTTTCATGTAGTTGCTAAAGTTTTAGCTTTTTCATTTTGCCTATCTTGTAATCTACTGGCTCTTTTTACCATTTTCAATTTTTTTTAATTCAATAACTTTTCTTTCAAATATGTTATTTATTAGCACATTATGATGTTGCCAAAGTACAGATGCGGAAAAAAGTGGTGCAACACTTACAGGATCCATGAAAGTCTTCGGTGCAGCAGCTTATATTGGAAGCGTCAGGAAAAAAGGGGTGTTTGTTGCAGGAATGTAATGAGAGCAAATGTGGAATTGGAAAAATATTTTTAAAAGGTGGAAATTATTCTCTCTCAATGAGGAAAAAAAAAACTAGTGGTTATGTGCAATCAAGGCAACAAAGGAAAGTAAAAATGTTGTTTCCACGTAGCTTTTAACTTTTTTGAATGAAATTATAGATATATGAGTGTCTTTGAATTTGCCACTTTCTTCGGATTACTGTACTGTTTTTTTTTGTTTTTTTTTGTCTATTCCCCACGTTATTAATGCCTGAACTTTTGGGCTCTAGTGATAATATATAATATTGTCAAATACAGCATCAATTACACACAGACAAATATTCTCAGCAATAATTAGCTTTTACTTACTTTAATTGGTAATAATTCCTCGCTCTTTCGATTGCAACTGCATATACGTATTTTATGACCTAAAGGAATGCATGTTTTGTAGTAAACTTTCCATCCTGCCTTCGCATGAGAAATGTGCTATAAAGGGGTTCATTATTTTTTTATTTTTTTTTAAAAAAAGCAAACATTACACATTTTAAAACTTCCGTTTTCCGAAGGGAATCAGACACACGGAAGGAAATCAAACAAATCTTTCAGTTATTATGCATTGCACGTTAATGCTGCATCTACATCTATGTCCACGACACATTTTGGAAATAGGCGAGAGGCATCTATAGAACCATCTATTTCGTTTACAGAATAAGGAGAGGCGTTTCCCTGAGCACCCAAATGCCAACCTCCTTGCATGCACTCTGGACTGCATTTTGCAGACTAGCGAGGTTCTGGCGTCTGAACTCACATAATCATCCTCTGTAGGACTCGTTTGTGTGCTGTCCGTGTGTGTTTGTGATTGTCCCTTCATCCATTTCATCCTACCGCCATTCTTCATCCTCATCTTCGCGATTAGCCAAACGTGACAGGAAAGCGAAGTAAAATCAATAATCAAAATATTTATGCCTATCTTAAAAACTGAGGCTGTAGGGAAATCCAATGCAAATAAGGATAATAGCACAACAGACGATTATCCTGCATGTGCCCTGAGGTTCAGGTAGTTCGTTATCCTTAAACAGGGCAGTTTTGAAGTTAAGCGCGCGCCCCAAAAAAAGGTCGCTTATTAACCCCTAACAGCGAGAATAATATTTGTGCAATACCATTCTAGTCCCCCCTTTGATTAACAAAATTATGAAGAGCGTGTTCATAATTATTATTACTCGAAATTTGCATGGGAACACAATATTCTGTACTTTTCAGAACATGTGTCGCTTTTCTGTCACTTTTGGCTACTCGCGACGATGATGAGGATGACTGATGATTAGATGGAATTCATGGACACTCACAAAGGAACTTCTCAATGTGCTCGGCCAATGCCTTCTCATAATAAAGCCTTGCAGAAACATTTTCCTGCAACGTCATCATTGGTAGGTTGTGAATCGCAACACGAGATCACCATATTAGAACGATTACACTTTATCAACGCACACGCACTAGGGATACCACGTTGATCCTATATTTCCTCCTATTGAACCCACATCTGTGAATGTGATGCTGATAAGAGCGTTGCGATCCATGACCTATCCATGATGACGTTGCATACAAATAAATAATCTCTGCACAGGCCCTATTTTATCAGAAGGCATTGGCAGGACTGAAACAAAATTCAAAGGGTCTGCAGTGACAATTCTTCCTATGTCCTTCCGTATTCCAGCAGGAAGTGGTGGTTTGTTTATAGTGTTGAGAAGCAACTTTTTTTTTATTCCTGTTTTCTTGGGAGAAACTGGAGCCATGGAATTCCTTCCAGTCATCGATGATGACAGGGTCGAACGGGACGAAGGAAAGTGTGGCAAATCAATGTCACGTGAGTCGATCTACTGGAAATTCCTGCTAACGAATGTGCTTTGGCCGAGGCGAATGACAGAGAAAGTCATCTTTCGGGATCAGCTGTGAGAAGCTTTCTCGCTATGTATATTCGGGCGACTGAAGACCGATTCGTCAGCATTTTCTTGTGCTCCTTTCACGGGTTGCCAGGTGCTATTGTTTTAGCAACAACACTTGACATTTCGACTGTAGATCGATTATCGTAGCCTATCGTAGATTAAAACAACAAACATATTCATAGTTAAAGTTCCATACGAACGCATAAGGTGGCCAAAAACATTGTAACACTAACCATAATAGATCAAAAGATAATAAATAAAAAAAAAGTAACGAAAATAATGACGAATTAAATCATAATGATTTTGTAATTTTGTTATTTAGCGTAGCTTTTCTGCCTATTTTGGCTAATCGCAACGATGGATGATGATATGATGAAACTGCTGAAGGGACACTCACAAATAACGCCATTGCAGAGGACGGGACTGGAACCCGGGACCCCTGGCGTGGTACGCGCTGTGCTAACCACTCCGCCACGGCAATCATATGGATTTGCTTTTCAATTCTATCACTGCAGGCTAGTGAGGGAGCACACGTCTTGAGCTCAGCATAAGTCACTGGTCGACGTCATGCCCAGGATTCTAACCCATAACCTCTGGCTTCGTTGCGCGTCACGCTGATCACTCCACCAGAGAGAACGGTGCACACAACTTATTTCTTTGACGTAACAACATATGTTTAGTCGAGTTTATTCGTAGGTATAAACTAAAAATTGAGCAGCATTTACTAAATTTGGTTCTGGTAAACAATCGCTTGTTTGTCGCTATAAAGAACTGTTCACAATTACTACATGCTGTCTCTGGAATCTGTTGCGCAAGGCCGCGCATAACGGTAGAGAAGAGGAGAAAGCGAGTGAGCGGAGCAAAGCAGTGCGCGTCGCTGCAAACGGCTGGTAGGTGCACTCACTTCCCCTCTCACGAGTCACTACTTGCGCAGACTTGTTTTCGATCGCTTGCTCCAGAGATTCCCGAGACAGAGTGTCAAAGAAGTTGCCTCTGGTGAACGGTCATTTGCTCGTTGCCCATTTCAACAAAAAATGTTTGGTTACCAGAAACCATTTTTTGGTCACTCCAAATAAACTTTTTTCTCTGTGTGATAAGCCTTTCTGAACAATGTTATACTGAGATGGCAACAACAACTGGTCATCGCTTTGCTGATCATGTTCACATAGTCGCACACGTTACTATGAACAAAAAAAAAAAACTTCCTATGAGTTTCACCCCTTTCTCTACTTTCGCAAACATGATCCGAGCAAACACGCATCACGTACGAATTCAGAGCATACATGGATGTGCAGCTGTGGGACGACACCCAGACATACTTCCGGACTAAATGCCTGGCACAATGCCCGCCGACAAACACGTGCGACACAATCCGAAAGAAGGAAAATTCCCCTGCGCCAATGCAGACACACAAGCGCTAGAATGCCTTCACTCAGAAATCAGCTGTTTAGTAGCTAATTATACACACCTGGGCTTGTTTTTATCTTGTGGAAACTTACAACTCCATTTTACCCGCATGAGGAATGCAGCAAATAAACACTTTTCTGATCAACAACAGTTCGTCATCGCCGATTCCGAAATCTTATCAAACCAAACATTATTCCGTTGGTCATTGTCCTACTTTCACCAGTATCGATATAGAGAAATGCCGATTTAAAAAGTAAATATCTTCATTGTTTCAATTCTCGCAAACAATGACCTAACTATTTACTTTGGGAATTTGATGATACAGAAGCCTACACGAAATATTAGAACTCATCTCGCCATTCTATTTACTCCTGAAATTCTGATCGATATCCTGGAAGGGTGGTGCAAACGCAAGTTGACAGTCTTTCTTTGTATTTTACAGGTTGCTGATTCATAATTGCGGGCAACCCGACAGTTCAGGACAGAAAGTGGATCGTGAAGAATTACTGGAAATATGAAAATGCAGAAACGGTGCGCCAGAAGTGGAGAGAAACCTTCCGCACTATAAAAAAACAACAATAGTACTGTCAACCTACTTTTGCAGCACCCTGTATTGTAACCACATATAATAATTCACATACCTGAGGCTTGAAATTGGTTTATTTAACTTCGCTTTTCTGCTACTGTTGGCTAATCGCGAGGATAAGGGTGAGTGATGAAATTCATGAAAGGACACTCAAAAGGAACACCCATGCCGGGATTCGAACCCAGGATCCCTTGCATTAATTTTACAGGGGGGCATGGATGTACAGTCAAAGAAATTAGGAGTGCTGTGAAATTGTATAACCTACAGCGTAATTGTGATGCACTGATTTCAACGTTTTGTGAAATTGATTAAGATGATGTTATTTTTCGCTGTTAACTAAACAGGCAGCAATAGAAAATTGTACTTACAAACTATCGAACAATGTCGGCCGATCTGCACCTTGGACAGCAATGCTATAGAAAGAAGTGACTTCCACCACTATTAAGTGAAGCGAGTGTACGGTCATACAAAAAAATACTTTCCCCATAGAGCCTTAATAGCAGTAGTTTTATGGGGAAAGTATTTGTTTACAAGACTGTACGTCCAATAACACTCGGTAAGAATGATTGCAGGTATGGAATTAGCTTTCTTAAACAAAACATTATTTACGTATATTTCGTTACAACTTAGCAGCTTTTGCTTGTCAGTCGGATATTCTTGCATCAGAAAACTCATGCTACAGAACATTTTCTCAGCTTCTTTGTTTCCCACAATCCTTCAGACCGCTGTGGCAAATCCCTCATCCCCAGCACAAAACTTTAGAACTGCTCTCGAAAAGTTCTCGCATTTCTTTGGATACGTCGGTTGCAGACAGCGGAAACTTTGGAAATCTCCAGCCAACACAAACCGAGGCCCTATGGTTACAAAGTTGTAGAGAGAGGGGGAAGGGAGTAGAGAAAAAGCATGCCCCAAGATGACAAGCAAGTACAAACATGCTCGCTAATGTATTCATCACTGGAGATTGAAAAACCCACTTCCTAGTAACTCTTCTGATGCTACAACTCCCACGTTATAAACAAGTATTTAATTTTAAAAATTTAGAATCTTCGTTAACGTTACTAAAGTACCACCACGAGCTCTGTAGATGGATGTACTGTGGTGATTATCACGCTCTACTAATTTGTTAGTAAAATTATAATGGGTGGATCAGCACGGGGAGGTCCGTGGAAGTCAACTTAACAAGAAGAAAGTAAAACAGATCTGAGAACTAGAATCAATCATTCGACCAATGAACAAGGCACACTGCACAGTGGTTCGGATCCAACTTTTAAACTGTAGGTTGTAATGATAGAATCACTACATGGTCCTTTTTTATCATTAGTTTTTATGTATGTTCAATGTTATTTTCTTTTGTTTAGTAAAAGTAATACTTTTTGAATGCAGTTTCCAATGTAACCTGCTGTAGGGCTGGCCTACGTGACGGTGAAAGCCAGCTTGCAGAAGGCGGTTAGTTTTAAAATCCTGTCCTTTCAAACCTGAAGGGGGTGGAAACGTCCAGTTTACTGGCTTTTTTTAAATCGCCTATATAAGGGAAAGGGAACAGACTGAGTTACCCCGACTCGGAAATGGACCTAAGGGGTAGGCAGGCACATGGGCGCTAAAGGTGGTTCCCCCATAGCAGCAGTGCAGCCACACTGCAACGACGTTATGCTCTGGGTGTGGTTAATTCCGATACCCCGCAAGAGGACAGACTTCAGACTGGCCTCGGCCCTTCAGGACTGGCCCGACGAGAAGTCACCCGCCCCTAAGGCAATGAAAAGCCAATGCTGTCTTAAAACCCGATCTGAAGCAAAAGTAACAATGCCCGGAGAAGTCTTGTGATTACATAAGTCTATTAAACTATTGATAATATCTAGACAACAATGAAAGGAAACTACATGAAAATTCACGTCAATGCTCTAGAAGGAATTCTAAGCTGATGTAATGTTTCATATTTTGAAATATCCAAGAAATTTTTCGAATGGAGAGGAAAATTTGAAAAAATTCGCCCATTTGCATGCCAAAGGTCCAGCCGAGCCTTAATGTCTCAGGCGAGGTCTGCGCCTTTCGGTGCGGTTGCTGGTTGACCTCATGGTGTAAAGACTAAAGAGGTGGATGCAAGCCGATCCTGAAAACTCTCCCTTCCGGCGCATGACGTCATCATCGTTGCAGAAGAGGACTGAAAGGAGTCCGTTCGCTTTACAGTGAAGCGTTCTTCGTGAGACAAATTTCAACTACAGACTCAATATAACTTCAAAACACGCGGAATAACCATAACCATGGTGTACTGAGCCAGGCACGTATCCAAGGAGAGGTCTTAGTGGGCTCGAGCCCCCCCCCCCCCCGAAAGTTTTCGGTTTACACTAGATAAAACGAGGTTTTTGGTTTCTTGTGGTGTGAAATAAGATAATGTGACGATAAGTTAAGGAGAGAAATAATTATCGAGGCAACACGGAGAATGTTCTGTATCCTTGTTATTGTTAATAGTGCGTATCCAAGGTGGAAATCAAGGGGCTCAGGCCCCCCTGTAGGATTTTTTTCTGTTTATACTACATAAAATTAGGATTTAGGCTTCTTGAATAATGTGATGATAATTTGAGAGAAATAATTATCGAGAAAAGACGGAGAATGTTCTATAACCATGTTATTGTTACTAGCGCGTATCCAAGGTGGGGATCAGGTGGCTCGACCCCCCCCCCCCCCCAGGAAATGTTATAAAATTAGGTATTTGTCTTCTTGAATAATAGCCCTATGATGATAATTTAAGGAGAAATTATTGTCGAAGCAAGACGAAGAATGTTCTATAACCCTCTTATTATTAATAGCGCGTATCCAAGGTGGGAATCAGGGGGCTAGAGCCCCCCCCACACACACACCATCAGGAAATATTACTGTTTACATTAGATAAAACTAGGATTTTTGGTTTTTGAATAATGTGACGATAATTTAAGGGGAGAAATACTTATCAAGGCAAGACGGAGAATGTTCTATAACCCTGTTGTTGATAATATTGCACGTAAACTTTTCTTGAGCTTTCAGTATTGTCGCAGCAAACTTGAGCACTATGTAGAGACTTGTCAGCATTTGGAAGCTGCACAGCAAAGGTATCGCCACACGTAGAGCGATTCGTTGTAATTTTTAATCTCTGGAAGGCGCGACAGGGAATGTTCTTCAATAAGTGGAGTCGAACTACTGGCAATATTTATAAATCATTTATCTGCGCAACGTTCTAGAATATACTGAGGATATAAATGCACGTTAATTAGAACCATTCCTAAATAGAAATTCTTTGACCGAACCTTGGATCCAAGAGAAAAATGGCGTTGTCTCTGACATCATTTCCTTTTAAGCGTTCAATTCAAGGACTTGTTCACGATTCATTTGATCGTGTTAAAGGTGCATTACTTCAGTCTGTAATACGAAATTATAAAACTTTCTGGTGAGTTGTTTTTAAAAATGTGTCCGAGATAAAGAGTAGCGTGCCAACGATTTTCGGCAGGGAGAGGGGTTACGCATACTATTTTTGGTGGTCAGTCCTCATTTTGCCATATTTTCCTGTTTTTGACGTTCTTTTTTTTTTTAAGGACTGTGTCAAATGGGGTAATGACCCCACCAACCCTCCCTTGGGCACGTCACTGGAGATACCTAAATGAGTAAGCATTTGATCATATTGGGAGAAGAAACATTAGATGTGTTGGGAACGGAAGGGTTTTCACTGTGCAATAATTGTTTCGCGATCCAGCTGTATTCTATAGAAGACTTCCTACGAATGGGTATTGGCTTGCAGGCGGAAGAACAAAATAAACAATTTTATATATATCTCTCTCTTTATATATATATATATATATATATATATATATATATATATATATATATATATATACACACATACATATAATATATATGTGCATGTATTGTGTGCTTTCAAGTATCACATTTTACGTTGCTTTTCTGCCTACTTGGGCTGATTGCCCAACACAAATACTCTTACCCAGTTCAGGATTCGAACCCGGTAACTTCCGTGGCAATATCGCGAGTCAAGAACCCGGCGCCCTCAGTCACCGAAGCGACTCACGTATATATGCAGTCTTAGGTGTGTGTATATTTACGTATATGTATTATACGTACTATACATATGTGTATATATAGGGTTATTAATGCAGTCTGTGTTATATGCTCTTTCGTGCCTCAAATTTATTTCTAAGTTCCCCGTGCGTATAGTACCGTACCATGAAGACACATTTTAGAGGTTTTAGGTGTAGGGACCTACACGTTCTAGATCTCGGCCATTTAGGAGGTGATGTAATCCCTACCACGCTCCGGCAGCCTTCCCCCCTTCCCCGTGGAAGGAAGTCTTCTATAGAATACAGCTGGATCGCGAAACAATTATTGCACAGTGAAAACCCTTCCGTTCCCAACACATCTAATGTTTCTTCTCCCAATATGATCAAATGCTTACTCATTTAGGTATCTCCAGTGACGTGCCCAAGGGAGGGTTGGTGGGGTAATTACCCCATTTGACACAGTCCTTAAAAAAAAAAAAGAACGTCAAAAACAGGAAAATATGGCAAAATGAGGACTGACCACCAAAAATAGTATGCGTAACCCCTCTCCCTGCCGAAAATCGTTGGCACGCTACTCTTTATCTCGGACACATTTTTAAAAACAACTCACCAGAAAGTTTTATAATTTCGTATTACAGACTGAAGTAATGCACCTTTAACACGATCAAATGAATCGTGAACAAGTCCTTGAATTGAACGCTTAAAAGGAAATGATGTCAGAGACAACGCCATTTTTCTCTTGGATCCAAGGTTCGGTCAAAGAATTTCTATTTAGGAATGGTTCTAATTAACGTGCATTTATATCCTCAGTATATTCTAGAACGTTGCGCAGATAAATGATTTATAAATATTGCCAGTAGTTCGACTCCACTTATTGAAGAACATTCCCTGTCGCGCCTTCCAGAGATTAAAAATTACAACGAATCGCTCTACGTGTGGCGATACCTTTGCTGTGCAGCTTCCAAATGCTGACAAGTCTCTACATAGTGCTCAAGTTTGCTGCGACAATACTGAAAGCTCAAGAAAAGTTTACGTGCAATATTATCAACAACAGGGTTATAGAACATTCTCCGTCTTGCCTTGATAAGTATTTCTCCCCTTAAATTATCGTCACATTATTCAAAAACCAAAAATCCTAGTTTTATCTAATGTAAACAGTAATATTTCCTGATGGTGTGTGTGTGGGGGGGGCTCTAGCCCCCTGATTCCCACCTTGGATACGCGCTATTAATAATAAGAGGGTTATAGAACATTCTTCGTCTTGCTTCGACAATAATTTCTCCTTAAATTATCATCATAGGGCTATTATTCAAGAAGACAAATACCTAATTTTATAACATTTCCTGGGGGGGGGGGGGGTCGAGCCACCTGATCCCCACCTTGGATACGCGCTAGTAACAATAACATGGTTATAGAACATTCTCCGTCTTTTCTCGATAATTATTTCTCTCAAATTATCATCACATTATTCAAGAAGCCTAAATCCTAATTTTATGTAGTATAAACAGAAAAAAATCCTACAGGGGGGGCCTGAGCCCCTTGATTTCCACCTTGGATACGCACTATTAACAATAACAAGGATACAGAACATTCTCCGTGTTGCCTCGATAATTATTTCTCTCCTTAACTTATCGTCACATTATCTTATTTCACACCACAAGAAACCAAAAACCTCGTTTTATCTAGTGTAAACCGAAAACTTTCGGGGGGGGGGGGGCTCGAGCCCACTAAGACCTCTCCTTGGATACGTGCCTGGCTCAGTACACCATGGTTATGGTTATTCCGCGTGTTTTGAAGTTATATTGAGTCTGTAGTTGAAATTTGTCTCACGAAGAACGCTTCACTGTAAAGCGAACGGACTCCTTTCAGTCCTCTTCTGCAACGATGATGACGTCATGCGCCGGAAGGGAGAGTTTTCAGGATCGGCTTGCATCCACCTCTTTAGTCTTTACACCATGGGTTGACCTAGGTCGGGCACCACTCATTATTTTTTTAAATGAGTAACGGGGGTTTGCATTCTTACATTTTTGGGGGTAAGAGGGGAGACCTTTGGAAGGTTCTCTCGGTGCCGGTAAGTGGCTGCGGCTAGTCTCAAGGGCTATCGGCTATTGGTCAACCATTTTATTTCATGGAAATGCATAGATAAGTCCACGCAATTTTTGAGTGGTTTGGTGTCAAGCGAACGCTTAGGTTTTCGGTGGACAATGTTATTGTTCTTAGAAAAACGTCGTATCCGAGCGGATTAAGGGACGAGTTGATTTTTAAGAATATATGTCTATCCGTTGGTGAAAATCCCAGTACCTTGTTGCGCGAAATTATTAGTTTAAAATTGTAGATTCTACGTACACTGTCAAGGTGTCCGGTTTTTATTTAATCTGGGATTAAAGGGACTGTGACAGGATGGGAAAAGAATCAATACAGTTTTGATTTATATAATTTCAAGAGTAGCGCATAATTAATTGTTGTAATTTCAATCAAGTTTAGTCTCTTTTTCCGTGGCAAATTATAGAACAACACGAAAGGGAAGGAATTACGAAAGGGAGGGAATTAGAGAACCATGTCATGTATACAAGTGTCAAGCTTGATACATTTTTGAAATAGTACTGATAGTCTACGCCAACGTGCGAAGAATCTCTATTATATATATTTCACAGGAGAATCTAAGTGTTTTAATTAAAGAGGATCATGTCATTTTTTATATGGGGGTTATTTCTTATGTAATTCTTTTGTATATACCAAATCAACGAAATAAATAGTAGTTTTATATATTTTTAAACTGAACTTCTGGACTATCATTCAAGATAAAAGAACTGAGTTTTCCCCTAATATCCATGGTAAAAAATATGGTAGTTATTCAATGCCTTTAATTCGATTGAACCGAATTGTTAGTTTTTAAAGTGTAATGCTAACTATTTGCCTGGGGAAGTAACGAAAACGAGTAGCAGGTCGAGCCAAGGCAGGTTACTCTCCCCAGAAAAGCAAGTAGAGCATTACAAGGTCCAGTCCCGATTAGCCTTTCTGTGCATAAAGTGGACTTCAAACAATAATTCAAAAGTTCAAATCTCGACCAATGAACATACTACATACGACCATCAAAGATTGAATTGAAATTGTTGGGTGCGTCTTCACAGGGTACAACAAGGGGTGTAAGAAGCCCCTTGAGAAAAGTTAAAAGCGCAAGGTTGTAAAGCGAACTGCACAAGACAAACACAGCACATTAAAAAAAAGAATAGCTAAAAGCTTCCTCACAGACAGTGGAAGAGTCCATATCTTCGCTAAAAACATTTGATAAAACAATGTCGTCATCTCCCAACAGAAATGAAAATAAATACTGAGAATGTAAAGGGACATTCAACACACATATGGAGATAAAGAACAGAACATTTAGATTATCCAGGTCTCGGAGCCTCGATTATTAATTTCCAAGACAAGGTGGCATTCAAACACGTCATACTTTACACTCCTCGTCACGGCAATCTTCACTTACTCTCCATCCAATTTCCAAATTTTCCTTTCATACAAAATTAGGTGGGCACTTGCAAAACATAACAATGATAAAATTCCCGATAACTTCTGAGGGTTGAAGCCCTGAAAAGCTTTGTATTACAGATCACTGTCAAGAATTTCATAAGGTCAATTACCAGACAGAGTGACCTGATCTTTGAAATCAGAAAGCAGCGCTGCTGATACGTGTAATACAGGCTGGGTTCCCGTTTGATAGCCAATTACGCATCGGTCAATTTTTTTTTTCTGGACGACAATTTCTTACTACAGAAAATAACAAGGTTGTAATTACGTGGTACACAGCGATCTATATGCTACTGACCCCGAACTTTTTTTCTTTAGCTTTGCGATTTCTCGTAATTGGAAGGTATCATTTCACGGTTACATGGAATTCCAAAATCGATCCTGGAACCAGAATGTAATACGCAAGTTTGACGAGCACACCCAGGGCAATCTGCGTGTTCGGTGTGTGTTGGAAGAGGCCGCGAGATTTTTATCTGTAGTTTCCCTGAGCGTGATATCACGGGAAATGACATGGCTTTTGAATAGGTAGGATGAGAAGCCCGTTGCCGCGACTCCGGAAAAGGCGTGTGCTGTGGGTGGGGGAATGGGAAGAGGAGGGTGGGCGTTGGTTGATGTAACGGATGACGTCACACGGAGGAGAGGTAGGGTGAATCTTTTGTCATTTAACTTACGCATTTTGAGATTGCGTTCTTTCCTTCAAACATTAACCAACTGACATTTATAAGCTGTAAATGGAAAATTTCATATGCCCTGTTGTCAGTACTCTTCTTAAATCTTTTGAAAACTTTTATCTACTTCTCTTTGGTGACTTTTACGTCGCATTTTTACCTATCGGGTTCATCGCGACGACGAGGCGACATGATGAACTAGGAATGGTGTATGAGGACGAGACGAGATTCCGTAGTCTTGAGGTGTCTCGGTCCGGTTTCAAGTGATATATACCGGTCTCGTTCTCGTATCGAGTCCCGAAAAATGAAGCATAAGCAACATACAGAGCGTCACTGGACAAAGTTTCATAGCGTACAGAGGTCTTTATAACGAATCTTTTTGTTTGACTACTCGTTTCAACGCTACAAGACAGCGGAATTTCATCCTGAATGTACAGTGTATATTATACTCTGTCTCTCTTATCTGTGCACAAGGCCATGCACAACGGTAGAGAAGGGGAGATATTGTTGATTGATTTGGTTTATTTTACTTCGCATTTCTGCCACTTTTGGCTAATCGCGAAAATGAAGATGAGTGATGATATAGTGAAATTGATGAAGGGACACTCACCGAGAACACCCATGCCCCATCCGGGATTGGAACCCTGGCTTCGTATCGTGCTGTGCTTATCACTCTGCCACGGAGGCCAGCGGAAAGAAAGGTTGACGGAGCAAAGCAGTGCGCCCTGCAGCAAACGGCTGGTAGCTGCACTCACTCGTTCATTGGTAGAGCCCTCTCGAGATACTACTTGCGCGTAGTCTTGCTCCAGAGATTCCCGATTACCTCCTCTCTCTATAAGCTTGACTTACACGTTGGCATGTTTGATACATGTTGATAACAGCTGGTAAAACAAAAGAGCCTTTTAGAACACGAAAAATGAAAGGAAATATAATAATACAGCATGTCTCTAAAGTAAGTCCCACTTTAAAAATTTTATTATAAAAAAATTACTTTACATATCATGAGCTTTTTGTGTCGCATGATGCATGGGTCCTTAAGGTTTTGTGGTAGAATGAAGACATTACATGGACTCAATGTGAGCGCCGTGTGTGACGCGAGAAACATCAATGCGGTAATCTAGCTCTTCCCAGACTCTGGTTAACATGTCTGGTGTGACCGTAACTGCAGCTTCTTCAATCCTCATTCGCAGGTCATGAAGGTCTCGTGGAAGAGAAGGCACATAAACACGGTCCTTAATGTAACCCCACAAGAAAAATCCAGTGGAGTTAAATCTGGAGATCTTGGAGGCCATTTCAGAAGAGCCTGTTCGTCTTATCCAACATTCTGCAAGCACTTCATTGAGGTACGCACGTACTGCACAGTGATAATGAGGCGGCGCTCCATCCTGTTGGAACAGATTATCACCTGAATCCTCATTCAGTTGTGGCATCAACCAAAGCTGGAGCATGGCGAGATAGGACATACGTGGAACAGTGTCCTCCGCGAAGACAAAAACGGGCCGTACAGTCTCCGACGTGACATGGCACAAAACACATTGAGCTTGGGGGAATTTCGTTCTTGTTCAATGACTCTGCATGAATTTTCTGTTCCCCAAATTCGACAGTTGTGTCGATTAACCTTTCCACTGAAGTGGAATGTGGATTCATCACTAAAAATGATGAACAGCGCCTCATGCGGTCAACTTTGCAACTACAGGAACCTGTAGTGGAACGGAAAAAAAAACCTTAGGGACGTATGCATCGTATGCAACTAACAACATAAACTACAGTACAATAGTTTTCTAATAATAAAGATTTTAAAGTGGGACTTACTTTAGAGACACGCTGCATTTATTACATACATACATGTATTATATAGAATATATAATCATCTCTCAATTCAATTCATCCCTGGCCGTCGAATAGCGGTAGTATATTTCCTTGTAAGGGAGAAGAAAAATTTGTCTAGCTCATGTCATCCAAATATGTTTACCTCTTCCCTGGAAACAAACTGCGTCTACCAGACCATCATTTTTCTTGCAGTATTCCTCATTTTACACCAGTTTTAGATTGGATCCTGTAGCAAGACGCGATTTCCTCATCCATTACCATTTCTACCCCTAGGTCCTCCCTTACGATCCCTTCTGGTTTTTATAATAATCGTATATCCTGATTTATAACTGTTGTTTGTCACTCTCTCCCCTTCAGTGGCGTACTTATAAAAGGGTTGGGGGTCCGGTTTGAGACCCCCCGCCGTGAAACAGGCTCCAAACGGAAACATTGACTTCTTATTCTGAAACAGGCGCTTTCCATGTAAAGGGTCCTTCAATAAAATGGTACTGGCACCCACGAAACTTCCACGTACCCTCATTTTTTCAGTGCCTTATATATTAAAATTACCACTACACATTAACAATACATTAACACATTTTTCACCCATTCGAAATGGCGAATTGTGGCTTTCTTTAGCGAATTTCAACATGTTTTGTGCTTAAAATCTAAAAATATCTCGAAAATCCATTGTTTTTGTGTTTAGGCTTAAAAAAAATAAAACGTACCGTATTTACGTACACATGTATAACGCGCACGCTTTCTAAAATTTTATCCAGGAGAAGACTATGGTGTGTATTATACATGAAATAATTCAGACAGCTACATGAAACCACGCATATATTTGTTTTCCATGATTTTTCACCTCGTATGGGAACGTTTTGCATCACCGAGCAAAGTGACGGGGTCCCGACCGGAGATCGAGTGCATACCTACTGTCACGCGGGAGCCGTAACATCGGTATTTGCCGCGCGAGAAATTGTGGGAAAGTAAATTCCTCAAAAAGAGTTCCCAATATATGATACTGTCACCAATAGGAGTCGGAACATGTGAGCTACAATTTAAAATACTCATTTAAAAGCACAATGAAGGTATAATTTCAGGTATATCTGGTAGAAAAGTGAAATAAAGAACGAGAATTTTGTGGAAAATAAAAAACAACAATGCTTTTGGAAAAAAATAACCGAAATATCGAGGTCCCTACTAACAGCATATAGAAAACACACTGTCCCAGCCACCTCTAAAACATATGAGTCTTGCCTCATGTCCCCACGTAGACGACATACCAGTTAGTGAACGTTTGGGCCTAAGTGTCAGTCTTACTTCAATTTAAGATATCTATTCCGTTATGATATAGATTTTAGAGACCGGGACCAATTCTTTCCCGGTATATCAAGCAAATTCAGCAAATCGTGTTTCTTATCCCGATGCCTGTTACAGGACAACGTCAAGTTCAGCCGCAAAAGAACGTTTCATGGCACTTACGGCGGGGCATTTCAATCCCAAACCCCTGATTTACAATTACAAAGCAGAGCTTGCCGTTCCCCAACTTGCAAACCTATTTGTTGTTTGTAGAGCCCCACCAAGAACAGCCGGCGTTCCTCCCTCGTCATGAATTGTTAATTAAGCGGGTTCCCGCCGAGGACTGATTAATTAGCTCCTTTAGGAGCGCAGGGGCGGATTTTAATGCGACCACGCGGGGGGTGGCCGTGGTGCATCCTCTATCGCAGCGACAAAAAACCCAAGCGTAGTGGTCCCCGCAAAGCAATTTAGGCACAATGACCATGGGTCTGATCCGACGGCACTACTTTCCATTAACATTTTCCAACCTTCGACAATTTGTGGACGTTGCGTCTCTTCCAAAGGGAGGGTAGCTGTTAACTAGTCGTAAGAGCGATGACGTTGTAGGATAACTACTAGAACACAAGAGTCAACCACGGAAATGTCAAGCGTTTGTTTTTGAAGTTCATTTTTTATGTACGTAGAAGAGGAAATCGGTGCTAACACTGGCAAGTATGGAGGGTATAGAGACGAGAACGAGAGATGCCATTGTCACCTTGAGACAGAGTCCAAAACGTTACAGCCGACCTCCGTGCCGGGGTGGTTAGCACACCGCGCTACACCACCAGGGGGTCTCAGGTTCGAATCCTGACCTCGGCATGGGTGTTCTTTGTGAGCGTCCCTTTATCAGTTTCATCGTATCATTCCACATCATCGGGATTAGCCGAAAGTGGCAAAAACGCGAAATAACATAAATCAAATCAATCAAAAACGTTAACGAATTAAACTGCGAGCGTGAGTGATTGAAAAACCTTAAAATGTCTAATACAAATTTAGGACAGACTGTAGCTCGAATTTACATGAGGTATCAACGATTTACAAAAAAACTTCAAGGCTACAACACTGATCAAGTAAGCGCAATTTTTTTTCTTTTAAAAGATGAGTGACTCCTACGCACCAGTAAAGAGTAGTGGTTTCCTGCCCTATGGAAGCCTATAACTTAATAGAAATCCCACCCCTCACCCCACCCCCAAGCAAATGAAAATTCAATATCTTTACCCATGTTTATAAGGTCAACAAGTTTACGAATGGAGGCAGAAGTTCGACAGTGGCCTCAGTTCCCAGGCTGATGTGTGGAATGACCTTTGCAAGTGCATCCCAAAACAGGCACTAACTTACACTTGAAATTTCTTGTAGATCAGCTATGGGTCTATACTAAAATGCAGCAAACTTGTGCAACCCTACATGAAGATATACTAGATAAAAAAACATTATTATTATTATTATTTACACACAGAAAACTAAATGCATCATATTGATTAATGCACCAGAATGCATCGATTGATGCACTAAAGTGTGTTTTATGGCTTCTTCAGAGAATCAGATTCACATTTGATGCATTTGGGTGCATTTTTGTATGTCGTGAAAGAAACACCAAAGTGCATCATTTACTTCAAGTGAGGATTCCTTTCAGTCGAGATGCACTTCAATGCACCTTCCTGTATCTTTTTGGATGATGCACTTAAACATTTGGTCTGAGCTACAGTTCATGTAGCTCAGACGAAACGTTTAAGTGCATCATCAAAAAAGATGCCGGAAGGTGCATGAAAACGCATCAACTGATGCACTTAAGTGCATCTCGACTGAAAGCAATCCTCACTTGAATCAAATGATGCACTTTGGTGTTTCTTTCACGACATACAAAAATGCACCCAAATGCATCAAATGTGAATCTGATTCTCTGAAGAAGCCATAAAACACACTTTAGTGCATCAATCGATGCATTCTGGTGCATCAATCGATATGATGCATTTAGTTTTCTGGGTGTAGGCTGTATTTTGCTAACGGAACCTAACAGGCCTAACCTAACCTCGTAAGCATTGCACGTCACGTAGACAATTGAGGTTAAAAAAGCTTTACTGTCAAATTTTTCCGACACACCAAAGTAGGATAACTCTCCGACTATTCATGGAGAAGTTGTAGCAAATATATTGTTTTTGTAAAACCCGTGATTCCATTTTGTTTTAATGTTTTTATTATTATTATTTTACGTTCTGTATCTATTATTTTGAAACTAGGGAGACGAGACTAGGAATGGTGTGCCAACCGCTTGAGTTTACTGAACCTGTAAAACATGGTCGCATACATTCGGGATAACATCCTATTTCTCGAATGTTCGCAACAACACCGAGAACGGCACAGAGCTCACATCACACACAAGACGAGACTGGAAGTTTTCTTCGAAATCGGAGAAGGTAAAAAACTGGAATTCGGGACGAGACGAGACCGAGAACGAGACCGAGACAGGCTACTTCTCTCGCGAACGGCACGACAATGCGAAGCCTCGTCTAGTCCTAACACAACCCTAACCAAAATACTTCGGCCCGAACTAAGTGATCAATACCAAATTGGGATTTTAAATAAACCAGGCGATTCTAGTCTGTGCAAACTGAAAATAAAGTCAATTTTTAATTAATTTCCACCTCATCCGGCCTCACTCGCGAACATTGTTGAGTACTACTTACCATTGCTTGCACGAATATTGAACGCTTCACCATCTACAGCTATCGAAACTTACCTGTAATAAAAAGAAATAAAGTTTCATTAAAAAAATATTTAAAGGCTATGCACACACAGAAAGGAACGAGAACATTGTCACAAGCTGTACACAAATTCTCCCGAATGGCGTAGTGTAACATCGTCGTCGCCTTATAATCAAAGTGTCCCGGGTTGGATGTCCGGTGGAGGCACATAGTGCTTCGGATTCCATTCTAAACTGTAGATCCAGTCCCGATTAACCTATCTGAGCATAAAGTGGACTTATAACTCAAACTCAATTAAGGTACGTGCTACGAGGCCAGGAGCCATAGGTTTGAATCATGGGCAAGGCATGCTGGTATATTTGTCACTCGTCTATTCCATCACACCATTCAACTCTTCGTCGCGATTAATATGGAGCTAGAAAATGCAGCGTAAAATAACGGAAATAAAAATGACACCATGCGATTGCTCATAAATTGGAAAAAAAGATGCATAAAACTTCAAGATCCTTTATTCTCTGTAAACAAGTTTAAAAGTGTGTTCTCTGGTATGGTACTCACACACACACACACACAAATTATTTTTTTAAATTGATTTCCTATATCCATGATTAGATAGGCACTTTTCCTTGATAACAATGCATTTTTCTTCAAGTAATCTGTTCTGTACAATAAAGCACTTCTTTCTAGAGATAGAAGTATGTCTAGTACACTGAAACGTCAAAGAGGTTTAACTACTGAAGAAAACATTTGTATCATGCCAACAAATAATGTTTACCCTCCGTGACGGAATGGTTAGCGCAAAGCTCTATGAGTCCAGAAGCTATGGGTTGAAATCATAGGACGTTTCATCAAGTTTGTTCCAGCATCAATTCATCCATTAACTGCAATTAACCAACAGAGAAAGAATGAACTATAAACAACTGTATATAAACAAATAATGCGCTACAACTATCGCAGAATTGGCATGAAGAAAATCCTCTTGACTCTTAATTGCAGGTTAATTGTTTCAACTTTCTAATGCCTCGTGGACTATAATAAGCAAAACAATCTACTTTCAGCCATTGGACTTTCTTACATTTCTCAAACAGCCAGAGATCTCTCTTCGCTAGAAAATCTGTCTTGCAAACAGATTTACATTCCATCATTCGAAACGAATTGGACTTTACTGTTGAGAGGCGTTTCGTGTAAAAAAAAAATAACAACCAGTGTGGAAATTAGGGGAGAAGGGGGGTGCCGATGATTCCCGCTAGAACAAATTTTTAAAGGTACTTAGATTAGAACAACCAATCAAGAGTTAAGTTTACTGTCTGGTAACATATACAAATTTGCATACCCAAAGAAATCTAGACCCCGAAATGAAATCGCAAATACGCCACTGAGTGGGGTATCCCTAGAAGCTCAATTCGCAGTGTCGACGAACATGAGTAACTCTGGAATCCGCTTGGCTTCTAGAATCTAGGGTGCAAAGCTCCCCCCTTTCCAAACGCACTCGGCTGGAAAGCTCGGATTGAAGAGGGGGCATTTCACGATAGCTCATTTAAGCCTAGTTCAGGAGTGCAGAGAGTTGGGGTTGTGGCAAGAGAACCCTTGCCGCAAACTCTTATCTCATCATTATATCGCTACTACTTTTCCATTACTCACATTCATAGACCGGAAGAGCAAAATTAACTGATGATGCTCTTTAAAGGTGCATTAGTTAAGGTCCTGCATGCTGTATGTAGCGTTTGGGGTTTCGGGCGCTGCGCAAATCTCTAATACCCACTTCTGCGTAGATAAGTGGCGCACTCTTGTCTGAACAGAAGTGTACATATTTTCACTTTTTTTACTGGCATAAAAGCCATAAATATAAGATTGTATTTGTATTCTTGCTATTTTACGTCACCCTTCTTCCATTTTTGGCGTGGCGATTAGAAGGGAAGATTAATTGTTTGAAGTTTCGTTTTAAGTAACTCTATGTATAGACATGGGACTGGATTTGCTGTTTAAAGTGGGATCGGAACCACCCTGAGCCTCGAACGGGTCTCGAACATGGGACCTCCTGATTACAAGGCGACGGATGTTACCACTGCGCGATCGGGGGTAGGATGAATGACGATTACTCACAAAGAATACCCATGCCCAGGCCAGGATTCGAACCCAGGAACTTCGGTGGCGACCACCGAGTCGTCTACAAGTACAAGATCCAAAAAGTTCTTAATAATAATAATACTAACTCTCTAACCTTCTTAAAACCCCAGATTTATGGCTGCAGCGACACAAGCATTCCATCTGTCCCTATCCTGGGCAAAATCAATCCACTCTTTTCAATCCTTACCGATTTCCTTTAGATCCATCTCAACGTTATCCCTCCATCTTCGTCTTGGCCTTCCTACAGGTCTCTTACCATCAGGTTTCCCAACGAAACATTATTATCATTTCTTTGTAAGTGCTGAATACAACATGAATCCAAACAGAGTCAAAGGAAAAATATAAATTTATACAGATAAGATGTATGTAAAATGCACGGAGAAATACCTCTATATTCCCTTACATTTCAATGTCAAGTTGTAATCTGTAATGATCTGCAAATATAACTCGAACCAGGATACCAATTAACGGAGGGGATGCTGAGAATCCATCCCTCAGACTCAAGCATTCATGGCAACACATGCAAATCCCTTCATCTCCCCCCTTTAACAACACAGAATGGTCAAAAGACCAGCATTTGTATGACAAACAGAAACAAATATTATTTGGTTAAAGTCCGAGCCTTAGTTATAAACTACATCTACTAAAAACGAAAGTACCGTAAGCAGCTGGTACAGCTACGGACAGTTCTATATTGTAACGAATCGTTTGAAAGTTAACGGGGCCGTTACAACCCAGAAGTGTCCCTGACTGTACAACCGGATTCCGTTCTCTACACACTTCACCGTGCATGCACACATTAAACAGGTCTTTTGCTTTGATTGATTGATTGATTTGGTGTTTTAAGTCCACTTTATGCACAGTAAGGCTAATCGGGACTGGACCTACAGTTTAAGGTGGGATCCGAACCACCATGTGCCTCCACCGGGTATCGAACCCGGAACCCATAGATTACGAGGTGACGAAGCTAAACAGCTCTTTTGAATTCGTTGCAATTGTGTTCATATCTGCATATCATGATCACTAGATTTTTTTCGTTGCAGAAAACAATACAAGTCCCAGGCGTCGCTGAATCGTTTCAATGAAATACCCGTAACCACAACTCTGCATAATAGTGAGGTTCGCACAACTTACTCCATAGTGATGGAGCTTAATTGCATAACCATTGGAACCACTTGAAGTCGTACGGAAGGAGCAACCAGGTTCTCATCACTCCCCCCCCCCTCCCCGCATTGTAAACGTCATAGATCATGTTAATACGGCGCCATAACAATGGGGAATTCTTGGTTCTTCATTCCCAAGAAGCAACACCCAGGGCTGTAATCAAGCTGTCGTTAACCGTTATTATTCCATCAGTGAGAGTAGCGTCATTCTTCAAGAAAGTGATCCCATTGTCCTGCGTCAATATCTGCTTCAGTAAAGTACAAATGTAAAAAAAACTTACTGTAATATGCACCAACAGGTACAGTGTATGATGCTCATGCTGCTGAAGATTCTATTTCTCTATTTGATCCTGTTGCAGGTCATAGACATTATTCTACTAGGTGGCAAGGTTGGCTTTGGTTTATTGACATTGGTTATTTTGATTATCTGCGATAAATAGCAATTAGTAGGGCAAATACGTTTGATAGTTACCCCAGTTTCTATAATAACTGGTTGGTTTTGATGGCACGTTCAAAGGTGAATTGACTGGTTTATAACAACCCTCTTTTTTATCATTTTCTAAAAACGGATGCTGGGAAAAAATAGCGAATACGGTCCAATTCCCGAAAGACTTTACATAACATCGGCTCATAAATATGTTCTCCATCTTTGATATTACACACACCCACACACTCGTCACATGTGTATGTTTGACACATATTTTACTCCATATGCAAAACGTGTGTGTTTCTCAGCTTGAAGCGCCGATATCTGTATTGTCATACTAAACAATATGATAAACTTCGGCCTCCGTACGGCGGAGTGGTTAGCATAGTACGCTACGACGACAGGGATCCAGGGTTCGAATCCAGGCCTAGGCACGGGTGTTTATGAGTGTCTTCATCAATTCCATTGTTTCATCACTCATTCTCATCTTCGCGACTAGCCACAAGTGGCAGAAAAGTGAGTTACAATAAATCAAGTTACTCAATGAATATGATAAATGAAATCTGACATACACATACTGAAATGCTTGGCATGGAGTGAATGACCTTAAAACCAAATCTTAATGAAAAAAAAACTGACCAATATTATCCATTACGCGCTTTAAAAATGAACGTCCCAGAGTCAACAATAGAATAATAAGATGATGACACGTCTCCAACTTATGCTAAGTGCTACCGAAACAAACAATAGCACTTGCTCCGGCTCCGGGGGCCAAGACAACTGTCCCTTCCAAAACGACAATGAATCTTCCAGCAAAACTTGCTCGAGCGCACAACTCACTCTCTGTCTGCCGGTTACTTTGAGGAATGCAGCAGCCTTCTCAATGTTTTGCATTCAAGGAATAGCATACCAGCGATGTCCCTGTCTTATTCCAGAAATTTCCCATTTCGACCTTAAAATTCCCTCTTTCACAAACAATACACACAAAAAATACACTTATCAAGGGTTTATCCACAGATTTCGATATAGGAGAAGCGGATGTACGAACGATTTTAGAGGGTGTTGAGGCAAAATTCACTGCGAACTATGCCTTTGTAAACACTTACATTGGTACAGAACAAAAAAATTGATAGGTATCTCATTGAGGATGGATAAATCTTGTACTATGTACTTAATTTATTTCCTTTTTATTAGTCATTAATTACATTTCCAAAATTTTCTTTACTTTGAGTCTTTACCACGGGCGTCGGGCGGGGGGGATAGGTCCTTCGACCCCCCCCCCTCCTTCCCATCTGCGAACTGGCATAGTTCATTTCAAGTCAGAAAAAATCAGAAAACTTGTTATTTTTATTGTTAACAACAGAAATATTATTATGTTAGTATTCCAACAGAATAAGGAAGTCAAAAATGCGTTAAATCGAAATAAAATTGAGAGTAAGATACAGAAACAAAAGAAAAAATTGTTTCGCAATTTTTAAAATTCCATAAATTAGAGCTTTTATGTGAGAGGTCACACAAAATAAACACTGTGATTAAAATTTGCCCCTTAAATTTTAAAGCTTTTCTTTAAAAAGTTAATAAAACGGAATAACTTTGCATTCCAATACACTAACTGCACGTAATGTACAAAAATAATATAAAGTGGTGGATCGAGTAGAAAAGCATCTACTGAAAACAAAACAAAAACATTACACATGCTGACGAAGGCAGTCTATATTTAAGTAAAAAAAAAGAAAGAAAAGAAAACCCTGACAACGTTAAGTTTCAACCCTCTATCAAAGTCTTTCTCAGACTTGAGACCAAACTAAAATTATTTATTTTTTAAAATCTTTTTCACTGAAATATAGACTGCCTTGGTCAGCATATGTAGTGTTTCTTTTTCTGTCATAGAAACAAGGCTCAATCATGTTACCATTATTTCTACTATTCAATGACCTGTCCCGCCCCTACAACATTATCTGGCGACGACCATGATCTTCACAATTAATTCAACTTAAGACTTTAAAGTTCTTAAACTCTTCATTACAATTTATCTCACGAGTTCAGACTGAAACGAAATACTATATTTCCGAAGCTAACATTCCACAAGAAGACAAAAAACAGAAGCAACCGTGATTCAGAAATGAGCAATTATATAGTGCATTAATTCATTACATTTCTCATTTTTTCCCCTTTAATGTTATTTTCGGTTCCAAAATTTCCCGTTGGTAGGAAAATTCCCTCCTGGGAACATCAATGTGGCAAACCCCGCAACGGTCCACGGCCCGACGATCGTGATCGACCAGTCACGGTCTCCGATCCATTGAGGCATCGGAAGTCATCTCCTCGGCTGAAATAACCCGCATACCAAGATCGCGACCAACCCGAGAGGCGGCAATGACCCATTTCTTGCGAATTCATGAATCGCGGCGGCATGCGGGGAACGAAGAGGCTGTAACGGTACAAAGGCAATTACGAAATGTTCATCTCCACATACTTCGGCTGCGAGAACACACCTGTGCTGCAATTCCTGAATGCGACTCAAATTTAAGAGCGTTGTTCACCGAGTCAATGTCGTAACAATGAACCTACTTGGGACAGTGTTGGAGTTCATTGATATATGAGAACATCTTCGTGTCATGTCTTTTTTTACGTTTTACTCTTTTCAGTAGAATACCTTTTAAATGACGCATGTTTGTCTTAAACCTGTGGCTTAAATCAACTGTTGACATTAAAACCATGACACCTGTGTAGCTTAAACGAATTGCTGACATTAAAAAATGAACGCGTTATCTTTCAATAACCACGGATTTTGGTAGATAATAATAGTATATAATAATAATTATGCAAAATAAAATATGCTCTTATGACCTAAAATTTGACAAAGTATGCACTATAAATTTAAAAATATGCCCGCCCTTATAACTGGATTGCTTCAAACATCAATATCTAAATGCTGAGATATTTTCACATACGTACTATTTTTAGTTCACTTTATAGGCCGTGAGTTGAAAAGCACAATGAATACTTTCTCTAAATTTTCAAATAAAAATGTAAAAGATTTTGCTACAGTCCAAAAAAAAAAAAAACTCGAGTAAAAATGGGAGTAAGAACTAATCCATTTCGAAAATGACTGTATATTTCTAGAAAATGCAAAAATATGCTGAATATGACCGAAAAATCCATCAAAATATGCCCTATCACGTAGAAATGGCCAAATATGCCCTTAAGAAGCACCTTAATTCAATTAGTTTCTTCATAATATGAATGTCTATATATTTAGGGAACACATCACCCTTACCCAAACAAATATGCTAAGTTACGAAAATCCTAACCCTAATAATAATAATAATAATAATAATAATAATAATAAAACTTCCTGGCGCAAACAGATTCGCATACATGGGTGGGCACAGTACAGTCCGGAGTCAATAAGAGAACTGATGAACCAATAAAAGGACTGATGTACAACAAAGGAACGTCCTTCAAAACACCACCACCATTCTTTACAAGTTTTCTTGAATCTTCTTCAGCATGCGATGTTCCAAAACAGTGGTCATACTCTCCTGGATATAATCCAGATTCGGGATTTCAAAATTTCCCACATGGCCAAGTCCACAGCTAGGGTAAGGTGATTGATGCCCTTACTCCTCCTCCCTCCCTCCCTCTCTACAAAGTTGGCGTCCTGGAAAATAATGTTGCAGATATTGGTTCCAGACATTTTGGTCACCCTGTACGCCAGTGCGTGCACACACACGCATAACCCTGATATTTCATTGTCCGTCTGGATCAAACATAGACTTTTCAAAGTCATACTTCAAAGGAGAAAATAATCAAGGTATGTTATCTTCGAACTAATTGATCCTTTGATCTTTGCAGATAAGCAGTCAAGTATATCATTCAACGTCATTCTCTTCTCTGATGTCATCTAGTAAGAATTTTCTACAGACATGTGTTTCCCCCTGTTGACGCAGACATCCAGTTATCGTATTTAATTCTAATGATATCACTGAAGTATAATCCAAAAGTAAATGTATTTTATAAATGCACCAATGACACGGGCACTACATTCGATATTTAACATCTGATTGACCACAAGACTGACCAAATCGCAAGTTTATTGTGCTTATTGCATTCAATTGCATTGGCAGTATCGTCAATAAACTGCAAGAGAAATTATAAAACCACTATGGAATATGCTACATCTGAACTTCTTACTATAGTAGTAACTGAACTGTCCACACGATGTTGAGCAAACAGCAAAATTTTGAATCTCAATGAGATATCGTACGCAAGACCGCTTGCACCAAAAGACAAATAGATTACAGGCCATGCTTATATAATATTAAAACATTTTAAAAACATTGTTAAGCATGCTTTTCCCTACAGGTATTCAGTCAAAGTATATATTCACTTAAAACACAAAAGAATATTAAATAATAAACATCCAGAAGTTGATGTTCAGCCTATAACAATTGCTTTATAGTTAGTCCTAGACATATTGCACAAGATATATTAAATACTTTTTACTTTGATCGTTACCATCACCCTCTGCAATTTCCATGCTTTAAACGGCATCTAGCAAGTCCATTTTTTCTGTGTCTACACCCCCTTCTTCAACTCCCCACACTCGTTTCCGCACTTTTCAATCTCTTCTTTCCATATTGTCCTACTCAATCTCTTCTATTTCATCTTCATTTCACACGCCTTCCTATAGTTAGCCTACATCTATCTTCCCTGTATATATCACCTCATTGTCTTCTCCCTCTATTCTGACTCCCTTTTTTCGACATCTGCCATTTTCTAGTTGTCTTCATTACGTATCTTGCCTTATGTTTACTGCCATAATCCTAAGACACCTCATTTCTCTTAAGATATTAATTTACAGAAGTTTGTCTCGGTTCAGTGGGTACACTGAAAATAATTAAATATTGCAGTGTATTTATGCTAAGAGAACTAAACCTACCAACGATGGCATTCCGTGTTTACGTCAGAAGGCGATGGGCGAGAAGCTGTTTGAGGCTTGTGCAGTAAGTCTCACTTTTATCATTAGGATGTTTGATTAGCGTCTGTTTGTATTTTGCGGGCACTCAAGTCACAGGGCGGGAGAAAAGTATCTCGAAAAGGTAAGAGTGCACTTGAAAATTCGGACACGGTCTGGAACAACAGACAAGCGCTAGCCCCACAGTCCAGCGCTGAGTCCCAGGTAAAAACTACTGACGAAATCGATTCGATAACAGCACGTCACTACCAAAAGACGTCCGACAAGGTTTGGCTCTCACAGCGCTGAGGTGGGATAAATCACGTTCCATAATACATGTTAACCGAAGGAAAAAATCAGTTCGTCCGATTGTGGCAGGTAGAAATCGAACAGGGCGGCGTGAAGTGAGAAAGAGATTTTCCGCATTTTCCAAATCGAACATTATTGTTAATTCTCCGCTTGGACTTCCACTTTCCTGGTTCGCTCCATGCCGTTAGTGATTGCAATATGTACAAGGTGGTTATAATTAAAGTGACGGTGTTCAGAGTGGTACAGCACGGGCTGTAATGAGAGTAGCAGTCTGAAACTTTGTAGATATGATAATGAAGCAATGCGCTCGCGAATTATGCAAAAAAAAAAAAAAAAAAAAAAAAATAGTTCCAATTCTCGCCACCAGGGTAAAAAATGGCGCTGTAAGCAGTCAAAACTTGGTATAGTTACAGGAAAAACACTATAAATCGCAGAAAACAATACTCTTTGTAATAAAATATCGCTACAATTTCACTATTCGAATTACATGAACATTACTAAAGAAAAAAGCAACAAGCGTCACCAACAACAACCAGGGAGTTCACACAATGGTTAGGCAATGTCACCGACTTTGACGTCAGAGTTACGGAAAATTCCACGTTTTGACTGCTTACAGCGCCATTTTTTACCCTGGTGGCGAGAATTGGAACTATTTTTTTGCATAATTCGCGAGCGCATTGCTTCATTATCATATCTACGAAGTTTCAGACTGCTACTCTCATTACAGCCCGTGCTGTACCACTCTGAACACCGTCACTTTAATTATAACCACCTGGTATATAACCAATACTTACATATACAAATAGACACACTGTTTTATTTTGCATGAAACAATCATCTAGTACCCTCCTAATATGTGTATAAGACGTACACTTGACTAATTCTGTTTTAAAAGGGTTCAAAATGTGGGGGTACAAGGATTGCATGTTTACAGAATGTCCACGAAGTCCCCGTACCCCTACTTGCATGCATCCTGTTGCGATCATGTTGAAAATTGGCCGGTATTAACGCACGGGGCAAACTGATGTATATTGTAACATAAAGTACCCAAGTATGCTATAATGTAAATAAATAGATACATAATAAATGTCATAGGCTATATACATATAGGGGAAATTTGTACTGTGCAATATAATCTAAGGGTTTGGGGACTACATGGACACCCTGTAGAAAGAAGTCTCGTTCCCGCGTATTTCTTGTTCCCGTCGCACTTATCTGGAATATTGGCTGCAACTACACATTCTGGGTTCAAATACGGAGGTTCATAAAACAAAGAAAACGCAGGCAAGGTGGTGTATAGTGTTTCAGAGATCAAGTTTAAGTCGCTCAGGTTGCAATTCTCTACCTTATAAGTGTTCAAAATTCACATATTATGAAACTACCCCCTGGTTATTTATAATGCACAATAGGGATGGAACTAGAACCAGACAACATCGGGCATCGGGACGAGATGTAAAAGGTAGTAACAAAACGAAATAACTATGCGTTTTAGTACATTAATTGTATGAAATGTAAAAAAAAAGAAAGAAAAACAGTTGTGGTAAATATTCACTCATCCGGTGGATCGAATAGAAGGTTCTCCCCAAGGATATAATAATATAAAATGGAATACAATTCGCTTTTATCAGTTTAAAATAATTATTATTGTATAATAATAAGAATCATAACCATGATAATATTAATTGTTATTCGCACATTTTAGTTTTATCAATGGGCTGACCTGACCACCTGTCCAAAATTTTCACGTACACTAAAAACCAATGTAATTAATATACATGTAAATTACGTGTAGACAAGGCATGTAGAACAGCCTTAATACTCTACGGCACATCACTCCGAACAACAGACACCTTCACAGTTTAAACATAAATACTACATACGGTCGCAACATGTGGTATACAAAAACAGTACCGGTTCCAAATCTCACTTTATACGGTAAAAACGGCGACGTAAGGAAGAAATGGTCCACCGATTTCGACGGTCATCTGAAAGAGCCGATTTCCTGCGACCGATTGTTTTACAATGGTTAAATGTAAGTTTACACCTGAGCGCAACTCAAGGTTCAATCCATGTGAAAGAGGACAGACCCTCTCAAGGCAGAAACGAACAATTCTAAACCCTTCCTTAACGTTGTCCTTGGCAACCACGACGCCGGTAATGGAAGATTAAATGCGTCTCTCATCTTCTTTAAGGAAGCTTTGAAAGTACTCCGTCACGGCCTAATTGTATTTCGTAAAACTTTGCCATTTCATCCTTCAGCAGGCTGAAGTCTCAAGCAAGTCTGTTATTGACACTTCCGGTTTTTGTTTCGAAGGCATCTCCTATGACGGGATTATTGCCAGGAAACAACAGTGTGGCCCTCTGCTCTGCTTATGCATCTTACCCTAACCGACTCTACAACCCCTGGTGCGCTTTGGCCTCCTCCATAACATGCCGCCAATCTTCTCTATTCTGATTTGTTATTTAGCGTAGCTTTTCTGCGCCTTCTGGCTAATCGCGACGGTGAGGATACGTAATGATACGAAGGGACACTCACAAAGAACACTCATGCCCAGACTGGGATTCGAACACGGAACCCTTCTCTACTCTGAGCTCTTATTCCACTCCTTTATTCGTATATTCTACTATCCTGGATAACTTCATCTTGATTTTGGCCTTCCTCTTCTCTTCCTTGAGTAAAGACTTTCTTTCATTGCAACCTCTCTTCCATTCGTTCAGCATGCCCACACTATACAAGCATTTCTGATTTTATGACTCGTGCACAGAAAAATCTGACATTGGCACCACAGTAAGACCTCTTGTGGCTCAACACAATATTAAAATGTAGCGAAGGTGTTTTTCGAATAAGAAATATATTTAACATTAAATTTAGCCAAAATTAGTCATTTTACAATACTAAATAAAACAGGAGTGGAACTGGGAAAAGAATAAATTGCAAAACAAAATATAGCTATAAATACATTTAAAACGTAGACTTATAAAAAATGTATATTAAGTACCGAATAGTCGAAAGTTGCGAACCGCCGAATATATTAACACGCTTGGAGTGAAATGTATTAGATTAATTGCTGTGCTCTTGTCGTATACATACCCCTCTTCTCTCTTCGAATACAGCATCTTGAATCCGATTTAGTACCAAACTATGGAAATTACTATTAAAACAGCGCCATGTCAAGAACTGATTGATCTATACCAGTTGAATACTTCAGTGAAATGTCTTCTCAACTCAGGAAGTCTTACTAACTGCATGCATCTGGGGTGGATGAATTGGTGTTTGAAATAGTTGACATTACGCACACTTGTGTAACTGCTAACCAAGCCTAACCTACAAGCAAAAGATCTGAAATATTCTCAAAATATATTATTAGAAAGAAGAAAATCCCCGTAAAGCACAGTACTTTTTATGCAATCGATACAGGTAATGGACAAAATAATATGAACACCAATGCAATTGCAGAAAACTTGTATTAGTAGGGGGTTACCCCCCCCCCTTTTTGCCTGAATGACAGCTTGTATCCTACGTGGGATAGACAAATAAAGGTCCTGTACAGTGTGAACTGGAATACGTAGCCACTCCTCGCACAAAACAGACTCAAGTTCCGAAAGTGTCATTGGAGGTGGAAACCGATTACGCACTTTGGCCTCCAAAATACCCCACAAAGGCTCAATGATGTTAAGATCGGGGGACTGTGGACACCAGATGAGATGTTCTACCTCATCACTGTGCTCATCAAACCATGCATCAACGCACCTAGCAGTGTGAATAGGGGCGTTATCATCTTGGAAGATGGGGCATGAATCGGGAAACAAAGTCTGAACCATGGGATGGAGGTGGTCACCCAGGATGGTGCAGTACTTCTCTGCGTTGATTCTCCCACGCAGGACGACAAGTGGGCCAACACCATTCCAAGATATAGCCCCCAAACCATCACAGACACCCCCACCATGTTTCACGGTAGGCACTAAGCAGTCAATATCAAATGCTTCAGCAGGAGTTTTCCACACATAAACACGTTCTGTGGTCTGAAATAATGTGAAAGACGATTCGTCTGACCATATCACATGTTCCCATTGCTGCTGTGTCCAATTCTTGTGCTCTTGGCACCACCTTCTTCGTGTCACTGCATTACGTGGAGTCACCAACGGTTTGGGGATGGCAACTCTGCCATGAATGTTCACAGAATGCAGTTCCCTTTGAATGGTTTTCGTTGATACAGGGTCCTGGAGGTGATTGTTCATCTCTGCGGTTATCTGGGACAGTGTTGTCTTGTGCTTTCGAGTCACTATTCGCTTCAACACACGTCGATCCCTGTTGGATAACTTTGTTTTTTGCCCACTATTCTCCTTTGCAGACGTTGTCTTTCCATGTTGTCTGTAGGCTGTCAGAACAGTTGACACTGTGCTCCGTGCTACACCAACAAGTGTAGCTGTTTGTGTCACAGATGCTCCAGCCAGGCGGGATCCTATGATCATGCCTCTTTTGAAGTCTGAAAGGTCGGACATACCTGCATTTGACGGATAGCTGACTGCTCGCATGCAACTCTCACACCAGCTTCTGATAGACTGATATGTTTGCTTTCATCGCCACTAGATGGTTGAAATCTCTGCTGAGTGTTGTTCCTTTTCCACGACGGCGTATATAGGCCTTTGCAAACCAAGGTGTTCCATATTATTTTGTCCATTACCTGTATATGTATGCAGTATTTCAAGTTCACGTGCAGTAACGATCAAAACTTCTCAAAAACCGGTCCTTATCTCTTCCCCTTCACTCCCGAGGAGGTTCCCGAGTTGGAAACATTCCACTTCATCGTTATAGTTCCTGAGTTGGGACATCACCTAGAATTCAATTTTACATTGAAAATGATCCTAGGTTCCCACTGGCAACTTCAAAACTACAAAACCCCAACATGGAGCACAAATCTCCAAGGACATGTAATGGTTATCCATTTCTGGATATAAAATATTTTTTTTCTATATCTAAAGAGCGTTCAATCCTGGATATAAATATACATAAATCTATACCTTTTTTAAAAAATGGACTTTAATTTGTTGCGTCCTTGTCAGTTTTTGAACATTAAAGATTAATTTCACTGCAATTTATGTAACTATTGCTCAAATTACCTATACATTTAATAATCGGGACTGGACGTGCAGTTTAAAGTAGGATCCGAACAAACATGTGGCTCCAGCGGGAATCGAACCCGAGACCCCATGATTACAATGCGACAGTGTTTCCACTACGCCATCGGGAAGGCCCACCCCAAGATTTATAGCTGTGATTTGTGCTGAGATACATAGATTCATTTCATTAATTTTACCTTGCTTTTCTGCCACTTTTGGCTAATCGCGGAGATGAGGATGAGTGGAGATAAGATGAGAATGATGAAGGGACAGTTTTAAAGATATAGGAACGACACACCACGAGCCCCACAGAGGATTATACTGGCTGATTCCAGACGCCAGAGCCACGCTAGTCTGCAAAATGCAGTCCTGGGTGTACTACGTGGAAGTGAGGTTGACATTTGGGTGTCGTCGGAATGGGTCACCCCTTACACGCCACACATTTCTGCTGTCTGTAAAATTTGAGGAGAAATGTAGAGAAATGAACACCTCCCACTGAAAAACGGGTAAATGTCAGCCCTGAAATCTAAACAACTGGCAAAAATCACGGGAAAAAGTGACGTAACTTGATCCATCGCTTCAATGGAGCCGCAAGAGCCTACTCCATCTCTGCCACTACACTGCACAGCCATCGATCTGACGAGGAGCATCTTGTGCAGCGACAGAGCAACGATCTTGCTTCTTGCTCCTCCATTCTAGACGAATGAATGGGGAAAGCCGAAGGAGCGAGGAAACAGCCACATCAAAGACCTCGCTAACTCGATGCCTCCTCCACCCTGTTTATTGAATTTCCAGTTTCTTGTGAAGTCCCATTAGACTTTACAAGGACAGCGATTCTGTACTATTGCGCTTCTTCTATGGTCCAATCTGCAGGAGTAAATAGACGTGCTTCCAATATATTTTACGTAAGTAATCTAAAGAAAGTCTCCAACAAGATCACAATAAAAGACATTGGAGCAAACCATTTCATTACAACAAAATTCCCTGACTTCTCCAGGTTTTCCAGACCAAGAACCAAAATTTTCCAGCCCCAGTCATTACTGCAATTCTTGTACTTAAACACGTGTGTAAGAAGGTCAGTTCATTCTAGCACACCACACTTAGAATCTCACTGAACTAAGTTAAAAGTCATGACGAGAAGGGAAACCGAACAGAAATAGACAGATGGGAGTACCAGGGGTGAGCTCTTACGTAATACTTGCCATAGATTGACTAATATTTAACAAATATTCCTTTTTATATGAAAAATAATAGCATAAATAATAGGCACAGAAAATTATAGTAAAATTTAGTAACATACGGTATGTATTACTCTAATATCTACCAGAAAACAACCCAAAAATTGCAACAAACTGGTAAATTCCAATAGCCACTTCCTGTAGTACATTTATATTATTTCACAACCTATACCTAGAGTACTTTATATAAAATTACTACTGGAACTACCGGTAATACTCAATACACTAAACTGAAGAATACTTTGTCCACAGCGAATTTTAAATTTCTTGCTTGTCCCTTTTGTCTTTGTTCAATAACCTATTTTCAGGACACTAGTACAAAAATGTTGATTTTCCAGAAAAACAGTAAATCTCTCAGACATTTTCAGACTTTATTTGACTGTTGATAATAATTAGAGTTAGGAAGATAAGCCATAAATTCTCGAAAAGTTACCTATAAAATAACCTTAAAATTGTAGACAAGTAAAGTTACCAGCGCATATTGCACAGTGCAATGAAGTCAAATTTAGAGGATGTGGGGGTAGGGCCGCACACATTCTCGATCTTGACCATTTTGTTGCACCACGCTCCGGCTGCCTTTAGTACCCTTCAGGCTTGCCCTCAGATATCCATTTGAGGCTGAGTGATCCCCAGAGGCGCTTTATGCAGGGACTCGAACCTGGGACCCTGGCGTGGCTACACAGATGAATCCGTGGCTTTCGTGAAACGAGCAACATGAAATTTCGAAAATTTGCTGACCCCCTTTTTCACACACACACACAGACAGACAGACAGACAGAGAACCGACAAAAGACTGTCAGTCACAATGGAAACCCATCAAAACATGCGGGGTTCCTTCGATATCACCATCATATTCCGTTTGACAGCATGCCACTTTCAAAAATCCTGCCATAATTTTCTGCTGTTATTGGCTGTCGAACTCCCCACGGTTGACTTCACTTTGAGCGGACGAGGGACTAAAGGCTGTCGTTTCCATACATATTAGACGAGGAAGTTATAGTCTCCTGCGTAGAAACTCTGCACGAAGTAGGAAAACGGAGCTGCTGGTGTCAAACGGAGCAACGAAAAAGTTACGAACAAATTGAACTGGCTGTTACTAAAAATGCCAAAACATAATGTTGAAGAGTTTCCATTCTCCATAAGCATTACATGCGAGTCCAAACACATTTCCAATAAGCCCTATCGGGATGTAAGGGATGACCCTGTTGCAAACACTCCCAAATCTGAACCTCCCTTCCACGTAGCATACCATGGACTGCATGTTGCTGACTAACGAGGCTCTGGCGTCTGGATTCACAGCCAGTATAATCTTCTGTGGGGCTAGCGTTGTGTCGTCCCTATACAGGGTGTCTCACAAGTAATAGCGCAAACTGACACAGGTGAAAGTACACGATAATAGAAGTAAAAAAGTCTCAGTAAACATGGGTCTGCAAACGAGCCGTTTTCGAGATAATCGCAAATGTGTGATTACAAACCGCCACTGACTTCATTGTTTGTAAACGTCGTGCTAGTTGGTAAAATGCTAATAATACAGTAAGGAAAGTGACTCCTACATTACGATTAGACTGTGTACTGATTGTATCCATCCTGTTTGATTACAACGCCACCTCTCGGAAATCTTCTGTTTTGTAAACAAAGAGCAAACCTCGGACCGCGCAAGGAGTAAAGCACTCTGTGTTTACAAAATGCAATCAATGACAGCTTGTACCCAGACATTCGCCACATTATTAGCATTTTACCAACTAGGACGTTTACAAACAATTAAGTCAGTGGCAGCTTGTAATCACACATTCGCAATTATCTCGAAAACGGCTCTTTTGCAGACCCATGTTTACTGATACTTTCTTGCTTCTATTATCGTGTACTTTCACCTGTGTCAGTTTACGCTATTACTTTTAAGACACCCTGTATGTCTGTGATTGTGCGTGCCTTCATCCATCTCATCACCTGTAATCTTCATCTTCGCTTTGAATTGAATTGCTGTTTTTAGGTCTACTTAATCCACAGAAGGATAATCGGGACTGGACTTACAGTTTAAAATGGAATCAGAACCACTGTGTCACATGACTCCATCGGGAATTGAACTCAGAACACCTTGATTACAAGGCGACATCATATTCGCGATTAGCCGAAAGTGGCAGAAAAGCGAATTAAACTAAACTAAACCAACCAAACAAACAAGCAATAAGCTTTATCCCGCTTAATAATCAACTTAAAGACTAGAACTGCAACGTGAGGAGAAATCCATTAGTCACAACTCAATGCTGTCTTTCTTTTTCCGAGGATTTGCTAGGATTTTGACAGAATTGAAATGTAAGTGCACCTTACGCGAAAGTGTCTGCACCTCATTCCCTTAAATAACGTTCCAAAGGTAAGAAGGCTGAAAAGATTGCGGAATCCTGAAGCCGATGTTGTAAGCTTAGCTGCGTGAAAGAACTCTTTCCACTTGTGTGGTCTGAAGAAACAAGAAACGGATGAATTCGCAGAAATCTTCAATGTACTGACGATTGGGAGTACATGTTTGTGTCCTCCCTCTACGTGGAAACTGTGCCCTTTTCACGACAAATTTCGAGCTATTACGGTGTCCTACATTTGGACAAATAACGCCGGCGGTCTTTATAGAGTTGAAGAATGGGACAAAGAAGACAAATCCCGGTCTCGCCGAGACCTGATGTCCGAAAACCTTATTGTCTTTGAAGACTGGAGCCTATGAAAGCACTGCCTAAATTGTTTTACTATTTGTAAATGTAACCTTGTTTGATTCCGTTATAACCGAGGCGGGGTGTTAAACTAACACAGAAAAGGATCCCAGGAGCTCCACACCACATTTTAGTCAATGTAAATGGTTGTAATCAACACCAATTTAACACCACTGCGGTTAAACTTAATGTAAATGAATGTAATAATGTAAATCATTATGTTATCCATGTAAATGCAGGCAAGATGGATTATTTTCATGTAAGTTTTTAAATTGCTAAAATGACTGAACAAATAATGTGCTTAAGATTGATTGAGTTGGTGTTTTAAGTCCACTTTATGCACAGTAAGGCTAATCGGGACTGGACCTACAGTTTAAAGTGGAATGCCTATGAGCCTCCACCGGGAATTGAACCCGGGACCCCTTTATTACAAGCCAACGGCGCTACCTAATGTGCTTATGTCTAGAAATTAAATTGTAACTTCAATTTGCACTGCATTGCATTGCATATCATCGTGGTTCTTTGAATGAATCTAATGGATTTTACTTGTATCTTGCCTGAAAACACGATAATTGTGAAACTAGAGTTGCAACAAAATCTACCGATTTTGAGAAAGTTAAATGAAGTACGAATGTGTACAGTTCAAAATAATTTCCCATGCGTGCTACATAGTCTGTCCACAAAATTCTCCTTAATATAATAATTCTAATATGTAAGGGTGTTACGTTCCCCAGTTTATTCTCAATGGATCTACTTACTTTTATTCCTCTACGGCGAACATGAGACTTATCAGCCTACTATGAAGCCCTCAGATTGTGGGAAAACAGATACAGATATGTTTACGTAAACCTTACTAACTCTCGCACACCAAAAATATATTAGATGTCAGTTAATGTTGATATATTACACTTGCACTCTCAATTAAACTACTTATTACAAACAAAATTGTATTAAGATCATAATTGTTCTTGACTACACAAATTAACACATTCACATTTCCAAAATCACTTCCATTATTCAGCAACATTCATAATATTTCTCACCTCACAACCCACAATCAAATGTTTTAAGGTTAGTCCATAACCATAACAGACTACCCAATTGAACAAAACAAATTATGTCATCATAGACATTTAACATATTAAACACTTAAAATGATACAATAAGTGGGTGCGTAACAAGGGGATGATTGAGACAGATCGAGACAAGAACTGTCAACCCCAAATGAGATCTAAAGACATTCCCTATTTCACGACACGAGACGAGTCAACTGAATATCTTCATTCATGATTAAGTATATGTTGATTTTCTTATCAAACAACTCTAGCAATACTGATGCAACCATTCAGAACATACAGAAACACCAAACGATTATGAATAAATAAAAACTTCGTGAACACACAACAACGTACCAGGAAGCGGATGAATGGAGGAGAGAGAGAGAGTGGGGTATCGATCGGAAGATTGATCTGTATAATATTTTCAAAGTTCAAAAAGAGATTGATCTGTATGATATTTTCAAAGATCAAAAAGCAAAACTTTCAATCCTTCACAGTCAATAACATTTTCAGTATATGCACCTACTCACTAAGAATTATATCATGGCGACGACAGCGTCAGGCTCCCATTTTGTGCCCGACTCTGGTAAAAAACAGATCGTTAGACACTCCAAATTCTTTCAACAGCTCGATGGTTATCTCAAGTTGTATCTTGAAAGGTATTTACTACCTAGATCCTTCTTCAAACAGTCTTATCGCGGTTTATATCTCTCGAGTCGCCTGCTTAGGTGTCGTTTCGGCGGCTACGCGTTTCGGCTTGTGACGTCAGAAGCACCTGTATCATATATGGAATTAATTCCTACATTGGCCCGTGTGCAATCAGTTATCTTATCAGGGCCCGTGTGCAATCAGTTATCTTATCAGTTAATCAGTAGTTTTTGAAACTTAACTTTGACACCTACGTAAAATAAAGTATCGCATCTAGATTTTATATTTGAAAACTGAGTGACCACATTTAGATTAAACGCCAAAGAACAGATGCTAAAAGCACTTGTTTACGAAAATGTGAAGCTTCAGTTCTAATATTGCTTAAAATAATTTAAGTATTTATTTCCTTTACAATCTAGTTATAGCTCTCACACACACACACACACACACACGCACATCATAAGAACTACTTCAAATATAGTGGTGTTCATACATGATCGTGTATCCATATAGTCGCGCGCGAGCGTGCATACACACACATTTTCTATCGTTAAAATAAAATGCCGGAGTGGTTATAACCAGCGGCCCCGGCTTCGAATCCCGGCGTGGGCATGAGTGTCCCTTCACCATTCATCCTCATCGTCGCGATTTGCCAAGAGTGGCAGGAAATCGACGTTAAATTTAAAAAAAAATCCAAATCAAATTACCATTCACTGTAAATAGTAGAGGAGCGAAACAGTTTTTCCCCCGGCATGCAGACACTAACGACTCTGCCGAGAAATCTGTCACGACTGTGCGCGTGAAGACGAGATTACTTTTGGCTTGGTGAAGAAAGGACATACAAATGAAGTTAAATCTGTGCATAATTCCAAAGCGTCGAAGCCACGAAGACTACTCACGTTGGGAGCTACCACGTTCATAAACGGTGGCCGGCAAGAAGTAACCTTCCTGGCTGCCAGGTCAGCCTCTTCCACGAAATTATCAAATGGCTGTTCCCACGGTGCAGCATCCGAGAGGTCCGTAAGGTCATATGCAATCACTTATCCAGTTGCCATCGAGGCCTATACGAAGATATTTTTCATCCCTCCTCACCACACAACTTCACGATATCCGACATGCAAAAGAATACTTATGGGAAGTGTGGTACTTGAAAACTTTCCAGCGATTTCTGTGTATTCCTCAAGAGCTACGAGCCCTCGAAAAACGCGGCTCTGTGGTTTACTGTCACAGTCGAACTAAGGGGGCCAACTCGGGACCAAAAATATTCCCCTTTGCTTCTTGCCGACCTCCGTGACGGAATGGCTAGCACAGCACAGTTTCGAAACTCAGCTTGGGCAAGGTTTATCTTTGTGAATGTCCCTTCATCAATTTCATCACATCATCACTCATCCTCATATTCGCGATTAACCAAAAGTGGCAGAAAAGCGAAGTAAAATAAAGCAAATCAATCAATGAACCGCTTCTCTTGTTCCTGAGCTCCTACGTGTGACTGACTTGAACAATACAGACATCCCGATAATTCCGTATCTTGATAATACTAATTTCCAGATAGTGCGGACATCCTGACTGGTACGGTCATTCCTGATATCGGAGTATTCAGATAATCTCTGTATGCAGATCGATTTTTCTTTTTTCAAGTTCAGGAAGTTATACTGGTAAGAATAGTGTCTGAAAGTAAGGAAATAATTACCGAATAAAGAATCGGGACATCAAACTGAGAATGTTATTTTCTAAACTGTATCTCACTTACGTTCTTTTCTTACGGCGGAATACTTTGTGCTGAACTTAGTAATCAGAGATCTGTTTTAGGCAAAATAAATAACTATAACCCATGGCACAACAGCCCGTGAAAAACGGAGCCTACCTACCGACCACTCCTGCCGAGGTGGGAGATCATCCGCCCAATTACGGTACGGGGTGACGTGTGGTCAGCACGACGAACCCCCCAGTCGTCGTTGTGAGTTCCCATGACCAGGTTATGCTACTCATCCGTAGCTCCCCAATTTCCTCACGATGGTGGGTGGCCACCGGTCCCATAAACAGGCCGAAATCTCAGGAGAAAAGTTGTCACGCTTCCTTCAGGAGACTCGAACCTGTGCGCGTCGCGTGGCCGGAGCCCAACGCACGGCCACGGTGCGGGACAAAAAGAAGGTAAACAAAACGTTTAAAAAATGTGCGGAGAATACGTACAACGGGTAAACAGACAGATTGGGTTTGAGCTGATGTTTTAAGTCCACTTTATGCACAGTAAGGCTAATCGGGACTGGACCTACAGTTTAAAGTGGGATCCGAAACACTTGTGCCTCCACCGGGTATCGAACCCGGGACCCCTTGATTACAAGGCAATGACGCAGACAGATTGGGTGAAGGATTCGTAGAGAATCCGTACAGTAGAAGTACGAACATGACTAATACGCGAAAAGCCCCTAAAACGGATAAATGATAAAACTGTCCAGATAATGCACACACTTGGATATTCTTGATATCCGAATAATTCTGATAATCCGGATAGGAAATGATCCCATATTCGGATACAATTTTATCTGGATTTGTCCATAGTCTCACTACAGTGCATCACGCATTCGACTTACACCCATCTACGACACTAACAAACTACGGAGAAATGTTAAGCCGTTGGCACGGCAGAGCGTCACGATATACAACGTATTCCAGCTAAAATGACAACGAGCCGACATGCCATTAAAAAAAAGCAGTCTTGTTTTCGCCTCGTGATGGCGGCTGGTTAGCAGTGGTTACAGAGCAGCCTTTCCCGACGAATTCGCATACACTGTGACTTCAAAAAAGAAAAAAAAAGAGAAAAAAAAGGAGAAACAAAATCAACAAATGGAATGGATTAGTGTCCTTTTATTCCAAAAGGATATGACTGATCGATGAGAATTAGTGATGATATGATGGAATTGATGAAGGGACACTAAAAAAGAACACGCATGCCCAGGCCGGGTGGCCCGAGGTTAACTATAAATAACATCAACTGTCAACTTCCTCACACTGCGACTTCGAAACAAAGGTTTTGGGATCGAATCTTGATCTCACTTTTGTTGTTAAGCGTCGATGTTCTGCCACTTTTGGCTAATTGCGACGAGGATGAGTTATAATATGATGAAACTAGTGAAGGGACACTCACAAAGAAAACCCATGTTCGGCGGGATTCGAACCCGGGACCCCTGGCGTTGTAGCGGGTCACGCTTACCACTCCTCCATTTAGGCCGACGGGATGAATGATGTGAACGTGATGAAGGGGCACTCGCAAAGCAACCCATTTGTCCAGGACAGAACTCGAAACTGATGGTGAGCAGGGGTGTTCACCATCCGGAGGGCGACTCTCGTGAGAGCAGAACTCCCCTTCTGAGAGCTTGTGAGGTAACAGTGTGTGAGGGTCGATTCAAAATTATCACCTCTGGTGTGTCGACAGCTGAACATGCTCGCTCGATTATGGGCGTCGGGAGAGGGGGTCGAACTGGACCGTGACACCCCCTCCCCTTTGGAAACTGACATTGCTCATTTCGAGTTACAAAAAATAGCAGAAAGGTTATTATTAATAACAGAAATAAAGAACAGAATTAACAGGTCAAAACTGCATTACAATGGGAAAAAAAATAGTGTAACATACACGAACCAGGTTATGTTATCATACTCCACCATCTCCACCATGTAATTCAATTAATAAATGGTTCCACAGTATTGAAAATTCAGAAAATTAAAGTTTTATGTGAGAGGTCACACAACAAACTTTAGGACTAAAACTTCGCCTAACTTTTTTGCGTAAAAATTAGTAACAAACTAGAATAACTATGCATTTCAGAACACCAACTACATGTAAAAAATACGATGAAAAACAGTTGTGCTAGTTGTGTGTGGTGTTCTTTATGAAACGATTATTGTAGTTTTCCTTTACTTCTTCTTTTGTTTTGTATTGTTGTAATTTTAATTTTTTAATTGTTTAAAATATATACTGTATATGTAAGCCTATTGTAATTGGAACGAAAGCTCTGTTATAGGTGAAATAAATAAAAAATCAAAAAAAATCACTTATCTCGTGGATCAAGTAGAAGTGTCTTCCAAATGAGAGAATAATAATTAATTATTATTATTTATTATTATTTTGGAATTAAATTGGTTCATGTATATTAGTTTCTAACTATAATAATAATAATACATGTATATTGTTACTATTACTAATACTACTACTATTCAAATTTGTCAGTCGCCTGACCAACCTGGCGACGTCCACGTGGCCAATGAAAACACGGCGTACAACATTGAGTGATAGCTTGTTTGCAACCCACGTAAAACGTCCGAATACTTCAAAGCAAAAACATCAACAATACAGCTCTGCAGTCTCAATGAGAGGCTCCATTGGCAAAGAAAATTTTGTACGTAGTGTCGGAACCCTGACCTTGAGTGGAAATAACAGTGCATGTCAATGTCACGTGACCCGAAACCGGCTCACGCGAAGCCTTTTCGGCGATCAGGATTGCACGTTTCCTCCCGAGTGGAGCTGTGAGTGATGAGCGAAAACATCACAAGTACGAGCATAACGACAAAAGCTAAGAGATAGTAAGGTGCTATAAATCGCGTGGAATATATGTCCGACCCACTTTGATAACTTGCAGAAAGTTAGCTTCAACTATCGCTTGTGATAACGAAATAAAGACAAGGCCGAATTTCTTTTTTGTGTAGTTACAAAAATGCAAACAACATGTCCATCACTACACCACAACTGAAAGACTGCAGTAATGAACACTAAATTCTACATAAGTAAGCAGTGGCGGCGATTGGGTGCCAAAACCAGGGGGTAAGGAAACTTTAGTTACTCTTGCTGGACACACACGGCTTATCATAACTTTCTGTGCCTTATAAGTGAGCTGACGGCTCTGAAAAGCAAAATAGACAGGCAAACGAGACACGGAAAAATACCAAATAGGCACTACAATTGATGAACATCGACAGATTTTTCATTTACCCGCTGATTGATTAGGTTTATTGTACTTCGCTTTTCTGCCACTTCCGGCTAATCGCCAAGATGAGGATGAATAATGATATGATGAAAGTGATGAATGGCACTCACAAAGAACACCTACGAACATGTTGGGATTCGAACCTGGTACCCCTGATGTCGTAGCGCGTGTGAAACCACTCTGCCAAGGAGGTCGGCTATTTAACGTATATGTTTTCCTACTTATGATATACATAGGTTAATATCATAATTTCTATTTTTCATTTTAATATCTTCCAACCATAGTGCGTAGTTCCTCATGCATTATTATGGTCATTCGTTTCCTTCATGTTAACATTCACGAACAGGGGCAGGGAAATACAGCGTTCCTCGATCGTTGTGGACTGGTTTCATTAACGTAAGTTCAATAGTTTACTTGCAATGAATTTTTGTAACCCCTCAAATTATTTGTGAAACACCCGGTATATTACTGGATAAGGATTGGTTGGCTCTTTTTAAGTCATTCTCCACAAATCCTGCGACCTCAACTTCCTACTCAGCTATGGCACTAAAGACAACTCCTTTTCTATAATTTAACATGGATTAGTGAGGTCTACGAAAAAATAACTTTCACATTTCCCTGAAGAAGGAGTAGTTTAGCCCATCTCCACTCACCCGCGGCTATTTCAGACTCCAAACGATCCCCAACACAGCTGAGACTGTCAGGGATCGATATCACAAAGCATGATCTCCTCCCCCCCACCTCTCGCTCTTCCAGCGATCTATTTGCTCATCAACCGTTTGCCACTTTTTCCTTCACCTCGTACCAAGAAAGCTTCGCCGGCAACTGTGTCCAAGCGAACGACCTACTTTGCCCAAAAGCCATTTACTCTCTTCACAGGTCAAGGTTGCGGCTGGGAGATTGACGAAGCGATTGTTTCGGAGGAACGTGATCAAAGGGTACTTCCTATGTATTCTCCAGGTCGTTCACGAAGACGTACTTGTATCTTGAAAATTCAGTACATTGCGATAGTGTCCAGCGGAGATGTCCATCCAATCACGGAAGCATAGACGAATTAAGCTTTTTGCTTTGGGGGGGGATGCCCACTCAGTGGCGTATTTCTGATTTCTTTTGGGGGGCTGGGATTTCTTGGGTGTGCAACTTTGTATATGTTACCATCAGTAAACTAAGTACCTTAGAACATTGGTTCTAACTAGGGCTGAGTGGATTCCACTTTCACCCGATACCGATGCCGATACTGTTATCGATTCCTGCCGACACCGATTCTTGAAAATTGCAGTAATTAAAATTTGTTCAAAATATTGATCAATATTGTTGTCAATATTCTCCAATTACATGCATTAATTTAACAATACATTTGCTTTAGAATCTTCCAAGAATTACGTCAGAATACTAAAATAGATGTTATGTTGATTGAATTGATTGATCGAATTGTTGTTTTAAGTCCACTTTATGCACAGTAAGGTTAATCGGGACTGGATCTACAGTTTAAAGTCGGATCCGAACCGCTGTGCCATGTGCCTCTTCCGGGTATCGAACCCGGGACCCCTTGCTTACAAGGCAACAACGCTACCACTGCGCCATCGGGGAGGCCCCAATAGATGTTATGTAATAAAAAAATGCAGTTTTTCTTACATAATTTGTGCAAAATAAAAAGAAAGTTTGAATTTTGCATGGTTCTCAAGATAATTAGACTCTGCGAAAGCGTCGAACGCAATTTTTGAGGACCTCGTGAAAGACCAAAATTCCGGGAAAGTATCGGCTGGCATCGGCCGACGGCATCGCTATCGGCTCAGCTCTAGTTCTAACCTAGGTCATTACATCTCATGATAACATTTACACGTAATTTAGAAACAGTTTATTCACATTCTAAGATCACCCCAAACTCAAATCCAAAAAGAGCTTTCGAACTCGAAAAAACTAAATTTCATCAAATTTCTATTTCCAAGTTCAAACTTAACTTTCAGCTAACCTACCTACACGTTTCTTGTGAACACTTTAATGCATGTATAATATCAGCACTATCCCATGAAAACATAAGTGGAAAACAGCCTACTCTTGTCACGGCTCGGTAAGGTTGGTCAGTTGCAGAATGGTATATTTCCTTAATCCACAAGGCTGCATACTTTTCGGCATGGGAATCTTTGATGACTAGACCATTAATAGACACGGGATGATTTTTAAATTGTATTTGTTGCATGTTAAGAAATGGTACACTCTAGGCTTTTAATTACATTCTGATTGAGGGATAAAACAATTTTATTTTCCCGGGGATTTTTTCCCCCTCGTCCACCTCCTCTGAAGCCTTCCGGGCGGTGAGGGTGAGGCCCGTCGGGGACGTCCCAATTCAGGAACTGTGACGAAAATTCCGTATTCAGGAACTGTTACTTTCACGTGGAATGATCCCAAAACAGGAACTGCTCTGCTGCCTGGGGGCGGGGGGGGGGGGGGTGAGAGGTATGGATCGGTTTTTTAAGAGATTCTTACCGTTACTGCACGTCAGACTGAAATACTGCGTAATATATCCATTTGCAGAAAAAGTACTGTGCTTTACGACAATATTCTTCTTTCCTCCAATATATTCGAGTATATTGCAAATATTTTGCGTGTAGTTTAGGTTAGCTGTTAAACAGTCGTGCATAATGTCAACTATTTCAAACGCCAATTCATCTCTCCCCGAGGAAATTAGTAGGAGTTCCTGAGTTGGGAAGACATTTCACTGAAATCTCCAACTGGTATAGACCAGTACCTGAGATGGTACTATTTTCTTGGAATTTCCATAGTTTCTGAGAATAAATCGCCCTCATGAGGGTCACCCTCCGGATGGTGAACACCTCTGACTGGTTATTCCAGGAGAAATAAACGTAAAATTTCGTACTCAATCTGTCCATCTGCTGTGAGAATGCAACAACTGAAGCTGTAGTTGATAAAGAGACGGCAGCGTCGCTAGACAACTATGGTTCAGTGTCCTCCGATGAAGATTTTCTTTGTTGCTTGTAGCTATATTTCTTGCCCGGAAGGTTCGCCTTCAACCTCCCTCACAAGTCTTCAGGAGAGTGAGGGTGACTGAAGTATGACCTAACGAGGATCGCCCTCCGGTTGGCGAAAACCTCTGCTCGAGACATGACTCTTCAAGAATATAAGAACCGTTCAATGTGTATATCTTTGATGTACACGCAGTACAGTTGTGCGTTTTCTATAAAAAAAATAACTTCGCCATTTTCCTTTAGCACCTACAACGTCTCGACGTCATAAACTCACATATTAGCTATTCATGCTGTTTACTTCCTTGCAACGACCACGATTACATGATCGGTTACATCAACAACCCGCTGACGAACAAAGTTGAGGCGAGAGCTGACTTCCACATCAACATGTCCTTGTGCTTTCTCCAGGTGTTCTCTGCTGCTACAGTGAATGGCTGCAATTGGCGATAAAGCTCACACCAATGGTAAACACATCACCTACATAAGCTTTGAAGCGCCCACGTTCATGCAACCGGTCTTCCAGCAAATATTTGAACAGCTGTCATGCAGTTTCGATATCCAATGAATGCGTTATCTATCCGATACTGGCCGACCTCCGTGGCGTAGTGGTTAGAAAAGCACGCCATGGATCCCGGGTTCGAATCCCGTCCTGAGCATGGGTATTCATTGTGAGTGTTCCTTCATCTTATCATCGCTCATCCTCATCTTCGAGATTAGCCACGAGTGGCAGAAAAGCAGAGTAAATAAATAAGCCAAAAAGCAAACCCATTTGATACTACCACGGTGGTCGATTTTCGATCTCGCCACTGAAATTTTCCGGGTTCGAGTCTCAGCCTGGACATGGGTGTTCTTTGTTAGTGTCCATCAAATCATCACTCATCCACACCGTCGCGATTAGCTAAAAAAGTGGCAAAGAAGCGACGTTAAATACGAAAAATACAAATACGATAATTATGGTCAGAGTCGCTTTTCTGCCACTTTTGCCTAATGACGAAGATAAGAGTGGGTGAAGATTAGACGAAATAGATGAAGGGAGACTCACAAAGAACAGCCATGTCCATGCCGGGATTCGAACTCGGGACCCATGACGTCTGTGATTATGACGTCCGCAGGATCTTTTCCAGGGAGGGAGGGGGGGTAAACGAGGCATATCTCCTTCCATAATAGTTCGCAGTCTCAAAAAATACTCCTTCAGTTTGAAGTTATCATGTTCTTGCATCACCATGCAGGTCGGCAAGCACAAATACGAAAACCGGACGGTACTAACACACAAAAACTGCTCACGATTGCATTATGGGGGAAAAAACTAAAATAACGATAACATCCACCTATCGTGGCGCGATTAACAGCAGTGTTGACGAAAGTTCCATAAAATAAACTAGACAAGGAACGCACAAGCCAACGAACCTTCTCTGCCAGAGAAGGGGTAATAAATACAAAGGAGACGCTGAGAACCCGAAAACTTTGTCACCAAGAACATACTTTATGACAAGGCTCGCTCGCTCTTACAAGTCCGTCATCAGGAACTTGCATGATATCACTGGCCCCCCCTCCCTCTCTCGGTGTTTGCGCGTGAGGGCCCTAACAATGAACTGTCGAATTTACATTCCAGTCACTCCTTAACGCTGTTGACCTTCAAAGCGCGATCCTGGTCATCGGAGTTCATTAACGAAGCAGGCCAGTTCTTTTCAAGCGACAAAAGCGACGCAACAAAGAGCGTTACACAAACTGGAGGGATTCTCAAAACGCTCTCTCAATTGTACTGTACTCCCATTAAAACCGTTTAGGAAGGATGACAAGACGCTGCCTTAATGAGTGCTTCATAGTGGACGCTTTGCCTCGTTCCACAGCTGCAAGTGAACTCGACTCCCAAAGCCTTGGTACACGGGTAGCTTACTCAGGCTGACTTCACAACTCGCGCTGGAGAAGCAGTAGGGGAGACTGGAGCACATTTGAACAACTATAGATTTCATTAATTTATTATACAGGGTGAGACAGTCAAACGGGAAGATTTTAAAAAAATCACAAAAAATAGAGGGCAAATGTTACTTATTTTTTGAACATGAATGTACTGTACATGAGTGGAAATTACTAGTGTACCTGAAAAATGTTCATTTTTTTAATATGGTGTCAGTAAGATGGCGTCCTTGGTTTTGCACACATTGTCGGAGTCTCAGAGTAAATCCGCCCATGACTTTGCGAGAGACAGTCCGAAAATAATCCACACACTCTCCATAAAACGCTTCTCCATTCAGAAAAAGTAATACTGTGGTGTGTATTATCACCTCGTGGAATCATCGGTTCCTCTTTTTCGAAAATGAACACCGTAACACGGTGACGGTAAACGCTGGACGTTATGCTGACACGTTGGTAACCTTTTTTCCTGCCTACCCTCGATGACTATGACCCAGACGAAGAAACACTCTTCCAGCAATATGGTGCAACTAGCCATACTGTCTATGGATGTGCTTAGACTCGAATTTCCTGGTCGTCTCATTAGCAGATTCGGCGATATTCCGTGGCCTGTCCGTTCACCCGACTTAACGGCTCCTTTTGGGGCTGCCTCAAATCCAAAGTATTCAAGGACAACCCTCCAAGAAACAGGGATGATTTGAAGGAGCGAATTCGGCAAGGGATCCACAACATTCCGTTGGAGATGCTACGCAACGTCATGGGCGGATTTACTCTGAGACTCCGACAATGTCTGCAACACCTAGGATGCCATCTAACTGACACCATATTAAAAATATGAACATTTTTCAGGTGCACTAGTAATTTCAACTCATGTACTGTACATTCGTGTTCAAAAAATAAATATAAATTGTTTCATTACTAAATATAAAAAATAAACAAAAGCAGTCTTCTAGTAGATGTAAACATTTTTGCACACAAAAATCAAAGTTAATGTCAGTTAAATGCATTAAACAAAACATCGGTAATATGTCCAAATCAAAGACATATTTAGGGGTGTTCAGGGGAGTTCGGACACCTCCGAAAGACTTGTCAAGAACTAAAATTAAATAATGAAAATATAATAGTTAGCATTTTGTTATACAAACGATGGTTATTTATTTCCGCTGAACTTATTGGAAGGCAAAGAATTTGGCTCATATGGCTTTGAAGGACAGTTTCCAAAGAATGAACATTACTGATGATAATATGCATGTAATATTAATCAGGAACTTTACTTTTTGTCAATTGTAATAGGCAATTAAAAGTGATCGCCGTACAATTATTTCTGCCTATTACAATTGGACCTAACTCCGTTTTTATTATTCAATAAATATTCATTTCTTTATCTATTTGACATTAATTTCCTTGCCAGAGCAGTTGTTTTTATACAATTTTTTGGCTATCTTAACTACATGTAAGCTAGATAATGAATACGTGCTGTTATACCTCTTTATTTTTTACCATCCTTTTACCTATTCATGTAATAATCACAATGAAATATTAATTTACATATTTAATTAACACCATTTTAATTTAATTAAATATAATTATTCCAATTATTTATTATTATTATTATTATTATTATTATTATTGAGGCACTTGTTCGGACCCCCCGAAATGTATTTCTAGATACGTGCCTGGTTCAAATCTGCTTCATGCATGGAGGACATTTGAACAGACATGGGTCAGATTTGAACAATGTCTTGTTCTTATTAATCTTACATGATCTTCGCTTTCCTGTTGGTTACAGCCGTATTGGCTGATGGTTCGAAATCTTTAGAGAATAGCCACATCTTGTGCTCTGCGAATGCCGATATAATATTCTTCGTTGTAAATGAAGTTAAATAGGTTCTGATTCTGAAATATGGCAGATCGTGAATAGCGATGTGTTTTCCAGGATTGGCTGTCAATCGGCCGTTTTGTGCCACTAGTAATTTTCTCTTAAAAAGTCCCATTTTTTGGAACAAGAAATAGCATTCTTTAACAGAATTACTTTTTTTAAGCTACTCTGGGTAAGTTAAAATTTAAATCGACAGAGTTAAACGCCGGAAGCAACAAGTGCCATGCATCTATTCTCCGTCTGCAGCAAGTACGAAATCGATATAGTCACGTGATCTGGGAGAGATCATATTATTTGATTTCGACAGCAGTTGTCCCACACGAATCTAAGGACGAGCTCAGCTGAGAATAGCCAACGAGGAAGCTTTTGTTTACCCTGACTCCGTTCTTGAGAGTGATAACAGCGAAGCACGTGTAAATCTCAAATCCCTTGAGACACGGAAATTTCGTTCAAAACGCTGCAATTCACCTTCCTCCCCTATCGACTCGAATTCCTATCTGTAACAGAAATCGCAAAGAACAAGCATCGCGCTGTTATCTGCAAAAAAGGACAAGCATTGTAAGCCAGAAAACGACTCTCTTCGAAGTTGGAATGATAAATAGAGCCTTTGAATCCCGAAGGATTGCCGTTGGCATGGCAACATGGCACAGCTTTCAGTTTCGCCACCCGCGAGGTAGGAAGGGGTAAAAATGAAACTGCCACCCAGGGAATGAATTACAAACGGCATCCAGCATCCCTTTTGGTTTATCTTCTCCACCAGTTCCTACATTGAAAAACAGAATTGAAAATATAAAATTGTAGCTGCTCCCTTAGGATTTCAATTGGTCCGTTTCTGTGTACGAATCATATCAAAATATATGATTCAGGTTATTCCGGACAAATATACTCCACCATACCCGAAAATCTAAATGCACTAATAACGTTCGGACCTCCCCGATGACGCAGTGGTCACGACGTCACCTTGTATTCAAGGGGTTCCGTGTTCGATAACCGGCATTATAGCGGTCCGGTTTAAACTGTGCGTCCAGTCCCGATTAGGATATCTGTGCATAAGTTGAACTTAAAACCTTTTAACGTTTGCCGTCAGCAACAAATTGACCGTATGGTGGCCTTGAAATAAAAGAAACATCATGCCAATTTATGCATTTTAGGATGATGCACATAAACATTTAATCTGAGCTAAAGACTTTATACATTTCTTGATTCAACTGATGCATTTGGTTTTCTGTGTAAACAAAGTAAATGCATAAGTTGAAACAAAAACAAAGTCTGTCACCCATAACAAATGTTTACGTGCATCATTCCGAAAGATGCATCAAGATCTATGATTCTTACACACAAAAGTCCAAACGAGCCTTACGTAGTCGACTTTCGACATCGCTACAGAGGTTCTGATGTGAAGTCCCGGTCTGGACACTTAATCAATTTCATCTAATCCTCACTCATCTTCGTCGTCACGATTGCGCAAAAGTAGCAGAAAAGCGACGATAAATGACAAAAAACACAAAGAACCAAGAAATTATCACCAAAATTTAAATCCGCCTTTGGTAACACTTCATGTATTTTCAAACGTGGGAAGTAGCACCATGGATCGGGGCGGGGATCGATGGATTTGGTTCATTTTACTTCGCTTTTCTGCCACTATTCGCCAATCGCGAAGATGAGTACAAGTGAGGATGAAATTGACGAAGGGGCACTTACAAAGAACAAATATGCCTAGACCGGAATTCGAACCCGGGATAACTGGCGCGGAGCGCTGTGCTAACCACTCTGCCACGGAGGTTAGCTCGGAGAACTTGCGATCTCTCTCTCTAACCAAATCAAGCCGATTCGGTCAGAATTACCAAAAAGAAAAGAAAGACTTGTGAACAATCACCTACTTCTTGGTTATTTCATAAAATTTTACCACCAGCAGGTGTTATGTATGCATATAAAATAATGACTCTCTCCGATGATAAAGTAAAATTGCCACCATCTAATCAAGGGGTTCCGGGTTCGACATCCGGTGGTCCGGATCCCAATTTAAACTGTAGGTCCAGTCCCAATTAGACAAACTTGAAACCTTTGAACTAATAATGTTTACCGTCAACAACAAATGGACGGATGGTGGCCTTCAAATTAACAAACCTACGATTTCCAGTCATGAATCCTTGGGTGTTACGTAAAGGGACTTTTACGAGTTTCAAAAGAGAGCCGAGTCATTCCGTTGCAGCATCTTTCACCCACAGGCACAGTTAACGTTACGTAAGTGCAAGATCCACCACCCACAAGGAACTTGTGGCACGGACTCAGGTGGCTGATCGGCTTCGTTAGCGGAACTCGATTCCAGCCAGCTACACGAGGCTTGAACACATGGTCCACTCATAGGCGTCGCTATAAATTTTCGTAGGGGTGGTCAAGCTATTCATAAAACAATAATAATCATCATCACCAATATCATTATCATAAAATAACTATTGTAAACTAATAAAAATTAAACAATTTTATTCGATTTTATTATTATATCCTTGGGGAAATGGCGTACGCAGAGGAGTACAATGAAAACAATAAAGTGATAAATGCTCCCTCCCCCCTTCGATTACAACATTTGCCTTTGAACAACTTTTAAAACGAAGGTTTACAAATGATAATTAGGAAATATTTTATTCTATGTAATACCGACCTTTACAATTCCAGCACCACCGAAAAAAAATCCTGCGTACGCTAGTGTCTTGTGGGAACTTTTACACTCGACTCACCAAATGAGTTAATATCCATCACAGCTGTTTTTATTATATTTTTCATGCCTTCTTCAAGAAAAAGGTTTAAAGTTAGGGAGAAATTTTACTCATGAACTTTACGTTGTGTGACCTCGCACACAAAACTAATTTTTCAAATTTTGAAAACTGAAAAAAAAAAATATATTTTTTGGATTAAATCATCTCATTACTTTCGATTTAATGCATTTTTAATTTGTTACCCTGTTCGAATAATAACTAATTGAACTTCATTTCCGTTATTAACAATAAAAATAACAAGCGCTCTAATTTTTTGAAACTTGAAATGAACGATACTAATTTCCATATTGCATTCCCCAAAATGAAGTAACAAAAACAAAAGAAACAAAAATTGAAGTCATAAAAAATACTGGCCTCCCCGATGGCGCAGTGGTAGCGTCGTCGCTTTGTAATCAAGGGGTCCCGGGTTCGATACCCGATGGAAGCACATAATGGTTCGGATCCCACTTTAAACTGTAGGTCCCGTCCCGATTAGCCTCTCTGTGCATAAAGTGGACTTAAAAGAATAATTCAATCCAATCAATCAAAAGAATAATTCAATCCAATCAATCAAAAGAATAATTCAATCCAATCAATCAATCATAAAAAATACTGACTGCATTCATGATGTTAAAAAAAACTGGCACATTACCAAGCCAAGATAAAACTCTTGACTAGTGACATATTTCCACCCTTGAGTTTACGAAACCGTGTCTACACTTGCCCTTAATATAAACAAGAACAGAAAGCATTTTTTCATGCAAGTATTTATGTTTACGTCCTACGTAGCGACTAACGAAGCAAGTCTTCGCGGGAAAAAATGTGCAAAGTCATGTTAATTCTAGCCCTTATTAATCAGCACTGAACTTTGAAACAAGCCGTACGACACAGAGATGCAGAATAAACCTTTAAAAAACCCGTAATTCTGCTACGCCAGACTACTCGGCGCTAGTTTGTTAAAATTCGCAGCGACTGCAACTCAACAGAAACCAATTCGCGAAACAGCAGCTGACGTTTGCAGCCCCGTGTTTTCATGATGCAGTATTTCTCGTTTTATTGCCCCCGAAGAGCAACAAAAGGCCTTGAAATGTTGGGAATGAAATTAAACTGCTACCCCGAAGCTTACGCTGCGACCTGTTCTGTTCGTGTCCTCGCTTTTCTTCGAGGTGGAGCCGCTCGAACTTCACAGCCACTCGGATGTAATCCGAACGCCTACAAAAAGCTTTCCGAAAGCAGAGGGTTACTTGAATTTCTGTAGAAATCTGACTACCGCGCGTTGCTTAAATGAAGGGAAAATTGCTACTGAAGTCCAGGAATTGTACGTACAAGCAAGTAGGAAGTTTCAAACTTCCCTACGGCGATAGCGCCAGAAACTTTTCATCTGGTGCCTCAATTTTCAAATTGGATTTATTCTTTAATATTTCGAATTTGCTTATGTAAATTTCCATTACCTCTTAAAAAAATGCCAGTCCAGTGCGTGTTTTCTGTATCACGTGCATCATTAAATCAGAATAATGAACACTTTATTTTTTTTCACTGTTGCTAGCAGAATTTTAAAATCTGCTGCGATATAGTGGAGTTGGCCATAGTTGTTGCATCGTTATTCATACTGTCACCCAGTGACGTATGCTGAGTCAAAGATTTGATTTGATTTAGTTTATTTTACTTCGCGTTTTGTGCCTCTTGGCTAATTTGCGAAGATGGGGATGAGTGATGAAATGATGAAATTGATGAATGGACATTCACAAACAACCAAGCCCGACCGGGATTCGAACCCGGGACCCTTGCTGAGTCAAAGACTTGGACTAACTCACTACACCTAGTCCTAGGCTATGGATGAAGGGACAAAACTAGGCTCATTCTTGACATCTTGAAAGAAGTCACGATGCCATCACAACAGTAGTCAGGTTTCCAACTTCTAAAAATTGAGGTTGCCAACTTCAAAAAACTTCAGGTTGCCAACTTCAAAAAACTTCAGGTTGCCAACTCCAAAGAACTTCAGGTTGCCAACTCCAAAGAACTTCAGGTTGCCAACTCGAAATAATTCAGGTTGCCAACTCGAAATAATTCAGGTTGTCAACTCGAAATAATTCAGGTTGCCAACTCGAAATAATTCAGGTTACCAACTCGAAAGAATTCAGGTTGCCAACTTCAGAATCGCCATTATCTTTCTTTTTCTAATCAGGTTGTCACAGTTTCGAACTGATTTTTCTTCCGTATTTTACTTTCTAGGCTTCAGGCTTCGCAGGTAGCCTAGCTAGCCTCGAATATACGCTCCTGCTGTCACCGATTGAGCTTTCTTTAGCAAGGCTACTTCGGCGCAAGAATTAATTACTTTTATTCCAATCTTATAATAACTTAGTAAAGTGATTTAAGGTCACAATTCAAAATATGTAGCTTTATCTTAGTTAGATTCATGGTTTCTTAGGTCGTATTTGAAAAAAAAAAAAGCTGGCGCCTGAATTACTTTTAGTTTTGTCTACCCCCTGGGGGTAGTAAAGAACGCCGGAGCGTGGTGGTGATCACATCACCTAAATGTGCCTTCATGGCAGGGTGCTATGTGCACGGGGAACTTTACCTTTACCTACCCCTGCCTAAATCTCGTCTTCAAACAATAAGAAACATAAATGTCGGGAAAATATCACAGGAATAAAAAATAAATAATAAAAAAATAAGTTTCTGAGTATTAAACAACACACACAACAAGTGTCGCGGGATCGTATTACATTTGGGGGGGGGTACTAACTTCAACATCCATAGGCTATCTCTCTCTCTCTCTTCGTGTGTGTGTGCGTGTGTGTGCGCGCGCCCCCGCGCGCAATTCCATTTCCAATGGTAACATGGGAACTTCCATTTCATAACTGACCACGTAGTTCTAATTTGCATAAATTGTTTCACACAAGTCAAGTTCCATATTTGTATTTTTGTTATTTAGGGTAGTTTTCTGCCACGTTTGGCTAATCGCGACGATGAAGATGAAGCTGATGAAGGGACACTCACAAATAACACCCATGTCCAGGCCGGGACTCGAACCTGGAAAGTTGACGACTCGGAAAATCGACATCTTAACGTGCTCGGCCACCAAGCTGGCGCATAACCTTCCACTGCCCAAAAAAAGGAATTGAATTGTTGTTTTTAAGTCCACTTTATGCACATATAGGCTAATCGGGACTCGACCTACAGTTCAAAGTTGGATTCGAACCACTATGCAATGTGCCTCTACCAGGTATGAAACCCGAAACCTCTTGATTACAAGCCCCCCCCCCCCACAAAAGAATATTCACAAAACAGTTTCAATTTTTTTTTTGTCTAGTCCTTAAGAACTCTTATAAGCATGTGCAATTCAGGAACGATAGTTTCGTCCTACTACTGTTAATAACTAGACAACAGAGGAAGCAAATCACACGAAGATGTATGCCAATGATCAAGAGAGAATTCTAAGCAGATGTAACTTTTCAGATTTGGGTACATATTAGAGCGGTTTTTCGAAAGGAATGGAAAACGTCCACCAGAGTCTTAAGAACTTGGAACAAGAACAACAGTTCCATTTTTAACGGAACCTTCCAAGTTCTGCAATTTTCAGAGTCACGTTCGAACTTTTTGGAGAATGCTATGCCCTCCGCACCTGTCTCTGAAACAAAAATCGAATTTCCAATTCTTCCACGACCAAGATTTTTACTGTAGCTGGATACAAGTCTTGTTCCTTAAGACTCTATATTCTAGAACAAAACCACGATTATAAAAGTGGACATGCCGAAGGACAAGCAACGAGAAAAATTCCTCCCGGAAATATATGGCTCCATACATCAAGTAGCCCACATCCATTTGGAAATGACAGGTCAATTTCTCTCTACCAAAGCACTATTGATCGGCCGCCGATATTATGTGAGGCGGCATAGCTAATTCAGGAATACCTCTGCCAGATGTAGATAAATCACGGCGGATAACAGATTGGCGAATGAAAGATTACGAGGGAGGTTGCTGTACCTCACAGAAGGTAACAAATTGAGTACAGAACTTAAAATATTCATCTAACGTGTGATTATTAACTTGTAGGCGGTAGGGATATCTTCACCGAGAGGAGAATTATGGAGAAAATTTTGCCACTGTGAAAGCGCACAAGGATCTGGCACCACTGATGATAATTTGAGGCAAGTTTAGAAAGATTTTAAGGGAAAGCTGGTGAAATTCACTAAAAACAACGGCATCACACAAGCATTCTGGTAGAGGTTACTCCTTTTATTCCTCCTGTCTTGTTTATTCTAAAGGAGAATATGTGAATTACACAAATCTCATTGATCATTGGTTTCTTATATCTTATTTTATTAGTGCCTTCTAAAAGACAATAACTTTAGTAAAATGCATACACTTTACAGAGTTGTGTAGATTCACAGATTAATACTTCAGAGTGCTATTCTTGTCTTTTTCGTGCAGGCATCATGAAACAATACACTTCTAGCATGCTGCTACAAGATATATTTGTAACATCCAATTAAAATCATGTGCATTTCGACGTCCATTGTGTCTAAAATTTACTGCTAGTAGCCTTATTTTATCATTTCTATCCATCATAAAAAGTATTATATAAATATTATTTATATTGTACAGATAGTAGAGTGAATTTTTGTGACGAATAGGGAACTTTATGCCTTGTAGAAGGGAAATTTTCCGAATACTCACTACGCCTGCACATGGTAATTCGGAACTTTTATCACTTTAACCACTATAATCAGTGTGGCTACTTCCACTCGATCCTCGGTAACATTATAGGCCATTCATCTTACCAAACTGAAACGTTAAACAGCATTTGTATTACATTATATACGACAGTGTTTTGGTTGGCCGTTTATTTCACCTCCCTCCCAACACACACACTAACCTCCCCGATGGCGTAGTGGTAAGGTTGTAGCCTTGCAAGACGTCTTGGTTTGATACCCGGTGGACACACAAATGGTTCGGATCCTAATTTAAACTGTACGTTCAGTTCCGTTTAGTTTATCTGAGCATAAAGTGGACTTAAACTTCAATCTCTGCAGACACACACACTTCATTTGATTCTTGCCATTTGGCGTCGCTTTTCTTCTACCTTTGGCTAATCACGGCAGATTGAGGATGACTGATGATGTGACAAAATTAATAAGGGACGAAGAACACCAATTCCCAGGCCTGGATTCGAACCCGGGATCCCTGACGTCGCAGCACGCCGAGATAAACACTCCGCCACGAACGTCGGCACACACTACTTATTTATTTTCTGTAACGAATGTGTTGTAGTATAGTAGGCAAGAATTCAAAGTTCCTTATTTGTGTGTGGGTTGGGGGGGGGGGTAACAGCAAAGATAACGTAGATTACATTATAAAGGTGACTAAAATATACGCAGAATGAACTTCGGGGTTAGCATTGTAATTCTCTCCACAACAGTGTCTTTTTTATATAAGAACGTTGATAAGGCAACACAGAAGAAAGTCGAGAGACGAGAAAACACGGCGGAATGACAGAAATGAGATACACTCTTGTGGCCGACCATTTCTCCGCAGGGCATCCCCGATGTTTTATGGATGAAGCGAATTCTGCAAGCGAATCAACAACTCGCCACAAAATACACTCCAGAGAGAGAGAGAGAGAGAGAGAGAGAGAGAAAGATGGAGGGAAAAAATATAGACCAGATGCTTTCTCGCCCAAACACGTGATTCTGTTGTGAATGTATATTTTCTTCACTTGTTTCCTCGTTTGAAATAATTAGTGGCCGTACTTGTTCGTTTGTGGTGAAAATACGTCATTCCCTGCACGTCCTAATTTTCCCGTGGGCATACCAATACGTTACGGGCGATTTGATTGATTGATTGAGTTTGTGTCCACTTTATGCACAGAAAGGCTAATCGGAACTGGACCTACAGTTTAAAGTGGGATCTGAAACACTAGTACAGTGTCTCTCAAAAGTTTTAGGACAACAACATTTTAAACTAGGCAACCCAAATTACGTAAGGCGCTGGTGGGTTGCGTGTAGAGTTAGACTCAATTTCAGGGTTGCCATATGCACAATAGATATTTATGAAATATGCGAAAGGAATAAAACCAAGCATTATTGTATAATAATGTATTAGATCGGTGAGAAATGCCATTTGGCTGAGTTCAGAGCGCGATAAAATCTGACACTGTCCTCCCCCGAGTATATACAAGGCTATATATATGTCCAGGCAGTGATTCAAACCCGGGACCCCTGGCGACGTAGTGCGCTCTCTAACCACTCCGCCCCTACAGTTAAGAGTTGTGAGAAATTACCATAAATCATTGTAAAATTTTGTTGCAACAAAACAGATTATTAACCTAATCGTGATTTATAAGCCCAGATTTCTTTTCAGTTTTTGAATTTTATGTAGTGGCATTTTGGACTAAAATGAACAGTATCTTACAATCCGCACAATAAATTTGAATTTAAAACTTTGGGTGCGTCAGCACTTAGGCCATTTCGAACCCGTCACGTTATACGGGTTCCAGTCCCTTACCATAAGAAATAACATAGCTGTAATGTCGCATAACTAAAATCTTAATATTCTGACTTAGGTAAAAGCTGACGCTGTAAAGGGGACACTCAGGACACACAAGGACAAAAACAGGACAACACAGAATTATACTGGTCTTAAGGCCAGTGGCCAGAGCTTTGTTAGTTTACAAAAAGCAGTCCAGGGTGTCAATTTGCACAGAAAAATACGTATAAACTGTTTAAAATAATATATTACGATTATCATATTTTAAAGAAAGAACTATTTGAATTTGAATTTCATTATCCCATACAAACCGCAATTTGGAGGGTTCAGTACAGACAAAAAATGTAATTAATTACAAAATTACTACAATTTAAGTATTCACATACGCTGTAATATTCCTTTTTAACAACTTTCTTTTCAATTTGCTTTTTAACCTTGTCATGTTCTTTTCTGCTTTTACTGCATTTGGTAGATGGTTGAATATTTTAACTGTAATTGCCATTCTTGGACATGATTAAAAAGGTAAAAAGGTAAAGTGTTCCCCTGTGCATAGCACCACGCCATGAAGGCGTATAGGGGGTGTGGGGGTAACGCCCCACACTTTCTTGATCCGGTCGTGAGTGGGGGTGATGTGATCAGCATCACGCCCCTGACCGCCTTTACCCCCCAGGGTTTCCCCCAGGTACCCATGTTATTCGACGCTGGGTGGGCGCCGGGGCCGCTTCCATCGTTAGAAAAGTTCCCGGATTTGAACCGGCCGGGGCCAAAATTAAAATTCTAAATGCCTGGGCACTTAAACTAATTGTACTCTTCGTTTCGTATACGACAGGTCTCATAAATTATAAAGGATCTTCATTTAACATTATCATACCAAATGTCCTTCGGACATTCTCTGTAGGAGAGTAAGATATCCAACAATTGCCTAAACAAGCTTGTTTGTTAGATCAATACCTTTTTGTATGTTACAAGGCCGGTGCAGAGATTTTGTTTACATGTTACGTCATCTATTGCAGCACACGATTTCAGTACCACAGTCGCAAATGTTGGCTGAGGAAAATTGAATAGCGTGAACGTAATATTCCAGCGAGATGGATACGCGTAAAGTGTAATAGCTACAATATGGGTTCAAGAAAACCACTATGAAATATTTTAATAGAAGGAACATAAATAAAAAAAAACTCTTTCAATAGTAATAGTAAACCAAAATAATACTACAGAAGAAATCAAGGCGAGTGTTACTGCACGGAATAAAACATATTATGCACATAAATTCTTATTTAGATCAAAGCTGTTATCAACACTTTCCAAGTTGAGACTGTGCAACACCATAATAAAACCAGTGGTGACCTATGGTTCCGAAACCTGGGCATTAAAAAAGTACATTGAAAAAAAAAAACTCTTGATCTCTGAAAGTAAGATAATGTAGATAAATTTTGGTTGACCAAAATAGACAATGCAGTATGGAGAAGAAAAACAAATGGGGAAATTGTTGATTAACTACAAGCATATTAAGATACATAAAAGCTTCACGAATTGCATGGATAGGACACGCTGAAAAATGCAGCAAAACAGAGTAACAAGAAATCAACCGGAAGGTCAAAAATATAAATGGGAAGGATAATATGCTTGAAAATCTGAAAACAATGAAGATAAAGAATTTGCGTACGATAATAGAGTGGATGAGATCCATTGTGCAGGCCAAGACTCTCACAGAGCTGTAGAGCCAGAAGAAGAAGAACTGCAATATGGTGATTGTCGTGCTGTTATCGTGTTACGAACCACGGCCATGACGTCCCATATGAACAATCTCTGAACAGGCCTTGTTATGAGAAGACACTGGTCGGTCACATTTATTTTCCATACACAACGCAATGGAATATTACCCACATAAGTCTACACAAATATGCGGGTAGAAATAAAAGGGAGTGCCGTACACCTCTCCCATGTACAAGTTAACCTTGTACGGACAAACTTTTCTCGTCACCTAACACAGCCTACACCATGCTGAAACTTAAAGCAGCGAATGATCAATAAACCCGATGATTTTTCAACAAAAGACATAAAAACAAACCACTTGCTGCCTAGTGACCACACCCACAAACGCCAAGGTCACCCAGCAGCTATATAGGCTTCCCTTTCCACGGTCCAGAGGCCGTTCACAGGAAATGGATGCTTCTGCACTGGTCAGCACGGGAAATAGGAGTCCGTGTAGTTCGCCTACAACTTCATTGCGATAGAACCGTGAAGAATAACAGGGTGTCTACCAAAATAACAAATTCAAAATTCTTGACTTTTTCATGACTTTTCCTTGACCTTTCATCCTTTTTACTTAATATTTATTTAACTACCCCCTACTCAGGTACAGTTAGAAATTAAGAAGCTATATATTTTTAATCAATGAACCCCCCCCCCCTACCATAAGGTCAGTTAAGATGAAAACTGAAGCTGTACTTCCACAAGAGATTTAGAGTTGCTTTAATTATTAATGTATGTAAAAATTAATGCTTTTCAGACTTCATCCGGATGCAGAATGGCCACATTAATTTATTTAATATTTTTACAAAACTTCACGCATACAAGAATGTAGTTCTTATGAAACAAAGTGAACAATCTTAAGAACTCAACATCATTTTAGATTCCCAAATATTCAATTTCATCAAATCCCAGTACAGGTATATAACAACGATAATTCACTATACATAACAACAATTCTTCACCACAAGCATAATTTCTTGACTTTCTTGACCTACCGGTTGATTTCTTGACTGGTAGATACTTTGAATAATCATGTTCAAAGCATTATTGGAAGCCAGACGTTTGTCCTACTAGGAAGGTCTAGAACGAGACCAGACCGAGACACACCTTATTCAAAACGAGACGAGACAAGTGTTCGAGAGCCTCAGTCTTGTTCAACATTTTAGTAGACTGTAATATACATAGGCTATATACAGGGATAGACAAATACAGGGCGTCTAAATTTTCAAAATTAAGTTCTAAAAATATTTTATTAGTATCTCAACTTCCCTTATAGAAAACAAGTAACTCACCTAAAGTACTCATTGTAAAATACAAGTCTGTTAAAAGTAAAAAAAAAAGTAAAGTGTTCCCCTGTGCATAGCACCACGCCATGAAGGCGTATAGGGGGTGTGGGGGTAACGCCCCACACTTTCTTGATAGGGTCGTGAGTGGGGGTGATGTGATCAGCATCACGCCCCTGACCGCCTTTACCCCCCAGGTTTCCCCAGGTACCCATGTTATTCGACGCTGGGTGGGCGCCGGGGCCGCTTCCATCGTTAGAAAAGTTCCCGGATTTGAACCGGCCGGGGATCGAACCCGGGACCTTTAGCATGGTAGTCACACGCGTTACCGACTGAGCCACCGCGCCCACCTGTTAATAATACTTTAAAAAGTAAGTTACTTTTACAAATATTTTATTCTAAACTAGCAATGGCGTAACGTGATATTGATCGTGAATCATTCTGCTTCATTGGGAAGCCGATTGGAAATATATTCCGCTTTTAAATGTGAGCCTTCTGAGCCGCTATGTAGTCATTGTGAACGGTAAGCTCTCCCTTGTGCATTACACTATGACACGAAGGCACACAGGTGTGGAAGTATGGCTCCACACGATCTCGTTCTCCGCTAGAGTAGGGGTAGTTTTTTTTTTTTCGTAGTGTCATCAACTCCACGTTTCGCCGGCATTGTGATTTATACATTGAAATATTTAGAGAGAAGGTAAATACAATGTCAATGACAACAAGGAAGTATTCAATTTGTGAATTCTATAATAACTAGCTCTATAATAACTAGCTGATTAGCCGGCGTTGCCCGTGTATTTATTTATCCCAATCTTGTATTAGACAGGAAAATAATGAATTCTAACTAAAGTGTAAAATGTAACTAATTTTAGATGTGATCGTGAATGTCACCAATGAGCTTAGCGACTTCGAAAACTATGGATTCGACACTAATCTAGGTCATTTGTGGCATTTTACTTTTCACCCCCTCTCACCCCGCACGCCGATAGGTGATGAACTTGGAGTTGAACCGCATTGGGAGTGTCACGAAAACTATGGATTCCATTCGCAACACAGCCTGAATGTTAGACAACCCGAGAAATACTATCGTTGTGCGGATTGCATAGTCACGGATGTCTGTGTGCGGAATTTAATATCGGTGGTTCTCTATTATTTTTACATGTCACCCCCTTCCCACTCCCACCCCTAGGGGTGCCAATGGTGTCTTATCACCACAGTATTATTTCCAGGTTGCAAGTGATACGCGTTCCAAGTTTGGTTGAAATCGCTCCAGGCGTTCGAGAGTTATGCCGGAACAAACAAATATACAAACCCACACACATAGCCATTACGTTTCTAAGTAATGAGCTGGTCCCGTGGCGGAGTGGTTAGCACATCGCGTTACGACGGGAGGGGTCCCGGGTTCGAATCCTGGCCTGGGCATGGATGTTTGCGAGTGTCCATTCATCAATCACATCATCATTAAACATCTTCGCAAATTAGCCAAAAGTGGCACAAAAAGCGAAGTAAAATAAAGCAAATCAATAAATAAACAACAATTTTCTAAATAATGTAAGAGATGTTACCTGACGAGGTGTAGCATAAGTGGGAGGGTTCTCCCGGGTGCCCGAGTAAAGTATATGTTTGTGTGTTTTCTGAATTTTGTTGGAAAATCAAATACACACACATAATGCAAATTCGTAAGAATGGCTGGGAGCTGACTCGTTGCTATTTTGGTAAGCGTACTTTAAAAAATCAATTGTTTTTAATCAAATTTCGTGTTAAATGATAAATTAGAATTTTTAAGGTCACACTGAAGAAAAGTGTAGTTTAGCTTGTTTGGATTCATGGTTTCTTAGCTCGTATTTGCAACACACACACAGGCTCGTGGTTTTTAGCTTTGTCTATCATATTACATAATTTGTCTAATATATTGCAAATTTAGTTCATGCATATTACCAGTGTTTTTTATAACAAAAAGAGAGAATGTCTGAATGTGCGCTAGCAAATAAAATAAAACGGGACAAGAATTAAAAAGAACGAGAACCACCAACCCAGACTAAATCGGACGTCTGGTAGCCTTTGCCAAGGTTTATCCATAATTTAGCACCAAATTACAATTTATGAAAAATGGGGGGAGGGGAGGCGGGGATAAATAACTGACCTTAGCTAAGCAAATTCTTCCATTTCAGGTCAACTACCGCTAATATACGTGTTGAAACCTCTTATGGTTCTTGCAGTTCCTAAAGAGCTTTAAATAAATCTTAACCTCAACGACTCTGACGATTATCGCGTTGGTTGTAATCCCAGAAATAATGCAATGTGGTGACACGTGACCAAAAAAGAAGCACGCCAATGATTTCTTTCTCCCCGTAAACAATAGTTGTGCGGCTAACAAAGCAGCCTAATGGTTGAAGGTAAGTACCTCTTTCTCAACCGCTGAGCTCATACCTTAATCAAGCATTTTGAACGTCTTTTCAGCTGTAAAAAAAAACACAAAATGGTCAGAATTTGTTCTTTGTTCGCGGTGGATTTTATGCCTCCAGTAACTTCAGCCTAACCACAATGGAGACTGTCGCACAGAATGAAGGTCTGACTTGACTGGGTACACGTAAGAAGCTAGATGTTCCAATGACTCGTTCGTTTGTTCGTTTCTGGAAAACAACGTTGATATCGCCAATTTTCAAAAATCACACGCACACGTTAAGGTTTGCAAGATTTCAAAATCGGGAGACCTGATAGGGGACCCTCATATTTTGCGATCTACAGGTCACAAGTGCATACGTTTGGAATCTTATAATTGCTAGGTTTGGACGCTTCTGGCAGATCTTACACACGTTTCCGTTTGTGCTGCCACCTGGAATGCAAGGTGGGAACTAGTTCACTTCACACACTCTTTATGAAAATCCCTAACTATTCGAGAAACTTTCCAAAAATGACCCAAATTATACCACGTAATTACTTCATAATTGTCTGCTGGATTTTGGATGTTTTCTTATGGGGAGGTACCCAAGAGAAATTCTCCAGAACCGATTTGGTTCCCCGGCGCAAATGTGCGTAGTCTAACTATATCACAGAGTTTGGGATGCCCACCAGGAATCGAACTAGGTACCAAAGGCAAGAGTAGTAATTCGGTCACACGGCAAACTACACAATCATGGGCGTAACTTGGGACCTAATTTTTTGAGGGGGCAGTATGAAAGTAGGCCTAAATTTGAGGGGGCAGAATTATACTGGACCTAATTTTGAGAAGGCAGAATCAGACTTGGGGTCTAATTTTGAGGGGGTACAATCAAACCTGGGACTTATCTTGGGGGGAAGAGAGGATTATTTGTTAAAAACTGTGACGTTTGCGAAATTACAAATATTACTCTTTATTACTTTGCCCCAGAGGCCCCTCCTAACTTGTAAATTTTAACACAGCCCATTTTGGGGGTTGCAAGTGCCCCCTTGCACCCGCCAAGTTACGCCTATGTACACAATGGTCAAATAATTGAAAAGATATGCTTTAACTACAAAGGGATAAATCATAAATGATTACACAGTCACAACTAGCATATGGTTATGAAAATAGAAGCAGGAAGCAGAGAATCTTGATGGATATAGACGGAAAATAGGTTTGGAATGCATAATGCAAATAATCTCCAATATCCGGAACTATGAATCTTGTAATCCCGGGATTTCGGGATGTCAGGAAGGAAGTGGGATCTCGAGATTACATTCCCTGGCTTTGGGTGACCCTTTCTGATGGCACCCAAACGTCAACCTCCCCTTCACGTAGTACACACTCGACTGCATTTTCCAGACTAACGAGGAGTGGCGCCTGGACTCACAGTCGGTACAATCCTCTGTGAGGCTTGTGTTGTGTCGTCCAAGCATGTTTGTGACTTTCCAATCATTGATCTCATTTTATGTCTGTTCATCATCATCTTCGCGATTAGACAAAAGTGGCACAAAAGCGAAGTAAAATAAAGAAATCAATCAATCAATCAACCAACCACTGGCTTGCATTTTTTTAGGGCTGAGCCGATACCGATGTATCGGTATCGGAAAGTATCGGTTGAAAATACCAAGCGATACTTTTCCAGTTTGGTTAGTTTGCAGGGTTTCATTGATTTTGTACCTATATTGGTGGAAAAATTATATTTTGTGATTATACAACAGGTATTTTAATATGCTGATGTAATTTGTTTAATATTTTAAAGCAAAACTCTGATAAATTGATGATTGGGGTGGAATACTTACCTACTGATTGATAGTAATCAATATTTTGAACAGATTTAAATGTTAAAATTTTCAAGCATCGGTACCGGCAGGGGCAGAAAAAACTAATTCAGGCTCTAACCCCTTTTCCTCAGGAGGCAGTTTTTTCCCCCTTTGGCAAATATGTGCTAAGAAAGCCATGAATCCAACTAAGATAAAGCTACACATTTTTAAATATGATCTTAAAACATTTAATTTATTAATTAATACAAGATTGGATTAAAAGTAATTAATTCTTGCGTCTGACTGGCATTCCTAAAGATGGTTCAATGAACAACTATGAAATATTATGGTCGACTCTTATCATATCACCGCAGATTTTAAAATAAGGCTAGCACCAGCATATTTCAATATTCTGATTTAATGATACGCGTGATACAGAAAACACACAAACATTAAAAAAACACATACTGTACTCGATATTTCAAAAAAATGTAATGGAAATTTCCTAAAGCGAACACGAAATATTTAATATACAATTTTAGCACTGAATTTTCCTACCGGTCTCCTGGGTATAGGTATCGGCTTAGCCAGAATATTTTTTTATAGACGAGACGAGGATCGTCTCGATATCGTGGCTAAAACAAAATCGCAACACTTTATGGAGAATTGACGCACAAAATGAACGAGAAGGAGCCACTTTTTCCCTTGAAACCGAGGAAGGTTTCTCGCTGCCGCGTTCAAAAACTGAAGGAGTTTGACAGCTCGAAGTGACGCAAGTTGTGAGATCATGGGCGTCCACGTCCATTGTCCCGGTTAAAGGACGCGTACGCCGTTTGCGTGAGAGATTTCGCAGCAGCGTTCCCCACAAGCACTTTTGCGAGTGCTGAATAGGCTCGCTCCGATAAGCTCCTGTAACGAACGGAAAACAAACAAAAGGGTCAAGATGCAAGATAACTCAGAGCCATGATGAAACTCGCAGTTGTCATTCACCATTGCCTTTACCTTCACTATAACCAAAATTTCAATCAATGCAGAAGCTATATTTCATCCCCACGAGCGGATTGACCTGATAAGCCTTAAAATGATCAAAAAAAAGTTTCGCGCTTCCGAACTACTATGTGCCTGCCTCCACAGGAGATCGAAAATGGGACCCCTTACAAGGCGACAGCCATAGATAGCCCCCCCCCCCAATCAAATGTTAAGGAAAAGCAGGTGTGCTTTATTTCAATAACGTCGGTATGGGCTGGGCACTGCTACTAAAAAAAAAACGACCATAGAAGAGAGTATGAACCCCCCATTCTGCAAGTGTAAGCGGTTTTTCTAGTTAAAAGTTAAGCCGGCTTTAGACAAAAGCATATCCTTCAACATTTTTGCTAGCATAAATGTTACGTAAATGCTTCCAAAAATAACAGATAGCATTTTACACGAAAGCACTTTACGGAACATTTCGGTTAGCTGTTTCAATTGCAATGTACAATACACACAGCACGAAAGGAACGTCGAGTTACACCGTCAATGCTGTGTGCACGGAGTTTACAATTGAAGAAGATAAAATATTCTTCCATACGTGTACAGTAAACGTTGTAAAGTATGTCTTTAATCAGCACCATTCTTCTCTACCTAAAACCATTTAATACGAAGCGATATTCCTCGCGGTTGAATAGCTATCGTCGTTTAAACGTGTGAAGTGATACGTTGTTTACATCTCACGCGACCGCCATTACATTTGCACTCGTGACCATGAGGTCGCTTCTGATTGGTTACGCTACGAAAAATGATTCGGACCGAGCCTATCCTTGAGAAATGCCATAACATTTCTTACTTTACACGGTAGTATTTTGGTCACGGCATAAATGCTAAGAAAAATGCTAAGGCAAATGCTTTCGTCTAAAGCGGGCCTTAGACGCGGTGTTTGAGAAATATGATGAGTAAGTCAGTATTTTCAGAATCCCAGGCATTCCTTATGGGGTGAAAAAAGTAACAACCTCAACTTACGGCTAATCTAAAGTAAAATAATATTCCCGTCAGCGTAATGCTAAGTTGTTTTCTCCTCCAACGACCAACCAGCGCACAGACCTCTCTTTCTAAAGGCTGGTTTACATTGGTCGAGTACACGGGAGAGTAGCTGGAGCGAGCTACTCTCCCCGTGTAAACAACTGGGGAGAGCACTGGATACAGTACTCGCTCCAGTAGTCAGGACAGTCGAGTGGCTGTCCACTTTCTGAGGACAGTATAGAGTCAGTGTTGTGTTGTGTCTGTGATTGTTCATGGAATGTATGTCGATCATAAGAACAAACAAAATAAACTACGGGTGTATGAAGTTGAAGAGATGAGACTTGATGTATTTCGCGTAGAAGAAATAAAATTAAAAATAAGGAATTTACGTTCAACCAAGAATGATCGAAAATAGAAAAATCAAGGAAGTTAGTTTTTTTTCCAGACATGTCCTTGTGCATTATTGTATTCATATCTCGTGAAAAAAAAAAGGTGTGTTAACAGTTTCAGAACTTTTTTTTTAAATCGACAATGACAAGAAAAGAGCACCAAACAGCAGCAGCTATAATACTATCCCAATTTGCTGGATCCGAGTAGAAAGTGTGTAAACAGCTACTCGCCATAGAAGGGTCGAGTCCAGCAGACAGGCCAGTAACTCGTCCCAGTAACTCTCCCGCTCACTCGACCAATGTAAACCAGCCTTTAAGCTCGTCGAGGGGAAAGGTCGGTGGTGGAGGAGCGATTTAGGGTCTGGCTGGATACTGAAACTGTTCCTAGTGGCATTAAGTAAAAGAGAGGTCTGCGTCACGTATAAAATGTTGTTACCAATGTGTGCAAGAACATTAGTGGATTCGAACCCAGGCCTCTTGTTTTTATGTGTGTGGAACGTAATTTAACTGAGCGTTTTCCAAATTTGAATGATATGTTAAAAACCTTCCTGACAGCCTCACGTGAGCGCTTCTTTATTCTCCTCCAAAGGCTCAGGACGTATGTACACAACACTACTGGACAAGGACACCATGCTGTCCTGTTTCTTGATATCTCGAAAACAGGCCCGTAGCTAGAGGGGGGGCAGGGGGGGCAACTGCCCCCCCCTGAGAGCCTGCTTTGCCCCCCCTGTGAAAAATACAGAACATATTTCTACTGGAATTCTTACTAATCTTTCCAATTATATCCTCTATTAGGCTACTCTAGCAACATAACAAAGGCACTTATTGATTTTGTGATTTATTAACGTGTGTGGGATTACGAATAATGTCGTACTAGGATTAGGTGGAGAAAATCCCTTCTAGATTCAGACTGGGAAATGATTTCGTAATTTTCAGTACCTAGAACAGTTGTGACATTTTGAGAAGTCTTGTATGAAAGGTACCTAATGTGTTTGGTTGTTCTTCTTGGATGTGTTGTTATGAAGTTTGAACTGCTTTATCTTTTGTTTCCGAAGTCTACCTATTGGTAATAGTGATTCATGTGGGAGAGAGAGAGAATGGATGTTCGATTTTTGTTACTTAGCGTTGCCTTTCTGCCACTTCGAGCTAAACGTGACAATGAGTGATGACGTGAAATTGATGAAGAGATACTCACAAACAGTGCTGCAACCACAGCGGGGGACAGGGGCATTATCACCCCCCCCCCCCAATTTTAGTCGGAAGTCTAATCTAGAGGGGGCAAACATTGAAGTAAAGAATCATGACTAGCAGAGTCTAAGAATAGCAGTACAAATGGATATTCAAGATGGAATTAGTTTTCAAGTTTTTCTTGCATTTTTCTTCCAGACGGCCAAGGGCAGTTGCAGAGGGCACAGAAGGACAATTGCCCCCTCACTTTCAAATTTTATACAAATAAAAGTACATTTCGTAAAATTTTCTTGCTCGCTTCGCTCTCAAGTGAGCATTTTCCTATTCTTATAGTCCAAAGCCCTGGGAGCCAAAACGATCTAAATAAAAAAAAAAAAAGTTAAAGAGAATGCCATGGCACCCCGTGAAATTATTTGCGCCCTATTAAATCATTATTGTTTCAGTTTGCATATATTTGGATCTAAGATTTTCCTGCTCGCTTCGATCCCAAGATGATTTTTCTCTGTAATGCATTCTAAATTACCCGAGAGAGAAGTAAATAAGTAAGTAAAAAAAAAAAAGTAAAGTGCTCCCACACTTTCTTGATCCGGTCGTGAGTGGGGGTGATGTGATCAGCATCACGCCTCTGACCGCCTTTAGCCCCCAGGGTTTCCTTTAGGTACCCATGTCATTCGACGCTGGGTGGGTGCCGGGGCCATTTCCAACGTTCGAGAGAGAGAAGTAAGGCCATATATATACTTCAGATTGTTGCTGCTTAAATGCATGAACAATTCTTTTGAGGAAAAGGAGCGTGCACATTTGAGAGAAAATTTGGCATATGAATTGATCACGTAATGTATTTTCATAATATATATATATATATATACACACACACACAGGGTTAGTCAAAAGTATCGGGACAGGCCAGTAATAATGAGATGCGTGGACGGAGGAAAATCACATGTTGCAAGTGGGTATTGGTGCGGAAACTGCATTGAATGGGTGTGTGGCCATCATGGCAGCCATCTTGGATTCCGCCATATTGGATATCACACAATATTTTCAAATAGAAAGGGATATGTATGACACATCAATTTAGGCTACAATCGTCCCACAAACGACTATCCGAACTCATTTTGGACCTATCGTGGAAGAGATAGGGTGTGCTACGTTTGACTGCAAAAAATGAGATTTGTCTGAAAGAATTGTTCACTGTATTCTTGTGGGTAACTGTACACTGCAAATTACAGAGAGTACTTCTGCCTGGGCGTGCAACAGTGGCTGGATGAAAATTACCCAAAGAAATGGATTGGCCGAGGCGGCCCGATTTAATTAATTCGATTTTTATTGCATAACACAACACAATGGTGGTGTTGGATTCCCGTTAGATTCCTTTGTGCGAAAAAATCTTGCATACTGGAAACTAGAGTACTACATTATGAAGCACGATTTATAAAGGACTTCCTTAATCAGTTCTGCAGAGAAGCCCAAAACTGTTGGTACATATTAATCGTCTATTAACCTTTTCGACCTGTAAATATAAAGTCGATACAGTCGCTATTTATGTTAAACTTTATCTTTGTATGCTTTGGTATTCCGAAGAGTCATTTTTTTGTTCATTGGAGTTTAAAGATATCATCTCTTTCCTGTTACATATCACTTTTGGAGGAGGGGGACAAGTGCTCCTCTGTACCCTGCTATATCTGCCAATACAACACAATATATTAAAAATTTGCCCCCTCTAGGATTGAATTTGCCCCCCCTAGTAAGAATTCCTGGCTACGGGCCTGCTCGAAAATATCAGTTGAATTTGACTCCGAAGCAATTCTTGGAGGAGAGAGACTGTAACTTCATTAGTACCAGAAAAACTAATATTCTTTGGCGAAAAGGATGATATTTTAAAGTTCCATATAACAAATAGGTAAAACCAAAAAAGCGCAGGACGTATTGAAGTCCGTACAATCCTAAAAGTGCAGCGTTCTACGTTCCTAATTTGCATATACAGGAAGCAGAGGGTTTCCCAGACAAGACTTTCTCTCATTGTCATTTTATCATCGCTGCGATTGCATTTTTCCTCCTGCCGGTGTACTTTTCTTTCCGTAATTATGCCGCAACCTCAGCAACTCTCTTTAAAAACAAAGGAATTGGGGGGGGGGGAGTTTTGTTTCGAAAATGCAATTGATTTTGCGAATGGACAGCGAATGTGAATTCTGGTAGCCCTAGAGAACGACCCTTCCATATGTGCACAAGCAGGAAAAGTCTCAAGACTCATGTATACACACATTCATAGTCACTGGCGTACGCAGAGGGGACAGATGGGGCTACAGCCCGCTCCGAAATTTTGAGGAAACCAAATTTTCAAATAAAAGCAGTGAAGCAAGGGGGGGGGGGGACAGAGTAAATGCAAAACCCCTTTAAAGTGACCCCCGATTGCCATTTCAGAGAGGGAAAAATTCTAAATGCACGAAATAACTTATTGTGTATGCCGCCATATCTACAAAGCAGCTATGTACTATCCTTCTTTACAATTCTAACCCCTAAGGAAAAAAATCCTGCGTACGCCAGTGTTCATAGTGCACATAATAATGCAGTTACTTTCCTCTAAATAGGAAGGGGTTGGGGTTTCGCCCCCTTTGAAACATCTGTTTGTACATTTAAATCGCAAAACTCACAAACAGAGTATAGAATTACGTATCATGTAAATAGTTGACAGCACTGTGTTATAACGAAAGTTTACTTAAACTTGAATTAGAATATAGTTAGAAAAGTGCACTTGCTCTCATGCAAAGTAAGAGCTAATTCGATTGTACAGTGCAAATGACAGGGGAAAATTTCAGTTTAATGCACAATACCAGAAAATGCTCTACAAAAATGCAATAAAATCCGCAACAAATGCTATTTTACAACAAACTTACGTGTTTAATGTGTTTACCTATTGTCTCTTAACAAAGGCTTGAACATTGAAAAAGCTCTTTCCAGCTCTACCGACACTAGAGGAGCATAACTGAAGTAAACTATGCCACCAGCTTGCAAATCCCCTGGCAGTTCTTCAGTAGAAGAATTTTCTCCAGACAAAATATCAGCAATTGAACATAGCATACTGAACCCTTCATTTTTGTTCAAAATCAATATAATTCTCTTGGCTGCTTCCTTTCCCACCTTCCCATGAACTTTTTTTTTAAAAAAAATCACTTGTCACTTTTTTTCACTACGTGTCTCTGTTCCAGAGGGAAAGGTTTACCAGAATTTCTGGAACCAAAGTTGTTGCCTGGAACTTTCTTACTGGCAAGAAACAATTGGGTTACTTTTTAAGAAAATAAACAAACACACTAAGAAATGTTTCTTCTGTGAAAACATTAAAAAATCAAGATAATATTTAAAAAATAAAAATGCCATGGAATTCCGGAAAAATTAAGTATCCTGGAAGGTCAACAAAAAGGAAAGTTTGTATTATGAAACGTTTGACTTGAATCATTTGGTTCATTTTACTTCGCCTTTCTGCCACTTTTTGATAATCGCAAAGATGAGGATGAAATATTTGAAGGGACACTCACAAAGAAACACCCAGGTCGGAATTCGAATACGGACGGGGCCTTTGACGTCGTAGCCTGCTGCGCTAACCACTCCGCCACGGAGGTCGGCATGAAACGTTTGGCATCTAACAGAGCAATCTATTGGGCTTTCCGGGGGGAGGGAGAAAATGCATCATAACATCAGTCTTTGTCATCACACATTCCAAATGTTTGCAAATAACTGTCTTCATGATTCTGGATCAAACTGAGAATGTATGATTCTCATCGTGGAGCGGGTTAAACTAAAATCCCCTCCCACAAACGACGCCCACTTGATGTTTACACAATTTCAACCTACCTGTTACACGCGGAGTAACTAATAATTACCATACAATGTTCACACCTTTATCGTGTGACGTCAATTTGAATGTCTTTGCAAAGCAATTCTCCAATCAACGCATGTGTCTGGTAGGTGCTGCGGAATTCGATTCCAAGAAGACCTGCTTTATTTGACAAACAATGGCATGACGAATGATAATTTCCGATACGTTCATTATGACAGGAACACCACACTGTACTGTAATGTAGTTATCTGAATGGAATAAGTCCGATGAACAATACAAGGGATTCAGGAATGGCAATGGGTTGTGGAACTTTTCTTCTTGTGATACGAACTTTGAAAATCGCAGTTTCTACAAACTCCAAAGGCTTTACGAAATGCAGCTAAAATAAATATTAATATAGATTCCAATGCTTCTCATGAGTATGATTGTATGGAAGATGTCCGGAAAAGGAGAGAAGATCGGACAAACGTGTAAATTAAGCTTTTTCTTGGCATTTTTAAGGGGAAGGGGGTGCTCACTCGGTGGCGTATTTGTGATTTTATTTCGGGAGGTAGTTTCTTCTTGGGGGGTATGTAAATTTTTATGTTATCGATTAGTACATGTTTACATTCTAGGAAAACCCAAACTTATACCCAAAAAGAGCTATCGAAACACCGAAATCTTGACCAAATTTCTATTGCCAAGTTCTTGTGATTGTGAACACTTGAATACATGTAAAATATCAGCACTATGCCATGAAAACTTAAGTGGAAAACAGCCTGCTGCTGTCTCGGCTCTATGAGTTGTTAACTTGCAGAATGGTGTCCTTTTCAATCCAAAAGGCTGCATCCTTATCGACAGGAAAATCTTTGGATGACTGGACCATTAATGGACACGGGTGTATTTGTTACACAGTTAAGAAATGGTATGCTTTCAAGTACATTTCCTTTCGAGGGGAATAAAAATAATTTTATTATGCCCAGGATATATTTTTTGTGAGGGGGGATGCCCGGAATCCTCTCCGTCAATTGGCACACTGGTGCTCTCTCTCTAGAAATTGAATACAGGGCAGATTACTAGGTCTACAGAATTGCAGAATCAATATTAATTCTTATACAATTATGCATTATTCTGTATCAGGGTTCCCACTCACTTTGCCAAGCTAATTCCCTGACTTCTCTGGGTATTTTCAAATAGCATTCCAAACTATTGTATAATGCTTTAACATAGTAATACATTAAGTCTTGACCATGAATGGTAATCAAATGAATGAACATTACCGAAATAAATTAGGACAATATGAACACATTCGTCCATAAGATATCTACAATCAAGAGAAAATGTAATCCTGGCAAACATCCAAATGCTGTAAATTTGTCAATAAGTTTATTGAATACTTGTACAAAAATTCCAGACTTCTTTCAGGTTTTCAAGCAGGAAGCCTCTGTACGCATCCAATTTGGAATAGCTTCACTATCAGAACTACATACATTGTATGAGATACGTAACAAATCCATTAACAGGGATGAATGCTGATTGGATAGAACGAAACCCATGGTGGAACTATCATTGGCCAACCAATCAAAGCACTCTGATGCTAAGGCAGATATCACTTGACGCTGGTGTGGTTATTATTTCAACCCACTATTCACTTTGATTTCAAATTCATATTCTCCCCAGAGATGTTGCCAAAAATACAGCAGAACGTAAAATATACCAATTTGAGTAGCAATGTAAATAATAAATAGGGATGAAGCAGAGTAATCAGCACTGACAGATAGAGGTAATAAGTTTATTAGTAAAATTGCCTACAATTTTATCACTCAAATGTGCCTATAAATAGCCTGTCATTTAGCACAAAATTCTGCCATTTTGTTATATAATTCATGTACCCTAGATTAGTAAAGAGAAATGTAATGCACTTTGTTTTCAAAGGTAAAACCCATTGCAGTGAGGTGGTCATGTACATATATGTTTCCCTGATGGTATCGTCATTGTCTTATAAACAAGGGATCATAGCCTAGTTATTCTGCCCCTTTTGGCTAATCATGAAGACGAGGATGATATGATGAAATTGATGAGGGGACACTCACAAAGAAAACCCATGCCGGGAGCCATAGCACACAGTGGTTCGGAACACACTTTGAACTACAGGGTCCAGTACTAATTAGCATATCAGTGCATTAATTGAAAACAAAAACTCATACCAAACGCACATGATTACCCATGTATACATTCTTGGAATAGTGAATTTTATATTGGTAATTTATTGATACTGGAAAAAAAGATTTAATATCGGCCTATCCCTAGTAGATAATAACAAACTAGAACTCATAGAAGCGTTAATGTAAAACAAGTACGACAGCTTGAATATAAGTAACATAACTTCTAAAGTACGAATTTTCCTACAGTGTGAATGGTTATTATTGTCCTATGTTGTTAATATGAAGCCAGAATTTATTTCAATGTTTGCACGTCTAACTGATTACACTGAAGTTAATACAAAGTCACTTGAATATGAAGAAGCAGCAGACTTAGTTTTTTGAGAAGCCAAAAAAATTTACAACAGGGATAAGTGCAACAACAAATACTTAAACTGGACCCATTATATTACTTAAGAGAGACCAAAGACCAAGTTGACAAGAGACTTTACAGCAAACTGTACACAACAGAATAGCAGCTTCCCCTTCCAGGCTGTCAAAAAGCATTCATTGCACGTGAGTACAGAGACAACACAATGCATGCCATAGAAAAATTGTGCAGCCGGTACTTGTCACTTCAGTCTGGAAGCTCCATAAGGGATATTTCACACTGAAGCAACATGTGTTTTGTGTCACTTGAGGTTTGTGCCAATCAAATCAAGCTTGTGGCGCGACGAAGACCTAGCCCGCAAAGAAAATTTGTAGTGTTAGAATTAACATTATCAGGGCTCGAAAAATCCAAGTTGCCAGGTCGCCAAAAAAGTTCAGCCTGGCGACTGTGATCTTTTGGTGTAATATTGCCGTTCCTTTAAGTTTGCATGCACACATTTTTGAAGATTCTAAGTTCAAATTGCAGTACAGCATCAGTTAGCAAATTATTTTTTTTGAAAAACTCAATATGCTGACCAAGGCAGAAATTTATTTTATTTTAAAACATAGACTAAATGTAACGTTTCAACCTTCTAGCAAGGTCTTCTTCAGACTCTGTAACAAGTACAAAAGACCTTGCTAGAAGGTTGAAACGTTACCTTTAGTTTGTTTTAAAATAAAATTCTGCCTTGGTCAGCATATTGAGTTTTTCATATCATGGAAACAAGGCTTAATGGTGTTATGATTTTTTTTATCAACATTGTGAACATTTCATAGAATCAGTAACTATTCCTTACTCTTTGTCCCCCAACCCCTAATTTTCTGCTTTCTCACATGATTTAGCAATGTTTTTAATATGGTGATGCTCAACTTCTTATAGTATGCACAATTGCCAGTAGATGGTTTGCTGGCGCCTGAATTTCAGAGCTGGCACCTAGCTCTGATGAAGATTTTTCGAGCACTGAACATTATTATTATATTTGCTATCTTGATTCATTGTGGATTGCTTATTGAAATCTGTGCACAACAGTTTTTTCAAAGAATCATGCATTGTTGGATACATGGAAGGAAGGATTCATCAGATTTTATTTGTAAACTAATAACTCACGTGTTCAAGCCCACCCAATGTTTTTCAAAAGTTGGTGTCCCTGCATGTCACTACCGAGTGACACGTCGTTCCTAAGTGACATGTATGATTTCATGGCAAATTTTCCAAAAAATCAAGGTTGTAAACAATAATATCATAGAATTGGTAGTAATACCTGACTGAAACAGACACAAACCGAAAAGTCTGTTCCTCAAAATGTTGATAACTACATATTCTTCAAAGATTAAAAAGGAGTTAAAAATCCTATCTGATTATAATATACAGTGAGTGGACAATCAGGTGACAGATGCCCAGAATACATCCTTCAGCTATTTGGAAGATAACAGGTATTTGCAAAAATAATAAAATATAAATAAAAAAGGAACACATTTTCAGGTAGTGTCTGTTTCATTGAAGATTTGTTATGTTGATGACATGAGATGGAAATACATATAGTATTACAAAATTTCCATCATGTGAAATTATATTTATCAGTTACTGCTGCCTTATCATAGATGTCAAAACTTGGAAATATCTGCACTTTTTAACCATAGACAAGAATAGGTGGACACTATCACAATAACCTATTAATGAAAGCGTGCAAATTTATGCAAAATTATCCATTCTTCATTGTAGCTGATCAGTGGTGATTGATTCATGTTGAGTTATTGGACTTTTAACCACTGTTTAAGTTTTTATGTACCTACGTTTCAGAGACTGGTTCTGTCTGCATTCTCAGGGCAGTGTGCTTGTCTTGTAAATCCTCACATCACTTTAAATAAAACGTCTCCAACCCTAATTTTGCCAGCCAACATACAAATGAGGAAGAGTGTAGCACATGCACTGAGAGAACTGTATGTCCACAAACATTCCAGGACCGACACTTGCAAGTAAGTGTCACTGAAGGAGGATTAACATAAATGTTCTAGTTGACTACAAGTATACACCACAAACTTTTCTGACATGGTGGAACCTGAGATACTGCAAAGATAATTGCAGCATTTTACACTCTGAAACAGGTCTCACTCAAGTGGAACTTCATCTTCCGACCCCAGGCACTCCCTTGATATCATACAGCATGTCTACAAAAACATTAAGTACTTACAAACGACCACAAAATTTTAATGATGTATATTACGAAATTTATACCGATACCATTCGAAAGAACCGCTCAAAGAATTTTAGTGGATGTGTAATTGTTGGCATTAACTACAACAATAGATGACATAACAATAAAAGAATGAAAAAAAAAATGTTAATGTGTTATTGTAAATGGCATTGTTGTTAGACTCAAATTGTGTTACTGTTGATATCTAGGTTTGCATTTCAGTTCAGTGTGAATTCTGCAGTGTTTCGAGATTCATGGTGAACCCACAGGAACGTAGTTGGTGTGTACTGGAATACCATAACACACTAAGTGTAGTGACAGTTCAGCGTGCCTTCAGACATGCGGCACCTACTGACAAGATGATTCTGAGATGGTACATAAAAGATCTTGTATGCATACCTCCACTGCCTCAAGATCTGAAACGTCGTATCATTGCCGTCACTATAGATATGTTGGAATGCGCGCGGCATGAGTGGGAATATCGCCTTGATGTTTGCAGCGTGACACGAGGAGCACACATTGAGTGCCACTGAGGTAGGTAGTTAGGTATTAAAATTTTTTGTGTTTCTGTTTCTAATAGCACCAAATTTATATAAATATGAGTACCGAGAGCGATGCAATATTATGTTTATAATCACGGAATGTTTTTGTGGACACGATGTATTTTACACAACAATGCATATAGACATCTTCCGCAAACACATCACGTGTTCAGGGACAACTCACTGATGACTATACTCTGTCCAGACTATCTCTGGAGCAAGCGAACGAAAATAAGTCTCTCTGCAAGTAGTGACACGAGATGGCTCCACCAATGAAAACGTGAGAGGGAACAGGTTGCGTGGAGGAGGGGAAAGCAACTACACTTACCAGCCTTCGCAGCAGCGTGTACTGCTTCGCTCTGCCCACTTGATTTCATCCCCTTCTTTGCTGCTATGCATGGCTTTTCTCCTGGAACAGGGTATATGTCCAAAGTTTTTGATTGATAAATTTGTTTTATTTTACTTCGCCTATTCACAACTTTAGGTAATCATGAAGACATGACCAGTCTGAAACGTAGATCTATATAGAAGCTTGCAACAGTGGAAGCATGAAAAATTAGCTGTGTTCGACTTTTTCGTTGCAAGTACTGTAGTAGTAAAATCACATTGCAGTAAACAATATGTATGAACAGCGGACATTCATAGCATGTGTACTTGAATTTTATGTTGCTCATCTACCTTCCTAGGCTAATAGTGATTGATCGATTAAACCAGGTTACTGTACATTGTATTTCTCCTACATGTGGCTAATCACATCGAAGATGAACAACGAAACTGATGAAAGGACATTCAGCAAGAACACAGGCTGGGATTCAAACTTTGGATCCCTGGCATCATAGTATGCTGTGCTAACCATTCCACCGTGGCTAATACCGGCAATGAGGATGACTGATTTTAGATGAAATTGACAAAGGGACACTTCTAGATTGGGAGTCAAAACTGGTGAGTTTCGGACTCAATAAGTGACATGTTTGGTCACAGAAGCAATACTAAGTAAACACATGCATATATAGCAGTGTGAAAAATTACCACATTCAAACCACAACCATTAAATTTCTACTGTATCCTATTCAATTTTATTATCCTGAGCACATCGGTCAATCATTATCTAGTACCATTTAGTACTATTAATTTAGAACATAGCAACATGTCAACACAATCTAATCTGCACATTCTATGATAGCACAATATCAACAAATTGTAAAAAATGGAATTTTTAGATATAATGAGAACTGAAAAATTGTTTAATTCTCAGATATGACTTTAGAAAAGGAATTTTAAAAATACAAGTGTTGCAATTTTCAAAATTTAAAAATACACACAAAGAAGAACTTCATCTGAAGTAACACTAATACAAGACAAGTGCTTAATTTGATAAATGTAGTCTAGTACTTCAGCAGCCCATATTATATTACATGCATTACTTGATCAAAATTTACACTTAAGTGAAATGTCTATTAATGTAATTCCACAATTTCCAAAAAATAATAATAAATAATAGATCACTTTATGCTCTTAGAAGAAACTTGTGAATGTGGTACAATGCTTGATGTGGATTTATCATGAAGCATATTTATATTAATGTTAACATAGCCACATCTCTATTATTAATAACAAACAGATTAACTAATATTGTAAGCTGAAACTGTAATAAGGCTCAGCACATTACTGCAGAAAAATACTACTCTTCGCCTAACATCATGTTCAAAGTCATAAACATACTGTAGAAAGAATCAAAATAGCTACAGGGTTTGTTAGAAATTTGGTCTAAGGAAAGACAGTAGATAATGAATTATGTGGCTATATATCCAGAACCTCGTTGGCCTGCATTTTAAAGAAATTTATGAAGAAAAGACATGGGAAATTGAGCACCTACTTGAGCATGGGTTTATATATATATAAGGTGTATACTATGCTTTCAAAGCTGAGCTCTTGTTGGTAACCATGAATATTTCATTTGTGCCAAGAATTTGTTGTTCAGGAGTAGATATAATTCAAGAGACTTTAACAGTCATCTCTTTAAGTGGTAGTTATGAATGTACGTATTATAAAATACATAATGATTTCGCTTTGACCAGTAAATATTATTATTATTATCAGTTTCTCTTATGCCTAGTTGGAGAATAACTGCATCTAACTTATCTGTCTTCCCAATAGTCACTAGTCGTAAATATTATAACGTTGGTTCTGACAAAAACAAATCGGAATAAAGTAATCGTTAAAAGTTAGTACCGCGAAAAAATAAAAGAATAAGGGTGGATGATATATTTTACACAGGCTCACGACCAACATATGAATGTATAAAACCAAGCATTACAAGTTGCTATCCGCACTAAATTACATTAGAATCGTTCGAAACTGAAAATCAACACCAATATTTTGTTACCTTGCACTAAACATGGCTATTACATAATAATCATCCTTGCCATCATTTCAATTTTAAACATTGAAGTCAAGGTTGCGGATTTGGTGTTTATTATATTTAACAATTTATAACAATTTAGTAATTCTATTTTCGTCTTTCAATTTGCACGAAAAGGAAGGTAAAAAATACTTTAGTCTAGCAATTGACACTGCCATCGGCAACAACTTGAAATACTATCATGCAACCTTCACTTACCTTTCAAATGACGTTCCCTAATCGCTTATCTTATAACGGAACACGTCCAGTAGCACAACCACATTAAACTATAACACGCACTACTTTCACTTCCAATCGTATAATTCGATTAGCATTCAAGTTCGATAAACCAAACACTTATCAAATGCCAAAAACCGATAACCCTACTCCTCCTCACAAGTGCAACCGAGTTCTCATCAATAGGTGTGGCTAAAATCACGGAAATACCCGATATTTACCGAAAATACGCGAACTAGTAACAACTGCCTGTTGATAATGCGTTCATCAGCTTACAATTGGACATACAGCTGTGCTAAAAGGCAAATAAATAAGTGCAACGAATGAAGCCAGAAATTAAAGGAAAGAAACGCACATTCTCTTTCAGTCATTCATTCGTGATTGACGCGGAGCGAGAAAGAGATGACTTTTTACTTATCGCACGGAATGACGCATTCCAGATATTTTATCGTTCTTCAAATAACTCTAAACTATGCGGAAATATCGCTTGAACTTCCATTGTATTTGTAAGTGTATTAGTACTGAGAAAACTATTTTTTCCAAAGGTGTGGTAATCGCTACAGGGTCAACAGGGTGAGGGGATCATGTCCGCAAATCGAATTCAGTGGCGTGTTCCGAAAATTAAAGGGGAATGGGGTGTTAGCAGCCAGCCCTATATTTTTACCACATTGGCTAATTGGTGACCAGATTTTTAAAATAACTTTACGGTACATTTTTCAGATTTTCATGAAGGGAAACCGGGACGATCAAATGTACACATTTTAATATAAAAACGGTTTCGTGATAAATACTTGTTTGAAAAATCTGTAAGCAACTAACATATAGTATGGATACGTGCGGTGCACTGTAGATTTGGAAGTCATTCAATGACTTGGATCTTCTTTGGTATATCCTTCTTTTCAAATAACATTTTGTAAAAGTTTACACATTAAAGTTCTTGTCACTTGTCCACAAATAATTTATGTACGAAAGTTAAGTTTCTCTAGTTCCAGTAAAACAGAGATTTTAAGAAAATTGAAATGTGGCACGTTGTTGACGATGAAATGTGAAATAATTTCTACGCAACAATGTCATTGTTCACAGTATCGCAGTAATTGTATGCTGATAGGTCATTGTCACAAAGAGGGACATTTTGGCAGCCCGTTTTAAGTTTAAAAAATCTGGACAGAGACTCAAAAAAGGAACTGTCTTCGCTAATACGGGACGCCTGGTCACCTTAATATTGGCATGTCTCTGGCTTTGATATCGTATTTTGAGATCGAGAATGTATGTGGGACCCTTCGTCCACACAACCTGTGCCTTAATAAGTGAGCCTGGCCTCTTTTTCAGTTTAAATTATAGACTATTAAATTTGCGTTTGACGACACTACGAACGCATTCTAACACACCAGAGTTCTTATGTTAATATCTACAGTGGTCATTAAAAAATATAAGGCAATTATATAGTGCAAACTCAGTGCTCAGACTCGAGACTCGGTACATTAGCAGGGGAGGCGCGCTCCTTTTCAAAACATATTTTCAACCGAAAGCACCTTTTAACTCTTGCAATGCCATGCTATAACTTATTAAAACAATGTGTTGTCATATTGAGACTTGAATGTTATATATTGAAGTGAGAGGTTTTCATTGTACAAAACAGACAAGACATTGGTCCTAATCTGAAAGAGGAGCCGCTTTTTTTCCTACTGGGGACATTCGGGGACAGTCTCTACAAAGGTAAGCTGCTGTTGTCTTTCCTTCGTCAACATTGTTGTTAAGACTTCGCCGAGTTTGAGTTTTTGTTTTAAGTTCACTTTATGCACAGTTAGGCTAATCGGGACTAGATCTACAGTTTAGTGAGATCAGAACCACTATGTGCCTCCACCGGATATTGAATCTGCGACCCCTTGATTACAAGGCGACGACGTTACCACTACGCCATCGAATAGGCTCAGTTTGTCCAGTCAACTCCTCTTGGAAACTCCTATGGAATAAGATAATTGGTTCACCAACTACCATAGGCGGTCAATAGTTTTTATTCCCCACCCTTTCTCCAAAAGTTAATACACACACACACATTATATACATATATATATTTAAATGTCACGTCACACACTTTCAATGTCAAAACAAAATACACATAATATGCGCTAAATAATCACGTCTGTTTTGTCAAGGATTTCGGGCATATCAGCTGATGTGAGCAAATTTCAGTGTCAATGACGAGTGCTGCCATCTATGAATTCAATTTGTAATACTTTGTCCAGATAATGCTTTGACCTGCCATCTGGTGGTGTAAATTATAACTAGCTGGAGTGAAAAACAGTCTCCATGAAGGTCAAAAGTTCTGAATTCGGGGAGAAGCCAGCTTCTACGTAACAGTCAGTGGCGTAGCGGCCGTCCCACGCAACTTATTTATTTATTTCGAGCACACAGGCACATGCCCAATTACAGTGTCCACTGTAACTCAACTTAACTCCCGCAATGAGAGGAGGGTGGCAGGCAGTATTCTCTCTTTAAACCTCAAATTTTGTATAATTCTCGAAATTCAACGGATAGTGTGTTTACAGGCGCGGAGCGTCCATGTAAGCCGTGTAAGCCGGGCTTACACTTTATTAGTTCTAGTAAAATGTATGTAATTATATGGCAAAATTAGTAAAAACTTCAAAGTTCAACTCGGCCCGATACCAGTCTTCGAGATCCTGTTTGTTAGATTGCAACACTTAAGCACCAGGGGACACATGCGAACTCCCGCCTTTTGCTTGCGGAAAGTTGTAAGCCGTCTGAATGATGCCTTACAAATTTCTGACCGCGAAGGAGCAGTGCCTACCGTATCTGGATGGAGAAGAGCAAGGAATATAGGGAGAACAGCGGGTCAAACCCTAGGTTTGTAAGCCTACGGCCACAAGCTTACAGCAGCGTTGCAAACCATATGTTTAGATAAAGTGTTGTTCATGGACGTCCGCAGTATTTCTTTCCACCAGGGAGGATTAAGTAAAGTATTTTTTTTTTCAGGGGTTGGGGTAAACTAGGTATATTTCCCTTCTCAAAATATACTAATTCAATTTGAAGTTAACATTTTTCTGCAACGCCCTTACAATAATTAACAATTTGATGTGACTGAAATGAAATTGTATGTGTGAAAATGGTTGACATTCATTTTTCAGCAAGTGTCTCCTTGCCTTGCCCCTTCTGGACATCCATGGTGTCGTTTAAACTCCGAAATTATGCTACATACTACTAAATTGTTCTGTGATTTTCATATTATTAATATTAATTTAAAACAAAAATATAAATATAAATCCGAATGGTTCAACCAACGGCATGGGTTCGACGTTATACGTGAAAAGTTTGAGAAAATTGAACCACAACGAAAAGTGACCCTCTTGTTTTATTTATACCACCAACTTACAAACGACTTTTTAAACTTGTGCGAAATTTAGCACCATTATGTTTGGGTTGGCTTCACTGAATACGCGCCAGCGAGACACAGGTCCTGCAAGAGGAGGGGCTCCAGCGTTGTCGGGTATGAATGGTTGACTGCAAAGGAAATTTGAGCCGGTGGTGCTTCAAGGAGTTTTTTTTTCCAGGAACAGGGAACTCTGAAGCAAAAATCCAACAGGAAGGGGAAAAAGGAGAAACCTAAAAATGAGCAGGATACGGGAAAACTATATACACATTGATGTGTTAAATTCTTGTTTCTGTTTTTAGCTTATAGGAGAGCATAAACGTCAGAAATATTAAGATCTCTGTTTTCCGTTTATGTATGAACTTAGCTGGTAATAACTGAGCTAAAAAGTGCAAAAATAAATAAATAAATAAATGTTAATGAAAGCTGAAGATTGAACCAATTTTACAAATCTCATGTTAAATGTGAACAAAATATTATTAATTACGTAGTCCGTGATTCAAACACTCTTCGAACAGCGTTCGACAAGCCTGTTTATGATCTTTTAGGTGCTAGATTTGCTTTTACAGTATCCTAAGAAAGCACTTACATGTCCTTTGATAGAAATTTCTGGATATGTCCCTACAATTAGTGAGCATTTCTTTTATAATTAATATTGTATTTTATTTACTAAATATAGGAAATTTTAAGGCAAGAGAGGGAATTTTTTTATATCCGAAAGGGATATTCCCCTCACAGTCCGAAAGAGCAGTGACCAATTTTGGATCTGGTTTCTTTTTGTTTCCCCGTTCTTGTTGTCGAGGTATTGCTTTTGCGAATTCCATCTATTCAAAGTGGACTGTCGGCCCTGTGCTGTTGTATGACAGTGAAGTGCATTATGGAATAAAACGAGTGTGATTGTGCGGTGGGGTTGAGAACTTGGTGCAGACGCCGTTATCCAGCAAGGATTTTGCTGCCAAGAAGAAACTTGTGGATGTAGGTAGGCCCTTCCTTCTCTAGCAGGCATAGTAACAGAAACGAAAAATAAAGTGCGCCGATTTTGTGATTCAGGGTACGAAGCTGTTACTTGGTTATGCGGTTGTAAAAAGTATTCTGCACTTTTCTGTTTTCGTTTCTTTATTATTATTATTATTATTATTATTCATTTTATCTAACTTTGCATATTTTTTATCGTTACGTTACTCATTGTGATAGGAATAAGACTGACTTAATTATCAGTTGAAGTGTAAGAGATACACAACCTAGCAAAGAAAACACCAATCCCAGAGATTTATCCAGAACTTTTAATTTGGTGAAAAATTCCAGGGAAGTGTTCTGAAAAAATGGTGGGAGGGGTCGATGTGTGTGGATAAATCACTAACCATGTCAGCCCAAAAATAAGCACAACGGGAAATAACCTTCATCATGATAGGCTTACACAGTTGGAAAGGTCACGCTCCGCCACTGCTTATACTTTTCCTTTTTGAGAACGTTTTTGACTGTGGACTCGACTAAGTTTTACGACCCTTTATATTAGCCAATAGCAAGACACATTAAAGGTATTAAAGAAAAGGAAAAAAACAAGTTTAATTTGAATTTGATTATTGTATGACGTCACATGGCCTTTGGAGCAAATTAATTTGTGTTACAGAATACCATTTGTATTCTGGAACAAATTAATTTGTGTTACAGAATACCCTTTGTATTCTGTGTCACAATTCTACTTGCTGCAAAATGACAATGTGGCGTCATACAATAGTCGAAGGGAACTTGTTGTAATAATCTTGTAGAAAACAACTGAACAAAGTAGTTTGTTGCTTGGAGCCATATTTGATCGAACTTATTCTGCATGTCGTTTATGGAAATTGTCTCAGAAACTATTATAACGAGGACACTGATTGACGACGTCGAGTCACGAGAGTAAGCCTTTTTTCTTCTTCTTCTTCTTTCAATGTCCAACAAATATACCGACCCTTTACCCTTTCACGAACAGCCTTTTCCCATAGATTTACCCCTGTTTCTGGCTACCAGACAGGGAATAGAAATCCAAAATGGATCGGAACTTAAACCGAGTCGCCTTGCGTCATTCATGAAGTGGTTAATGTCCTTGCGTCGCGTGATTGCTTCTAATGGCCCTTCTGCTCGCTTCGATCCCCCCCGGGGCCCGCCTTTTTCTTTTTGTACATGCGATCTAGTCTTCCAGTTGAACGTTTCTTCTGTATTCTGGAAGTCTACACAAATTGCTCTCCTATATGCATTCCCGTTTCAATATATATTGTTGAGAAAAATTAATTAAAATAGTCATGGACAATTTGCGGTGCAATTATCTTGCATCCCACTGTACCGAGCAGGGGTTTATCCAGAATTTTTCATATGGGGGTGTAATTTCATATTTAGTGGGATTTGACATATGAGGATGATAGTCCTTTGTCTTCTCTCTTTTCCCCTTCGTTTATTTAGTATTTGAAGTAATAGTGTAACAAGCAATGAACATGATGAAGAATAATTAATATTTTGTTCTATATATTTATTCAACACTCAATTTCTGGGATAACTTTGTCATTCTTTTGGGTATGGAGGAATGGGGTACCCTTGTAGGCATATAATATGTTGTGATATGATTACCTGTTCAGTCTTTGTTTTTAAGAAACATTATTTTAAAAAGTAGAAACGTTACCGATGTTAACAATTTATGTAATTTTCGTGTTATGGAGATGAAAGCAATTTGTATTTTTTCAATGTTCAAGCTAATAACCTCCTTCATGACGAAATTGCTAACACACTATTATTAGTAAGGTACATACCGGCATCGAAAAATGTATCCAAATCTTCGCTTTAAATTAGACAGAATTGTACGGGTGGATGAAGGAATGCAATGATTTACTTCCAGATTCGTGCCAAGATAGTCCTACACACAACGAACAAGAAAAGCAAAAATAACAGAAGAATGCCGAAGGCGAGTAGGACCGACCCACAAAGATGATGACATTGCTTCGAATAGCGCACTTTTACGTCCAATAAATTCTTCTTAAGTCGCACGCAATTTCGATGTTTTTCAGCGATATTGATTCCGCCCCTGTGTCCAGTAACCAAGTTGCGGATAATTCTATATTAGGAATCTTCTCTCTCTCTCTCTCTCTCGCTAAAAGTCTGCAGTGGCTTCCCGGAACCAGGAGGTATCAACCACAGAAGCGAATGAAGAAAAATAATAAGTTATTGCTTCTCTTGCTTTTGTTTCCGTTTTGGGAGGAATGCTGTATAGTTCAAGCGATAAAATATTGATGAGTTCGAAGGACAGACCGAAATCGAAAATCGTTAACTAGATTTCACAAAACTTCAACTTCCCGCTTTGTAAAGTGAGAGTAGAGATTTCATCAAGACGAGTACATACAGGGAGAGTCAATCACATGTAGTCATTGATTGATAAGATATGACGTCGTTTGGAGTGCGTGGGTTTTTATTTTATTTATCGGCTTTTGTACATGGTTTCTAAAGATATGAAAAACTCAACGTGCGATTTCCTTGACATTTCATACAAAAATTCTTAACAACTAAAGAGAGGAATACATGAACCAAGTAAGGAGAAATCAATAACATAAATTTAGAGGAAAGTTAAGATTTATTATTTTGCTCTTTGGAAGACAAGAACGAAAAATAAAAAGTATGTTTTACATATACAGAAATTCGGAAATACGCATAGCATCCGTTTCTTAAATAACTTTCTGCACTTGTTTCGAACAACACAATTCATCATTCATTTTCTCACTTATTCGAAACGCTTTATTTTTCACGAATTGTTACCGTCTTATCCATTTTTTTAAAAAAATAACATTACTTCACCAACTTCAGTTTCCAACGGTTGAGTGTTTCTTGGTGTACATACCGTGAGTTTCGCAATAGTGAGTTTTGTATAGATGATTCACATTGATGTTTAGGGAGCTTTCAGACCGGAGCGACAAGCGACGCCACAGGTAACATGTGTCACTAAAGGTAAAAAAAAAAAAGGTAAAGTGTTCCCCTGTGCATAGCACCACGCCATGAAGGCGTATAGGGGGTGTGGGGGTAACGCCCCACACTTTCTTGATCCGGTCGTGAGTGGGGGTGATGTGATCAGCATCACGCCCCTGACCGCCTTTACCCCCCAGGGTTTCCCCCAGGTACCCATGTTATTCGACGCTGGGTGGGCGCCGGGGCCGCTTTCACCGTTAGAAAAGTTCCCGGATTTGAACCGGCCGGGGATCGAACCCGGGACCTTGAGCATGGTAGTCAGACGCGTTACCGACTTTTTTTTTTTTTTTTTTTTTTTTTAAAGGAAAGCCCCTATGCGGAAGCTTCCCCCATCACACTTCATTCACTCATATCATTTCATTCATATTTCAATTTCAAGACTTTTCAGGACAGACAATCACAGACATCCATGGCCGAGCCGGGAATCGAACCCGGGACCCCTGGCGTCGTAGCGCGATGTGCTAACCACTCCGCCACAGGGGCCGCCCACTGAGCCACCGCGGCCACTAACATGTGTCACTTGGAAACGAAATTTGAGGGAATTTTCAGACCGAAGTGACACGTTGCTCTCAGTCCGAATTGACAGGCAAGCAGCTACGCGTGACGGGGAAAGGGGGGGGGGGGGATCATACCGAAGTGAAAAGCGACAATCAACACGGGTTCCTTCAGTCTAAAAACAAGCATTCATCACAAATGTGCAAACAACAGAGAGGCGACACGAGGCACGCAATTGAGAAAACAGGCCATTCCGAGCAACACGCAAGCGACAAGCGACATGTGCAGCTTGTCGTGTCGCTTCGATTCGAAGGGTATCATTGATTTCTGAGGGTTCGTTTAGGAACCAACTCTAAAAACTCCTCAAGTACTGAAAAGAAAAGTATAGAGGCGAAATACGATCCATTGGATTGCTCACAACTTATCTTCATAATTTCCCAGAGAGAAGTTACAGTTGCTATTTTGCAGCTAAAAGGATCAACATTGACCTTGAAACTTAAAATTATTGTTTCAGGTCTGAAGTTCAAGTATCGGATTTCTTCTTTCAAAAAAAGACAAGGAGAAAAACCTATAATAACTCGCCTTGCGCATAGTTTACAGATAACATTAGGAAGTCATTTCCTAACAAGAAAGTGGGTATTGATTTAAATCTTCCAAGTCATTAAAGGATATGCAAACAGCAATTTGCCACGAGCTAAAACCAAGAAATTTCATTTCAAAACTTCAGTTTCGTGCCGGAGTTCTTGTTGGTAATGATCTTCACGAAAACCAATTTATGTTTTATTACACTGAGCTAGCTCACCTGACATGATGGGCACAGGCTTGTCTACGACGCTAACATTTTTCATCCTCGGTCTAAAATTGTACAATGGCGTGAGTGTTGCTTTTTTTTTCTATTCCTCTTTGGTTTCCAGTAAAAACCAACAAGTTACATGCACAGTGCACAACTGCTCAACTTGCATTGAAAGACAGAGGCGGAGATACGAAGACTTGTGGCCAATGAAAAGATCGCTCGCGCTCAAACAAAAGAATAACAACGCAGCGCATAAGTTCAAAGTAGTAGGAAGTTCCGAAGCTACACAACTTTCTTTGTAGAACGTACACACACCTGTGGCGAACCACAGACAACGTGGAAACAGAAGCGACGCTATGGACATATTTCCGAGTAACCGAGTCATGTCATGGCGGATGAGAATGTATATTGAGCTGGTCGAAGAAGAAAGAAGACGTATTAGGTAAGTACATTGTTTCCTTTTATTGGCACAGGGTTGGAAACCTTGGAGTAACATCATATCATTTAGAACTAGCATTCTTATGTTGTATCAATACTCGGTGGAGGCACATAGTGGTTCGGATCCCTCTTTAAACTGTGGGTCCAGTCCCGATTAGCCTTTCTGTGCATAAAGTAGACATAAATCCCAAAAACTCAAACTATTATGTTGTACTGATTTTTCTTGGAATCTCGCAGCAACGGTGTCTGCACCGAGGGGCAAAGGGGCAATTGCCCCTCCCTCGATTTCACTTTAGTGCTCGGAAGTGACTTAAAAATTCTCAAAGATGACCATAATATTATTTGTAAATTACCTACATATAAGTTTCAATTTTTCATCAATGATAAAAAAAATCAAGCTGGACGGGTGACCGAACTCGTTATGTAGTCGACTTTCGATCTCGCCACTGAAGTTCCCGGATTCGAATCCCGGCTTTGATATGGGGGAGGGGGGGGGGTTCGTGGGTGTCCCTTCATCGATTTCATACAATCATCACTTATCTTCATCGTCGTAAATAGCCAAAAGTGAAAGGAATGCAACGTAAAATAACAAAAGCGCAATACAAATAGAGGCAAAAAAGTCATATTAGTTGGGACATTTTTGGACATAGACATTTGCAGTTTAAGACTAGACACCATTCATTCGCCATCTCTAAAAAGCAGTCTGGATACGAAATAACGAGACCGAACAGAACAACGATAGGGTAGGCACGAAAAGCATTAATCACGAAGCTAGAGAGGAGCGAAAATTTCCACTTTAGCAATTTTTCCAGCAACTCTCCAGGAATCTTAAAACCCGGCGTTCCTGAATCTCGGAGTTATTTCGGATTTTGTTGCAGACAGTACAGGGCTGTGACGAACACTCCATATAACTAGGGGTAGCGCGCATCGTTTCTTTCTAAGGGGTGGATGGTGAGTCAATCACCCATCGCAATCGTTTCAGTTGTTTTTTAAGTTCATTTTACGAAAAGAAAGGCTAATCGCGACTAGACCTACAGTTTAAAGTGGAATCCGAACCACCATGTGCCGAAACCGGGAACCCTTGATTACAACGCAACGACGTGACCACTACGCCATCGGGGAGGTCCAACGCAATCGTCGCCGGGTGTCCATTCAACGAATCGAAGCAAAATATCCATCCCCAGTAGCTACACAGTTATGAGCTCATAATGAATTGGCTCTTACAAGCTTGTGGCAGATGTTACACACTTTTCATTTGTGTTGCCACCTGCACTGCTTGATGACAACTAATTCACACACGGTCTATGAACAATGTCCACTATTTGGGAACTTTCCGGAATTAACACAAAATTGTACCAGCAGATGGATAATTTCTGGAAACCGAAGGAAAGTTTCACACAGCTTATCTGGTTCCCCGAAAAGGTGCGTATTCTAACGCAGTTCCCCGAAATGACCAATCGGGCGCGCGCACACACTCACACACAATTAGCCAAAAGTAGCAGAAAAGCGAAGTAATATAATTTAATAAACAAAAGCAATCAATAATAAACATTTGCTCGCTACATTTATGTTGAGTAAAAAGTCATACCAGAGCAAAAGTGAGCAAAAGAATGTAGAGTTACGCAACTGACAGAATTTGCATGCAATATACTGAGCCTCATGTGTGGTAATTCGGTCTGTTTTATTGTCGCCACTTATTTGAAGGAGTGGATCATAAACTTCTCCAACGAGATACATAGGCGTAGCTACGGGGTGTGCCGTAGGCACACCCTAATGGGCTGCTTTATCAAAGAGAATTAAAGACAGATATTTCAATAAGAGAGAAAATAAGCGGCAGTTTGTAAGAAGTTGAAAATGTCATTACTTGGTACAAACGTGTGCATTATCGTTAATGAAACGGGTGTCTATAGATTTTGGATTTTTTTATGTCATTGGAGAAAAGATATTTACTGCATTCTACTCTGTACTACAGCGCTTTTCTTCTATACCTGTCACAAGCTGCACGTGTGAGAAAGCTTTCTCCAAGCTTACTCAAGTTAAAACTAAATTAAGAGCAACTCAGAAGCAGGATAGATTGGAAGCCCTGCTCTTGCTATTTGTGGAACAGGAAAAAGCTTAGTCTATTGATGTAAGTGAAGTTATTGATGAGTTTAAGAACATTGTATCTTTTGACAGACGTCTCTTGTTATAGATGACGTGTATTTTGATGGATTTGTTTGTAACATTTATGAACATTTTGTGTGTGTGTGTGTGTGTGTGTGTGTGTGTGTGTGTGTGTGTAATTTCTATGCAATTTGATTTTTTCTACTACATATATTCAGAAATTTTAGTGAATTTATATTCCTTTACAAACATCAGTGCAGTTAGAGCCAAGGTGCACACCCAAATATAAAGTTCTAGCTACGCCTATGACGAGATATCTCAATGGAGTTAAAGAAAGCATCGATTCTGTTTTCCAACCTTGGGTTTAATGTAAGACTACTAATTATATGTTCCTTCAATGTATGCCAACGTTGGGTTGGCGTATGTTAACTTCCACGTTACATAATTTTATATATCACATTATAACTTTTAAGTTTTCAAAAGGCTTTCTTTTCCCTCTTCTCCAATTTTTCCGCCCTGGAAGTTGCCGGTCTGGGCGGTGACATGGTTCCCACCACCGTCCGGCCCTGGTGTCATCTCGATAAGTCTCGGTTTCGGTACTACCACTACCATCGTGTACAGAACTCGTCTTCAGACCATCCACCAAAAAACAATGCAAGTACGACATAAGAAATAACACTTTCAAAACTTGAAGCGTGACTTGATGAAGTTGTGCTGTTTGAACGTTGCATGTGCGCAATTCGCGTGTTAATTCCTTCGTAGAACATTTATCACTTCCTCTGTTCTTCATTGAACTTTCCACTTAAATCGATTTTATCTAAATGGACACGGATATTGCGCGCACATATGCAAATAGTGGCACAGGAACAGGGGTACATTATGTTATTATTATTATTACCCTTAGATATACTTTTCTACTGTATCCACAAGATGAGTGAATATCCAGCACAACAGTTTTTCATTAACTTTTTACATCCACAGTTAGTGTACTCAAATGCATAGTTATTCTATTATTTTATTAACTTGTACATGTCTCTTTGTGAAAAAGCTTACAAAGTTAGGGTGAAATCTTAGTCATAACGTTTATAATGTCGGCGATTAGGGGGCAGTCCCTCCACTTTTCCCTACTTTTGCCCCCGCACTATGCTAAACCTTATCTACCAAGGGAAAGTAAATTGCCCCCCCCCCCCCAGCTTTGGCACTTTGCTACACCACTTTTGCAACCCAATCGCCGCCACTGACCTAATATAAAACTCTAATTTTTGGAATTTTGTAAACTCTGCAACCATTTATTCTTTGGTTGATTGATTGATTGAATTGGTGTTTTAAGTCCACTTTATGCACAGTAAGGCTAATCGGGACTGGACCTAGAGTTTAAAGTGGGATCCGAACCACTATGTGCCTCCACCGGGAATCGAACCCAGGACCCCTTGATTACAAGGCGGCGACGCTACCACTGCGCCATCGGGGAGGCCCATTTATTCTTTGGATTAAATGCTTAGAATATGAGAAAACATTACCAGGTTATACGAACTTAATTTTTTGATTATTGATTATTCTGCTGGAATATCAACTAATAGCTTTTATTTCTGTTATTATATTAACAATAAAAGCTTTCTACTCTTTTGTAACTTGAAACGAACGATACCAATTTCCACGCGGCAGGACTCCATTGGGGCGGAATTTTTCAAAGCCAACGAAACTGACATTCATATGGTGGAAGCACAAAGCAAATTAATGGACAAGATTTTTAAAGAGGGGTACTTTCCGAAGGACTGGGCAAGCTCCATAATCTGTCCTATTTACAAAGGGAAAGGGGACAGAAATGACGCAAACAATTTCAGGGGCATTTCTTTATTACCTATATGGAGTAAACTTTACACACATATCTTGAACCGTAGGATCCAGAAATGGACAGAAATATTCGACAAAATCTCACCACTACAAGCGGGCTTCAGGAAAGGGTACAGCACGTTAGACAACATATTCATATTACAAACACTCGTACAGAGGAAAATAAAACAGAAGCGGGGGAAATTATACGCATGTTTCATTGATTTTGAAATAGCATTCGACAAAGTTCATAGGGATATTTTGTGGAGAAAATTGTATGAGAAGGGAATGTCCGCGCGCATGATCAGAGCACTGCAAGCAATATATGCGAGGGTAGAATTCGGAGTAAGATGCGAAGGAAACCAAGTCTCGGCACTGCAGCCTTCGCTCAGGGGACTCAAACAAGGATGCATCCTATCACCAGTGCTATTTTCACTGTTCATAGATTGGGTAGCGCATGAAATTAAAATGGACCAGGATTCTATCCCATGTATAGGAGTGCAAAGTATACCAGTCCTTATGTATGCGGACGACATATTCATCTTGTCCGAGATAATAGAGGGTCTTCAAGGGGGCATAGATAGCATATATGAAGGGTGCATCAAATATAAAATGAAGGTAAACATTATAAAAAACAAAAATGGCTACATATTTAGCAGACAGGAGACATGGATATACGGGGGGGGGGGGGGATTTAATCGAGCGGGTTAAAAACTTCACATACCTGGGGGCAACACTCTCCATGACAGGGAGTTGGACACACCACATAAAGGCAAGAAAAACTAAAACAAAATTTGCAATAGAACAAGCCATAAGGACAATAAATAAGGCACCTCAAATGCCTTTCCCGGTCATTCAAAACCTCTATTTATCAATAGTATTAGGTACATTAAACTATGGAATAGAACTGTGGGGGTTAAGGGGGGGACAACACAATAATTGGCATGAAAAAACAGAATTTTATAAGAGAGTAATGGGCGTAAGCAGAGGCACGGCCAACTGTGGGTTTCTCAAGGAATTGGGCCTGAACAGAGACGCGGTGCAAGCACGGATGAGGGTGGTTAAATATTGGATGCGATTATCACAAGAGGGCCAAACGCTGTGGGGACAATGTTTGGAAATACAGACAAGGGAGGAAAACGTTTACAGCTGGGGTCTGGAAGTGAAAAATATCTTATATAATAGCGGAATGGGTTGGGTATGGGAAGAGGGAGGTTACAAATCAGAGACAGGTTACTCGACATAGACAGACAAGAAATAATAGCAGACTGCCAAACAAAGACCTCAATCAGGGAACAGCTAAGAGTAAGAGAATGGGGGAAAGCGAAATATATCCAGGTTGTGGGAAAAAATGAAAGAGGCGCGCTGGCATGGTTCAGATTAGGGGGATGGAAACAACTAAGAAAGAGAAACGAAGCAGGGGAAACGATATGTCCTTTGTGCGAGGGGGAGAAGACGGACAAGCATATCCTACTGAATTGTCTTTCTACACGTGACCTAAGGGGCAAATGGATGAAAAACTTAACAGGCAGGGAGGTGATAGAAGTGGTAGACGACAGAATAAAGATAAAGGAAGCGGGGCAGCAAGTGGGGAAATACCTGGGAGAAGTAAGAGAACGCCAGGGGAAAGCTATTAGAGAAGGCTGCGAAATGAGTGATCATGCTCCAAACGAGCCATCTTTATAGTGTAAGTGTTTGTAAAGCAAAATGTATGCGTTTTTTGGTGAGAGTGCAGGAAAAGAGAAGTGGGGAGAGGAGGAAGGAAGAAAGACTGGAAGAACTGCTGAGGGAGGGGAAGAATGTGTATATAGGGGACAAAGTAAGAGACAGCTTAAAAGAAAACTAAATGTAACAGAATAGTGTAGAAAAATAAAATAAAATATGTAATGCGTACAGCCTATGGCTCGCAAAAAAAGAAAATAAATCTATAATTCTGTTTTGAGAGAAGTTACACGAATCTCCCTCAAATGGAAAATTTTCAAACGAATACAATGATTAAGTTGGTATCTTCCGCAGTTAAGACCATCGACGTAGGACACAGCAGAAAATTCACCTGCTGTTCGCTCCCAAAGGATACGTCCGTGGGCCCGTACCAGCTTAACACAAGTGTGTGTGACGTATCCCATTGTCCTAAATTTAGTATAAATCGATTTGACTCCAACCTCAGAGGCAATTATCCAACACTTCACGATTTTTCCATCAAGCTCCGCTGTGCAGTCACGTCAGGGTGCTGCCAGTTACCTGTGGTCAACCAACAGCCAGGTCCTAAATTCTTGTGCACATGAGTTTCAAAGGCAAGAAACGAGGGACTTTTCTTGATTTAGATAGGGTAAGTGTTGTTTAGTGTTTCCGTATAGGTGGATCCGGTGAATACAACCAAAGTTTTTCAGTTGCGTTCAAGCTGTGTGCAAAATCGGAATATTTGATTTTCTGTCCTAAATATTAACAATAAAATGAATGATAATTTAATTAAAAGACTGCCCTACGAGAGAGCAACGGGCTAGTCGCATACGGAACACATTAGATAAGAATGTTTGTGTAGATTCAGAACGTTGTATGAAAATCCAAAAATGGATTTGACACTTAAATATGTTAGAATTTGGAGACAGACATGGGCGTGGGGAGGTCAAACAGGACCGTCGCCCCCCTTCGGAAATTAGCATCCTTCATTATAAGTTCCAAAAAAGCAGAAAGCTTATTATTATTATTTTTTTTACTGTTGATAACAGAAATAAGGTTCAGATAGTAATCGAACAGAATAACCAAAGCAAAAACCAAGTTAGATCGAAAAAATGAATATAATACACAGGAACCAGTTTGTTTCAACATTCTACCATTTACTACAAAGAATAAAACTGGTTCCACAGTTTTCAAAATACCGAAAATGAGCTTCTTATGCGAGAGGTCACACAACAAGCTTTGTTACTAAAATTTCCTCTTAACTTTGAAAGATTTTTTGAGCAAGGTGCGTAAAAGTTGATAACAAAATATATAATTATGCATTCCAGTACACTAACTTTATGAAATATAAATAATAATAATAATAATAATAATGGAAAACAGTTTTGCTGTACATTCAGTCATCTGGTGGATCGGGTAGAAGTGTGTTCCCCAAGGATATAGCTAATAATAATATTTGTAATAAATGCGTTTATTTTGATTAGTTTGTGATTTATAATAAAAGCAATAATTATTATTTCCTACTATTCAAGTTTTATCAATAGCCTGGTCCCCTCTACAAAAATTTCTGGCGATGCCCATAGAGGTAGGGCCACTGTTAGGAAACGCGAGGCCCTTATATAATAAAGAGGGAAAATAGACAATTTCCGTTTCTCGCAAAATTGTAATATGCATCACGCATATGGTTGGCCAGTAATTTTAGTTGAAAGAGCATTTCATATCAAAACGGCCATCGATTAATATATTTGGCGCCATTAGTGTAATTTCAAAGTTGAAACAGTATTGTTCCACATCTGAAAATCAGAACATGACACACACACTATCTACCATAAAATAATTGGGAACCTACCTGAAATGGGCGGCCCCTGTGGTTAGCACATCGCGCTACGACGCCCGGTCTGGGCATGGATATTCTCATTGTGATTTTACCTTCAATAATTTCATCATATCATCACTCATCCCCATCTTCGCAAATTAGCCAAAAGTGGCACAAAAAACGAAGTAAAATAAAGCAAATCAATCAACCTACCTGAAATGTTTGTCCGTCAAAACTGGTGGTTGGTTCCACCTCTTGCTGATACATCAGCCACCCTCTGAGGCATGATCCACCATTCTTCTTGCAAAATCTCAAAAACAGGTGGGCAAGGAACGTTGGCGCCATCTCCCGAGACCTTTCTCCCCTCGTCCCAAAGGTGTTCGATGGGATTGAGGTCAGGGCTCTGGGCAGGCCAATCCAAGCGTTGAACATTCTTGTCTTGATACCGCCGCAAAGTAGCAGCAGCAACATTGCACCTGGTATCTTCTTCCTTGTAGTAACAGAGGTTCATTCTGAAAACACGCCACAATGATGGGAGCACCTCATTGTCTACAATTGGCCACGAACCATACCGTAGTACGTGAAATACCCCCACGACATGCCACCACCACCAAATATCCTTGTGTTCACTGTGTACTCCGGTAGAAGGCGTTCCCCTCCCATACTCGCCCTGAGCCCCAGGCCTTTAGTGGTCTTCGGTTCGTGATATAGGGTTTGTGTGCACCTGGTCTGCCTCAATATCTGAGATAGTGGGTCTCCGTTTGCAATGTTATAATGGAAACGGATACACCTGGTGCTGTCTGGAACTCCTGTCTGACGGCGGCCATCGGCTGCTTCAGGTTTTTCACAATTTCACGTTTTACGCTTTGGCTATCTCCGTTGATTATAATTTTTGCTCGCTCGGAAAGTTGGGTACTCCTACAATGCCCCTTTACCTTCCACATACCGACGTACACAGGACGAATGGCACAGTTGAATTGGGCCTGTTTAACTTAGCGGCTTTTGCCCCGTTGGTCAACCAGTTGAGGTGTAATCCCATGACTACACTCTTATCAAAGTCAGGCAGCTCTGTACCACGGGATATGTCGGTTATCTTGCTCACTGGAACACGTCAGACATGGTACAGGTCACATGACGGCCGCACAAGTCAAGTAACCTACCATCATGGGGTAACTAGTTACTTTTTCGTAGATAGTGCACTTGCCAGAAATGGGTGCATTGCATTTGATTTGCCATATCTTATGTTTCAAACTTCTGCTTCCTTTTCCTTTTGCGGATTATAAATGGAGCTGTATCGCTAATGTGGGGTTTTATTTTCTTCCTTCCATTCGACTCGGATCGCAATTGCACAAGAAATTAATGAATAAACGATCCAATAATCTTTTTGGAAACCCAAACGGCACACGCCGATACTCAGTAGAATAAATTTCACAGATGCGATCAAATGTTAGGTTCGATTGCCAGCATACAGGAGTCAAAAGGGGCCTTTTTGAACGTTCGTAACGCCAAACGACTCACCGATGACAAAAATGTTACCGAGACAAGTTTATTTTGATGTCCTCTATATGTTGCTTTGGTCCGTGGGCGCCATTTTAATAACATCATATAACTTACATAACTTAATAGGGCTTGTTAAGTTTTACCATGTTTTACATTGTTATCTGCACACTACATATTAACCAACACACACATTTTCATTAATATATAGTAGTAACTTTTAAATACAAAACATTTATATTAAACTTTTAGTCTATATCCCAACAAGTACAACAACTAAAAAGGTGAAATAAGTCCTGCAACAGTGGCGTACGCAAGGGGGGTTACGGGTTTTAACGCCCCCCCCCCTTTTGAGCTTCTGGAATATTATGAAAAATGCTGTGGAAAAAAATTTAAATGGCCAATTTATCACAATCAAAGATCTGGGACAATACTCTTACTACTTCTACTACTACTACTACTACTAATAATAATAATAATAATAACTTGAATTATTATTTCCATGTAGTGCAACATGGAGAAAAGCACAGCATCCCAAACACACCCGTCTTTCAGAGTGATGCCTTGAAAATAAACACGAGTTCTTGAAAATAAAATATGAGGGTAACTATGATTTAAAAGAGAAAAGAATGTTTTGAATCTCAGTTGCAACAATGTTCAATACACTGGCGTACGCAGGATTTTTTTTTCGGAGGGACTGGAATAGCACATGGCTTCGTTTTGGAGGGCAAGATGCATAATAAAATATTTCTTATTTTTGGAGCTTTTCAGTCTATTAAAATTGTATTCAAAGACAAAAATGGTAATCGGGACTCACTTGAAAAGAGGTTTCGCATTTACACATGTTGATGATTTTTTAAAGTTCTTAACGGATTTTTATTTGAAAATTCTGATTTTCTCAAAAATTTCGGTAGGGGCTGTTACACCATATGCCACCCCTCTACGTACGCCAGTGTTCAACGAACATCCATTTTTTTTTTAACAATGAGAATTAACTAAATAATGTTCTTGGTTCGTTGTAAGAGGTTAATGTATAGACAAAGGCTAGGCGGACAAGAATACAGTCACTACTCCGCCTTCCCATTGTTTACAGCAGCACATTTGAATGTCTCTCTCTAAAATTTCTCACCTTCTTGACTAGACAATTATTCAAACGACAATAAGCTTAACTATTGTAAAATGTTTTCTTGGTAAGAACAGCGAGACAATCCAGATGTGAATTATCGGGGACATTTATGCGGGGAAGAAGCCGGAAAAATTCCAACCAATTTCGGGAATCGAATCCGGATCTCCTGCATGATAGTCAGATGCTCTAATGACCACCGCAGCTCCTTGGATGAGTTCCATACTTTGATTATTTCAATATATTTTATTTTTTTCTTGTTTTTATGGATTTTCTTCACCCTTAAAATGTCTCACCTCCTTGACCAGACAATTATTTCGTAACAAAGAAACAAAAAAAAAATGCTCCCAGGATTTGATAAAAATCGAATGACTAGAAAGTAATTTCGTTCTATTGTTTTCATAAATACTATATTTATGTAGATCTCTACTACTTAATAGTAGTAGTGGTATTAGTAGTAATTCAGCTAATTAATTAATTATAAGTATTATTAATTAATTGTGATTATTATTATTTAATTAAAGTATAATAAAACAATGGTAATGTGAATTTGGAAAAAGTTTTAGAAATAACCCCCCCTTGATGAAATCCTGCATACGCTAATGTCCTGCAAAGTTTTCTAAATTAATCTTAAGTTCGTTTTTATTTTATTTTGTGGTTCTTTTATGAGGTGTAGGTGATCTTCATTGTAGGGTCAGGGACTTCTTTAACGATATACCTGACAAAAATACTAATCCAGATTAGATTTTTATGGGGGCTAAACTATAAACCTTCCACTAAAATTTGAGCCCAGAACATCTTAATTAAAAGACAATCACATTTTCTCCCCAGACAAGATGCCTACAATATGCATGTTCTCAAAATCTTACATTGATATTTGTTTTTAGATACATTGGAAGGTATAGCAATAAATGAAGAAAGCACTTTGATTTATTTTTTCTATCTAACTTATAAGTCCCCCCAAAGAGTTGCAAGCAAATCTACTTTATGTACAGGAAGGCTAATCGGGACTGGACCTATAGTTTAAAGTGGGATCCGAACCAATTGAGCCTCCACCATGTATCAAACCCAGGACCCCTTAATGCAACCATCTTCCTGAATATGTGTATTTGGGAAATTTATTGCAACATATCAAACATTCTCCTTGTCAGCTCTAGAACTCCAGGGAGCCAATTGGTGCTGAATTTGGGACACAATTTATAGGAAGAAGATCTCTGTTGACAGTTTTTCATTCCTGTATTTTTGGGAAGGTGGCAACAAAGATATCTCTGAAGATTAATAGCATTATAATATTAACATTTTTATGCAAATTAGTTTGCAAATTTATGTTAACTTAAATCATCTTTGTACAGTCTTAATTGAAAAATACACTCAATTCCTGCACATTTTCATTGATGTCCAAACTGCACCAAGAGTCTAGTGGGGCTAGACCAACATGTATTATTTATGATGTGTTCATCTAGGTTGTTGCACATTTTACATGTTAGTCCCTTCACTAGATAGATATAATGCACAGTTTTCTAAGGCAACAGTGACAGCAAATTGCAAACTGTTGCACTTTACATCACTGTACTAAATGTAAAATGCAAAACAAACATACTTACAAAGGAAAAGCATTTTCCATAAATTTGCAACACAAGTATGTTTAGTGCATAAATGTGTTGGGAATAGTTCATGAAAATCAACAATATTTTATGCTTCCAACTGCAATATCTATGACAATGTTCAAAATTGTAAAGGGGAGTAGAAATTCTTTGTCTGTTAAATTATTCATTGTTTGGATCAGTAATCTGGCAAAGATAGTTCAACTACTCTTTCCCATCGATATATAATGCCATAGTTCCTAGTTTATCAATGGAGGCAAAATAGTTTCAGGCTGAGCCTCATTTTTGACAGGCAAGTGCCTCATGTAAATATCACATCATGATTCATAATTATGATTAGGCTATTATAACTTAATATTTACAGGTAATTTAGAATTGTTATGCATACCTGTGTAGCAAAGTAAAGTAGAAGACAGAGATTAGAAACAGCTTAAATTACTCAATTAATAATGATGTAACAAATTTTCATTTCTGGGATTTGTTGAATTTGTGGTTAAAAAGATTGAGAAAAGTTTATCTGTCACATGGAACTATGTTATTTTCAAAGAATTAAAAAGAAATACTAATTTGGTGACTGTCTCTTCCAGACTGTGTGATAAAGTATGCTTTAAACCAATTACTACATTTTTATCTATTTCCAGTGCTCGACGTGAGGGGGTGCGGGGTGGCTGGTGGTATCCTAGCAAAATTTTCACAAAGCATCCCCCCAGCTGTCTCAATGTAACCATGTTAAACCAGAGGAACATCCCCCCAGCTACACCCAAGACTCGACCAAACACCCTGCTCCCCTCCAAATCCCCCAATTTCCACCTCAAGCACTGTCTATTTTTCAATGCTTTTTCATAATTCTTAAATACATTTTTCCAATAGTATTACTATTAATTTCATATCATTTTAACCATACAGAGATTGTAAATTACATTATTTTTATTACTTTCAGGCCTTGACTTACCCTTAAATCAAAAAACCTAACTCACCATATTAGTTACATGTGCCCATGTAATTTGATATTTCATGCCAAGTTCAGGATGTTAGTTGTGGTGTTTCTTTCCTTTCAGAATGTCAACTAAAGCAGGTTCGACACAATCCATACATCATGATGCAATGCACCATAAAGTTCCAAAAAGAGCGAGAAGAGGTTCCGCAGGATCAAGGAAGCTGTCCCAGAAAACTGACTCCGAAGATCTTGAACAAATTCAAGAAGACAGTGCTCGTGATTCTATTTTCTCGGCCTCTAATAGCGACTCCTTGACATACCTAGCTAAGGCAGGATGTCTACTTCAACAACCTCAAATCAATGTTAGCTTTGCGAATGATAACGAGAAGAAACAAGTTTATAATCTTATTTATGATGTTTTCAGATGTAAGTAAAATCACTTTTAAGTAAATATTCTTACATGTGGTTTAAACCTACAGAATATGTACCCATCTTCTTCAGAAATAGTTGTTAGTTTGTAGCAATTACATATATTCACTTTTCCCAAAATTTTGCACACCATTTCCTATAAAATTCTTCATAGATCTAATTTATGCCCACTTTCATGATAAATTTACCACCACACCACCATAGGCGTGCACATGGGGTGGGGTGGGGGGTAGTTGCCCCCCCCCTAATCATGGACGTCCGCAGATTTTTTCCACAGAGGAACAAACAAAGTATTTTTCCATGCGGCATATTACCCCGATAATAGTGTTGCCCACTCAAAAACCACCACTTGAATTTGAAATTTATCGCATTAATGTAAATTACTATGACTGAAATCATATTATAATAATCCATTGTGCAACAGCCTATGAAGGGCCTAGGCGTACCTACCGACTGCCGGTCTCCCTCCCACGCTTTTCTTCGTCACCTCTAAGCGTGGAGATCTTCAACCAGTTTTGGAATAGTCGGGGGGTCAGCCCAACGTATCCCCAGCCATTATAGTAGGTCTCCGTGACTGGATTACACTCACTCACTCGGAGCTCCCCAATTTCCTCACGATGGTGGGTTGCCACCGGCCCTATACATAGGCGGAATAAATTCCGACCAGAGCCAGATTCGAACTTTCGCCGTCCCGCAGCGAACGATCTCAAGACGAGTGAACGCCTTAACCCGCTCGGCTACGGAGGAGGACGAAATCATATTATAAGTGTGAAATATATACTTTTAGGTTGACATTTGATTTCTAAGGGGGAGGTGTGGCCATTCTTGCCCCCCCCCCCTTTCCAGACATCTATGTACCTACATTATTATACTTTCACCTAGAAATTTAGTGCAGAGGAATCTTTTCACAGTTCTTAAACGATATTATACTCTTATTGCCCCAGCCCAACCTTGGATGGAAATCAATTCTAGGGGGGCAAGGGGGCAAACATTGAGGTAAAAGAAAGCAAAGCTAGTAGAATCTAAGTGTAGCAGGACAAAAATATACTCAAGATGGAATTTGTTTTCACGTCTTCCTTGCATTATTTCTTCCAGACAGCTAAGCACCTGGAGGGGGGCACAGGGACAAGTGCCCCCCCCCTTGATATCAAATTCTGCACAAATAAAAATATATTTCGTAAAATATTCTTGCTTGCTTCGCTCGCAATGTCTACTTTTCTTAGTCTTGTCAAGTCCAGAGCCATAGCTAGGGTCGACAGGAGTTGGTCCTGAGCGCCGAAATGAAAAAATTGTAAAAGAATGACATGGCGGCCCATGAATGCCATATTAAATCAATATTGTTTTCAGCTTGCAAAAATTTAGATATAAAAAATTTCTTGCTCGCTTCACTCGCAATTTTGTTTGTTTTCTGTAATTCATTATAAATTGCCACAGAGAGAGAAGTTATAACTACCGAGTTCTACAGGCTCTTGCTACTAAACAGTTTTGTCTTAAATGCATGAACACAATTGTTTGGAGGAAAAGGAGTGCAGCACATTTCAGAGGCAATATATTTATTCATTATGGTGCCTCTATGTTGCTACATGATATATATATATCATGTATATACAGTGAGAAAAAATGAGGTTTTTGTTTCCCAACTGAACTTTCATCAAGGCTTTGCTCCCCCGCCCCCCTAATCAGAGGGTCTGCGCACGCCTATGCACCACACCACCTTAACAACATTCTTAGAGCCACAAGATTGAAAATTCTGGTTAGACTACTGGTGAGGTTGCATAATTTATACACTTTTTATGCATAACTATTCCTGAAGATGAATGTTTCTTCCATCAAAACTATTAAGTAATAAACATGTTGTAAAATATTTTGATATCACTTACTTTGAATTCATTTGTGATGTTTTGGGAATAACTCACAGATTCTAATCTCTTTACCACATAAATACATTTTGACACCCCTCGTACTTATCCAAAAAATGCATGATAATACATATTATTTAAATTTTACACTTACACAATACAACTGATGAATGATGTGAAAATTGGCACAACCACACAAAACAAATGGCCCAATCATAATAATACTCACATGCTTTCAGTAATGAAAACACAAAATTCAAGTCCAATTTTACTGGGGAAAACTTCTCAAAATTTTACTCCAAGTCACAAGCAAATATTTTTTTTAAATTCTGAAAATAGTTCTTGCAATATTACTTTGAAATTATTCTACTGGAACTATGCATACTAAGACATGACTGGATAAAATTTTCAATTTTGCTTTGGAAAAATATTTATGTATAATTAGAAGTACATTGGGTCACTGGCCCCACTAATGTGCATCGTGTTATAATTTAATATGTATCTTATGTAAATTATCTTAGCTGGGGGATGCTTCATGAAAGTTTTCATGTCCCCACACTTATTCAACAACTGAGAATACATACAAAGCTTACTCAATAGAACAATGTTACTCTACAGCATCTGTAGCCTACTTGCAGCCTTTCAAATATCTGATAAACCTAAGTGAAATGTCACACAATTACACCTATTTGTCTTTGTATGACCAAATTAAATATACCAGAAATCACACATAGATTAGAAAGGTACAAATTCTATTTTTGAAATAGGATTTTTAATTGTGTTTCGTTACTTCTCTTTCAGATAAGTTCATCCTGACTCAAGCATTAACAGATATTTCATTCTTTGGTCGCCATCCAAAGGTAATGCATTTTATCATCTATATACTTTTACATTAGGACTTGATAAACTGTGTAGTAATGCATACACACAGTAGAATAGGTACTAATGTGCACTTTACACGCATAGCAAGCATATGGTTGTTTTAATTGTTTTCTGGCTTTTAAATTCTACCATTTCAGTATCTAACTATTGTAGTTAATTCTAAATAAGCCAAATGTTCATGTATTTTTACATGCCATTGCTAGAACCATGTTTGATTTCATCAATTCTCACTTACACACAAATCCGTTGGTTTCAGTACAGATTCCGACTTGAGACCGAACTTTTCATTAATGAACGGCATTCATATCCATTACCAAACAACTAGCAAATAAGAAAAAGGACTTTTAACAATGATCAAAAGAAGTGAACTTTTAAAAAACATAAATAAATATTTAGTATTTATAATATTAATACAACTCTTGATACAATGTTGTATCCTCTTTGTATTCTCTTTCCAATGCTTACATTATTATAGGTAAATAATAATAATATTCTCTCATATTTATACTTTGGTTCAGAATATCTCTGTGCTTCATTTTCTTAGAACAAATTTTAATAAGCAACATTTTATTCAATACATAATATGACTATATATATTCATGTTTAGATTACAAATTGTTGGGAGCAATGTGTGTACAATTTCAGGTTAATCCTGTCAACATTCCTGCTTGATTAGTAGTTTATATTTCTTTTCATTAGTTCTATTGTTTTTGCTCATCCTGACCATGAGGATAAATGATGATTTAATGAAATTTGGAAGCACACACATAAATGAACACCCACCCTCAGCCTGGGACTCAAACTTAGAACCGTTTGTGACAAGATAAGTTCACCACTCAGGGTACTTGGCTATCGAGATGGCTCAATTAGTGGTTATTAGACATGTAAGTGAATACTAGTAAATAAACATTAAGTACTCTTTAATATTCTGATCAAAATCACAATTCTATTCAAGAGAGAGAAGGGAAGTTGAAGAAAAAGAGACTGTGAATATGCAGTTAATAGCATTAATATTACATAGAATTTGTTGTTGTATTAAAATCTGTATTTTGGTTTTCAGTTACAGATGAAAATGAATGTTGTTCTTCTGTTGTTCTTCGACCTGTATCAGCGCAAGTTCTTGCCACGAGAAGATTCAGAGGATCTCCAGAGAGTACTCGTAGCAGCAGGACTTCTGGAAATAGCAAATATCCTCCAGAAGTTTAGCACCCGACTAGCTGCTTCTCTCGCACGAATACGTATTAAGATGAGAGTAGAATCATTGTATCTTATTTTACCAGAGCACCTCAAATTCCGAGATGAAATGCATGCACAGACCCCACTTTATGGATGGGTAAATACATTCAAAGTCAGGTGAGATGAACGAAAATCTATGTATTAATTTCCAAAACTTCACACACACACACTTACTGCATGCATTTGATTGTTTACCACAAAATGGTAAAAAAAAGTAATTATACAGGGTGTTATTTTAGTGGCATCCACGGACCACAGAAACATATAGAGGTATCAAAACAAACCACTTTTCTCGGTAACATTCTTGTCGGTGTGTCACTTCGGCACTACAGTCGTTTAAAAAAGGCCTGTTTTGACACCTTAATGCTGGCAACCCAACACAACATTTGATCGCATTTGTGATATCATTTCCTGTCATGAAGTGGTGCGTACCAGGAACACATATATTCTTTGAAAAGTGACAGCTACAACCAGCCACATTATGTACCGTAAAACAAAGTGAGAAAACACGTTCAATAACCAACGGGAAGTGAATCAATAATAACGAAAGATGGTAGAAAAACAACGTATTCAAAAGGAAGTGGTAATATCTGATTCTGACTCTTAGCCTACATGTCAAATATTTGTAAATCTCGTTGCCAAGTTGACATCTAGTTTAGTCTATCCACTTCGTCCTTCTGACATAGTTGTCTGTGACACACTGAACAGATGGCAAAATAAAAATTAAAGAACTCAAAATTCCAAAGGTAAGTTACACATAATATAATTTATCTTCAGGGCAGTATGAGGCAAATTACAAAAATGATTGAAACTACATGGATATAAGTAGTAGTAAAACAAGCTCTCCGACGACTGTGTATATCTACGCACCACATACACATGTAATAGTTTCCACTGTGAACATGGCAGTATATTCGCTGCTGATTCATCATCAGATTGTTACTGTGGTTGTACATGTTTTAGCCGTAATGTAACAACGTGACCCTCAGATACTTCCATTATCAGCACAAAAATACCACAAGGCATGTATCAGGACAAATGGATATACAAACCTATAGATCAACCTTGCAATGAGATTTGCAAATATTTGACATACAGCTGGCTGTAAACACAGGGTGAAGTGACACAATGCATGCTATTGAGAAACTGGTCCAATACAAATGACTTGCAAGTAACAAGCGACACGTGTAGCTTGTGTCGCGTAAGTGTGAGTGGTTGGATTTATTCCTAAAAGTTTGTATCATGTCACAAATATAGTTCGTGGCTTGTCACTTCAGTCTGACAAACTCCCTAAGATTAGATATTACATATGTCAGTGTGGCCCCAATTCTCAATTTTTAAAATTAAATACACTTTATATCTTGCGAGTGAACAATCTAAATTGTCATTTGCATAAAAATTCAAGTATTTTACATAACTAACTTATTGTTCTTTTATTTTAACTTTTTTTTATTTACTTTTGTATTCTATTGTGCCCAACCCATGACACCAAAAAACAATTAATTTCTCCTTTAACTGTTACATTTCTTCCCCCTCAACTAGACTAGAATATTTAAAGGTTAATTGCCTTCTACCTTTCTCTTAAATAATTTATTTTTCATCATTTGACAATTCACAGATTTTAAAGATTTCTTATTAAGTAAAGAGACAGTGTTTCGTCTGTCCCAACCGTGACACAAAATTATTCACTTCCAGCCATAAATCTGGGAAGTATTTTAAGGGTAGTTAGGTTTAATCAACTGTTTTAAGTTTCCTATTTCATTTCACAGAAACTGTAAGAAAAATGTTGCTTAACTTTGAGTAGAATAGTTACTTTCATGCAAAAAATGTAGTCGACGTGTCTCATCTGTGGCAATAGAATGCTCCATATCTAACATTCTGAACACCTTTGTAATTAAAACATAAAAAGAAAAATTTGATACTTCCATACACAATAAAAAAAATCTCTCTTCATGGAAGAATCAAATGTACCAGTATGCGTGTATATCTATTACACATTCATACCTACCTGATTCTCTATTTCAGCTTAAATGAAATCGAGAATCTGTTGCAAAAGTTTGAGTCAAGATTGTGTGAAAGCCCGGAAAAAGAAGCTTATGATGGAGAGGAATACTTCTACAAATTTGATCCTTTGTGTCCATCTGCTGTGCTGTTTCATCCAAAATGGAAAATGGAGGTCATCCATTCTTATCTCATACAAGACAAGTTTATCATTCTACAGGTGGGTAGGAATATAACAAATTAACTTAACTTATTCATGTTTTGGGTCGCTTATCGCACATAAGTCAAACACCTTCTCTGTCGAACAGCGTATTTTGTCTTCTGTTAACAGGTTAAATGCTTTCGTAGTTAGGCTAAATGTAGAATACTAAAAGATTTAAACCTAACAGGCCTAACCTAAACACGAAAGCATGCTTGGGTCAGAAGATGAAATACGGCACTTGAGTGAGAAGGTGCTTCACATACATGTGATGAGTCATATTCTTAAACTTTTAAGTACAGCGCCTTGAATAACGTAGTGTGGAAAACGACCCAAGAAACTGGTTACCCAGACCAGGGTGGCTACAAACAAGCAGAAATGAAATTCCCTGACTTTTCCAGGTTTTCCAGGACAAAAATTTGCATTTTTCCCCGACAATTACAAACTAAACTAAATCGATGTTTTTGCAAATGGAAATAATAAACTCATATAGATCCAGGTATGCATTTGTTAAGTACCAATATTATCTTCTATAAAATTGACTAAATTTCTCTATTCTCTATGATTTGAATTCAAACTGCAAAATAGTGAATTTGGAAAATTATTACAATTCACAAGCTAGGGAAGGATTACAGAATTTTGTCATACGTAGTAAGTTTAAAATAAAATACTTGATTATTTTTAAAGTTACGACTAAATGAAATTAGAGTGATTGATTTAAGAAATACAATTTGTAATTTATCAGTCTCCTTATGCATTCCACTGAGGTTTGGAACCCTCTGCTTGCAAGAACCATGAGTGCGGACTCATTTTTCAATGCATAAAGCTCTCTTCTCTGTAAAGCAAACAACTTAACTCTTGCATGTAAGTGAAACAATTGAATCGAATAAAATAAAGTGTCATATTTCCTTACATTATCCATGGGATTTCTGCTTCAGTACAGTATATCCAAGTGAAGTACTGTGAAACTGACAACATGCAGTTATACCATTAATGCTGACGAAAAGGGTATGTAGGTATTAGAAATTTAACGCAAGCAATTTATAGAATTTCATTGTATAGGTACCTGACTTAGCTAACCACACATTAAAACAGGAACACACTAATAATAAAAGCTTCAGAAAGTTCATATACGAGGGGCATCCTGAAAAAAGGTCCAATGGCCCCTATACGCAGCACTAGTGGTTCGGAGAGCGACACACACACATGCAGGCAGGAAGAAGTGGCATGTAGCTGTAATCTGGTACAGTTGCAATGCAGCCGTTTTAGGAAAGTTCTAGGTTAAAGATTGCACCTGTCATACAGTCTCCCACCGAGCCTAGCCTACAATGCACACTCAGAATTTGGCACTGAGCCACCAGCAATTGTGTGAGGTGTGCAGACAGGACGTCGTGTATGGTCAGACGATGGTGCAGACAATTCACGGAAGGCCAATCGAATGTGCACAACCCCATACAGCTGAGTACACACGGGCCCTTTGCATCACTTCAGGTGAGAGATCTTGGACCATTCCCTGTACAGCCCTGGCCTTGAATGTAACGACTTTCATCTCTTTGAACTAAAGAGGTTTCTGGCAGGGTAAGGATTTGACAGCTACACTGAGGTAGAGATAGTTCCAGTCTTTGCTGTCCGACACATATACCATGGGCATACAAAATTTAGTGCCATGCTACTACAAATCCCAGAATAACGGTGGTGATTATGCTGAAAATTAGGTTAAGATTCACTGTTACTAATGCAATAAATTACAACTGATATTCATGTTTTATTTATACCTAATCGGTAGGGACTAGGGATGGCCAGATCCGGATCCTAGCGGATTCGAAATCCGGATCCGGTTGGTTCCGGATCCTAAGGATCTGGATCCTAAAATTTTTCGGATCCGGAATTTTCAGATCCGGATCCAGAACTTTCGGATCCGGCATTTTCAGATCCGGATCCGGAACTTTCGGATCTGGATCCGGAACTTTTGGATTTCGATCCAGAACTTTTGGATCCGGATCCAAAACTTTTGGATCTGGATCCGGTACTTTCAGATCCGGATCCAGTACTTTCGGATCTGGATCCGGAATTTTTGGATCCGGATCCGTTTTGCCATCCCACATGCGCTTCTTTGGAAAGTAAGAATGTTTTTATAACACATTGTTACCTGCTAATATGCATATATATATATATATATATATAATATACATACATACACACATATATATAGTTTGTGCGCGCGTGCGCGATTTGTAATTAATCAATACACTTACAAGGGAGGTCTAAGTCTCTACCTCCGATTTCCATGAAACTTGGCAGGTGTATGGAGGGGCCCAAAGGAAGAAATACGTGTTTTTGTGTTTCAGCTAAAAAAAAACTGTTTTAGGGAGCAAAACCCCCCTCAAAAGTCAAAATGAAGACAAATTGACGCGGGGATCTGACCCCTGTGTGCCACTCCGATTCCCATGAAATTTGGCAGGTGTATGGATGGGCCCAAAGGAAGAAGTACGTGTTTTGTGTTTCAGCTAAAAAACCGTTTTAGGGGGAACCCCCCCCCCTCAAATGTCAAGATGAGGAGAAATTGAAGTGGGGATCCGACCCAGAAACCACGTAAATATGGCATAGGAATACACAGGGGGCATAGGGCCTCTCTATACACCTGCCAAATTTCATGGAAATAAGAGGGGGACACAGGGGTCAGATGATCCCCACTTCAATTTGTCCTCATATTGACATTTGAGGCGGGTTTTGCCCCCTAAAACATTTTTTTTAGCCGAAACAAAAGAAAAACACGTAGTTCTTCCTTTGGGGCCCTCTATATACCTGCGAAGTTTCATGAAAATCGGAGGGGAACACAGGGGTGAAATGCCCACTTAAATTTGTCCTCAGCTAGACATTTGAGGGGGGTTGCCCCCTAAAACAGTTTTTTAGCCGAAACAGAAAAACACGTACTTCTTCCTTTGGGCCCGTTTATACACACACCTGCCAAGTTTCATGGAAATCGGAGGGGAACACAGGGGTGAAATGCCCACTTAAATTTGTCCTCATCTTGACATTTGAGAGGGGTTTTGCCCCCTAAAACAGTTTTCTAGCCGAAGCAAAAAAAAACGTATTTCTTCCTTTGGGCCCGTTTATACACACACTGCCAAGTTTTATGGGAATCGGAGGGGAACACAGGGGTCAGATCCCCAGTTCAATTTGTCCTCATCTTGATATTTGAGTGGGTTTTGCCGCGTAAAACCGTTTTTTTAGCTGAAACAAAAAAAAACACGTACTTCTTCCTTTGGGCCCCACTATGCACCTGCCAAGTTTCATGGAAATCTGAGGGGGACACAGAGGTCAAGTGCCCACTTACATTTGTCCTCATATTGACATTTGAGGGGGGTTGCCCCCTAAAACAGTTTTTTAGCCGAAACAAAAAAACACGTATTTCTTCCTTTAGGCCCATTTATACACACACCTGCCAAGTATCATGGAAATCGGAGGGGGAAACAGGGGTCAGATCCTCACTTCAATTTGTCCTCATCTTGACATTTGAGGGGGTTTTGCCCCCTAAAACAGTTTTTTAGCTGAAACAAAAAAAAAACAGTTATTTCTTCCATTGGGCCCCACTATACACCTGCCAAGTTTCATGGAAATCGGAGGGGGACACTTAGATAACCTCCCTTGTTAGTCTTACACTTTGTAATTATATAACACTGCATATATTATAATGTTTTATTTTAATTTGTAAAACTGTAACTGTAGAAAAATTGTATAATTTTTGTATAACATTTCTATCTTGTTCTATGTGTTAAAGGTTTCATATTGGAATGGAATGTCTCACATTTATGTGTGTTTCCATTTCCAATACATTCGAATGAATACATATTCGTTTCAATGGCATTTACAAAATCACCTCTGACATTTTATGTTAAACAAGTAAGACTATTTTTGTGCACGAGTGTGTTAGCCGATGCGTAGCAAGTATTTTAGGAACAACACTTGGAAAAAATTTATTGTAGGACTAACTAATGAGAAATTTCTTTGTAATCGAAGATCATATCTTTTAAGGTGTGGTAATATTATAATGGGATTGAGATACGAAACTCTCGGATCCAGATCCGGATTTTCGGATCCGGAACTTACGGATCCGGATCCAGATCTGGAACTTTCGGATCCGGATCCAGATCTGGAATTTTTGGATCTGGATCCAGATCCGAATGGATCCGGATATTTCGGATCCGGATCCGTTTGGCCATCCCTAGTAGGGACCTTGATATTTTGTTATTTTGTTTTCAAATTGGTGTATTTTCTTATTTTTTTTTTTTTACTATACGGTGTTATTTTTCTCAAAATTCACATTTTCATTTTAGCGCATTTTCTGGCAAACATCTGAAATTATTCCTTCATGGTATTTTTAAACTACTGTTCCAAATTGTAAGTCACATGGCTTACGCCTCTTCATGAGAGTTTGATATCTTGAAAGTTCTTTTGGGAAAGTTATTTTCGATACACCTTTTTTTAAATTTTAAGGTAAGGATTTTAGATAATGGAATTTCCCCCGTATATACTGAAGGGTGGATAATGACCATAAGTGGCGATGTACCCAAAAAATTAAAATCAATCAATCTCACGTGACAGATACCGATATATTATGGCACCAAAAATTGGCATTATCATTTTTTTGACTTGTCAGTATTACATTTCCCAAAATTCGCGTTTTTGTTTTAGAACATTTATCTGCCAAATATACCGAAACTTAATACTCCATTGTGCTTTTAAACGATTATTTAAAATTGTAGATCACATGGTCTATGTATTTTCGTGACAGTTTGATATGTTGGAACAGATTTTTGAGGAAGTAAAAGTAAAGTGGAGTTAGGGCCCCACACTTTCTTGATCATGGCTAAAGGTGGGGGTGATGTGATCAGCACCATGCTCCTGGCTACCTTTATCTCTAAAAGTTTCCTCAAGGTACCAGCTTCATACGATGCTGGGTGGGTGCCGAAGCAGTTTGAATAGGTGGAAAACCTCCCGGTTCTCCCCCGCAGCAGATCGACATTGACATTGAAAACATATCTCGTGCGACAACTATGAGGATATGGATCCCGTGTGACAATAGATACGCACTTGATCTCCTGTTAGAACCCTGCCACTTTTATCTGTGATGCAAATGGTTTTGATAGAAGTTGAAAAAGTCGTGGGAAATACATGATTTAATGTGGCTGTTGGAATTATTCCATGTAAGTATAACTCAATAGTTTACTCTTGAGTAAAATGTTGGAAAACTTGCATGTTCTATGTACACAAACATGGCCTAGAAAAGACAAGAATGTTGGATTTCATGGATTTTTTTGTTGTTTTAGGTCATTTCTTTTAAAAAAAATCAATAAAAACGCCAACAATTCACGTTTTATGCCAAATTCGCATTATTTTGATATTTAGAAAGGGCGAAAAATGTGTCCAGACATCCCTGCACATTCCTAAACATAACTTCGCAGCAATTACCATTTTTCATGGTTTTGGCGTTTGCGAAAAATCAATCGGAAATTACTTTCTGGCCACCCCTCGTATAAATCAGTAGATGGAAAGTGAAAATTTAGCAGGGCTGGCAGAAAAAAGTCATTTCTTGAAGAAAGTGATTTGCTTTCATGATTGAATGATTCGAGTAAATATCATATTAAAATATTTACGTATTATTTTATTTCATAATATTGGACATTAACCTTACTCAGTGAGAGATTAATGACCATCTCTCACGAGTTTAAACAGACAGGACAGAGAATGGTGTTAATTTCATTGCAATACTAGTGTTGCAGTAAATTTGAGGTTGGGAGCATGCACTTGCCAATTTTTATAACGTTCACCAATGCAGGTTTATGTTTCACTTTTTTGTGATAGTATTCAATATATATCCAGTTTTGTTGGATTCTTCTTGATATCTAAGAATAGTGCAATGTCATTGCAAACGTATTTAACTTGTGCGAAACCAGTAATACATCAGGATGATGTAAGAAAACCTTTGTAAGCACTGCTACATTAAATAAGGTGAAGTAAGCCAGAAAAGTAATACAATTCCAGCAGCATATTTGCAGTCTAGAGCTCTTCTTGTTTATGCATACGATTTTTGTTGGATGTGCAGTCTGAAGACATCGAACAAAAATCATAAGAGTACCATGCATGCAATTTCTGTCACATGTTGCAGTGAGATACTTTGTCGGGTGGCGATATTCGACAAAAATCGTATGTATCAATGGAACCTATTTGTTTCCATGTTCCTTCAGTTTGCCCAACAAAATGCTTACTACGACATCTGACAACTATCGGACGGCGCCACCCGCTCCCATCCCCTCCATCTGTTGACAGTTCTGTCTCCTTACTACTCCCATATGGACAAGAAAAAAATGATAATTCAATGCATTTTCCACATAATATTTAGAGGCTTAACCTTTACTCCCCCGATGATATTATATGGTATCATCAGAGTAAGGTCGTTCTGGCCCGATGAAACCATATGGTATCATGGTGCAGATTACGAAATGAATGTGCTTTTTGGACCCTCAAACTCTTCTGTTTGAGTTGAAACTCTGACACAGGTCTGGAGCAAGCCTGGGTAAATTCATATTGATGACCAACCTCCCCCCTGCTCCGCAACATATCCATGACACATTTCCGAATAGTCTCACATTTTGGCTCATTATTCAACTTGTATGGCACCCAGGAACATGAAACAAGTTTCAATCTCTTTGGAATGGTCCATTCTTTGAAGAGAATACTAAGGTTTGTGCCTTCTTCCGAAAATAGCGAGAGAAGAGGGGGGCAAACTAAAGATATTTTTTTTAATTGAAATTCTATGGTCACGCCCCCAAACCCCCTTCCTCGGTTCGGCGATTTTAATTGTACACGGTTGCATGCTATGATGTTTTAGCTGCAAAACAACAAAACTTATCCGAAGTAGATTGCTCCCATAGTGCCAGAGTTATAACAATTTTCCTCCAAAAACGCTAATTACCTATTTTTCGTAAAAAAAAAGAAAAAAAAAGAAATCACATTTTGGCTTATTATTCAACTTGTATGACACCCAAGAACATGAAACATGTTTCATTCTCTTCAGAAATCTCCATTCTTTAAAAATAATACTAAAGTTCGCGCCTTCTTCCCAAATAGCGGGAGAAGAGGGGGCAAACTCCAGATGTTTATGATTTTTTTCATTGAAATTCGGGGGTCGCGACTCCAACCCCCCCCCCCCTTCCTCGTTTGGCATTCTGAATTGTACTCGGTTGCATGGTACGATGTTTTAGCTGAAAAACAAAATTTATCCGAAGTAGATTGCTCCCATAGTGCCCGAGTTATAACAATTTTCCTCCAAAAATGCTAATTACCTATTTTTCGTAAAAAAAAGAAAAAAAAAGAAATCACATTTTGGCTTATTATTCAACTTGTATGACACCCAAGAACATGAAACATGTTTCATTCTCTTCAGAAATGTCCATTCTTTGAAAAGAATACTAAAGTTCACGCCTTCTTCCCAAATAGCGGGAGAAGAAGGGCAACCGCCAGATTTTTATGGTTTTTTCATTGAAATTCGGGGGTCGCCCCCCCCAAACCCCCTTCCTCGGTACGGCGTTCTGAATTGTACACGGTTGCATGCTATGATGTTTTAGCTGCAAAACAAAACTTATCATAAGTAGATTGCTCCCATAGTGTCCGAGTTATAACAATTTTCCTCCAAAAATGCAAATTACCTATTTTTCGTTAAAAAAAATCACATTTTGGCTTATTATTCAACTTGTATGGAACCCAAGAACATGAAACATGTTTCATTCTCTTGAGAAATGTCCATTCTTTGAAAAGAATACTAAAGTTTGTGCCTTCTCCCCAAAATAACGGGAGAAGAGGGGGCAAACTTCAGATTTTTGTTTTTCCCATTGAAATTCGGGGGACGTGCCCCCCCCCCCAAGCCCCCTTTCTCGGTCCGGTGTTCTAAATTTTACAAGATTGCATGCGCTGATGTTCTAGCTGCAAAACAAAAGTTATCCGAAGTAGATTGCTCCCATAGTGCCCGAGTTATAACAATTTTCGTCAAAAGAGTGTTTGAAGTCAATGAAGACGATATTCCCTGACATTTCCCTGACTTTTTTTGACACCTCAAATTCCCTGACTTTTCCCGGTTTTCCAGGTCTGTCGCCACCCTGCCAGACAGATGAGAAACATAGATGGCAGTGCGATCAATGTCGGTGCTAATTTTCTTATGAAAGTAATGCGGCTTTGTTAATTTTTGGAATATATTATGTAGATTTGTTTGTCTTGAAAGGCGGTACGTGAATTGATGGAAACAGTTATATTTGTGGAGTGATTTGCAGTTACGAAATGACATTAATTTGGAAAGAAAAGTAAAATAAAATTAATAAATAAATAGCATGCGTAACACAAGAAGAAACATCACAAAGTGATTCCGGACGTCAGGTGTTGGATTGTGTACTAGAGTTTTATTTTTCTATGTTATTATAATATAAATAGTATCCTGAGAGATATTTCATACCGAGGCGACAAACCACAAGTGTCGCTTGGAAGCGAGCAGTCCGTAATCAATGCAGCCTTTCGAACCGTAGGGACACAAACTCTGACTGCACCGTTTCCTCAAGGAGATTTTACACCAAAGCGACACGCAACAAACGATACGAGGATTTCACACCAAAGCGACATGGGTCCTTGGAAGCGAGCAGTCCGTAATCAATGCAGCCTTTCGAACCGTAGGGACACAAGCTCTGACTGCACAGTTTCCTCAAGGAGATTTTACACCAAAGCGACACGAGACAAACGATACGAGGATTTCACACCAAAGCAACATGGGTCCTTCGGTCCAAGGCAACTTTCATACCGAATCGACACATGTTGCTTGGAAAGGAGCCAATCAAGAGCAACATTTCACATCGTAGTGGCATGACGGGAAGCACAGGCCAGAGTTCGGTTGGTGAAATCCTCAAGCGATAAGTGTCACGTGCCCCTTGTCGCTTTGGTGTGCAATCTCCCTAAAGCAAGACACTCATTGCATCGCGCATGCATTTTCATGACAGTGGAACTGTAATAGAACTGTCAACAAATAGTTTCACAGATTAAGTTAACGCTTGATTCCAGTATATTAACCTATTTCCTATGTTCTATTGTACAGTTGAAAAGGGCTATTTCAAATTGCAGAAATATTAGTTTGAAAGTTACAGTATCCATATGCTTTGGAGGTACTTTTAAGTTCATTTTATGCGCAAATAGGCTAATTGGGACTGGACCTACACTTTAAAGTGGAATATGAACCACTGAGAGTCCCGCACCTCTGGACTACAGGATGCATGCAGGTTCGAGTCTCCTGGGGAGAGCTTAACAACTTTTCTCCTGAGATTTCGGCCTGTGTATGGGTCCGGTGGCCATTGTGAGAAAATTGGGGAGCTACGAATGAGTAGGATAATGCAGTAATAGGAACCTACGATGACTAGGGGGTTTGTGGTGCTGACTACCCATCTGGTATAACTGGTTGAATGATCGACTTTGCCAGGTGGAAGTGAGGCCAGCAGGGGCTGTTGTGCCATGCGTTATTATTTTTTATGAACCACTGAGCAATGTGCATTCTCGAGAACTAGAAGATGAGACCCCGTGATCACAGTGTTGCCACATAGCATCAGGAAGGTACTCTGAGATACTTAAATCACAAAATAAAATAAAATTTATGCAAAATGTAAATTTTAGTAACCCAATACATCAAAATAATATTACACTTGTAATTTGTACAATTTTACACACAGATCAAAACATAGTGTATTAATCCATTTCACATACATAAGAAATGTAGCTTATAAAATATCTATGAGATGCACTTTTTTCAATTGTAGGACCGATCTTTTTGTTCAGGTCCCATGGTGATCAGCCATGTGCTAAAAGATTTGAATCTGAACGGGTGCATCATCCACACACATGTTAAGTCACCGAGAGTTACAGCATATCTGGCAAGTCTTGTGGCAAAAAATCCTAAAATCAACAGCTTGAAAGCCTTTGGAGCTGGGAAAAGGTTAGTATTTTAATTTTCTATACATATCACAGATAAGCTTTTTCTTTGCACAGAGAAGCATATTGCATCTCTTACCAGCTGTGGCCAAAAAAAAAGGAATTGTTATCTTTCGTTGAGAGAGTTTCAGTAATGGTATTGGCAACACTTAATGATTATAATTTGCATCACCAACGTATGCCATTTACAGACATGGACCACTCAATGTGCTGTAACTGCGAGGGTGTTCTATAAAAATGGTGACTCTGTTGCTGCTGCGAGACGAGAATATAAACATTACTTTAATCTCGGATGACAAGATCTTATTCCATTTGCTAATCCAACCAGAATGTGCCTGAAGAACTATGAAGCTACGGGAAGTGCACTGAAGCAGAAACATTTCTATTCACATATTGGGATGTGCCATGGACGATTTCAATTACAGATTGAACCAGGGTCAACGATGAAATGGTGGTCACCTGCAGGATGTAATTTTCAACATATGAACGTGACTGTGCATATTTTGCAAATGGCAATGTGCAATGGTGTAGTTGATGTGTTTGTATTTTTGTCTAATAAAATGTAGTACTATTAGTATTGTTGTATTTTAAAAAAGCCAATTTTTATGCCACATCCTGTATTTGGTGCATCGTCATTCTTGTCACCAGAGTAGACTTTTCAATGCAGGGAACATTAAACACCAATGGTTTCCATCAGCTTCGTCAAGACTTTCACTGTCAGTAGAGAACATTCTTCTCTATGTTGCCCTATTTTATAACCAGAAGATTCAATTTACACACCACTAATGGAAGAGGATCTGAGCACAGTTGAAGCGTTAGTATCGTCTTGGTCATTTCTTCTTTTTTCTCCAGGTGTTAAGTTTTGTCATGCAAAATTCGAGAATCCTTTTATTAGGCACAGCCTAGAACTCCAAGAAATATGATTAAAAACTGTTCCAAATCTAATCCTGACATTGTATGCAAAGAACTGGCTGAGCAGAATAATGCCATGATATGAAAGAAACCTGGGTTCAAGTTGTGGTTGAGAGATAAATTTGATCCTTGTATCCTTATCAAAATAACTTCCTGCCTTGCAATTCTCAGCATGATACCACTTTGTATGTGCTACACTCTGGCGTTGAATACAAAAAGTATTACATTTGCAGTGGATAACAGGTAAATGCGAATGGCTTTGGCTTGTTTGAGTTCTTAATTTAAGTCTGCTTTTATGCACAGATTCACTAATCAGAAATGGGACCTACAGTTTAAAGTGGGATCCAAACCCTATGTGCCTCCACATGGTATCAACTTTGGGACTCCTCGATTACAAGGTGACAAAGTTACCATTATGCCACCGGGGAGGCCTTGAACAGCCCCTTTAACTTACATAGTGCTTTTCATGGTTCAAGTCATCCATAGAGCGGCAGTTAGCACATTGGGCAGTGAAAGCACATCTACCAGCAAATTGGATGCAACATCTGCGTAACTGGAACCACTAGCTACGTAATGAAATAAGCTCATACAATACATGGACAGTTACAATTAAAATGAGCATGTACCTTCTTACAACAGGTGTTGGAAATGTTGTCATCCTGCATCAATACATTTACGGTATATTTTTAAGAAATTTTCACATGCATCAGTTCCTCCTCTGAAGTTGCTTCAATTTCTCTCGTTATTTTAAAGCTTGTTAGCTTGCCATGCACACACCATGGAAATGTCTGTTCTTTTAGGGGTATGTTCCAAACGTGCTCCAACGTCATCTAGTTTCTCCTAAGTAATTGATTGATTGAGTTGGTGTTTAAAGTTCACTTTATGCACAGTAAGGCTAATCGGGACTGGACCTACAGCTTAAAGTGGTATCCGAACCACTATACACCTCCACCGGGAATCGAACCCGAGACCCCTTGATTACAAGGCGACGACGGTACCACTGTGCCATCGGGGAGGCTTCTCCTAAGTAAGGACACACCAATGCACCATTTGCTTCTTATCAACAACAGACCATGTTTCCCTAAATTTGTTCACAAGTTTTTGAACACTGTCCCTGTATGGAACAGAAACATTTGAGAATTCTGCTGCAAAATGTGTTGTAACTTCCCACCAAGAATTTGTACTGACGTAAGAGTCAAACATAAAAATTCATTGTTTTAAATTGTACATATAAGTATATATGGCATTATTAGACTGCAGAAAAGCACCAGCAACATGTAAACTAAAACAAAACAATCTAAAACACTTGTTAACTCCTTAACACTTCACAAACACATGCAAACTTGACACCAGCTATCTGGAGCACTGACGTGTCCAGTTCCAAGGTCAGCGTAAAACTGTGGGTCTAAATGCCAGCAGATGCACTCTCACTGCCAGGCATGCTAGCTGCCACTCCAAGGGCGACTTGGCCGTGAAAAGCACTGTATTATTCTGTGAACTGCACAATAATTCTATCCCAATTGCTTCAATTAACAACAGTGTTACAAACCACATGAACAAATTACCGCTGGAGAAGATAGTAACGAATGTGGCTAATTCTTCAGAATTTCTATCAGTTCTGTTCCGTTTCTAGGAAAGGCAACTTTGAAGATTACCTGGATGAATTAGGCGTCACAAATGTTGTGCTTTATGAAGACAAATTCACCAATTTTGATCCTGAAGATGAAATGTTCAACACAGCAACTGCAGTCCTTGTCAGCCCTCCAAACACTTACTCGGCTGTCACAGATCCTGTCGAACTGGTATGCAGTCAAGATGGAGGTAAATGGATTGTTACACATTCACACTTTTTTTCTTTCCCAAAAATTTAGTTAACCTTTAAATAGTAGCCGGTTTGATTTGAGGCCACAGGAGATCTCAAAATAATAATTTGTGAAAATCAAAAATTTTCTTCTCAAATGTGCCAATTTTAATTACCTCATACAGGGTTTTAATCTTCCCAACAATTTGTCAGTTGGGAGACGATGACAGTACTTTAGCCAATGTTTTTAACTTTTTGCAAAGAGCAGGCCTTTCACATTGCTTCTCAGGTATTTTTAGACTATTTCTACCTTTTTTAATGTGTTGTGTTTGTCCTATGCAGGTCCCTTAACCTTTCTCAAAGAGGTTCTTTTAAAATTTTGAATTAAGGATTTTAGATAAGAGGATTTTTCCCCATATACACTGAAGGGTGCAAAATGGCCAAACGAATCAATGCACCCAAAAAATTTAAATCAATCAATCACCAGTGTTATCTTTTACTTGCAGATGTAGAAATGCTTGAAGAATTCACCAAACCATCCCCCAATGCAACATTGCTTCGTCGGGAGACTTCACTGATTGAAGAACAGAAGAAGACTTTGCGACAGGCGATGTGCATTCCGGCAGTCCAGGTCGTCCTCTATACAACACATTCAAAGTTAGAAGAAGAAAATAAGCACCTCGTGAAGAAGGTCATTCCCGAAGTGAACCGACTTCTGTATGAAAGAAAGGTGAACTTGCAAAGGCTAGAGAGGCAGCAGAACCCAAATGACAGTGATAAATCACTCCGTTCGGTGTCACCCGTAAGACATAATCTACTAACTGTGTTACCAATGGCTAAAGACGTACAGTTTCAGACAGAAATAAAGAAACCCGATATTATCTAGCTGACAATATTGTCAGAGCCTGAACTGGTACATGGCAATTCTTGCCAAGAAAATGGACTATTTTGTTAAGTAGTTGGTATTTCCTTTGATTAAGCACAAAACTTTCCAACTGGTTTATGAAATGAATTATGGTGCTGATACACAACATGTGTCATCATAGAAAATGTAGTTCTAAGCTATTTTTCCTTGTCCCTCTTAGAAGGAGCAGGTGACGAATGGTTAAGAGATATTGATGTTTTTCCCAGGAAAGAGTTCTTTATTTCTGAAAAAGAACAAAAATTAAATTTCTGATTCGATTTTTGTTATTTAGCATCGCTTTTCTGCCCCTTTTGGCTAATTGCAACAAATAGGAGGAGTGATAAAATGCAGTTGAAGGACACTCATGCCCAGGCCATGATTGGAACCCGCAACCCTAGCACTGTAGCACTCTCATACTATTTTGCCATGGAGTCGGTAAGTTCTTTATTTCTGTTCTGAACTTGGACAAAAACTGTGGTTGAAAATACAAGATATTGTTCCTTTAATCATTACCCGTGTGAAAACCTATTGGTGAATATACATACTGCTCAAAGCAGTGGCGTGCCCAATGAAGGCTTGGTAGGAATCATACCCTACCCCCTTTGGACCAGTATTCCAAAAGAAAAGTTAGGCAAATGCTGGCAAAATGAGGACTAACCACTAAAAAAAAAAGAATACGTAACCTAGAGTTGGAAGTGGTCGAAAAAAACCTGGCTTTTTTAGAGAAAAAAACAGTTTTTTCTGCAGCTTTTCCGGTTGGGCTTTTTTCGGCTTTTTTCACAAAAGTGACTCAAATCAATGAAAATACATGAGCTGGCAGTATTTTTCCTGTTCTATGGTTTTCGTGAATCTCCCTACTGTAAAATAGACACTAATTTCTAAATATAAAATACAATTTACAATATGAAATTCATAGCTAGATATAAATAGTGTTTTCAAAAAGCTGGCTTTTTTGAATGTGAGGATCCTTCCAAGTGTTATCTTCATATTTCGATAGGCTTATTAAATATATCTATGTAGTATAAACATATTCACATAACTAGAGTAGTTTTGTATGTGTTCTTTAGTATAACCTAATAGTATGATTAGCATGATATGATTTTCAATGTTTGAATTTTCAAACAGTTGAAAAGTCTAAAAAATATACATGTGGTGGGCCTCCCTCTTCACCTTGGTAAGCTAGGGTTAAAATTGTATCTGAACCACTATGCAATATGTGTCCACTGGGATTGGCCAATAATCTGTCTCTGGGCAGCTACATCATGTAATTTTTTTTTTACCTACTTGTAAAATGTCACTACAAACCTGTAACTCAACAGTAACTTCAAGTGAAATAGGTTAGTTGTAATTGGTAAAAAGCCAAAATTTCCTGTATCTTTCCAAAAAAGCAGGCTTTTTATTGAAAAAAACCCCGTCCATTCAAAAAAGCTGGCTTTTTTGCAACTCTAACGTAACCCCTCCTCTTTTGAAAATCCTGGGCACATCACTGGCTCAAAGTGCAGTGGAGAAGGGAGCAGGGTAATGCAATCCATTCAGTTTGCAAAAGTTGCATAAAATATCTCCATATCTCTTTTATTTGCAACATGCAAGTACCTATCCATTTCTGGTTCCAATTTTGCCCTGAAAAGACATGGCCCATCCTTATAATAAATTAAATATAACAAACAGGTTGTTATCATAATGTAAGTGTGTTGAAAAGTATTAAAATATTTAATTAATTCCTTTCATCCTTAGTTTACAGAAGGGGAGGAATTTGAGATCCACCCGCTTCCTCAAATAACAGTTGGAAATGGTACCCTTACAGTATTTGACACTGAGAATTGCTACATAGCTTACATCAGGAGAAAAGTAAGTTAAGGCACTTAATTGTTACTAAAATACCGCTAATGACAATAATACTCTTGTATGGTCAAGTACAGGAATGTTTTGACCTGCTAAGAGTGCCCTTTCTCATTTTCATGTTTTAGCACTTTGACAAATGCACAAGAGCTGGATGATAACATAGTATTATCTACCTATATATACTCAAAAGGTGTGCAAAACCTAACCTAACAAATCCACAATGGTCTATTTTGATGAACTGCTTTAGTAAGGTATACTTTAAATAATTCAAGTATGAGAATTTGTAAAATTAACAATGTAAATCAATTGAAAATCTAGAGGGGCACTGTACTGAAAATTGTACTCACTTAGGAATCAAGTACATTAGTTCTGGATCCAGCCTATATCTTGGTATATATTTTCAGGTCTAGAGTTTCTCAGTTTTCATGTTTCAGACCCACTGAAGTTGTAGAAAAAACTCTGTAGATTTGAATTTGAATTCATTTTTGTTATTTAGCATTGCTTTTCTGTCACGTTTGGCTAACTGCGATGGATGAAATTAATGAAAGGACACTAACAAAGAAAACCCATACCCAAGTCAGGATTCGACCTGACTTTCCAACTTTATGTATCATCTTACATTCTGCCATTCCTTCTGTTCACATATCCTAATTGTTACTAATTTTTGTTTCTTCCATATTACACATCAACAAATACTCAGCTTGAAATTACGTAAAATATTAATGCTATGACAACTGTAACTACTTTGTACTTAGATGCATATTAAGATATTAGTTTAAGATTCCACAATAATTTTATTGCATGACAAATTAGATGCTCATGAACCTGACCTAATTTTACACTGGGTGGCATGATGCTTAAAAAAGGAGATTATAAACACATCTTAAAAATGGAGGCTATAAACACATCTTAAAAATGGAGACTATAAACACATCTTAAAAATGGAGGCTATAAACACATCTTAAAAATGGAGGCTATAAACACATCTAAAAAATGGAGGTTATAAACACATCTAAAAAATGGAGGCTATAAACACATCTAAAAAATGAAGGTTATAAACACATCTAAAAAATGGAGACTATAAACACATCTTAAAAATGGAGACTATAAACACATCTTAAAAATGGAGGCTATAAACACATCTTAAAAATGGAGACAATAAACACATCTTAAAAATGGAGACAATAAACACATCTTAAAAATGGATACTATAAACACATCTTAAAAATGGAGGCTATAAACACATCTTAAAAATGGAGACAATAAACACATCTTAAAAATGGAGACAATAAACACATCTTAAAAATGGAGGCTATAAACACATCTTAAAAATGGAGGCTATAAACACATCTTAAAAATGGAGGCAATAAACACATCTTAAAAATGGAGGCTATAAACACATCTTAAAAATGGAGGCTATAAACACATCTTAAAAATGGAGGCTATAAACACATCTTAAAAATGGAGACAATAAACACATCTTAAAAATGGAGGCTATAAACACATCTTAAAAATGGAGACAATAAACACATCTTAAAAATGGAGGCTATAAACACATCTTAAAAATGGAGGCTATAAACACATCTTAAAAATAGAGGTTATAAACACATCTTAAAAATGGAGACAATAAACACATCTTAAAAATGGAGGCTATAAACACATCTTAAAAATGGAGACTATAAACACATCTTAAAAATGGAGACAATAAACACATCTTAAAAATGGAGGCTATAAACACATCTTAAAAATGGAGACAATAAACACATCTTAAAAATGGAGGCTATAAACACATCTTAAAAATGGAGACAATAAACACATCTTAAAATGGAGACTATAAACACATCTTAAAAATGGAGGCTATAAACACATCTTAAAAATAGAGGTTATAAACACATCTTAAAAATGGAGACAATAAACACATCTTGCTCAGAACCATATGTGTTTTCAATAGTTCAGCCTCATATCTGAATATGGAAATAGGAATGGAGATGGATTAACTCTGTGAATGTACTTAAAACATTTATATCCAAGCTAATGGTGTGAAAATAAAGTACATACATTTCACAGCACGCTACAATGCCAGATATGCTGGGTTTGAATCTGAGCCTGGGCTTAGGAATTCTTTGCAAGTGTTCCTTCATCCATTTCATCATATCATCACTCATCCTCATCTTCATCTTCACAATTAGCCAAAAGTAGCAGAAATACAAAGTAAAATAAACCAAATTAATTACTAGGAACATTCTTTTGTTTACAGGAAATCATTAGGATAGGACCTGAGCTGATGATAGATGTTGCGAAGAAACGAGGACTCTTTCCAGGGTCAGGGAAGAGGACAAAAATGAAGATCATTGAATATCGTCCACCGTCACCAAAACTGAGCAAGAGAGAACAGAAGCAGCTTGACGAAATGTTGACGAGAATCAACGCTCCAACCCAAGCCTCACTGTGGAGAGAGGCGATGACGAAGAACTATCAAGAATGCCGCAAGATTCACGGCTCATCTAGATTCCCCCCACTGTTCCTGAACTCAGGTGCTATAAGTCACTCGGTAGTGGCTCATGCAAGTGGCATTTGTTGCGCTCGGCATGTGCACCATCATTGTCCCAATGAAGTCTCCACGAACCGATGCGTCAAGGTGGGAGATACCGAAGTAGACCATTCTTTGGAAGCTTGCAAGAACTTTAGTGTAGATGAGAGTATTGATGATCTATATAGTTTGAAGTTCTGTCCGATTACTCAAGTACTTCTGATGAAACCGGACTGTAGCAGTATGCTAGCTGAATTTGAAAGGGACTATGCACTCATTCAAACAAAGCAACGAATTTTGCACAGAACTCCATATCCTATACATATTAGCGTTGTTGATTTTTAGGTTAAATGCTAAAGTAGTGTAATATTTTGTATGCTTTTAATTAAGTACGTAGTTGCTGTAATTTAGTTGGGAATATAAAGCATTTTGTTTCATAATTTAGTATTTTTTTAAATGTGTAACCCTGATCAATATGATTTATAACATTTTCCCACTGACATGGCAAGGATTTCCAAGAGGAGGAATATGACCATAAATGTTTTGTGGGTATGTTCCATTATTAGGATTCAGTCCTATATTTTGCATATTTTCCAACATTTGACTCTCTTTTTTTATTCCAGGCCAAAGGTGTGGCTTAGAACCCCTTGAATACTTACTAGAGCCTGGATTTCTAAACACTAAAAACTGCCCACTCAGGAAAAAAAGAGACACAGAAATGTAAAAAATAGGCATGATAATACGCATTAAAAACTTTTAAACAGGCACGTAATATGCATTCCCTTTCAATATTGTAAATAATGAAAGGTCTCAAATTATGTTTCTCTCATCGAAAATTTAACATTAATGGCTCTCATAATGTATGATATAACGGAACCACTATTATATATTTATACATTATTAACTCATTTTCAAAACAAAGATTTTAAAAATTATCTGTTCTACACTAAAGTTTTATAGTGTATCTCAAATAATAGACAAAATTTTTATAGTGTATAATAACAATTGTTCTGCACTCATGACACATTCCAAAGTAACAGTCATGCCCAGGTCTGGATTAGAACCTGGAATGTTCGGAATCAAGACTGTGGTTCAACCATTCAACATGCTCCAACACAGGAGCAAAGAGCAGTTAACAGTGTGCTCCCTAAATTCGCTTGTGGGGAAACCTAAACAAGACACAAAAAACATACTTCTTGTAGTTGAAATGTTCTTTTGTCTGCCTTTGAAACATTTTAAGCATTTATAGGCACTAACTGTTGAAATAGGCACTGTAGAATTTATGTACAAGATGGCACAAAAATAACTCATGTTTTTGGAGTAAGTGTAACGACGTTGATTTTCAAGATACAAACGTTTCATTAACACCAAAATCATCGGTAAGAAATGCAGTTTGGGTAAGTATACAGTGATGATTTAAGTATGGAAGATGATGTCAGCCTTTCCTCAAAGTTCCGCATTGCCCTTGCCAACATTTTGTCTGGCAAAGCAGCATTTTCTGCGCATACCTGGGAAAGGGGAGGTTAACAACAGCCCATACAGCCTGTGCGTATTGCAGTGTAGTAGTCATGGCACAATGGAACGTGGAGCATCACGTTTTTGCCATTGAGCAGTTCTTGCAGTTCTTTAGATACAACGATTCGGTGATTAGTGTTCAACATCTTTTCCGTTGACAGTTCAATGTTGCATGTAATGGGTCAATACCCGATCGTAGCACTATACTCTGATGGGTGGAATCATTTCGCACAACGGGATCAGTTATAAAGAGGAAATCAACTGGACGTCCCCATACAGCTTGCATTCCAGAATATGTTGAGTGTGAGAAAGATAGTGCTTCAGTGTCCTTGACACTACACCGACATCATGATTGATGATTTGCTTTATTTTACTTCGCTTTTTTGTGCCACTTTTGGCTAATTTGCGAAGAAAGGAATGAGTGATGATATGATGAACAAACACTCACAAACATCCATGCCCAGGCTAGGATTCGAACCCAGGACCCCTAGCTTCATAGCATGATGTGCTAACCACTCTGCCATGGGGGCCAGCACCGAAATCATCATCTTCCATACTTAAATCATCATGTATACCTATCTAAACTGCTTTTTTTACTGATTGTTTTGGTGTTAATAAAACGTTTGTATCTTGAAAATCAATGATGTTACACTTATTCCAAAAAACATGCGTTCTTTTTGCGCCATCTTGTATAATGATTAAATTGCCCTGAAACCTACTTGACCCGTGGTAGTCTAGTCGGTAGGGCATTTTTCCAGCCTTGTCCTCGCATTAAGTAGCTCTGGGGTTCTCCCAGCCTCAAATCAATGGGTACCTGGGGGTAAAGGTGATGCTGATCACATACCTCCAAAATTGCAGAGATCGAGAATTTGAGGCACCCTACCCCCATCCCCCAATTTGCCTTCATGGCATGGTACATGGGGAACTTTATCTTTTTTACCTACTTCAGTACCACATACGAATACTGACACACACAAAATCTGACCAATTACAGCCTATTGATAAGTTAGCATTTTAAAAGTTAAACTAAATTCCATGAGGCCTACCAAGCAGCTCTTTCATTAGGTGATGTGTGGTCCATGCATCACCGAGTCCCATTGCCTTCTTTGTGCGGGGAGGGGACATCATTTCAAGTAGCTCCTCAATTATCCTCACAAACCTGAGTCAGCAACAAAATTTTGGGGGCTCGCAGTGCAAATAGAACTTGGGACTGCTTGCACGAAAGGTGAGAGAGCTAACCACTTATCTGCATGGGAGCCCAAAAGTTGAACTAGGATTTAAAAAAAATGTCTTGCATTCAACATTCTATAGCCAGTCATGGCACACCTTTTTCATTGAACACACAGTAACATTTTTATGAAGAAAGACATGTTTTCATTATCGTACTATACGTGTTCATTTTGTAATGCAAAAATAATCAAGATTAAAGGACTGTAAACAAAGGTGACTTGGAAGTATAACATGGGAAACAACAGTAGGTAGCCGAGAAGAAAAATCTAGTGTTCAAACCAGCATTACAGAGTTTAAATTAAAATGCTCAAGAAACACTTTCATAGCTTGACTACTCTGTCAGTAACATAATAATAATTACTAGGTCAGGAAAAGTGTCTTAACTGAACTGAAAAAATCTATGGATTATGTTTCTAGTCTCGTTTAAAAATCCTCTGTTTCCTCAATAGGAGGGAAAACCACAAACATAAATCTTTGAGTGTAGTACACACCGGCAAAGGAAGGCCAGTTTGGAGTTGCCAAGTGCTTTGACCCTGTCTCTCCATTAAACACAACAGGGGGAGGGTGGGGGGGAAGTGAATATCTTTCCTTGTTCCCTTGACTGTTTTTTCAAAGGTAGCAATCTAATTGTGTCTTCATCCCTCCTCATATACATGCCACTCGTCGATGCAGTGACCATACCCAGAGAAAAGCAGTTTGCTGAAGAAGAGGGGGTGGGGGTGATAACGCTTCTGTCAACCGTGGCATGCACTGTGGTTTCGGCAGGAAGAGGTATGGGTTACGGATGCCTAATCATTGCAAAAATAATGTGTTACTAGGAAGTTATCCCAAAAATGCATTCATGTTTTTTTTTAAAAAAAACTGACAAAATGTAAAAACTTACTTTTATTGACATTACTGACATTCCACATCTGTATGTTCTAAATATTATGATTACACATATTTCCTGCTTTCCAGTAGGTCAGTAAAAAGGCCACTACACCAAAGAAACTGTCGAAAACCAAAGAAATACAAAGTTCAAAGGAAAGTGACGGTCAAGCGCATGAAGAGAATGCAGTCCACAACAAGAAACTCAAAGCTGGGAATTACACCAGTCATCCATACGACAGGCCAGAATACGCACAACCTTCAAATTACGAGCAGCTCATCATAGAAAGGATAGCAAAACCGACACATGCTTCCGTCTTGCGAAGCGTGCACTCGCCACGCTCCAAATCTCACTCACCCGACAAGAACCACTTGAACTGCATACGGTGCACAGGTAAAAATATTACAAATCAGACGAAAGAGGACTCTCAGCCAAGCGCAACCTCCAAAATAATCGTGACCGATTCAGAACCTGATTCGCAAGAGTGTGATGTAAAAAGGGGGCAACTTCCTCATCATGAAACGAAACATAATCTGAACGAATGCTCCACAATGGAATACAATGATTCACTTGCAGAGTTTTTAATGATACGGTCATACCAACTTTATCGACCTGCAAATGACAACATCGAAACAAACATTAATAGCCAAAACCCTGGAGTGAAAATTATTAATGTAGAACAAACGCAAGACAACTGGAGACAACAAGAACTTCAGCGATATCTGCAGAAGCCAAATGATGCCATGAAGAGGGAGAGGAGGAACTGTGTGAGAGGAGGAACAATGTTTCAATTCCAATGGCTACATAAACAATTATCTTGAAAACTGCTATACCATTCAGCTTTTATGTCCCACAGAATTAACCTGCTCATTTTCGGGAAAGTAATATTAATGTAAAAAGAAGCTCTTGAAATGTACACAATTTGTGAACAGTAACAACTGAAGTTTTCTAATAAATGCTTTGTATAGAACTCCAAAACAGAACATTAACATTGCAATTTGTAATTAAGTCACACTACACTACTGTATATTTTCTTTATTAACTTATATTCATAGCCTTAACAATCCCAGTGAAAAATAATCTTCATATAATTTGTTAAACAGCTACTATTTGTAATATACAGCAAGTGGTGCATATAAATATAATGTATATAGGCTTATATAAGACGTAAACGAGTTACTAAAAATATATCCGCGAAACTTACTTGTAAATGTTCTATTAATTTCGGTGGCTTCTGGCCCCATCCACTTGGGAACTCGATGCTTCACTGTTAGGTTGACTTCCAGTTCCTGTTGTTGTTTCCTCGACTACCGCTAGGGGCAATGGTGTAGCCATCTCGTCTGCTGCATGCGATGGGTTTGAGCTGTTGTAATAGCGGGAGCCAAACATGATAAGCTGACCGCTGTCAATATTCAGCTCGTGCAGAAAGTGCATAATTGCATGCATCTCCTTGATTTTGGTATCGATTATGGTGCGAGATGTGTGCTTAACTGAAACTTTTTAGATCCTGTGTTTGTTGAACTTGAGGTGCCTTGCTAGTCCGGTAGTGGGCTGGGATTATTTTGCGTCCGCTAAATGATGTTGTATATGCTCGTTGACAGATCTGAATCTGCCAATGTAGTGTGAGTTGCACTCACACTGGGCATCATATACACCTGGGTTGTCTAGTGGGGAAAGGAATGATCTCTTGTGTTTGCTTAGGGCACTGGCTATTTTGTTTGTTGGTTTGTGTGGGAGTTTTATGTCATATTGTTTCAAGGTCTTGGCTAGGCAGTTGGATGTAGTCTGGTGGTAAGGGAAGGCAATCCATCTAGTTTTATCACTGCTGGCTGGGTGGAGTATGTTAGGTTGTCAGGTTGTCGTACTTGCATTTCTGCTTTGCAGCACCATGTAGAGAGTTGATGTACTGTGTATCCATTTTGAAGTCCTATGTCCGTTACTATGGTAACATCTTCCTTCAAATCATCTTCACTTGAACAGTGAGAGAAAGCTCTTCTGTACAAGTTAAGCCATACATTGGCTTTATGTTGGGGTAGGTGGTTGGAAAGTGTAGTGGATATACAGGTTCCCTGCCCCTGGTTTTCTATAGACCGTGGTGGTGAATTTGTTGTCCCTCATTTTGATGGTTAGATCTAGGAAGTTAAGGATGCCTTGGTTTTCCCGTTCTATTGTAAATTTCAACCTGGGGTGAATGTTGATAAGTTTTTCCATGAGTAGATCTATTTCCTCTTCCCTTTTGTAAACTGCCAAGGTGTAATCTGCATATCTGCCATATCGTATGTATCGGAGTTCTGGTGAGTGAAGAATATATTTTTCAGCTAGGTGTATGACAATGTTTGCTATGGGAGCAGACAGGGGGTTGCCCATGGCCAAACCTTCAGTTTGTGTGAAATACTTGTCTTGAAATTGGAAATAGTTGTGCCTGAGGCAGATTTCCAATAACTTGGATACCTCAGACACTTCCACTGGTGAGACCTTATTGGCAGAAAGCCCTCTTTCCACTGAGGTGAGGGCTAGGTCGATTGGGATGGAGTTATACATGTCAACTATATCTACGCTGGCAATTTTGGCATGGTTGGCTTGTACTATTGATGTTATTAGTTCTTTGGCATATGTGCTGTTTCGGAAAATGTAGGTCAGTTTGTGATTATGCTCAGATATATTCTTTTTTAGCCACTTTGTGAGGTGGACCGTTGGTGGGTTGAACCCTGCGACGATGAGGCACAGCAGAATACCCTGTTTGTGCGTTTTTGGAATGCCATAAGCTATGGCAGGAGATGGGTGGGTGTTGAGAAGTTTGCAGTCTTCCTGGTTCAGCATTACACAACTTTCAATTGCCGCTTAATAATGCGTTTGCACTTTTCGGTTGGGTCCCTGTCGATGGTCTTGTATGAATCACTATTTAGTTTATCATGTATTTTTCGGTAGTAGTCACCTTTATACATTATCACATACTGATTTGTTTTATCTGATTTCATGCACCAACAGTTGTTGGCTTCCAGCCAAGATTTGAATTCGGTTAGCACCAGGGTTGGCCCAGTTTTCCCCATGTGGTTTTCTTTAGAAAAACCGTCAAAAAGCATTTTTTTTTTTTAAAGAAAATGTTGTGAAATACTGCTTTAAATACTTGTGAGCTTATACAATTGTAAAAATATTTTGTAAAACTTGTACTAAAAGGCTTAGCAGCATGGCCGTAGGCAGGAAAAATTTTCGGGGAGGGTTCATTCATAATTGTTCCCATGGGCGTCGCCAGAAATTTGAATAACAGAAATAATAACAATAATTCTACAATAACAATTAAAATTTCATAATAATAAAACAATTTATTCCATAATAATAATACTAATAATAATTATTGTTATATCCTTGAGGGGGCTTACTCAATCCAGCAGATGAGTGAATATCCAGCACAAGTTTCTTTGTTATTTTTACGTTTCATACAGTGTGTACTGAAATTCACAATTATTATACTTCTTCATTAAACTTTAGATACCTTCAAGAAAAAGCTCTAAAAGTTAGATGGAAATTTTAGTCAAAGTTTTTGTTGTTTGACTTTAAAATTAAATTTTTGGAATTTTGAAAAGTGTGGAACCAGTTATTCTTTTCAAAAACTTAGCCTGGTGCATGGATTGTAACCTCAATCGCGAACGTAACGCGCTATGAAACTGGAGATCCTAGGTTTGAACTCCTATCAAGGGGGATTTTCGACTTTATCGGACAGGGAATTTAAAAGTTGGAAAGGAAATTTTGGGACAATCATAAGGGAATCTTCAGTCTACATTCCTTGTGACGCAGGAAGAACACTGGAAAAATGACAGCAGAAGTGAAAATGGAGGGGTCGCGGGTGGGCTATGATTCCAAGAATAAATCCTGTTTCACTCAACTTTCAGAATTCCAAATATATGAAAATTCTAGCTCGATCGTATCAACATTGTCTCCTTGTATTTTTGTGAAGCTTCGAAAAAAAAATTGAAAATTTGTTACAGATTTTGGTTTCTGAACATCCATTAATCCAACATGTCAGAAGTTTCGGGGGGGGGGGGGGGTTGAACCCTAGAAACACCCCCTCTAAATACGGCCATGCTTAGCAGAGCTTATAATACTAAAAATAATGATGCAGCACAAGTCACAGTGGGTTTTTCAGGCTATTTTCCTCAAATCGTGCTAGAAATGGACTTTCAATAGAAATAAAAAGAATATATATCCAAGGAACAAAAAAGAAGTAAGTACCAGAAATTTTTAGATGAAACATTTGCAATGCATACTTGAACAAAGCTTATACTTTTGAAATGTGGTAGCACTTTGGTCATCAGTCACTTCCTTATGTGGGGGAAGTCATAGTGGCACATCATAGTTTCAACTGTGATGATCAACAATCAATTTTTGCATGTTTAAAGCATTACAAGAGAGAATTTAGTACATTTTATTGAAATGCTGTTAATTGTAGCATAATTAAATCGAAATACTATAAATTATTTTTCTCATCATAATGGGTTGCTTGCCTATGCAAGATAAAATGTTTTTCGTGTCTGGTCAGGAGCTGTATACCCTTGTAAGTCGTGCACCTTCATGATCTACCACAATTTCAGTTTTTCTTTTTCTTCCCCTTTTTAAGGGGTAGGGTACTCAAGTAAATACAGTGTATATGCATACTTCCATATTTTGATCATTTTTGACATTTTCAAATCTTCGAATAGACTACAGTTTTGAGTTTTGTGCATGAAACTTAACAGGAAAATTATGTACTTGCACAATATAAGACAATAAAATTATCAAAATATGATGCATGAGTTAGGGTGGGTGGGCAGAAAGATATGTCATCTATTTAGTGGCCACGATAACTACTGTAAATTTAGAATCATTTAAACAAAATTATTTCTGCAGGTAGAAAAGTTGTGAGCAAAATTGGGCAATGTGTTTCAAAGATGTTGGATAAAAAACTGATATTTTCCCATGTTTTTCCTCTATGCTATGCTCTATTTTTTTTTCAAAACTTTCAGGGTATAAGAAATTAAACTGAGTGACTTTAGAGCTTTCAATAGTCCACAGTTTTGCAGTAAAAACTTTTAAAATAATATTTCATAGTTTAGGAGAGGTGATAAAATCACAAACGTTTTATTTATGATAAATGCCATTTGAGAAAAATGGGTCACCATGTTTAAAGATAGTACACGAGAGACCGGTTCAACATGTCTTGGGAGAGCTTTAAATTATGCACTGGGTTACATTTCCGTAGATTAACAAACACAGGTCTCAGCAATGTTACGGCATCACTTGAGTTTTATAAAAACACTGTAATGTAGTGTGTTTCAGGGAAGGTATGGGTAAGTCACCAATTTTGAGACCATGATAACTGCAACATATTTAGAGGAGCTGAAATTAATCAAAACTAGATACACCTTGAGAATTATTTTTGTTTTGCATTTGCATTTGTTCAAAGCATTTCAAGATTGTAGATTAAAAATGAGTTTTTCATATGCTGAGGTAAATTCCAAATTCTGACACCAAATTCAAATCTCTGCCTAAACTACATTTTTGGAGATAAGAAAAGAGAGGAGGCTCTTTTGAGAATTTTGGGGTATCACTTAAACTATAGTCTGGCAACAAATGTATTGAAATACAGTGCATGTTTGGATAAAATCAAACTGACAATGAAATATGGCAAACTTATAATTTGGCATTATTTATGCTTGAAACATCCAGAAAGATAATGGAAAAAAAAACAACTGATAAACTGCAAACAAACTGTACTGAAGCAGATTTAAAAAAAAGCATTGCTTTGTATATTTGGATTATTTGATGGTCTATGGCAGCTTGTATGGAAATGAAATACAGTAAAGCCTCGTTAATCCAGACCCCAATAAACCAGACAGGCCAAAAAAAAAAAAGCAGAATGCAAGGTTTTAAATGTAGCTAGCAGCATTGCATTGTCGTATTGCTTTAAATTTTACTGTACTGTACAGTGTATTTAGGCCTATGCCCTATAAATACACCATAATAAACATGGTTTGTTGCTATAAACGGAGTTTTAATGCACTTTCTACTGTTCTTTTAGGTTATTTCAGTTAATCTGGACTTTCGTTAAACCGGTCAACTTATCCCCCTATTAGTCCTGATTAACGAGATTTTACTGTAAATGAGACAAAAAAATGTGTGTAGCTGTAGCATATATAATGCATTCCAACATAGGCACAACACTGCATTCACAAACTAATTTGTTTCATAAACTGAAGTTCAGAATGGAATATTCATTAATACTGCATGTTGAAAAACATATACTATAATGTGCTTAAATTTAAGTATCTTTGCAGGGGGAAGAAAGTAACAAATCTGATTGATAAAATTGAGTGTCTCACTGTAAAAAAGTTACAGTTATTGCTTTTTTCTTCCCGGGAAGAATGGTTCCGGCACTATTCAAGTTGATTTGTTATTTTACTGTGTTGCTTGTTAATGTGTTCGTTATAACAACTACTCAAAATTATGTTACGTTCATAAACGATGATGCATCCAAGCAGTGGTGGCGATTGGATTCCAAATCTAGAGGGGGGGGGGGGGTTGAGGACAGTTAATTTCCCTTCATACATAAGGTTTGGCATAGTGCCCGGGACCTCTGGCATCATAGGCATTTCTCTTGTTACAATAAGTCCTCACCTATAGTCAGGTGCCAGTACGGATTATTGTTATTGGGTGCCCCCTCCAAACCCCGCTTATAACATATTTTGTAACCCCACCTTCCTCCCAGTAGTCTGATTGTTGGATGCACTAAAGTATGTGCCTCCTCAGGAAATGCAACCCTGAAAACTGATCACATAGCAACAGCATTAAGTATTACACCATCCAGCAAGAGTAGAATCAAACTGTTGGACAAATATTTTAGAACAGATCATTCTAACAGAAAGGTTAACCGGCCCTCAGTCAACTATACCCTGTCTCAGTTATCTCTGGAGATAAAGCAGAGTGAAGCAGTAAGCAGGCTGGTAACTGCAGTCGCTTACCCCTTCTCCACGCAATCCCGTTCACTCTCACGTGTTCATTGGTCGAGTAGTCTCACGTCACTACTTGCGCAGAGACTTGTTTTTGTTCGCCTGCTCCAGAGATAGCTGGGACAGGGTATAAAGCAATACAAATTGAATGTTACGATATATTACTACCAGGGGGAAATGTATTTCACTTTTAAAATATACATTTTTAAATAAAACTTGAAAAAAACAAAAAAAACACCCAGGTTGGGTTTTTTTCGAAAAAACCCGGGCAAAATGCCAACCCTGGTTAGCACTGACCTGATTTTCTGGTGGGTTGGGTGGGATTTGGGTGTCTTCTGCAAAATGGCTGCTGTCGCTGTCTGTATGCTGTCCGCATGTTGCAGGTTGGGTGCAAAGGCTTGTTTTCAACATGGAATGGTACATTTGAAAAAAGAAGCAAGCCTATTTCAACTTCTTTACATGTTGTTATTTATACGTGCCTTTCTCTTTTGTTTTTAAATTTATTATTTTTAGTTTTAAGTCCACTTTATGCACAGAGAGGCTATCAGGGAGGCCCTAAATTTATTATTTCGTGTGCTGCACAGTAATAAGTTTCTTTTGTCTACTACCCTTCAAAAATAGTTCACTGTTAAGTGATGTGAATTGCACTGTGCCACGAAGGAAGGAGGAGGTGTGGATGTAGAGCTCCACACATTCTCAATCTTGGCCACAGTTAAGGTGATATGACCTACAGGTAACCATTACTTACAGGGTGACAGAAGCCCAGAGCCAGGTATGAGGCAATACCCAAATCAGCTCATGCCTAGAATTTTTATTAGGAATGGGCCAATATGAAATTTTGGCCGATGCCGATAAAGTACCGATATAAAATTTACCAATACCGATATTCTACAAATCCGATATGAAATTCCACATGGTACATGAAGAACCTGAATAATTCATTGACTTCCTTAATAAAAGTGTGTTTCCAGGTGACTGCAGTGCAAAAGAAGTTGCATATTTAGACATTTACATTTTTAAAAAGTATGGCAGAGAGATTATCCATAAAAATTATAACAAAGTGGCAGAATTTTGCACTGAATAATAAGATATTTATAAACAAATCGGATCGGTAAAATAATCATTAATTTTACTGATAAACCGATATGCCTATATTGGCCGATACCGATAGACTACCAATTAATCTGACACATCTGTAATTTTTATTATATTACTTCAAATTTCTGCTGCTTTTGCCTTATCAAGATGGCTTTATTAATAGATCAAATTGAATGAGACAGCTATTCCCAGGCTTCAACTCAACTCTAACCTGGGACCTGCAGTATTGATACTGAAAGTCAACTGCTGAATTTCCGTTGCCACCAAGTGGGCTTTTGCACAGTAAAGTTCTGCATAGGGACCCTGTATAATTATCCAAATATGTTAAGACCAAACTTTAACCTAACATACAGTCATTAGTTTCAACCTCTGTACATGCTGATGAACAAACGCATCATAACGGATAAGATAAAACAAGAAAACATTAGCTGATGTTAATCGCTCCTGTTTATTTAAACAATGTTTGAACAAAAGTTATGCAACATATGGTTTCACTTTTCAACAAGTGATATTACTTCTTCTCATATTATTATGAGACACTTTCTAATAACCAATTCTATATTTTAAGCTTATATACATTTTCCTGTTTGTTTAACTCGTACAGTTTAGATATTGTATAAATTATGATTAAGTTTGACTTCAAAACAATCTTACCAATACAATGAAAAATAACTAAAATAGCAATGATTATATTTAATACTATTTTGCTTTTCCTATGTTTAAAAAAGTATAAATATCAAAATCAGCAACCGTGGATATCTAAATAAAATCTATTAAAAGTGCATTTATCTTTGGTTTGTCAGGTATTATCAGGATGTGGATCAACTATTTATTCTAATTACATAATTTTCTCTTTAACATTCATCACAACTTCGACATACATCATAAAAACAGCCAACACAAGTTAACAAAAAGAGGAAAATTAAGCATAGAGAGAGAGGCTTGAATTCAAGTATATAGATTTAGACTGATTTCTTCAAGTAAAAGGAAGTCAACATGGATCTTGGTTCAAATCACATTCACACTTGAGTATTGTGAGGGCAACTGTAGAGCTACCTTGTAATAAACGTTAATGGAATTCTGTTGAGAGAGAGAAATGGCTGCATGTCTCCAACCTAATCATCACCTCCAAATGGCAGTCATACCACAGAGTTGAATGTTAATCAATGCAAAGTTAAACGTCTCTACATAAAATGGCACATTGCATAAACTTATGGAATCCTAACTCAACATAATATGTGTACTGTTTAACACAGATTGTATTCTGCAAGTCTAAAATGGTAGCCATTGGAATCACAAAACTGTAGGTCTTTGCAAGTCATAGTAAAATTTTTGTAAAAGGAGATTTCACACAAAGCAACAAGATGCAAGTGTTGCATGAAGTGTCGAGTGACTAGCTATGTAAGGTTGTGTGTTGTGAGCAGTGGCGTACCAAGGATTTTTGAAATGGAGGGGTAATGTATACTTTTTATTAGTAGTCAGCCCTCATTTTGTCATATTTTCCTACCTTTGACGTTCTTTTTCTTGGTGCAAGGATGAAATGTTGTAGGAAAAATAAAAGCCAATTAAAATAACCATGAACTGCAGTGGTTTAGTGGGTAGGGTGTCTTGCTGCCACCCAGGTTCAATTTCCTAAGGTCAGACTTTTCCGGGTGCGTCCCCGTATAAAGCAGGTCTGGGGCTCACCCAGCCTCAAGTCAATGGGTACCTGGGGCAACTCTGGGGGGTAAAGGCAGCCAGAGCATGGTGCTGATCACATCACCTCCAAAATGGCCGACATCGAGAATATATGGGCCCCTTTCCCCACATCCTCTAAATCTGCCTTCCTGGCACGGTACTACATGCACGAGGAACTTTACTTTTACTCAAAATAACCGCATTATATAATTTTGTATCTACAAAAAGTGGTTATGCAAACTTTTAAAAACATTGTTATACTGGAGGTAAAAAAAAGATAAAGTACTCCCCTGTGCTTAGCACCATGCCATGAAGGCATATAAGGGGTGTGGGGGTAACGCCCCACACTTTCTTGATCCCGTCATGGGTGGGGGTGATGTGATCAGCATCACGCCAGTGACCGCCTTTACTCCCCAGGGTTTCCCCCAGGTACCCATGTCATTCGATGCTGGGTGGGCACCGGGGCCACTTCCGTTAGAAAAGTTCCTGGATTTGAACCGGCCGGGGATCGAACCTGGGATCTTGAGCATGGTAGTCAGATGCGTTACGGACTGAGCCACTCTCAATATATTTGTTGATGTAATTTTTAACAGTCTTTACAGCCTTATTTAATAACTGAGTGCATCTACTACATGATGGAATGTCTACAATCTACATAATGCTTTCATCTCAGTATTCAAGTGCATTTTGATAAAACTGAAATAAATGTGCACCTTATACAGATATGTTAATTGGGACTGGACATAAAATTTAAACTGGGATCCGAAACACATTGCACTGTACCTACACCGGGATCAACCCAGGATGTCTTGATTACAAGTGAACAGTGTTGCCACTATACTATTGGGGAGGCTACAGTTGATGATGCACTGTACCACACCACCTGTGCAGTACGGATATTATGCACAGCACCTCTGCCTCACAAGCTAAAACTTTACAATGACATGGGGGATGCAGTAACAATGAAAAAGAGGTGGGGGATTCTCACTTCATCAGTGCATCTGATTCCAATTGCCACCATTACCCGGTGTTCTTGACAAGAGCCTGCTATTATTTTCAATTTGCTCCCCGATCATGGACGTCCGCAAATTTTCCCCAAAAATAGTGTAGTTCCCAAAAAAAACATTGCTTAAATTTGAATTTATGGTGTTCATGCAATAATTAAGACATATTATTGTGGCTAAAATGAAATTATATGTGTGAAATACATATTTTTTGGTTGACTTTCATTTTCCAGGGGGAGCACGCCCCCCCCCCCCTCCAGACGCCCATGTCCTCAATTGTCCTCACAATACTGGGTCAATACAGAAGTTCCAGGTAATTCCTTGGAATCGAACTAGTGACAATGGAATAATGATATCTTTTATTAAAAAGGGTAATTCTTCACTGAGACTGAGAGGGAAATTTGCTGGGCTTGCAAAAACTAGAATTTCAATTATTCATCAATCTAAACATCTACTTCCTTCCTTCCTTAGTCTATCCTTGGAGTAAATTGAGCTCCATGCTATATTCTCTCAGCTTAATACCACATGAACAATGTTCTTGAAACGACTATCCATTTTCTTTTCTTCTCCTACCTTCACAAAGAACCTAGTGCAAATTTTTGTGTTCAAGTGTTTATTTTACATATAACAAAATCGATACCATGTAAAAACATGAGAATGGTTCATATATCTCAGAGCTATTTTGTCAATCATACAAACAACCACTATTTTATTTCTCCTTCATAAATGTGCTTGCATGTGTGAATTTCTATCTAGTCAATCATGAGGAAAATATCTAAAAGTTATCTTATTAAATAGAAATTCAAGTTCATGCACTTGATTTATTGAAAAGACTGGCAGTTTTAATGTTGGTAACTTTTATTTAAAAATTCATGCTAAATGTTAATTATAATCAACCATGTTGTACAAACATGTACAACAGTTAATTTAAGAGCTAATGTAGCTATTGAGTCTGCCAACTAATCAAGGCAAATGCCTCATATATATCACTAAATCCTAAACACACTTTATTTTCTAATGCAATCAAAGGGTTGAGCCTCTATCCTCAGTACTGGCTCATATTAGAGGTACTGTGTGATATTTGAAAAATTTACAATGCAGGGTGGGATTCTACTAGTAATTGCCCTTGAAGCACTGGGATGGTACACTATGTCATCAGAAGTATCTGGACACCCCCATGTAATAGTGAACTAAAGCAGTATAAAAGTAGACTCTCAATGTTTGAGTTTTTGCTTTTTAAGTCCACTCCATGCACATATTAGGCTAATCAAAACTGGACCTACATTCTAAAGTGGGATCCGAACCACTATGTGCCTCCATCAGGTACCGAACCCATGAAACCTTGTTTTGCAAGGCAACGTTGCTACCACTGTGCCATCGGGGAGGCTGGTACTCTCAATGTGGCAGGGTATAAGGACATTTTGACCAGTTGTGAACTTCCTACAGTGATGAGATGACCATTATATAAACCAGCATGACAACACTGCCTTTCATAAATGGGATGGCCAGTGTGAGAATGGTTTGGGGACAATAGAGTTCCTGAAATGGACTGCCTTCCCAGAATCCACACCCACAACCTACAGAACACCCATGGGATGATTTAGAATGTCAACTTCACCCTGGACCCCAAGGTGCCACATCAGTCTCTGCTCTGATTACAGATCTTCTGGAAGAATAGGCTGCACAAACGTTCATACGGCTGCTGGCAAGTCTCCTCAGGAGAATACAGGGTGTGACCAAGGCAAAGGGTGGACCAACCCCACATTAATGTCCAGCACCGGGGAGTCTGTCATGGGAAAAGTGTGACTACAGCTTTGGATAGGTGTTCAGATACTTTCGATCATATAGTGTATATAAAATACATACATATTAGTCATCTCTCCCCAGATCCAAACAAGCATAGTGGTTAATTCCCCCTCAACTCCCTTCCAATACACCCTTTTCTGCAGTGTGTGTGAAATGTCAACATATTTTCACTGGGTTCAAATATCCTGCAAAATTGTAATGGAAACTGTTACATGGAGGGATGTTTGTCGAGCCTTCTATCTAATACCACCCCCTGTCAATCCCCCACTTGAACATTGGATTTATTAATAACTATTATTCAGTGGAAAAAATGTATTAGTCACTAAGTGACCCGTATGTAAATGAATCTAGGAATATTTTTAAAAATTCTACTAGAAGGTAATGTAATATCTATAACTATCCTGACGAATTTATAAATCATAAGTAGTGCTTATCAGCCCAACCTTACTTGTAACTCTTCCAAACTAAATTTTTGGGGAAAAAGATCGAGCTCACACATGCTTATAAAAAATTAAGTAGAATTTATCACAGATGATGCAGAATAAACTAAAATAAATGCAAGCAATTCCTGACTTAACGCTGCCCAACTTGAGCAACATGGCCATCTAATTTCCTAATCTCTGATTTAATTAGTTATAAGTTTATAAACTATGTCTTAAATGTCATTATTGTTCTATTCAATGATGTATGACCTTTCATAAAAAGTTGCATTTTTAATATCAAGAATAAGAGGATGAAGCTGGTGTATAGTGACTAGCTGTGTACAGTTGGATGCATAAGTATTGTCCAGCAAAATGTCCATCAGCATGTTTATTTTCTTTGTTTCACCCAATAAGAGTTGAAACAAAAAAAAATACCAAGAAAGATCACAACCTCTGCACCAACATATGCAAAAATATGTATTGTTAGTCATGGACAATTTGCTGTGCAATACTTGTGCATCCCACTGTATGTGCATTTTTGGTTTGTTAGTGTTAACAGAGAAAGTTCTAAGAAACAAGGATGAAATGCTAAAAGAATAAAAACTATTTTTAAAATATGAACTATTGTATTATTTTGTAATATGAGAAACTGTAATGTAGAAAGTTAGTAGAAGTAGTAGTTCCGTTAATGTTATAACAGAAAATTTAGTATTTTGTAAACTTTAAACAAGAAATTTATCATACTGAACTTTGACAAGAGCAAAAGCAGTGATCGCTTTGTTACGTTCTAAATTTAAGGAATACTTTAAAATAATTTCATTTTAATTACACTTACGTGATTTTTTAGAGAATTAAAAATACAGAAAAATACAAAATGAAGTTATCACTGTATATTTTACTAATATTTAGAAAATAACAAATTTCACTCAGTTTTATGATTCTCCTAATCATAATTTCCACCATTTGGGCCATGCTCTTGGTTAACCTATGTGACAATATGTCCCTGCTCACAGGAAAATAAGGAAGTTGGGAAGGAATCCGAACGTAACGCAATTGCAAAACTGGGGATCTGAAAAGTGGCCAGTTTAGTTGCATCTTGGAATTTAGGCGATGAATAGGTTAACAAATATCTGTCACAGTTAGTAGTGATGGAGTTGTTTTCTTGTCTTTCACATTACTGCCAGCCAAATTATTATCTCAATAACAACATAAAAAAGCTGCAAATTATAACAAAGAACATTAATCTTATTCCTATATAGACTGACATATTGTGTAGCAGGCATGATTGTAATTATGTAAAAGCAGAGAACACATTGTATAATTATTTCAGAAAATTTGCCTTTCAAAATGAAACATGTGATTATTTAAAACAAATATTATATTTTCTTTACTAAATCACTGACAGGATTAATTCAACATTAGATAAATAATAATTAGAAAGAAATCTCAACTTAGTCCTCATCGTCTGAGGAAAAAACACACACACCACCAACTTACACATTTCAAAATCCCCCCCTTCCCCCAAAAATGAGACTAGGTCATAAAAAAACAACTTTTCATGGAATGCACACCTTGGCCAGTACACAAAAAACATCTTTGGGTGATGGAGAAAATGTATTTTTCTCCTTCACAGCGGCATCCTTGAATGTATTCTCTTACATAAATAATTATGTACTTTTTTTTTTTGGTCAATATTGTGTTTGTACAATTTTCTACTCACGACCAATCTCTGTCTTCAGTGCATCTCTCTTGCTTGCCTGCGAGATCTTTGGCATACAAGACCACAATCATTCATTATTCTAGTGGCCATTTTGTCAACACTGTCTGCTTCCATATTATGTACATCATTCTAGTCCCAGCACCCAATTTATACCCTGCACGAATAGCAGTATCAAGGGCTGCCAAGCTACAAGCCACCGAATCCAGTCTAAAAGTTGGCCGAACAAAACATGTGGACGTTCCCAGCTGCAGAAGTGTTAAGGAAAGTAAACAATTTGTAACTGTATACAAGGTTTTTAAAAATGTTTCTCGGTAAAGGTAGTTTGTTGTATATCATTGCGGGTGACACACATACATAGTTAAGTTCGTAAGTAGGTCACAAACATTTATTACAAAAATACCACGCAAAATATCGACTTGAAAAACTTTCTTATTTTTCAATATAATCTCGACCAACATTGACACACGCTGCTTTATCAGTACCACAAAAAGTGCTGCATAAACATTTTTGGCCTGCTGTCCCAGGCACAGTCGCACCTAACATTTTTATCATCCGTGAAATGTTTGGCACCACCATGCGCACACTTTCCAGAAATTCAAACCATCATATTACGCTGTAGGCTAAACCATGAGAACACCCTATTGAAGTTTCAATGCTACCTATCGTCACTTGCCTGTCAGCTTGAATTATCCCTTCCACCTGTACCATCCCCAGTACAGTCCTTGAGCACAACACCATTTTTAAAGTGAGCTGCCTATGGGTTCGTCTGCTATCTAGCAACTACTAACTGAATATCATCAAGCTGGATCGTGGCGCCACCTAATGACATCTTTAGAAACTACTCACTACTACTTTCAGCTATCCCACATCAGTTTGGAACCTATTTACTGACGTCCCCTCTTATGTTATTCAGAGACATCAAAAGTTTTTTTCAGCTTTATTTTTTCCCTTTCTTTGGTCATCTTTTTGCCTAAAATTACCGGCCTACCTGCGTGTTATCCTCACCACTGCAAGAGATAATTCACAGATTGGCCACCCACTTCACTCTCAACATAGACTCTTTACACACAACGTCCGGTGGCTGCTACATCACTACAACAACATGCACACAAACACAATTGCAAACATGAAAATTCATGTACATAAATAATACCTTACTTGTTCAGGAAGATAAGTAATAAAAGTAACGTTGTTTCCAACAGAATTAATTAGAAACTTCATTCACAAAAAAAGGATACGGGTTGCAGAACATCTTCTTCAAATCCACTTTCTCCTTGCAGTATGGACATGTTTGTTTCTTGCCAACAATACACCAACCTCGAATGCAAAATTCATGAAATCTAGTAAAACGTTAAGGAAAATTCTAGGGAAAATTTTGTCAAATATTTCATGATTATGATAAAGGAATGAAGATAAAAAAAAAGGTGTAGTACTGTATATCACTTGCTAGCCTAGATTAAAATTTTAATAAATTACAGAACTTCATTTCTGCAACTAAGAAGAATTCTTTCTACTCATATATTGTAGAGTTTTGCTTTTACATGTTATATACTTTAGTACAACTCTGATAGAAAGTTACTTTGCAATTCTCTACAAAACACAGAACACTTGTCGACGGTCTTCATGCAAACAATAAATAAGATCGAGTTTTGTTTCTCTCTCTAACAAACTAATGTGTATGCACCTTGATAGAACCACATATTTATAGCGAAAAAAGGATCAAGATTTCAGTGCAAAAACTGGGCACACTTCAGGATCAAAAACAGTACGTAAAATGGCATTTCAGTGGCAAAATGGTGAATGCAACCCTAAATTTGATTTTAAAATCTTTGGTAATTTCACAAAATAAATATTTCCCTTCCACTAGTTTATTTATCTGGTTATCAGTGAATTAAGTTTATTTCTGTGTAAAGGGTCTATTTTTGCTTCTAACATTTACAGATGAATTAATCTATTTTCCACGATTTGCATAATTCCAGGATAATTAACATTTCAGCAAGTCTTGCATAGGTAAATGAACTCTACAAAATTTGTGTTTAAAGGTTGCTTTTTTTTCACATTTTGCAGTTCACTTCACATTATTTTGTGACAAAATATGGTATGAAAATGCACCTCACACCTTTCAAAAAGATTAAAAATGAACATTACAATGTGCTATTTCATGATTTTGTCAAAAGAGAAATAAGCATGTCTCTACTGATAAGAATAATCTACGTCATCCATACTTACTTCTTGAATATGCTTGAACTATATACACTGTGAATTTAATTATGAACGAATGGTAAACACAAATAAAAACAAAAAAACACAAAGGATACACATGATCACAGGATAATTTATATGTATTTTCCAACACACCCTCCTCATCTTCATTAACTAACAACCTATTTCCACACACTGCACACACACCAGGCTCTAGGTGCCTGGTTGGCATTCCCTGAGCTGTGTAATACTGGAATGAAAGAATTGACAATAGTTAGGAACAAAAGATAGTTATATCATTAGTACAACTTTTACCTATCCACACTTTACACTTCCTGGATTGTTAATTTGTTATTTACAGATATGCACAGATCATAGCCACACCACAATTGAGAAAGAGAGCATTTGCTGGCCAAGTAAATTCAACACAGTGGTGACTCGCATAACAGGACATGCACGATGAACATCCTGCATAACGATCGAGTGCACAGGCTAAAAAATTGTCACCATTACAAACCACATGTGAATATTGTCACACATGATTAACCCCTCAGCATGTGCAAAGGGTACTGTACTCTGTATTTTCAAGCAGCTACATGCTACAATTCATGTAAAATGATTGTAATAAATGCACTAAAAGAAAGACTGACAAACAAAACAATAATGAACGAGCGACTCTGTAAGTATTGTGCTCTATGTACTGTATTTTCTACATTAACTCCATAAAACATGTGTAATGCATAAAATGTATAAAAATATATCGTTCTTTTATCATTTCGATAAATATCCACAGGGACCACAGAAACACGTAAAAAAATATTACAAGTGACTCCATATCTGTCATATCATGTTGGTTTTTAATTTGTACCTTTTTATGCCTTAGTAACTTTTTATGCATACTCTACATATATTCATGTAGAGCATGATTTATTTGTTTAATGTTTAAAAAATATCCACATAAAGTTAGTACTCACTGTAAGATTAATCTCTTTTTGTAAAAAGTTATGTAAGTTCTAAGTCTCAGTTGCATGACTTTTTGGACACCCTGAAGAGCATATGAAGCTAATTTCAAACCACACTTGTCAATTATATGCAAGAAGATTTTGTTGGTCAACTTACCCCTATATGAGATGCCATTTTATCTGCGCAGATTTCTGCAATATCTCGACCCAAGACACCATAATACAGCCCATAAAATAGAAACAGCATCCCAACGTCCATCCAAGGATGTGGCTTCGAATTAAATACAAGGTTTATCCCAAAAAATGTTAACATCATAACAACATAGCCAATTAGACCAAGAGCATAGCTCAGCTTATACACGAAGTAAAACCACTTATAAACCAATCTGCAAAGAAATAAGAAAAACAGGAAATGAGTTGCTTGAACTGTAACGTAACTTCTTTCTTGCAAACAATGCATCATTACACACTGTCTCAGGAATAACGGTAGATTGATTTGCTTTATTTTACTTTGCTTTTGTGCCACTTTTGGCTAATTTGCGAAGATGGGGATGAGTGATGATATGATTAAACAGCCATGCTCAGGCGAGGATTCGAACTCAGGAACCCTGGCATTGTAGCACGATGTGCTAATCACTCTGCCATGAAGGCCGGCTGGCTAATCGTGAAGATGAGGATGAGTGATGAATGGACACTCACAAGAACACTCATGCCAAGACTGGGATTCAAACCCGCAAGCCATTTGCATCACAGCATGCTATGCTAACCGCTGCACCACGGAGATCGACAGGGAATAACGATAGAAAAGTAGTGAGTGGGTGGAGCAAAGCAGTGCTTGCTGCTGCAAACGGCTGGTATGTGAAGCCATGTTTTGTCTCTCCATGCACTCATCGGTCCATCCTCTCAAATAACTTCTTGCACAAAGGACTTGTTTTCTTCACTAGCTAAAGAGATTGCCAGGACAGAGTGTATATGCAAAAGTTTCAAGTGGAACAATTAATTATTTCAAACTTTAGGTTATACCTAGAGGCATGCATATTTCGTTTTTGACGGAAACATGAAATGTGAAACAACTCACTGTAATGTTCATTTCTCTATGTTCTTGAAAGGTGTGATGTGCATTTTCCTACTATGTTTTCTCATGAAATGCTGTGAAATGAACTGCAAAATGCATAAACTATTAAACACGAAATTGACAGTTCATTTACTGATGAGACACTTTCTGAAGTCTGAATTATCCTGTAACTTATGAAAATCATGGAAAATTGATTAATTCTGCTGCAAATAGTTAAGCAAAAATGGACTCCCTAACACAGGAATAAACTTACTACTCTGACAAATACATAAATGTGCTATTACAAGGGAAAATTTATGTTGTGTACAAAGAATAGTTTTTTAATCAAATTTAGGGTTATAATCACAGTTTTAACACTGAAATGCCATTTTACATACCACTTTTGATCTCGAAATATGCCCAGATTTTGTACTTAAACCTTGATAATTTATTTACCACAATTATGTAGCTCTAGTTACAACTCATGATTTCAAAACATAAATGTAATAACAACATTGCCAACTTATCCATTGGTAACGTTGTCACATTGTAATCAAGGGGTCCAGGGTTTGATACCTGGTGGAGGCACATTGCACAGTGTTTCGGATTCCCCTTCAAACTGTAGGTCCAGACCGAATTAAGCTATCTGTGCATAAAGTGGATTTAAAACAATAACTCAATTCAACTTGTTCATCTTTACTTCTTTTGCATTCGTTGAAGGGAAACATTAAAACGAACATGCAAAGAAATACTTTTAACGGAATACAAGAAATACGAGCCATCAATTTTGGCTTCTGCTACTCGAGAACTCAAAACTAAGCAGTGGCAGACGATCCAGCAACAGCAGGACACCTGTTATGACGACGTCATAACAATGCAGACCTGAAGCCTGCCTGACATTGGTCACCAAAATTAATCAAATAAAATAAACCCTCACATGGAAATGTAAGTACATATTGTGTGTACATTAACCCTTAGAGGACCGCTTGGCACCTTCAGGTTACAGCCGGTATTTATGCCAAGGACCGAATGTCACCTATAGGTGACAAGATGCTTTTGTGTGTAGTATCTGACTATTTGGACACCCTGTGACTCTGATTATGTTTGGATATACATGTTTTGAATTCTGCACGAGTCTAGAGGTATGTGATGAACAATGAGCAAGGTTTAATATCATTTTGGTTATATATCATGTTCTTGTTTTTTTTCACTATTTTCTCATTTCTGGGATATGCATAGGCTCTTCTAGCAAGGAAATGAACCCACGAAAATATTTTTTTGGCTTTCCTTTTCACATGTCAGTGGTAATGCGATGTCATTCAAGTCACATGCGGGGGAGGGGAGGGGTGTTTCAAGGTCGCTGAGAGGAGTCACGTCTTAGGCACAAAATATTTTGCAATACCTTTGTTCATTCCCAAGCAGGGCTCAGCTTGTCGAATGAGTGTTCTCCCCTTAGACAAGCTATGCTATGCTATTTTTGGCTTCAGCTATGTCTTTGCCCAGACAGGGAGGAGAAATGAGGGGGGTAGGGTGGTCGCTGTTTTTCAGGAAGACGTTTGGAAGGGCGAATTCATTGTTACAGCTGTGTTTAGAAGTGGTCGGTCGTGTCTGCTTTACCGTGAACTGTTTCATGTAATTGTGAGTGATTTTGATCAGCGGTGGACTGTGCGCTATTGTGTACTTGTTTTATACAGATCAGTGGTGGACTGTGTGTGTAGTCTTGCTTCGGCAGTCTAAAGATCAGTGTTTCAATCTTCCATTTCTTTCCCCTCCAATAAGAGTACTGGTGTGTAAGATGGAAACAAGACCCGGTTTGTCACTAGGTGATATTGATGAAGAGTTGCGTGCATTAGATACAGATTCAGAACCAGACGATGACAACGATCCCGACCTCACGGCGTTGAGTGACTACTCTGGTGACGATGACGATACAGGAACAGCTTTAGACAGCAACAGTGACTCTGAACCTGATGACTTGACATGACGAAAACCAACTGGACAGGACAGAGGGATTACTCCCTTACAGTATACAGGTAACCACGGTGTGACTGCCCCCATGGATGCCAATTCATCCCCCCTGGAGTTTTTCAGACTTTTGTTGACTGACTTACTTTTCAATCTACTGGTGGTGGAATCCCAAAGATACTACGACCAGCATGTTGCAAAACATGGGACAAGTAGACCAGAAACTCCCTTCACGATCCACGAATTCTTTATCTTTTTATCCGTTCTCTTGGCAATGGGACATCATAAGCTGGACAGAATAAAAGACTATTGGGCACCTGAGAGAATATTTTCAACCCCTCGGTTCAGACAAGCTATCTCCCGAAAAAGCATTTTACATATCCTCAGGTTTCTTCATTTCGAGGGCAATTCCCAACACCGAGACCCAAATGCCAGAGACTATGATAGGTTGTGGAAGATCAGATGTTTCTTTCATGGAATCAATGACAATTTCAGCAGGCATTACGTTCCTACGGAACATATATCACTTGATGAGGTCATGGTTCTGTTCAAAGAAAGGGTGATCTTCAAACAGTATATCCCGAAGAAGCACAAACAATTTGGAATAAAGATATTTTAAATCAGGGACGAAACGGGATATACTTACGACATGAAAGTATGCCTAGGGAAAAACAGAGAGGACGCCAGGCAGCAAAGGACACACACACATCAGCTAGAAGGTGAGAAATGTTGGCCATAAATTGTTTATGGACAACTATTTCTCATCTCCTGAGCTATACAATGAACTAGCAACTTTTGGAATCCAGTGCTGCGGTACTGTGAATCCAAATCGACGAGGTTTGCCCCCCTCTTTACACCAAAGCAAAGAAGAAGATATTTGTGCTTTTGTGAAAGGAGGTTTGACAGTGACCTGTTTGGAAGGACAAATGAGAAGTATTCATGCTGACAAATATGCATCCACCAGCAGTAGATGGAAATTTCATAGATAACAATGGCAAAGCTATCAAGCCTGCCATTGTTGTCGACTATAACAAGTCCATGGGGTACGTTGACAAATCAGACCAGATGACGTTTGCATACTCCATATGAAGATGGACTTGAAAATGGACCAATAAACTGTGTATGCACCTACTGGACAAGACTGTTCTGAATGCCAATTTGATGTTCCGACTGTTCCACGCACGAGTGTCCCACCAGGATTTCAGATTGTCACTTATAGGTTTTCTCTTGGCTGAGGGGAACAGGGGAATTTCCACTGCCCCCTCCCCCCAAGTAACTCCGGGTCCTTCCAGGACTCCCAGACGGGCACTCCACATGCCAGTTGAAGCTTCTGGGAGGCAGAGGTGCAGGTTGTGCACAGAGAACAACATAAGAAAAACAACAACATTACGTTGCCCTGAGTGTAAAGTTCTCCTCTGCAAAATCTGCTTCAGGAAATATCATGCACGCTAGGAGGAGGGGTTGGAAGTGACCTTACACGGCAGCCAGGTGGGGTCAACGTAAGATGAAAGTTAATTTTTTGTAGCTTATATTTTTTTGCTTCATATTTTAAAATATTATTTTTCTTGGTAACTATCTTGAATATTTGCGTGATTTTTTGTACGATAATGCCAAACATATCAGGCAATGTGCAGGTACAATTTTACACATTTACATCGCGGCCCAGCCAAATTGGGGGCTCGCGATTTTCAAATTTGATAAAAAAAATATTTTTTCTTTCTTCTTCTTCTAACTGATAACGGAAAATTCTGTTTATATGCCATACTCTTATAGCCCAATGTTTACTGAACAAAACAAGCTATAATTTGTAACCCTAACATTCCTAATTCCAGAGGTATAAAAATTTACGTAAAAGCATGCGGAAATTTAAAATTTCCGCTGAAAATGCCTCGGTCCTTAAGGCATTTACCGGCAAAACACATTCGGTAGTCTAAGGGTTAATATCATACCATGTCAAAGTCCTGTAACATGATAGAAGGGGAGGAAAGACAAAAATATTCAATTGTGTTATGCAAAATAGTGTAAAAGACTCAACGTCAAAACATGTATTTTGAAAAGAATACAAATTTTCACACAAACCTGGTCTCTTCTTCAGGGTTTGAGAAAGGAATAACCATTACATGGAAGAGAGGGGGGTAAAATAGAATAAAAATATTACAAATCCTAAACACCAAGAAGTTATGTCTCGCCAGAACTTATTACACTTGGAAAATTTGTATTTAGTATCCTTTTTCTGTCACTTTGTTCTGCGCTGTGGCCATATGGTCAAAGGTGCAAGCTTTGAGCTCTGACTATAGGATGCATACAAGTTCCAAGTCTCCTGGGAGAAGCATAAAAACTTTACGCTTGATATTTCGGCCTGTGTATAGGGTGGGTGGCCACCCATCATCGTGAGGAAATATAGAGCTGCGAATGAGTAGCGTAACCAGGTCACGGAAATCTGCAACGACTGGGGATTCTTCATGCTGACCACAAATCACGCAGTAATTGGTGTATGATCCTCCATCTCTGGTGGAAGTGAGGCCAGTAGTAGATAGGTAGGCAGTGCCCCTCATGGGCTGTTATGCCACAGGTTATTTCTTCTTCCACTTTTGACTAATTGCAACAATGAGGATGAGAAGAGATGAAATTGGTGAATGGACAATCACAAAAAATATCATATGCCCGGCTAGGACACAAACATGGGACGTTTGATAGTGAGATCGAAAATTGATCAGTTTCCTCGTTTTGATTGTGTAAAATATGAATTTTTGTGATAAACAACATAGTGTCGTATTTGCCTTTCAGCAAGGTTGTTCGTCAGCAGAATGTTTCCAGGATCATCCAGAAATTTCCAAATCATTCTTTCAGATTTCACTTCAAAAATTTGGACTGTTTTTGAGGGACATGTCTTGATATTCATCACCGAATTCCATGCACAAAACACTTGCAAAAACCCATCCTTTTGAACGTTAATTACCTAAGCTCCTTACGTTAAGACACAAAAACTGGCAGACTATATATTCCTTTAAAATAGCCAATGGAAACATCAAAAGTGATAGTCTTGTCCATGAAATTCACTTTAGAGTGCTGGCAAGCAGCAGTCAATTCTTCACTTGTCAAAAAACCAAGATCAGGCCTCATCCAGCATTCATTCTCTCTTTCTATCCAACACTTTGGCAAACTAAATAGACATTTATGAAAACCAGCATTGATTTAGATTTTAAGTCCATATTATGCACAAGAAGGCTAATCAGGACTGGACCTACAGTTTAAAGTGGAATCCGAACCACTACGTGCCTCCACTGGGTATCGAACCTGGAACCTCATCATTACAAGGTGATGACACTACCACTATGAAATCGGGGAGGGCCATGATTTAAAAGCCTATTGTGTGAAAATATGAAAGACACTTTATCGCATGTACATATTTTAGTCAATATTGTTATTCTTTATGGTTACTTTCTATTATTTTTATTGTTATTACATTTCAATGTAGAATGGCTAACACTGTATTTGGAATCCTCTGTTAAATAAATAAATTAGTCATATTATACATTTAGATCCTGACAATATGTAACATGAAGTTAAACGTTTTTTTATAAGTCACTTCCTCTTGACACGACATGCTTAAAATAAGAGTACAGGAACAGGATTGGATCATAGTTTCAGCTTCAGAAGCTTCTTGAGTAAGTTTTCTTGCCATTTTGAAACAGAACATTTCTCTCTCATGCACAAACACACACAGAAAGAGAGAGTTTAGCCAGTTTTAACACAGACCTGTTTTGTAGAAACTGAACAAAAATAGAAGAACTACAAAAGTAAAGCAAATAACTAATGGACTTCACATGTACCTTCTCACCTTGGAGTTGTTCCTAAAATTGGTTTCTGAATAGCTTTCCTTACTATAAGGCCAGTAATGCACGAGAACACTAGCCACAAGAATATGAATCTCCACCATTGGTTCTTCAAACTAAATCCTAGCGGAATCACCCACATGCCTATTAGTGTAATTAACTGTGGAAAGATAAACAAATTGTTAGTGCTAATTTATATTAAAATTTACAGTATGTAAGAATATGTTTACTTATATCTAGCTGGCTCAGTGCTTGTGAGTATTAAATAGTCAACTTTCGATCTTGACAACCAAGTTCCCAGGCTTGAAACCCATATGAGTGTCCCTTCATCAATGCATCTAATCAGTAATCACCACTCCTCATCTCGATTAGCAAAGTGGCAGAAAAGTGACACTAAATAATACAAATGCTAATATGTAATTAATTCATTCTACATTACAAAGTGCTGATTGTTTAATTCCGAACTGATCCTGGTACCAAAGGAATTTTTAACATGGTTAGATTTTTATTTACGTCTGTTAACCCTGCGTTGGTCTCTCGTTCCGGTTGTGTGATTTTAACGTCATTATTTATCAATGATTGTTTTGTCAAACTCCCTCCCTCGCTCAAGCTGAGTTTCTTACCTTCCTCTTTTACACCACGATTTTGTTTTCAGTGTTAGTAAGATATTCTAGCCGCTAGGGAGGGTTCGTTGAAGCAACTTGCTGTCCGAGTCCATGCACGGCTATAGGTGTTCCTAGTTTTCATGAAAATCCGATATGTCGTTCCAAGCCGATTGTTGAAAGAAAATATATAACCGTAATTGAGGATTTGGCATTTTAGACCATCAATTTGGCATACTTCAAAAAACCTTGTGTCAGACCATGTGCAACCATTGACGTAATTTTTCTCGCGTGACGAAGAAGGGTTAACACATACTTCATTGGCCTTGTGATTACTTACTCTATGTTTTCTTGAAAATGATTTCCCCTCCAAATGTGCATATTTGTTTGCAGGCAGTCATTTGTTTACTGATGTCTTGGGTATGGACTGCCACTGCCACCTACTTTGCATGCATGGGGTGCAAAGCAGTTCTTAACATTAAAAATAACTACCTAAAATGTATTACTGATAGGTGAAGCAGTTCAGGTTTCCAGCTCATAGCAGTAAAATAACATCCCTAAATGCTGTCAACAGCTGATCACATGGTACCTAGTCTCATCCATTTGAGCGTTAATGTAAAATACAGCAATAGTCTCTGTCCAAGACAACAGGGAACACGTGATGGCTGCTTCAGTGAACTACTCATTACACAGGGTGTCTACCAAAATAACAAATCTAAAATTCTTGACTTTTTCTTGATCTATCTTTCTTTTTCCTTGACATTTATTTAATCCCCTCCTACTAAGGTATAGTTGGAAATTAAGAAAATATATATTTTTATTCAAAGAAAAACCCCTACCACACGGCCATTTAAGAAGAAAACAAGCTGTACTTTATCAAGAGATTTAGAATTACTTTAATTATTAATGCATGTGAAAATCAAAGCTTCAGGGTCATTCCACGTGAACTAACGCAATTCAAAGACAAAAAGTTGCTTCATAGTCATGGATTTCCTTCGAATTTTTTTTACTGATAGATACTTGGTCCAATATGTAATATCAGACTTGACCAACAATAATTATGTTGAATGGTACAAATTTTAAAAAAATTGAAGATTTTCAGAAATTGGGTAGACGAACGAATGCATTTTCTGACACAAAACATGTAATATCTCTGAAACTATGTGGATTATTGTGAAGAAGAGAAGGAGAGTCCTAACAGAAAATATCTGTTACCACTCTTACCTGCTCAGAAAGTAGAAAAATCTTTAAAGAAAATAATTTGTTGTGATGAAAAAGACACTCAACTATGGGTATTTGTTTGATTGGGATTCCCAGGTTTTACCACAATGAAAATTGTTACACAGCATAATCAATACATAACAAACATAATATTAAAAAATCAGATAGGTACTATTTTTCATAGTAAAAATATCACAGGCTTTAGTATTGGGTGTTTGAACCAATGTGTCCACTGGCATACAGCTTTATTTTTGACAAATGGCTGGACAATTTTCATTGTCGTAAAACCTGGGATTCCCTATCAAACAATTACCTGAAGTGGAGTGTCCAAGTATCTATTGGTATCTGTGGTACTGGACCAAATATCTATCAGTAAAAAAAAAAAATGAAGCAAATCCATGACTATGAATCTACCAGCTTCAGGTGATTTCATGTGAAATGACCTGAAAAGTCATCTGAAGACTACATCCTGGATGGAGAATGGCAACATAACTTTATTTAATATTTTTTTTACAAAACTTCACATATACCAGAATTTAATTCTTAAGAAACAAAATGAACATATCTCAACCACAACTCAACACAATTTTAGATTTTCAAATATTCAATTTTATCATATCCCAGTACAGGTATATAACAATGTACATTCACTATACTGAAAATATTGCAAAAATTCTTGACCACAAGAAAATTTCTTAACTGGTAGACACCCTGTTACATTTTTTCTCCCATGAATTTTAAGTACTGTATTTCATCGCATAATCGTTGCACCCTGATTTTTCAGTCCAAAATTGGTTTATAACCTTTCATTGCATAATCGTCACAGCCACGTGTCAGTTAACGAAACCAAAGATAGCGGCGGCGCAAAATCTTCGGATAGAGATTGCATTTTGTAAGCCCATACTTCAAAACACTACCAAATTCTCTCGAGTGTAATGTTTTGATTATAATGCACAATCAGACTGGAAAATGTTCGCTGAACTGTCACGAAGAAATGATTGGACTACTCAATTTTAACGTATGTTCAATGTATTCAGTGCATCCTAATCTTGCACCAGACAATTCTCCTAAAGACACAATTTTTAAGTACAGGTAATAAAAAAGAAAGGTTCACATAACGGTGGCACACCACTTTTTCCAAAACGTATGGTGTAAAATCTGTGACTATTAAGCATTAAAATATGATGTCTTGTAAAACTCTAAACTTCACTAATTACTTTCTCGAACCTACTTCCACAATCATTTCCAGTATTGTACAAGATTTCCTAATATTCCAATCAAATGTGAAAATCAGTAAACATTCAGAACCATTACCAAAATTAATTTTTAATCGAACTTTAAAGCAAGTTAGAAGCAACAACCCTACCTGATATGATCTAAAATGTCTTTTCTTCCATTCGACTAGTACAACCTGAGCAACTATTAGAGTGACCAGCAAGATTAGTATCATTTCTGCATGCATTGCCTCATGGCCTTTGTGTTCTTCATGCATTTTTATATGCTCTAGTCTGAAAAGGTAAGAAAATAAAATTACAAATTTGTTTATATGACCAAGTAACAACAATGTACTTTGATTTTCAAAATCTGTTAAACAACACTACATGGATTTTAATAAAAAAAACCAAAGTAGACCAAATCAGGCATTCTTTAATTCTTGAGTGTTACATTAATGCATACTATAATCAAAGGCAGTGTGTAAATAATTCTTAATGTATATGTTCTCAACTTTACACACAAAGAAAGTTGCAGAACAAACCAGAAAATAAAATTTCCATGACACTGTTATGGTTAGCACTGATACGCTATTACCTAAAGTAAAGTGCTCCCCTGTGCCAAGCCATGAAGCGTATAGGGATCATGGCCGAAGATGGGGGTGATGTGATCAGCATCATGCCCCTGGCTGCCTTTACCCCCCCCCCCCCCAGAGTTTGCTCCAGAAACCCACTTTATACGATGCTGGGTAGGTGCAGGAGCTGCTTGGAAAAAATCCTGTTTGGCCACGGCCAGAGATTGAACCTGCATCTCTCGGATGGTAGTCGTTACCATAACAACTGAGCTACCGCAGATCCTATGTTATTTCTACACACCCATTCTTGAACAACAAAAAGTAACAGAAAAATTAAGGTTAGATAGACAGATAGATATCATCCTTATTTAGTAGGTGTGCTTCGGCCTCTGGGACGGCTTTTACAACCAACCCTTGTCATAGATTTGAGAAAATCTTGATACAAATGCTAACATTAAAATATGGTTGGCTACTTACGGAGCAGATAGACTTAACATTATATGTACATACACTTCACACTCAATCCATAAAATTAAACTTGAAGGATAAGGAAATTAATTGCACAAGATTCGAAACAAGTGCCAAGGCATGATTGCAGTTATATGACCTGTGATCAGGAGCAGATTCACGGGGAGCTGCCATATTATAGGAAATATTATTATGCCTAATTTTTTCAAGACTCGACTCTTCTTTTATCACCAAGTTTAACAAGTTAGAGAATATTTTTTTTAAAGTTTGATTTAAGCCCACTTTTTGCTAATGATGGACTAATCGGAACGGTCCTCTACTCTGTCCTGTCGGAACTGGTCCTATACTCTGTCCCGGGAATATCTGGCGCAAGCGAACGATAACAAGTTATGACTCGAGAGGGTTCAACCAATGGACACCTGAGAGGGAACGGGATTGAGTGGAGGAGAAAAAGCAAATGCAGTTACCAGATGTTGGGTGCAGCCATGGGTGTGCAGAAGGGGGGGCAAGGGGGGACCGTGGCCCACCCTGGAAAATGAAAGTCAACCAAAAATTATGTATTTCACACAGATAATTTCATTTTAGCCACAATAATATGTGTTAATTATTGTATGAACACCATAAATTCAAATTTAAGCAATGTTTTTTTTAGGGAACAACACTATTTTTGTGGAAAATGTGCCTTGTTTGCCCCCCCTGGAAAAAATACATTCCTTGCCCCTCCCTGGACAAAATCCTGCGGACGTCCATGGCTGCAGCCTGTACTTTTCCCCCCGCCCACTAGCTTCCTCCCCTTCTCTCCTGTTATGTCCAGCATTGCTCCCGAGATTCCTGGGATAGATAGAGTTCAAACTTGAGTCTGAATCACTCTGCAAGATGCCTCAAAAGGGGATCGAACCTGACACCACTGCAGAAATGCTTTCTTGTTTCTTTGTTTATTAATTTTACTCCTTATAGCTCATCCTTCAGTTTACCGTGGCAATAGGAGCAATTATAATAATAACAACACACAGTAATAACCATCTATTCCAGCCCATGCCATCTATTTTTGCCCCCAAAAAGCTAATCCTGCTAATGGAACCATATATTCTTTATACAGGTTTAGAATTGTGTTACTCATCTCGGTGAGATGAGTACCCAGACTGAAATACGTCCCTCCCAACTGCAATTTCTGGATCCACCACTGCCTGTGAGTACTCAAGTAATACACACACAAATGAACAAAACAAAAAAATCACATATAGAATAGCATAAATACAGCAAATATGAAATATAAATTACATACAAGATACAACAAAAGAAAATAAATCAAGAGCCCTTTAAAATTATATGTACATGCACTTTAAACAAGATCAGGAAATAAAAACAAGGAAGTCCATATGTTTCATGGCAATCAAAACAAACACAAGATGTGCTATTTACTTTGTTTCAAAGAATGAATAAGTAAAAGACTCATAGTTCTTTCTTTTTATAAAGATTATGTTTTCCTCATTCAAAAACATAATTCATTATCAATACTACAACAATTTGTGAATATGTCTACAAAAAATTTATAACTAAAAATATTCAAAACATGGGATTCTAATAAATCAACTACTTCGACTTTTATCATACATTTAACAAAAACAGGAAAAAATATAAAGTACAATTACCTCCATCTTTCTTCTGGAGTTAGCTCCTCCAAACTCTTGTTCTACAAAAAAAAAATGAGAGAATATAATTACTTCTGACACCGTAAAAGTAAAATAAGTATATTTTTTTCTCTACTCCAACAAAAACTTTCATCTGTAACTATACTCACCGCATGTTCAAGTATAACTTGAAATACTTCACATTAAACTTTATATTTGGCCTGAAAAGTCAACAAGCAAACAAACAACAACAAAAAAAAAAGGTTCCAATCATGGAAAATAAATGTGTATAATGCACACACTTCAACAGAAAAAAAAAGTTTATATTTTTAAACACGAGGAAGCAGCAATTGTATCCAAGAGTTCCAGGTTAGAACTTTATTTATGATTGTTTGCACATTATTGTGCATGATAGTTACCATACTATTCATTCTGTTAAAATTTGGTAGAATATTCTTACAAAATATCTTAATAAGTCTAACATAATTCTGTAAAAGTGTAATGAATAGAGGCCAGCATAGTCTGCCTTTTACCTACCCACTGCCCGCTTGCACGCGATAACAGGTTTACCTGCTCGCCTGCCCACGGCAACGAGTCGACTTGCGTCTCTACCTGGGTTCTTGGTCTTCAAGGCGCTCTGCGCTTACAAGGTACCTGGGCATTCAACAAGACCCGGGCACCTGCAAAACCTGCTGGAAGGAAACAGCCCTCCGGCAGCGTGTCGCTCCAGGTGTTTCATCACCACGTGGACGGCTGCAGCCAGTGTTGCCTACTTACGTAGCTACTAAATCCTACGAAGTCCTAGGAGGAGCTTCTTCTCCAAGGAGAATTTATATACTTAGCGATTCCAGTTCAGCGTAAGCAGTTTTTATCTTATTGCCAGGAAATGCACGCAATATTACAGCTTCATTTATCTAAATGAATGATCGAGCAAACAAAAATCTCCTCACTGAAAACTAATTGTTTTTCATTGCATGGTGCCTTAACCAGGCACGCAGTGGCGCAACCAGAGGGGGCAGGGTGCATTGCTCACAACCTTGGACGGAAATTGTCTAGCGGAGGGGTCAGGGTGGGGGTCAAACATTAAAGTACAAGTCTCATCAAGTTCAATGCCGTAGCAAAGGGGTAGCGGGAGTCGACCCTGAGCGCCGAACGATCTAAGTGAGAAAAGTTTTAAAACAGAGAATGCTATGGCGGCCCGTGATATTATTTGCTATTAATGTTGGTTTGTTACGAGTTGGATGAATTAATTATGTAATACGTCGCTCCATGTGAAAAGAAAATATTGTAGATGGAAATTTTACATGCCATATGCATGTACATTCGGAATGCATTTATCATGCACTTTCTTTCTTTCAAAAATAGTTTGTGTGGTTGTTTTCCATTATTAGCTAATGTGAAATTGACGTGTTGAAAAAAAATATTTCTAATCCTCTGTTTCAACACAAATGCGTGAGAACCGACTTCTACCCCCTTTTTGCGTGATTTATGAGGATAATAATGCCTTTCATGCTACTTTATTACTATTATTGTGATTGTTGTTGTTGTTACGTTTATCCAAGTACTTGGCTTACGAAGCTTTGAGTTCCCTTTTTTAAGTAGTGAAAATCTATTGCAGTTGGCAACACTGCAGAACGGTGTGGGCCCGGTGCAGTTTCTACTCGAAGCAACTACGTCATGCAGAGGGAGGGGTCTGCAGTTGATGGAAAGAACGAACTGAGACCTACTAGGTATCGTAAGACTGCGGGTACCCGGCGGGTCTACAATGCCTGCCAGGAACGATCTGGACAGGTGGGCATACAAGCTGCTCAAGCGAGGATGTTGCGCAGGTTGCATGGCATTTCAGGAGCGATGTCTCGCGAACGGGTCTGCTCCAGGTCTTGTGCAGGCCTCTGGTAATGAAATTTGGTAACTATTTATTATGAAAGGAATAATTTTGAGTAAATATTATGTGCATACATGTATATAATATCAATTGATAAATTGTTAACTGGTGCATGGATTTTGTCCACAACCAATAATTTTTTTATAAAAAAAAAATGGTAGTAGGGTTTTTAATACTAGGTACAAAATGGTCCACCTGACCTATATCACACCTCAATTTTCTGAAGTGGTCAGGTGGAGCTATGGGTTTTCCTGTGTAGTTTTCCACTTCAACTGAATAGGATTTGTTTTGTTATTAATGCATATCAAATATTCTTTCACTACCTCACATATTTTGCTTGATACCATTTCTTTGCCTAGCTCATTTAGGTGCATAACATGTCTAGTGAAAGCATTTATATCTAAGTTGCTTACATCTAAATTGTGAACATTATGAAACCTTTTGCACAAGAGTTTGATCTTCTTCGTCATTACTATGGATTTATTGGTAAATATGCGATATCGCCCGAACGGATTTCTTCAAATTTGCAGGAGAAACTACTTACTGAAATCAGTTTCTGTAGCATTGTCGAAGTTCTTCGAGGTATTTTCTTTCACGGAAACTGAAAAATTCACCATAGAATGCTGCAGAAGAAGAAATAATCACTTTTTATGTAAGGAACTTTCATTTTCTGTAAAGCGACAACATTATGCCCTTGTTTCCATTATGTACCTGCAGATGGCGTGAGCGTCGAAAGTCACACGGTCTCGCCAGTGTTTCCAAAGGTGCCTTTTTTTATAAGAGATTTTTTTTAACTATGCTTACCTAACCTAACCTTGCCGGAAATGGTCCATGAGGCTATCGTGAATGGTTCGTGGGGCTATCCGTCAATGGTTTTTGAGGCTATCGTGAATAATGTTTGGGGATATCCATCAATGGTTTGTGATGACATAATGAACACGAAAGTAGGTATTTTTCGGTTAAGAAGGTTGAAACACTGCATATCCACTCCGAATTGACAAAACACAAGCATGACGATCCATGACGAGTGGACACCATATTGTCTGTTGCCCAAGCGGAACAAGGAAGACAAATAATGACTCGTAATATGAAAAGTTGACACTATTTTATGGAAAAAGGCATAACTTCACCTTAAAGAATCTTCCGCAATGCAGAATAGGTGAGAATCAATGCTAAAATTAACAAAATAAACAAGTCATGCCGAGTCAGTAAATTCACCACAATGACCTTAATACTTTTTAGGTTGGGTAGTGTGTTCTCCAGTGCATGTACCAGATCTTCACTTTGATTGCAGGCCATATTATTTGCACCCGGAATTAGCACTACACAGTTGTTATCTTTGTCTTCAATTTCTACGTAATTTAACACCTTTTGAATCTTAGCTCCCGGCTTGACAAGACCACTAACAGAAACTTCTCTAACATTATGTTTTACCCTTTCTGCCATCCTTCTTGCATGGCTATCACCATATATAAGTATTTGGGGTGGATTTCCTTGACTTTGATTCGATGAAGCATTTTTAGTATGTCTTAGGGGTTCTTTGTTGAGACACTTTTTGGGGATGAGTCATCTGTACATAAGTCTTGTAGTATCATCATGTTGATTAACTGATATTGCATACATACATTACCGGTACTACTGCACATTGTATTTTCGCTCACGCCGGTGTTATTTACAATAACATAATATTTAATTATTCATTATTTCTCTAGAATAAAAATATGAAAATTAAAAACAAAGTATTTCTGTAACACTCGCTACAGAACCAGTGTCATGTAAATTCCGGAGGTGGGCGTGCCGCTAATACTTTCAACGCGACATAAATCTGTAACGTAAGGATTTTAATTTGCCGCACAACGCGATGTGCTCCGTCGAAAATAGCATATAAAATTACATTCTGCTACACGAGTAAACTTTAATTGGACACAAAATGTTAACTGAAATACCATATAATTAGTTTGTGTGTATATACAACACATTTGAAATATATTTCTCAAAATATGAGCAATGATTCATGGCTAACTGCAATGCACCCAATATTGGACAAACATATGTATTCTTTTTCCAGGTAGAAAACTATATATTCCACACAATGCAATCACATACATATCTGAGAGCAAATTTTTATTTTAATTAAGTACATTTCAATCAGAACAAACATTCAAATATGTGCTGAACTCACCTTCAGCTTCGTCACGTCCTCCGCCATGGTTGCAGAAAACATTCACTAGTGATCGATAGATATATTTGTCCACGGACGGAAAGACAATGCAGAAGTACCAAGAACAACACTCACGATGGTTTTAAACTTAATGTATTTATCTGTATTAAGTAAATTATGTAAAAGCTATCCATATTTGTCAGTTACATAATTCTCACTGCTGATGAAACATGTACTTTACCATTGTGTACGCAATCATGGAAATCTTACACCGATTTGTGCACGATGTACAGAATTCAGTGGTAACAAGGCGTGCAACAAAAAACAACTAAAATGATTTCCTGAATCTGTGGCGTGATGAGAAGGGAATTATGGAGATTGAGACCTCAGAAAATTAATTTGTACAGATTATTAATGGAAATTATTTACTACTTATATGGACTTGGGTTTTGAATTTCGGCAATGTTTCACGTAACATTAGCAACAAGTCTGACTGCCAGGCCGGCCGGAGACCAAGGGTGGGTGATCTAAGGTCGGAAGGTCTAAGGCGGATCTGGTGCTCACCCAGCATTTATAGGGCGCTTCAAGTATCTGAGCGCTCAGCGAGCAACGTGATAGCTGTACTTTATCCCGCTGCGTCGTGTTTTTCAGCTCCACAGCTGTTGTCTGGTTGGTCTGCGGCGTAATCCCCGCTCCCCGCTTTCCTTGCCAGAATTAGGACTGGCCGCCGTAAGAGTGGAAAAGACCTATAGTTATTGGAAATTATTGTTAAACCGCTAAACGATCACTATATTTCCACATTCCTGATAATTTAAATTTGAATGAAATTTTAAGAAATATTTGCAGTGTTTGATTTTTTTGACCCGATTCACCCTACGTTACCATATTTATAAATTTAATGATGCATATTAGTATTTATTATTAAAATAAAGAACGTGTCTGAATTTGAGTTAACAAGAAAATAAACATTTTCGCATCACTTCTGCAGTTCGAATAAAGTCGGGACACGGATTAAAATTAATGGATTGTCCCGACTAAATAATAATAATAATAAATTTTCTTTAATAATAAATTTTCTTTATTCAGCGGGCGAGGTTCAGCCAAGGGCTGCTCTGCCATCAGAACGTCCGGTATCTTTACATCAATGGTTATATAACTAAAACTATCCCATATAGCAGACTGCAGACTTCAGGAGCCTGCCTCTCTACTCAACAATCACATTCATTTATGCAAGGACAAAATTATTTTTTATTAAAAAATTGAAAAATCGTCGATGTTATTTTTGTACATTTCTTTAGGTTCACATTTAGATATTTTATTGGTCGAGGGGCGGGGGCGTGGCCCTCATGGCCCCTCCCCTGGATTCGGGTCTGTCGGTGTTTCACAGTGAAACCCTGGGTACATGTATATCCACGTATGCATACAAATGTGTGTGTTACTTAAAATCGTTATAGGGCCTTCCCGATGGCGTAGTGGTAACATCTTCGCCTTTTATTCAAGGGATACCGGGTTCGATACCCGGTGAAGGCACACGGCACAGTGGCTCAGATCCAACTTTGAACTGAAGGTCCAGTCCCTATTAGCCTTCCTTGTATAAAGTGAACTTAAAACAACAAGTCAATCAACTAAAATCGTTACAGATGCTCTAAGTGGCGAGACAGTATTCCCCCAGCTTGTAAATTTTGTGCAATACATCCCCTCAGCTACTTCCAAGGTTTAAAAACATCCTCCCACTAACAAAACAATTTCCACTTCCAGCGCTTATCTTTACACATTGGTATTCTGAAATTTCAGGTTATGAACATTTCATATGTTATGGTATGGTAGCAGGGCCGCCGTTAGGGGTGTGCGACGCGTGCCACCGCACAGGGCCTCACGCTTCGATATGTTTAACATTATTGAATTCTTTATTCACATTCATTTCTCGAGAAAAATTGATCACATTAGAATTGATAAAATAAAATGAAAGCCTACATTAGCAATACAGCTTCATTTGCAATCAGCATACACACTAGAAAAGGAAACCGAAATCGAAAACGGGAAGAAGCGAGCCTGCTGTGAAAAGAAAATGTCAGCATTTACACAGTGGAGTTTCTCGTTTGTGGTCTCAAGCTTCTACCGATTACTTGTCATAAATTTTATTGTTCGATAGAGTTTTGGCATCGTTGGGATTCTTTGCGTTGAAACCGAGCGCCTAGGCCCCAAATTTGAAGGTGGGGAATTTACGATGTAGGTAAATTGAGAACAGATGTCAAGAAGAGGATAGACCGTGGCAGGGAAACTTCTCCGGTCGGCATATTGCCTTTTTTGTGAAACGGATCCGTAGCTGCCGTGTCCCAAAGGTGCAAGACCGTACTTGAAGCGAGCATCATCCGAGTATGGTCTTGGAGTGCGGTCTTGAAGTCGTGGACTGGAAGTGAAAGTCTTTCGAATTGCACTTCGACTGCAGCGCCAAATACGATCAGTAGATAAAGCTGAGTACTCGTTGTTTTCCCCACGTTATAAACACTTGTTTTTCACCATAGAAATCACGTTGCATTTTCAAATGTTCGTACACATACACTTCCACACATTAGAAGCACTTTAACCAACAACTTGCTGACCCATAACGTATATTTAACCTGTGTTGCTGACTTTCTACCTCCGCGATTTTAAACAAACGAACAACGAGTGTGGAAATCACGTGACCGAGTCAGCTTCCATCTGCACTGCGAGCTATGCACTTGCGTACTCCTGTACTTGGCGCTTTCGAACTGTACTAGGTGACGTCATTTCCTCCAAAACCATGCTTCAAGTACGTACTTCGTACCTTTCGGACAGAGCCAAAGATTTGGAGAAACTTTTATTTCTACTTTCTTGAAACCCAGAGAAGGGGCAGATTTCCCGGATTTTATCACTATGCCAATGAACCAAAAAATACTAACTCCGGGTTGGAATTTGAGGATAGGATGAGGGTGAATTGCCCCTCTGGTTTCTCCACTCCTCTGTGGTCAAAGTTGACATGATTTCCTCCCGCTTCGGGAGAAAGTGGAGGTCGAAGAACCTCGTCCTGCGATTGCTAATGCTTTGCTCCTATTTTGATTATGTCCCGATGCTTCAGGAGCAGTTAACTGAAATTACTCACATTGGAAAATTTTCAAATAGCACAATGGACTCTCCTTCCTCGCCAGATTATTGACAGAAACCACGAACTCTGTGCAGAAACTTATGTGACGTCAATATTTGACTTCGATTATGGGATTGACCAAGGCGCACACAGAGGGGGCTGATAATGGCGCGGACCGCATCATCAAAATATTTGGAGGTGATTTTTTCTTAAAAGAATATAAAATTCAACATGTATACATTGTAATATGTAGAAAAAAGTTTACACGTTGGCACGATGCTGCAATATGTGCAATGAGGGGGAGGGATTAACTTTAGCTGGGTTACTACCAAGTGCACCATATTTAGTCCGTTAAGAGAATGAAGAATTTCGGGGGAAGGCAAATGAATGAAAGTGTACAGTCTTAAATAAATGTTTTATGAGGATTATGACATGATGTGGGTGAACGCCATTGGCCTAGGGTTGGAGGAGACGGCCGCCCTTGGGATTGACGTCTGCTACACAAAAGATGAGAGACAAATTTTATGTGAGAGGTAAGCTACATTGTGCTCTCTAAAAGAATTTCCCTCAACTATACCATACCAAATATTCATACTTTCAGAACACGTGTAAAGCGTTCGTAGTGGAAAGTGTTAGGTGGGGGATGTTGTTCGAATCTTGGGGGGGGGGGGATTCTTTGCACAAGCAAAGGGACTTAGCTGGGTAAAATTCTCTCGACCCCGCTCCCTCTCCCCCCCACGCACACTTAGAGCATTGCTAAAGATTTTAAGTAACATACAAATATTTATATTCGTTTATGGATATATACGTACATACACATCCTGTTACTGTGAACCACCAACAATCTTTCTGTTACGTACCCGCACATGTAAACCATATGGCCAATGATTGAAATAAGGAATCATAGATGGCAGCACGCAGAAGAAATATTAGGATCGCAGATTATAGTAACAATGCGCATGCGAATTGAGTGAAAGCGTTTGGAAGAACTGAAATTAATTGTGCTTACATAAATTTATGCACTGAAATAAACAATGGAGATGGATAAAGCGAGATAAAGAAATAATCGACACGTGCAGCATATGTGATTGTATGTAAAGATTAATGAAGTTATAAAGCGATTACAATTTTATATTCTCTAACACTGGCTTTTAGGTCGAATTACACTAGGGAACATGATTTTTGCCCCCGTGAAAGTAATGACTGTTACTAGTGTGTTTTGTAGTATAGTAAGCGAAACTAATCCTCAAAATTCTTCTACACGTAAACATTTTTCATAATGTCAATTTTAATAAAATAAAATTTAAGGTATAAGGTATACGAACATTGGAAAATAAGGCTAGATGTTTACCTGGAAAAGAAAGGGAAAGAATTACTTCATTCGAAAAGTTGTTATGTAAATTTATATATAAAAGACCGGTACACCACAGCGAGACACTACCAGTTCCAAAACCCCCACGCACATAGGTTGTGCAAGCACCAGATGAAGATACCGCAGACGAGCCGTGAACATCAATCGACGTAGAATACCATTGTGACGAACAAGATGGTGTGCACCTCATTATGCAGGATGAGCTAAGTGATCTAATACGCGATTTAAATTTGGGGAAAAAAGAACCAGAGATTCTTGGTTCAAGGCTTCAGCAGTGGAAACTCCTTGCGAAAGAGACAAACATTTTAATTTTATCGAAACCGTCACGAACAGTTTTCCAAGTATTTCACAATGAAAGAAAATATGTGCTTCTGTGTAGATATAGTTTCCTTAATGAATGAGTTCGGTGTTCCACATTCAGTACCCGATTGGAGACTGTTCAAAGACTACACAAAATTAAGTATGAAAGTTGTATTGCTGCATAATGGCAATGTTTTACCATCAATTCCTTTATTCCATGCTCTAAATACGAAGGAAACATACGAAACAATGTCTGCTTTGTTAGCACCTGTAAATTATAATAAATATGAATGGGAAATCTGTGCTGATGTCAAGGTTATTGCCTTGCTCACAGGATTACAGGGAGGTTTTACGAAACATTGCTGCTTTTTGTGCCTGTGGGACAGTCGCGACACAAGTCGTCATTTTGTAGTTAAAGATTGGGGAATGAGGGATGAATACCAAATTGGAGAAAAAATGTGAAATATGTGGCGCTTGTTGATCCAAAGAAGATTCTTCTCCCACCGCTATCTATTGTATTTTATATTATATTATGCCTATAATTTTATAGATGTATTCTAAATGTACATGTACAATGTGACAATTCCAAACTTTTGTAAAGTTGAATGGATGCTAATAAATCAATCAATCACTACATATTAAATTAGGATTGATGAAGAACTTCATGAAAGCCTTGAATAAATATGACAGTGGATTTCTTTACCTCCAAGACCTTTTCTAGAACTAGACAACAAGCAAAATTCAAGGAAAGTATTTTTGTGGGGCCACAAATTACAAAACTCCTGAAAGACAAAAATTTTTAATCAAAGCTCCAAGACGTCGAGCTGGCAGCGTGGCGTTTCATCAAAGCTGTGGTGAATGGATTCCTGGGAAACAAAAAAGAAGAGAACTATGAATTTCTAGTTCTAGTTGAACATTTTCCACAGAATTTAGGTGACGTCCCTCTCAGGGACGTGGCATTTCACAGCATGAAGATGACATCAATGTGAACGACTTTTCTTGATAACGTTTTGTTCGATAAGGTCTCATTTCGACTTTACGACTCCTCAAAAATCGGCATTTTTATCCTGCATGTTTGCAGCTACGAATCACATTTTTCTACCCGAAAACTATGAAATCTATAGTTTGCTACGGATAGATAGGAAAGGATCGCCCTCAGTATATCATTATAACTTATAGAGTCACTAAAGCACGATAAGTGAATTGAGCGAAAGTTGAAATCAGTAGTGCCTTTCTGCCAACTTCTCTGCTAGCACAATCCCGCTTCCATAGAGTACTAATGTATTTAGTATGTTGGTAAATGTAAAGTTCCCCGTGCATACAGCACCGTGCCATGATGAAGGCACATTTAGGAGATTTTTGTGGTAGGGCCCTACACACTCTCGATCTCGGCATTTTGGAGGTGATGTGATCAGCACCATACACCGGCTGCCTTTACCCCCGAGCTTGCCCCAGGTGCCCCCTGGTGACCATTTATTTCAGACTGGGTGAGTCCCAGAGCGGTTTTATGTGGGGACAAGGCGAGAATAATTCCAACCCTAGATGATTAGATCACCCACCCCGGAAATCGAAACCGGGCCTTTCGTGTGTCAGTCAAACGCTCTACCGACTAGACAACGCGGCTCTTATGTATGTTTGTAACTATGAATCTGTAGTGCATGGCTACATACATAAGTATAAAATATGTTTTGGGGGCTGATAGAAGTCCGAAGGAGGTCCTAAAGTAGCAAAAAGTTATTAAAGAAAGTTATTATAATTAATGCTATATTAATAACCGTGTTGGTTTTAGTGTAAAATTTGACAAGGAGTTGAAGGTGTATGAATACATTTTCATGTTTCAAAATATAAGGGCCTCGCGGGTATAGTTCGCACAGGGCCTCGCGCTTCCTAACGGCGGCCCTGTATGGTAGAAGGAAATTCCTTTAGAGAATACAAGTACAATGAAGAGAAAACAATCTAGATTACCTTTCATATATATATCTTGCTCCTTCTGCATAACAAAGTTGTCAATCAAATCACTGAAATTGTCACATAGCTATCTATGGTGATGTGATTTTGGAAAAATTTCCAATGTGAGGAGGGAAATTTCAATCACTGCTCCTGAATCATCGCGATATTTATATAAAGTGCATATGTACATATGTAGTACCCAAAGAAAATAGCAATCAGAGAAAGGATGTAAAAACCAGAGGGGGATTCCTTATAAATATAATATTATCACCAAATGTTCCCCCTTGAAGATTTTACAGGTTTTTGGAAAGGTTACTTCCAGCGCTCAATGCCTCCTTCCTTCAATCCGCCCTTGTACACTGTGAGCAAAGCGAGCAAGAAACTTTTTAGGGTATTTATTACGAAACTGGTGATAATACTAATTTAGTAACGAGTCAATATTTTCACAAGGCGCTACGAACTTTATTCCTTCCAAAATTTTATTTTAGCTCCTTCAGCACCCACTTTACCTCTTCGCTTGTGGCGCCCCCTTGCCTTCCCCGTAGCTAATGCTGTGTCTAAAAATTACTCATCCTCATTATCCTAAAGGGCAGAATAGCGACGTAAAATAAAAAGAAAAAAACTACCCTTAGTAGTCCTTGCCAGAGACGTCGGAACTTGATTCTAAATCTCTTTTCATATTTTGTGTTTCGCATGGTTCGTACTTACCAATTTTGTATTGCGGAACATAGTTCAAGCTGCCATTATGCTTTTGACACGAAGACAAACGCAATTTTTCACATTCTGAGTGCTCTTTTTATTCCTTTCTTCGCTTCCGGAACACACAATATGGCGGGCACATCTTGACTCACGTTGTGGGTATGCAGTGTTTCAACCTTCTGCACCGAAAAATACCTACTATCGTGTTCGTCACCGGTGGAAATTATACCTTTTGCACAGGTAGCTGACGTATAGCCCGGGTAGCTGACGGATAGCCCCACGAACCATACACGGATAGCCCCCACGAACCATTCACGAATAGCCCCACGAACCATTACGCACGGTAGCTGACCGATAGCCCCACGAACCATATCAGGTTAGGTTAGATTTGGTTACGTTAGGCCAGCATAGTAAAAAAAAGGGAGGTGTTGAAACACTGACAGGGGCTTAAGTCATCAAACGTACGCAGCATCCAGTTGTCGTAGGGCAAGCAATTGAAAGCAATGGCAATTTTGCGTCGGTGAGATATTTCTCTTGCAAAATAGATGATTTCCCGGTCAAATATACCTACTCCACGATGAAAGAAAATACCTCGACGAACGTTGTAAACCTTGGAAAAACTCATTTCCGTAAGTAGTTTCTTGTGTAAAATTGAAGAAATGTGTCTCCGATGGAAGAAACTGTTACCATTTTTTATATATTCATGTAATGTAGTATATTACATTTTAGATTACATTAGAGATGCTGCTTCCATCGTCCTCTCCGCTCTAGGTAAAATAATTTCACAAACAAGCGGTGATAAATGCATTAACCAGTCAATCGATACTCTTGACGTATTTAATTTCATTTATTCTCAGAGCTAAACTGTGACGCATGGATGTACACATTGTGGCAATACCAGCTTCCATGGCCGTATTTAGAGGGGGGTTTCTAGTGTTCAAACCCCCTCCCCCCCGAAACTTCTGACATGTTGGATTAATGGAAGTTCAGAAACCAAAATCTGTAACAAATTTTCATATTTTTTTTTCGAATCATCACAAAAATACATGGAGACAATGTTGAAACGATCGAGCTAGAATTTTCATACATTTGGAATTCTGAAAGTTGAGTGAAACAGGATTTATTCTCAGAATCGTAGCCCACCCGCGGCCCCTCCATTATCACTTCTGCTGTCATCTTTCCAGTGTTGTTCCTGCGTCACTAGGAATATAGACTGAAGATTCCCTTATGATTGTCCCAAAATTCCCTTTCCAGCTTTTAAATTCCCTGTCCGATAAAGTCGAAAATCCCCCTTGATAAGAGTTCAAACCTAGGATCTCCAGTTTTGTAGCGCATTACGTTCGTGATTGAGGTTACAATCCATGCACCAGGCTGAGTTTTTAAAAAGAATAACTGGTTCCACACTTTTCAAAATTCCAAAAATTTAATTTTAAAGTCAAACAACAAAAACTTAATGACTAAAATTTCCATCTAACTTTTAAAGCTTTTCTCTTGAAGGTATCTAAAGTTTAATGACGAAGTATAATAATTGTGCATTTCAGTACACACTGTATGAAACGTTAAAAAAAAAAAGAAACTTGTGCTGGATATTCACTCATCTGCTGGATTGAGTAAGCCCCTTCAAGGATATAACAATAATATAATAATTATTATTAGTAGTATTATTATTATGGAATAAAATTGTTTTATTATTATGAAATTTTAATTATTATTGTGCAATTATTGTTATTATTTCTATTATGCAAACTTCTGGCGACGCACATGGGAACAATTATGGATGAACCCCCCCCGAAATTTTTTCCTGCCTACGGCCATGCCAGCTTCGTTGAGGTCACGTCGCAATGTAGAGGGTTCCTTAATAAATCAAAGTTCTTAATTGTTCAAGACCTTCTTCTAATCATATCATTTAAATATAGAAAATTACCAATGGTTAGAACAAAGTTAGAAGAACGTAATGACTGAGAATAGAAACCAACATTTTGAGAAGCCTCTGCATCGCGGGTTAGCGGGGCCCTTATAAAATATACTGTTCTGGTTTCAACACGTTAATTGGAAGTGAGCTCCCTACCAAGACTAACACCCATAAAACTTTCTTAGAATCTCCGTACCATTGCTTAAAGTTGAAGCTAAGGAGACACTCAGCACACGTAAGAACAACACATAACCCCACAGAGGATTATACTGTCTGTGGGTTCAGAAGCCAGACCTTTGATGGGAAAAGTACAGTAGAACGACAAGCAAAATGTCTGCGCAGACCCGCGAGTCCTGTGCATCCTACTCCCGCGTGGAGGGGAGGGGCAGAGTGAAGCATGCTTCCTTATGGCCCGAGTTGAACCGATGGAGGCGATGGTGCGCGGAGACTTGTGGCCGAAGGTTCTTTTCCTTGTGTTCGCTCTATAGTAATTTTTCCTTGTTGTAGGGCGGTCAAGTGACATTGTTGAACCTCCAGCCACGGGACATCTGAAAGACCAGCAACGGCATAGGAATTCACACTTCTACCGTGTTTTCGGAAATAAATTTGTTTTAAAAATCGAATGAATGTTCTGGCGTGTGTGTATAAGTAAATATATATGTATAGAGCAGACTATATCTAGTAAACTGGGTCGCTGAAGGTTAACTATCAATAGAATTAACATGTAATGAAAAGCGGGAAAGCCGGCTCGGGGGTTGAGCAAAGGTTTATTCAGAATTTTTTATTTGAGGGGTGTAAGTTTGTTTTTATGGGTGTGAAAAGGTATACTTAGACTTAGACTTAGACCATAAATTTGTCCTTTTATAAAAATTGTGTGGGGTGTTATGGTGTAGTTGGTGGATAAATCACTGGGGCCGAGACAATACAACTTCATGTTCCATAATCCAAAAGTTGCAAAAAAGCGATGCTACATACCAAAATGTAAATATAAACAAGAGAGAAAATATACTACCCTGCATAAGTTAAAATTAATTGATCCATGTCCAGGAAAGAAGCATTAACAAGACGCTAGGAAATACACAAAATGCACGCACACACCCTTACTTCCTTAGTCACGTTGGAAGCAGATTGCTTTGATTTGTGAAGTTTTATTCCATTATTAGTATTACTTTCACTTGTTACTATGTAATATGTTCCATTCATTTGCAATGCGTTTTCGTACCATGCCTTTTTTATTTATGCCGCTGCCACCCTGAAAGCAAGACGAGCTGGCTGCACACGGCGACAACAGGCAGGTCAGTTTCGCATTCCTCATCCTCGCAGTCTTCTCAGCTCCCAACTGTACGTATAACCTGGTTCAACAACAGGTGAAAGAACAATGGTCCATATAATCCATGAATGAAAAATCAGATTAGTTTCTTCATTGGAACCACCAGGGGCATATAAACCGTCTCCCCGAAAAAAAGCCGGTGGGAGACGAAATGGGGTGCGATGTGTTACAGTATCGTTCGATTAATATTTAGCTACATTCCGTTTTAAATGTATACTGTCAAACAGAGGCAATTAGAGTTGTATGTACATGTAACTGACTTTTGTGCAATGGCCAAAGGATATGATGATGCTAGTCATGATTGAAGAGTAATCATGTATGTGCTTCCTCGGAAATCGAACACCTTGCTGTTAAGATTTTAATTTTGGCGGCTTTAACATTACCAGAATAGCTTCCTCTCATGTAAATGATCAAGAATAATCTGATTCTACTGCTTACCTCCAAGAAGGCGTCTTTTGTACTGTTTGTTCCTTCACTCTTCCCCTGCAGCCACATTTTCAGAAACCCATTTGACATGTTAATGATGATACGAAGCGGTGGGTGACGGACTCATGTTATTCACAAGTTTTCGATGTACTCGATAACTGACTAGTGGTTTATGGATGGGCCAACCCAACACCAAACGTCAACTGAAAGTTCGAGACAAAGCGTGGGAAAACTCAATCATCTTCAGAAACGTCCATCTGGAGTGAGGAAAGGAATTCTTCAAAGGATAGTTGGTTCCTCCACAACACCTTTTTCGCGGAAATATGCCACCTTGGATCTATTTCGGAACTGCAGACCGTTCTTACCTGAGTACACCGACGTCTGTCCCATCCCCACCCCCTCCCCGGAGTATTGTTACTGTAGAAAGCCTGGGGGAACTGGAAACAGGAAGAGAGAATTCCTAGGAGGGACAATTCACGTTTGCACTTGCTTTGAAAAGACGAAACTGCCATTCCTAATCTGCTTAGAGATCTGTCAGTCAAGTACTTCTTTTCTTGTTCTTGCTGTTAGGGGAAACTTCAGCCCACGTTAATTTGACGAGTGCAAATTTTCTTGAGAACCAAAATTGAGCAGAAGAAAATAGTATAATTCTTTATGGCGCGACTGGGGGGGGGAGGCAAAATACCATATTGTCTCCTCGACGATGAGTGAGGGGGCATGATGCCCCCTTGCCCCCCGATTCCGACGACCCTGGTCCGTGCTATGTTTTACTTCATTTTCATAATTATCGCAACTGTCTGCAAAGGCTAAAAATGCCGAAAATCATAAGACAAATATGGCCGCCATTTTTGAACGAAGTCAAGTTTAGAAAAAATACTAACTTTGCATACGGGTTAGAAGAAAAAATATATAAAACTTTAAAAATTGACCATTTTGTCAATTATTGTCTTTTTGGACAACTTGGTATTACATAACCCTGTATTGTTTTTAGACCTAATAATAATTAAGATAAGCAAGTTTTACTATTTTATTAAATTAGTGCATATACTGCATATCAGTGAAAGTTTTATAAAAATAGATCAAATACATTCACAGAGGTTGGATTAACCCCAGAGTCGGTTTTATGCAAGGATAATGTTGGGAAAAATGTCCGCTTGAAACCATGCAACCTGAGAATCGAACCTGGATTTACTACGTGGCAGTCCGACGCCAAGCCGTTTTTTTTTAATAAAGTCCGTAAGCGGAAATTTCCGCCGTCATTCATTTCTCTGTTTTTCTCATACATCAGTTTTTACTCAGTTCTCTATTTTTTCACATTCACATTTAGAACAAACATGAGGAGGGAGACTCAGCAACGCGGGACGCGGGTCTGGATAAAACATCTGGTATTGTAAACGCTGTGCGCTACCTACCGGCAGGAGGAAGGCGAATTCGGAAGAGACCCTTTATCAGGACTCGACCTACAGTTTAAAGTGGGGCCCGCGCCACTATGCGCCTCCACAGGTTATCGAACGTGGGACCAATTAATTACAAGGGGACGATGTTACCACTTCGTGATGCAAATTATTATATTTGTCAACAATCCTACACACATAACCAAACTATTATTACTCTTTATGATTCTGCTAGAATTTATGTTAATTCATGCACAAAATCTTAAATACTATAAAGATTTACGAGGAAAATTCTTGGGCTAAGGGCAATGACTTAGGAAAATATTTGGACATGGTTTCACGAAGGTTGATTGGCTTTATTTTAATTCGATTTTTGTGCCACGTTTGGCTAAGTTGCGAAGATGAGGATGAGTGATATTATGATTAAATTGATGAATGGACACTCAGAAACATCCATGGCCAGGCCAGGATTCGAACCCCGGGACCCCTGGCGTTGTTAGCGCGATGTGCAAACCACTCCGCCACGGAGGCCGGTTTACGAAGGTTGAGAACCATTTCTCTAGTGTTATGGTATTCTCTTTATTCAGGTTGGAAAGTCTAGCGTATACAGTTTGAGGTAAGTGCATATTATTTCTTAGTTTTCTCATGCACAACATGTCTTTCCCGAGTTTCAAATACTTGCGCAAATTTTACAATGCGATTTAGATGCAACGATGTCTTTTGTTACGTTTTCTTCGGGGTTACTAACAAACTGATTAATGCAATTATATTGGTACCATCATGCAAAACTGAGCAAAGAAACAAGTGTGGCTTGCCGCGTGTCACATGCAACTTGTCTTTTCGTTTTGAAACTCTCTTGTCACATGTCGCGTGTCTCTTCGGTGTGAATTCTCCCTAAAATTTACCTATTCCATCGTTTCACACTCATTTTAAACAGTTTTCATCTCCTTGAGAAGGTTCCCAAGAGCGCAGATGAAGTAACTAGTGCCACAAATGTAGTAATGTAGTAGAATGGGTTTACAGTGGCTTCAACTCTTTTGGAAAGGAAACTCTAAATTTCTTGTGTCGACAACCTCCAGCTTCAGTGTTCTCCCATGAACTCCATGTTAACTATGTTCATGAACATCCATTTGCCTGATGTTGATTCAGAGTTTTATTAGGCAAATGAAAACTGTCATAGCAGGTGTATGTGCCGTTTACTGTTCTCTAGTCGTTTATATGGCAGACAATGGCATTCAGTTCGAACTTCTTTATCCAACTGAGACTATGGCAGCTCAACTAACAAATTCGGCAAATTCGCATTGTTGTACATAACAAATAAGCTATGACGAGAAGTTACCAGGAAACAGGGGCTACATCAAATTTATATCCTCATGTTCATAATCTAAAGTCGTTGGTAATTCAGTATCTAAATTGAGTAATTTGAGAGCAGTGACAGAATGGATCAAGTACAAGACATGGAAACAGACGACGAAAACTTTCCACAGATGATGGAGATAGAACATCCAGAAGATCATGAGCAGTTAATGCAGATTCAGTTCGGGATGCCAGATGAGCAGGTAATTGATGTCCAAGGCCAAGAGGAATTCGGGATGCCAGATGAGCAGGTAATGGGTGTCCAAGGCCAAGAGGAATTCGGGATGCCAGATGAGCAGGTAATGGGTGTCCAAGGCCAAGAGGAATTCGGGATGCCAGATGAGCAGGCAATGGATGTCCAAGGCCAAGAGGAATTCGGGATGCCAGATGAGCAGGCAATGGATGTCCAAGGCCAAGAGGAATTCGGGATGCCAGATGGCGAGAATGACAAGAAGAGGAAACGGATACAAGATGAGGAGGAAGAAGACATTGTCCATGTTGACAAAAAAATTGTGTTAGATGTAGAGTTCGTAAACCTGTTATTCCAGATCAACGCACGAGACCACCTCACACAGATTCGTATGAGACGAATTCAGAAGTTCAAAGTCCAGTACAAAATAATTGCGTTCTCATACCAGAGGAAAACTGCTAACATCATCATGATCTTCAACGACACAGAAATAGAATATGACGACACGCCTCTGAAATTGAACATGCAGGATGGAGATGTGGTTAGTGTGTACATCCCACCAAAAAAATAATAATCCGGCCAGCAGCTAATAGTAGTCGTATGGATTAGGCACGCATTAGCTAAAGTTGAATCACAAGCCGAGTGGAAAGAGTAAACGTCTAAAGCTTCATTTACACAGTCCCTGGATTATCATGAAATAAAGTGAATACTAAAAAACTTATTAGTACCTTTATTTGTTCATTATTATTTAATATGGTTAAACGGTGACCAAACCGATTTAGATAAAAAAAAAAAGGGAATCATTTGTTTATTTTACGCTGCATGATGTAATTTAGTATTTTTGGGCACCCTAAAAACCGCATTGGAGTAACTTCAACACTAAATAAAAAGTTAAACACAAACAATAAAAAATTCATTTCAAAGCAAAGAAACACATGCATAGACGATGTACAGTCATGGAAAAAAGTTCTTTCCCATAAGGCTTTAATAGGAGCAAGTAATGCAGGTGGGTAGGCAACACATATTGCACCCTTCGATGATCGGGTGATTTTGCCTGTCTTAACACCGAGAAATGTGTTCCACGCGAAGGTCAACATGACAGGAAAGCAAAGAGGGTCACGTGACTATTGGTTACGTGGAGTGTTGTGCTTCTCCACGTCCCCAGTTCTTGATCCACATTGTAGAAAAAGTAGAGCTGCATGCAATATATGAAAATAGGTTGTTTTCAACTACACGCTTAATTATGATTTTCCCAATTGTAAATCTATCAGACGTGTCTCCCGATTTAGTCGGGACAGTCTTTTACTTTGAATTCCTGTTTGTCATAGGCGTAACTTGACGGAAGCAGAAAGGGCATTTGTAACCCCTTCCCAAAAATCAGGTTTCTTAAAGCTGCTAAAACAGGAATTAAATACTATGATTTGACGCGTCCAAAAAAAGTATTATATTGAAAGATTTTTCCCAAATACGTAGATAGCAATTTAATACTTTGAAAGTGTCTCAGATTTGTTTATTGTCACAACTTAGTGTGGCACAGGTCTACTACAAAAGTGGAATTTCGTAACAGAAATATGAACCCACTCCTTTTATTTCGTAGCCGATTTCATCTTGAAACTGAAATTAAGAATATTAGTTAACAATATCATTGGTAAACAATAAAAAAATGTGTTAGACCCAATTCTTTAATACCTTATCATAATCTTTATCGCAAGTTTAAATTTTGTTGTAAGTCCACTTTATGCAAAAAAAAAAAAAAGGTAAAGTTCTCACCTGTGCTTGGCGCTACGCCATGAAGGCATATAGGGGGTGTGGGGATAACGCCCCACACTTTCTTGATTCGTTCGTGAGTAGGGGTGATGTGATCAGCATCACGCCACCCCACACTTTCTTGATTCGTTCGTGAGTGGGGGTGATGTGATCAGCATCACGCCCCTGACCGTCTTTACCCCCAGGGTTTCCCCCAGGTACCCATGTCATTCGACGCTGTGTGGGCGCTGGGGCCGCTTCCAACTTTAGAAAAGTTCCCGGGCTTGAACCGGCCGGGAATCGAACCCGGGGCCTATAGCATGGTAGTCAGACGCGTTACCGACTGAGTCACCGGCACAGATAGACTAATCTGAAGTGCATACAATTTAAAGTGGGATCCGAACCACTATGTGCGATCACCTGGTATCGTACCCCAGACCTCTTGATTACAAGGCCTTACCACTACGCCATCAGTGAGGCGCACACAATCTTTGTATTTCGACCTTTTTAAACCTATATGTATCATATAAGAGGTTGTTTAACGTTGCTATGCCTCTATGGATTATATTTAGCCAGTATTCGAGCACATAGCGTCAGGTTTCATAGAATATAAGCTTCTCTTCCATGTTTATGGTTTCCTGTCTGCAGTAGAAAAACTGGCAGGTTCCCATAGCTTTTCTTTCAATAGTCTTCCAATGGTTGCATATCATATCACTCAAATTTGATTCATTCGTTTCGAACACAATCCCCGATGGCGCAGTGGGATCGTGGGCGCCTTGTAATTAAGGGATCCCGGGTTCGATACTCGGTGGAGGAACATAGTGGTTCGGATCCCCCTTTAAACTATAGGTCCATTCACGATTAGCCTAACAGGACATAAAGTGGACTTAAGACACCAATCAACCAACCAACACAATCCCGTTATTGTCCAGATTATCGAATCCAGAACCTTCGTCGTGAATAACATAAGCAGGAAGACAACGTGAAATAACCGAACAGAAACAGAACCTAAAACCTACATCGGATAGATTGGATTAAGTCGACGATACAGCACGGGTTCTGAAATGAAAAAGAATACGAAAGTTGAAGGACCTCTATACGCAACCACTTTTCCTCCACTCAATGGGGAAGATATCAGTGGCGATGCTACATAAAGGGCAACTAGGGCACTGCCCCACAACAATTTTAACATAAAAAGTTAATCTGAAGAGACGATCGGTATATGCGCGTAAATATTTTTTTTGTTTTTTCACTCAACCCCTACGTTGCTGCAACCAGACTTACAGGGTATGCACCCTGTGCGAGGTTAATATATTTCTACGTCCTGTTGGAGAGAGTAAAATCTCGGCTCTGCCTCGGAGACGTGACGTCACTGACTGATCCAAACATTTACAGCATAGGCAAGGGACGGTCCCCTCACAATGGAAAAGCGCAAAATTCGTAGCCGTCTCTGGGCAGTGAACGAGGTGCCCTGCCCATTCATGTTTGCCTGTTCAGTGTTTCCAACGCTTGGCAGGCAGTTCATTCGTTCTTCCAGCCTGCAGCAATAAGATAGAAAAAAATCCCTCGAATGCTTTTCTTCGCGCTTGTTCCGGCGACCTGAAAAGTTGACAACACTTTTTATTGCACAAACTAGTCCCTCGTATTTTTTAAAAGATCCTCCTTTCTTCCCATTGTAATACGGATTTGGATTTGAGTTAGTGTGTGAGTTTGCGTTGCGTTCCGTCTGTGCGTATTGGTCGCTTATGAAATTATTAGTTTTTCGCGATTTTATAGTTACTGTACGTGTTTATTTATTTGTGTAATTGTGTCTGTGTTCCAGCAACTTGACATGCAGAATATCTTCGTAAGTATAAACGAACTTTTTGGGGGTACATGGCCAATGTAAAGTGTTGTAACTGAACTTAACGATGCATCATCTTCCTAGTTAGTCATTGATATTAGTGGATACTTGGTGAATATGACATTGAATCATGTAGAAACTTTAATATCTACGCCTTTCAATTCATTGACAATGGAAGAGAAACTGCAGTGTAACATTTTTCTAATCATTCCAGTATCTACCCAAAGTTTAGTTACTACAAGCGTATAGGGTTGCGACGTCAGTATTCGAGTTTTTTTTTAATTTATGTAATTTGTTCCATATGTTGCTGATTTTTCGTATTCCTACGTAGTGAGCATTTAATGCTCTTTGGAGAGATATCTTGATCAGAATGTTAATTTTATTCCAAATTGTTCGAACAATTTACTTACTCCATATCAAGAAACTCCCCTGAAAAACCTTAAAGAGGAATATAGAGGTAAACTGCCCCCCCCTCCCCACCCAAAAGAAAAATGTGCCCTGCCTGACTGAAAAGGCACGCGCCGCCCCTGGAAGATATCCTTCTAGCTGAGAACCCTTTACGTAGGAGTGCCCTGAGGGAACTTCAAGGCCACGACGATAAAGTGTTCTACGTGCAATGACGGGACCAAAACATACGTCAGATAGCTGTGTTCCTCCTTATTTCGTACGCCATTGATAACTGGAACACGTGACCTCATCTTTGGTAGAGCAGAAGCCTGCTTGCTTGCCACCACCCTTTAGTTCAGTGACCTTTGCCCGTAGTCAGCAAGAGTGAATGACTCACCATATACTTGTTGTCTGTGAGGCTACACAAGAATAGATATTTCGTTAGTGGCTGTAAGTATTGTTTCATCTGCAGTTATATCAGTTAACATTTCAATAGTTTCCTTCCTAATGGTTACGTTAGTGATAAACATGTAAATTAGTTCTCGAGAGTGAACGTTTTATCTATTTGAACGGGGGATTTTTATACAGCCTGCATGTATTATTTTTTCCTGAAACAAGAAGAAATTCGAAGACGCAAAAAGAGTTGTATAAGAGTAGTTAACAAAAGGAAAAAAGAAGAAGAAAACGAAAATGTAAATGCTGAAATAAATTATGGTAGAGATCGAGTGAATAACATTTTGTCATGGGGCCTCCTCGATGGCGTAGTGATAACGTCGTCGCCTTGTAATCAGTGGATCCCGGGTTTAATACACGGTGGATGCACATAGTGGTTAGTATCCCACTTTAAACTGAAGGTCGAGTCCAGATTAGCATATCTGTGCACCAAACCAAAACTAAGAAAGAAATTGTCACAGTGTAAGAAAATTTCATGTTCAACCAGATACGAAACAAAAGGGAATAATATATTGCAGGTTGGAGTTGACATCTGTAGCATCTAACCAGCACAATTATGAATCGCAACATATCGTATGAGATCCATTTTTATTATACATGTATGATAATATAAGAGAAGTAGAGGAAAGAGAAAACCAAGCGAAACACGGACGCCTTCTCCAGAATTTCAAATCTCGTTACATAAGGTTCTGGGTTGGAGTCCCGAACGGGCATGACTTTCTTGTTCTTGCCCTTTTATCTGCTTCATTTCATCATAATTCATCGTTATGGTTTACCTGCAGGGGAAGAATAATGACAATAATTGCCAATACAAAGCCAATGACAAACAGAACAACTCGATTACGGAGGTGCCAAGAAGAAACGAGACTTGACAGTTTCTCCGTCTCTCGGTTTGTCGAATTGAAAATTGCTCTCCCGTTCTCGGTCTCGATTAGTTAAATATAGAAATCGAAAATGTATGTGAATGAATATACATGTATTTTATATATTCCGGTTTTGTAGGAAATAAGTACTCTTCCATCGTATTTATTTTTATATTTTTTATTCCCTGTCGATGATCGCAACGATAAGGACGAGTGACCATTACATGAAATTGATGACGAAATAGTCAAACACCCCCGACAAGGACGGTACTCAAACCCGGGAACTTTGGCGACGATATCGAATGTCAATCACTTAATGAGCTTGACCACCGAGCCTGCTTAATGTTGTTTCTGTCAGGTAATTCGTAATAATATCCCACATTCACTATCATTTGCTTCATAATTTATCTTATTGTTGTGATTAACCTGAATTCAAAGAATTAGTTGAAAGGCAAAAATGCAAGATTGAATGTCTCTGATGTTACTTCGTGCCGAATAATATGACGTGGTATTATGATATGAATTTATTAATCATATAATATGCCTATTCATTCCATTGATTGATCCCAATTGAGCACACAAAATATGCTATAATGTCTACTCCATGGAGGAGTGGTTAGTACAGCGCGCTACGATGCCATGGGTCCCTGGTTAGAATCTCGACTTGGGCGTGGGTGTCCTTGGTAAGTGTCCCTTCATCAATTTCATCATAGCATCACTCATCTTCATCGTCGCTATTTGCCAAAAGTGAAAGAATAGCAAATCTAAATAACAAACATCCAATCAAATCGAACATCTCTACCGATTTAATTCTATACGGTACCGAATTCCCACTTTATTACTGCATCTTAAGTCATTTTACAGCATCTCAATTGTTTTCCGATTCGAAAACATTTGGAATGTTGTTTTGTGCAGTTGATTGTGCATTGTTTCGTTGTTTGGATTGTTTAATTAACGTCGCATTAATTAGTTTTAGACCAATCGTGACGGGGGAAGCAAGAGCACAAAGAAAGCGAAAAAGACAAGGAAGAGATCACGGCTTTCTTTAAAGATAGCATCCCGTGAATACAACTCAAGTGACTGCAGAATATTATGAATAAAATTTATTTCGCTTTTTCCTTTTATTTCTGTTTCAGTTATTTTACTTCGCTTTTCTTCTACCACTCGCGTTACTCGTGTCGGTGAGGAAGAATTATAAACTCGTGAAATGGACGATGGTACAAAAAATATATGCCTCTCCCACGGTTCGAAACTGTCAGTACAAAATATTGTCTTCTTTTTAAAATTTACGGTCAAATATGGTTTGTCACGTAGCAATTTTCGCTTATATCTTTCTCAAGGGGTTCCATTGCCTCTCTGATGTCGTAGTGGTAACGTCTTCGCCATGTAATGAAAGACTTCCGAATTCAATACCAAATAGAGAGGCATTTGGTTCGGATCCCATTTTAATCTGTAGGTCCAGTGCATGAACTGGACTGAAACAATTAACGTGTGGCATGTGGTCTCTGATGTGAACCATCATTTCAGCGAACCTTCTTGACAATGACTCTAATATCACTTGAAAGAATAGTATTTCCTTACGAGTAGCTCTTGTCAAGAAACCAGTTCCTGAAATTTTCTTCTGGAGGCATCGTAGCACCCAGCTGTTTGTTGTGGCTGGGGCACGAGTCATGTGACTCATGCTATCAAAGCTCAATCCTTCCCGAGAACTCAGAATCACCAGGCAAACTTAAGCGAATATTTTGTTATTTGGGTTGCATAAACAACAGGCTTTAAGACGTTACGAAATTCTACGTCCCGTGGCCCAGGTATTTTTTTCTAAGACTGTACTCACCACAATAAATTTCAAACTCTTGGTCCATTGGATGCCACCCTTAGTGACGATATCCATACTCCATTCTTCTTTTCTTCTCTAGAAAATGTTTAAGCACACAATCGTAAAATTTAGTTTCATCCATTTTGAGTTCCTTTAATAGTTCCTTCTCAATGGACAAATGAGCAAGGTAGTGTTGCTCACGGGACGGGACAAGCCTTTTGAAATTCGAGACGGGACGAGACGGAATGTCTTTCGCGTCTCGTTTTCGAGACGAGACACGAGACGAGACGGGACGGCTTTTGAAAAGTCTCGTCTCGTCTCGAAAAAATAAAAGCAAAATTTATAATCAGTTGCAAATACTTGTTTGCTTGGAATAAAGTATTTCAATTAGAAACGTTGATAAGCGTGTATTAAGTCAAAATAAGAAGACTATACTAGAGAGAGGAATGAATGAATACCTACACTTATTTCCTATACTCTTTCGAAACACAGCGTTACTCCCCATTTTTTTAAAAAAAAAATTCCAGGTTAATAACTTTATGTTACGATAGTACTCCAGATACCTTCCAATTCCATATATTTTCTTAAAAAACCAAATATACAAAAGAAATCCACCAAAACATAACTGTCTGTTGTTTGCCGCATCCCGAGAGAAAGAAAATTTTCATTCCTTAAACATGACAAGTAAAAATAACAAATTCGTATGTTCATATGATATAAAACAATAATATGTACTATTATATGACTAGAAACCACAAGAGTTCGTGTAGTTAAGCAATATAACTCTTAATGTACCACATTTGTATGTGCGTAATGTTTATTATGTAGAATTGCTCGTTGCGTGATCACTTAGTCAATAGTCTGTGATGCCTAGCCAAGCGGTTTCTATTCTGTGTCGGCCAGCGAGGCAAACGGCTGGAGCGTCTTCCGAGGTAGAACGGAATTCACAATGTTTGTTTATATTGCCACTCGGTATACTCTTCCAATAAATTACAAAACCTTAAAAAGGTGCACAGTAAGTAGAAACGTAAGTAGGCATGTAGAACATTGTCACAATATACACATCTCACTGTTTTGTCTGTGTGAAAGCCTGTGTAATACGTTTTGCTAACTACGTAGCCACTTCACTCCTAACGTCGTTGAATATATGAACTTGCACGGCTATGTTGCACATTCCAATGTATTATTATACAACATTCGATGCATATAATTAGTTACACTGAAAACTGTCGCTGGTAAAAACATAAATATAGCGTTCAATTTCTTTTCTACGTTAATCTGTACACTGTATACATATATATGGCTTGGTGAATACCTTTGTATGACTGCACACAAAATTTAATAATCTTGCAAGTGTCAAAAACTATGTTCTCGAGTTATAAATATCAAGAAATGTTCTGCGAACAAATGTGTCGCTTTTGATATTCCATATTGGTGAAAAAAATTACTGCTTGGGATACACATATGCATAAAACATTGGCACTAAAGCATGCTTTCTAAAATGTTCGAAAGTGCTGTAGTTATGTTTTTTTTATTGCTTGCATGTCCAATTGGATATCCATTGTAAAAGCTTCTTCTTAAAAAAAATTATGCACTAGTTGATGCTAGCACTAGTCAATTGACACCACTGGCGCTTGTTGCTTCCTTGTAGTATAATGTAAACTTGAATGCATATAAAACTGGTTATCATGCATGGCACGAAACTGAAGATGTGTATAAGGGCTATGGAAAAGTATTGTTTCCCATAATGCATGTTAAATGACCAAATAAATACACATGATAGGAGCTCGCATGCGTATGTGTGGAAAAACACTGTAGCACAATTCTGTAATTATTGTTTGTGACCGAAACTGCTGCTTGTAGAATATATCTTCTTGCTGCTTCTCTTCTTGTATTAGTGTAGGGCAATGTAAAAAATGTAAAAAATTACCCGTAGAACTTGGGAAATGGGAGAAATGTTGTTCCAACTGCAAACAGAGTGGAGGGAAATTATTATCTGCTTCCTTCACTAGGTGTCGTTGAAAGTCTGGAATCCATTGAACTGGAAAATTCCTGGTTGAATATAGCTTTCCGGGAAAAATGTAGTCCTCGTATAGTAGAAAATGTCTGCATGTCTCCCTCGTAGAATGGTGATAAATCTTTCTGTGTAGTAATAGCCTGTCTGCGAATGTCCGTCATGAAAAATGCCCATGGATGGTGTAGGCATTGCTTGTCCACGCCGTTCCGTATAGACAGGTTAGGTTAAAAGGGAAAAATATAATAAAGAAAGGAAATTGCAAAGGATGGGTAGATATAATTCACGTTTTATGCACACAAAACCAAACTTATTTCCATTGTCTTTTCTTAAAATTACATTAAATTGCCTCATCAAAATAAAATAAAATTAAAATAAATTGAATAAATAATTGCCATAACTCTGAAAATAAATAAGGAAAATTTAAATAAAAATATACAACCGTAATTAAAATTTTAATGTCCATGATTGATGTGTTGCCTTAATTATGAATTATTACTGTGCTGCTCTGAATGAACCTGTTTAGAAAGCTGATGATGTTTATACAAATAATACCCAAGTACTGATGTCAATAATAGATTCCAAATAATAAATACTAATATAGACATGGGCAAAGGATTTAAAACTAATTCCTGAAATGAAATGCCCTTTCTAACAGATTGATTAAGTTGCTTTAAGGCAAGTTCAAGCGGAATCCATTGGGGAATAGTGAAATCCGATAAATTCTTAGGAATATTAAGTGTTAATTCAACTTACTTCATTTTTACCTGTTCAAAAGCTAAAATTCTGGTATGTAAAATTAATAAACAAAAGTAAGTGTTGCAAGCATGTTCTAGATTCTGTTTAAATGTAAAAAATTATTATGTTGTGAACCCTTAAAATAAATATATAACTTCGAGTTGCGCAAAGCAAGCTATTAGAGTCCTAAAAGGTTGCTTTGGCAAGCCTCTAATGGCCTCCTAATAATTAATAGGCCGGTGCAATTTACCGTGGTTCATATTATGTAATGTAAAACAAAAAAAAATCAATAAATGCTACTTCTGACTTTCATTGAAACTCCAGGCGGTAACAAATATAGCATCAGGGAATTAAAAAGGTAAAATTCAAATTTTAAACACAATAAGGATAATAAAAACTTTCTCAATTCCAAATCTTCTTTAAACAAAAGAAATGTAACCACCCAAAACTTCTTGAGTCCGCCGTATACTTCAAATCACTTGGTCTTATAAACAGACCCACCGCGGTAAAGTATACTTGACTCATATAAGAATGGTGTGTCAATCCCTTAGGTTTGTCCAAACAAAATAGATAGAAAATAGTTATGCAATATATTAGAATATAAATACAAATTACTATTATTACCTACTGTACTAAAATTAACACTAAGTTAATCAGTAAGAAGTAATGAATTTCATTGCTGCATCGTCGAATAAGGTGCAAATTGGGTAGATGAACTAAATTTCCTAATAATAAATATTAATAATAATAATAAATTCTCAAATTCTAACATTTGTGGTAAACCACATTGTTTAAATTTGGAAAGGCTAATGGTGCCGTGGCGACTTTTGCTGCACATGCCTGTGCTAATCACCGAGGCTTAGCCTGGGCATGTTGCTGACAAATTTTGATTACTCTATGTGCATAAAGTGCTAAAATTGCCCTTTTGTAAAATTTTCCTTATTTTATCGAAATTTCGTTTAACTTTATCGTTATGCTAATGAAAAATGCGTCAATTTCAAATTTACTTACTATAAATATCTCTATATAAAACGGGAAAATTCTGCGAGAAAAACACAAAAAAAATCGTTTAGTTGTTACTTTGTAAAATTTATTGGTCGTGATTAGTCTGAAGTGCATAAATGCGACGTTTTCTGGCAAAAGTTATTTAAGTATGTAATAAAAAATATCCCTAACATTGTTTACATGAACTTCTATCGTGAAAATCAAATCCTGATGGCTATATGCTTAGCTAAACTGGTCCCATAAAATTTTAATGAACGATCGCCACTGGTTCGAGAAAATCTATGCTAAGTGTTTCTGAGCTACCAACGTGCTCAAAGTACTCGGGAGAGCTTCAGCTCGGAAAAAGGAATTCGGTGACACCAGACATTCTTAGTTGTGCAAAGTTTGCATTTTCGTGGTCGCTTGGAAGGACTGAACTAATTTCTCTACATCGACTGCAAGAAAACTCGGAGGCTTGCTGCCGGCGTGTTCGGGCGACATCTTCGGGTACGTTCGGGATGCCGTCGGAGAGGTGGAGGGGAAAAATCGCTGCTTCGGGCAGCGGGCAAAGGAACGGAGGAAGAAAATGCAACGCGATGATTCGCTGACCACCAGCATGACGCGTTAAAGTTTACAAAACTTTAAATTACTACGAACAAGGTGTAGTAAGAGCTGCGAGAATCTAAATAAAGTCAAGGACTTTTAAAATTACGTCATAGGCGGAATGGAAAGAGAAAAAATATCGTCGCGCTTGCGACAGCGTGTTTACTTGAACACTTCCGTGCTCCTACCAGAACAAGACTTGGGAAGCTGCTAGCAAAATAAATTACTAATAAACCTTGCATAAAGTATACTCAAACCTAAAAAATGAATTATACTTAAAATTTGAATCGTAATGAATATAAAAAAATTCTAGGCGAACGTGTAGTCGTAAAAAATATGATCCGTGAAAAATACAACAGGTTCGGAAACCTGGGAATTTGGCTTACTTTCTGCTTTTAAAGTGACATATATCTGGATACATCTTCAACTCCTTTTTGTACACTAGATTGAATAATAATGGACGGAGGAAGGGGTGGGGGAATTGGCGGGTGACTCGTTTTCAATGGTACCACTTCAACCATTGGTGCAACATCGTCGTAAATCTGGTCAATGGGCGGTGAATCATTATTAAGCTTGCTTAACGGTAATTCGTTGGTACACTCATGGTCATAAATAATAGATTTCTTGCGTTGACATTGAAAATAACAGATTATGAAAATTATAAAAATACTAATAATAAATGTTGTTAATAATAAAATTGTAATTATATTATAAGGATAGTCAAAGGACTTTTTCAACAGATAAATAAAATTAGAAGCTTTTACGTAGGGAAGAAATCCGTTTAAAATAACTAAAATCGTAATGATTTTCATGTTGCTTAGGCAATTAAAACAAACAGTTCTTCAAAACTAATACGTACTTGAAGCCTGCTTAGTCTAAATTAGTAGGTATTTTAACTCAACTTTAAATTATTTCTGACTCTAGGCTCAAATTATCTGCGTAATTTATTTATTTAGTATAATTTATTTATTCTCTAAATTTATTAGCACTATTTAACTTATCTTATTTTTAAATTTTACTGCAAACTTATCTTATTTAATTTCAGGTGTTATTTTTATCTTTAAATACTTAAAATCAATCGAACCGTACTAAGGTACAAGGTAATGGAAAATTGACTGATTTACTCCTGACTACCTGAAATAAAATAATAATTATTATTTATGTGATCTTTAAATGCATTAAAATACTAACATCACTAAAACTTGAAGAATCTTAATTCTTTCAACTCATTCTAAAATATGCTTAGCATATTATTGTGGCAAAGTTAGAAACTAAAACCGTTGTGGTTTAATCATTATCATTCTGCGATGGCAGAATGGATTTCCAGGATTATCGGTAGCTATCCAATATCCGAAGGAAAATACTTGTTATTGGAGCGCAAAAAAAATCTTGACGTCGACGTCTACATATTCATATAATATAAATATTCTCATAATTGGCGCTTAAAATAAACTTTGCTAATATAATCATATACCTTCTTCTGAAGAGTAACTATAAAATTCTAGTGATGTATTCGCTGAGCTAGTAATATTACTTACTGCAAAACTTTTGTGCCTAAAGCACATTATTAAATAATAAGTCTGCTTTTAATCTTTAATATTATTAGTGCTATTTTATTCTAAATTATTATTATGTCATGCAAGTGAAATTAAAATGTTAAACCTGTTACTTATATAAATTTTCATTTTTAGTGACCATTATCCATGCGTGAGTCCGCGTTGTCCTCTTGATGATCTTCATCTTCATCTTGACCTGCCAAGTTCTCTTCGCCTTCACCGTCATCTGGCGCATAATATTTTTTGAGTCTCTGGACGGCAATAGAGTCCACTAATGTCTTTCCGCGCTTGTTTTGAAATTCCACCAGGTATGTATTAGGATTCTCTTCTCGAACAACTGTGGCTGGTCCTTTATAAATACCTGAAAAGCACCGTGCGGTTCCAATTTTCTGGGTGCTGTCAAAAATTAATACTTTATCACCTGGTTGAAATTTGATCTGCTTCCTCTTTCGATCATAATACTTCTTTACTTAATCATGTCGCTTCGCTAAGTTATCTGTAGCATTGGTTCTTGCCTTCTCCAATACTCGGAACCATACATCATTCTCCACATTTTCACAGCTTGGTGTGTGTAATGCCAGCTCCCAGGGCAAAGTAGGTTGGAATCCATGTACAAAAAAGAATGGGCTATACCTCAAATTCTGATTCCTTGTAGTATTATAACTAAATACACTTGACTGTAAATACTGGACCCAATCAGTGTGTTTTGAATTAACATAACACTTCATTATATTCTGCAGTACCCCGTGGTTCCGTTCAGAAAGGCCTATAGAGTTATGTAAACCTACTGGTGAAAACTTAATGGTGACTCCCAATTTATTGCCAAGTTCCTGGAAAAGCTTAGATTTAAATGCAGATCCGCGATCGGTGTAAATATCCTGTGGGGTTCCGTAGCGTAACACTATTTCCTCATACACAAATTCAGCTGCTGTACTGGCCGTGCAATCTGCAATTGGTTTGGCTATTAAATAGCGCGTCCCAAAATCTGTTGCAGCGATTATGTATCGATGACGAAGATTGGATGAGGGAGGATATGGACCTGAAAAATCTAGGCAAATCCGCTGAAATGGCTTCTGTGCGGGAAAGGTAAACAGTTCTCCTGCTGGTAGACCTGGACGGCGTTTATTCTGCTGGCATGTAATACATTCCTTAATTTTCCGTTGTATAAATAACTTCATATTTGGAAAATAAATTCTTGGTAAGGCCACATTGTAACACTTGGTAAATCCAAGATGAGAACCTCCTATGGGTGAAGCGTGGAGTGTCTCAATGACAGAATCACGTAACGTCATTGGAATGCATAATAATTTCTTGGTAGTAGCTCCTAATTTCTGCTGTCTATATAATAATCCATCTTCCAACACATGATGATACACCTGCCTCTGGATGGATAAAGGTAGTGTTCCATCGTCCCTGTCTTGGTCTTCCAAAACTTTAATAATTGGGTCAAAAAATGAATCCTGTCTCTGATCTGTGGTTGCGTCAAATAATGTAAGTGTCCTGGGTTCGGGAATGTCTTCCTCAGTGTTGCCATCCTCTACATTTTCTCCACATTCTCTGCTGAGGGGATCAGCGATGTTCTCCGTAGTTTTAACATGGATAGGAGTGAATGAAACATCCTCCAAAAGGTTGCTCCATCGAAGAAGCTTTGAGCTCAAATTACGGGATGTCCTAATATACGTAATAGCTTTATTGTCCGTATGTAAATCAAAATGGCGCCCAACAAGAAAGAATCTAAATGATTTGAAAGCATATAAAATTGCTGTTAACTCTTGCTCAATAACACTCAATCTTTTTTCAGTGTCTGTCAATGTTCTACTGCAGTACGCACATGGCAAGTATTCTCCTTCTGCATTGGGCTGCATTAATACACCACTGACCGCATGAGATGAAGCATCGGTGAAAACCTTGGTGTTCTTCGCTGCATCGTAAGGTAACAAAACAGGTGCAGTAATTAGAGCTTCTTTTAATTTCTCAAATGCTGATTGTTGTTCAGGACCCCATGTAAATTTCTTGCCCTTACGAATTAAACCCTGTAATGGTGATGCAATATCAGAAAAATTCTTGACATATTTCCTCACGTAGCTGCAAAGTCCTAAAAACATTTTAACCTTTTTTGTAGTGGTGGGAACTTTATAATTCTTAATGGATGACAGTATTCTATCGCTTATACGGTAGCCATATTTGCCCACATTGTGGCCTAAGGCAATTGTCTCATAGTAACCAAATGAACATTTAGGTACAGCCAATTTCAATCCGGCAGATCGTAAACATTGAAACATTTTCTCTAAATTCACCAACATATCCTTAAATGTATTGGCAAAAACAAACATGTCATCGATATAAAAGGCAAAGTTATTGTCATTCATACCCGCTGTAGCGAGCTGAACACATCGGTTCATCGCCGCAGGAGAAGTCACATGTCCCATAGGTGTAAAATTCATGGCAAATTGTCCCCTGGCTGGTATAGTAAAGGCAGTATATTTTTTCGATTCTTCTGCTAATGGTATTTGAAAAAATCCTTGTTTCAGATCAGCACTACAGTAATAGCTCTTACCGGCCATATTGTGCAATATTTCTGAAATGTTTCCAATTGAAACTGCGTCGAAAACGGACCTGGCATTCAGCAATCGAAAATCTTGCACCATGCGATAAGCTCCTGATTTCTTCTTAACAAGAAAAACTGGTGAATTGTAGGGTGATGTTGTAGGACTGATGACCCCTGCTTCTAGCAAGTTGTCAATTTGCTGATTAATTTCCTTACGCAGGTGAACTGGTATAGGGTAAGCTGGGACGTGAAATTCCGAATCGTCCTTTAACTTTATACGATGCGTATAATTAGTGGCACAACCAATGTCTTGCTCGGACCAAGAAAATACATCTACATACTTCTCTAATAATTGTCTAAGTTGCAATTTCTGATCGGGTTCTAATGCTGGATTAATGTCAAATTTAGTAATGTCGTGCACTGGTTTTGTCACGGTGCCAGTCTCCTTGGTCACCATAACGTTAGGTCCTCCGTCATCTGCAATATGACGCGAAGCTGGTACTGGATTTTGCCATGCCTCTGCGGTACCTAAGCGTGCCCCTTTCCTAATTTTAATTTTGTAAGAATTTGGATTAGTAATCCAAATTAAAAATGACTCCGGATTTACAATGGCTCGAGGCACCATTAAGCCTGTGTCCATTTGAAACTGTAAATCTGGTTCCAAATATGTTAAATTTTGATTATTAGAATTTGTCAATTTGACAGGAATACACAAATGAGATCTAGGTTTGATTCTAATTTGTCTGGAAGTTACAAATTCCGGCACATATAAATCCCTGATCAGACTAGCAACTTTTATGGATACGTCAAAGGTTTTTCTGTGTTCCGCCCTTAACTGGTTCCGCGGAGGAGTACCAAATCTCCTCAATGTAAGTCGATTTTGATCAAAATCCAAATTTGCTTTATGAGCTCTTAAAAAATCATTTCCCAAGATTGTCCCATGTTCAAAATTTGGAATCATCCGAAAAGGATGAGTAAAATTGCGGCCGTTTATTGCAAATGTTAACAGGACAATCTCTTTAATTTCAATTTGTTCTTTTGCTACTCCCCTTATGGCCGTATGAATTTTGAAACGTTTGGCGGTTGAAGGAATGCCTCGATCACTGGTAACTGATTCTTGGCTTCCGGAATCCACAAGAAACCTCTGACGTTGTCCCCCTAATACTGCGTTAATATAAATTAATTTCTCATAGGGGAAAGTAGAGACTGATATTTGTTTGCCAACGAAATCTGCGCATACGTCTCTTCTATGGGCAGTCACTGTTCGTTTAAAGCCTCCGTGTTCTGAAAACAAGTGGCTGCTGTGTGATTAGGGTAATTACAAATAGAGCAGCGTGGTCTCCCCCGTTGCTCTTCCCTGTTTTCCTGGCCTCGCCCTGCTGAAGACGAGGAACCCCGCGAGTTCTGTCCCCGGAAGTTTCCACGTCCTCGCCATTGTTGGGTATTGCCATATCGCCTATTGCGATCTGAGTTGTTACCATTATTATTGCGTCCATTCCTGTACCCCCTATTGTACTGTCGTCTATTATTGTTACCCCGGTAGGAACCTCTATAATTATTACCTGACTGACAGCTATCCCTATAATAAGGTTCTCTAAATTGTTTTGGAGTAGATGAGTCGGTGCCAGGGTTCTGTTTTTGATCCTCCATGCTATCCAATCTCAAAGTGAGACTGGCTAATCTCGCTTCCAGACCAGTTTCCTGAACCTGGACTTGAGCTTTGGTATGTTGAGGATTATTAGATAATTTTAATTGCTCAACCTCCTTTTGCAATGCTTTGAATTTTGCCTCAATGTCTGAAGTGGGTCGCGATTGCGCAGACCCAGCAGTAGCCAGATTGTTACTCTGCAGTAAAATCTGCTGCTGTTGCGAAAGTGTTGGTGGATTATGCAAAGGAGAGAATAAACTGTCCCTTTGATCTTCGTACCTCAGTTCTTTCAGCTTGCGCTGCCTCATCAAGAACTGAAGTTTTTCAAAGGATTTTAAATCCTTAAGTAACCCATGCACGGACTCATACTCTTTATGGTGGATATCTTTCATGTAATCCACCTGTAATCCTAATATGATCTGTTTGATCTGTTGTTGAACACTCATTTTGGGGTCTGCCTTAAGTAAAAGTAATTGTTTGTCCCGAACATAATTCGTAACTGGCTCAGTTTCCTTGTGTAATCTATATCGAATTTGTTCCTCGATCTGGAGTTGATCCAAGGACCCTGTAAATTCCTCCTTAAATTTTTGCCGTATCTCCTCATAAGAAACGTCTTGATTGTCTGTACCATCTTTCCAGGTCTGGTACCATCGTAACGCTGGTCCGGCCAGAAGGGCTGGGAATAATTCCTGCTTACGGGTACTGTTCCATCCATTTAGTATGGCAAGGCTATCCACTTTATCTAAAAATTTTGATACATCTTCCTCGGCTATCCCCTGAAATGGGATACCCTCTAAAATAGTTGGGGGAACAAACTGCGACTGAGCCATCGTTGCGAATTGTGTTGGGCCTAAATCTCTAATATCCTGATCTTGTTGCTCTAATTGCTGTTCACATTTCTGTTTTTCTAATAATTGTCGCTGAAGGCGTCTAGTTAAAATTGGGCTACGTTTAAATTTGGGGTGGAACTTGCAGCTGGACCGCTGACATCTAAATTAAAACTTGTAGTTCCTCGTGCTATATCTAATAATTGATCTAATGTTTCCTTGAGTTCATCAGCAAGGTGAAAGCTCGACATCTATCATGGCACAAGTAAATTCTTCTCCCCCCATTAATTATAAAACCGTTAAGCCCTATGTATTTTCAAAATTAATTTTGGCAAGGACATACCAAAAACTAAACAAGTGAAGAAAATTTTTGGGTGGGGTTAAATTTAAACTAGTTAACAATTTCTTTTCATTTCTGAAAAAATGAAAAGACCCGCTAATCTCCACCACGTAACGAAATTTGGGGTGGGGTTGAATACTAAACAATTAACAATTTCTTTTCATTTCTGAAAAAATGAAAAGGCCCGCATCTCTACCACGTAACGAACCTTAAAGTTCGTGGGATCTTAAGAATACTTAGAAGGTTAACCAGTTAATTGATGGGGTGATGTAAACTACTCATCATTCATCCTCTTGATGAGACCACTCGTCATTGACATGACGAGTTATCGCTTGGCAATGCGAAATGTACAAATTTACACTAGGGACTAGACTACAGAAAAGACAATGGTCACTCGTTGGGTTTTGTGAACCATTGAACCTGTATCATCGCTGGGTGTAGGATAATTACCTGTCTATCTGAAGTCTTTAGCTGAATCGAAATAAGCGAAGTCCTCTGTAAGCTTCTCTCCTATGCTGACCAAAGCGTCCTTCTACCTCTGACCTACTGCCTTGCTGACCACCTTCTCTCTCTCAACTCAATCTCAAAAGTCAGTCACTTCCCAGCTTGTCTCACCTCTATATTCCCTGGCCATCGAGCTCTTCCTCGATGCCGAATCGCCGAATCGTGTGATTATAATAATTGCTACCATGCAAACCGCTGACTCTAAAACCAGAAGTATTACCTGTTTCCTGAATGCTCAGGAGGTCTGCATGGCACAACACAATGCATAGTAAACATGCCTCAGAGGTTTGAGACAGCTGAGAAAAACAAGTGAATGCCCTGGTCAACATGAAGCGTTCAGAGAGACTTAATAAAATAAACATACAATCTTAGGGATTGTTACGATACAATTCTGAATAACATCAAGTAAAAGGGCAGGTAGAGAAGGTGGAAGGAGGGGCCGAAAGATCGTGGAATGTCTGCGTCCGAGGTTTATCTTGTAAAAATAGTCTCAGCTCTATAGGTTGGAAAGATAAACGGACCGACGGATATAGTTTATTTTTATTATTTAATTTTTACATCAAAGGGTGTACAGAAGTGATAGGAAGTAGGAAAAGCATTGTAGGAAACATGGCAGTACAAATTGATAAGGAGTTGTTGGGAAAGTTATTAAGGAGTCCAACTTATAAGCAAGACTAAGATAAGGAGATAATTAGGGACAAATAATCTTGCATTATCCCACTCCGAACAGCTGAGAGCTAAAGAGGAGAAAATACGGGAAATATGGAAATAAGTAATTTGGTGATTTTAGTATTTACAGGGAACCACGACAAGATTTTACCACATGATTATTTGCACGGGTTGCGAAATTATTAGAATGTTATGGAAATTTCGGATATGCCTTTGTTGAGAAAATTCTTGTTGTTTCCCTCAGGCATTCTGCAGGAGTTCGATTCGATTTTTTTACGTCCGTTTGAAGATTATTTCCAATGTTTTTTTTTATTTCTTTATTTCTTATTTAAGGAGAATACTATTCCTTGGATTGTAATAACGAAATACTGAGACTGATATAGAATAGATTTAAAATGAAGGAAGTGCACTAAGTTCTGTATAATCGTCGTAGAAGGAAACTTTGTTCTATGAGGGGACTCCCCGATGGTACAGTGGTTCAATACCCGGTGAAGGCACATTGTGATTTGAACCCCACTTTAAACTGTGGGTCCAGTCCCGATTAGCCTTTCTGTAAATCAGATGAAGGAATGTTGTAGCTGTTCTTTTTATTCTGTAAATTTAGCCTTCAAGTTTATGAGCAAAATACATGTAGTATCTACTGTCTACATTTTCACTCGGTATTAAACACATTTCACAAAGTAGTTTTATCGAACTTCAGAGGGAATCTGACAGCAATGTCAGGGTGGCGAGAGCTTGTTTACGACCAGGGTGTATTCCGAGACTATTTTTCGCCGTTCCCCACTGACAAAGGTTTCGCTTTGAACAATGGGCACCGTTGCTTCAGGGGGCAAACACCAAACATAGGACGAGATTGACCTGCAGTAGCGGGTACGTGCCATAAATCCAGGCCTAAAGTAGGAATGAAAGTTGATGCAAGGGAGGGGCAATAAAAAATCTGTAATTTGGTTTGCTTGCTGACAGGAAGTTTTGTAGGAAAAGCTGAAAAGGAAAACGGCATTTTTTTTAATGAAAGAGGGACAGTGAACACAAGTTCTTTGTATTATTCGCCGACACACAAGCTTCCATTTCGAAGGTGAGGTTATCAGCAGCGAAGTTATTAGAGGGTTGGAAGCAGTGACGACGCCAGAGGGGGCAGAGGGACGCCCCATGTCAGACACTTCGCCCCCCCCACCCGGGCCCCCCAACTGAAGTTAATTAAATATCGAATAATAAGAGAGTTCGTTTATAACAGTATGACGATTTTCACCATTTCAAAGTGGTGTATTCTGCATGATATCACTTTCCTGCTTATAATACCAACTTGATTAACAAATATTAATTTGTTTCGTCCAAGATTTGAGCGCCGACCTGGGCATAGGTGATTTCTCATTCATTTATGTCCTGTAATAGCCGAGATTAACCTAAGTTTTAACCAGCCTTAAGAACTGGGAAAAAGTGTTGAATGTGGATGATTTTAAAACATTACGAATATTTTCAGGACCACATGACATCATCTGTAGTACGGGCAAATTAATCTAATCGTGGTCGTTAGTGACAACGCTATTATTAAAAGACATTGAAAGTTGATTCAAGATTTGGTTGGTTGGTTGATTTGGCGTTTGAAGTCCACTTTATGCACAGTAAGGCTAATCAGGACTGGACTTATAGTTTAAAGTGCCTCCACTGGGTATCGAACCCAGGACCAAAGATGATCGAAGAAAACCCGACACTACATGTCAGTTGTTGTGGATTTATCGCGGTTTCTTACTATTCAGGGACTTGAATTTCGAGATGATGAGTCTGAGGAAACCTTAACAAAGGGGATTTCTTCGATACTCTTGAAGCTAATGAGGGGATATTATTTGGAAATGTATTGAACGTGAACCTTAAAATGCAAATTACACTTAAAATTCGATTCAAAACATATCGCGGGCAGGTAAAAGAACGCTTATTAGGATTTGCCACTCTTCAATCATTAGATGCAGGTTCGCTCTTTCTCGTACATATCAAAATCGAAGAACTTCTTCCCTCGAACTCCATAGGTGCCTGTAATTGGGTAGCACAGACATACGTTGGAGTGGTAGAGTAAGAGTAAGTATTGCCAGGGTCAGAATATTTCTTGAATTATGAGATAACTGTAACCTTTGTCTGATTTTTTATCCTGTGATAACGTTTCCCTGAAAGGTGAAACACAAATTTTGCCCAAAACTCTTCAGCGTTACGAAGATGGTTGTCCTTAAAATCTTTGAAAAGGCTTGCTCGAAACAGGATGCTGGATGCAAACTGCCTCATTTGGCTGTTCTTGCTATTGAGAAGAAATGTCAAGTCCTGGACGTACCAAAGGTGCGCAATGTGTTCTCCAAAGCACATACAGCAGAATTCTCCTACAGGAGAATTGCACTTCACTAAGTGCCTCACATTGTTTCTAATACTTAAGAAGATTCATTTCTTCCAACGTCACGTTTATTTTGCAAGAAAATTAAACTCTTAGAAGCATTATTTTCATCATTTATATTATTATCTTATAACTTAAATATTTATATCAGTAGTTTCATCTCAAGAAAGACGATGAATTATAAAATTATGAATGTCTTTCAATACTGAAATAGGCCACTAGAGACAACGCAACTTACCAATAAAAAAGAATTAATGTCTTTATTAAAACGAATCATGTGGAGATAAACTCGTAATCAAGAAGTAAATTTAAGCAGTAAACGCCCACTCTAAATAAAAGACACACACAAAACACCATACATGAATATAATAATAATTATATAATGTGACTGCCCCTTACAATATTTTGTTGTCAGCCTTCCCCCCCCCCCCAGTCAAATTTCCCTGGCGCCGTCACTGGTTGGAAGTAAATTTATTAGGACGAGGAAAGTAACATTAGCTGTTGATAGTGTTGCACCAAAGGACGTGATGTGTGCTACTGTTTGTATAAATGATAGGAAATTTAAGCAAAAATTTATAATTGTTGAGACTTGAGAGCTGTTTCCTTCATTTGATCGTAGGAAGAGGTTTTCTGAGACAGAGTGGGATTATTTTACACATACATGGAAAGGGTGGTTGTTTAAAGATAGAGACGTATTTTGCACATTTTTTAAAAGTTCAGATAAAACGAGAATTTAGCCTTACTGTTATGAAAAGAAATAACGCAGTACGGGGAAATAATAACTTCACATTTTTCGCACCTGTTGGGATGCAACACAAGAGTATTGCAGGAAGTCTATGAACGAGGATGAAGAAGGATATGTGAAATTTGACTTACCTGCGGGTGAATTAGTTTATTCTAATATTCTTAAGGTTGATATTGTTTCTTTCTTTTTTTTTAAGTCCACTTGATTCGCAAATAGGCTAAATCGCGAACCGACCTACAGTTTAAAGTGCGATCCGATCCACTTTGTGCCTCCATTGAGTATCGACGCGAGGACCCTTCATTACAAGACATCGACGTTATTACTACGCCATCGGGGAGGCACCCAATTTACACAAATATGTTGATTCCAATAACACGTTATATGCATAATCTGATAATGATGCACTTTGGGTGTATCTAAACATATTTTTTTCAACTATAGCATGTCTAAAAGAATCATTGAAGTTGGGATTTTTATAACTTCAGGAGGCACGGCTCTGTAAACGTGCGATATAAAATTAATGCAGGTTTGCCTTCCATACGTGGTGGTTTTGTCACGTTTCTTCGCTTCGTAAAACATACACTTTTGCAGGAAAGGCTTCTTGCATCCTCCTGGGGCCTTGCTCTAGCTAAACAAAAAATGTATTTGTTTAGCATAATCGAGGGTTACATATTCCTGCCGAACTTACTAGAAAACAAGGATTCTATTGGGATCATACTGCTTTGAATGACAGTATCAATGAAGTTTTATGTACGCTACTACTTATAATAATGAGCATAAAATATTAATCAGGAACTTTATTTTTCGTCAACTGGATGTAACATCTTTTTTTGTTATTCAGCAAATATTCAATTCATCACCTTTTTTGACATTAATTTTCTTGCCAGGACAGCTGTTTTTATGCAGATTTTGACGATCTTAACTACATGTAATCTAGATATTAGCTAATATTTGTGCTGTTATATTACTATTCTTCTACCATCTTTGTAACATGTCATGCAATAACAATAATAGAATTGATTAATTTACATATTCAAGTGAATAGACCTATGAAGTATATTAATGCATTAATTTAAACATTTGCTTAATTGTTATCGTTAATGTTATTATTATCATTTTTTCTGAAACACTTGGCTCAGACACCCTCCCCCGACATATATTTCTAGATGCGTGCTTCCCGAAGGATAAATTAGATCAAGCGGTGGTGGTACTGGACTTAGAGGCTAAAGGGAAAACAAACAAGTATGTGCGTCATAAGCTGAGCATAAGAAACAGCACAATATCACAAAGAAACACTTTTTGAAACTTATGTCATAGAAGATGTTTTACAATATTAAGAACAATAAATGCTTTCTATTTGTAATATACTAAATATTGAAATTTTAAATAGTATTTTGTGTTCGTACTACACATTTAGAAATTTTTTGTTGCTCCCCAGCACCAAGCTTAGAATTTAAAGAAAAAAATGTACATTTTTCATAGTGCACGGAAGTTCGATATTCAGAAAGAAAGAAGGTGTATTGGAAAACATTTCAAGACTTCCAAAAGGTTTAGCAGTAATGAAAAAGAGCACTCACTTATACCGTGTTTGTTACAACCTGTCCGGCTTCCCGCGGTAGCTGATCGCTGGCTTTTCTAGCATAAACCAAGCGGTGTTGCTGCTGAAGACCGCCTGAACTCCGTGCTGGGGAAAGCCAAAGCCAGGCAGCAAAATAAAATACGCAACGTGGCAACAACGTCTACGTAAGCTCCTCTCTTCTGGCTTCCATTCGCTCCTCGCTGCCCAGCAGACGACTTTTTTCTCGTTTCTCATTGGCACCAAAACTGTCGAGCGATCGCTAGCGCGGGAAACGGGACAGGTTCTAACAAACTTGGTATAAATGTACGATGGATAGACAGTTGTATGAAGCGAGAAAAACCACAAGGTAGATTTCATAAGATACCTAGCAATCAGTAACCAACAAACTGCATTTTTAATATTAATATCCTCATGATTAACGAACCTTATTTATTCTCACCACGCAATGGGTAAAATATTTGGAGCTTTATCCCACTTTCCGCAAAAATATTGTGTTTCTGCTACTTTTGACTTTTGTTGGCATGATATCCCGGATCACTTTTACGAGACGAGATGGGACGAGACGAGACAGAACCCTTCGAGACGGGACACGAGACGAGACAGCATTTTCACGAGACGGGACGGGACAGACCAAAGTCTCGTCTCGTCTCGTCTCGTGGGCAACACTAGAGCAAGGGCTGACAACCTTTCCTGACCCATGCTGTTCCTGGCGAATGTCTTGATACGTTTCAGCGTTGAAAACGATCTTTCAACTGACGCTGTTGTGGCTGGTATAGTCAGTACTAGCAGACACAGTTTGTGGAGTTCGGGCATCACTTGTTGTAATTCGTTGTTTACAATGTACTTCAAGATGTCCTTTACACTCAAATTGCTTTGGAAATGTCGCACAAAGCCCCTTGGGCTAACTTGTTTTAAGTCCGGTAAATGCGATGTTGGTCGACCCCCTTCCACGATTTTCATTTTAACACTTCTCTCTCTCGAGCTAAACGAAGCAATTTTCAATTGCTCAATAATACACCCGCACTTCACATCAACCGTTCCTAAATACGCGTTCATTCCGATAAATTCACAGCACAAAACACGAAGCAACAAACACTCACACTATCCCACGCGCTTTCCACAACTGCAAATGCAAGCATCCACACAAGATCACTTTGAAAATCTCTGAAACAACAGAAAGTGATACCAACCTATTTCCTTAATTTTATCCGTCACAAAGGAAAGATATATCAGTTTGGAGATAAAAATTACGCGGAGGAATCAGAATCATTTCAGCAGAACGAGTATGTACATTAATATTTAAGTTATAAAGTGTCATTCAATGGCGTACTCAACTTCCCTAGCAAAAAATTGACACTTCGTAGCATTTACCTTCACATTATATTTCTGAAGACGATCTAGTACATTCCTCACGTTATTATAACACTGTTCTAGTCCTTTACCACAGACAATTATGTCATCTAAGTAACATTTAGCGAATGGAATTCCTATTAATATCTGATCCATTATATGTTGAAATATCAAAGGACTACACTGCAAACCAAAAGGTAATCTGTTGTAACCAAATAAACCAAAATTAGTATTTATTACCAGCTATTTCTTCGAATCTTCATCTACTTCCAACTGTAGAAATGCATTCTTCATGTCAAGAACCACATATGTATCAGAATCACCTAATGTGTTCAAAATATCATCTATTTTTGGTAATGGATAAGTTACTTTCTCAAGTAAAGTATTCAGTCCTGTCTTAAAATCAGCACATAACCTAAGATCATTTGACTTCTTGACAACTACTACGAGTGGTGATGCCCAGTTAGAATAAGTTACTTCTGACAGTATACCATCGGAAACCAATTTACTTATATCCTTTTTAACCTGTTCACTTAAACTATAAGGTACTTCATAAGCTTTCCTAAAGATTGGTGTACTGTTACGTTTAACCGGAATCACAGCTTTAAAACATTTAATAGGCTCCTTAAGATCATCTGAAAACACTGCCTTGTACTCAGACAACAACTTATTCATCAGTACTTCCTTATTATAACAACTCTGAACTTCTATCTGCTGTAACATAAAATTTTGCCTCCAGTTAGGCCATAAAATGTCCAGCCAAGTTCTTCCTACAATCGGTTGTGGCAGATTTTGCTTACAAACAAAAACATTCATATTATATTTCTTATCTTTCCACAATACATCCAACATAACCTGACCTTCTAATGCTAATGGTCTTCCATCAGCATTTTTCAGATTGATATTTGCAGGTTGAATCTTTAAATACGGAAAAGATTGATCGAGAAATCTTTTATCAAACACACTTACAGAAGCTCCGGTATCGATCTCAAAATTAACTAATTTACCATCACAATTCAAATCAATTGTACATTTGTCAGCATTATGCAAAGTTCCAACTACAGAGTTGAATTCAAATTGCCGTTCTTTAGTAGAACCATACTTGTACAACGGTAACTGAAAAGTGTGCAAGGGCTCGCGTGATATTAACAATTCTTGATGTTCCTTTTCTGTATTACACTCAATAGCATCTTTACATTCTTTCGAAATTACATCAAGAGACACATTACTTAAGCAACTGTTAGATTCAGTGGATTTAAATTGTAAACTTGATAAGTGTTTATCTGTCGGTTTATTACGAAATCTACAAAATTTCTGAATATGTCCTAAGAATCCACAATAATTACATCTAACTTGCTTTAAATAACATTTACCTTTTTCATGCGTCTTTCCGCATTTATAACAAATCCATTGTCTTGAAGTTCCAGGTTTCTCATTAACTATGCTCTTTTCAGTCTGATTATTAAAGATAGTTTTCCTATTGGAGAAAGCTTGGAAAGGTTTAGACTTGCTTTCATGAAGCTTATGTACATTATAATCTGTAGCAAAACCTTCTTTTTGATGGAATAGCCGTACATCATTCTCAACCATTTCCATATTCACGGCAATGTCGCAAGCTTTAATAAAGGAAACGTCGCCTTCTGATAACAATTTCTTTCTTGTAACTTCACTGTTAACTCCAAACACCAGCTGATCTCTTAGCATGTCATTTAATAATGCTCCAAAGTTACATTTAGTAGCTGCATGTTTAAGTGAAACAATACATTCTGATACAGGTTGACCTAACTCTTGCTTCAGAAGATGAAAACGGTATCTTTCTGCAACAACATTATGCTTCGGTTGAAAATGATTCAACAATACATCTTTTATTACTTCGTATGTTTTACTAGTAACAGAATCTGGAGTAACTAAATCCCTTAAAACATCATATAAATTTCCTCCACAGAATGCAATAAAATGACTAATTTGCTTTTCCTTTGGAATACCATTAGCAACACAAATCTGTTCAAACCGCTCCAAATACGAATCAATGTTACCTTTATCCAGCCCTGGCCCAAAACCATGGTAACGGTTGAAGTTTTTGCGTGCGATGACGTGTAACCGGCCAAGTGAATGCATCACTTCAATGTGAAATCACGTGAAATGACAAAACGACAGTGTTGCAGTATGCAGATATTAAACACCAGAACAAGAACAATATCTAGATGTGGATGTGTACTACAGGCTGTGGAAAAGGAGATGCGATAACCACTAATGCCGTCAAACGGTTGGGCGGGAACTTTACGTCACATACCATGAAGAAGTAATAAGATCTGAGCTGATTATGTCCTTTGCGATTAGTCCACTCAGAATTAGTTTACTTCATCAAATCAAAATTTTAATTTTATCTCTTCTTTCTAATTAATGAATAGCAATCAGTGTGGGCGCAGGATGCGGCCTTTCTTTGGGCTCCCTGCTCTGGTATGCCAGACTGGGGTTCTGGACTTGTGAGTTGGGTTCTGTGGGTTTGATGAGGAAAATAATATTGTACATCAAACCGCTCTGGAATGCCGGAACGGAATCTTCTGCGACTCCAATATTATTCATGCTTGTCTCACTGCCAGGGAAACGTTATCGAGAATGTTATTGAAGATGTTCTTCATGATGTTGTTAAAATAATATTATTAATATTGTTATGTAATGTAATGTCATGTCATCTGTTCTGGATTCCAGAACAGAAATAATATCACATAAAGTATTGTATACATCAATTATATCATGTATATATTCCTTGTATAACATTACAATTTATTATTATTATACCTATTTTAAAATGCAAATAGTAATAAATAGAGGAAATAAACCGTCAAATTCGGAGCAACTGACGTCCTGGTATATTTTTAGGAACCAGGACAATAAGACCATACCCTCGAATGTAGGCGGGAGGAGCCGGGCTTACTTCGGGGGTTCCCCCCTTATTACATGTATTGAATAGCTGTATATTTGTGTATGATTGTTGCTTATAGTTGATAATTGTCTAAATTATATGATAATGCAAATTCAGTATGTAATGTAATAATGTAATAAAGGGAATTATTATTATTACTTCATCAAATGATTTACTAAATCTCATCAATTTACGTTGTCGAATTCATTATTTGAGTTTTTTTTGTTTAGGTTCAACATCTTCACCGAAGAGAAAATTATGCTCATTTCTTTGTTTTCCTATGGTCAAGGAAGTCAGTAATAAGGTGTGTTATATACAGTGTACGTACAACTATAGATTGAATTATATCTTCTCCAAATATGATGTATAAAGAAACAAACTGCCGGAGAACTAAGTGAGGTGAGTGTACAATTTTATATTACTATTATAGTGGAACCACAAGCAAAGAAACCTGCGCAGACTCGCGACTCTTGTGCACCGTACTCCAGTGTGGAGGGGAGGGGAAGAGTGGAGCATGCTCTCTTATAGTCCGAGTTGAACGGAAGAGGAGGAAGGTTCTTTTTCTCGTGGTCGCTCTTGTAAGTAAGGGGAACTGTGATTGGCCATTCATCTATTTTATCACTTCTTCATCATCTCAATTGACTTAAATGGCCGGAAGAGCAAAGTAAATTTATCAAATATAAATACAAACACGTACCGTTTAATAAATAACCAAAATGGAATGAAAAGTTAGCAGTTTGTATTTTTATTGCTATATGTGAATATGTAGAATATGTAGGGAAAAAGCGAGAGAGAATTGTACACCAATGGCAAAGAAATGGTAGGCGAAGTATTTACCAGGATTATACTCCTACATTCCTGCTCATAATAAGGAGTCGAAGGCATCTTGCTTAAGGATCTTTCTTCGATGTAAACCTAAAAGTTGACTTTTCAGATTACGTACATAATCTTCTGGGCAGAAATGCGCACTGCAGATTCTAGCATTAGCATGATGCACGTTAGCGCTTCCACACGAATCCAAAGCTCGGTGACCAAAGAATCCTTTTGAAAGACGTATATAACGTATATATTATGTTCAACGTACTTGGAAGATGTATCTTGTGCTGAACTAAAATAAATCATAGTAACAAGTGGTGTGCGGTATCTCGAAAAATCAAACCGAGGTCGGAAAGATAAATTCCGTCCCTATCCCGACTTCAGCAAATGACTTCCCTACTTTTCTGGATCCCGAGCAGTCGGGAAATACCGAATGGTCATTTTAAAACGGTATTAATTCTTGACGTTTTCTACATTGCAAGTGTCTGGAACTTATCGGAAATTGTTAGTTTTCATTACAGAAATGCAAAGAAAATCACTTAAGGTGAAAATGAGAATTTTAGATTTCCCGACTAGTCGAGAAATTGCGAATATTTCCCGTCCCAAATGTCGGGATTTAAAAAAAATCCCGTTCCGATCAATAATATTCTGTCCCTCATAACAATAAGTACCTATCTATATTTATTTTCAATTTGTCTGAAGCCACAAAATGTAAATGGGTGGAAATGCTCATTTGTGTACTCGATTTCGTGTGTTCAATTTCTGGCATGGTTTCCTATCTGCATAGTGCAACACTAGCGCATAGATTTGGAATTCATTTCATGGTTAAATTCACCTCTTACCGTCGTTTCGTCATAACGAGTAAACAACGGATTGGCCCAACCTATACTTCTAATAACCTTGCCTTTATCCACATCGAAAGGTTCCAGAATATGTCCTTGAATCCCATACATAGTCGCCAAATTGTTGTATTACCAACCACGGTAATATGATATAATAAATCAGGTGGGTTCGATTTTATACAAAATAATCATTTAATCCATAACTAAGAATATACAACATGGCTAACTCCATGCTTGACAATCCATAATCAACAAAATAATTGAACATCTATATCCAAAGATATAACAACATCATAGATGTTTCACAATCTAGCTACTGCAGTGTTCATGAGACAAATATTCGTTACTAGTTTTTGCTGGCAACGTACCCATAGATGAATCCTTCTGCTTTCGGTTGAACTCGGCTATTTTCGGGAATCACGCAAGCTCGGAAAGCACAGCTTTTTGTAGAAGCTTTGTGGACGGGTTCCACCAGAATTTCACGCTTCGCCATGTGACTCCTTCGGAGGCCTTATTTTCCCGCAGAACGGCTGCAAGCATTGAGGCTGGTGCTTGCTACAAAGCTGCTGGGGGAGTTTGCGGCCACATTTTTTCGCGAAATCGAGTGCGATGGAAACTAAATACGGTTAGAACATTAAGTACATTAAATGATATTCGAATTATGCAAGCAGTGCTTGCATTGCTTGTACTATATCTTCGCCTCTGAAACCAGCGTTGTTCAATATGGCATACAAACCTGCCTTTACACTACATTAATTCTACATAACTGCTATTTGTATGAGTTAAATATATGTTATTCACCAACATTATTGCATTTTTGTTGTGAAGCAGCTTCATTTATTAGTAAAGTAAAACAACAGAATGTTTATACATTATTTTAGTCTCAGCTCTCCCCGAGGGAAGGGCGTCCGCTATAGGACAAGACGATGCTGGATCGTCGCATCCCGTAGTTCTACTAACCACGTATCCTCTGGGAGAGTAGAGACCGTACCGGGATAAGGCAAATGGTAAATTATAATCATCGATACTCTCTCCAGATGAGGTTTATTGATTTGACTGAAAGTAAGGATTGTAAACGGAAGGCACACTCACTCACTCACCTTGCCATTTTGGAATTTTGTGAGTTTTTACTGTTATTCAAAAAAGTTAAAGCACGGTTATCCGTGAACAGATACACCGGCTTTCCCAAGAGATAGTAGCAAAAGCTACGTAGTACATAAATACATGCCAAAATTTCTAAAGAGAAAGTGTCATATTTCTTCTCAGCCTCTTTCAAAGTACGGCTCGCGAAACAGATGGGGTGAAGTTCGGTCTGCCCCTGTTCATTGACGGAGGGCTGACAGAACACACCCCCTATCCCACTTCTTGAGGCGTCTGTGAATAAGTAGTTAGGCTTTTGTGGGTCGTAAGGAGCAAGAACGGGTGCACATACAATTTTCTCTTTGAAGCACTGAAATAAGTTTTCACCACAGCCTGCTGGATCCCGTCCGCTCGTCGCTCTCTTTCATGCCTGGTCATTCAGGCGGAAATCGCGTATGCGGCGTGGCGTCTCAAGGGTTTGCTGCTAGATGGCAGGCCTTGCCCAAAGTAATATGGCCTTACCCACTATCCCCAGAGTCCCTGGATCAGTGCCGGATCTACAAATCTTGGTCGCCCCCGCAAAATGTTACCAAAGGGCCCCCCTCTACCTACCTACCTTCACACACACAGATATAATATACACGCATATATATACGTATAATGTGTGTATGTGTGTGTAATTCTTGATCTCATGTTGACAGTCACATATAAGGGCCTTGAGGGTGATTCAAAAGTCCCTTAACACCCTAAAACAAGTAAAGGAATTAGGCTGGGTACAATTGGTCATGATACAAACAGGTTAGGCTTAGGGGGAACATGCTGTGTTCCAAGCTGACGTCCGCCATATTGGTGGCCGCCATATTGAGATCCACTCAATTTTTTAAAATTATTGTTTATTGAATTGGTGTTTTAAGTCCACTTTATGCACAGAAAGGCTAATCGGGACTGGACCTACAGTTTAAAGTGGGATCCGAACCACTATGTGCCTCCACCGGGTAACGAACCCAAGACCCCTTGATTACAAGGCGACGACACTACCACTGCGCCATTGGGGAGGTCCAATTTTTTTTTCTAATGGGAGAGGTGATGTGCATAGGCGTCGATTTCTTCAGAGATTGGGGGGGAGGGGGTTCAAAGCTTAGTAAAGCATAAATACTGATTTCTTTCTGTTTGCGGGGAGGAGGAGCAACGGTGTTTTTTTTTCAACTTGGAACCTAATATACTTGAGTTAACCTTTGAAAAATTGCAATTACAATAATTAGTTTTGACAACAAAATATATACTAGCAGGGTACATCGAACTTTATTAGCTGGACAAAAAATTCACTGTACTACTGTCATTATGTAATTATACAACATAATATCGTACTTTCCATGTTACTTTTGACTAAGAATTTGATTATTATACTCGGTTTATACTTATTTCTACAATCCTTTATAGGAGTTTAATATCGTTACACATATTTACATAAAAAAGGAAGACCCAAGATAAAATTTTCATCCACGCGAGGTCGATTTTTGGCACCCCAACTGTCCACCCACCCTGTCACCCCCCACCTCAACTTTCTACCCTGATCCCACTACTTTGCACCTTCGTCCAATAAAAAACATGACCTTGCTGTATATTTACTGTTTTAACGACGACAAATAATAGCCTTGTATTTCCAATGCCTTAATGTCAAAGAACGCGTATAATATTGTAGGTTTATATCAAAATAACAGTAAATTCTTAAATTGCTACATGATTTTTCATTATACATTGGTCATAGAGAAGTAACTTCAATTACTTTTTCTCTGCACAAATCAAACTCTTTATAAAACAAAATCTACATTTATGTATAATAATCAGAAATAAGGATTTGGCTCTACTAAATCGAGACGCCCTGGTCTGGCGCTGTCGAGGGGCCGGTGCCCCGGGTAATCGCTTACCCCCCCCCCCAAACACACATATACCTACACGTATTGTTTTGAACGTTGGTTAAGCATTGGTATAAATATGTAACACTGCACTTTCAGCCACATCAATGCAGTATGAAGTAGCACACACATGTTTACAGGTAAATAAAAAAAAATAGTAATCCTGATTATACGTATAAAACAGTGTCATATTGAAAACAGAATATTTTCAACTTCTGCTTGACTTTTCCGAAAGGAAACAAATGGACTGGCTCATTCAAGAGTGCGTGACGACCACAGTATTCGTACGCTTCTTCCTCTATTCTCGCACATATTCATTCATAATATACCATCCGTTTTCCTTAATTCATTGTCGGTTTGAAAAAGGAAATACTCAAATAGTAAACGCACAAGCACAAGAAAGACACTCAAACTGAGTGATAATCCCACATTATTGATTTTGCCCATTTCAGAGCAGAATCCTGCGTAATTTCCCACCTGTTGTGTGCGAAGTTTCTGTGTGCAAAAGTTATGTATTTTTTTTAAAAGTTATACATTGGGTCCCTCTGGACCCTCCGTTTTCGGCGCCCGTGGTGATGTGATATATACTATACCAGGTGTATAAGCTTAAATCTGCTGTTTTGTAGTCAGAAAAACACATGGTTTGTTCATAGAAAGCAACAAGAAATGTATTCAAAGTACTTGCCCTCGCGAGCTACACATTTTGCCCACCTCTCGGGCAATTTGTGGATACCACGCCAAAAAAATCCTTCTCTTTCGAGGCAAACAACTCATCAAGCCATTTTCGGACGTCTGCATACGAATCGAAGTGCTGCTCAGCGAGGGCGTGGCCCATCGACGAAAACAGATGGTAGTCGAAAGGGGCCAGGTCTGGTGAATAGGCGGGATGGGGTAGCACCTCTCAGTTGCGTGTCTCCAAGTAGTTTTGGACTAGTCTTGTCGTGTGCGATGGGGCGTTGTCGTGGAGGAAAATCAGCTTGTCATGTCTTTGTTGATAATCCGGCCTTTTGTCACACAGAGCACGGTGCAATTTGATCAGTTGTTGGTGGTAGCGGTGGGCAGTGACAGTTTCACCAGGTTTCAACAGCTCAAAGTAGACGATACCATGTTGATCCCACCAAACACACAGCATCGTCTTCCGGCCGAAGCGATTTGGTCTCGAGGAAGATGTTGATGGTTGGCCGGGATCAACCCACGATTTCTTGCGTTTAGGATTCTCGAAATATATCCACTTTTCATCGCCAGTCACAATCCGATGCAGGAAAGACTTTCTTTTTTGTCTGGCAAGCAAGATTTCGCATGTGTTTTGGCGTCTCTCCAGCTGCCGATCGGTCAATTCATGCGGCACCCATTTTCCGATCTTTTGAACCTTTCCCATGGCACGTAGACGCATAGAAATGTCTGCTTGAGTAACACCCAATTGCTTGGCAAGTGTCTTTTGCGTTTGGGTATCGTCCTCGTGCAAAAGAGCCTGCAATTGATGGTCCTCAACCTTCCTGGGCCGATTTTCACGCTTCTTGTCGCTCAGGTCAAAATTGCCGTCTTTGAACCGACGAAACCAATCCCTGCACGTTGTTTCCGATATAGCACTGTCACCATAGGCCTCCATAAGCATTCGATGCGATTCGGCAGCCGATTTCTTCAAATGAAAGCAGAAAAGCAGAGCTTCCTGCATATGCTCTTTTTCTGGCACAAAACTAGACATTCTTACCACAGGAACACTGTCTGTTGTTGTCTGCACGTGCTGACGATGTGCACTGATTCGTGTTGGTAGATGTCCAACTCATACAAACACCAGGTATGGCGTGCCCATGGTAGCTTCATACGCTCACTAACGCCATCTATGAGAAAACAGCAGATTTAAGCTTATACACCTGGTATATATATATAACTTTTTTCTCACACCTGGAAAATGATACATGTGTTACAATCATGCCGTCAACTTTTTCCTGATTAAGATAGGCTGAAGAAACCTCTCGTGAAATTCCAGTCTGACTGCCACGCGTGAGACCTTAGATGACTGACCTAAGGTTGGGGTTTTCCGGCTTTTCCCACCGCATAAAGCAGCTCCACGGCCCACCCAGCCTCAAAACAAATGGTAACCGGTGGGGGTAAAGGCGGGAGGAGCGTGTCGCTGATCACATCACCTCCAAGATGTCCGACATTGGAAACTTGTGGGGCCCCACTCCCACATACCCTAAATGTGCCAACGTGGCACGGTGCTATCTGCACAGGAAACTTTACCTTTACATACTGTATTCATTTCTGCACTTCCCAGCATCTACGTTTATTATTTACATACGCGAACCCTCTACTATGTCAATGGCTGAGGGCCCCCTAAAGGCTTTACTTGTCTCCGCCACCCCCCCCCCCCCCGCACTGCGGGGTCTTGTGGGTTGTAGATCCGGCACTGTCCTGGATGTATGACTTGACTTTATATACGAGTACTCGCGACCGCCATTTTGTAGGTGAAAATCCTTGGTTGGCGCTTCAAATAGCATTGGTTCTTATGGAACGCAGAGCATCACGACACTTTATTTTCTTAAATTGTCTTGAATGTAATGCCCGTATATCAGGTATTATTTCAAAGATGAAGTAACGAACTTAATAAATATGTAAATATTTAAATAAATATTCCTACAAAATTTTTAGTTAAAAATGTGCTACTCGCTCTTTCATACACATTACACGTAGTTACATGTATGGAAACCTGGAAATTCGATGTTTCACACATAGGATAATAATGCATAGGCGTAATCAGTGGCTGCGATTATGGGGGGGCAGTTGCCTTCCACTTCTTGCCACCTTTGCCCCAGCACTATGCAAAACTTTCTCTCAGTGTTGTTAAAGGTACAGGAATTTTAAATGAATTTAATTCCGGTCCAGGAGAGAAAATCAGCATGCGTAAATGGGTTCTGGACCATAAATAACCTTTTTATATGTAATGAATTTAAATTAGGTCCAGGAACATTTTTTTCCGGACCAATTAAAATACGGCCCAGGAACTTTTTTCCGGCTGAATTTAAATTCAGTCCAGGAACCTTTTTCCGGCCTAATTTAAATTCGGTGCAGGAACCTTTTTTCTGAATTTAAATTCTGTCCAGGAACATTTTCTCCGTCTGAATTTAAATACGGTCCAGAGACCAATTTTTCCGGGCAAATTAAAATACGGTCTAGGAACTTTTTTCCGGCTGAATTTAAATTCGGTCCAGGAACCTTCTTCAGTCTGAATTTAAATTAGGTCCACGAGGTTTTTCCGTCTGAATTTAAATTTGCGGTCCAGGGACCTTTTTCTGGATTAATTAAAATAGGTCCAGTAACCTTTTTTCAATGAAACAATACGCAACTTGGACCGAATTTAAATTGTGCGAGAAAAAGGTTCCGGTCCTGGAGGCTGAACCCAATAGAACCCATTTGAATTTATCGGTTCCTGGACCTTTAACAACCCTGTCTTATCTACCAAGAGAAAATTAAGTCTCCTTGTCTCCTAGTTTTGGAACCGAATTGCCGCCCCTCGGACTAATGTTCTGTACTTGTCTGTCTGTGTGTGTGCGTGCGTGCGCACGTGTGTGTGTTTATGCATGTATGATTGTTAGGTTTAAATAGACTTCATGCACAAATAGGCTAATCGGGACTGGACCTACAGTTTAAAGTGGGATCCGAATCAGTATGTGCCTCCACCGGGTATAGAATCGGATACCTCTTAGTTACAAGTCCACGGCCGTAGCGCTTGTGTATGTCTCACCAGCTTCTGTGACATCACTGGATTAGAGTTCTGTTATCCATTTACAATAATTAACACAACGGATTATAAAAGCTTAATATTTAGTTTTCTAACTTAATCGTTTTTCTTGTTGTTTCAGAATGTGCTTTCACCTCCAAGAACATTTCAAATTTTACATAACATTAGAAAATACATAAATAATATTGATATAAATTGAACCTGCATAATCTACATTTATTTTCGAGTAACATTTAAAACATACTCTGGATTCGTAATGAATCAGCGTTCATATATAAATGCTATTTAAATACAGCATACACTGAGAAAAAAGTCTGGTTGGCTGTAACAAATCCTAGTTACAACAACCAAATCCCTTGTTTGTTATACGCGAGCAAAACGTGAAGGTTCAGAGTACAAAATTATTTGATTGACTTAAATTTGTTCATCCAACCAAATCTTGTGTTTGTTGTATCTAATTGGATGTAGTTCTCTGAGCAAGATGTTTGGTACCATCAACCACATCAATTTGTTGGCAGTAAAGGATCTTTTGGTGGAATTATGATTATTAAAAAGTATGAAATCCCCGGGGGACTTTCCCCCACCAACAATTTTGTCCTAAAAAAATCCAGTTGGTAAAGAAATTGGTTGGATTCTTTGAAAATACGGGATTTATTTATGTATGTAATATAAATACCTGATTAAATATATATCAGGTTTATATAATATAAATATATAATGCAAGTACCTGATTACAGTATATATACATATACCTAGGTATATATTACATATACCAGGTGGTTATAATTAAAGTGACGGTGTTCAGAGTGGTACAGCACGGGCTGTAATGAGAGTAGCAGTCTGAAACTTCGTAGATATGCTAATGAAGCAATGCGCTCGCGAATTATGCAAAAAAAAAAAAATAGTTCCAATTCTCGCCACCAGGGTAAAAATGGCGCTGTAAGCAGTCAAAACGTGGAATTTTCCGTAACTCTGACGTCAAAGTCGGTGACATTGCCTAACCATTGTGTGAGCTCCCTGGTTGTTGTTGGTGACGCTTGTTGCTTTTTTTTTCCTTTAGTGATGTGAATGTTCGCCGAACATTAAAAGTTTGATTTTTCCCGTGTAAAAAGCAATGGCTATTGCGAAGAAAGACCGTGCACTGCTAGTGAAGTTGTTTTACCAGAATGGGAGCAATAGTAACGCTGCACTGCGGAAATATCGCCAACAGAAAGGGCTGAGAAGAGGGCACATGTCAATTAATGGGCTGAAGAAGATGATGAAGAAATTCGAGGAAACAGGTGAATTGGGTGTTGCACCAGGGAGAGGAAGGCGGCCCGGCCCATCCCCGTGGATGTTGTGGACGAAGTTGCTGTAGCTGTAGCTGACCGTGCAGCACATGCCTCAACTTCTGCAACCAGTGCTAGAGCTGTGGCACGTGAATTGTCACTCCCCTGGTCAACAGTTCGCAAGGTATTGCGGTGCATTTTACACTGGTATCCCTACAAGATTCAAATTGTGCACCAATTGAAACCCCAAGATATTCCACAACGCCGTGAGTTTGCCCATCGGTTTTTGGCACGCATGGAAGTGGATGACATGTGGCCGGGGAATATTCTGTGGACTGACGAGGCGCATTTTACTCTGGTCGGTACAGTGAATACTCAGAACTGTCGCATATGGGGTTCCACTCGTCCACATGTTGTGCAGGAACAACCATTGCACTCAGTTTACGTGACTGCATGGTGTGGGTTCACTAGCTCCTTCATTCTTGGTCCGTTTTTCTTTGAGGAGATGACACCTCGAGGGCCTGTTAGGTGTACAGTGACATCTGCACGTTATAGGGACCTCCTTCTGCAACACGTGATTCCAGCTTTGCAAGAACGGAACTGTGAACACACCACCATTTTCATGCAAGATGGGGCAACACCACATGTCGCTCGCCACGTGAAAGATTTGCTGCGAGAAACCTTCACTAATGACCGCATCATCTCTAGGCAGTTTCCAGATGATTGGCCTTCCAGATTCCCCGACCTTAATCCATGTGACTTCTGGCTGTGGGGATATTTAAAAGATCGTGTCTATCAGGGACATGTCCGGTCTCTGCCTGATCTGAAGGCTAGCATACAACGACATGTCGCTCAGATTTCACCAGACATGCTGCGAGCAACCGTCGACCATGCCGTGTTACGAATGCAGCATGTTGCTGAATTGGGAGGCCATATTGAACAGTTCTTGTAACCATAGTTCCTAATAAACATGCCAGAGCCATTGTCCTCATGTGTTTGATCTTTCCTGCCTTTTTCCTGTAACTATACCACGTTTTGACTGCTTACAGCGCCATTTTTTACCCTGGTGGCGAGAATTGGAACTATTTTTTTTTTTTTTTTGCATAATTCGCGAGCGCATTGCTTCATTAGCATATCTACGAAGTTTCAGACTGCTACTCTCATTACAGCCCGTGCTGTACCACTCTGAACACCGTCACTTTAATTATAACCACCTTGTATAAATAAATCCGGTATTTGTAAAGAAGCAAACAAATTCCTTTACCAACTGGATTTTTGTAGGACAAAATTGTTGTGGTGGGGGGAATTGTCCCCCTGTTTAAAAGGATTTCACACTATTTTTTTTAATATATACAATTGTGAAATTCATTTGTTACATATATTTTTTTACATAATATGTATACCAACAATTCTCCCTCTCTCTCACACACACACATGTATGCATTGGTGTAACTTGGCCAGGCAAGGGGGGCCGCATGCCCCCCTAAAAGTTTCAGGTTTATTAACATTTACAAGTTAATGATAATTTTTTCATCATCCTAAGATCTGAGAAGGTAAGTAATAAATAATAAATTATATTTATAATTACGCAAATATAACAATTATTTAGGAAATAATCCTGGACCCTATTTTTATGGGATGAAGAACTTTTCGACTCTGGCCCCCAAAAGTTAAGCCTCAAGTTCATACAAGTCAAGTCCCAAGTTACGCTCATGCATGTATGATGTATGGTTCTGAATTAAGTTATCCTCCCTCCCTTACAAGTCTTTATTTCCATCCTGGAGGAAAGCAATTCCCTGTTATTATATGCAGGTGCGAAGGGGGCATGGAAGCATATATTTCTTTTCCATATTTGAAAGTGGAGATGATCAGAACCGTGCTATAGCCTCCTTTGCACATCCCTACACCCACTGATGTGAGGCCCGGTGAGTGCCACAGGTACTTCTACTAGGACAGACGAAAAATTTCCTCGCTTTTTTTTCTGAGAGAAACAGATATGATAATCAGAACGAGGTATCTTGTATGGTAGTTGGACATCCTACAAACTGAACCATCATGTTACCACAGGTTACCATGGATGTAAAAAATCGACACTAATGCTATGCACTTAGCGAAAAAAGGGGAACTATATTTTGAGGCACTGTCTTGTGTATGTTGCAACGACACATTGTGGGCCTCCTCGATGGCACAGTGGTAGCATCGTCACCTTGTAATGTAGGGGTCCCAGTTTCATTACCTGGTGGAGGCACATAGTGGTTCAGATCCCACTTTAAACTGTAGATCCAGTCCCGATTAGCCTGTCTGTGCATAAAGTGGACTTAAAACAACAAATCAATCAATCAATGACACATTGCAATCTCACTAATTTTTTGCATCATGTTTTATGGCATATTTCACTCTAGCTACAAAATGTATGTGGTCTACTCAATTTCTGTGCAGTGACATTGCAAAATAATAATAATACCTTAACGTAATAATAAACACTTCAGTATGAGGATTTTTTTTAAAAAAAAACAATTAAGAATAGATAGGGTATAGTGCAGCAGCATCAAATACCAAATCAGCTGGTTGTGAAAAACATGGCAAAGTGACTTCAGTTCAGAGACCTATCCCATCTTGCACTCATATACACATCCACACACAAACATACGCGCATATGCTACCTTGTGGGGACTCTGTTAGTGCACATACACTGTGGGGACCGGGGGAAATCACAGTCGTAGTCTGATGTGTTTGTTGAAATTATGTGACAAATAACACAGTAAAACTATAAACTCCCGAAAATTAAAAGTAACCTACATTGTGAGCAAATTATACAAGAAAAACGTTTCCTATCCTTGTGGGGACACCAGTACCCACAAGGCCTGTGAAATCAGGTGGCCTCGGGTCCCCACAAGGTCCATTAGATTCATGAAAATTTGCACATACACTCCATACACACCATTGATTCTGTACAGACGCTGTGGGGACCGATGTGTAAATAAGTTTGAAAATGCTACCCTGTTGGTACTTGAGAATAAAAGAGAGGAAATACTTTTAGTCTCTGTCGATTTTTGCAGTTTTTGTCGTTTATGATATTTTTCATAAACAATATCGTAAATACTTGTCCTGCAGAGAATAAATAACTGGAAAAGAGAAACAGATGTTACATGAAGTAGGAGAGATCTGACGGTGGATGTAATTAAATTACTGACAAATGAAGTTAGCAAAATATTTATACTACCGAGTGTTGTGCTGTTTTGGGTAGAAATGCAAACTTCTGTGTTTTAACATGAAGACAAAAAGTAAAAAGCTACATAGCACGCGGGTTACAAATAATAATAACAATAATAATAATAATAATAATAATAATAATACCATGTGATACGATGTGGAAATCATGCAGAGGGATATAGGACTTGAAATTGATTCAATAAAGTTCTAAATTCGATTATTTTCTTCCAGTGTCCCTTCATCAATTTTATCTAATCGTCACGATTAGCCAAAAAGCCAGAAATAAACGTTGCAAAATGTGATATATGCAAAGTATCTTTCATTGCTCTGACAAACTATTTGTGTTTAATTTATATACATTTCGAATCATGCTTTGCTTTAAGTTAAATGTTAATTTGTATCTAAATTCAATTAAACATTACAATGCTGACCAAGGCATGAAACAAGGCTCAACAGTGTTACTAAATTAAATTAGTTAATAATTTAAAAAGTACTTTTACAAGGTATATAACTTCTGATGGAAAATCGAATAGTGTCCCTACAACGTTGTTATCTTCCATTGAAGAAATATATAGTGCGCTCAAGGGTAGAAATGTTCCAAGCGGAAGCGGGAGGGGTGTATCATGGACAAAGTCAATATATTTTTCAAGGAAGCTAAAATGTAACTTTACACGCCATGAAAATACTAACAGTAACTGTTATTATTATTATTGATTTATGTACATTTCTAATTTATGATAATATATTATTCTTTTATGCATTATTTACATATCACAAATTCAATCAATTTACTTTATGTGCTTTGAAAGAAGGAAGTCATGGCTTCAATTCGCGATAGAAATTCGGTATACGTTTAAGAAACTTTTCGCTCCACAAGCTTACCTTTTTGTTGTAGAAGTGTATTATGTGCTCACAAGGTATATTACTGCCGATCCAAAGCGAGTAGTGTTCCCACAAGGATGATATTTTCGGTTGAAGAAGTGTTTGATGTTCTCACAAGGTTTATTACTTCTGATGCAAAGTGGGTAGTGTCCCCACAAGGTTGTTATCCTCTGTTGAAGAAGTGTATGATGTCCTCACAAGGCTTATTACTTCTGATACAAAGCGAGTAGCGTCCCCACAAGGTTACTATCTTCTGTTGAAGAAATGTATGATGTCCCCACAAGGTTTATTACTTCTGACGCAAAGTGAGTAGTGTCCCCACAAGGTTACTGTCTTCTGTTGAAGAAGTGTATGATGTCCCCACAAGGTTTATTACTTCTGATGCAAAGTGAGTAGTGTCCCCACAAAGTTACTACCTTCTGATGAAGAAGTGTATGATGTCCTCACAAGGTTTATTACTTCTGATGCAAAGCGAGTAGCGTCCCCACAAGGTTACTATCTCCTGTTGAAGAAATGTATGATGTCCTCACAAGGTTTATTACTTCTGATGCAAAGTGAGTAGTGTCCCCACAATGTTACCATATTCTGTTGAAGAAGTGTATGATGTCCCCACAAGGTTTATTACTTCTGATGCAAAGTGAGTAGTGTCCCCACAAGGTTACTATATTCTGTTGATGAAGTGTATGATGTCCTCACAAGGCTTATTACTTCTGGTGCACAAGTGATTAGAGTCCTCACAATGTTGTTATCTTATGTTGAGGAAGTGTATGATGTCCTCAAAAAGTACAGGGGGGCTTAAAATTTTCGAAGGAAGGAGGGGCGACATAACGCATGGGTAAAATCAATATTTCAGTCAAGGAAGCTACAAGTTAGATAAAACTAAATTAATGCTTACTGGAAGAAAGCAATGTTTCGTTTCTTTTCCTTATGCCTCAGGCCTTGTCGATGGCGCAGTGGTAGCGTCGTCGCTTTGTATTCAAGGGGTGCTGGGTTCGATACCCGGTGGAGGCACATAGTGGTTCGGATCCTACTTTAAACTGTAGGTCCAGTCCAAATTTGCTTTACTATGCATAAAGTGGTCTTAAAACACCAACTCAATCAATCAACACTATGTCAGTGTTATATCTAAGGAGAAGGCAACTGTGAATTCATTATGGCGGGGAAACAAATATGTTTTTTTTTTTTTTCGCTTTGGAAGATTCCTTCCAGTGCAACTGCTTACTCATGATATCCGATTAACTGTAAACATGTTGAAAGGAAAGAACGGCGACACATATCATGGAGGAAGAACAAGGAAGTACAGGCACAGTGAATGATCCAGTGGGTAAAGCAGGCAGGGCATAATGATTTTTTTATTTTAATGCAAGTGTCATTTTTATCTTCGGTGGGTCCTTTTGGCGGTACGAACGTTCAATAGAGTCCGTTTTTATTACATTGCTCTCTGTGGTAAAACCACCCGTGCTAGGGGTGCAAGAAACACATATTGAGACCAAAGTAACGTCATCAAAACACGAAGCCTTCGGTTGGCAGAACCGACATTTCAACTGATTCAAGTACTGATCAGCGATATATCGTCCAGACGATATATCGCGATATTGAGGAACTATCGTCCAGGCGATATTAACTAGACGATATATCGTCACGATATTTTTGCGATATATATTGTAGAGAGGGAGACGATATATCACCCATATCACTATACGGAAATAATATCGTATCGTCTGCGACGATATTTTCTTGACGATATATCTCGATATCAAAATTCCGATATTGTACATCCCTAGATTCAAGTCCAATTTATGCACAGATGTTAATCAGCCCGCCTCTGCATCGGATACGACATTTGTTTATTAAAGTTTACGTATTCTGGTTATTTCACGTCAGGAACATGGTGATTGAACAAACACAATGACGAGGATTCGAACCTGGGACCTCTGACATACTACCAGTCGCAAGGGAAAGCAGACTTCAGTTTGCGGGATCCAGAAGTCCTGTCCCGGGAAACTTCGGGAAATGATTTCCTTACTTTCGGGATTTCCGATAGGTCAGGAATTTAAAATGATCGCGAAATAAGAATTCTGGATATACTTCATTATCGGAAGGGAAATCTAGAAATGGCATCAAAATACGGAAAATAATTTCTTTGTAGACAAAATGTGCGTGGAACTCAATAATTTCAGGAGTGTTAGGAAATTCTGAACATTACCCATCCATAAAATTTTCTGAACTAGTCGGGAAATACGTGAAATTTTCTGTCCTGAAGATCGGGATAGTTTTATAAACCGTATCGATCCCGTCCCGGACCCATAAACTCCGATCACTCACACCCATAAAGTCAAAGAAACAGTTTTTTAAGTCCACTTTATAAACAGTAAGGCTAATCGGGACTGGACCTACAGTTTAAAGTAGGATCCGAACTACTATGTGCCTCCACCGGGTATCGAACCCAGCACCCCTTGAATACAAGGCGACGATGCTACCACTGCGCCATCGGGGAGGTCTGAGGCATTAGGAAAAGAATGGAAACATCTCCGGCAGTTTTATCGTTCTCCTATTTATCATTGCACATTACACTATACCGAAAGTCACTGGTAGATGAATTTGCTTAGTTTGATTGATTGATTTGTTTTAAGTCCACTTTATGAACAGAAAGGCTAATCGGGACTGGAGCTACAGTTTAATGTGGGATCCGAACCACTGTGCCATGTGCCTTCACCGGATATCGAACCCGGGACTTGATTACGAGGCGACAACGTTACCACCGGGGAGGCCCTGAATTTGCTTAGTGTCTCGTACAGTCGCTAACTAGTCAACCGACCGTCCCTCACAAAAACGCGGCGCAGAAAATGGAAAAAAAACTGTAGCAGAGGGAAGTTTATAATCGCATAACGTTGATCCCCGTAACTAGCAACAGTCACCTGAAAAAAGAATCGTCTGAAGCGTCGCCACGAGTACTGTTGGCTAAATGTAAGATGTTAGGGAGGAGAGCATTCGTTTTATGACAACTGTAGAGGAAATTGCAATTTAGTCGCATACGTCCTTCGATATTTTCTTCTTATGCCACAGTAATGATATCCCCCAGTTAAGAAAATTCTAACAAAGCATCCACGATAAGGATAATTTGCATAGGCATTCCTTCACCTACCGCATTTTCTCAAAATTGATCCATACAACTACAGGCATCCCCATATCTTTTTCCCAAACTGGGCAAGGAGTTTCGCTTCGAGCACTTGGTGGCAGGGTAATATTTCACATCATAAAAAAATACCTTGACATTTTATTATTATCATTATTGTTGTCGTTGTTTTACAAATCATAAAATTTAAATTGAATTGAAAATACCGTGGCGTTGTTGCTAAGTTCAGACTTGAGTCTGAAACTGGATTCGATTTGCTTCCTTTCCATAAACTTTAACATTTATTTTAGGAACATTTCAATGTCTTTTTGTATTTTTTCACGATGTGTATATCAGAGACTAGGGTCAACCCGATGGCGTAGTGGTAATGGCGTGGCCTTGTAATGAAGGGGTTCCGAGTTCGGTAGTCGGCGGAGGCAACCAAAACTTCGGACCCCACTTAAAAATGTCGGTCAAGTCCCGATTAGCCTATCTGTACAATGTGACTTAAAAACAAAAACTCAAATATCAGAGACCACTAAGTGTGATATCTTTCAAGACACACCTTGTCCATGTTTTCACGCAACAATTTCACTATTCAAATGATATTAGGTGTCCCAGACATCTCAGGTAGGTCAAGTGCTTCACTGCCCCCCCCCCCTTTTCCCAATATGAGCGCGAAAGCTAACATTCTACAAATTTTGGAGTAAGGAAAGAAATAAAAGCTGATTAAAAATAATATGGGTATTATTTAAAGATTCGTATTTTGCATTTCTGATTTTAACAAAAGTTTTAGCATATTTAAGAATATTTCAGTCAGAGGCGCAACCATGAATTTTTGTTTGGGGTGGAAAGTGCCAGGAAAAATATGTCATATTAATAATAGTAATAATGCTAATAATAACAATGTTATTATTATAACATTATTATTATTGATTTTGCCATATTTTACTTCGCTTATTGTGCTACTTTTGGCTAATTTGCCAAAATGGGGATGAGTGATGATTTGATTAAATTGATGAATGGACACACACTCACAAACATCCATGCCCAAGCCGAAATTCGAACCCGGCACCAACATTATTATTATTATTATTAGTAGTAGTAGTAGTAGTAACAAATACATTATTACCCTCGTAAATTATGCAAGAAGGGGGTAGAAGTTGGCGCTAAAGCATTTGTGTTCGAACAAACGATTGAATTATTTTTCAACACTTTCAATTTCACATTGATAAATGCATTCCAAATATAATTATTTTTTACATTAACATGTATAACTTTAGTGCACGATATATGTTTCACATATCGTCGGTGAAGGGATGAAGTGACGTATCTTGATTTTTACGATTTTTTAAGAGAGAGATTTAAAGTTTTTCGTTCAAAATAATACCGTCGTGCTCATTTGATATTTAATATATCAATTGCAAATTTTGTACAATAAGTGTATGATTGTTGTTACATCTGGGGAAAAAGTTACATTTTGAACATGTTTTCATTTCTGCTGGAACAAAAATTTTGGAATGTGCTTCAATCACTTACGCCCCTTCGCCTTTTCTTTTCAAAGATTGTGATTAAAGTTACGCCCTCCTTACATTTTTTTTAAAATGATATTTTTGGTATGTAGAGATACATTTATTAATTTTCCCGTTAATGTAAATTATTTAATAATAGTTGTATTGATTTCATACCTTTATTTAAAAGTGATCCATACATTCACGTCTATTTATCCATTTCTGTTGAAAATAGTAGTTAAGAGAAGTTAATAAAATACAGAAACTTAATAATGGTTTATCTTTAATGCAATTCAAGATAAAGTACAAAGAAAATATGAATTCTGGTTGTACTTGTAACTAAGAATAACTATGGGACTTTGAAGGCTCGTACAATAGAATATTTTTAATATTTTTTTAATGATATTCAGTGTGGAAGATTTTTGTAGAAATACACAAACTCAGGTTCTCTCACTACAGGTGTATCTCCTTCACATAAAGACATCAAATCTGCATACATCTGTAGTGAAATTCTTGGTGGATGTGAGTGAAGACACTTTGGAGTTTTTGTGAATATAACTTTCCTTTGCAGCGAGATACTTCGATAAACCACATTTAAATGGCTGTCCTTGAAATAAACTTTATCTGGTTGATCCTTGATCACCATTAGTTATCGTATGCCTGTTCAGTCAATTCCTTCACCATTATCATCCTTCCTTACAGATAGGGTCCTCAGATTTGATGCGACATCTCGGAAATCTAAGAAATTCATGCATCGAAGGGAATGCAGAGTGTGTGGTTTATCAGATCGTGCAAGTCTAAAAATTGGTAGCAGCTGAGCTGGAATGAATACATTTCCAGTTGATTTTAGTGCCTTCATTCTGTCCGTGGTACGATTCAAAGAAATTTAAATTGATGACACTGATATGCTGAGCCATGGTAACAGTGTAGAGCATCATGGCTGCAACTATTGAGTTTTTATTTTTCCCTGTACAACCTTCAGCGAACAATTAAATTTCTTCAACCTGTTTTACATCCAATTGATGAAGAAAATTGTTTAGGCAAGTGAAGATTTTCGCATGCACCTCTGTGGGTCGTGGGTCACTCATTCGTGCCAAACAAAACAATAGCCTTCCCTTGTCTTCAGATCATAGAGTGTAAAATTGTATGTTCATAATCGTCTTTTATAAAATAACTTTATTTCAATTGAAATGGGAAGATAAATGACTTGCTGCAACTGAAACACTGCAGCAACAGTCTTGCATTGAAAGTCCGATGTGTCTTTAGCTTCCATTTTCTTCTTTCTTACAGTATCTATCTCGGCGATATGTTTTTGACACTTATCACCTAGTTCGCTCTTCTTCGACTCATCTTCTTCCAGAAAGTTGCTACACAGACCGCACGCATCCTTTTCGGTCAACGAAAAGAAAGGTTCATGCTTTTGAATATCTTTCTGTATGTCTGATAAGTTGGTAAAGGGGCGATGTTCTCTTTATGATCCTAAATAAACATTCTATACATTTTGCTTTTAGGCAGATGCGAATGAAGACATTGCCTTTTTGTATCTTCCCTGCAGTAGAGAGATTCGACTCTTGGGGCAGGACCCTGTGGTCGAGTGGTCGGCCCCCGTGGCGGAGTGGTTAGCACATCGCGCTACGACGCCGGGGTCTCCCTGGTTCGAATCCTGGCTCGGACATGAATGTTTGTGATTGTCTGTCCTGAAAAGTCCTGAAATTGAAATATGAATGAAATAATATGAGTGAATGAAGTGTGATGGGGTAAGCTTCCGCATAGGGGTTTTCCTTTAAAAAAAAAAAAAAAGTGGTTAGCACATCGCGCTGCGACGCCAAGGGTACCGGGTTCGAATTCCGCTCGGGCTTGGTTGTTTGTGAATGTCCATTCATCAATTTCATCCCTCATCCCCATCTTCGCAAATTAGCCAAGAGGCACAAAACGCGAAGTAAAATAAACTAAATCAATCAATCAATCAATCAATCGACTCTTGGGAATCTCTTTATGAGTTTTACATCATATTCTCTATTATTTTGTCCCTTTCCAGTAGGCTCTGAAGTTTTCCTCCTCTTCTCTCTTTCTCAATGACATCTTCTTTTGGCTAGAGCAGTTCGCATTGTTTTCTCTGATATTAAAAATGTGTTTAGAAACATGGTTTTACACACTGATATTACTTCTCTTTCCTTCTATGGTAAAAAGTAATGATTTGTTTTTAATCTTCGAGATTCTTCATTTTGCGTAGTTTTGTGTTTACCGTCTGAAACCTTTACATATGTGTTGACGAATTCTCGTTGAAGCTGAAGGTCGTCACTTGCATAAAAGTCCTTAAAAAATTCATGTCTTTCCGCATCTGTGATTTTAAAGCATTCTTTACCAAACTTTTCACATTTTCCATCACATTTTTCTTTCAGATTTCTCCCTGGAACTAACTTTTTTGTGCATGGACTAACGTATGATTCACCTTTGTTTCATAAATCTTATATAAATTTATATAATATTTCGTAAATCGTATATCTTGTTTCCCGATATAAGCTTACGCCAGTACGCGCCTTCATTTCTTAGCAGCCACTGAAGAAACTTCGCAGATATCTTCATGCAGAAAATTTCAAGATACGCCAATTGCAGGGTGCTTAAATCTCCGGAACCAGTGGGAATTCAGCCACGAAATTTTGACAGGTAACAGAGGAGGTAGTCATAAATCAAAAACGCAATTTTTCGAGTTACGCCACTTCGCCCCTTCACCGACGATATATGCAACATGGAGCGATGTGGACACTAAATTGTGTTCATATTCAAAGTTTATTTAATACATATTATATACAACTTATATTATTTAAATCCATTAGGCAACCAATTCATCCATCTCACAACAAACCAACAGGAAAAATTACATAAATTGTCTGCACGCTCCCTTTCCTCGAAACAATTGTTCATGCATTTAAAACAAAATCAATTAAGATAAGTCTTATTTCTCTGTCTGGTAATTTACAATGCATTACAGAGAACAATGATATATTGCGAGCAAAGCGAACAAGAAAATTTTTGGATTCAATTTTTTTTCAGGCTGAAATCAATATTGGTTTAATAGGACTCAAACAATTTCACGAGACGCCAATGCATTCTCTCTCTCTTACAACTTTTGTGCCTCCCCGACAGGGACGGCGACAGGGGTGGGCACGGATGGACAATTGCCTACCCAAAAATTGCTGTGCCAACCCAATCAAATTCAATAAATATATACTCTTGGGAGAATGCGAAAGGTCTCATAAATAAGTTTATTATGGTGTTCACTTCATGTATATTTTACTTGTGAATATTATATATATTACAGACAAGTTCACATATTATCATTCAATAAAAAGCTTTGCCGAAACACTGATTTCGTGAATAGGTTTACAAAAGTCAGAGTAAATAATAAGTTGAATGGGATTAATTGAAGATTTTCTTTCAACTTCCTTAATTTTATCATTGGAAAGCGAAAGGAATTTCCAAATCATTTGAAACAAAAAATGTGATCTAATGCCCACTTGTATGCTTAAGCAGCCAGTAGGCTTAGGAGGCTTTATGAGAGGAGCAAAATTGTGCAGAATATGATCAAGATTAGAACAAGATTATGGGCCTGAGGGCTGCAGCTTCTGACCTTCACAGGGATGATGCATCAAATTGCTTTGAAAATGTGCCACATAATGAAAAGAAATAGATACTTGAAATGTGGCAAGAATATAGAAATATAATAAAGTGTCTGCCATATAAATTGGGCAAAAAGTTGTAACTGAAACTGAGTTTAGGAGGGGTGGAGTGGAGTTGCTTGATGTTGTCAACTCCGGGCTTCCGGCCTGGGTATGATTAAGGTGATCTGTTAAACAAATAAAAACCTCTTCTTCGCATTGCTTCCTCCTGCAACACACAAAGTTGTTTAGTTAGGTCTATATTGAAATACTAACACAGAGGTAATTTGATACGTCCCTTTCATCATCACGATTTTATATACCTGTAATTTCTAATTTCGATATCGTATCCAAAATAGATAATAATAATTTTATATTCATTCTACTAATAAGAAGCAATCACAAAAATAGATTTTGATAAAACAGCTCTGTAGGTTTGAAAAATAGCTGCAGAATTAGTAATGACTTGATGAGTTAGCAACCGTATTAGGAATCTTCTTAAATGAGTTGTTGTTTTAAGTCCACTTTATGCACAGATAGGCTAATCGGGACTTGACCTACTGTTTAAAGTGGGGTCCGAATCACTATCTGCCTCCACCGGTTATTGAACCCGAGACCGCTTGATCACAAGGCGACGACTTTACCACTATGCCATCAGGGAGGCAAAAAATCTTCTTACAGATACATTTTCCCTATCAGTTACGTAATCATGTGATTTTTCTTGTGGTTAACTAACATAGAATAGGGACACAATTTTAGAACTTTGTGCTTCATAACATAATACATACAATTCTATTTATTTTTTTATTTATTTATTTATTTATTACATTTCGGTGATATTTTGCCAAAATGTCCTTCTTTAGCTTAGGTAAATATTATGCAGAATGAACTAATAATTTGATTTATACTCGGGTTCTTGTTTTTTTTAAATTTTGCTAATAAGACATTATTCATACTTATGTCAAACACTGAGCTGTATTGGGCGCTCGGAATGCACACGTCAAGTAGTGACACCCTTATACAGATCGGATTGATTTCAGTTATTATGTATTAGTTTTAATCTGCGAATTAATTAATGTTTAAACGATATTTTTCATTTTATTGCAAGAGATTTTACCATTCATTATTTTTAGTAAGGGGTTTGCAGTCTGCGTGTGAAACAAAACAAGGTGGCGAACACACTATGTTTGCATTTCTCAGTTCATCGATTTCATCAACATGTCGTAAGTGTATCTCGCGATTCACGATTATTGGTACTGCACGACACTCGAAACACGACGGGGGCATTTTAGAATGAAGCGTCTTGAATTTCAGTCCGTATCTGTTGGTAATTCTATGTCTTGGCCAGTTTGTAAATGCTATAGATACTTCTTACAGGCAGGTGTGCACACGGAGGTGCCAAAGGTACCTGGCTACCCCAAACGTCTTCTAAAAAATAAAGAAAATATGTTGAACTACCATTAAAATAATGAAAATAATATCAGTGGTAAAAGATAAGGAATTTCGTTTCATTTGAGATGAGCATCTCTCTGTCTCTCTCTCTCTCTCTCTCTCTCTCTCTCTCTCTCTCTCTCTCTCTCTTTCTCTGAGTCTCTCTCTCTCTCTCTCTTTCTCTGAGTCTCTCCCTCTCCACAAAACAATGTTATATTCCTTTACTATAGTAATCAGTAATCAAGTAGTAAATAAATTATTTTTTTCTTGATAAATCGCAGAGCCCCTTCACATATCGGACCGTAAATATTCTTTTCCCGAGGACCGACTTGTCTGTTAATACAACCTTCTCATATTTTAAATAAGACTTTCATGTTCGACGATTTTCATGAATGCTCTCTCACTTCTCATTCAATGACAAGTGTATCAATTTTCAGATTTTTGCTTACATCTGAATTCTACGGTTTAAAATGACATGTAACACATGGCATTAACTATCGAGTGACCAGGTACAGCAATATATTTTATGAAGTAGGCTAATGTGCATTAGAAAACATGGTGAAACTGAACCTACAGATGTACTTCGTGAGAGTGATTCAGCTGAGAGATATAGCCTTGTATTTATCATTTTCAGTTGTTTACTTTCATTACTTAAAATATCGACACGGTGATAGTAAAACCTGTGCTAAAGTGATAACAAATGCTCATTCTATATTGTTAAAATTTCATGTTCATATACTTAATACTTTCTGTGAAAATAACATGAAGTTACGACTATAGGCTAGCCATGTCCAGGTAGGTAACTGAAACTTCTCTTAAGGGACCCCAAATAAATTATTCTGCGCGCACCTATGCTTACAACATCGCAAGTATAATTATTCTTTTGTATTATGCCAGACAAGACTCCCAAGTTTGTTGTTTTCAATTCATGTGGCAATCTTGTTGCGCGTCCCTGGAAGTTACGTGAGTTGGGTTGTATACGTACAGTCATGGACACATCTGGGTTGTAATGATTGCATTGAAAGTTAATGGTATTGTTATACTAACCCAGACGTGTCCGTGACTGTACATACAGGTTAGATTTTCAGCGCTCATAGATCAGAAACTAAGCACTTTCGAGGTTATGAGTATGAGGAAAAGTTTCTTTTTTTATATATATATCTATCTATCAGCATCCAACCGTTGTTGAAGTTGTTTTAGGACACCCTGAATATGTTGGATGGGGGGGGGGACGAGCATGAGTGCATGAAAAACTCATATAAGGTCTTAGATTTATACTGCCCACCCTAATTTATGAATATACAGCTTCTGCCCACCCGGTCAAAAATTTTTGGCGCCGCCCCTGCTCCTCGATGGTATAATGATAACATCGTTGCCATGTGATCAGGGGGTCCCAAGTTCGATACCCGCTGGAGGCACATGGCACAGTGGTTCGGATCCAACTTTAAACTGCAGGTTCAGTCCCGATTAGCATTTCTGTTCGTAAAATGGACGTAAAACCACAACCCAATCAATCAATTTTACAACTTATTTTCCTTCAAGTCGTTCGGCGCCCAGGGCAGACTCCCGCCGCCCCCTAGCTACGGTAGTGAAGACTAAGAAAATATATGACTAAGAAAAGCAGGTAATGCGAGCGAAGCTATCAAAAACATTTTACGAAAAGTATTTTTATTTGCATAAAATTTCAGGTTGTGGGCTGTAATTGCAGGTACACTTGGCCGTCAATGTTTGCCCCCCCTTGTCCCCCCCAAGAACTCATTTCCGACCAAGGTTGGGGGGCAGTGCCTCCCCTGCCCCTCCCCCCTTGTGGTCGCGCCACTGCATCGGAATGAAAGTGGCGACACGTGAGCTGCGTTCGCGCTAAATCTTTCGTTGCTGAGTCACTTGATGTCGACAAATAAACTCAAGGTCGACAGATTTAGGGTCGCGTGGGTGGTGCAGGGAAACGTGTAAACTGCTTACGTGCCACCTATGATGTAAGCGCTCTCATTTTGATAGGAGTGTTTCGGATTGATTACGTCAGGGGGAATGATTTCCTTACGCTAACCTAATGTGAGTGTAGGAAGTATCAAGTAGGAATGAAGTTAATGGCAAGCACAAACACACCTGTTGTGTGTGTGTGTGTGTGTACAGTGTACATAGAGGTCGATTTGGTTGATTTGATGGTTTAAGTCCACTTTATGCACAGTAAGGCTAATCGGGATTAAACCTACAGTTTATAACTATGATCTGCACCAATGTATGCCTCCACCGGGTATCGAACCAGGGACTTCTTGATTACAAGGTAACAATCCTACCACTGAGCCATCGGGGAAGCCGAATTAAATATTATCATGAGGATTCATAACATACCCAACTTACAGACCCTATTTCCAAGATGTCTCAACTACAAGTTTACATTAAACAACTCTGGGAATAATTGAATGTCGATGCTAAATTAAGATGTAACACAATTCAAACAAGTTTCGCATGTAGCAGTTTGCTAGCTTCTTCCTTGCTCAATTCATTCAACTTAAATTCACAATTTGTACTAGGTGGTTAACCGTGGCGACAAAGTAAGAAATGACGGAAAATGTGCTAAACAAATAAGAGGAAATGAAATATTTCCGCAGGATTTGTCTCAAGTGACGGTGGAAACTTCAAGTTAAACACCCACTGAGACGCGGCAACAGAAAGCAACAGAACTTGACCCTGAATGAAAAAGAGGAGGTCAACTCCGCAACACATGAATATTTAAAAATCCTTGGTGAGAACAGTTGTTTGGCAAAATGCACGACAAATAACGTTTTCATTTGTTTCAACCGGAGACACTGGCACAGTTCCTATGTAAGACTTAACAACTCATTAATAATGGATCGGGACACTGAGGGACGAGGTCCTCCAGCCTCCTCTCGCCACTCACACTACGCAACCCTCTCTCTTGTTATACATTTTCGTAGATTGCTTATCATAGCTGTTACAAGAGCGGAAGTGCCCCGTTTAGGATTTGAATATGGAAGAGGATTCTAGTATTTGTAGGGAGAAGTTTCTGACCTTGGTGCCTATTAATAAAACCAAGGTGTGTGTATATATGTTTGTGTTTTCTAAGATTATTGTACTTGAGGAATAAATATAATAAAATAAAAGTATATACAGAATATGAATATAAAATATAACAAACAAAATCGTATATATGTTTGACCAGTGTTTCCAAAATTTCTAAATAGACTTGTATATGTTAAGGATTTGGTTGGTGCTGATTTTCAGCTTGAAAATCGTACGGAAATTTATAATGAAAAATATAATAAAATACTAACTTGGAATATATGATATTATCTAGTAAATTTATTGAGTAATATAAGTTCTTAGACCTTAAGCCTCACAAAGGAACAGGAGTTGCAAGTATCTGGTCTTCCTTCTTTTAGTCCCTTTTTCCACCAGTAACAGATGCAGACTACTACTTTGTCGAACTTCAACAACAGCTATTATCAAAGTCTTGGATGTTGTACTAAACGCTCCGAGGATCCTTAACAGGACATTCCGTTGTACAGATCTGAGACTATCTCTGATTTGTTTTTGGGATGTGAGATGCGCCCAGACTGACGCAGCATAGCATATCACTGGCATATCATTACTACAGTATGAGCAAGTAATTTCAATGGTGGACAATAACGTTTTGTGTGAACAACAAATCACACAGCATTTCACAGTGATAGTCGCTCCTGCGGCATCCAAGCATATTTTTTAGAAAATAATTTTAGGCATTATATGTTTCAGAATAGCGTTTCACTATGGTTACCAGTCAGGTCAAATTGGAGTTGGCTTCCAACGTTTCGAGGGCATACATTGGATAGCAATGCTAAGTTTTAGATTGGCACAGAATTTCCATAGTAAGGAGGGAACGAACTTTTAAGTTCGGGGAGGGGGGCAATCAATATTTAGCGCTTTGGCATAAAATTCGTATGATGATCATTATTTAGACACCATACTATTTGATGATAGTATGGTATAAAGTGGATTTTACTCTGGATTATTCGCTAAGCGGCATTGCGGTGGGTGTCATAGCCATCCGCCTCTCTTCCTTCTCTCCTAAATAAAACATGTGATGCATGAAAATGCAGTGAAGTAAAATAGAGCACAGAGAAATCCACGGGTAACTATTCGTTATTTTAAGTTACTTTTCTGCCACTTTAGGATAATGAAGGTGGGAGAGATGCTTTGACACAGCATCAGGTAAGGGGGCGCCACGAGCTCAGAGACAACAAAGTGGGTGCTGAAGAAGCAGGAAGAGAACAATTTGGAAGGAGTAAAGGTCGCGGGACCGTGTGAAAATATTTACTCCTTATTAAATTAATATTATTGCCGGTTTCTTAATTAATGCCCTAATTATTTTCTTGCTCGATTCGCTTGCAGTGCATTGCACAGTGTACAACAGCGGATTGAAGGAAAGGGGCATAGAGCGCTGGAAGTCACCACTATAGAAAAAAATAAAAAAATAAAAAAAGGTACAATTTTTACGGTTCACATTATGTGATATTATATACGAAAAGATTATTGTAGTTCTTGTCTTACCATTTACATGATATTGAACCACTTTTCCACCCCATTTCTTAGTGATGCACCCTTTTCGTTTTTGGCGCCCATGAGCAAGTGGAGAATAATTTGGGAAAGAGTAAATAGCACGGCATCCTTTGAAAGTATTGACGCAAAATTAAATTAATGTAATATTATTGTAAGTATGCAAATAAATAGATATAAAAATTTTCCCGCTAGCTTCGCTCGTAATTATCCCTATTTGGGTCTTGATAAGATGATTGTGAAGGATTATACTGTAGCTACATTACGGTTTGATTTCATTTTTGTTATTTAGCGTCGCTTTTCTTTCACTTTGAGCTGATCGCGACGATGAGAATAAATGATGATATGATAAAATTGATGAAGAAACACTCACAAATAACACTCATGCCAAGCCCGAAATTCAAACCCCTGGTCTTTGGCGTCGTAGCGCGCTGTGCTAATCACACCGCCACGAAGGTCGGCTACTACATTGCCAGACACGACCAATATTCTTGGTGTTGATTGAATATTTTAGTAAATTTAGGAGATGATGCCGCAGTTCATTAGGTGAATCACTTTCCAAAAAGCTCAAAAAGTGCTTTTGCAACAGGAAAACGTGCCATCCCACAAATCGAGCGTTTCAAACCCAAAATTGCACTAATTTTACTTCGAATTTATTCCCCATCCAGCCTATTCACAGGACTTGGCCCGTGCGATTTCTTCCTGCAGGTGCACCATTTTAACGAAGTAGTTCTATTAAAAATACTACTGTATTGTCTGTTCCGTGTGCTGTCATAATTGTACTAAATACAAGGCACGTCCAGAAAGTAAGTTCCGTTTGGTAATAAAATTAAATTGTGTACAGATACAGAAAAGTTATTTATTGCACAAAATTCTACAACTCTTAAACTACTTTTCCACATAACTGCCGAAATTTTGCAGGCATTTGTCATAGCGTGGCACAAGTTTTTGTATACCTTCTTCATAGAAATTTGCCGCCTGTGTCTTCAACCAGTTGGAAACAGTTTCTTTCAGCTCGTCGTCATTGTTGAAGTGTTGACCGCCAAGGAAAGACTTGAGATGTAAGAACAGATGAAAGTCGCAAGGGTTGTATACATACTAACGCATTGTAAAGAAGCCGATACAACAGGAAAATATGTAATGTAAGATGTGCATATCAAACTTTTCGCAGAAAGTGAATTTTACACGTGAGATATAATCCAGATTTTTTTACTTTGAAATACTCTAAGTCTAAGAGCAGAATTTGTTGCAGGAGGCAACAAATACTATTTTCACTATCTAAAACTCTGTGTATGAAACGATAATTGAATCAGTCATAGGAACAAACAAGTTCGGGTTAAGACAACTGCAGCATGAATATTTGGTTTTCCCCACTGGTGTACGCAGGGTATGGGTTGGGGGAGATGATGGTTCTGCAGCTCCACAATTACCTAAGAATTTTTGAGAAAATTTGAAATTCTGAAATTCTGAGAAAATTATTTTTTTTCAAATGAAAGCACTAAAAACTCTGGAAAGGGCAAAATGATAAGAGCAAACTCCCCTTAAAACGACCCCCCGATATTTGTCTTTGAACAACTTTAAAAAGGAAGGCAAAAAATAATATTTATGAAATATTTTATATCCCGTCTTCTCCCAGAACACAGTGAAGCAGCTATGTAATATCTACCTTTACAATTCCGGCCGCCTCCGAAACGAAAAATCATGCGTATGGTGTGCCCAGTTAGATTTTTCTATCTTATCATTCAGTTGTGGGCTTTTTAACATCTATTCCCCGACCAAAAACACTGCATACACATAATTTATTTTCTGACATTTCAAATTATTTAAGAAATCAATGTACTAGCTTTCTGTGTGTCGAAAATATACATTTTAAGATATAACTATTGACCACTTGACAGGCTATTGCATCCAAATTAAAATCATCATCATCATGAGGGTTATGATGATCGAATTTAGTTATGAATTTTGGACTATTATCCTTATGCTTGGTGCCTTGAAATTCTTTATTTGGGAGACTGCGTTCAGGACCTTGAGGGGGATGGACATTCCTGGTGGAGGGAATCATAGTCCCTCTTTGGCCCAGTAAAAAGAATGTCTAAAGCAGGAAATGGTGGCAAAAAGATGGCTAACGAAAGTCCTTGGTATGTCACTGTTTGTAGAGTTCGGTAGAGTTTTATTTTTAAACCCACTTCATGCACATAAATGCTTTTCGGGACTGTGGTCTTGTAGCTTAAAGTGGAATCCGAACAACTTGTGCCTCCACCTTGCATTAAACCCGAAGCCCTTTGATTACAAAGAGGTCGCATTACCATTACGCTACTCATCAAAGAAAGAAAAACTGAGACTCTTCCACAACTTTTCAAGAGAGGAACTGTTCCATTTGGAACATAGAAGGGTAGGAGAAAGGTCTGTTCCTCTTTCTGATAGCGAAGGAAGTGTGATAATTTACATTGACATTTCTTAACATTTTGATGTTTTCCCCTCAAAAATAGGACGAGACCCATATGTTTTTTTTTATTTCCATGTGTTAGTACATACAGCGTAAGTCAAAATAATTTTTCCGATTTCAGTGTCTATTTATTTCATTGTAATGATACGTAAATGACTGATATTACACACACAGATTGAAAAACTCAAAATGTTTTTCCTGGCGTATTATAAATGTTCTCTGTGTGATCCACGTGTTACACGACACACATCTAGTCTATAATAAAGTTCCTGCCACACTCTTCCTAGCATGTCAGGGTCCACGTCGACTATGGCTGCAGTGATGCGCTCACGCAATTCCACCAATGTTGTAGCATTTTCTAATTGACTTGCCAGAAGGCGCTTCAACCACAAATCTTGTTCGGAAATGTCGCTGAACGAAAATACAGAACGCTTTCTGCTGTCCAGCGGTAGCCATTTTCCTCACTGCTACTAAACTGCCTTCTGGTGGCCGACAGCGCAACTACGAGTCTTCAATAGAAAGAAGAAGAAAACTTTTTGAGATTTTATTCCATAAAAAAATTACATATGCAAGAAAAGCTCATTAGCTTTCGTATAAGAAATGAACGAAATCGGGAACATCATTTTGACTTACGCTGTATATTCAGTTACAATAAGGTATACCAAGTTTTACTCTTCCCTTTTGCTGTTTTGAGAAAAGCCTAATTCTAAAGTTGCGGATTTCGCAATAATTTAATATTTAAAGGGTTATATCTACTAACAGCGTCAATATCCAAGTAATGTGCTATTTCAGTGAGTGCTAATAGTGAGCTTTCATGCCGAGTAAAAAAAAAATGGTAGTGTTGTTTAACCAAGATATTAAGGGCCGAAATAAGTAAAAATACAGTGGAAACTTTATTGCCGCATAACAATGGAAAGCAACAATACCCCATAAAACAATTGACTATATACAAGCAAACAGTCTTACACTAACAACATATTTTTAAGAAGTATAGATAGAACCTCAGAATTGCATGTTTAAGGCCAGTGGTGGCGACTGGGTTCCGAAACCTGGGAGTGGGGCGGTGCAATGAAAATTTACTTTCTCTTGGTAGACAAGGCTTAGCATTAGCAGGCCATAGTGAGGAGGCAAAACAAATGGGGAGCAACTATCCCTTAAATCGTCGCCACTGTTTAAGGCTACCATTTTAATTAGAACGTGAAATCGGAACATTTTTTACCACACGACTCCTCTGTTTCCAAGCATTAATATCGTGTGCCGGAACCATCTGAGTATGCGTGTTTGCCCATTTCTTCTCATCAGGCATCAAAACATCTGTGGTATCTGTGAGTGTTTTTACGAAGCTGTTACAAATGCACGGAATGGTCAATCCACTCGACAACGCGAGATTCTAACTGTGGGCTGCGAACTGAACGCAGGCAGTTCTCGAACATTTCTATCTGATTCGAACCATAACACCACTAATGTGTCTTGTCCTCCCATGTTTGCAGCTCTTATGAAAGCCGAAACCCACCAAATTGTCCATATTCAGGCACTCGCAAGTGTTCAAAGTTGTGATTGATTCATTGATCTGCTTTATTTTACTTCGCCTTTTGTGCCACTTTTGGCTAATTTGCGGAGATTGGAATGAGTGATGATATTATGAAATTGATGAATGGACACTTAAAAAAACATCCACGTCCAGACCGGGATTTGAACCCGGTACCCCTGGCCTCGTAGCGCTAGGTGATAAGCACTCCTCCACGAGGGGCGGCTGTTTATTGATGCCTATCACAGCTTCCTCAGTCTTGTCATATATCGGTACCAAACAAAGGAAGTTTTCTCGAATATAAGCCGGATCGAGAAACAATTAATGCACAGTTCCCGACACATCTAATGTTTCGTCTCCCAATGTGATCAAATGCTTGTCTACAGTGACGTGCCCAAGGGAGGGTTGGTGGGGTCATAACCCCATTTGACAAAGTATTCCTTAAAAAAAAAGAACGTCAAAGACAGACAAATATGGCAAAATGAGGACTGACCACCAAAAATAGTATTCATAACCCCTCTCCCTTCCGAAAATTCTGGGGATACCACTCTTTATCTCGGACACATTATTTATAATGAACTCACCAGACGTTTTTATCATTTCGTATTGGAGACTTAAGTAAGATCGTTCTTCCCGCAGGTTTGTATATGATCCTTTAGGGTGTTGTCGCCTGCCTTCGAACCTAACCTTAACAAAGCCCTAATTTTCCATCCTTGTGACTTGCATCTTCAAGACTTTAGAAGATTGATTGAATTGCTTTATTTTACTTCGCTTTTTGTGCCACTTTTGGCTAATTTGCGAATATGGGGATAAGTGACGATATGATGAAATTGATGAATAGACACTCAAAAACATCCATGCCCAGGCCAGGATTCGAAACCGGAACCCTTGGCGTCGTAGCGCGATGTTGCAACATCCTCCAGTTGGACACCAGTCGTCACAAAGTTAGTCCGCTACTCCATTTGTCGGGAACATTAGACTCTTAGTAACTCATCAAGGCTTGCTGGGTAACAAGTATAAAGAAGCCAATATCTGAAATATCAGTATCTGCTGTAGGTTCACACATGCATATGCATTTTTCTATTATATAAGGTTACAAACCGCATACACGGAATTTGGTCCGGGCACAACTAAATCATCAATCAGAACTTTGTTTTTCAGTTGATTTGTGTAGTTTATTTCTTTTTTAATAAACTGCTCCAATACCCGGTATTGCTGAAATATTAACTTTAGAGAAAGAGACCTTCGATCTCTTCAGCCCTCGACCCGAATTAGCACTACACTGAGGCTCCGGAAGTTCCGCTGTCGTCATTGTCTTCATCTTTGGACCCGAACTGGAACTAGATGTAGACTTCGTTACTTTTCATTTTCAAATCACTAGATCTTATAAAGCCACCAATGGACACTGATCGACTGTGTGAGTTGCCACACTTACCTCTGAAGTCTCATTAACCGATTCTATTGTACAGATCAACCTGGAAATGAATATTCTCATATTCTAGAACGTTCAGCAGGAAAACGATTCCTTAATATAGCCAGTAGTAGTTCGACTCCTTCTCTTATTCAAGAACGTTCCCTCTCGCGCTTTCCAGAGATTAAAAATTACAACGAATCGTCCTACTTGTGGCGCTACCTTTGTTGTGCAGCTTTCAAATGCTGACAAGTTTTTCCATAGTGCTCAAGTTCGCTGCGACAACACCGAAAGCGCAAGAAAAGTTTACGTGAAATATTATGAACAACAAGGTTATACAACATTCTTCGTCTTGCCTTGATAATTATTTCTCTCTTTAAGTCATCGTCCTATTATTCAAGAAGACAAAAACCTATTTTTTTTTCTAAAGTAAATTGAAAAATTTCCGTTCCTCACCTTGGATACGTGCTATTAACAATAAGAGGGTTATAGAGCATTCTCTGTCTTGTCTCGATAATCATAACTCTCAAATTATGATCACATTATTCAAGAAACTAAAAGCCTCCTTTTATCTAGTGTAAACAGAAAATTTTCGGTGGGGGGCTCGAGCCGCCTTGGATACGTGCCTGATGTCAGATTAAGATCGATGACTTGCCTGTTGTATGCAGTAATACCGATCTCACTTCAAAACCTTTCTACGCTGAATATGACATGGTTTAACAAGTTGAACAAGGGATGCTGGACGGCGTGAGGAAGAAAATGAAGGGGTGATGAAGCACCCTTCCCCACCTCCTGGCGGCCCCCCTGATTCTAAGTAAACCCAAACTCATACACGAAAATAGTTATCAAACTACTAACACCGAAAAAGTTACCAACTGTATATTGCCAAGTTCATAGTTAATGCCAATCTTACATATTTACAAGTTTCTTGTGAACAATTTAATAAGTGTAAAATATCAGCACTATGCCACGAAAATTTGAGTTTCTGTTGTCTCCGCACGGTGAGGTTGTCAGTTTCGGAATGGTGTCCTTCCTTAATCCACAAAGCTGCATACTTTGGGGCAGGGAAATCTTATGACTGAACCATAAATAACAAATGATATTTCAATGGTGTCTGTTACATAGTTAAGACATGGAATAATATATCCTTTCAATTCCATTTTTCTTTAAAGGGATAAAAACACTTCTGGCAGAGATAAAAATAATTTTCTTTTGCAGGGGATAAAATTTATTGTGGTGGGGAAATCACCAGCACCCCCTTCGCTTAATTCGCACACTGCTTAACTCATTTAATTATTAACCTTCCTAAAATACCACTCTTTCTTCCCTCTGTCTTAACACATTCTCCCCGCTCCCGAACTTTCGTTTCATTACTAACATAAAAAGTAAAGTGTTCCCCTGTGCTTTGCACCAAGCTATGAAGGCGTATACGGGGTGTGGAGTTAGGGCCCCACACTTTCTTGACCACAGCGGAAGCTGGGGCCGCCTTTATGTCCCAGAGTATCCTCCACGTACCCACTTTATACTACGTTGGGCGGGCACCAGAGCCGCTTGAACAGGTGGAAAAAATCCCGGGTCTCTCGCATGGTAGTCAGACGCTAGCTGAGCTACCGCGGTTTTCATTACTAGCAATGCAGATGCCATTAATTTAATTCAATTACTAGTAAGATCTTACAACCAAGTTCGTTTCTAGAACGCCGGAACAATCTTGGTCCACTATATCCATGAGACGTTATCTAGCTTTAGCTTTAGCGCCTCGTACATACATATAATTCAAACCGTCAATACATGGACGAAGAGAAAAACGGGGGAAACGAAATTCCACTGATCTGACGCCCTTGTTTATTTTAAAGGCAGCAGGGCACTAAGCACCTACCTCTGAACGTATGCGGGTGGAGGTTTCAGGGGTTTCCCCTTTTTCTTTCCTTGTCTGTTTATTACTGAGGGAAAATGCAGGGCTTGAAGCTGAACGTTAGTTGTGGAAGCATTCCCTTTCATCCCGTGCTGCGGCGACCTATTGAAAGAATACGCTGCATTCTTTATGGAACCAAAACACAATTATAGTCCACCCCTTCCAAGGTCAAGTGGAAACAACCTGCATTTGTTTTCTAAACATATGAAGTCACGTACGCGGTCACGAAGACGACGTGGGCGACCCAATGCTTTCCGAATCAAGTTATGTTTATTCCGTACTGAAAGAGACGAACAATACCCAGTCTGTAGGCCACATCGAACCAACGGAAAGCGACGTAAAATAACGAAGAAATAACTAATACCACGAAGAGCATATAGATATCTCACATATTTAATAATAATAATAATAGGTAAAATGTAAAGTTTCCCGCGCATATAGCACCGTGCATGAGGCAAATTTAGGGGACGTGGGAGCACATATTCTTGATCTCGGCCATTTTGAAGGTGATGTGTTCAGCACCACACTCCGGCCGCCCTTACTCCCGAGGATTACCCCAAGGTACTAATTTTTTTGAGTCAGGGTGAGCCTCAAATAATAATAACAATAATAATAATAAACTTCTGTATCTGTATAATAAACAAAACTTTGTATCAAGATACTTTGAGAGTTACTTACAGATATGTACTTAATTTTACATTCATTTTGGAAGACAATGTATGTTTCATAATTCCCGAGTCTCTTTGGTTATTCCTAGAACACCCTTGTTTATGAGATGGGGCCTAGTGTTGTGTAGGCCCACCAGATCAAAACAAACATTGGAGGAGCAAGGGAGTTTGTGCTTTCTTCATAGCATTGCTAGCGACTTCTGCCCTGTCACGAATTCACAACTCTCATAAACAAATGCGTGTGAAATAATGTGTAACTGTAAAGACAAGAGAAGAATTCGCACGAAACCTAGTGGTGTGAAAAGTTGGGTAAAGTAAGGTTGAACCCGCATTATTTTATTTTTTAAGAAATAAACTTGAAATGATAGTGAGGAAACAACAACACGAACAACACAAAGAGAGGTTAGGCAGAAATATTGATCTGCTTTCCTGATGATACATACCACATTTCATTTAGCATAACATAGGGCTTCCAGCCATTGGATGTAACCGTCACTTGAACCTTACATCCATGCATATACCTACCTATATGTACATACATACATATGTATGTATGTATGTATGTATGTAAATAGATTTATGCATATTCACTACTTACCCATTTTTGACATTTGCAACGCTCTGTAGAAACTAAATATTCAGAGCTTAATCATCGAAACTCAACAAACAATAGATGTACAATTTGCCAGTAAGAAATTTACTTTTGAGTGCATAGGTGAAGGGGGGGGGGGAGCGGGAACAAAATAGAAAACTTACAACTCTGCTAAGATGGTAATTACTGTAAATTTAGAGCTTTTAGGCAGATTTTTTTACAGTCGCTGTATACCTTTGAGGACCAGAGTGATAATTCATTTGAGTAAAATTGGGTCAAGGCCTTCGATAAGGCGGGAGGAAAATGGATTTTCGCTATTTTGCGCGATTACAAAATGCTGTAAGTTGAGAGATGTTTAGTTTTTCTTTCGGCGAAGTGACGAACTTGATTGATTGATTAATTTGGTGTTTTAAGTCCCACTTTATGCACAATAAGGCTAATCGGGACTGGACATACAGTTTAAAGTGTGATCCAAATCATTATGTGCCTCTACTGGGTAGAAGTGGCGAACTTGTTTCAACAAGTTAAACTTACTCTAACCTCTGGCGATATCTTGAATTGTACAAACATTGCCACAACAACAAAAACAGTGCTTTCATGTCGCACAAATATCTACACATTCAGTTGCTTGCTATAAGCGAGTGGTGTCAAAGCTACTATTTAAACAGTGGATCTACAAGCTGAGGGTCGATTTTCTGACTGGATTGGTTTTCGTAGACACAATAATAAGGGGGGAACCCCCGAATACAACCAAACCTCCACCCGTATGCATTCGAGGGCATACGCTTGTCCCAGTGCCTCTGCAATAAACTGGGACGTCTTTTGCTCGAATTACGGTTCCCCCGTTATCGTTGTGCACTACTATTTTATTGATAATTGCAGATACATAAGACTGAAAATAAAAAGAAAACAATACAAGATTAAATAACATAGTTTCGTAGACACACCCGCATAATGTCGTTCGAATCTGTGCTTCAGGACAACTCAGGGCATTATTAAATGCCTCGATACCCATGGAGAACATGATAAGCTGCAACCCTAGCTCCAACTTGTTCAAACACAAATCTAGAACATATTTTAAAAACGAAGATTAATTGCTTCACAATGAAACTACTCGTTACGACCCTGTTGATTACAATTTTACAACTTTGTTCACTACAATGATAACAAACAATTGAGGATTTGAGGAATAGAAGGGTGGAGGAGCGGCACCTCACGGTCGTACAAATTCTTGACACATGCGTACATCAAAATACCTTAGCCTACAAGAAAAATTGTCATTTAACCAAGTTTTACCTCAAGTATGCATTTTGTATGCGATATTTAATGGGAATAAAATTTGACTATTCCTAAAAAAATATTTCGGTCCCCCCTTTTTCTTCTATCTTTCTCGGCGACACTGTAATGCTGAGAGAAGCTCTTTGATATTTTCAAAATAAAATGTTTCCTCTATTCGGAGGAACGTTGTTGTCCATACCTTACTTTCTTCTGTTTTGTTATTTTACGTCCTTTTTTTACCTCTCTAGGTTAATCACAATACAATGAGGATGAAGGATGAATTGATGAGATAGATGACGGAACAAACACACATCGATTACCCAAGATTCGAACCTAGGATCAGTGTGTGAAAGTGCAACCTCCCTCTTTGAAAGGTTAGCCCCCAGTCCCTGGTTTCTATCCGGCCCTCTGGATTACTTCCTGCTTTAATCCTTCAAATCCCTCCTTTCACCTCACCCTGGGTGCCAAGCGAGCAGATTATATTTGAGCCGGAAATACGAAAGGGGGGTTTCACATAACAATTTATATTTTTAGTCCCTGGTTCGTTACGCATGTACATCAAGTGAATAAACAACTGGTTTAAAATGGATAGTACTGTAGTTCTTAGAGTTAATTCAGCAAATCATAACTTTTCTAGTAGTGCCTCCTCGATGGCGCAGTGGTAGCGTCGTCGCCTTGCAATCAAGGGGTCCCGGGTTCGATACCCGGTGGAGGTACATAGTGGTTCGGATCCCACTTTAAACTGTAGATCCAGTCCCGATTAGCTTTACTGTGCATAAAGTGGACTTAAAACACCAAATCAACAACAACAGCAACAATATTTCTAGTAGGATTATAATGTTTATTATACGTTGTTATATATATATCTTTGCAAAACTATCTCTGCGGGCCTACCCTCAGCTGAAATGATATTCCGTTCATTACAAATGCGTTTCCTTACGCCTTTACTCTTTCTTTTGGGCATCAACTATTCAATACGGAAATATCCAAATATTCAAAACTTTTCTAAACGGGACTTGGGACAGCAAACAGGGTCTGGCTTACACCAAATGCTACATTCTTATAATAGTCTAGCCACCAAAAGTGGACTAAACTCGAGGAGACATTCCTCGTTGTCGAAAGATGGGGAAACACTGTTTTCTATAAAAGCTCAATTGGCTTTTTTATAGTCTGGGTAAACGTCCGTGGACGTGGACCACGTAGCGTTGGAAAATTCCACTGTAACGGTCTTTGGAAAGACATCTGCCCCACTGGGGTGATAAAGAACAGGGGAATCTAATATCAAGCAAAGCACAATCCAATGAACACATACACTTACATCCAGTAATAACATATAAGTACGCACATGGAAAATATATTACTTCACCCTACACCTTGTAGCTGGCCAGCAATTAATTAACATATTTCCAAAACCAGTAATGCTCAATCCGACCATTTACAGAGCTTTTGCCTTCACGTATAGCTTTCATAGCTGCTTCCAGTATTTCCTTCGGCCATTCAGTCCGTTGATGTTTTTCTCGTGTACTTCCGTGGCATCTAAAACACAAACAGAAAGCAAACAATAAGTGCCCGTGTTGAAGATATCTCATATTAACAATAAACACAATAGTAAAGTTGGCGTTGTTACCCCAAATTGAAGTTGGCGCTATTACCCATAATACGCAAGTTCCTCTTTCGGAATGCATTTTGCTTCGTCCTCAAAACAAAGAGAATTAGTTAGTAGTATGTTTAGAAAACATAACGACCCACGTACAAAAATAATACAGAGCGCGAACCTCTAACGTGAGCAAAATAATTCTGCACACTAAGAACTTACCTTCTCAATTTTACATCAGCGTCTCCGAATAGCAGCTTTCACCACAAACAGCTAACTCACACTGGGGAGAATGGCGCGACGTCAGAAGAAAGGAATCGTCAACCATAATAGCAAAATTTTCCCGACTTTTAATATCTGCTACCACGGAGCGCAAATCAGATCTCCCTAATATATCAATGATCTCGTTCTGAATGTCATGTGAGAGCCATTTGTAGCCCGAACTTCCCATTCACTCCCCTAGTTCATGCACATCTTCTTTTGAAACTCTTTTTAGTAAAAATGTTAACAATACTATTATATACTTAGTATATAGTAATAAGTCATGTATTTTGCTGTCTCTGGTCATAGCCACCCCCACCCCCCACCCCAAATTGATGGTTTAGCGGTCTCAGCCCCCCGAAGTTGATGGCCTAGAACATTTCAAATGTGTATTTAAAGTTAAGTTCATGTGGCACAATTGAGAGTAAACTTTACAAGAGAAGCAAAATAATACATTACATCCTCTTAAGTAAAATTATTTGGGGGGCTCTGACCCTACATAGTTAACATTGGGGGGCTCAAGCCCCCCCCCCCAAACCCCATGGAGTCGGCGCCTATGCTGTGTAGTGTAGTTCTGTGCAGATTCAGGAGAGAACCAACCACCACCACAGATTTTCGGAGTAAGAAAAGTAAGTATCTACGCATGTTTTCTACAATTTCATTTTTTAGGTTTCTTTGTTCGCTGAAATTCTGATTTAACTGCCTAATTATAAACGCTCGAATATAGGAAAGAACCTGGTCAGACCCATCGATTACACCAAGATGGGAGATTAGCTTCAGGGCCCATTATTTACCATAGCATAATAGTTTCACATTGAGCTTCGTTGTCATCTAAATAGTTGCAAGAACTAAGTTGTGTGTTAGGTGAGAGTTCAATGCTTCCTTGTTTTTGTTCTCTGCCTATTTAATAATTTATTTTTGCAATTGCGGACAATCCCAGTGTCGTGAAGCAAATATACAGGCATATAAAATTTCAAAATGGCAGAAAGCACACTTTTTCTCTCTCGCGGTCACTTGACCCCTCATCCTCTTTTTTAATAAGAAAACTGCCTTCTTATTCCTCTCTCCATTTTGTTTGTAACGTTTATGTCTATTTTTTTTTTCAGTTAAAGCTTCCCATCTTCATTTCTCATTTTAGTATCTCTACCTTCCTGTTTATTTCCTCTGTTTTCGAGCATTTATTTCCCTTTGTTTACCCTCACATTTTCGGCCTGTTTCTTCTTTATTCTTCTCTGTCTCTCTCTCTCTGTTACTATTCCTCTTCCTTGCCTGCCTCTTTTCGCTTGTTTTGCTTCTATATTTCTCTCTCTCTCTCTCTCTCTCTCTCGCTCATCTATTTCTTTCTCTGTCTTTTTCTATTTCTCTTTGTTCTTTTCTACTTGTTCCTCTTTCTCTCTCTCTTTACTATCTCCACAGAGCTATCTCTATATATACGTATCATTCTCTCCAATTCTTGCTTCTCTATTTCGGTCCTTTTTCTATTGCTTTATCTCTCTTGTGTTCCCCTATTTCTATCTCGCCTCTCAATTTTCTTCCACCTCTCTCTCTCTCTCTCTCTTTCCTATTTCTCTCTCACCCTTCTGTCCCTGACTCGGCCTCTTTTCTCTCTTGTCCTCGGTCTCCCTCCCGATGGCTGATTACATCATTGGCTTGTAATCAAAGGATCTCGGGTTCGATACCTGCTGCAGACACATTGCGCAGTGGTTGGGATCACACTTTAAACTATAGGTCCGTTCCGACCACCCTATTTGTACATAAAGTGGAGTTAAAACCAACAATTCAAACAATTCTCTTCTCCTCCTCCTCTCTCTCGTCACCGTGCGTGTGTGCCCGACTCGCTCCTTTATCTGTCTCTTTTCTCTTTCCTTCAATCTCTGTCTGACTCTTTAATTCTATTTCTTTCTCACATTCTCTGTTGCTTCTTCCCTCTCCGTTTCTTTTATCTCTTTTAAAACACTTTTTCTTATGTGGAGATGTTCGACATATTTACATCATGTTCGCATGTCATCATAAGAAAGAAGTGCTTTAAAGGAGAAAAACATAGATGAAAGAAGCGGCAGAGAATCTGAGAAAGGAAGAGAACTGAAGAGCCGGACAGAGAGTGAAGGAAACAGAAGAGATACACAGACATACCCCGAAGAGGAGGGGGAAATGGAATACAAAAACCGAGGGAGAATGTAAAGGGAAAAATATATGAATACATGGGAGATAGAGAAATAGGGAAGCGAGAGAGGGGGAAAGAAATAGGGAAACGAGCGAGAGGCATTTCACATCCTGAATGTTTCTTTTTCTTTTAGAAAAGAGGAGTAGGCGTAATAAAAATCTAGAATAGCTTATCCTTATATATGTGAAAGATAAGAAATATTATATTAAAAAATCCCTGAATGCTAGAGACAGTGGTTCCACCAGTGGCGTGCGCACTTTTTTTTGTGGTCCGTCCTCATTTTGCCACCTTTTCGTGCGTCTGGCGTTCTTCATTTTTTAAGTGTAGGCGAAAGTGCTTTATAACCCACACCAATAACTCTTCTCGGGCATGCCACATTAGCACGCAATATTAATTTGATATTTTCCATATCCAGTGTAGTTTCAAGAACTAGACAATGGATAATATCGAATTAACATTCCATACTAACATCACTTTAAACAATAAAAAATATATATATTTCACTCATCTTAGTAATTAGAAATGAAATGTTCATCCTAGGACTTTATAAAAAAAAAAATATTTTTAAATGCTACTTGTCTGTTGTTCATTATTCTTAACTGTGCCATTAAATTGATATACTCAACTAGTATTTTGTTTTGATATCACTAGTTCTCATGCAAAAGTTTGTTTTATTATTATTATTAAGACACTTATTGTTCCTGCCATGAAGACAAGAGAGAAATATTCAGAACCTATTGTCGTTCAGACAAATGTGAGGCATATGATCCGACTGAAGAGGGATTATTCTGTGCTTATTGTGGATATCTACCAACCAAGGATGCAAAAGGTAAATGTGTGTTACATATTGTTATCTGAAACATGAATAATTCCATTTCCAAATCTATCAGTGATAAGAAGATCTCACTTTCCGTAGAGAATTTACCGTGTTGAAAGTGTTCCTCGTGTTTGAAATTTGGACTTGCGAGTTAACAAATATAAATAGAAGACGTCAATGTTGAATTAATTTAAACTGTCTTCAGAATATTTTTCCTTCGCTTCAACATTAGGTGCATTTAAGGCTCAGATTTATTAAACTGCTTGACACAACATCCATATGGCATATCAATGGGGGGTTCGTGGGGGTCACAACTTATAACCACCTCTTTTGCTCAGTATTCCTTAAAAAGTGTTAAAAAAAAACATCAAAGGCAGAAAAATGGCAAATTGAGGGCTCATTAATAAAAATAAGCATATGTACCCTTCCTCCTTTCGAAAATCCTGATAACTCATAACATCACTCACAGCCTGAATAGCTTCTTATTGGATGACATAATGATCAGATCTTAACCCCCTCATACCTTTGATACCAGCTTTATAAATGAGACTCAGGTTAATTCAATATGCTTAACTGTTAATGTTTGTAGTGTGTCTGTCTGTCTGTCTCTCTCTCTCTCTCTCTCTCTCTCTCTTTCAGTAGTGGAATTCTCTTGTGGAAAATTATTTTTATACTTATAGATGTTATAAATAAGGATATCATGTCACTTTTCCTGTTTAATTTTGCTTTTATACTGCTTAATGTGCAATAACTATATCTTACATCCTTTATTTTATTTTATCTATTTGTGCATATTACCTCTTTTTATGCTTCCTTTGAAAAGTGTCCGTAGCAATGCCTATTATCCTAATGACATGTGGAATATGCATTTTTAAGTCATAAAGAATTTTTGGCTCTAAATTTTTCCTACCACCTTTAAATACAAACTTTCATCCACAGATGGAAAATTCAGAATACACCCCTGTAAATATTTTTTCGTGCAAGTGATAAATTATTTTAAATAACTTAACTATACATACATAATGGCCAACACGAGAAACAGTCATGTATATTCTCTTTCACTTTCTGAACTGCTTGAGATATGGAGTGGTATTTTTTTTGTTAACATACAAACTTTTATACACATCAAGCTACCCATCAAAGACTTGGAAATTTAATTATTACAATGACATTTAGTCATGGAAAGTGGTAGAGGAACAGAGAACTCTTTCTCCTTTTATTTGTTTTTCTTTTTGTTTCATCCTTTCTTTTCTCTTTTTCTATCCACTTGCTTTCTCTATTCAGCCTCTCTCTTTGTCAGAGAGAAATATACTCCTTCCCTCACTCATGTCTTTTATTCCCTCTTCTCCTTTATCTCTCTCTCCCTCTCTGTGTCTCTCACTGCATTTGTCATTTTTCTTCTCTCCAACACACACATATGTATGAGAGTGTGTGTCTCATTTAGAGAGAGAGAAATGTGTGTGTGTGTGTGTCATCTTCCCTTTCTCTCTCTCCCTTTTTCTCTCACTGCATTTCTTCCATTTTTTCTTCTCTTCTAGAGGGAGACAGACAGAGAAATAAATATGCGTGTGAGACAGTCATCCTTTCTCTGAAGGAACAGAAAAAGGAAAAAGAGAGAGAGAGAGAGAGAGAGAGAAAAGAAAGAAAAGAGTAAGAAGAGAAAGCGAGGAGAGCAGAGTGACAGAGTGAGCCCTGCATCTGCCTCTCTCTCTCTCTCTCCCTCTCAACTTTTCTATCCTTTTGTGAGGGAAAGAGAGGTGGTGGGATGGAAAGGAGAAAAGAGTGAGAGGAGGAGGGAAGAGAAGAAAAGATAGATAAGTGATGAAGGGTTTCCAATTGTAATTCATATACAAATTACATAATTCAAAACCAGTGACGTGCGGTGACGTCGACACTTGGGGTAGCAATGAGTGGCGTGCCCAACGGGTCATAATCCACCCCCCCCCCATTTTAGGGCCCAGTATTCCTAAAAGAAGAACGTCAAATACAGGAAAAATTGCAAAGTTAGGAATGACTACAAAAAATTGTACACATAACTTCCACCCACTTTCGAAAATAAAGAACGATCTGATTTGACTACTGAGCCAGAGATGCCGGGTTTGAATCTCGGCTTGGCAATGGGTGATCTTTGTGTGTGTGCCCCTTCATCAATTTTATCGTATCGTCTTCGCGATTAGCCAAAAATGGCGGAAAGCGAAGTAAAATAAACCAAATCAAACAATCAATCAATGAATGATTTGATTTGATTCGCTTTTTTGATACATTTGGTTAATCGCGAAGATGATACGACAAAATAAATGAAGGGACAAACACAAAGAACACCCATGTCCAGGTAGGGGTTCGAACCCGGAACTCCTGGTGTCGTAGCGCGTTGTGGTAACCACTTCCCCACGGTTCGTTGATTTGATGGTTGATTTGACGTTTTAAGTCCACTTTATACATAGAAAGGTTAATCGGGACTAGACCTATAGTTTAATGTGGGATCCGAACCACTATATACCTCCATCAGTTACAGATCCAGGACCACTTGCACTCCCCCACGGAGGTCGGCCGACAACAAACATGTGAGGAAGGAGCTAACCATTCGGATACGTGGGTATCGGTAAAACAAACTGCATTTTTCCTGAGTAGTAATTTTCAATTGAATTTTTGAAATATCATCTTTATATATGATTAACTTTTTTCAAAAATTTTGCATTGCTTGATTTCCATAATTTCCCTATCTCACGATCTCGTTACTGAAGGATCTGGGCTCGAGCCCTGGCCTTTGCATGAGTGTTTCTTTGCAACCACTCTTCACCCGTTTAATTTAATCAACGTTCATCGTCATGGCAGAAATTAGGTAAAGCGATGGAAGAGAGAAGAAAATACAAATAATTTCCTCCCAGTGCATCTGCAGGGCACTATGAAATCAGGAGCCTAGAATTCTCTGTTCATGATTGTCCCTCACGACTTTCCAAGCTCTTAGCTACTTATTCCGATTAAATCTACAGCTATAAAAAGCGATGGGTAACAAAACACACCTTTAAACAAACCTTTTTTCTACTTTCCTCAATGATATTCATTTGGCTTTTTGAGTTCTGGGATACATTTTTCATTTCTAATTTTTTCATTATTCACTGCAGGCAGAGTACAACACATAAGAACAAGAATGCTGGCTCGTCACGAATTCCGACCTGAATTGTTCTTTGTGACGTCCGTTCATCAGTTTCATCATATCATCACTCATCCTCATTTTCGCGATAACCAAATGTGGCAGAAAAGCGAAGTAAAATATACCAAACCAACAACAAGAATTAGAACGCGCGTTCTCTTGCCCAAATAAATACATCCTTATTTATGACCGTTTAACTAGCCGTATTATTGGAGGCCAAGAGATTATTATATTTAAATAAAACACTACTAAAACGAGAGCAAGAGAGAGCGTGAACAAATATTTGTTATTTAATCATGATATATTCAATATTTAAAAAAAAAGCATAAAATTTTTGTCTGCACATAAGACGTTCCAATTGCATAAATAATAAAAGTTCATCCATCCCATATTATATATATATATTGTACAACGTGTAAAAATTAGTGTAAATACAGAGAACAAAGTACTGCAGAAAAATTTCCCCTTAGTTCTTTAGAGGATTTACAAAGGAATCGAATGGAAACCAATCCCCTATCTGTCCTATAGGAGATAGACTGAGGTACCTGAAAGCATGGGCTTTCAACCATTGGAGCGGAGGCGGGGGGGGGGGGGGGGGCAAGGGAGATAGAGGCAGAAATCTTCCCTTCCCTTCGAAAACCCGTTTCTACCTAGAACTGTGAGGCGGAGAAAGAGCGAGCTAGGCCGCTGAACGCACCGAGGGACGAGAAGCGCGTGAAAAAAAGAGTTGCATATGAACTGTGGCTTCAAAAAAACAATAAATATTGTGATTTGAAAATAATTAGAGATTTGAGATTGATTGATCTATCTCTGCTAGACTAGCTACTCCTCAGTGCACGTCACTGTTCAAAACCATGCATTCTCTTCATCTGTTTTAGTTTCACATAAGTCCCTAATTATTATATTTTCAAAGCTCCAAGTAATGTTCCTCTGTGATAAAGTGTTGACTGTTTCGCATTCATATTATATGATATAAACAGGAAAAATTAGTCTCGTATTTTTTATATCATATTTTTATGTATAGGATAAACGTTTATGAACAGAAAAGTAATATAAATTAACTAAATTGAATATGCTATATGTTTAATCACTTTGTTTTGGCTTTTAAGTATATTTCAGAATCTCTCCCCTCTATAGGTTTACAAAGAATATTATTGCTATTATATTTACAACACCTGGGTATGGTAATATTTTCCCAGTGCTAATTTAAATAAACCTTGAATGTTCTATTTCATACCAGTAAATATGGTATTTGTTTTGTTTTACAGTAACTTCACATCAATATTTTCTTGGCCCTGTGCAAAGACATGCAACATAAAGGAGAAAGTGCTCTTGTAATGAGTTCCGGGTTCAAGTCTGGCCTGTATAGGAGTGTTTTTGTGTACCCGTCTTCATGCATCAAAGGTAAGCGCATACATACTTTAATTGCTGTAGTTGAGGGGAGGAACAGTGGAAGTAATATACTAAAGGGGTAGAAGTTGAGTAGTTGGATTCTAAATATTTTGTAGTGATTAGTAAAATAGAAGAGCTGAATTGTTGGTTACTGCTGTTGTCTTTAATATGAGTGGTTCTTGGTTCGAACTCTTTGGAGTTCCAAAGTTTCTGTATTAACCCAACATCTGAGAACAGTTGGGGAGCTACATGCAATAAATAAAATACTGTGAGCTTGAACACCAGTAACAGTGCTGATGGTACACAATGCGTTAAGCACATATTATCCAATGAAAAGCTGTTTGTCTGGCAGGCCCCATACAGCACACGAAGTCAGAATCATGTTTCTGAAAGGTTACGAAGTCTCATTTACATAACATACTTCAGTGTTTCCCTGTCGTGGTTGCTTTAACGTTGCGTGGTGCTTTCATTTTTGGCGCTTGTTACATCTTAGAGTGCCACACACGTAAATTTGCCGTTGCGTAGAAACGAATTTTCGTTTCGTCTCCCTCTCTCTTAGCATCATGTGTTCTACCCTGCTCGGAAACCTTCGCTATTGTTGCCACATTGGGCGCCTCCAGGATCGCTCAACATGGTAGCAAATGTCACACAGTTTTATGGCCTTTCCTGGATGCAGAGTTGAGAAGTAGCGACGTTCCAGCCGATAACAATCGAAAATCGCATTGCGTTGCCTTGTGGCGTCTGCAGCGAAAATGGCAGGACGTATTGGGCTGTTGAATACAGTGCAACTATTCATGTATTATGAATGGATGATGACATATATATCGGATGCTATTTCCCAAATGAACGTGTGTGGTTAATCTCGAAGTAAAGCATGAGTAGATCTAGATCTGTGACTAGAGATACAATTGGGGGGAAATTTGATATTCCTGATTTGAGAACTTTGGTTAGTTACAACAGATTCTCTGTGGTTACAATTTTCTTTCTCCGACCAAAATAATACGTAATGGCCATGGAGGAGTGACATTGAGTGTAGAAAGGTTGTGGCCAATTTTATTTAAGGATATATAAGTATGTTTAAATTAAAGATTATTTTCGTATAGGAGCGCAAGTTCGACACAATACTCTGCTTTTTTTGTGTGCGTGTGACCTTATTGGTTGTAAACCTTTGTTAAAACACTTATAACATACGCTACACTATAAGTGAAAGAAAGATTAATTTCGAGAATGTGCTTTTAAATGAGATCATTATTCCTTAAATAGTTTCATACCATTGTTAATAGGTCCCCGTGGTGGGCATGAATGTTTGTGAGTGTCCTTTCATCAATTTCATCATATCATCATCACTCATTCCCATCTTTGCAAATTAACCAAAACTGGCACGAAAGCGAAGTAAAATAAAACAAATCAATCAATCTGCCATTGTTAATAGGACAATAATAAATATGATTTAAGAACAGTAATTTTGTTTTTTATCGTCGCTTTTCTGCCACTTTTGGCTAATCGCGAAGATGAGGACGAGTTATAATATGATGAAATTGATGAAAGGACACTCACAAAGAACGCCCAGGCTGGGATTGAAACCTGTGACCCTGGCGTGGTAGCCACGGAGGTCGGCTTACGACCAGAAATGTTAAACAGTGAGTGTAAGTTGCAAAATGTGTGCAAAATTGTATAACGATGTTGTGTCCATACGAAATCACGTTGTTTTCACGCAATAATGTTTGATATAGTTTAAATTATGAATTACTGATTATGCTTTCGTAGCTGCAAAAGAAAATGTAAATTAAAGCAATATAAATAAACAGGTACGAACTGGCGTTTATACATGAATATGCCACAATATGTTTAGTTGTATTGGTGATTAACTTTGCATGATCATCGTTTAAGTTATTGTAATACCACCGCGGTGGCTCAGTCGGTAACGCGTCTGACTACCATGCTAAAGGTCCCGGGTTCGATCCCCGGCCGGTTCAAATCCGGGAACTTTTCTAACGTTGGAAGCGGCCCCGGCGCCCACCCAGCGTCGAATAACATGGGTACCTGGGGGAAACCCTGGGGGGTAAGGGCGGTCAGGTGCGTGATGCTGATCACATCACCCCAACCACGACCGGATCAAGAAAGTGTGGGGCGTTACCCCCACACCCCCTATACGCCTTCATGGCGTGGTGCTATGCACTGGGGAGCACTTTGCTTTTTTTTTACTTTAATACCACCCTCCTTCCAATGGATTTTCAAATATCACACTTCGTAAACGATGCATTTCTTGATATCACGCTTCCTTAAAAAGTATATATTTCACATAGGAAATAGCCTCGATACTTGTTGCCAATTTTTCTTGCAAGAAGAAGCTGGACACGTACTCGACATACACAAATAACATCCCGGAGTGATTCACACATCGCGCTATGACGCCAGGGGCCCGATTCGAATCCAGGCCTGAGCATGCTGTTTCTTGTGAGTGTTCCTTCACCATATCATCACGCATCCTCATCTTCGCGATTAGTCAAAAGTGGCAAAAATGCAAAGTAAAATGAATTAAATCAATCAAATAACATCCATGTTTATACCGGAACTCGAATCCTGAACTTAGGTAGCGAAATAAAATGTGCTCTCGACTTCAAGCTGGACACGTGTTTGCAAGAGCATGCTCACCCGTTTTGCCAAAAAAACTTAATGTTCATTACTTGGGTTCATTACTTTTTTTAACTGCGTTATTCGGTTGGAATTTTTAAATATACCTCAGGTGAAGCCAGTGCATAATTATCCGTTGACAGAGGACTCATTCTCCGAGAATATAGTGGCGAAATAGTTATTACTATTTAAATCTATCGGATGCGCGACCTAGAGGTGCACTTGGGCTACATAATCAAACTTGCAAGTATATACTTTTCACTCCACGCATCTGAGTTCGGCCGCGCCATGTTGCAAAGCAGACTACCACAGACTAGGGATGGCCAAACGGATCCGGATCCGAAAATTCCGGATCCGGATCCGGGTCTGAAAGTTTCGGATCTGGATCCGGATCCGAGAGTTCCTGATCTGGATCCGGATCCGAGAGTTCCGGATCCGGATCCGGGCCCGAAAGTTTCGGATCTGGATCCGGATCCGAGAGTTTCGTATCTCAATCCCATTATAATATTACCACACCTTAAAAGGTATTATGATCTTCGATTAAATAAATTTTTCATTAGTTAGTCCTACAACAATTTTTTTCAAGTGTTGTTCCTAAAATACTTTGCTACGCATCGGCTAACACACTCGTGCACAAAAATAATCTTACTTGTTTAACATAAAATGTCAGAGGTGATTTTGTAAATGCTATTGAAACGAACGAATCGAATGTGTTCGAATTCGAATGTATTGGAAATGAAAACACACATAAATGTGAGACATTCCATTCCAGGATGAAACCTTTAACACATATAACAAGATAGAAATGTTATACAAAAATTATACAATTGTTTTACAGTTACAGTTTTACAAATTAAAGTAAAATATTATAATATATGCAGTGTTATATAATTACAAAGTGTAAGACTAACAAAGGAGGTTATCTAAGTGTCCCCCTCCGATTTCCATGAAACTTGGCAGGTGTATAGTGGGGCCCAATGGAAGAAATAAGTGTTTTTTTTTTGTTTCAGCTAAAAAACTGTTTAGGGGGCAAAACCCTCTCAAATGTCAAGATGAGGACAAATTGAAGTGAGGATCTGACCCATGTGTCCCCCTCCAATTTCCATGATACTTGGCAGGTGTGTGTATAAACGGGCCCAAAGGAAGAAATACGTGTTTTTTTGTTTCGGCTAAAAAACTGTTTTAGGGGGCAACCCCCCTCAAATGTCAATATGAGGACAAATGTAAGTGGGCATTTGACCTATGTGTCCCCCTCCGATTTCCATGAAACTTGGCAGGTGTATAGTGGAGCCCAATGGAAGAAATACGTGTTTTTTTGTTTCAGCTAAAAAACGGTTTTAGGGGGCAAAACCGCCTCAAATGTCAAGATGAGGACAAATTGAAGTGAGGATCTGACCCCTGTGTCCCTCCGATTTCCATAAAACTTGGCAGGTGTATAGTGGGAACAATTGAAGAAATACGTGTTTTTTTTTGTTTCAGCTAAAAAACGGTTTTAGGGGGCAAAACCCCCTCAAATGTCAAGATGAGGACAAATTGAAGTGAGGATCTGACCCCTGTGTCCCTCCGATTTCCATAAAACTTGGCAGGTGTATAGTGGGGCCCAATGGAAGAAATACGTGTTTTTTTGTTTCAGCTAAAAAACTGTTGTGGGGGGCAAAACCCCCTCAAATGTCAAGATGAGGACAAATTGAAGTGAGGATCTGACCCCTGTGTCCCCCTCCGATTTCCATGATGCTTGGCAGGTGTGTGTATAAACGGGCCCAAAGGAAGAAATACGTTTTTTTTTGTTTCGGCTAAAAAACTGTTCTAGGGGACAACCCCCCCCTCAAATGTCAATATGAGGACAAATTTAAGTGGGCATTTGACTTATGTGTCCCCCTCCGATTTCCATGAAATTTGGCAGGTGTATAGTGGGGCCCAAAGGAAGAAATACGTGTTTTTTTTGTTTCAGCTAAGAAACGGTTTTACAGGGCGAAACCCACTCAATTGTCAAGATGAGGACAAATTGAAGTGAGGATCTGACCCCTGTGTTCCCCTCCGATTTCCATGAAACGTGGCAGGTGTATAGAGGGACCCAATGGAAGAAATATATGTTTTTTTGTTTCAGCAAAAAACTGTTTTAGGTGGCAAAATCCCCTCAAATGTCAAGATGAGGACAGATTGAAGTAAGGATCTGACCCCTGTGTCCCCCTCCGATTTTCATGAAACTTGGCAGGTGTATAGAGGGGCCCAAAGGAAGAAATACGTGTTTTTTTTGTTTTTGTTTTGGCTAAAAAACTGTTTTAGGGGGCAAAACCCGCCTCAAATGTCAAGATGAGGACAAATTGACGTGGGGATCATCTGACCCCTGTGTCCCCCTCCGATTCCCATGAAATTTGACACGTGTATAGAGAGGCCCTATGCTCCCTGTTTCTTCCTATGCCATATTTACGTGGTTTCGGGGTCAGATCCCCACTTCAATTTCTCCATCTTGACATTTGAGGGGGGGCCTCTATACACCTGCCAAGTTTCATGGAAATCGGAGGGGGAGACTTAGACCTCCCTTGTAAGTGTATTAATTAATTACAAATCGCGCACGTGCACACACACACTATATATATGTGTGTATGTATATTATATATATATATATATATATATATATATATATATATATATATATATATATATATATGTATATTAGCAGGTAACAATATGTTATAAGCACATTCTCACTTTCCAAAGAAGCGCATGTGGGATCGCAAAACGGATCCGGATCCGAAAGTTCTGGATCCGGATCCGCGGATCCGGATCCGGAACCAACCGGATCCGGATTTCGGATCCGCCAGGATCCGGATCTGGCCATCCCTACCACAGACTTGCAGACGACAGTTGACCGCAGGCAGCGAGAGAATTTTATGTTGAGTGAAGCCGCGGTCGCTCCTTCTCAACAACCAAGTAGCAAGCGCCTCCAGGGTTCTTGCTACTCAACAATGTTGGGTTGCTGAGTGATCCTGGAGGCGCCCATTGTCATTCCATTCCTGGACACACTCGCGCAAACATCATTGAAAACAATTGAATAGCGCTCCAGCTCGCGGTTCCCACCGTTCGGTAGGGATGCTAATGTGGCAATATAGCACGGCGTAGTGCTTGCTTCTTTTATGCAGTGCATGTTCAGTGGCTAGCTAGTAACTAGTGTTGCCAACTGTAATAATGAAGCACTATTTCTGTCACGGAAGGGGAAAAGGCGGGTAAAGTGGCGGTGAGTTTTGTTGGATTGGAAGCACCATATTTTTATTTTATACTAAGTATTTGACCGGTTTGACGTTGTGTGCGTGTATTGCGTGTGTGTATGTAAAAGTGTGTGTTTGCTAATGAACGTTAAATTCAGTGACGTGCGGTGACGTCGACACTTGGGGTAGCAGTCAGTGGCGTGCTCAAGGGGGGGGGGGTTGGTGTGAGTCACACCCCTTCTCCCTTTAGGGCCAGTATTCCTTCAAAAAAGAAGAATGTCAATAACAGGAAAAGATTGCAAAATTATGAATGAGTACTAGAAAAAAGTACACGTAACCCCCACCCACATTCGAAAATAAAAAACTATTTGATTTGACTCTAAGCCAGAGATCCTGGGTTCGAATCTCGGATTGGCCATTTCTGTTCTTTGTGTGTGTTCCTTCATCTATTTTATTGTACCAAAGGTGGCGGAAAAGCGAAGTGAAATAAACCAATTTGAGCAATCAATCAATGATTTGATTTCATTTTTGTTACTTAGCGTCGTTTTTTTGTCACATTTGGTTAATTGTGAAGATGATACGATGAAACTGATGAAGGAACGAGCACAGGGAACGCCCATGCCCGCGTCGGGGTTCGAACCCGGAACGCCTGGTGTCGTAGCGCGCTGTGATAACCACTCCCCCGCGCTTGGTTGATTTGGTGACAGGAAACAAAACACAACACACTTTTTTGTAGTTTCTTCAATGATATTCATTTGACTTTTTGAGTTCTGGGATACATTTTTCATTCCAAATTATTTCATTATTCACTGCAACACATAGGACAAGAATGCGCACTCATCACGGGTTCGAATCCTGACCTGGATTGTTCATATGAGGTCCCTTCACCAATTTCATCATATCATCACTCAATCCTCATTTTCGCGATAACCAAATGTGGCAGAAAAGCGAAGTAAAATAAACCAAGCCAACAACAATATGAACACGCGTTCTCTTGCCCAAATAAATACATCCGTATTTATGACTGTTACAGGCCAATATATTAGTATATTTAAATAAAACACTACTAAAACGATAGTCAGAGAGAGCCTGGGCACATATTTGTAATTTAATCATTATATATTCCATATTTGAAAAAGAAAAAAAGAAAGAAAGAAAGCATAACATTATTGTCTGCACATAACACGTTCCCATTTTATAAACAATAAAACTACATCCCATATTATACATACACACATATTGTACAACGTGTAAAAGGTTGTGTAAATACAGAGAACATAAGTACTGCAGAAAATTTTACCCTGTGTTCTTTAGAGGATTTACAAAAAAATTATGAGAAACCAATCCCCTATCTGTCCTATAGGAGATAGACTGGAGGACCTGAAAGCCTGGGCTTTCAACCATTGCAGCGGGGAGCGTGGGGGCAAGGGAAGTAGAGGTAGAAATCTTCCTTTTCCTTGGGCCGGCCGTTTCTACCTGGAATCTGGCCTGGCTGAAGAAGAGCGAGCTAGGGTATCCGGCCTGCTTTGCCCGCGGAGAACACCGATGGACGAGAAGTGCGTGGAAAAGAAGGTGTTGCATATGAGCTGTGGTGGCTTTAACAAGACAATAAATATTGTGATTTGAATATAATTCGAGATGTGAGATTGATTGATCTATCTCTGCTAGACTAGCTACTCCTCAGTGCACGTCACTGGTTAAATTCCATAATGCTTCCAGTTCTGTCGAAGTTGAAATCAAAAACCTTGCAAACCCAAGCTCGGGAAATTCTAAGCAACGTGCACGAACTTTTCTATGGCACGAGTTCATGAAGGAGGAAGCCAGTCATGGTGTTAGCATCCCAATAAAGCATTTTGGCAAGAGAGCAGCGAACAGCAGCAACAAATTGTTCATATTTCATAATTTTGGAATTATTCAAAATAAATAAATTATGTGGCTCCAACATCATTTCAACTCTGGCTCCGGCACGTGTTCTTGTAGAAATTGCATAGAGGAGGCTGTCATTTTTGCTGCTTAATGCGATACATATTGTTTTCTGTGTTAAAATTGCCATGCTTTGATGGGTGACCAAGTTCATAGCAGGGCCGGCGGAAGGGGAGGGCGAACCGTCCCATCGCCCAGAGCGGCAAAATTTGAAGAGAAGAAAAAAATAAGCCTATTGAAAACTGTGATCGAGCGAGATATTCTTTTGCGCTGAATAGTATTGAAATAGCATAAGAAGTCTCATTATTTATTTTATATTTTGATGTTTTAGTTAGGAATATATTGATTTTCAATTTTCCGTTGCTGCGTAATGACCGGGGGGGGGGGGGGTCGAAATAGAGCGGCATCTGCCGCCACCTCCCAGGGAGGCAAAATGACTAGCGCCGGCCCTGGTTCATAACAAAAGAAAAAGCCGCGCAGCTTATCATCTAGTGGCAGTATATGTACTTGTTATTGTTGTGGAAGCCGGCATCCTTTGTAAATGTACAACAAAGGCAACCGACTGTCGCCGATCTCAGAGAGGAAATAATAATACTGCTTCAGGAGGAGTGTTATGGTGCAATTGTAGCGGTTTAACACGTTGGCATGTTATTATCTGCCGTTGCAGTTCCATACCAGTGTATACGGGTTTTGGGAGTGAAAAGTTAGAACGCCACCAGTGCATTAATGCAATGAAAAATAATATATATATTTTTTTATTTTGTTTGAAATCACTCAAATAAGGAATCGTATGAAGAAGTCTTCTTTGCAGCATTTTTGGTAATTTTACTTATGTGTTAGTTCATATTTTGCAAAGCCACTTGTTAGTACATATTAATCCTAGTCCTGGTATAATGCATGACGTTTAAAACTCAACGTTAGATAGACCTGAATTCTCTAATTTTATTGTTGTACGTAACAGCTGTGCATCGGCGCACTGCAGCGATTTTTCTATCTGCTCCATTAGCAACACTGCTTCTTTAGTTGTTTCGCGCATCGCACGGCAGAATTATCTGCGCTGGACTCTACACAGGGATCTTTCAGCGTAGTTACCCTAATCTTATTCTCTTCGGTAGTTACGGTGCGATAGCTGCCTTGTTGGTTCCCATCCCATCATCCACTGCGCCAAAGAAGTTGAACCAATCTGTGGTTGGGGGAGTCGCTCGCGAACCACGATAGGTGCTGGAAGTCTATCCTCATACCTCGTGAATAGTGAGTACGATCTGCCGAATAAGTGGACCCGGACTTTATTGTAAGTGTTATCATTTCTGAGTAGACTTTATAAGGACAGCTATACCATACCGCAGATTCGGAGAAATAGACAACGCCCCTCGAGGGCGAAAACTACTCTCTCCCACCCTCGCAGACTTTCTAAACCGTGTATTAATACCCCATCTAACATGACCGAATCAAACCATTTCATGGATTTAGAGCCCAATGCTCAGCTCGGGGATAACCCTGGTGCTTCCTTTTGCGATGATATCCATATTCCAGACTGCCATGAGAAGGGCAATGGGAAAAGACTTTGCGACTCAAGTTCTGTTGAACGCGAGAGTGTAACTAACGTCAAATCCCGCAAAACTGCTGATATGATTGCGACACAACATACTTACCCCACTGACCACCCAGGACCGTACGTGGTCCTCCTAGAAGGCATTCCACATGCCCAGCACATTAGCCATTTGAATGGCGGAAGTCTAGGAAATTTTTTTAGGAAAAACGACATCCCGGTGGAACTTGTCGAACAGTGCGGGAAAAACGGCGTACGTGTCACCTTTCCCTCGGGCCAGGATGCCAATGAAAAACTAATATGCTGACCAAGGCAGTAACTTATTTTATTAAAAACATAAACTAATGTAACGTTTCAACCTTCTAGCAAGGTCTTCTTCAGACTCTGTATCAAGTACAAAAGTAACCAGATACCACAAAAAGGGTAATATATATACACAAACATTACTCCCTCCAGACAATTTAGAAAGTTGTTTGGAACTTTCTAGCAGAAGACTTTCACTTTCCAACTTTACTTTCACCTAAAAGGCTAAACACAATTACTTCCATATAGAATGTGGTTGGACTTTTTAATCTCACGCTCTTTTCCCTTCATTTTTTTTTTCCTTCTCCTCTCCTCTTTTTCTCTTGTAGAAGCATCTTAGGAATAGCGAGGAATGCTAACAAGAAAAAGGAAAACAGAGAAGAGGAAGAAGAAGGGATTATCTACGAAGTAAAATGTAAAGAATGTCAGAGTGTGTACATAGGAGAAACGAAAAAAAGGCTGAAAGACAGGTTGAAACAACATAGGGATGATGTACGACTTAAGAGAGAGAGAAATGCAATATTTAAACACACAAGAGAAACAGGACATGACATAGAGTGGGATGAGGCTAAGCAGATAGGAAGGGAGAAGAGAATGCTAGTGAGAAAATGGAAGGAAGCCAAGGAAATAGAGAAGAAAGGCGAAGAAGACACAATGAACTGGAATGGGGGACTGAAGTTAAACAAAGAATGGAAGAAGCTGTTGGAAAGAGTGGAAAGGACAAGAGAAAAAGAGGAGAGGAGAAGGAAAAAAAAATGAAGGGAAAAGAGCGTGAGATTAAAAAGTCCAACCACATTCTATATGGAAGTAATTGTGTTTAGCCTTTTAGGTGAAAGTAAAGTTGGAAAGTGAAAGTCTTCTGCTAGAAAGTTCCAAACAACTTTCTAAATTGTCTGGAGGGAGTAATGTTTGTGTATATATATTACCCTTTTTGTGGTATCTGGTTACTTTTGTACTTGATACAGAGTCTGAAGAAGACCTTGCTAGAAGGTTGAAACGTTACATTAGTTTATGTTTTTAATAAAATAAGTTACTGCCTTGGTCAGCATATTAGTTTTTCATAATCATGGAGACAAGGCTTAATGGAGTTATAACAGGATGCCAATCACTTTGTTGAGAATACAACCACTCTCGCGAAGTTGGCGGTTACTGCTCGCGTACCCCTCTCACTTATTCAAAGAGAAGGGCTAATTTTTGGTGTGGCATTGGATATCACAGAAGACGACATCATCGAAGGCTTGGACTCGGGTCCAATTCGGATACTGAGTGTGACACGACAAAAAAAGAAGATCTGGAAGGACGATGGATCCTTCCATCTCGAAGATGCCCGAGTTATCTGTGTCACCTTCAGCGGCACTCGCCTCCCAGAATTTGTTATCTTGAATCGCGAAATCAAAGAGGTGAAACCCCGAATTCGCCCTGTTTTACAATGCAAAAATTGCCTGCGTTATAATCACACAGCGGGCCAATGCAGATCTCGAGCAATTTGTGGACATTGTGGGTCGGACCGACATGAAGGACCATGTCTCACAGGTCCCAGATGCATTAACTGCAAACAGGCCCATTCAGCCAATGATAAAACCTGTACCAAATGGCAAGAGGCAACTGACATCCAAAACCGCATGGCAATCGACAACATCTCATTTTTTGAGGCTAAGCACAGAATTCAAGGAACATACATTGCGCCAATAACAAAAGCAGAAGTGCTGCACTCGTTACACGACCCCCGGGCATACCCGTTACTAAAAACGCCGACCCCTAACACGCCTACGAAACCTGCCTTACCCATAAACGCGAGACGCCAGTCCTTCCGACAAGCTATCCTCGCCCCTCCAGCCCATACGCCTGAACCCCTAACTACCTTCGTACAACCAGAATATGACTCGCACCACAAACCCCGGAACAAGAAACCGCATAATCCTATGCGCAAACAAACTCGCAACCATTCATCTAGTAGCTCAGCCACAGAGGAAGATATTTGTGCATCCTTGCCGGTGGGGAAACGGGCGTTTCCCAATGCCCCCCCCCCCTCACCATTGCCGATACAACATCGAGCCAACCCGCTTCGGTTAACCACAAAAGGGTCCTCACAACCCTCAACCTCTGCACAAATAACAAGGGAGCAAACTCAAATTTACAACTCGATATTAGCAATAATTCCCAACCTGTGGGACGCAGTGCGGGACACAACAAATAACCACCGTCGAATTCAATTAATACATCAAATCCAAGCCTTAACATCCAACCTTCTGGCGATACTAGAAGCCACACCTTGACGGAACCAGGTTTCCAACAGATACCGGAAATGGAAATAATCGTTCAATGGAATGCCAATAGTTTCTCTGCAAGAAAATTGGAACTGATAGACTTAATTGCCGAATATCAACCCCAAATTCTCTGTTTACAGGAAGTTAAGGGTACCAAACATGAAAAATATCGCCTCGCGCATTATAATTTATACGGTACCCCAACCACCAATAGGGGAACTGTCATATTTGTACATGAACAAATACAACATACAGAGGTACCGATTCCGAATGACATAAGACTAGTACAAGATTTTCAAGCAGAAATTGTAGCCATTCGCGCTTCCATATTCCTCCGAACTTTCACGGTAATATCGATATACATTCCCTCCCATCCCAACTCCCAACGCATAAGCTCAAGAGACCTCCAAGAACTGAGACAACACGTTCCGGGACCTATTGCCTTACTAGGTGACTTTAACGGGCATCATTCAACGTGGGGAAACCCACATGATGACAGACTCGGTAAAGTATTAGACACATGGATTACCGAGAACAATCTCATCATCAGTAATGATGGAACCCCCACCCACTTCCCTCTAAACGGGAATCACCCCTCTTGCATCGATCTGACGATAACGTCCCCGGAAATATTCACCCAGTTCTCGTGGGATAAAGAAGAAGACTTACGGGGCAGCGATCACGCACCCATTTTATTAATCAGACGTCATTCTCCGTCCCGACACTCAAACTTGACAAACAGGCAGACTCCCCCAGTGCGGAGATGGACTAAGGCTTCCATTAACTGGGAGGCGTTCAAAGACACGTTCACAAGGATATATATACCAATCTTATCATTCCGAAATATCCATGTAGCTTACGATAATCTCATCGACACGATCACGGTCACCATGGATTACAGCGCAACACGCACCCGCTTTCGTCCCTCGCCCAGATATCCATCCATCAGTTGGTGGACGCGAGAATGCGAAACCATTAAAATCAGGAAAAGATATCAACTTCGCACATATGAACGATACCGTACTAGTGCTAATTTGCTTGAACTAAAACGCTTGCAAGCGAAAGCCAAAAAAATATATCTCCATGCGAAGAGAGCAGCATGGCAACATTTTTGCAACACATTAGATCGCAGTGACAGTCTAAGCTCCATCTGGCACAAATTTAATACCTTTCGTAAACCAACCCAAAGTAAGGTAAAAACGATTGACCGAACCTGGGAAAATGACTTCATTTCTTTCTTAACACCCTCTTCGGTTAGCTTTGGTTACAAACACGACGAAAGATTACATGCCTCATTCACAGATGACTTTCCTGCGGTAACCGCATTAGAACTCACCAATACTCTGGACTCACTCAAAAATACCGCACCGGGATATGACGGCATTACATATGACGTCCTTCGCCACTTGCCGGAAGAAGGTCTTCAAACCATTGTCAGAATATATAATGAAATATACCATACAGGCATTATCCCATCAACTTGGAACAACCATATCGTAATCCCTATCCTCAAACCATCCAAACCCCGCAACAACGCACACTCGTATCGCCCCATTGTCTTAATTCCGGTAATAACTAAACTTTTTGAAAAAACCTTACAATATCGAATAAACTGGGCCCTCGAAAAACAACAGTTTTTCCCCCCAACACAAATGGGATTCCGGATCAATTATGGCAGTCAGGATGCCGTATCCACACTAACTATAGCAATTCAAAATAGTCAGATACCTAAAGATTATTGTTTTAGCCTGTTCACAGATATAGAGAAAGCATACGATTCTGTTCATATACCAATACTCTGCAATGTCTTAGAAAAATTACAGATCCACCCTTCGGTTGTTGATATCGTATGGAACTTATATAATGAACGAAATCTTGTCTTTTGGTTCGACGATCGAGTAGACGGGACCCGCAAAGTTCGAACCGGAATCCCACAGGGATCCCCCCTCAGTCCCTTACTTTTCAACATATATACTCAACACATCCACCACTTAGATCTCGCTGATTTTAAAATATTACAATATGCAGATGATTTATGCTGTTATAAACAAACATCGGACGCCACCCAAGGCATACTGGCTCTAAACCGAGCTATCACAGTACTTCGGGATAATCTCTGGAGTATAGGACTAACTTTTTCACCCCCCAAATCTAACATAATAATTTTTAATTCTCGACAACCCCTTTCCTATCCCAACAATATCTCACGTATACAAAACATACCTCTCGTAGAATCCTATAAATATCTCGGAGTTGTTTTTGATAGAAAATTAACGTGGAGACCTCACATAGCATACCTCAAAGCAAAGGGAAAAAAAATTATTAACATATTACGAAGTATAGCCACCACTAAGTGGGGGAGTCATCCATACATCATGTTACTATTTTATAAAAATTGCTTTCGTTCCCTATACGATTACGCAGCCCCAGTATATGGCGGGGCGAACATAAAACTCCTGAATTCGTTAGATATATTGCAAAGACAGACATTACGCACTTGTCTCGGATTAATGCCTTCAAGTCCTAATGCGAGTGTATATCTCGAGAGCAATGAACAATCACTCACACAAAGACGGAAAAAACTCGCCGTAAAATTTTTACTTAAAAAATGGGTACTCACCCACACCCTTTCAATAGAGAATTCGCCATCCAACGACAATGGGAGATCGAAAAGAGCATCGATCATTCCAACCCCCGATATTTTTTCTTATACTGTTATTTTATAGATACCGAGGCATACCAGCTGTCCTTTACCCACGATCACCCACTTATATACCAACTAAAAATCCCCATAGAGCCAAACCTAGATCTCCACTACGTCGACCGTGGGGCACATGGAAATTATCAAGAAAGATGGCCGGAGGCTACACTAATATATACGGACGGATCAAAAGACGATACCGATGTCGGTTCTGCATTTTATATCCCGTCCACGAATATCATTAGACAATTTAAACTACCTCCCGACGCGTCAATTTTTTCGGCGGAATGCTACGCAATTTATAGAGCATTACTTCATATCCTAACATCGGGCATTCCACAGTCTCTTATCCTGACAGACGCCCTGAGCGTGCTCCAAACGTTGTCCACAGCTGGCAACGCAGCCCACAAACTTACTATCTTTCCTTATCTTATTCAAAGTGCAGCGTTACGACTTCGACAACGGGGACAGAAAGTGACCGTCACCTACATTAAGGCCCATACCAATCAAAACAAATCCCAAGATTTAGTAGATAACTACGCAAAACAAGCTCGGTCACTTGTACACGCAACTTCCTTACGATTACCTTATACAGACTTGCTCCCCCGAGTAAAAATGAAAATACAACATGAATGGGATGAATGGTGTACCCATGAAATCCAAACCACAACAACGTACAAGTGGAATGCGAATATCGGTACAAAACAACCTTGGTATCAATCTCTGAATCTACCTCGGGCAGTGATCGTGTTCATTCACCTTGATTGATTGATTGATTGATTTGGTGTTTTAAGTCCACTTTATGCACAGTAAGGCTAATTGGGACTGGACCTACAGTTTAAAATGGGATCCGAACCACTATGAGCCTCTACCGGGTCCATTCACCTTGAGAATGCGCACGGGTCACGTACTCGTGAATCAACATTTGGCGAGAATACACGCGGTACCCTCAACTTCCTGCCAATGCGGAGAACCCAGCCAAACAATAACGCATCTGATTTTCCAATGCCCCTTACGACAAGTTCATCGGGAAACGTTCTACAAAACCCTACTTCGATTAGATGTTCCATTTCCGGTGTCAATCTCAACGTTAATAAGTCAGCCTCGAGCTCCCACTATGTGGGCGCTATATAGCTTCGCACGGAAACACAACATCGCCATGTAAACAAACAAAAAAAAAACAAAAAAAAAAACGTCAACAAGGAAATCTGCAGTGTAACATACCCCACAGGATACCCCCCTTAGTGAAAATCACGAGTGAAAGTGAAAGTGAATTGTGAAAGTGCCATAAGGATTACCTAGGAAGAAGACACGAAGAAGTAGGAACACATCAATCAGTCCCGCTGGCTCGAAATCGCAAAGGATAGGCGGTGTGAGCCAAGAAACAGCAAGCAAGCAAGCAATCTGTGGTTGAACGACGCTACAACGACGCTGCGCACCGACAAAAACAAAATTCACCCCCGCCGCTGGACTGGCAAGTCTAATACTCCTGTGCCCCATTCCTCCCAAAAGGAACAACACCCAGATTTACAAGTTAAGGCACCCAGCCCTAACGTTGACAAAACAAGAACGATTTCTAGCTCATCAACATCAGAAGATGAATTTATCCCCTCTCCCCCCATTGGGCGTAACGCTCATCCGGCCCGGAGGGCCCCCCCGGACACGGTACCACCACCGCCTTCGGAACCACAGCAAGTTCCATATTCCGACCAACAAACAATTTACAAATCACTCCTGGACCTCATAACAACCTTATGGGCATCAGTGCTCCAAATATCAAACATACGCGAACAAAAGATTCTCATTCAGCAAATACAAGCCCTCACGACCCAACTGTTAACAATAATAGAAGGCTGATTACCTATCCATTTTTGTTTCTCTTTCCTCCTCGTTTTTTCTTCCCTTTTTTTTCTCGTTTTCTTACCCTATCGACAAAATGAAGATATTACAACGGAAGCCCGCCTATTCCGGCATAGACCGCCTCCATGCGTCTCTCTCCCCTTTTTATTTTTTTTCCTTCCTTCCTCCCCCTCCATGTCATTTCCTGTTATTATTCAATGGAACGTCCGCAGCTTTTCGGCCAGAAAATGTGAATTACAGAAACTTGTGGCGGATTATAAACCGCATCTCCTTAGCCTACAAGAGGTGAAAGGAACTCGATACGAGAACTACAGACTCCCACATTTCATCTCTTACGGTCCCCCTTTCCCCGCAACACAACGAGGTGTTGCTATTTACGTTCATGAAAATATTCCACATTCCCCCCTCTCTCTCCCCTCCTCCCTTCCTTTAATTCATCAGTTTAATGTCGAACTTGTTGCCGTACGCATTCAGTTTCATCAACACCTATTCACACTCCTCTCCCTCTATATCCCTCCCCATCACTCTTCGCAGAATATCCCTTTATCCATCCTCACAGACCTTCTCGCCTTACTCCCAGGACCCTATCTCATAACCGGTGATTTCAATAGCCATAATCAATTGTGGGGTAATGTCCAGACCGATAGATTAGGTTACAACATTGAAAATTGGATCTTTAACAACGACTTTATTATAATGAATGACGGTACCTCCACCCACTACCCACACAATGGTTCCTGCCCGACTGCCATCGATTTAACAATAGTGTCCCCAAACCTCTTTTCTCATATCACCTGGACAAACGATTTAGACTTACGAGGGAGTGATCACACGCCGATATTTATTTGTTTACCAAACACCTTTCCGACTACAGGAGTGACTGACATCCCTGTCCGTCGATGGACACGCGAGTCTATTAATTGGAATACCTTTCGTTCATATTTTCTTAACTTATACTATACGGATGATATACCCTCTCACCGGACAATGACGTATACCAAATTCCTCCAAATGATCACGTTAGCGCTTGATCGGAGCGGTACGCGCCAAAAATTCTTTTCCATTGACCGATTCCCTAAGATTCATTGGTGGAACAATCAGTGTGCCGCCATAAAAAAAAAACAAAAAAAACCGCACTCAAAAAATTTTATGCCAAACACCCCACGCCCGAAACATGGCAGGAGCTCCACAAACTACAGACGCTCGCAAAAAATACATATACTAAAGCCAAACGACTGGCATGGAAACTCTTCTGCCAGTCCCTCGATGTGACTCTCCCCATAGGAAACATTTGGCGTAAATTTAACTCATTACGACACCCCCATATTCCCCGCCCCCGACCGCTCAATAATGCCTGGGAAGCGGAATTTATGGACCTCCTCACACCCCCTACGATTACCTTACCTCCCCCATCCCTAGCCCCGACAAACTTTTCCTTTACAGCAGATTTCCCTGCTGTTACAATCTCGGAACTCCAACATATCCTAGAGAATACCCCCTCTACTGCCCCAGGATATGATGGCATCACTTACGACACCCTCAAACACCTCCCAGAACAAGGACTCAATATCCTCACGGCAATTTTCAACTCTGTTTACCGTAGGGGTAAAATCCCGCGAGGTTGGACCCAACATGTTGTCATTCCAATATTAAAACCGACGAAACCAGCTACCCATGCGACGTCTTACCGTCCTATTGTTCTTATACCAGTAATGGCTAAATTATTCGAAAAACTTTACAACACCGAATAACTTGGAATTTAGAGAAACGAAACTTTTTTCCTCCCTCTCAAATGGGTTTTCGAACCGGACTCGGCAGCCAAGATGCTATCTGTACCCTTACAGTGGCAATTCAGAATAGCCAAATCTTGCGTCAATATTGCTTTAGTTTATTCATAGATATTGCTCACGCCTACGATTCGGTCCACATTCCCATATTATACCAAATACTTGCTACTCTTCACATTCATCCGGGGGTAGCTCAATTAATATGGCACTTATATCACGAACGAATATTGGTTTTTTGGTTCTCCCATAACGTTACGGGACCACGATTAATTCGGAGTGGCGTCCCCCAAGGCTCCCCACTCAGCCCAATTCTTTTTAATATATACACACAATACTTGCACCAAACACTCAATTCTAATCATCATATACTGCAATATGCTGACGATTTCTGTTTTTACAATAGCATATCAGATGCCACTCGAGGCATCTTAGACCTACGCACATTTATCATTCAATTACGTGATCAATTAGCGCTCCGCGGTTTATCATTTTCCCCGGAGAAATCACAGATCATTATTTTCAATCCGTACACGCTTACCCGCTATCCCAATACATTAACTCATTTACATCAAATTCCGGTGGTCCAAACCTGTAAATACTTAGGTATCCATTTCGACCGTAAAGTAACTTGGCAACCGCATCTTACATATTTGCACACAAGAGGGAAAAAATTGATCAACATTTTGAAAGGGCTTGCCACTACCAAATGGGGGGGCCACCCCTCCATTATGTTATTATTTTATAAGAATTGCTTCCGCTCACTTTTCGACTATTCGGCGCCCGTACTGGGAGGGATGTCTGATCGCTGGCTCCAAAAAATGGATATCTTACAGCGACAGGCACTCCGACTTTGCCTCGGACTAATGGCATCTAGTCCCAATGTGAGCGTTTATGGAGAGAGTACTGAACTGCCTCTCTCCTTCCGATACCAATATTCTACCACGAAATACATATTGAAAACATGGGAACGACACCCTCACCCCTTCAATACCGTATTCGCTATTCAACGCCAACTGAATGCAACTCTAAACCTCGATCGCTCTCGCCCTCGGCTTTTCTTTTTATCTTGTTATAATATTGATAGCGACGCCTACCATCTCAGCTTCACATTTACATCCCCTTTGATATACACTCTCCCAATACTCATCGCCCCTCTCCCTAATATTAACTTTACTGATTTCGGTCGACATGAATATTACAAAGAACTCTGGCCCGACCATACTTTTATCTACACAGACGGGTCCAAAAATGCCGACCGAGTTGGATGTGCCTTTTATGTCCCCCAATACAATGTTGTACGACAATTTTCCCTTTCGTCCGAAGCGTCTATCTATTCGGCAGAGTGCTATGCCATTTATCAGGCCTTGATTCACGCCCGTGAAGCACAATACACGCAAACTTTAATTCTCACAGATGCCCTCAGCGTATTACTCACGATCGCTCGTTGCGGTAAGGATGCTTATCGTTTGCAACTCTTTCCCATCTTAATTTTACAAGAGTACTTTCACCTCCAAAACAAAGCCCAACGCGTACAGTTTACCTATGTCAAAGCGCATAGCAATATTAATCCCCACCAAGACCTTGTGGATCATTATGCCAAAACAGCTGTGGACGTTCCTTTCCCCTCTCCAATCCGACTCGCCTATACTGATCTTCTCCCACGGGTCAAAAAAAAAAATCCACTCTCAGTGGGAAAATTGGGTCCATGACGCCGTGGCAAAAACCACTACTTACAAATGGTTTTATGATACACTCCCTATTCGACCTTGGTTTCATAATTTAAAAATGCCTCGTGAAGTGATCACCTGTATCCTACGCCTTAGAACGGGACACGTGACCACAAACGAACATCTGGCACGCATTCACCAAACTCCCTCTCCCAATTGTACCTGCGGAGAACATAAACAAACCCCCACCCACTTATTTTTCCAATGCCCGCTATGGAACACACAACGCCAGGCACTTTTCCACAGACTCCTTCGACAAAAGGTTGCTTCTCCTTTCTCCTTGCCCACTCTCCTTTCATCTCCTTCCCCCTCTACTATGTGGATTCTCTATGGATTTGCTCGACAGTGCGAAATTCGCTTTTGATTCCAGCCCTCATCATTACTGTATTATAGTGACAGTGAAGTGAAGTGTAACTCAATGTTCTCAGACCTTTGCCCAAGACTGCTATCATTCAAGCGGTGAGGGGCATGAAGAAGAAGAAGAAGAAGCTGCGCACCGACGAAGCCAAACACAGATGAGTAGCGTGGTTTGAGCTTCGTTTCATGATGGAACAATCAATCGTCTTTGTAAAGGCAGAGGTAAGTGTATTAATATTTAAAAAGTAGTCTTTTTTACGACGAAAATACAGAATTCCCAACATAAATAAATATAGCCTACTATAATTAATTCTGCTTCCTCCATGATTGGAAACAAAGTCAGTTTCAGATTAGTGCGAAAAGTATGTTACTTTTATTGTGAAATTAAAATGGTGTGTGTGAACATACATATATTAAAATATATATATATATATACACACAACAGAATTACTCACGTACCGTGTAATTTATTTCCTATTTCTACGTGCAACGTAATCAAGCATGTAGAGTTTGTTATCGTTCTGCCGAGCGTGTCTGACTATCGCGGGACCGTTTACCCACTGTACCCTCGAGAATTACGTCGAAGTGTTTTTAATCGACACATTTCAATGTTTTATGTAATGTAAAAGTGGTCCCAGCTTTAGGAAAGCACAAATAACAGATATATTTGATACCATAGAATGGCACATGTAAGTTAAATTCTACAATTTCTAAGTATTTTCGCCACTTTTTGTTGGTAAAAATTGTTTGTATGTACAGTAAAATAGCGAAAGAACGCGCCGAAAAAGACTATCAGTACCAAACCTAACAATCCTAACCTAACTACGTAAAATTATAGCTGCTTTTGTGGAAGTCGTTTTGGGTGCTATATTCACTTGCGTGAAGCCTTCGGGCTGTTCTGCCTCACAGTAAAGTAACATGCTAAGGAAACAAACGTACTTTACTTCACAAGGTACTACTTTACTATACCGGAGACAATTTCGCAATTTTTTACATTGCTAACATACTCTTCTGCATTGCGGAACATTTCTTTAGGTGAAATAATGAATTTATAACGAAAATAATGTCTATTTCTTACATTACCGAGTACTTACTGTTGTTCCTTATTTCCCACAAACCATCCACGGGTAGCCCCAAAAACCATTGACGTTAGCCCAAAAATTCATGATAGCCCCACGAACCATCACGGGGACAAGGTATGCCTACTAGGTTAGGTTAGACCTGTTAGGTTAGGTTCCATTAGCACTCCTTTTGTTCAATTTAGCACATACGGACAACATCATGGCGGCAGCAGCAATAGCTCATCGGAAATAGATTTCCGTAGAAAACCACATGCATTCGCATTAAAATGGATCAAAACTACATTCCCGAACATCAACAACGCTACAGAAAATGATTTGCGTAAGTACTTTCTCCGGTAAATTTGAAGAAATCCGTCTCCGGTATAGTAAAGTGTTACCACTTCACAATAACAAATTTCCGAGAGCTAAAATCAACTGAAACAAGTAACAGTAAGTACTCGTAAATAGAGAAAATAAACATTATCTTAGTTAGAAATGCATTATTTCGCCTTAAGAAATGTTCTGCAACACGTTAGCAATGTAAAGAAGTCCGAAATATATGATTCGTAGGTGTTTCACCCATATGATAATAGTACCAACCCCCCCCCCCCCCTAAATTTTGCACAAAACTTACCCTATTCTTTGAAAAATAAAATTTTCTATCTTTCCTGTGTATAGTGAAGGGGTGTAGAATACCTTGCACCATATAAGTTGTTACGTTCCCAGCCTCTATCTAAAAATATTCACGTTTCAGCTAATTCATTCTGCAATATTGTTACAATGTGTAAATTGAGGGCAGCACCATTGTCATGCAGTTTTTTTTTTTTTTAATTTTACACACTGGCTAGATGAGTAGATAGCAACAGCTATGCCTGCTTCGAGATATGTGCTGACATGTAACAAAAACCTTTTTTGCCCTTTTGTATGCACAAACCTGAGCTGCCTAACCTACTCATGTGTGCATCCTATCTATAGCAGAAATAAATATGTGAATAGTATAAAGTCAAGTTTAGGTTATTTCTGCTATTGGATGCATACGTCAGTAGGTTAGGCAGGTCAGGTTTATACATACTGTATAAAAGGCCCAAAAATATTTTTTGTTACATGTTCGCACATGTCTCCAAGCTGTTTTTCCCAACTCTATTTTTGATTACATTGCTTGCAAAAAAATAATTGTCACATTCTTGCAAACTTAAGCAATCAGACTTTGTTTTAAAATATGGTTGGGATCTACAACATGCACGAAGTAAAATTGTAAATTATTTTTGAATCTCGATTCTTGTTACTTCAGCTCCTTTGGTGGCAATAATAAAATTAGCTGTCGATAACACAAAATGTACACGACACTCTTAATCAAAATTCTGTTTACATTTAAGTATACAATTTTAGACAAAACAGACATGGTACTGGCTACCATAGCCCTCTGAAAGATACAACATGCCATGACTTGCAGTAGTGTCACAGTGCTGTGACTGGTTACATGTATATTATTACAGGGTATGACTGAAGATGACCGGACCCCTCTCCGATTTTCTTCATATTTGGCATACTTGCTAATTGAGGCCTGCTAATGACGAATCTGAAGTTAAAATTTGTCGGAAACGTCTAGAAATTGCAAAATATTTGCAAACCATTGATGCTAGCCCAACGAACCATTGACATGTGGTTAGGTTAGTTCCGGTTAGGTTAGGCAAACATAGTTAAAATTTCGTGTCGTTGTAGTATCAGGATCTGGAAATTGCAAAATAATTGCGAACCATTGATGCTAGCTCCACGAACCATTGACGTGTGGTTAGATTAGGCAAACATACCAGTAGTTAAAATTTCGTGTCGTAGTAGTATCAAAACAAAAAATTTTGCGAAAATACTGTTTTCATTCTGGAAACTAACACCTTATTTTCGCTTATTTTGCAATTTCTAGACATTTCCGACAACTTTTAACTTCAGATTCGTGATTACGAGGCCGCAATTAGTGAGTATGCCAAATATGAAGAAAATCGGAGAAGGGTCCGGTCATCTTCAGTTGTTCCTATTATAGTGACCAACTGTGCCAGGTGATGAAGCTAATGCTTTTATTATTATTATTATTATTGAATCTGGTCTCATTATTCATTGTAATATGAGGAATGTTTGTTACGAGATACACACTAATTCATAAGAGATTGTGTTGTATTATTAGTTTCCATGCTGCTTTATTCAGGATAGGCAGTTATGTGCATGGGTTAAGTAATAAGTAAGCTAACTAACTAACTCCCTAGCGTTCTTAAACCCGAAGGTTCATGGCTGCAGCAACACGGGCCTTCCATCTTTCCCTATCTTGAGCAAGTTCTATATACTCTTTTCCATCCCTACCGATTTCCCTTAGGTCCATCTCAACGTTGTCCCTCCATCTTCGTCTTGGCCTTCCTACACTAATTAAGTAAGCACCACTCTAAAAATTTGGAATGACCATATCACTAGATATTTAGTCAGCTTTTCCAATATTTTCACCATTAATCACCACTTGGGTATTTTTTCTGTCAAAACTTAATTTCTAATTTTATTTATTCTTTACTTGCACCAGTCGTTAAGTTACTCAGTTAGGCTTATCACTTGTAAACAGAGATTGCATGTTTTCCTTTCATTTTATCTGGCAGTACCTGTTTTTAAATTTTGTGATATACATTTTGAGAGCCAAGCCATAACTGTTTTAAAAAAGTATGTTCTCTACTCATTTTTTTTTTCTCCAGTCTTTTGAGGATGGAGGTATGACTTATTTTCTGGTGAGGCTTGAGATGATGCCCTGCATACATAGGCATGTGGTTAAAATCAAACCAAATTGTTCCAAGGAAGGTCAGCAATTGAGGAGAGGAGAATATCAAAAAATTCAATCAGTTTTATTTGTTTTAAACATATGTGCAAGCATAGGTGCACCCAGGAATTTTTGTATGAGAGGGGATGGGGGTTGTCAACCAAATGAAAATGTGGGTGTGCTAGTTAGGTGGACCTTCGTGGTACTGAATGGTTAATATGTAGTTATATAAACATCATAGCCAGGAACATGCCTCTTATAAAAAAAATAATTAAAAAAATACACCTAATATACAGTGGCGTAGCATGGGCATTTCGGGTGGGAACGCCAAGTCCGAAGGAAAGGTCGGCCCTTTTTTGGTTAATAATTTACTTATGGAATTAGTCGCCACAGGTGTTGTTTATTTGCCTGAAGTCAGCTGGGTTTGCAATAAAGCATCATCATCCATGCAGTTTTTAGCTAGAAAATTAGATGCCTCACTATGCAACAAATGTTTTGAACTCTGGTGTTTTATACCTTTCGTCATGACACAAATCATTATAAAACCTACCTGAATCACATACCTCTGGACAACAGTAGATGTCATTGTTGTGAATGATCCAACTAATGGTTGATTTGGTTTATTTTACTTCACTTTTCTACCACTTTTGGTTAATCGCGAATATGAATATGAGTGATGATGATATTGATGAAGGGACACTCACAAAGAACACCCGTGCTCACCCCGGGATTCGAATCACGGGCCTCTGTCGTCTTGGCACACTGTGCAAAACACTCTGACACGGAGGTGGGCGGATGATCCAACTATCGTACACTCTACTAACATAACAGTGCCGATTAGTAATTCAGACCACTGTTTATTACGTCTTGAGAATGTTGATAAACATTTTAAAAAAATTTTGTCCAGAGACCATTCGATGTTAAGAGTTTTCAAATCAATGCTAAACGTTTCCATTGACACAATATTAAGCAGTTACATAATAACTAAAAAATGATAACCTGCAAAACTATTATTTTTTTTATTATTATTGAGTGGTAGAGCAGCCACAGGCTGAACTTCTACCACGAGGAATTCAGCAACTTATTTGACAAAAACTGTGTTGATCTTTTAGTTTTTAATGCACATCGCTGTTCGTGCGATAAATTATACAATGCAGTGGCCATAAGAAGTGCTATATTTCAGTTTGGTAAAGTTACGTCAGTCAATATTGCGTATTGTAGCAACATACAGCACGAGTGGCAGGAGCGCGAAGAACCGGGTGGAAATTCTACCGCTGTCGTCTGCTTCAGAAGGCAGGAAGGGTCACGTGAACCAATCACGTAGCCCTCTGCTCCATATGCGGGCGTAAGAGAGAGCATTTGGGCGCGTGCTTTAGAGATCCAACTGCTCGGCGTACGGCCAGGAAAGGCATTTAAAAAACATGCTAGAACAAGTGTTGTTAGTGGAGCGTTGCAAGCGGATCGCGAGAAATAGCTATTATAATGCCATGAAGGTCAGACATATATGAAATTAGTCAAGATTTACTTTATATTTACAGCATTTACGCATTTTTTAAATATTAAATCTGGGAATGCCGGGCGTACTATAACGCTACGCTACTGCTAATATAGTTCTTATTCTCAAGCAACAATTTTAGTGCTGGATGAATTGAAAGTCCATCAAAAGGGTGCTACGATTGATAAATGCTGCTGTGCCATTCCAGACAATTGAATCCTATTATTTTAAAATGCTACAAGGATGAATAATTTTCCATTATTAAATTGTGGGGGAAAAGTAATTTGCTGTAATGGTAATAATGGTCCCACAGTTGGCAGGGGGGGGGAGGATGAATGTTCAATTGCAATGTTAGGGGGGAAATGAAACATTAACTCCAAACTTGCATGTGGGGTAGGTTCCACAAGTACCCTTTTTATACTCTACATTAATTCCACTATCAGTCACCCATCAAAATAATCCTGTCAGTTCATTACTGACTGTTGACTGTTGCGTGTAATGGTTGTGTTCGGGCTTGGGTAGAATATACCCAATGTCTAAGGTTGCATTATTGTTTCTGCAATTTGTCTCCTATGCACTACCGAGCATTTCACATGTTAATTCATAAGTTATTTATTTGACTACTCATCTACATTAGGAATCCAATTTAAATAGAAATAAATTACTACTGATTTAATTCATAAAATTTCTTCTTTTAGGAACTGTTCACCTACACTGGCCAAATGCAAGAGGTGTCTAATATGGCAGAAGTGGCGTGTGCGGGTCAAACTCAGAAACAACAAACAAAACAAGTAAGTTATAATGATGTAATGGAAACTGGGATAATTTACATTTTTTTACTCGCAAAAGTCATGAAAAGCAATACACTGATTCAGATTAACATATTTACACTGCAATTACAGAAACCTAACCCGGAATTAGATATTTGCCGGGCTTGTGGTTGTGCTAGTTTTAAAGTGTAATCTACCATCACATTCTCCTTGATTTACAGTGAGAACATTGGCATCAGCAAGATATAGATATCTGCCATTGTTCCCATCAGCCATTGTTCCTCCCACCAGACAGCTTGCTAAAGGCATATATAGCAAGAAAACTTGGTGAAATTTTTTCTCTCCATATGGCAAAAAAAAAAAAAAATCTCAAGCACCCCTCCGCCCTAGTTGTCTCACTGTCACCATGTTAAACTACATGAGCATCCCCCAACTAACCCCAAGGCTCTATCAAACATCCCCCAGCTAACATTTTCCACTTCAAACTCAGAATCCAGAGACAATGAAATGCAAATTTCTTTTCCAAATCAGCCTTGAAAATGTTGGTTAAATTACATAGCAGACATATATTCACCTATGATTATTCCTGTTTGTCGCACAGCATAAGAAAGTGTTCGTTGCGGTTTGAAGTGTTTTTTTGTTTAGGTTCACTTTATGCACAGATAAGCTAATCGGGTCTAGACCTACAGTTTAAGGTGGGAACCGAACTGCTAGGTGCCTCCACCGGAAATTGAACCTGGGACCCCTTAATTACAAGGCAACGACGTTATCACTATGCCATCAGGGAGGCAATAAAGTGTTTGTGTTATCATTTTTTATGTGAGATGCAGAATTTTTTCCAACAATGGTTTTGGTTCTTTGAGAAATTGTACAAACATACAGAGCTCATAATTAATTTATTTTCTCCCTTTCCAAAATTGTGCCTGTTGTATTCTTAATGCACAGACATTAGGAAAAGAAGTCTCATTTTGGCACATCTATCCCTACCCTTAGTTGTGGCACAGTGAGTTTGAGATATTCGATTGAAGGAATTGCTGTAAGAGTTTTGATATAAATGTATAGAATAACTGTCATTCCATGTTTGTTTTTATAATCTCATAGAGTTAGAAGTGGTCAGAGAAACTGGCTTTTTGGGGGGGAAAAACAAGTTTTTTTCTCCGTATCTTTTTTTGGTTGAGCTTTTTCACAAAAGTGTCAAATCAATGAAAATACAGGAGTTAGCAGTACTTTTCCTGTTGCATGGTTTTCGTATACGTATCTCCCTACTGTAAAATAGGCACTCATTTCTAAATATAAAACACAATTTACAATATGAAATTCGTAGCTATATATAAACAGTGTTTTCAAAAAAGCTGACTTTTTTTAATTGGCTGCTCTTTCAGAGTGTCATCTTCATATTTCGGTAGGCTTATTAAATATATCTATGTAGTATAAAAATATTCACATAACTAGAGTAGTTTTGTGTGTGTTTTTAATATAACCTAATAGTATGATATGATTTTCAATGCTTGAATTTGTTATAGGATCATTTACATGAAGCAGAAAATAATATTCTCCTCTATCTTTTGAGAATCTAGTATGAAATCTCTTTACATTAAAGTTTGTGTTCAGTAAAATACATTTGTATTCTGGCTTTCCAGTACCTAATGTATAATTTGGTTAAATGGCGGCTAAACCTGGACACGGAGAGCAACTAGTGATGTAATTTTGCTACTTGTTGCAGTGGTTCTCACCTTGGAGATTACAGCCCACTAAATTTATTTCTTATAAGTCGATGCCCTGATCCCAAGAATTTCATTCATAAATACATTTCTGATCTTTAAAGTTTGTGTAAATTAACATGCACTCTCAATGAATATTCAATATTAATATATAAACTATGGCATAATCATAAAGAGTAATACATAGTTCAATTATGTATAGGCTTGCTGTCAAATATAAAATTAGATTTAAATTAGTTGTCAACCCCTGGGTGCAATGGACCTTTTGTTGAAATGCACTGGCATTAAAACTGAAGCAGAAGCAAATAAGACTGACCGCAAATGGCAAAAAAATATTTAAGAGATCAGGACTGGACCTACAGTTTGAAATTAGATCCAAAGCACTCTGCCTCCATTGAGGATTGAACCTCAGACCCCTTCTTATTACAAGGCAAGAACATTTACTTTATTCCACTCCAGAGGTCCATTTATTATTATGAAAGGTACCTTATATAAAAAGCTGGCCATTTTCCAACAACAGTACTTGCAAATTGTTCTCTCTGATTTGCAGGCTAAACTAAATCTTAATCTCGGATGAAGTAGCTAATAATCTTGTTAAGTATAAAGTGAGAATCATAGAACTTCAGACCTTCTGTAAACAAAAGCACGTGTACCAGAACAGTGTTGCAAACTTATGAAAAAAAATAATCCACATAGCCTACAAGGTGTAAAAACATTTCCATTTGTCAACAGATGCGGAATAAGAAGTGTATCACTGATGACCTGTTGAAAGTTATTGAATGTATGTAAAAAAAAAAAAAAATGTAAATCTTGCCTGGTGGCCGACTTTCAGACTCATCACCGAAGTTCCCTGGCTCGAATCCCGGCATGGGTGTTATTTGTGAGTGTCCCTTCATCAATTTCATCTGACGATCACTCATTCTCATCGTCGGGATTAGCCAAAAGTGGAAGAAAAGCAACGCTAAATTAAAAAAATCAAATACACAATTGACATCTTATCCCCCAGGAGTAAGACGGTTCCGTACCAAAGGATTAATTTTCTCTCATATTTTACTAAAAAAAAAAAACTTGCTAGAAGAATGTGACACACTGAGATAAATTACGTTTTGAAACCGGGGTCGCTTCATTAAATTTATTTGATGATTGAAAGTGTTATGATTTATTATTATAGATAATGAAAGTAAGCTAATACATATGATTTGATTGACTAAATTAATAATTATTAATTAGATAAAATAATGAAACTAACTCATTTGATTTGATTGATTTGCTTTATTTTACTTCCCCTCTTGTGCCTCTTATGGCTAATTTGCGAAGATGGGGATGAATGATGATGATATGATGAAATGGATGAATGGACATTCACTAACATTCATGCCCAGGCCACGATTCGAACCCGGGACCCCTGGCGTCGTAGCCCGATGTGCTAACCACTCCGTCACGGGGACGGCTAACTAATTTGGAATTCAAATATCACCTATCCCTCATCATCTCGTAACTAATGACAAATGTGCGTGTCACAGCGTGGTCGATCTACACCTCAATGTCACACATTCCAGTATCCTCCAGAGTGTACTTCAACATATCTAAAGTTACGTCATCCAAAAACACACTCGTATGTCCTTTTCATCCCGTTCAAAAATGATTGATTATGCAGAAAGACACTAAGGGAAACTAAATCGGCAACTTAGAGAAGCATAAAAGTGGGGAAAGAAGACTGTAGAATACAGAAATATTTTGAGGCAGTCACATTTTATTGTACGCTACATATAAAATAAAATGCATATTTGCGGGTGAATTTTTAAATATTGTCACATTTTTCTTCTCTCTTGTTGAGAGGTGTTCATTTTAAATCAACCTCCCTCACCCTACGGCCTGCCCTCCTTCACCCACAAAAGTATTCCGGAGTGTGAGGATGTCACCATCCGGATGGTGAACACCTCTGAATTATAGATAGACTCCTTCGTCCCACCCCCTCCCCCATCCTGGAGGATCGACACTGACAACGTGAAATCGCACTATCATATGCCGACATTCGACATACCACTTCCGTTTTCTGTACTTGACTTAGTGAGAAGTATTGAGGTTGGCAACAGACTAATAACGAATTTCTTCCGCATCATGTAGTCCGTTCTATGAAAGTACGCTAATGGAAGAGAAACGTGTAAATTACATTGGATTATACATTTTAAAATATATTTTCATTAAAGGTTTCTATTTATAATAATAATACGTGATTATTATATAAATTACAATCGATCACGTGAACAGCAAGAAAATAGCGCCAGTTTCGAACATGGCGACTTCCATGCGTGCAGGAAGGTCTCCCGTGTTTTCAGAGTAGTCATTCGGAAATACAGCCGTTTGAAAAGTGGCAAGAAGCAGGTTGTTCTTAACGTTTATGCGACGTTGTGTCGGTGCTATCCTGAGCAAGCAGTGAAGTTGGTGTCCAAGTGTAATTGTGTGTCTGCGTCTTTGTGTTTTCGGTGCGGTGAAGAAAGGAAAACGACCGTTCAAGTTGCGAGTCCCGCGAAAAAAACACGTTGTTGCTCGTATAAACAAGTACACCGATTTTGAAATAAGCGCAATACAACGCGAGGTGCTTTCGTATTCTTTCAATCAAAGAGCCGTCCTGTGCACTGTGGGGAAGATGTTGATAGTAATGATTGATGACGATCTTCCCAATTTTAGCAGTCGGCGTTAAATCGCCTCTTGTGCCACGTTGAGTTCCTTTTTGGGAAGCAAATTTGACAGACCGTACTCTGACAGGATGATGTCTAGCGCCGAAAATGCCTCAAGTTCAAAAAGGAACTGCTGAATCAAGGTAAGAAAATACATTACTTGCATGAGACGTGTGTAAATAATGCGCTTATTATCGCCTTCTTGTGCACGAGAAACCGAGAGAAAGATAAACAATCTCTTTTCATCCCCCGGCTTATCTTTGTTTAGCTTCTGCTAAAACTGGCGGTGTATTTGTTGCACAAAGGAGAAAACAATACTCTACATGTGAACAATGTTGGGCAATAAAGGCTTGAATTTACTGAAACGAATCTCTCACTCTGTTGTATAACTTTGGTGCTGTCATACTGAGAGAGGAAGGGGGAAAGGGGGATCTGTTAACCCAGTGTCAGCTAAATGGGACTTTTGGCGTAGAAAAATATGTTTATTCTTGAACAAGAACACGTATTTAATCACTTGTAGAAAATTTATTATACTTCAATGTGTAGATTAGCAGTTAAAATAAGAATACGTTTTTCCATGTTACGTAAAATTAAAGGTTGCGAGTGAGCAGCATATGATGGCCGCACCATTCACGAACAGCTGGCGCGGAGTGATACGTTACTCGAAGTGATACGGTTGTTTACAGAAGGTCGGAAGGTTCGTGATTCTTACTTTAGAGAAAGAACATTCAGACCGAAGCAATGCATGGTAGTGAGTGTGTCACATTGAAACCATTTTATTATTGAATCACTGCTTCCTTTGCTGATTATATATGGCTAGTTATTTATTAATTATAATAATTACAGAAATTACTATCATGAATAAAAAATAATAACCAATTATTACATGAGTGTGTCACATATATTTTATCATTCCCTAAAGCTTGCAAAACCCATGACATTTTCATTAATGATTTTTTTGTTTGTAGAAGTGCAGTTGTTTATTAAATATAATTATTACAATAATTACCATCATTACCAACTAATTGTACACTGTCACTGGCATGAGTATCTCGCATTCAAAGATGATGCATGATATGTCCCTCAAGTGCATTTTGCCTCCTAATTACATTACATTTAAGTTTTTATGAGCAGAAGTAATACAGAAGTATTGGGAACATTCGAGGGAACCATGTAATTTATTTGCAAACAGTTGAAAAATCTAAAAAAATAAGAGGTGGTTGGACTGCAAGCCCCCCCTCCCACTCTTCCTCGGTAAGCTAGGATTAAAATTGTAGCTGAACCACTATGCAATATGTGCCCACTGAGATTGGCCAATATATGTCTCTTGGCTGCTGCATCATGTACATTTTTGTAGCTAGTTATAAAATATATGACTACAAACCTGTAAACTCATAACAATAACTTCAAGTGAAATAGGTTAGCTGCAATTGGTAAAAAGCCAAAATTTCTGTTGTTTTTTCTTTAAAAAAAGCCTGTTTTTTATCGAAAAAAGAAACAGTTCATTCAAAAAGCTAGATTTTTTGCAACTCTATAATCTCACGAGAAAACTTGGCATCTTATGCAGTAGGTTGTTTCATAGCCCAGAATGCCAAAATTTCATCTTCAAACATTGGTCAAATCACAATTTTCCGATAACTTATTGATCACTTTTCACATTGTTGCAACGTTTTTATTTTCAAATTAAATGTCTTGCAAATTTGTGCAATATTCCTGATTGTTGATTGATTGAATTGGCTTATTTTACTTTGTATGTCTGCCACTTTTGACTAATCGCAAAGATGGGGATGCTGAAATTGATGAATTGACACTCACAAATACCTATCCCAGGCTTCGGTCCGGGACCCTTGGCATCATAGCATGTTGTGATAACTACTCCACTCCACCATGGAGCCAGCTGGAGTATTCTTTCTGTGATGAAGTTGGTCTTTTTTGTTGATGAAAGTCATCTTTGTTTAGAAGCCCTAGTGTGGCATAGGTATTCTTTTGCAGATATTATCACACAGAATATATTTTAGAAATAAAATTAAAGTTAAGAATATTTGGTATGTGTGAACTAGAAGTTTAAAAAATCTGGGTTTTTGTTATTTTACTGATGCAAAATATTTTTCTTTAAATGAAAGTTCTGACGAATGTTAATTCCGAATTGATGTTACACATGACCGTATTTCCTTTACAGGAAGGAACTGAATGTTATTCCACTCCAACATGAGGGTATATTGCAGAACCTGCAATGGAATTCTTCTGAACTACAGAAAAAAGTGTATTTAAACAAAATAAATAAAAATAAAGGATATATTTTATGAAAAAATGTTTTTTTCATAATAACCATAACCATATGTGTAGTTTTTGGACTTCAATGCTGACATGAATTGCTTGGTTGTTTGGTTGATTTGGTGTTTTAAGTTCACTTTATGCACAGTAAGTCTAATCGGGACTTGACCTACGGTTTAAAGTGGGATGTGAACCACTATGTGCCTCCACCAGATATCTAACTTGGGATCCTTGATTACAAGGCAATGACGTTACCACTGTGCCATCGGGGAAGCCCTTGGAAATGAGTTGTGCCTTAGCACTCGCTGCCATCATAACTGTGTCAAAGTATGTTTATTTAGATTTGTTTGGTTGTTATTGTTGCTTTAAACACACTATACACAGATATGTACCTCCACTGTGTATCAAACTAGACACCCCTTGATTACAAGGCTCTCATTTATATTTCTTACAGTGTAGGCTCAAACCGGCCAAACATCAAAACAATTGTCTGGCGTGTTCTCATTTTTGTAATGTTACTGCACAAAAATTCCTGAAGTTTAGCTTTTATCCATTTTGCATTTGTCTCTTGTGAACTTGTAGTTTTTCCCAGTTTTTTTATTTTTTTACTGGTTCATTAAATGAATATCTTTTCATGGTCAATGTGTGTCTACATTCTCCAGTTATGTAAGTATAAGAGACATTGTCTTCCAATTCAGGTTACTTTAGGGCCCTTTGCATGATCTGCAGAGGTATTTCAAGTTTACAGAATAATCATAATACTTCACAATTAATATTATTAGAATGCAGACTTGTCAAGAATTTCAAGTAGGTACGTATAAGATTTTGATAAACTACAAACATGCAAGTGTGCTATTTAATTATTTTATTTGAGATGAAAGGCTGAAGGCACGTCTTGATTCTTTTGTAATTAACAGGAATATTACAAAACAGAACAATATGTTACACCAGATTATACCAGAATTTACACATGGTAATTTTTAGTATATGGAAGTTATATACTTTAAAACCACATACTCAATTTGTAACATTTGAAATCTAATTTGGAATATTGCTGTGTAATACTGATAGTTTGACCACTGTGTAGGTTGAAAAACCATGAAAGTTGAACATATGTGTTATCCCTGAGAAATGCAGACAGAATCGAATTTTCAGATGACCATGATTCTGCAAAATGTTTTACATCCTGCCAGTCTCTCATCAATTGGTAAAGGGGATGGATAGCGACTGGAGCATGATGCTGATAACATCACTCAAATCCAATCTTCTTCATGACATGGTGTTACAAACCAGGGAGAGCTTTATTATAGCATGTAAAACACTATTTTATACAAATTTGATGTTATTTTAGAATTTAGTGATTTAGTTGTCAATATTTCATTTTCACTCGTTTTTTTTTAGCTCTACCTGTTATCTGATATATTAATGAATTCATATCCAGTACTTTTATGCAGTTTTTCTCCCCTTACATTAATTATGACAATTAAGATATGTAGTCAATTCATGAGAGGTAAAATAAATACATTTAGATATCTTGCCTAAACCTAGTTTTCTAAGTAGAATCCTGTGAATTCTATTTTCAGGAAATTATTTACAAGCTAATATTGTAATAATTTTTGAAGGGGCTTAACCCCAATAACCCCCCCCCCCTCAAATATGCCATCCATGAATACATGCAATATAACCACAATGTAAAATACCATTGCAGTAATGTAACTGAAATATTATGCAACCTAATGGAAATGTCTCTGTAATGTCGGTAATGTTACATTTACATGTTTCTGTAACATTATCAATGTTGTGTAATGTTCTGCAACATTGCCGCAATGTTACAATGTTTCATGATTTATGTGTTGCTAACGTATCTGAAACCATGTGCTGTATGGGGCCTTGACCCCTCAAAGGGATGTGGAGTCATGGAATTTAGTGTAGGTAAGAGGGAAGCAAATTGGTACAGGGATCTGCTTAAATGTCAAAGCATGGTGATGATTTGTGTTCTTGGGTCATGGCAGATAATAACAGTTGGGCTGAAAAGTTCGTAGGCTGACTCATAGATGGTGTTACTAGAATTAAATCCATGTGATTTTTACTTAGAACTAACCTTCAAAAGATACGTGTATAAATTTCACAGCTGCGGGATAATTAGTTCGTGAGATATAGCATTGTGAGTGAAGCAGCTTTTGTTATTGTGAAAAAATGGATAAAAAAGAATTTCGTGTGTTAATAAAGCATTGCTTTTTGGGGAAAAAAATACTGTTGAAGCCAAGGCTTGGCTTGATAAACATTATTCAGACTCTGCACCAGGAAAATCAATCGTTGAGAAGTGGTTTGCTAAATTTAAACAAGGCGAAATGAGCATCGAAGACGATGCACGCAGTGGATGCCCCAAAGAGGCTGTTACCGACGAAAACATCAAAAAAGTCCACAAAATAATTTTAAATGATCGTAAAGTGAAGTTGATCGAGATAGCTGAGACTTTAAAAATATCAAAGGAACGTGTTGGACATATTGTGCATGAATATTTGAACATGCAAAAGCTGTGTGCAAAATGAGTGCCGCGCGTGCTCACAATCGATCAAAAGCAACAACGTTTTGATGATTCGGAACAATGTTTAGCGATATTCAACCGTAATAAACACGAATTTTTCCGTCGATATATTACAATGGATGAAACATGGCTCCATAACTACACTCCAGAGTCCAATCGACAGTCAGCCGAGTGGACTGCACGTCATGAACCGAATCCAAAGCGTGGAAAGACGCAACAGTTGGCTGGCAAGGTTATGGCATCAGTATTCTGGGATGCGCATGGTATTATATTCATCGATTACCTCAAAAAGGGCCAGACCATCAACAGCGATTATTACATAGCGTTGTTGGAGCGTTTAAAGGATGAAATCACGAAAAAACGGCCCCATTTGAAGAAGAAAAAAGTGCTGTTTCATCAAGACAATGCACCGTGTCACAAATCAATGAAAACGATGGCAAAATTATATGAATTAGACTACGAATTGCTTCCCCATCCACCATATTCTCCAGATCTGGCCCTCAGTGACTTTTTCCTGTTTGCAGACCTTAAAAGAATGCTCGCTGGAAAGAAATTTAGCACTGATGAAGAGGTAATCGCCGAATCCGAGGCCTATTTTGAGGCTAAAGAGAAATTGTACTATAAAAATGGCATCGAAAAATTGTATGACCGCTATAATCGTTGTATCGCCTTCAAAGGCAACTATGTTGAATAATAAAATCGAATTTTGTCAAAAAATTTCTTTTACTATGTTAGCCTACGAACTTTTCAGCCCAACTGTTAAATAAGTCCAATTTAATATCAGGATAGAACAGCCATTTGAGGGTATTGTTCTACCAGGTTTTTTTTCTTTTTTCGTGGGTTGATGCATAGTCAGGACATTAAGTCTCACTGCGAGAGAGAGATTGTTTTAATTGGATAATAGTTGATCAGGAATAAATGTGATGTTTTGTAATTAAATTCAAGAAAAAAATATGATATTTATACGTGCTTCATTTATTTTCAGGAAGTATCACCATTTGGTAACAAAAGATTTTGAGAAAGAAGCACCCTATCTGGCACCATTAGTGGAAGGAATGGTGTCCTGCTGGCTGCAGATGCTAGAAAGTGCAGTGTGCCACTTTACGAACATTTATCTATGCACTTGTTGACATATACAGGGTGTCCCACGAATGGCGCAACTGGGAATTAAGAGTGGCGTTACTTTGTAACCGAGACCTGTACATACATAAGTCATACACCAAATGTTAGCCCTGTCCAAGTAGATATTTTTAAACATAGAAACAAGAAACGGGGTGCAGTGTTGCCAAATGTAAGTGAAAGTTTAAATTTATTTTTCCACAAAGCATGGAAAATTGCATGTCAAACATTCGTACGGAAATTTGGACGTCAATTTCCACCTTGGGTAGGTGGACTATTTCGCCATCTATAGTTCAGAGAAGAAAACCGATCGTTTTCACGTTTGGCCAATCCTGAAATGCCTCGTAAAGGCGTACCGGTCCAAATGGGTGTTTTAAAAAAAATATGAGGTACAGTGGCAACACTGTTGATGTTTGAAGGCAACAAAAGGTGTGTTTAATGATGGTCTATGACATGGAAATACTGGAAACAGGAAAAAAAAAAGAAAATGAAAATTATGGTGAAAAAAGTGTTACTTACCTACTCCTGGCAACCATGCAATGCACGTAACAGGCAGTGTAGCTTTACAAAAGATGTTGAAAATGACAACCATTTTCCCTGAGTCATTCATCAACATGTTTTATCATGTTGGAAGCAACTTTATGCAAGGTTGATTGGTTTATAGTGTTAATGGCTGTGCAAATGTTTATTTTTAGATCATCAAGTGTTCTTGGGTTATTAATGTAAACTGTTTGTTTCAAATAACCCCACAGAAAAAAAATCTGGAGACGTCAGATCCGGGGAGCGACTGGGCCATAAGTTTTTGCTTATAATGTGATCGCCAAAAAACGCTGCCAACATGTCTAAAGTTTCATTAGACGTGTGACATGTTGCGGAGTCTTGTTGAAACCAACAATCACGTTCCAAAAGAGAAATAAACTGTGTGATAAGGTAACGATAAACTATTCTGTCAACTGTTGTGTTGAAAAAGAATGGACCGATTATTTTTCTCCGCGATATCGCGCACCACACACTGATCTTTTGTGGATGAAGTGATTGTTCATGTAACAAATGGGGATTGTTACTTGACCAGTGTCGAGAATTTTGACTGTTGACATATCCATTTAAGTGGAACCATGCTTCATCCCTGAAAAAAACCTTATCCAAAATATTCACACAATTGTCTCTAATAAAATTTCTAAACCACTGGCAGTATCTTACACGTGCACCTTTGTCTGCTTCCTTCAGTTCTTGCACAGCCTGTACCTTATATGTACGTAGGTGCAATTGTTTTAACGCTCGGTGAGTTGTTGTTTTTGATACACCTGACTGTACAGTAAGTTTACGAACAGATTTCCTGGGAGATTGTGATATTCTCTGCTCCACATCCTGCAGCACACCTTGTGTCAAAACTGGTGGTTGTCTGTGGTAGGGTTTGTCATTAACTATCCTGTTTCACGAAATCTGGAAACAAGTCGATATATCGTCGAATTTTCTGGAACACTGTTATTCGGATATTTCTCGTGAAACACAGTTTTTACACTAGCGTACGATTTTGAACAAAAGTAATGTTCTACAATGAACACCCTCTCTTCCAAAGAGTACTTCATTTCACAGAACAATTCTAATCTTTCCCTACAAACAATGCGAAATGCACGGCTTAAACAGTTCTGAGTACACAACTAACTGATTATTTTGTTCTCGTTCGGTGGGCGCTCTTATCGCATTGCATGGTTGCCAGGAGTAGGTAAGTAACACTTTTTTCACCATAATTTTCATTTTCTTTTTTTCCTGTTTCCAGTATTTCCATGTCATAGACCATCACTAAACACACCTTTTGTTGCCTTCAAACATCAATAGTGTTGCCACTGTACCTCATAATTTTTTTAAAACACCCATTTGGACCGATACGCCTTTACGAGGCATTTCAGGATTGGCCAAACGTGAAAACGATCGGTTTTCTTCTCTGAACTATAGATGGCGAAATAGTCCATCTACCCAAGGTGGAAATTGACGTCCAAATTTCCGTACGAATGTTTGAGATGCAATTTTCCATGCTTTGTGGAAAAATAAATTTACACTTTCACTTACATTTGGCAACACTGCACCCCGTTTCTTGTTTCTATGTTTAAAAATATCTACTTGGACAGGGCTAACATTTGGTGTATGACTTATGTATGTACAGGTTTCGGTTACAAAGTAACGCCACTCTTAATTCCCAGTTGCGCCATTCGTGGGACACCCTGTACTATAGTTTTGAATTAGACTACACCAAAAGTTGTGCTACATGTATGGTATTAGTCCAGTATATGTATAATATTAGGCCATAAAAACATTCTGTCGCCTCAAGTCATCTATCTTATGTGAGAAGTTCAAGGATTGAAAGCAGACTATGCATTAAGCACCAGTGTATCTGTGACAAACAATAAATTGTCTGTCTCAGGATCTTCTGTATCATTTGTTACTATGAATTGCACCTAAGTTTCTGTTATTGTTCATTAACAACATTGGTGTGGTGATTGAAAATGGTATTCATAGTGTTTCTGTGTTTTATATTCATTTTAGGTTACAGGTTGTTGATTTTTTTCTGTTTAATGACAATGCTTCTTTACTCCTGAATCATTTATTTTTTGTTCATAATTGAATTTTTTTTCCTATTTGGTTTATTCTGTGATTGTTAATCTGCATGTATACACGATAAAGCATAAACATGTAGATTAAATGAGAAGGAAAATTTATTTACTTCCATTTTTCAGTTATGATCTCTCATTTTGTGCAAAAGTTATTTTCAATATCTCCTGAAAGTGTCATTTCAGTATCAATATTCAATTCAAAATTTGCACATATAACCAACCATGAACTCACAAGGCCATGTCACTTTGAAACAGAAAGGTGTGTGTGTTTATATATGCACAAATGTGAACAAGAAAAGCCCAATTTTTTAATTAAATGTAGCTTAACACCCCCATTAACCTGCACTAGAGAAATTGACACTAAGCTCCCTCCAGGGCTCAAGTCCGAATCCTTCAGTAAGGAGATCATGAGATGGGGAAATTAGGGAAATCAAGCAATGTAAATTTTTTTAAAAAAACGTTAATCATATATAAAGATGGTATTTCAAAAATTCAATGAAAAATTACTACTCAGGAAAAATGCAGTTTGCTTTACCGATACCCACGTATCCGAATGGTTAGCGCCTTCCTCACATGTTTGTTGTTGGCCGACCTCCGGGGGGGGAGTGCAATGTGTATATGTCCGCACAATTAATAATTATAAATCAAACATTATATTATATATTACATAATTATATTTCATTAAATCATCCCTTATATATATCTCTCTTATTGTATATTACTTAGGTGATGGTAATAATAATGTATCATTATATCTTAGCTAACTATATGACCCTATTATCGTAGGACTTTACCTTTAATCATAGTCTCATTCTAAATACTAACCTAGCATGTTTCTTTCTTTCTAAATAAATTTAAAAAAAAATCAAATACAGGAAATCATATTATAATTTCTATATTTTATCTTTTACACACGTACTTATCAATAACGAACTAATTGTAACATATTTTTTTCCATATACTTAATATGTAACCAATATCTTATTCATTTTCCAGCGTACTTATAAGACGAACTTTAAATGCGAGGAACTCCCAGAGCCGCAGAAGCGACACTCTACACGCGGACGTTGCACGGTGCAATCATCTCTCCCCCGAGAAAGAATGCTGACGCGGAATTCCTATCAGCATAGTGTTCCGAACATATCACTACACGCAATAGCGGTTAATTACAAGAGGTTAAAAACCTTAATGAGTAGCCAACAACTGTTTCATGTCTCAAAAACGTAGGTTAGCTTGTTGCAGCCGGGCAATTGGGTCCTGTTCTGGCCCCCAGAATCGGGAGGGAGCGTCTTCGCGTGTTTAAGGAAAACATAAATACATAATGGTGAACTTTACTTTAATACATTTTAACTGTGGAAATACACTATACCAAATCTGTTTTGGTTTACCTGAATAGAAAAATTAACAGAAACCAAATCATTTGAATTTTTCTCATCATTATTATCATGGTTAACATATATCGCACATTTCAAAGTATAGCTACATATGCTCCCATAACTAATTCACGAATCGAAAATGATAATAATATAAAGAAGCATATAAATAACTTATTATTACTAATTCTTCACCTACATCTTTTTACTAACTTCTAATTAATTATACCTATAATACTAATGCAAATTAATTAACCAATGATTAAACATATTCATATATTAACCAAATTAATTATAATTACCGTTCTGGCTCCCAGAATGAGTTAGCATAAATTCAAATGTGTAAAATCTCACAAGCAATATTATAATACCATGTTTTTATTGTTATTATTATTGTATTATATATTGTATATTTTGAATCATAAACAGAAAAGAAAATAGAAAAAAGTGGGGGAACCGTTTAAATTCAGGGAAACTGACGTCCTGGTTTATTTAAAAGCATCAGGACAGTAAGTACATCCCCTCGAATGTATGCGGGTGGAAACGAGCGTACTTCGGGGGTTCCCCCTTCATTTATGTTGTTCATTATATTCAGTAGCGTACGCAGGATTTCATCAAGGGGGGTGTTATTTAGAAAACTTTCTACAAATACACATTGCCATTATTTTATTATACTTTAATTAATAATAATAAATTAATTAATAATTATTATAATTAATTAATTAATTAGTTTAATTACTACTAATAATTACTACTAATGCAGCTGCTATTTATGAAAGAAATACAACAAAATTACATTTCTTTTGTTTCTTTGTTACAAAATAATTGTCTAGTCAACGGTTGTATATGATAAGTGAGACATTTTAAGTGTGAAGAAAATCCATAAAAACAAGCAAATATATTAAATTTATTGAAATAATCGAAATATGAAACTCATTCAAGGAGCCGCGCTGGTCTAGTCTGACAACTTCTTGGGATATCCGGGTTCGATTCCCGGAATTGGTTGGAATTTATCCAGCCTTGTCTCCGCACCCAGCCTCATAGCAATGGGTACCTGAGAGCAACCCTGGGGGATGAAGGCTACCGGAGCATGGTGCTGATCACATAAAATGCAAAATAGTTCGAGATCGAGAATCTTTGGGGCCCACCACATGGCACGGTGCTATATGCATGGGGGAATTTACATCACCTTTACCTATGGAACTCGCCCAGGATGATGATGATGATGAAGCGCGAGAATACATGTTGCCAAATTCCACTGAGTCTATGTTTTCCTTGAAAAGTAAGTTTATAGACATTCCAACACATTTATCACTTCTAGGTGATTCACAAAGCACTTCTTCAACATTATTTAATGATGTGGATGTAGACTCAGCATCACTTGAGAGTTCACAAGGGGATGTGAAATGAAGAACGTTTGCAATAAGGTCGGCACACTGCGACGAAGCAAGGAATTTTCACAATTCTCGCGAGAGTCACTGCGCGACTTTTGGCAAAAAAAATTGCAAAATTGAACTTTGCGGGCGCTTAGATTGTGTTTGGAATGTTGTGTTTTTCTTCATGCTGCATGGGAATAATAATTCATATTATTATTATTATTATTATCATTACTGTCGCAGATCTTTGACTGTGATAAATTAGCCATTTTTAATTTTTTCTACAGCATTTTCCATAATATTTCAAAAGCTCAAGGGGGGTTTTAACCCGGTAACCCCCCCCCCCTGCGTACGCCACTGATTATATTGTTAGATAAAGCAGACAATTTCGAAATATGTGTACTGAAATATGTTGAAAATAAATCTCTTTGTATGTATTATTATTTGTGTTATCGATGTGTGACAATTTGTATATTTCAAGTGTTCATTTAACATGTCACCACCAGATAGCAGGACTGCAGGCCCGTAGACAGCGGGCACAGCCACCAGCTCCCTTGACATTAGGTGAAATTATTTTGTATTCCGTATCACGCCGCAGGCGTGAATCGAACCTAGGACCCGGGTATCATAAATAAATAAGCTAATCATGTTATAAAAAAGGTCCCGCTGAAGCATTGAAAAAGAGCTTCTTAAAAGCTCATCGCCACAGCGACCTTCAGCGAAGTTGGAAAAACTCCGCTGACATTGCATTAGAAAATGAAGTCAGGAATCAGCGTTTTTCCTCAGAATTGCCATTGCCAAAGGACGCGATCGAGGCAACTGTCGTAACGGCTGATAGTTCGAATTTCAGTTAAATAGGTCGTGAGAGAAAATCTCAGTCTTAGTTGTTTCCCGTTTTTCATTGCAGTCCGTAATTGTGAAAGAACTCCGTCTGAGTTGCTTTCAGTTAACGTCAATTCACTTATCGCGAGAGAGCTCTTGAGTTATTATTAATTAAGAAGGAGGAACGAACGATCGGAAAGTTGACGAATATTATTTAGAACATCAGTATACGCGAGTCTAGAGTTTAGGAGTCCTGAGAAGCGCTCCTGCGTCCGTCTATATTACAGGGTACGACCACATCGAAGCAAGGACCTCCAAGGACGAGAGCTTCCAACGAAACGAGCTTCAGGTAAAGAACATTCCTTATGTCTTTTCTCACCCCACCTGTTCAGTCAAAGGTAGTGTTTTTAAATAAATGTCCATGTGTTCTTATTTCACGGGGCTAGTCCCCTTGCAGTTTGAGTGTAGACGTAGCTCTTCAAGCTACCCCCCCCCCTCCTTTCTCTTACAACGTTCCTCTCGCTTAACAAGCGAGTGGCTAAAGGCTGTCATAAACTTATCAACGATCCCCAAATATTTGGTCTTTATACGATTCTAATTTGTTTGAGGTGAAGAGTGAAAATGTAGAGAGATTTTTTATTTTTTTCACAACTTGGTTAGTTCATCTTGTTTATGAGCAGAAGTCTAAGCAGCGGCAAGTGTTCAGAAGATTCTCTAGACTTTAGAAAATTCTTTCATACGGAGTCTTCATTATCTGTACCTTCCCTGCCCGTGTGGCAGCCTCTCGTTTGACAGAAATCTGCGACTTTGACGTCATCATCCACATTCCTTTCACATCTGCGTCAAATATCAACAACTCTCAAGTATTGGGAACAAAAGGGAGTTTTTATTGCTTTGGCCGGGGGTGGAATGTACGATAAGCACTATGATTGTAGTGAATATCGTACATTTTAACATGTATGATATAAATATCTGTATCATCAAAAATAGTATGGAGTGTGTATTAAGGGATGGTGTCAGTAGCAGTCATTAGCACTTCAAGAAATGTTTTAGAAGATAGGCTATAGAAAAAAAAACCTGTAGTATTTGTATGATATTTCTAAATTTTATATCTTATTAACTTAATGACCCCCCGACACACATAATTTACCTTCAATTAATACTACTAAACTTTTGAAAAATGGACTTCGTTTACAAAGCCCCCCTGATAACCCGTGAGCGCCCCCTGGAGATCTACGGGCCTGTAGGACTGCGCAGACTCTCTTCTTCGGAGACTGTTCAGGGTGTGGTACACCCAACGGCAAAAGAAACAGTAGACGAATTGTCCACCACCATTGTAATTCTGTGTACTGTATTATACATTGTGATGACAATGAATTGAAATAATGACGTCAATAAGCAGAGGAGAATCCCTGCTTCGAACCAACATAGTTTCATTCCTTAAAACAACACAGGATGTAGAATAAAAAAGTAATTATAATAGCAGTGGACAATTTGCCTACCATTACCTTTGCCGTTGACTGTACGTATCGGGAAATACCTGTACTGAACTGGAGAACAGCGAGAGACGTTGCTACACAGTGGTCGACTCCATTCCAATGTAGTCCAGTGTTCCTGCACATTAAATAGCGTATATAGCCAGTCCAGTGTTTAAATAAGGAACGCAACATCTGGGATAAGGTTTTCGGGAAGATTTATAAAAGGTTGATGAAGACTAAAGCTGCTCTCAAGAATATTGGTTCTCCTGCTAAATTATTCAGGCATTATTCAACCTCAGCGTAGAACTAACATTAAAGAGTGTTCAGAAGCAACACTATGTAAGTCGTACCAATATTAAAACAATTAATACCTTTTGACAACGGGAGATCATATTTCATTTATTGTTTATGATGTATCCTTTATGTGATCCATCCTTTAAGAAATATGCCTTCATGGCACGGTGCTATATGCACGGGAAACTTTACCTTTTACCTATTCCTTAATAAATAATAATACGTTAATAATAGCAAAATAATTTTATAATTAGGGCCTACCGATTTTTCAGAGGGGGGCTAAACTCATCTCCTTGGGATGTCCCGTTTTTGGTCAATTGTATATATACAGGGTGAGAAATAACCTTTTGCTAGGGGTCTGCAGGAAAAAGTAACAACAATTAAGAAATTATGGTAATACCAAATGTTTAATACGACAATTGTGGTTACAAAAACAAAATAAAAATTAGTTCACGACAAAGCCCATGCTTCAAGGCAAATGTTAAAACCAAGACCTTTTACTGCGAAGTGGCATTGACTTCTTCAGCAGTTCTGAATGGCCGGGTGCATCACCGTACCTGAATGCAGCGGAGTACTTTTTGGCTATTCTGAATGATGCAGTTGAGTCCTTGATGATAGTGGAACGCGGACCGGACCGCTATTCCCGGCCAACACTCCTTGCACATCTGGAACAAGTCCTCCTTGACATGGAATGGAATCTTGCGAATCTTCTGAGCTCCTACCCTGATCGTCTTCGTGCTGTGAGAGAAGCAAACGGTGGACATACTAACTTTTAATTTTGTTTTTGTAACCACAATTGTCGTAGTAAACATTTGGTATTACCATAATTTCTTAATTGTTGTTACTTTTTACTGTGGACCCCTAGCAAAAGGTTATTTCCCACCCTATATATAATATTTGGTTTATTTTACTTCGCTATTCTGCCACTTTTGGTTAATTGCGAAGATGGAGATGAGTGATGATATGATGAAATTTATAAATGGACACTCACAAACATCCATGCCTATGCCGGGATTCGAACCCAGGACCCCTGGCGTCGTAGCGCGAATACGATGTGTTAACTACTCTGCCACGGAAGGCTTTGGTCAAAATATCGTGGTCACCCTATTAATGGGGCAATGCAACCTGACCCCAACGTGGTTGCGTCACTGAATTCAAATATACTTTGCAATAAGCTGTAGATTTTAGTCCACTGAATGTCATATTTCTGTTGATATTATTATTATTATTATTTCACTAATGAATCATTTGTAGGAAATTCAAATGCATTCGAGAATATTACTCATTATCATAGTCACGATATATATACACATTTTGAAATGCATATCAAGCAACACAGTGAAAGGAAAAGGTAAAAAAAAATTATGACAATCAATTACTCTGAGGTTCCTGCCACCTAATACGTAAAATTGGGATCAAGGGAGATGCATTAAGTGTTTGGACGAAAGTAAAATTCCTTCGTACAATATATTTTTGCACTTTACAAACTTTTATTACATACTGAGCGTTCATGCACAAATTATTTTCACGTTTAAGGTTTAAAGAATAACCACATAGTTAAAGTTAATAACTAATACAAGGTTCACGTCTATTGTTCTTTGTACAAATTTTAGTACGTTCAAAGTCTAGATTGCGTGTCTTTTGGAACATCTCGGAAATATGACGTGATACACACGTTTGAGCCTTTTTCCGAATTCCTCGCACCGTTATTAGTAAAGAACACGTTATTTCATCCAGGATATAGAAAAATGTTGAATTTGTTCTCTAGTGTTACAGAACGCAGCAACATAAATTTATACAAGGTAAATTTCAGTTTTATACAAACCAAAAGATGAGTGTGCTAGTATTTTGAATTCTGATCATATAAATGACATCAATTTCTTCCCATCACGTCAGGACTTTTCTCCACGCCACCAGGTTCAATCAACCCACCATATTATTTCATTGAGAATTGTGGACATTTTGTGAAGGAAATTTCACGAGGATATATCTATGTATTCAAAGTCCATACCTGAGAGGTGATTAAATGCACACAATTCTACATGCATTGTATTGTAGAAAATAAATATTTTACCACCATAAGCAGTTAATATATTGCTGTTTCCTTAAAAGAAGTAGACGTGATGGGTAGAAATGGATTTCATGTTTGGAATCAACATGCTAAAATTATTCAGAGACAACAGTCATCTGCTAGACATATAGAAACCCACGTTAACCAGTGTTATTATTAGTGTATTGTTATGGACAACAAATAAGGTACGATAAGAAGTTACCAGGTTACATTCTTAATTTTGATGACAACTAAGTAAGATGTAAAACGATAAAGCGTTAAGTCTAAAATTCTAGTGAAAGAATGTATGAATCAGACATTGAAATGTATAATGTTGACTGTGATGACATGGACACAGATGAATCTCCAGATGAGCCCATGTCCGTCGACATATTTCCTCCTCAAGCTGAAGACATTAAGGACGAAGCAATGCTTGTGGACACCCTTCCTGCACAGGCGAACTTAGTTGTTCCGGAATCGAGCTCAGGGAACAATAAGCGATTCAAAAACCCTATTACCATAAAGATCCTTGGGCTAGGAAAACACCAAACAGTGCCGATGACGATAGAGAGAGGAGAGAAGATGGCAATCATGATGGAGAGATGCTCAGTGGCTTTCCAGACACCCGTGAAAAATCTGACCTTTCAATTCGGAGCGACGCGAATTCTTCACAACCACACCGTCCGCCTTCTGGGACTCGAGAAGAACAGCGTTGTCCAGGTAGTTCACAAGAAGGACAAGATGAAGCGCAAAGGAAAGCCCAAAAAAAGTTTACTGAAGATCAATCCATTCATTTGAAGAACTATTGTGTTAAAAAAAAACAGGCGCGGCTCGTGCATTATTTACCCAGGTGTTCACTGAAGTCATGTGACTTATATGCAGCTTCCGCAAAATAAACTTCCTTCGCCTAACAAAAGGATTGGGGGAGGGCTTAAAAGATTTGTCCAGATTTTTTTCTTATCTGGGAGTATAAGGTTTTGTGTTAGGGGTGTGCGAATAAATTTAGGGCTGAAACTACAATAAATTGTGCCTTTATGAAAAAAGTTGAGTTTTGTTGGAATGGACGTCCTCAAGTAGGGGCAAGTAATATTTTTTTTTTCCCCAGGAGGAGCAAAAAACACTCCTTCAGTCTGAAGTTACTGAAAGGCTTTTATAATAATTACCAAAAATTACTGTGACTGAAATTAAATTATATGCGTGTAATATATAATTTTTGGTTTACATTCAATTTCCATGGGGGCGGCCCCCTTTTCCCCTTCCGGACGTCCATGCCGACTAATCAGAACTGGTCCTACATTTATTAAAGGGAAATGGCAACTAATGGCATGTGCATACTGGAAATCGAACCTGAGACCCTTTCATTGATACGCGACAGGTTTGTTCAAATTCGGGGCTGGTCGACCAGCACACGCTTTTTTTCAGTGGACAAGGAAGTTTGTTTACGTTAATTATGTGCATTTCTGCACGGACAGCAACGCCTACACTGCATCAAATGACATAACCTAGGTAAAGTCCATCCCTCGCTTCACTCGCAGCATCACTTAATACTTTCCAACAAGTATCCAAGCACTTCAAAAACTAACAAACTTGAGACGATTGACACCGAGCGACAGCGAGTCACGTCTTCGCGCCATTCTTTCTCTTTCGTGAATAGAGATGAGTCGTTCGCGAACGAACGAATCTTTCCAACGAACGACTGATCCGGTTCATTGATCCGCTTCGAAACGGCTCAGTCGCGAACGAATACAGAAACCGGTCCGCGCTCGCATAGAAAAGACTGATGCCCGGTTCGCTCAACCATCTTTAAAACGTTCTTAACGAGTTGATAGTTAACGCATCACTAAAATCTTAGCAGCCTGTTAAACTTTTAATGTTCGCTCAAGCGATTTTATAGGCACGTTAACTAACGACATGTTAGAGACGTTTTGCTTTGATGCCTTGCTATTCTCATACTTTGATACGAGAAATGCAACGTTTTCATTGGTTGCACCGTGGAGAGTAGACTGTGCGTAAGCGGATTTTTTTTTTGTATGAAATCCCAGGAACAAAATAAATTAATATATATGTTTAAGAAATGAATGTTAGTTAGGTATTTACGTCCGCACACCGAAAATGTTATGTATTATGATTAACAGTTACACTGTGATTTCGTAAGTTAGATTTAAATGAGTGCCTACCGACTGCCAATAAAATATATAAATAAAAACTACTGTTCTAGGTTAGGGTAATCTGTTTGAAGTTTGATAAATTTAATTATATTAAAATGGCATTGCAAAAGAGGCCTAAAGGTGGAAATGAACGTGTGTTTGCTATAATAATTTTCCTCAACAAAAGAGAACATTTCACGAAATGTACACCATGCATAACTTAACTTACTGTGCCATGGTAATTAAATATGTAAATATTGCAAGTCACTTCTATTGGCATTAATGTGAATGTGGCATTGCAAACAAGAAATCTACTGTTTCCAAATAATCACTGACAAAAAAAAGAAGGCACGTAAAATGTTTACCAATATGTTACAGTTCATGCATATGTATAAGGGACGTTTCTGAATGGTTGTGTTTTGTTTCGTACAAATATTTTTCAAAGAAAAAATATATATATAATACAATACGATATTTTATATTTGATTTATCATAAATGGTAAAAAGGACAAGTACGCTGTTAGACAGTATCCTCACCACTAGTACGACCGTACCGTGCAAAGAATAATTTCCGAATGCGTGGAAGTGTATTTTACAAACAAATATACATACTTTTACAATGTCCATGCACGAAACTACATTACCAGAAACAGCTTAGGGTTAAGCTTTTTTCTTAATGAAACATACATGTGTAGTACGATACTTTACATTATGTTTGGTTATTCATTATGTGATGAAATTGTAGTCATTCAGAAAATGTACCTTGTACATGGAACGGTTGATTAATATGATATTTTACATTTGATTTATCAGAACTGGTAAAAAAAAAAAAAAAACAAGTGCACTGTTAGACAGTACCATTACCACTTGTACGTATGTACAAGGAAAAATTTCAGAATGGATGTTAGTGTGTTTTTCAAACAAATATGTATACTCTTACAATTTCCATGCACGAAACGACAACACCTTTAAACTGCTTCGGACCTGAAGCTTTTTCCTTAATGAAACATACATGTGTAGTACGGTTCTTTACAATATGTTTGGTTATTCATTATGTGATGAAATTGTAGTCATTCAGAAAATGTACCTTGTACATGGAACGGTTGATTAATATGATATTTTACATTTGATTTATCATAACTGGTAAAAAAAAAAACCAAAAAAAAACAAAAACAAGTGCACTGTTAGACAGTACCATTACCACTTGTACGTACGTACAAGGAAAAATTTCAGAATGGATGTTAGTGTGTTTTTCAAACAAATATGTATACTCTTACAATTTCCATGCACGAAACGACAACACCTTTAAACTGCTTCGGACCTGAAGCTTTTTTCCTTAATGAAACATACATGTGTAGTACGGTTCTTTACAATATGTTTGGTTATTCATTATGTGATGAAATTGTAGTCATTCAGAAAATGTACCTTGTACATGGAACGGTTGATTAACATGATATTTTACATTAAATTTATCGTAACTGGTAAAAAAAACAAAAACAAGTGCACTCAGACAATATCATTACCACTTGTACGTATGTACAAGGAATAATTTCCGAATGCATGGTAGTGTGTTTTATGTCACTGCACAATGTCAAAATGTTACAATGTCCATGCACGAAACTATATACCTGAAACTGCTTAGGACCTCAAGCTTTTTTCCTTAATGAAACAACATATGTAATCTATATTACGTGATGAGATGGTAGTCGTTCGTAAATGTACCTTGTACATGTAACGGATGATTATTTCTTTCAATTTTTAAGTGCTCTTTCAGTTTGTTATGAATACGATTTAATTTCCATTTGCACCATTATATGTCAGCCCATTTTCAATATACTGCATAATAATTGTTTTGATTTTGTGATTATATTAAGACTCACGTTATATTAAACAACATGTTTTATTCTACAGTACTTACGTACAGCTACGAACTAAATAAGTAAATAGGTTAGGCAGGTTTTCTTTATTTCTGTACTTGGTTAGGTTAGGCAGGTCAGGTTCGGTGCTTTTAGCATCTCCAGTTTGCTACAGCTGTCCCTAGCCGCTTGTGATTCAGAATATAAAATGATGAACATTTGTGTTGAGCATTCTCGTCACTGCAAAATCATTTCCTTCCATTATGTTAATTGGAGTAGGTGGATAATAATTTGAAAAGTTCGAAAGAACAATTCCCTACTACTTTGAAATATTGCAGGCTACATTGTGTAATGTCACAAATTTATTTTACATTAAATGAGAGTATAGGAAGTGTATTGCCTATTTCTAGGACAGTTGCTTCATTTTAATTTTATCTCTTACGTTTTCTGACATTTTTCAGTATAAAAAGCAACATAAAATTGGAATGGTAGTTATAAGCAGACATAAGCATAAACACAAGAAACCACGACTTTCTCCAGTTTCTATGTGATCCACTGGAAAACGGCGTAGACGACGACACCGAATATTTTGGTGAATAACTTCACCTTACACAAATTGAAATATGTAAAAGGTGGTTACATTATTTTAAAAAGTCATGCGATATTTTGTGTTTATGGTTACAGTGCATTGAGGGTGGAAGCCCAATATGCATTTTAAAAACATCAAGTTCGTATAATTAACTATAAGCATATATTTTTGGCTCGACAGGCAAAATTAATAAAATTTGAATAATGTGTGATGATCACGATGCCATTATTGACAAAACTTTAAAAAGTACATTGATACAATATTTCTCATTTAACTTACATGTGATTTCTGATTTGCAGTACGAATTTATAATATGAAATACGAAATGGGGAAAATTATTTTTGCTGTAGAAAGAAATCGAACTAGTGTCTGTTTTGCGATGGTATGCAAATAATGTGTTCAAATCGGTTTGGGATAACCTTTCAACACAACAGCTGGCATACACAATTTCGCCATTTCATTTCCGACACAACACAACGCGCTGTTAAGCACTTTAATGAAGCAAAAGAGTGCCTTTAGATTAACGACGACATTAGAGGTCTGTTAGCCTTAACGAAGGTTGGAGAAATGCCTCAATGTGCTAATGTAGCGTTAACTTGATTTAACGCTTCTTTAAAATTTAACGCGCGTTGAGCGAACCGGGCATGAAAGAAAGATGCCTCGAGCGCTAGGGGGAAACAGTTGGTCCTGGTTGGTCCCTTTGTCACACTCCGCGCCGGGGATACAAAACAAAATTCCAGCGTGACGTCTATCACAGCAAGTCAAGTGAGACCGGAAACAACCTCCTCCCTCCTCCGCTTTACGGCACCCCGGGAAATAGGACAGGTTTCCACTAATGTGGTCTTCAAAGAAAATTTCCTCCTCAGAGAAAAACGCGGAGGTGACTATACCGCGTTTCTTAGAACCTGTCCCGTTTCCCGCGCTAGCGATCGCTCGACAGTTTCGGTGCCAATGAGAAACGAGGAAAATATCGTCTGCTGGGCAGCGAGGAGCGAATGGAAGCCAGAAGAGAGGCGCTTACGTAGACGCTGTTGCGACGTTGCGTATTTTAATTGGCTGCCCGGCTTTGACTTTCCCCAGCACGGAGAAAAGCCAGCGCGTCGCTCACTTGAGATACGACAAACTCGTCGTGAATGGAGTGGCGTACACGTTGCAGCAGTGCATTGACTACGAGAGGGACAAAGCAGGACCCCAGATTTCGCCGGATTCCAAGGAATGTGCCCCGGGTGTCATTCCTGAAAGAAGATTAAATTTCCGTGACCCTCGAGTGAGTGAAAAATTTGGGGGGGAGAAAGTGAAAGTGAGCCCGTTAGAGGCAGTGGTGGGTGTTTCCAAGTGAGAGAGGGGGAGCGGGAGATCGGTGACCCCAACGGGACAGCAGGTAAGCACCCAGAGTGATATTTTTACCATCCTAATGCACAACATACAAAGCTTAACTCCCAAAATAGCAGAACTCGAAGTATTGATCAACACGATCGACCCGGAACCAGATGTAATATGCTTAACAGAACATTGGCTCAACAGTAAAAATATAAAACTTTTGAAAATTAGTAATTATAAAATAATTAGCGGTTTTTGTAGAGTGACATACCAACGAGGTGGTTCTCTAATTTTAGTAAAAAACTCTCTGCTGCCACATGCTAGACTAACTAACAAACTGTGTAACGAGTCCTCGGAATTAAATTTTGAATGTGCTGCTGTTACAATAGATAATTTGAACCTTGTCATACTTTCGGTCTATCGAAGCCAATTAGGGTCTTTAGAAATATTTCTTGAACGTCTTGAAAATGTACTAAATAACATACCAAATATTTATAAGAAAAAAGTATTAGTTTGTGGAGATTTCAATGTTGATTTTCTAAAAGACTGCCCTGAGCGAAACCGTTTGTTGACACTAACTTTATCGTATAATATTAACTATTTAATTAAAAAACCTACGAGAATAACATCTAATTCCGAAACTGCAATTGACAATGTTCTTACAAATCTCGATCACGGTGACATCTCATATGACATTAAGAACGGTCTCTCTGATCACACGTGCCAAATAATGCACGTAAAAACTACACGTGTTACCAAACAACCTGTTATGCATGAAAATAGAATATATAGTCAAAGAAATATGTACAAATTTAAATCTTTGATAGAAATAGAATCTTGGAGCCAAATATATGTAAGTCAAATAGACAGTGATGAAAAGTTCACAATTTTTACAAATACACTCTACAATATTTTTGACAATGCTTTCCCCAAAAGAAAAATACAAGCCAAAACTGGAAGGAGAAAACAATGGATAACACGAGAGGTAAAACAATATAGCAAAATAAAAAGATCCCTAATAAGTCAAAGTCAACGCACTCCCATAAATAAATCTGTAAATAAATTTTACATAAATTACTATAAAAAACAAATAAGAGATGCCAAACAAAAATATTATGCGAACAAAATTGTGTCTTCAAACAACAAAAGCAAAGCAATGTGGGACGTTGTAAATGAAAATACTGTAATGAAAGAGAAAAACAAATAACAATATAAAATTATGCACAAATGATATTGAAATAGACGATCCATTTGTAGTGTGTGAAACATTTAATAAATACTTCACCGAATTAGGAGATAACTTAGTAACAAATATAAATAATGCAAAAAACCCATTGGAACTTTTGTGTGACTAAAATTTTTTTTTTTTTTTTTTTTTTTTTTTTAAATTTTGGGAGCGTCAGCACTTAGGCTATTTTGCTCCCGTCACATTATACGGGGGCCAGCCCCTTATCATTACAAAGAACAACTCTAACGTTGCGTAATTAAAAATCTTAAAATGTTCTGACTTCTGTTAAAATCTGAGGCTGTAAAGGGGCACTCAGCACACATAAGGACAAAATAACAGGACAATACAAACAAAATTATACTGGCCATGGGGCCAGTCGCCAGAGCCTCGTTAGTCTTCAGTCCAGGGTGTACTAACGTGGAAGTGAGGTTGACATTTGGGTGTACTACGTGGAAGGACACCCCCTACACCCCTTTTGTGTGACTCTAAACCACGCACTCTAGAAAGCATGTTTTTAACACCAACCACAACAAATGAAATATCGAAGGAGATATGTAATTTAAAAGACTCAAAGGCTGTAGGAGACGAATTTCCAATCAGAGTAATAAAAGAAATCAAGGAGTTGTTAGCACCCATTTTAGAATATCTCTTTAATGAATGTATCGCGAATGGTATCTTTCCCACTAAGCTAAAAATAGCAAAAGTCAACCCAGTATTTAAAAATGGAAGTAAAAACATGGTTCAAAATTACAGACCAATTTCATTACTACCTGTGCTAAGCAAAATTCTAGAAAACTTACTAAAACGCCGCCTTCTACAGTTCCTTAATAAACACAACATACTATCAAAAGAACAACATGGATTTATTGAAAATAAAAGCACAGCAAGTGCAACACATACATTAATCGAAAACATCTTGCAAGGTATAAACGATAAAAAATTAGTTCTCGGAATATTTTACGACTTGACAAAAGCCTTTGATTTAGTAAACCACAAAACATTAATTTCTAAAATGGAACACTATGGGATAAGGGGTAACGCGCTTGAAATTATGAAATCATACTTATCAAACAGAATGCAATGTGTTGAAATTAGCCACGAAAGAGAAGGAAACGTAAGAAAATACAAATCCACTCTAAAGACATTAAAATATGGAGTTCCCCAAGGATCAATATTAGGCCCACTACTTTTTCTTTTGTACATAAATGATTTACCATTTAATATACAGAATACAAAGATTTTGTTGTACGCAGACGATACTAGCGCAATAATAAAGGGAAATGATGTGAACGAGTTAGAAGCCAACATTGAAAAAACAATGGAAGAAATGAAATCTTGGTTTGACAGTAATAAATTACTATTGAATGAACAGAAAACAAATTACGTGCTATTTCACACAAAACAAAACAATAAAATTAAAGATGTAGTAAAGAATAGCCATCTTCCAGTAATATTAGTTAGAGAAACAAAATTTTTAGGAGTTACTATAAATGAAAATCTAAATTGGTCAAACCACGTAAAAATACTTGTTAAAAAACTAAATTCCAAAATATTTGCACTGCGGTTATTAAAACAAACACTTCAAGCAAATTCACTAATTCAGGTATATTATGCAATGTTTCATTCACTAATAAATTATGCAATAGAATTTTGGGGGAACTCACCGGCAAGTTTAGAAGCATTTAGAAAACAAAAGCAAGCCATTAGGATTATAGCAGGTATAAAGCCTAGGGAATCGTGCAAAACGTTGTTTAAGAAATTTAAAATATTAACCCTCCCTTCTCTGTACATATATGAAATGTCATTATATGCCAGAAAAAATATTGCGCTGCGAAGTTCAATAGAACACACATATGACACCCGAAATAAACAGCTCTTAAAGCCATACTTCACCAGGCTAACATTAGTTCAAGAAGGACCCCAACAGATGGCAATTAAAATATTCAACCATTTACCAAATGATATAAAAGCAGAAAGTATGACAAGTTTCAAAAATAAATTAAAGAAACTATTAGTTAATAAGGAATATTATAGTGTTAGTGAATATCTAGATTGTAAATTATAGAAAATTTGTAATTATATATTTTTCTTTTATATGAACTGTACTGAACCCTCCAAATACCAATGTATATGGTTTATATGGAGTAATAAAATTGAAAAAATTGAAAAAATTGAACCGGGACAGGTTGTAACAAACGCGGTATAGAACCAGCGAGGGGCAAGACCGGCACTTATCATCCCCCTTCCCTTGCAAAAAAAAATAGTGGTGTTCATTTGGCTCACTGTGCTTTTGCCTTGGAAAGTAGAATAAATATAAATGTTATTTATTCCCTTTCTAAATCATTCAAAATAAAGCATCGTCACAAGTACGAGTACATATTCCTTATCCCCCTGGAAAAGAGTTTTATTTGTCCCCCTCTGGGGGAAAAAAAAGAGTCTCAACACGCGCATGGGTAGAATTATTTGGCAAATTTGTCGTTCATCAGAAAGATAGGAAAATGAGAAATGATTTTCGATCTAAGGATGTCCCGATTGATTGATTGATTGAGTTGGTGTTTTAAACCCACTTTATGCACAGTATGGCTAATCGGGACTGGACCTACAGTTTAAAGTGGGATCTGAACTACTATGTGCCTCCACCGGCTATCGAACCCACGACCCCTTGATTACAAGGCGACGAAGGTGCCACTGCGCCATCGGGAAGGCCGCACATTGGTTCGGATATCGCTTTAAACTGTACATACTGACTTACAACAAACTTTGACACATTTTTTGACAAGGAAAGATCTCGAAATACAAAAATTTAAAACAAGAAAATCTCCATGAAAACAAACACTGAAAACATAAGTTACTACATTACGGAGCATGAACTCTTTGTTATATTCAAATACGTCACACAGTAAAGTAACTTCGATTTTGCCGAGTTCGAAAACTTACTTGGGCATCGTTATGAGAGTCTCTTCATCATGTAATCATCATTCACCTTCGTCGTCGCAATTAGCCAAACATGGCAGAAACGACACATAAAATAAGGAAAATAATTTAAAATGAAACGATACTAGACTCTCGAATATTTAAGTCTCTATCTCGATTTTACATTCCCCGGTTACGTTTACGTTCTTGGCCTGGTCTTAACAAGTCTCGATGATATTTATCTCTTCTTTACCTCGAGGTGGTCTCGGTCTCGGTCATGCCTCAAATTTTGAGACGAGACAGGCTTTTTCCGTCTCGCTCTCACGCCTACTTCCGTTATTTACGTCACATATTTAAAATCTAACATCATGTTTATAAAGTAATGAACTATAGTAAAGTATTGTGTTCCTTACATGTTAAAGGGCGGAGCACTGCCTCTTGATCTTGTTTTGTTGGAATTTCTTGATAGCTGTTACCAGTTATGATTTAAGAATAGAACTTGGGAAACCTTGGATGATGTAAGTCTACTTCTTCTTTCACTAAGAATCTGTCCTGCTTTGGAAAATATTCGTTCGCAAGGGACAGAAGTAGCTACTATACACAACCGCCGCTTTACCATCTCGAATAAACGAGGATAAACTTTCTGTCGTTCATGCCACCACAGTAAAGGGTCCTCTTTTCTGTCCAAGAGGGGTTCGTGCAAAAATTTGTCTAATTCGACAATACCAGCCGATTGCACATTTTGTACGGCTGATAATTGTCGCACTTCCCTGTCAAAATCCGACCACAGCCACGATTCAGTGCCAGATGTACTAGGTGTGGAGGATGTTTCTGACGATGTTGGTGGATTTTGTGTAATATGTATTGAAGATAGTTTTCGGCACATGAAGACGTAGGCGGCTTAGTATTTACCTTCACTGCTGAAACCTAGTTTCTTGAATCTAGGATCCAAAATCGTGGTTTGAGTCCACATTTCGATATCTTCTATTTCTCTGAATCTTTTCAGAAGTGACTCTTTCAGTGTGCCTATCATCGCATGAACTTCAGGCGGCAGGCTATCATCACTCTCCAGGGAGCCTATTCTTGAAACTCGTTACGGTAGCTGGCTCTTGGATTGCCGAGTCAAGTCGGTCGCGCGGCGAACGACATGAAATGTACTCGATTCTTGAAATCCGTTCGGTCTCTGGCTTGAGAGTCGTTTCGTTCGCTAGCACTCGGCAGCAGGTACCCTACCGTATCCACTCGTTCTGTTGAGTCTGTTACCATAATTGTCGACCATGGATGCATATTTAACTTGCTGTTTGTGTTTGAGGCAAGGATAATAGCGAATGAAGTAGAATACAACCATTCCAGTCCATCTTAAGGTAAGTATGTTACGATTTGTATTATTATTATAAGCTTGAATTTTTTAAAAAAGCAGTAATAAGCGTCCAGTGACGTAAATAGGCTGTGGTTAGTCTATGCACAATGTTTTTTTTTTCGATTGTTCATTAAAATATTGGTTTGCGCGTACACATGCTTGACTTTGAAGACTTATTTGTCAAGGTGTAAATAAAAAAATATATTGAAAAAATACAATAGGTTTTTCTCGTAAAAATATAGAGCATTTTAACGCTCAAGGGTAAGGTGGATGGATGTTGATTGTCACACCATATACTTATATCATAAGTTCGCAATTTATTTTGTCACAATAGATCCAAAAGGTAGAAAAGCGAAAAAAAACATGGAAATACTGAAGCACTTTGAAGGTCATAATTGTTATACTATCTGTGCACATTGCATGTAATGGGTACGTGATAAATAAGGAAAATAGAACAGCTGATCTCAATTATATTTAACTAAATAATAAGCACTTCTCGTGTTGATCAGAATTAAAGGATCAATACAGAAATTCTAAGATAATTGAATGGATGTAAAATGCACATGTGTACTGGGTACCATTAAGGTAGTAATATGGGTGTTTTATCGTATTATAATTTGACTATTTTGCTGTAACCATAAATTGTATTTCATTGTTTTATTATACTGCATTGTTTATGATATTCTAAACAAACTGACATGCCCAATATCACTGCATATAGGCTATAGGTACCAGTTTCATAGATCGGAGACACATTAAAATCGGATATTTTGTTTTGCATGGTTTGTACTTATCAATTGTGTATTGCGGAACATAGCTAGTTCAATGTGCCATTATGATTTTTACACGAAAACAAATACTTTTTCTACTAAAATAACACATTTTCTACTTTACTATATCGGAGACACCTATCAATGATTTATTTCGCAATTTTTTTACATTGCTAGCGTACTATTCTGCATTGCGGAACATTTCTTTAGGTGAAATAATGAATTTCTAACGAAAATAATGTCTATTTCTTACATTAACGAGTACTTACTGTTCCATATTTCCCACAAACCATCCACGGGCAGCCCCAAAAACCACTGACCTTAGCCCAAAAATTCACGATAGTCCCACGAACCATCACGGGGACGAGGTATGCCTACTAGGTTAGGTTCCATAAGCACTCCTTTCATTCAATTTAGCATATACGGACAATACGAGAGCGTATTGTGATCTCGTGCAGAAACTACATTCCCGAACATCAACAACGCTACAGAAAATGATTTGCGTAAGTACTTTCGCCTGTAAATTTGAAGAAATCAGTCTCCAGTACAGTAAAGTGTTACCCTATGTGCTACCGAACGCACATAATGGTGCGATATTGCTTACTTTGCGAATGATATCGCATCTTTTGTTTTCAAATATCAGTGTTTCCAACCTTCTTCACTGAGAAATACCTACTACCGTGTTCGTCACGTGTGCAAATTGTACATTATGCACAGGTAGCTGACGGATAGCCCCACGAACCATTCCGATAAGGTTAGGTTTGGTTAGGTTAGGCAAGCATAGTTAAAAAAAAAGGGATTTGAAACACTGACATGATTTCCCGGTCAAATAGATACCACGATGAAAGAAAATACTTCGACTAACGTTGGAAACCTTAGAGAAACTCATTTCCGTAAGTAGTTTCTTCTGTAAAAATGAAGAAATGTGTCTCCGATGTATGAAACTGTTACCATATATGCTATATGCAAGTAAGTTATTCATGGATGAATTAATAAATGTTATCTTATCGTAATACGAACATTTTTATCATGTTAGTGAAATATTTTTGCAACAGGCAACTACCAGTTGGCAGTGGCAAAAGATTGCAGAATTAGTGTTTGTCAGGCCAACGTCAGCAATTGCATCAAGCAAGACTTGTTCTGCAAGCAGGAATACTGTGAAGGTGAGTGTCTGTTTAGCACATTTATTTGTGATATACACAAAATGTAAGAAATGATCTTTTTGCAAAAGAAATGTAGAAAAAATTATTTACCACACGTTGTTGGCATTGGTATGTGGTAAAATTTACATGTCCCATAATTAGAAGTGTTTCACAGGAATACTATTACACAGTTGTGGCTTATGTTGTCTATTTATTCAATTCAGTTATCCTTTATTGAAGGGCAAGGTTAAGAATGCAGCTGTTCTGCACCTAATCGTTGCTATAAGCAATGATCTAATATTTGCAATGGCAGAATTGAACAAAATTAATACATAGGCAAAGATATACACATTGGTAATGTAAGTACAAACATAATCTGCATTTGCATTTTTAAAAATGTGTAAGCAAACAAAACACTAGAAATTTGTGCACTCTTGCTGTAGTGAGCTTATGTATGGAAAGTGCTTCTATTCTGATTTTTTTTATTTTAACGAACAGAAGGTATATGTTAGTAATAATGAATATTCTGCCGGTTTCAGGGAAACCAGCATACCACATGGATGAGTCTAATCCATATTGGGCTCCCTTTGTTGCTTATAAAAAATGTAGCAAGGAACCAGAGGTATCTGAGGCAAATGCCAACAGTGGTTCTAAAGTTGCACAGAAGATATTCAAATATCACCAAGAGAAAGGTAAGGAAAATATACCACACTTCTTTCATTTACACATTGACATATTGTATAAACTTAATTAACTCACACCAACTTTTGTAACAGATACTCGCATGACCTAACCATGTAAGGGAATATGTAATTTTTCTGTGAAAATTAAGTCTTACAATGAAATCAACATTAAATATTTATTTAATCAAAGTTAGTAGTTCGTAATAATATTCTCTTTGAAATACAGTTTTAGAGACTACTCAGCCTCCTGCTTTTTACTATTATCTTTCATTATGCATTAAAACATAGTCTACGATCCCCATCACATGCTCTGAAACATGAATGTATCCCTCTGTATCTGACACATGCACCTTTTAACAAAACCTTCCTTGTTGTCATTACTAAAACCCATACCAGCCTCCCTGATGCCATATTGGTAATGTTGTCACCTTGTAATTAAACCATCCCAGGCTTGATACCTGGTGGAGGCACATAAGTGTTTCAGATTCCATTTAAACTGTTGTAGATCCAGTCCCAGTTAACCTATCTGTGCATAAAAGTGAGACTTTGAAAAACTGAACAGAAATAAACGAGAGATAAATTAACGTCAATGCCTGAACATATTTCAAGCAGTTAAAAACATACGTAGTTGACTGGAAGATACCGAGAGCTCCTTTCTTCTATCGCCATGGCTATAAGACTGAACTAACGTAATACAGGCACATAACAACTTAGTGAATATACACTGATGAGAGTTTGTATCTTCATAACTGATGATTCTGGCAATACTTGCTGCTACTAAAATATGCTTCTAAAGACACGTTTCTTGCTGAGTTACTACAATCAGAGATGAAATGCATGACAATCATTTAGAAAGTATTTAGAAAATGGCTCTTCTCTGGAAGAGTTTTGGATATTTAACTTTTCTTTTAGGTCCTCAAGCTATGTGCAAACTTAAGATGTTATAAATACGGAGAAACTAGTACTCACTTTTATCCGCGAAGCTGTTTTTTCTTTTCCGATTAATTTCAGTGGCCACTGCCACCATCCTCGTTGGAAGTTGCTTTTCCATTGCTTGCTTTCAGTACAGCAAGTTCCAACGAGGATGGTGGCCACTGAAATTAATTGAAAAAGATAAAACAGCTTCGCGGGTAAAAATGAGTACTAGTTTCTCTGTATTTATATACTACCGTGTCTCTCTTTTCCCAATTATGAATTAAGATGTTATTTTCACATGAACTTCATGCACATAAACTCCCCTTGTCTTAACAATATCATCCAATTTATTTTGCATGAAACTGCATTTTAATAACTAATATGCCAATAATAGTTACATATATTATAATGTCAAGTTTCATGTATTTAGAAGACTTCTTGTTCTGTTAGATAATGACACACAAAGTATTTTCACTTGTTATAGAGCTCACACTACAGTGGAGCACAATAAGGATCCATGCAACTTGACGGAAGTGTTTTTAGACAAAGTGTTTCTATATATACACAATTACAAGTTTCTAAAATCTATTATAAATGTATGTTCACACCACCAGAAGCATATATGAATCTTGTGGGAAAACAGAATAATAAATGTGACAACATAAGTTGTAATTTTTGTTGGTTTCACCATATTTAAATGGAATTTCCTTTCCTCTGGGACATATTGAACGAAATAAAATGTTGCTAATGGAACCAGAATGCCATTATTGCTACAACACCAGATCAATTTTGACAAATAATGGGTAAAAACGATAATATTCTATGGATCATGATAGGGATCTGCGTGATCAATGATGAGTATTTTTTCCATGCAACCACCAGTGTTGAACACGTAATAAGACATATTTTTACATTGCCATGTTGGAATTTCACCTGCTGCTTTCATCGAGCTGTGTATATATATTTTTAAAATAAATTTGTGTAAACAAATATGAAAAATCCAAAGTTAAGTGGGAAAGTCAAAAAATTTTCACACTTATGTGTGCAATATCTATTTTTATCATCACTGGTTCAGCATCAGTAGCATGAAATATGGGCATATTATCACATTGGTCCATCCGACCAAATATATTTTATTCATAATTGGGAAAAGAGAGACGCGGTAGTAGATAAATATAGAGAAACTAGTACTCACTTTATCAGCAAAACTTTTTTCTTTGTTCTATTAATTTCAGTGGCCACTGCCACCGTCCTCGTTGGAAGCATGTCAAGCAACAGTACAAGTTCCAACGAGGATGGTGGTAGTGGCCACTGAAATTAATAGAACAAAGAAGAAAGAAGATGAAAAAAAATGTTTCATGGATAAAGTGTGTACTAATTTTTCTGTATTTATCATACATTTTATTTTATTACTTTGCATTTTCTCTTTGTGATAAGTGTACTATTTATGCTCTTCTTTTATTTAGGTAAAGAACACACTGCATGGCAGACACCCATGACAATGGAATACAGTGTATATTGACAATGTGATTTAAGATCACAGGAACTTGCAAAGGAGTTCAAGTGTCAAAGGCGAAGTTTACTGAAGACTTTAACGAGAGTGAAGAAAGGATGCAGACTGCAGGATCTGGCATATTGATACGTGTGAAAAGTGACAGCATCCTGAATAGTAGACAAGTGGTCAAATATCATATATGTATGATTTTAAATTGCATACCATGGTCAGAAAGGACATTGTTACATGAAACAATGCCTTTTCCATTCAGGTCAAATTGTGGTGAGAGGGTTTCTGTAAATATAGATTGCTTCAAATTATTTATTAACAGGCAACCATGCTTGATTATAAGAGCCATGACCTGGTCTAATTGTAAACAAATTACAGTTAAGTATTTGATCTGTATATACCCTCAAGGTGTGTGTAATAACTTTCATTACAGAACACAGTGGCGAAATCTACCAGTTGACCTTATACTTGCAGATAAGAGTTCCAACATTTTCAGTGTTGGGCTGTGCCGAGCTTCGAATACAATTATCAAGAGGTAAAAAATGAGTAATAGGTACCAAGATGCAATGCGCTTGGAAACTGGCGAATCTCGGAAAACATGTTAAGTGGGTGATAGAATATGTTTGCTCACAGAAAATATAGTAGTCTGATCTCAACAATACATGTGCATACTTGGCAGTGCTATACCAGGTGATATAACACAGACAAAATTGTTGAAGTGTGTTATGCTCGAACATTTTTTTGTTTGTCAGTGAATGTACCTATGAATGCTTAAAAGCAGCTGTACAATTTTGTGGATACGAATAAAGTGATTTTATACAAAAGCAGGATGTATTAATTTATATAGGTTCACAAAAATAATATGTCAGAATTTTGCAGTAAATTACAGACTGTAGAGATGTTGCATTAGTAAAAATATGTAATTTTACCAATAAATGCCTATATTGGCAGATACCGAGAGCTTTGATTGAATTGTTGTTTTAATTCCACTTCATGCACAAAAAGGCTAATCTGAACTGGACCTACACTTTAAATTGGGATCGAAACCAATGTGTATCTCCACCGGGTATCAAATCCAGGACACCTAGATTACAATGTGACGACACTATCACTATGCCATCGAGAAGGCCCCAATACCGAGAGCTACTTTGGCCTCTGCAGTTTTCATGGTTTAAAGAAGTAACGTGGTTGGTGTACAGTGAACATGGCTCTCACATATGAATTTTATTGTTTTTTTTTGTCTTTTTGAATATCTTTTTACATTAATCATATTGAAAGTAGTTTATAAATATGTAGTGCCTAATGTATATCACTTATATAAGTTAAAAAAATTTATTATATTAAAAAAAAATATATGCTTGTATTGCAATGTTACTGATTACCTATTATGAGAGGCAAGTTATCAAGAAAAGCACAACAATAAGCCGTGAGAATCAAACACACTACCCAGGTTTTCTCTTTTCTTATTCCAAAGTTTATTTTGCCAGAAATAGTAGCTGTAATAAATGAATGGGAGTCCAATAAAACTATTGAATATCAAAACAATGACAACATGAATTTAGTGTGCATCGAAATAAAATATGTTTTCAGAAAATGGTTACGTGGTTGGTGTATGTGTGAGCTTGGTGCTTACAAAAGAAAACCTATCATCAAAATGTTGTGTGTGTGTGTAGACAGACTAATGCCAGAACATATATGTGCTATCATCTGGCCATGGACATTGCGAATTACTGCTAGACAAGACCGGAAAATAATATAATTACCTGAGCCTAAAAAACTTATAATTATATCCCAGGGTGTGTGTCTTATACCAATGGAGTTTTAATAGTGACCATAATGTACAATCCTTGCCTGGTTCATGGTGAGCTTTATTCAGGTTGAGAGTATAACTGCTGTAATAAAAGTTGAGTTTAGCAGGTTTTTAATATATTGACCAAGCTGCTGCCTACAATGAAATTGTATGTTTAGCTTTTGCATGTCGGTTTTGATTTGGTGAACCCTGCAATAAATGAACCAGTCACACAAATAATGTTGTACCCAACAGTTTATGGCTTCTGAAACCCTTAAGGCTCAACTGGACCTTTGACGTGAATTTTCGTGTAGTTTGTTTTCACTGTTGTCTGGATATTAATAAACTTACGTAATCCGCAAACTTTTGAGAATATCTAGATGATGGCAAAAGCAAACTCTCAAAAATTCACGTCAATGCTCTAGAAATAATTCTAAGTATGTAATTTTTCATATTTTGGAATATCAGAGGTTTTTGGAATTGAGGAAAATTTGAAAAAAATTGCCCTTTGGGCTTCCAAAGGTCCTGTCGAGCCTTAAAACTGAAGGGTGGCTGTTTGTACAAGGCAAACTGATAAGAGTATCAAGGGGAAGGGAAATAGTAACAGCATTAACTTCTAGCCAAGTTAGGATGAAATCTCATTTTGGATAAACTATGGTTCACCAGGTATTTCAAAGCTCATTTAAGATAAAACTGTTAGCACCCTTAGTTGTAAGGTACATTTTCCCCTTTTTAAGTGCACAACAATAACCAGATATCTTTCAGAAAATGTATCCACAAACGACACACAAAAACATTAAGCAGATATTTCATCCGCTCCCATAGGATGTCAGCCAGATGGTTGCAGAAAGATTTGAAGTATTCTTTCTTGCAAATTGTATGTTTAAAATAAAAATTTAAAACACTTTCAAGCACAAATAAAAATATTTCTTATAATTGAAAGGAGCAGTCCAGATAATTTGTACTAGACTGATTTAAGTTCCAACACATGAATGAAGGTAGCTTGGATGTAGATAAACAAACATTTCCAATATAAATTAATAAGAAATGTACCCACTGTAACCCCATCAAGAGTTAATGTTGATCTTCTTTAATCAAAAGATTTTGATGTCTTATGTAATATAAAATTGGTTCTTGCAAGCATAAAAAACAAATAAGATATTTGAACCACAATTATGCCCCACATGAGTAGGAACCTGCCATCTCTGAATACTTTTGCTGCTTTTTATTGCAAAAACCTTTTGTATGCACACTAAATTAACAGAAGAACATGTCGGAACTTTCTATAAGCTCCAAAGCTAAGACTCCTAATGTAGTTGTTGAATACCCTGTTTGGTGCTATATTCAGTGGTTCGAAGCCTTCGGGCTGTTCACCTTCATAAGTAACATGCTAACATAATAAATGTACCTTACTTCACAGTAACATTTACATGAGCTAAACAGAAAATGTTCACAGCAAGATATTTCACTTTTTCTGGGGGGGTACAGAGGATCAAGGGTACCAAATGAATAGTTGAATAACTGCAAACATAATTTCTACTTCAGTAAACACTTTTATTATATATAATAAAGTAAATAAAAAAAACTTTTTTGAAAAAAAAAATACATGTTTTAATTATACACGTCTCTTACACTTTCATTATTAGTTTCGTGGAGAGACAGATATCAATTGTATTTTGTTTCAGTGAATGTGATTTGCATGTAAAAAGTATTATACAGCAATAGCACTGTTGAAAAATTGACTGAATGGTTGAAGCAAAAAAAAAATAAATTTTTAAGGCCAGGCATTGTAAACCTAAAAATCAAACCAATTATTTTTAAAATAACAGATCACTAACATTATCATCAGCTGAAGTGAAGATGTGGTAACAGTTTACTATCCTTCGGACACCTATAACTTCTTAGTTTCGTCAATTTTTGACATTCGTACTTACTTATCTGCTTCGCGGAACATTCCGTGAATGGTTTTTGGGGCTATCCATCCCGGAATCGGTGCGAAATTAAAACTAAAATATTATTTTAGTTTCAAATTTCCCACAGATTCCAGGCTCCGCCCCTGGGGTAATTGACCAACTGCTAACGCAGCCCCGGCTTTCTCTATAGACTCCCTGTTAAAGGTATGTTAGAAATTGGCTGGAGTCACATGCCCCCAAATGAGCCTCAAACTTTTAAATTTGAAGAAATCCTTTCCCAGGATATGGAAAACTTACCTGAATTTCACACAAAATACCTTCCCGATGTTAGACAATACTACAGGAACTTATTGCGGTAAGTAGTTTCTTCTGTAGAAATGAAGAAATCTGTCCGAAGGATAGTAAACTAGTACCCTTCTTTTTTAGTGCCCCGTTATCAATTTCATCTCATCACCACTTATTCTCATCTTTGTACTTAGCCAAAAGAAGCAGAAAAGGGAAGTAATACTAACCAAACCAATCAATCACATATATAACAAAAACGAGCACTATACTTCTTAAATTGGTAGTGTCACAGCACTGTTGCTGACAATTAATGGATCCTCTACATGTGTTTGGTTGGAACTCCAGATCTTTTCCTTTCCCTGGGGCCAAAGTTCCTTTTGTTTTATTGCGATTTCATCATGCTACAAATGCAATTTCTACATGGTTCGATTTCTATGTATGTCTGTTAACACATACTGCGGGGTTTTAGCGATTACTTAAGATTTTGTTCAATATATGCTTTTGTGGTTAGGTTAGGCAGATTAGGTTTGGTTCTCTTAGCATTAAAACAAAGTTCCTAAATGCATTCTACTAAGGTTCGGATTTACTTCTACATTCATTCCCATGCTTCTACGGCTTGTCGACGGAGAATATCTTGTCCATGGGAAGTTGGTATGTTTGCGTAAGGTAATTTTAAGTTGTTTTTTTTCGACATACATAATTTTTTTTAGAGTTCAAACAGTACTCATTACTTTAAGGAAGGTTCAAATTTCGTGACAATGATTGCCAAAATTCTACGCTAATTAGTCTTTGTGCTAGGAGAAATCATAAAATAATATGAACCATTACCCATTCCACATTTCAACATCCCCCAGAACCCTACAGATGAACATTTTCTCCTCTATTCACTAAATTAAGTTAACATTTATTTGCGTTTGCACCTAAAAGTAATTGGGGTGGTCTATTTTTAATATAATGATCCCGTTATCTTTCATCAACCAAGATAATTTCACACACCAAATCTCATTCACAGTCAAGTTTCTCAAACTGCACGGGCATTTTTTGTTTCATACTCCTTTCCCACAGCAAGTAGAATTCACAATTCCATCTGGTATTGCACCTATTCAAGGGTAAACTTTTTTAGGGATAACCCACATATGGAAAATAGTGGTTCCTCGTGCTCGACGAGGAAACATTGGAGTATTGCAGCACACGTGGACTGGGGCTATTCACAGTTTTAACATTCCAAGGAGCAGTTTCTAATTGGGAAAACGGCATGGTAGTTTGACGTGCACCTGTAATGGGTTTTCGATTTTTATTGTTTTTTAACCACACACCTTTTACCAATCCTTTATCCTGTACCTATGGAGAGTTCAACGTGGTTATGATTTATACATAACCTAAACGTGAGCAGCCTGAGGAAGGGAACAGTTGCCTCCCGAAACGTCGCAGGAGTTACCTCGATACTTGCAAAACTTAAGTTAATAATATATATATATTAAACTTGTGAGTAATTCGCACAACTTTCATCATGAAAATAGTGGTAAGACCTGTGTGTATGTGTTCATATAATTTTGTCACTGTACTCTCATGGGTTATACCTTAGAAGCTTCGGAGGAAAATAAGAACTTGGTAGCTTAAAAAAAGAAAAAAAGTGACACAGATGGTGAAACTGTACCATTTGTAATAATGGTATTCATGTTTGATGTCCCTGATTTGTACTAAAACCACTTCAAATTTTCTGCTTGACCACCAAATATAACTGCACATTCATTTTCCAACTGTTATCACAAATACGGGTAGCTTGAGTGAAGCCTGGCATATTAAGGCACTTTTGATCACTATGTGTTGGCCAGGAAATATTGACAATACACCAGGTGTCTTCCTTGAATTACATAAATTTTGAAGTTGTACATCGAACCCTTCTTTTGTAGATTTCGGAATGCTTTCATCGGTGATTTCAGCTTCACTTGCCATGTCCGGCTTTCTTTTCTTCTGCACGGAAGCAGCAAAGTCCGTGCCACTTATTGGAATATGAGGTGGTCACATTCTTCTTGAATGCATGATAAATTATCCATTTAGTGTACACCCAGTTCAAGCATGAAGACAATAGCAGCAAGATGACAGACCTCTCCAATATCAGCCATAGACAAACAAGGGCATGTTACTTCCCCATCCTCTTTCAATTTGGGTTCTGGGAATGTTTAACCTGAAAGTAGAAGAAAAGAATTAGAATGAAAAATGCATACATAACTATCTGAAGTAATATCACAACTAGCCAACATGGTAATGGTTCAGATTGTGTAATGAAATTTGCAAGTTGTACAAGAGGATAAAGAATACATTTAGAATACTGGAAGTAAGTTTGGAGAAATTAATTTGTGCATTTTAAATATGAAGAATGTATTAATTTAGGAGGAATTATGTTGTGAAAAGTAGCTTGTGAAGGCTACACTGCCTGTAAGTCACTGATGAATGAAAAATTTTCTACATTTGTGTAGCATAATTCATCAAATCCTCACATACTTCATTATCAAATTTAGACTAATGATGCAGAAAAGTGGCTTAAAATAGAGAAAAAGGCAAAATATAGACACCCAAGCACCAATTGTATTTTTTTCGTGTTGACTTTCTGCTTGGGATATTTTGTTATCGAGAATACCTTTTGGTGTGTCATAAATATGAGGCCTTGCCTGGAGCATAATAGCAGTTCTAAACGAGTTACGGCATGCTTTGACAACTCAACATCCAGTCCTGATCACCTTCTGTGTATCAAATAATTTTAATACTAAACTTTGTCACTACTATGTACAGTTTGTTTAGGTTGTGCTTCTTTAACACTGGTCCAAATGTTTGCAACAATTTACATTACACTAGATTAGATTGAAGACATCCTTGCTTATGATTATGAACGGTGCACAAGGCTTTAATAAACTCATCACCGTGATTTGAATTCAACAAATAAAATAATTATTTTATATAAATAGAATGAACACTTGCCTTAATGCAGCAACATAACTTCCATTTTTCTTCATAGCTTTTTCTGTCAACTGCGTGCGGAAAGAGTTTCAACATGTTGAAAGTGCCGGTATTTCTAGATGGCACGGCACTGTCATTAATTGCATGTAACGTTACGTATATTTTACACATAACACATCCGTGTTAAGAACATACATTCAATGGGTATTTCAATACAGACAAAATAAAATTGGCTGCGATCGACTGTGGACTGTACGATTACCGAGAATCGAAATCGCAAAAGTCGCAACGCCATTGGCTAATGGTATGGTAGCCTCTCTTGCCAGCCAACATTTCAGCCGTACGCAACTCGAGACCCCGAATCCGTGAGCTGCTCAACTCGTTTCGTTTCAAGAATTCGACTTTCGGCTGGCAACCGAGTTGGTTACCGAACGAGACGACTCACTCGTGAGCTAGGTGTTGAGTGTCAAGAATAAGCTCCCAGAACCCGTAACCTTCTGTTCATGTCCCTTACAAGGAGAAGGACTTCCGAGGCAGAAACAGTCTTCTCCGAACTGATTTCTTCGGTAACCTCTTGAAATATTTTAAGTACTTTCAAGGATTTCTCCACAATCTTCCACTCATCAGGAGTCAACACAGTTACGTTATTTTCCTGTAATGCCAATGTGGCAACTACAGCATCTTTTATTTTAATCATTCTGTCCAGCATGTCAAATGTGGAATTCCAACGCGTAACAACGTCTTGTTTCAGTTTTAATTTGGGGACCCCCATCTGATCCTGCACTGACTGTAATTTTGCTAGAGCTGAGGTGCTTCTTTTAAAATACTCGACGATTGATTTCACTTTATCTACTGCATTGCGGATAGCTTTCAAACCTGCCTGAACGACAAGATTTACACAGTGTGCAAAGCAGGGCAAATGTCGCCAATTACATAAACGTATAGCAGCACTAATGTTGGCTGCATTATCGCTGACAACGGCAACTACTTTGTTTTGAAGTTCGTACTCACGGACAGTTTCTTTCAGGCGGTTTGCAAGATTCTCCGCGGTGTGTTTTTCACCAAACGAAAGGCAGCCTAATAAATGTGAATTTAATTTGCAATAATCATCCATAAAGTGTGCAGTAATAGCCAGAAAGTTTTCATTATTTATGGATGTCCACGAATCTGTCGTCAGGCAAACAGCTGGGGCATTTTTAATTTTAACTTTAACATCTTCCGAAATGGAATGGTGAAGCTGTGGGATCAAACTGGCGGAAATGGTTTTCCTGTTGGGAAGAACATATCCGGGATTTAGCATATTTACAAATTTTCTGAATTCTTCACCCTCCACAATACAAAAAGGATGGTATTCTTTCACCACCATTTTTACCAATTGCTGGTCAATTTGCTTTGACTGGTTCGTTGAAAGAGGTCTGTTTACTCTGACGAAGTCCCCAATACTTGATTGTTTTTGAATTTGTGGTCCTTGTGATCTTCCACGTAAATCTTGCACGTGACTCGTCGAAGCCTCTGTTGTGTTGGAATTGTCCACTTCCCTTGCAATTTCTTTGGTCACGTTAGGCACACTGGCAAGGGATGATGACGCAGGCTCTGCTTCTAATCTTGTTACTGGGACAGTAGGGTGTTTAGGTTTTAAATGTCTTGAAAGGTTCCCCGTAGAACCACACGCAACACTCAGAGTCTGTGAACAGTACCCACATCGAGCCTTTCCTCCCTTCTCTTCGGAAAAATGGTTCCAAATCTCACTTCTTTTTCGTGGCATTATGTCACTGACACAGGTACAGATCTTCGGAAATTCCACACACACACACACACACACACGCACGCACGCACTATCACACAAGAAGGAAAACTCAGAAAGACACCACTAGCTACACTAAATCACGCACGCACTATCACACAAAAAGGAAAACTCAGAAAGACACCACAACACAAAATCACGCACTCTACAACAAATTAGAGATTGTGTTTCTGGCAGCATAAAATCACGAAGTCGCACAGACTCAACAATAACCGAGCACAGCGAACACTACTTCAAGCGACGGTACAATGTTGAATGCACTAGTCCAGAACTGACCAGTACCCTGCCAAAAAATGCTGTCAGCACATGGGACATATGGCCACCGGATGGGGTGGCCGTAAAGGTAGTTTCTAAGCACAGTTAAACAAGAGAAGAAACTCTCTGGATCTTTAACTTTACCAAGGAAAGTCCCAATCGGAAATGAAAATAATTTTAACGATAATATCTTTCTGATTCTCCTGTTGTTCTTTTTCTTCCTACTAGAAATGCGACATTTTTACCCCCATCATCGGTTCAGACACATAAATATTTTCTTGTTGAATTAACTAGTCACTCTGAGTACAACACGTATACCCTAACTATACTGGGTCATGTTGTAGTATAACACAGTAGGAACGATTTCAAGACAAAGAGCGTCCATTAATATCCGAAACTACATCCCGAGATGGGACCGGAATGGGTGGTAGCGTCGTCGCCTTACAATAAAGGGGTCTCGGGTTCGATACCCGGTGGAGGTACATAGTGGTTCGGATCCCACTTGAAACTGTAGGTCCAGTCCCAATTAACCTTTCTGTGCATAAAGTGGACTTAAACAGCAAATCAAAAATTGGTACCGGAATGAGGAAGACATAGACTACATGTATGACATGTACTAGGCTTTCGGTCTCGTTCAAAACTTTGATATGACAGTATGATAGTTAAATATATTACATAAACCAAATTCACTTTAGGAGGCGACTTCACCATACTTATCGAATGGATATCTAACTGTTTAAAGATAAGTCATATATTTTCATTGTTTATAGTTTTAATTACAAAGTCATTCAAATTCAATTACCGTAAGCCTCTGCTGCACAACTGATATATTCAGGATAAAATTTAACTTTTGGAGCGTTTGTAGCTTCGCAACTATGCACCAAACAGAAGATAAAATAATAAAAGTTGTTTACCTTATTGACCTCCATATGCTGTAAAAGCTCGTGAAGTGACACACTACATATGCTGTTTAATTTTGAGGCTCGAGACAAAACCGAGAAAAGAAAGAGATACACATTTACGACTCACGAGATCGAGTCTCGTCTCTCTTCATGTCGACACCATCTCTAATTGTTGTTAAACAAAGGAAGTACTACTGTTGAAATGTGAATATAAATGGAAAATCATCTCACTTTAAAAAATTGGGACAGAAAAACGAATAACTGAGTGGAATATTGATGTTAAAATACTTGTTTACAAATCGACTATCAGTGGGTTCATTTTGTATTAGCCTACATATACAAGTTCAAGACTATAGATTCAAGAATTGACACAAAAGTGCTAAGAAGAACAGAGGAGAACCTTTAAAACAATGTCAGCAATTTTTAGATTAAAAAATAAATAAATAAAACTATCCCCTGTACATCGCGCTACGCCGTGAAGATTCAGAGTGAGTGTGGAGGTAGGGCTCCACATTTTCTCGATCTAGTTCACATTGGAGGTGACGTGTTTAGCACCACGCTCCGGTCGCCCATTCCCCCCGGTTCCCATTGTTTAGAGGTTGGGTGTTTTCCAGAGCGGCCACTTGCAGGGATATTGTCGAAAAAATTCTCATCTAAGATCACTCGTCCAGGGAATCGAACTCCTTCATGATAGACTACCTTCAATAGGTTGATAGTCTATCACACAGGATAGACTGCAATTCTACGCAGGACGACATTTTCCTCATCACTAAAGTACCATCTTATGAAAAAAAACAGGGCGTTAAAGAGAATCAATGTATACTTATCTTTGCTAGCGACTGCATATTTATTTCTTCATACGCGTATCCACAAAGGAAAGACACGCACATACAGAGGGGAGGGAGTTACAAGCGTCAGCAGTTACAAGGGAGTCATCACTTAGTCTATTTTGCACCCGTCACATGATACGGGGTCCAACATAACTAATAAGTAATAATACAACTGTAAAGGTTCGAGTCTTGCATGAACATTTTTCATGACTTGTCCTCATCGCTACGACACGTCTGAAGAATTAGAAAATCGACCTAATTTATTTTTATAAATATACGTTGAACGTTGAAGAAGAAACCAAATTAAACAAACAGAATGTCAAAATTGCATTTGGAAACCTAAATAATATGCAATCGATGAGGAAGAATGCCACTATTTGTGTGTGTGTGTACTAAAGGGTGTATGGTTTCAAGCACTAAGGCTGGATACTGCAATGAAGTTGCTAAATTTTCATGGCGGAATGTTTTCGATTATAATTGTTTCTCGTTAATATGGAGTAAAAGTAAACAACCACACAATTACCTACTAACATAACTCTTTCTCTATTGTTTAAATTGTTAGTTTTTTTCTGAAAGAAGGGAGCATTGTAAATTCCTAAAATCAGTCAAAACATTATTCAATTGAACTAACTCATCTGTAAAGGTAATTTCCATGCAACGGTTATGGTACAGCGCTGTAGTTATGGCTTCCACATGCCGCGGCATGTCTAGAACATTTCCAATACACACAGATTGCATTGCACCGAAAGACGGTGGCTGGTTCTGCAAACAAAGCAAGTCCCCCTTCCTTCCTTTTCATTTTGCAAAGTCAAGTCCCGTTACATTCCCGTGAGGATGGTTTTAGCTGCTGCGGGTGGTGGGTGACAAGCACAAGACAACCCTCTTGGAACATCCACATCAAAGGTTATTGACTTTTCCGAAAGATTCTTCTCTGATCTGATTGGTTCTTGTAGGCAGGCCTCCTGCATTCCAGAAAAGCAAATATATGTTCTAGTCGGCCGCTCGTTTCTGACCGGGCCCAACCAAGCTGATCCGGATCAGTGAATTCGTTCGCGAACGGATTCAAGGAAACGGAACATCCAGCGTGTCGGTCTTTTCTGAACCGAATCAGTGAATTCGTTCCCGAACGGATTCGAGGAAACAGAACATCCAGCTTGTCGGTCTTTTCTGAACCGGATCAGTGAATCCGTTCGCGAACGGATTTTTTGAGAAAGCAGAACCCTCCACCTTGTCGTTTCTGACCGAATCAATGAATTCGTTCGCGAGCCGATTGGAGAGAATAAAGCAGATCCTCCAGCTGGTCGGTCGTTACCGACTGCACCAGGATTAATCGTCTAGGGGTGGTGAGGCGTGCGGAATGAAATTAAAGGGGTGCGATGTTGACAATAAATGAAATATGAAACATGCGTCATTCATAAAATACGTATCAACTTTTAGTAGGATTCTATGAAAATATAATTTAGATTTCTACTCCGCCACGTTTGGCTAATCGCGACAATGAGCTTTGTTTTAGTGTTAGTGACGATTAGTGTTTGTTTTAAACACTAATTACAATCATGTGTAATGAAATGAATGTTAAATATATGTAAAAACCACTCACACTAAACTGTAGGCAATTATCGAAAACCACAAAAGGGGTAGCTGAATAAAGAAAAGAGGAAACATCTTACAACAGTAATGACGAAACACAACAGTCGTTGATCGGTGTAGCGACTGCCGCCATTGCAGTAAAGTAAATGAAGCTTCGATTTCAGATTAGAACCAATGGATTGTCTGTTGTATGCAATATAATAGCTGTCTCACTTCAAAACCTAACAACATTCTAGGCTGAATATGACGACATGGTTTAACAAGCCATGACGTAATGTGAGGGCCTGCCTGATGTACTGGTAACGGCGTCGCCTTGTATTCAAGGAGCCCCGGGTTCGATACTCGGTGGAGGCACATAGTGGTTTAAACTATTGGTCCAGTCCCGATTAGCCTTTCTGTGCATAGAATGAACTTAAAACAACAATTCAAATCAAGGGGTAATGGGATCGATACACGGTGGAGGCACATTGCACAGTGGTTTGGACCCAACTTTAAACTGTAGGTCTAGCGCCGATTAGCTTATCTGTGCATAAATTGGACTTAGAACAACAATGTAATAACGTAATATGACACTGTAAGAGTTAATAGTGTTTCCAAAAATGAACGGAATTTTCCATCTCTATTCGCGAACCCGAAGTGTTTCCACCTTTAAGGAAAAACCCCTGAATGCATGCACGAGCTATTTTGGTAATGTATCTCCTGTATTTTAATTCATCGCATCTAATTCCAGCTTTTATTTGTTTCCACTCATCCATCTTTGCCACAATCTTGCATTTATTCCAAGAAGTTCGGTACAAAAATGACACAAAGAGAAGATTGAATATGTAATGTGTGCGCTTCAAACTTGAACACCACACAGCAACACTGGAAGAGAGGAAGCAGCGAGAACGGAACCTTGTCCCGCAGCTTCTGCGAGAGAACGAACTGCGCATGACCGTTGGGTGGAGACATAGGTTCTGCAATATCATCTTCCATGTATTTTGTCCTATACCCTCCTCGAGCTTCTGCTCCCGCACGAAGCTTTCACAATGGCACGAGCTGTCCTGTGGGGGTTCAACTGAGGGTCTGTATCAGGGCGGCCGATTCGCGGTTTCTTCTTCTCAGCAAAGGAGTTCGCCGTGTTAGGGGCACAAATACATGACTTATTGTGTAGAATTTTTAGCGAAATAATGTGAAAATGTAAAGACATTGTTTATTGTTCATTCTCGAGGTGATTATCGTATATTACTTGGGGTTCACTGATCCTGTGCGATATAGGGCCAACCGCGCCTGAAAAAAAAAACACTTCAAATAGGAACTTCAGTGAATCTAAAACGAGTTTGAAAGCCAAAAAAAAGATGTTCACTGAAGTTTAATCCACTCATTCAAAGAACTATTGTGTTGAAAAAAAAACTTCAAATAGGAACTTCAGTGAATCTAAAACGAGTTTGAAAGCCAAAAAAAGATGTTCACTGAAGTTTAATCCACTCATTCAAAGAACTATTGTGTTGAAAAAAAAACACTTCAAACAGGAACTTCAGTGAATGTAAAACGAGCTTGACCAGACGGAACTGAATTTTATGTTCATTCAGATTTTTGATATAAATATATAAAAGTTTTCAAAAATATGTTCCAATTATTGTTCCTAGTGTTTACAGTAATTCTCTATCGTCTGACCTCAATTTTATTGTCCTTGCAAAGCCATTCTGTAATCAATGCATGTTTACTAATTGCTGCGAAATTAGATTCCAAGAAGACCTGCTTTATTTGACAAATAATAGCATGACGAATATTAATTTTCCATATTGGACCTGCAGTTTAAAGTGGGATCCGAACCACTATGTACCTCCACCGGGTATCGAACCCGGAACCCCTTGATTGCAAGGCGACTACGTTACCACTGGGCCATCGGGAGGCCGTGATACGTTCATTATGAGCACGAACACCACACTGTAATGTTGTTAACTGAATGGTGAACAAGAGAAGGGATTCAGGGATAGCAATGGGTTGTAGCAGCTTCCTCTTGCCCTGAACAAAAGGTCATGGCGGTCGGTAACGCGTCTGGCTACCATGCTAAAGGTCCCGGGTTCGATCCCCGGCCGGTTCAAATCCGTGAACTTTTCTAACGATGGAAGCGGCCCCGGCGCCCACACAGCGTCGAATAACATGGGTACCGGGGGGAAACCCTGGGGGGTAAAGGCGGTCATTGGCGTGGTGCTGATCACATCACCCCCACTCACGACCGGATCAAGAAAGTGTGGGGCGTTACCCCCACACCCCCTATACGCCTTTATGGCGTGGTGCTATGCACAGGGGAGCATTTCACCTTTACAAAAGGTCATGATAGAAACAGGTTAAGCTTAGGGGGACCACATTGGTGTGTTCCAAGCGGACGTCCGCCATATTGAATTTAACTCAAAATCTTTAAATGGGAAGGGTGGCGACGATTAGGGGGGGGGCAGTGGCCCCCTCCACTTTTTGCCACTTTTGCTACCGCACTCTGCTAAACATTATCTACCAAGGGAAAGTAAATTGTCTTTGCACCCCCCGTTAAATGTTACCGGGGAGGGAGGGTAAAGGCGGCCGCAGCGTAGTGCTGACCACATCAGCTCCAAAATGGTCGACGTCGAAAATGTGGGGCCCTACCTCCACATACCCTAAATGTGCCATAATGGCACGGTGCTATATGCACAGGGAACTTTAATTTTACCTGTATACAGGTAGCCTATATTGTATTCGTTTCTGTACCCCTTAGTAACTAAGTTTTTTTTTTACATACGCATATACAAACCGTCTACTATGTCAATGGCTGAGGGGCCCCCTAATGGCTTGCTTGTCTCCGCCCCCTCCCCCACACTGCGGGGTTTTGCGGCTTGTAGATCCGGCACTGATGAATATATATCCTATATATAACTTATATGAATATATATATCTTGTGATTATGTTGTATAGAACAGCTTCATCTCAATAGGCAGGCCGCGAGAGGATCTACTGAAGTTTGCGTCTTGCAGCCCGAGCTGGCAACCAGCCACATGGAAAGATAACATTCCGTTCGGAGTTCAGCAGCGATAAGAGAAATCCAATCTCGGCAGTGCGGTGAGAAGTCAAAGCCGGTGAGAGAGTACTGTTACCCGTGCAGCCTCCAATTTGAATGTCAAAGGCTGGGTCTTTCTCAAGTTAGAACCAGGAGGGTGAAATGTCTTGCAGTCCAACCTGGCAACCACCTGGAAAGATAACCTTACGTTGGGGGTTTGAAAATGCCTTTCGCGACAGTGATGGCGAGCGATTAAACGATCTAACAGGGGGTTCACGGACGGGAATAATGATCAATTTACTTTACAACAGATATTCATAAGCATGCATACATATTGAAGTCGAAATATTCTGATTAATAGGAATTTTATATTATGACCAACGCAATTTTGAGGTGCAAGTTGTTAGGTTCCCTTTTATATGTACACCGATTTCCAGGTGACAAATCAAGGGCGCCGGCGGAACCAAAAGTAGCAAATTTGATTCTTAATGCTGTAGAAGGTAACCGGGAAAGAACCCTGTTCTTTTCTAACAGTTCAGAACAGTGGCGGCGATTGGGTACCAACATTGAATCAGTTTGATTTTATTATTGACTATTCAGTAAAGTCTTGGAGCAGATGAATATCACTTCTAAGTCCTTACAAGCAGGCCCCTTCATGATCTCTTAGGGAACGCTCTCTTAGAAATTATTAAGCTACAGGAATCATTGGAGCCACTTGTTGAAATTATGAAAATATATGCCAACTAGGAGGATTTCAAGTGAATTTTCTGACAAGAGAATCAAAAAAGTACAGAAGTACTTTGACGAACTCTATCCAAAGACTTCCTAATTGAGAGAGCTGGTTCAACGTATCAATATTTTACCCGATGATAGACAGAATTTGCTCACAATTGGAAAATAATGTAAAGGCATGAAAGCAATTGTAGACACATAAAAAGGTAGCCTACACAGTCTTCCATTTGTAATGATCTATAGACGCTAATCTTCTCAAAGAACATTTCCAAACTTTTATTACAGTCACTCACAAATATATCAGAAGTTCTTCGCAAGATTAAGAGCATGAATGATGCGAAAGAGCTAGCTCATCTCCTTACATCAACATATAGGGTGGTGCATATTGATGGGACATATCAATGTTCAAATGCACATTTCTGGGAATGAAACAACCACATTTATTATGCACTATGTGTAAAACATAACCAAGATACAGGAGTTTACAACACTGTTCATCATTTGAATATAACATGCCGTAGATGGGCACTATCTTGAGGATAATATTCTTGAGCTCTCTTAGTCATACTGTCCATACTGTGCAAATCTCCAGCAAATCTCCTGGAATGGCTTTCTATCTCTCCCGCCTTGAGTTCAGCAGTTGTTTGGGATCTCGCGGTGTACACCCTTTCCTTTAGGTAACCCTACAGGAAGTAGTCCTGTAGGGTTATATCTGGTGATCTGGATGGACATTTCCCGAATGTTTCTCATTGACACTAATCCTGTATGACTAGTAACACCATCTTGTTGCATCCACATTTGTGTAAGACCGAGACGCCTCATTTAGAGACCGAAAAACGGCCCTAACTTGGTTCATATCATCACTCATCCCCATCTTCGCAATCAGCCAAAAGTGGCACAAAAGCGAAGTAAAATAAAGCAAATCAATCAATGTTTAGAATAGAGCGGGAGCAAAAGTAGCAAAATGTGGGGGGGCACTGCCCCTCACGCACCTTAATCGCCGCCACTGGTTTTATCTCATACCACCTGCATAACATTTACGGTTATTTCTTAAGTACATACCAAAAAGCGAAAACGATCTTGCGCAAATATTTTGAAAACAATCACCGAAATCGAACTTAGGGTAAAGACCCCGAATATGAGGATAGGCACCTAAAATGAGACCCCCATGTATCTCGTAAACAAAGAGCTGCACCCTAGTGGAAAGAAGCTGAAACACAAGGAGGAATCGCGCCATAGCACTGGAAGGCACGTGAGCTCCTTGTGTGTAGAGTTGGTGACGCAGCGAATGTGAAAAAGAATGCGAGCTCGTGGAAATTTTGCTGCAGTTTGGAAATTAGCTGCTGAAAATGGATAAGGTAATTTCTTACCGATCCCCTTTTTACTGTGTTTCGTAGTGGTGAGTGTGTGTGTTGTACCATGTAATTAGTTGCTAGTTTTCGTCCACTTGTAAGAGATATAGCGTTGTTCATTTGTTTACCCTGCGAAGGTCCTATTATGAGACCTGGAAGAGGTTCAATATATGAGACCGGTCTCATAATAGGACTACCATAATAATGAAGGGTCTCATATTAGGAGTCACAAAATATATCTAATATTTTACGTTGATTTTCATCATTGCTTTTCCTAATTTGGGAGTTACGTTGCAATTATGTTACCAAGAACCTGTGCTTCTGGTTTTAGACGGTCACTACTCCCACGTAAGAAAGTGATTGAAAAAGCGAAAGAACACAATGTTTCTATTATCTGTTTACCGCCACAATCGACGCATAAAATGCAGCCTCTAGACGTAGGTTTCATGTTTCCCTTCAAAAAATTTTTTCGCGCAAGTAGTTGAAACATGGTTGCATCAGAATCCAGGAAATCCACTAAAAATAACTAAAATTGCCAGAATATTGTCAGGTGCATAGAACAGAGCTGCTACTATGGAAACATCTGTTAATGCATTTCGAAAGACTGGTTTATTCCCTTGTAATAGATACATTTTCGTGATGAAGATTTTGCAATACACTCTGTCACCTCTAAAAAGAAAAGAGGAATGTAACAGGTCAGTCAGTTGAACTACCCAAAAGTTACGTGGATCCCCAACCAAGCTGCCACAGGTTAGGCCAACTTGAACAGGAACAGGAGCCTGAAAGCAGTCCTATTCAGTCTACGCAGTCTTCAACAGTACCACCCCCTGATGACGATGCCATTGTAATGCCAGAAGACATTGAGCCACTGCCCACACTAGACAGCCCATCTCTTACCAACTCCGGGAAATCTCGCGTAGTGTATCAACCAGTAGTTATAACAACAACACCATACAAAAAAGACTTGCAGATAATTCGAAGAAATGGAAGAAGGAAGTGAAGAAGAACCTGTTTGGTAGGGGTGTTACAGGCACTCACAGTAGGAAGCCTACTGAGGTAAACAAAAAGCAGCAATCAGATTACTCCCGTTCTACTTCACGTAAGAAGAGGAAGGTTGTATCATAGAAATGTGAAGAATCCACAGATGAGTCGGAAGAATCTTTCTCATTAGCAGAATCGTCTGACAGTTTAGAATTAGATGAAGATGAATATGATACAGAATGTGTATTTTGTGGTTCACCGTATTCCAAAGATCAATGTGGTGAAGAGTGGGTAAAGTGCACACGTTGTTACAAGTGGGCTCATGCTCATTGTGGTGCAGATGACACATTTGTGTGTTCCATGTGCAAAAATCAAAAGTAAACGCATGATGAACTTCGTTTCTACCAGGTAGTTACTACATGTGTAACACAATGTAGGTCTTTTCACAGTTTCATTTGAAGTTAACCAATTTTGGTGACAACAGGACAGCTACTAGGATAGCATAGAAGGAACATTTTGTTTTGTATTTTTAGCATGCTAAAAATAGTCAGTTTCTTTTTTTAGAATAGCCTAATCTTTTTAAAGATGGTGTAAAAATAATATCGTTTCACTTATAGTTTGGTAAGAAAATAATTTAGTTCATTTAGTTCAAAAATAATTTAGTTCAGAGATTCAAATGATTTATATAACCCAAACAAGGTCGGGGTCTCTTATTCGGTACCCCCTATAAAAATAGCTCAGTAGCACTTGTGTTCATTTTTTTGTTTATAACTTATGGTTGTTACTTATTTTTATATTCCAATACCTTGTATCATGAAATAGACTTCCTACAAAATATATTTTTTTAAAAAAATCAATCGTTTATGTTTTAATTAACAAGTAAATCGAATTCTACCAAAAGGGTCTCATATTCGGGGTCTTTACCCTATCATATTTACTTTTCCATTTCAAAATTTACAACCACCAAAGCGACGTGTGTTCATTCCACATGTAAATTTCTCTTCCGCTGATGTATTCTTCTTCGATTCTTTATTAAATGAATAACAATATTTTTATCCTACCATATACATGCGGGCCTTCCTCTTCGCACAACAGTTTTGCTACCTTGTGTTCTGATACTTACGAGGATAGGTTAGGCCAGGTTCCATTAGTATAAATACAATGAAAAATTATTGCTTCGGTTAAGGGAACTAAGCCTAGCTAGCCTAACTTAACAAAGTAGGCATTTAGCTTAAAATTAAAAAGCTTTCTCCCGTGACGTCAGAACAAAAGGTTGCTCAAGTGTTGTGCTATAAGCGAGACCCGTATAAATGCCGCCGAAAAGAAGACGAACGAATGCTGAGCCACCAAGCATTACTTCCCTAAAGCTAGGTTTCTGGCTTGCTATTGGTCGAAACTCTAAGACATGGCATAGCAGTTTGTAAAAAAAAATTCTCGCATCCCGGTCCCGACTTTTCGCGATCCTGCACACCCCTACAGATTAGACATACATACTTCTAAGTTGGAGCAGTCCCGTAGCTAGAGGGGGGCAAGGGGGCAACTTCCCCCCTGTGAAAAATACAGAACACATTCCTACCTGCAATTCTCACTAATCTTTACAATTATGAGCGCTATTTACCGGATGTTTACATTTATGTGCTTCCTTGGCGGTGGCGGATATTGAATTTGTAACGGTCGGATTGACCATTACTGGTTTTGGTAATATGTTAATTAATTGCTGGCCAGCTACAAGGTGTAGGGTTAAGTAATATGTTTCCATGAGTGTACTTTTATGTTATTATTGCATGTAAGTGTAAATGCTTATTGGATTGTGCTTTGCTGGATATTAGATTCCCCTGTTTTTACCGGTTGGGGGAGCTAGCTGTCTTTCAAAAGACCGTTGGAGTGGAATTTTCCAACGCTACGGGGTCCACGTCCACGGACGTTTACCCCGACTATAAAAAAGGCCAGTGGACTTTAGCAAAAAAAACAACAAAAAAAACAGTGTTTCCCTATTGATCGACGAAAGAGGAACGTCTCCTCAAGTTTAGTCCACTTGTGGTGGCTAAACTGGATATAATAATGTAACATCTGGTTAAGCCAGCCCCTGTTGCTGTCCCAAGTCCCCTTTTAGAAAAAGCTTTGATTATGTGGATATTTCCGTATTGAATAATTGATGCCCAAAAGAAAGAGTGAAGGCGTAAGGAAACGCATTTGTAAGGAACGGAATATCATTTAAGCTGAGGATAGGTCCGCAGAGATAGTTATGCTAACTCTGCTGTAAAGTAAGTGCCGATGGTTATGCCATAGGTGCGCAATTATATTGATTTAGAGATTTGTTAATTTGGTCTATGCAAGACATACATGGAAACGCTATGTAAAATATGTATATATATAACTACGTATAATAAACCAATATATCCTACTAGAATGTTATGATTTAAAGAACTAGAGTACTGTCCATTTAACAAGTTGTGTATATTCACTTTCTGTACATGTGTAAACGAACCAGGGACATAAAAATATAAATTATTGTGTGAACCCCCCTCCCCCTTTTGTAATTCCGGCGCAAATATAATCTGCTCGCATGGCACCCAGGGTGAGGTGAAAGGAGAGATTAGAAGGATTAAAGCAGGAAGTAATCCAGAGGGCCGGATAGAAACCAGGGATAGGGTGGCCGAACTTTCACAAATTCAATGGTGTAAAGGCAGTGTCTTCGGAAAAGGCGATAATATTTATGTGGCTTTTGGTTTCATGATGAGATAGGGAACAAACAATTGTTCTCAGGTATCTATGCATCGTCTTCAGACAGACCCGATATTGAAAGATCAGTGGATTTAGGCAGTAAAGCGAAAAGATTGGACACAAACACGAGGGAGTAGGCTCTGCAGTCGGCACTTCATCAAATTAAATGAAAATATTTTACGTGTTTCGAAAACTATAATTGTCTAACGCACATGTGTTGATTATATTTAAAAGTTGGAACTATTTATAATTATTATAACGCATTTTCCTTTTGGTTGTTGATAAGCGCTCTCTTCATGGTCGTCGGTAGGTCAGTCGACCCCTCCCCACCTCTGGAAATTGGCATCCTTCATTTCAAGTTGCAAAAATGCAGGAAATTTCTTATTCTTATTGTTAATAACAGAAATAAAGTTAACTTGGTTAGTATTCGAACATAGTAATCTATGTAAAATATGCATTAGATCGAAAAAATGAGTGAAAAATACAGGAACCAGGATATTTTTTTTCATATTATACCATTTAATTCAAAGAATAAATGGTTCCACAGTTTTCAGAATTCGAAATATTATAATTTTAGATGAGGTCACACAATATAAACTTTGTGAGTATTTTTTCTAACTTCTAAAGTCCTTTCTTGAACGACACTTGAAAAAGTTAATAACAAAATGCAACAACTGTATATTTCAGTATAGTAACTATAAATGTAAAAGTATTAATGGAAAATACTGGATATTCACTCGGTTTGTGGATCGAATAGCATGATAATACTAAACATCAACAATAATAATTAAATTCGAATAAAATATATTTAATTAGGTATATTATTAGAGTATAAAGCCCGCATCACACGGAACTGGATTTCCAGTAGGTATGCCCTAGTTAGCGCTGGACTGGTTACCAATTTATTAGTTTTCGCCTCACACGATACTTATCAACGTACTTGTCGATATACTTTTTTTCCCCATACGACGGAAGTTGTAATGGCGGCCGCGTAAGAAGTAAACAATGTATCACTTCACATTTTTAAAAGCCGATAACTATTCAACCGAGAGGAATAACGTTTCGTATAAAACGTTGTTAGATACAAAACAATGGCGCTGCTTAAATACATACTTTACAACGTTTACTGTACACGTATGGAAGCCTATTTTAGTTGTTACAGATATAAACACCGTGCACTCGGTAAAAAGGTAAAAGGTAAAGTGTTCCCCTGTGCATAGCACCACGCCATGAAGGCGTATAGGGGGTGTGGGGGTAACGCCCCACACTTTCTTGATCCGGTCGTGAGTAGGGGTGATGTGATCAGCATCACGCCCCTGACCGCCTTTACCCCCACAGGGTTTCCCCCAGGTACCCATGTTATTCGACGCTGGGTAGGCGCCGGGGCCGCTTCCATCGTTAGAAAAGTTCCCGGATTTGAACCGGCCGGGGATCGAACCCGGGACCTTTAGCATGGCAGTCAGACGCGTTACCGACTGATGGTATAACGCAACGCGCCTTTCATACTGTATACGTTATACATTGCTGGAGTAACACTCGGAAACACAGAAGAAACACAGACAAAAACGGTTCTTTGCGCACTCACAGATTATCTTCACATGGCGAAACATTGCTCTGATTGACTGTTCCACAGAATCCAGTCAAGGAAAGCAAGGATATTTCCACTTTGACATGAAAAACGTTTTCAATCCATTCGTTTTACAGATAATGACACAAACATGAGATGTGCAAAATATCTCGGCGATATTTGTTTCGGTTCTCGAGAAACACGCCTTCAAACACCGATGAAATCTGTGGGCCAAGTGGTCGGTCATTTAAAATATACCGTTGAGTGTTTGTGCTAAACATGTGCTAAACGCAAAACTATGTTCTTTACATGTGTAAGAAACACATTTTAGTGTAAGATGTCTCTGTTCGAAACTCCAAGGTGGGATGTTGATCACAAATGTGAGGAGTTGAATTCAGGACTATTCGGTACTAGGAAACCATTAGTAAGTGTATTGAATGACAGTATACTTTTGACATTTTAACATTTAATGAGATACCAGTACCATTCATACTAATCTCCAATGTTGTTTTTTCTAGATGAAGTAAAAATCGGTAAGAATTGACAATATAAAGTCTGTAATTTTGTTAATTTTCGGTATACTAACTAATTTTGGCCTCCTAATCATGAATCTGTTGTAAAAAACCGGGGGTCACGTCTGGAAATGGTACATTTTGATGAAACATTGTTCGTTAGCCCCAAAAACCATCCACGGGTAGCCCCACAAACCATTCATATGAGGGTAGGTTAGGTTCCATTAGCATTCATTTCACACCTAAATTGATCGAAAAAATAGGGTTCGTAATAAAATTGAACATCATAAATCATTTTCTTGTAAAACAAAGGCGTGGTTAGAAACAATGACAGAAGATTACATTTAGGTAACACTTTACTATACCGGAGACGGATTTCTTCAAATTTACAGGAGAAAGTACTTAGGCAAATCATTTTCTGTAGCGTTGTTGATGTTCAGGAATGTAGTTTTGATCCATTTTAATGCGAATGCATCTGGTTTTCTACGAAAATCTATTTCCGACGCGTTATTGCTGCTGCCGCCATTTGCTTTCAGTACGAGAGCACAATATGCTCTCGTATTGTCCGTATATGCTAAATTGAATGAAAGGAGTGCTAATAGAACCTAACCTAGTAGGCATACCTCGTCCCCGTGATGGTTCTTGGGGCTATCGTAAATTTTTGTGCTAACGTTAATGGTTTTTTGGGCTACCCGTGGATGGTTTGTGGGAAATAAGGAACAACAGTAAGTACTCAATGTAAGAAATAAGACATTATTTTCGTTAGAAATTCATTATTTCACCTAAAGAAATGTTCCGCAATGCAGAATAGTACGTTAGCAATGTAAAAAATTGAGAAATAAATCATTGATAGGTAGTAAAGTAGCACCTACATTTTCGTTCGGGTAAATGTTTACTATCCTTCGGACACCTATAACTTCTGAGTTTCGTCAATTTTTGACATTTGTACTTACCTATGTGCTTCGCGGATCATTTTTTAACGTGTATTCATGTTTTTTTGATCATTTTTTTTTAAAAAAAGTGTTTTTGTAACTGAAGAATGTACGTTTCTGCAAATGGTTTGTGGAGCTATGTGTCAATGGTTCGTGGGGCTATGCGAGAATGGTGTGTGGGGCTATGCGAGAATAGTGTGTGGGGCTACACATATTTTTTTTAGAAACCAATTTTTAACTATTGTAACCTATTGTGACCCTACCTAACCTAACTTTACCGGAAATGGTTCATGGGGCTATGCATCAATGGTTGAATTTCCGCTATGAAACATTCCCACATCACACAAAACACTTCCAGATGTTAGACAATACTAGAGGAACTTATTACGGTAAGTAGTTTCTTCTGTAGAAATGAAGAAATCTGTCCGAAGGATAGTAAACTATATTCTTCCTAAAACTTCATCGTACAATGCAGCAGAACAATAAATAATCAATTTTCATGTAATAATATTGCACATTTTGTGAAAATCGACAACATCATGCCGTTGTTTCCAAGATGTACCTGCAGATGGCTCTAGCGTTGGAAGTCACGCAATCTCACTAGTGGAATCAGGGTTTCCAAACGCTCGATTTTTTTTCGAGAAACGCACGTTTTTTTTCTTCGAGAAACGCGCAGTTTTTTGTCTAGAAAGGAAAATTGTTTTTCGATGAATTTAGGGGTGAAATGGGTGCTAATGGAACCTAACCTAACCTCATATGAATGGTTTGTGGGGCTACCAGTGGATGGTTTTTGGGGCTAACGTCAATGGTTTGTGGGGCTACCCGTGGATGGTTTTTGGGGCTAACAAACAATGTTTCATCAAAATGTACAATTTCCAGACGTGATCCCCGGTTTTTTACAACTTTCATGCACAATAGAGTTGGAAACCTTGATATTCGAAAACAAAAGAAGCGTTACCATTCGCAAAGCAAGCGATATCGCACCGTGACGTGCTTTCCGTAGCATTAAGGAAAATGGTTTATTTTAGCAGAAAAAGTGTTTGTTTTCGTGCAAAAAGCATAATGGCACCTTCCACTATGTTCTGCAATACATAATTGGTAAGTACTAACCACGAGAAAGTCAAAATATCAGATTTAAATGTGTCTCCGATGTATGAAACTGTTAATGTTAGTTTTACCCAAAGATTTTTACGGTAAGAATTTAACAATATAGAGATATTCTCCAATTTGGTTAATACTTCACATAAGGTAAACGTCCCTAAGTTTGACAGGTTAAGGAAAATTTTTGCAGTTAATTGTTTGTAGTGGCTTTTGTATTTCATAAATGCGAGTATTTTTTTTTTTGCCTGAAAGTTTAAAGATTCTACTTTCACCCAAAAAGTAATTTGCATTCCAACAGTTATGTTACACAATTATTAAAAAATCAAAAAGTGAATCCTACAATATGTCCCTAAGTTCGACACCCTGTCCTTAATTTCGACAGTTTGTGTACCAAAATTTGACACCCCCTTATATCTCAACATCAGACACTAAATTTGCAGATGTTAATAATACCAATAACTGCACATGTCCTTCAATTGGCATTTCATTATATTCAACTAAATTTACAGATTTATCAGGGCATGAACTGAACAAAAAAGGATTTGTTGTTAACCCCCCTCTTTTATGCTCAACAAAATTTAAAATATTAACATGAATTACAGGGAGGTTATTTCAGTCGTTCACCGCCAGCGTGACGGCCGTTCCGCGGACTCTTCATGCAACAGGTCCCGGCAAATTGCGTTCAGGAAGTCCGTAACAGAAACCGCTTGTTTTGTAATGTTTCCACTTTTCACAATTACAGTTACAATTACAATTGAAATAAGCACGTACCTTGTCGCACGGATGCAGGAAAAGGTGTCCTCCCAAATACAAATATTTCCGGCACCTTATTTCTGACATCTAATCTTAGATTAGACATCGCTACTTTATCCTCAGTTGACAGAAAGGGAAGACAGCATCCCGGCACATAAAGCAAACCGAAAGCGTAAAATGATATTTAAAAGTAATAATAATGATGATCACTAACCTCCTGTGTTATAAGAGATGTTGAAAATGACTTCCTTCAACAGCAATCCAACACGTTTCTTAGGTTCAAGAGATCCTGTCTATCGTAATCCCTGACCACTTTTCTGCAAGAATTCGTTTTCACGTAATTATCGTACATAAAAACTCTATGTTCAAGACTATATTTGTTTAACGACATAAGTAATGAATGAATAACAATTAACACACAATAAAGCACTGGCCACGAGTAAGCACATTACAATAACACAGTATAAGCAACACGCGTACTGATAAATGAACAGAAGTGAACATGAATGTACATTGACGTCTGGTAGCCGACAGTGTTGCTAACCATTTTTCGGCAATGTCCCTACAACTGACCAAATGTCCCTACGCCAAGTAAAGTGACTAAAAAAAAAACACCTCATGAGCATGCAAACAGAAGATAAAATATACACATTTACTTACCAAATCTTTCTGCTCGGTGCTTCCACAATTAATGAAGGAGCGAATTTACAATACAGGACCTCTCCCCGATTTTTTGTAATATTTCGCATACTCACTAATTGAGGCCTCCTAATCACGAATTTGAAGTTAAAATTTGGGGGGTCACGTGTAGAAATTGCAAAATAAGTGACATTGAGTGGTCCGCGATCGGCACGATTGCTTATTATTTACCGGAAGATTTTGTGTTTCCAATACTTAAAAAACGAAATATACATTCCTGATATTACTACGACCCCAAATTTTAACTATGTTTGCCTATCCTAACCTAACCTAACCGTACCTGAATGGTTCGTGGGGCTATCCGTCAATGGTTTGTTGGGCTACCCGTGCATGTTTTTTTCGAGCCCAAATTTTAACTATGTTTGCCTAACCTAACTTAACCTAAACTTACCGAGAATGGTCAGTGGGGCTATTCCTGAATGGTTTTGGGGTAATTGTGATTACGAACCGATAAAAAATATTATTTTCGTAGCACTTTAACGGCAAACGTTCATCATCGAAGACGCCATTTTCGTATCCTGCAATTTTATGATTGATGTACTGTTGCCAAATTTACCTGTAATCAAATCAGTTCTTCTACATCGTGATTGTCGCTGTCACATGTAAGCACGTTCTTTGGGCAATATACTGAAATCCATAAGTTTATTAATTAGCCCACAGCCATCCTCCTGCACACTCCACCTAACAATCTGTACAACATTAACAACTTTTTTACTGTTCTCTTCCACCATTCTTACACGATCCATGCTCTCCAAGTATGAAATCAACAGTGTGGCAACGCTGTAGACAGCGTAACTAATTTTAATTTGTTCATATCAACAAATATGGCTACCATACTTGTATACGGAGAATCATTGCGAGAATTGAAAAGCTTATTTTACAACTTCTACACGTTAATGAACATTTTTTCCCCCTCACCCCAACATGTTAACTTGAGATAAATAATCACGAATAATTATTTCGTGAGTATAAGACGTAGCATAGAAATTACAGAAGGGTCCGGTATTGTAAATTCTTGCCTTAATGAATAATAGGGGTGTGCTGGACAGGATTTTTTGGGTCGGGACGGGATCGGGACGGTAATTTTTTTAAATCCCGACATTCGGGACTGAAAAATTTGCAATTTCCCAACCAAGTCGGAAAATTTTCTGGACGGGAAATGTTCGAAATTTCCCGAAGCACTGGAAATCTCGAATTTTACAAGTCATTTTCACTTTAAGTGATAGTTTTTGCATTTCTAGAATAAAAACTTACAACTTTCGATAAGTTCCAGAAACTTACAAGGCAGAAAACGTCGAGAATTAACGACTTTTTAAAGTAAAGAATCCAGCACACCCCTAATGAATAACGTTGAGTCGTTTACTGTTGATTATGTTATTTGAAGTCATACATGCTGCTGCTGTGAAGAGATAGATGTTGGTTGGTGATGCTGTATTTCCTGCATTCTTTAACAATTTTGGTCCCATTTTATTTCCCTTTTTTGTTTTTGTATCACTTAACATTGAAAATATTCTTTCCGTTTCCGCGTTAGAATGCGGCAATGTTAGCACTATTTTCGCGAGAGTGGAAATGTTTTCAAAAAGGAACTTGCCTTGAAAGTTTTTGGTAACCGATAACATGTTCCAAAATTCTGATGGAGATCTGTTAGTTAGTTCTTTTTTCTCCTCCTCGCTAAAGTATCCAGATAAACTAATTCATAAAATGTAATTTACCAAGATTGAAAAAAGTACCTACGTTTTCCCTCATTTGGCAAAATCTGTCCCTACGTTCCTACGCGGGCGAAATTTAGTGAAAAGTCCCTATGCGTAGGGACATGTCCCTACGGTTGGCATCACTGCCGACACGTGCAGTATGAAGCGCCCTCTCGCGGCTGACAACTCACCCAACCCCCGATAAGCTGCAGGCGCTGTCGCGACAACTGAGAATAAAGTAGCGATGACTAATCTAAGATTAGATGTCAGAAATAAGGTGCCAGAAATATTTGTATTTGGGAGGACACCTTTTCCTGCATCCGTGCGACAAGGTACGTGCTTATTTCAATTGTAATTGTAACTGTAATTGTGAAAAGTGGAAACATTACAAAACAAGCGGTTTCTGTTACGGACTTCCTGAACGCAATTTGCCGGGACCTGTTGCATGAAGAGTCCGCGGAACGGCCGTCACTCTGGCGGTGAACGACTGAAATAACCTCCCTGTACTTACCATGCCAAAGGCTAGGTACATTTAAGCAAATAAAACACTGAAAATGTTGATTGCGTTTATATTACAACTTTGAAACATTGTTTTACAGGACGATTCCCAATGGTGTATCAAAAACAAGGAAAACATTTTGAGGACTAACTATAACATTTACTTAGCCAAGCCTAGATTAGATGCTGAGGAACAATTGCTGTTAGTATCTGTGATATTGGTAACATTATATATAACACTAATAATTAACAAAACAAACAACTTTCTGTCTGAAGTTAGGTGTGAGTCCTCAAAATCAAAGACCTAACTCTTAGACTTTTACTTTTTTCTTGAAAACATCTGACCCTTTCCCCCTTCATTACCAAATCTGGCAACTCAACAGGACCAATAATTTGACGGTCTGATATGAATGAAACATTATTTTCATTGGTGACAAATTCCTTCTTGGCCACATCAACACTCTTAAGTCCAGTCACTTTCATTACATCTTCCAGGATCTCCTGAACAACACAGAGGTAAGTAAATTTTGATGCATTTCTTTTCCCCCCTAAAAATTTCACAAGAATGAAATCCCCTTCTTTTACATCACTTTCATTGACAATCTCTAATGTCATTTCATCTGACTCCTCCTCTTGCCAGTGAGAATCACTTTCTTTCAATGACAGTGCACTTTCATCTGAAGATTCTGAGTCACTCACATCAACCCATTTCTTTCCCTTTTTGCTTAAACTCTTTGTCTTCTAGTTCTGTGCAGCAAGTTTCTTCAGCTCTCTAGCTCTTTTGCCTCATCTACTCGATGCTTTTTCTCCTTTGTTAGCAGTGGTAGCATCATCGCCTTGTAATCAAGGGGTCCCGGGTTCGATCCCCGATGCAGGCACATAGTGGATCGGATCTCACTTTAAGCTGTAGGTCCAGTCCCGATTAGCCTTACTGTGCATAAAGTGGACTTAAAACACAAAATCAATCCTCCTCCTTTGTAAAGTATTTGATCATTTAAGGAGATGTAATCACATCAGGCAGTCTTTTTCTTTGCTTTCTTGGAAGTTTTTGGACTGGCCAAATGAAACTAAAGTAAGGAACAAATTAGGCTGAGTTTAATGTAAATTAATTATCAAGCGGCTCCGGTGTACAACCTTTGTTCCTCGATGTTGTCTGCATTGTAAATGGCTAGAACTTATCGAAAATTGTTAGTTTGTACCAGAAATGCAAAAACAATCACTTAAAGTGAAAATGACGTAGAATTCGAGATTTCCAGAGCTTTGGGAAATTTTGAACATTTCCCCCCCCGACCCAAAAAATTCTGTCCCACACACTCCTTCCTACATTTTCCACAAAATCGTAGAACAAGGAAAATCGTGTACTGTATGAGGCCAAATTTTAGTTCTGTGTAATATTTATCATTAATCAGGCCAATTTTGCAACATTTTCACAGAATTGTTAAGAACATTAAAAAATTGTACACAAGACAAAATTTTCATCATTCGCCAATTTAATTTGCATGGAGTTTTAGTTCAGTTTATCACATTAAGCCAATATAAACACTTAATTATAACGTGATATTTTTTTGGTATTATTATTGCAATTTTGTATAGTTCAGGTCCCTCACATTTAGTGATGCAGGAAGAACGAGTGATTTCATGGAAATAGCAATGACTGGATGCACATATTTTTCGTAAATAAAAAAAAAGCGGTAAATAAAATACAATATCGGTGTTATAGTGGTGAAAAATTGGATGAAAAGTGGTATATAAAAAGACATTTTGGTTTTAAAATTGTGAATATAATCCTAAATTTCATTTAAAAGCTACACTTATTCCACAGAATTAACATTTCACTTCTAATAGCACATTCATGTAGTTATAAGAGTATTAAGTTTATTTGTGTGTAAAGGAGTCCATTTTTGCTTCTCCAATATTAACAGCAGAATTAATAAATTTTCCGGGAATTGCATAACTCTCAGGATAATTCAGACCTCAGAAGGTGTCGCGTCGGTGAATAAACCCTAAATCTCGTGTTTAAGAGTTAATTTCGCTTTTTGCAGTTCATTTCGCATTATTTCGTGACAAAACATGGTCACAAAATGCATCTCACACCTTTCAAAAACATGAAAAATTAACACTACAATCTGTTTTTTCAAATTTCGTTTTTTCATCAAAAACGAAATATGCATGCCCCTAGCAATGACACAAGAGAGAAAAAGTATGCAAAAAGCCCAGAAATGACGTTTCAGGGAATATCCCAAAATTCGACATGCATGGCACCAAACTTCAACACCCCCCCCCCCCCCGTCGGATTAATGTTGCAATTACTGTAGGGCAATGAAACTGGTATTTTCATGAATGGTAAACAACATGCCTTTCAATGCACATCAAAACCCAACATTGTGTATTTTCGAATAAGGTTCGACACTTGTCGAAATTTGGTGCACCATCCATTTTTGTGCTCATATGTTCGACACCCCCCTTATTTTGTTACATGAACAACCTTTGTCTGCCGCAACAGACTAGGAAGCTCAGAAAACGGCTCTAAAACAATAATAAAGTATTGAAATTTGTCTTGAAACAACACAAAACTGGTAAAAACCTTACGTAGAAAATTTACCTTCTTACAAAATCCACTAAAAATCAGTTGATTTTTCGCAGTTAGGAAATAGTGCCATCACAATTTCTCCCGCGCTGCTGCTATGTCTCATCTGGTGCAACTACCCTTTTCACGACGGGGTAAACCTGTACACTGTCGCATGATACATACACGATTTTCTGCATCGCATAGTTTCCTTATCTTTTATGATTTTTCAAATACCCTGTCGAACTTAGGCACTTTGTCAAAATTAGGGACGTTTACCTTACTCACTAATTTAGATCTCAAAACCACGAACCTGAAATTAAAATGTGGGGGCCACGTCTAAAAATCGGAAAATAAGGGGGTCCATGATCTCAACCAACATTGTAGAATTGCTCATTATTTATCGCAAGATCTATCGTTTCACAACGAAATATACATATTCTTGATATGCTAAAACCACAAATTTTACTATGTTTGCCTAACCCAACTGCAACTAACCTAACCTTGTGACCGATTACTTTGGGTCACGTAAAATAACGCACACGTAGGACGAAAGGGTGATTTGAAGGAACAGGAATAGTGCGTAGGAAGAGTGTTGAATTACAGTGAACGTGTTTTGCATAGTGGCGCAATAGAAGCTGTCGCTAGGCAGTTAAAAGCTTGAATGCTATTGGCATTACCATTGCATGGTGTGATTATGCAAAGACCAATCACAGACTTATAGTTGCAATGGGGTGAGTGAAGCTAAATGAACGAGAACAGTGCGGTTGGAAACAGAAAAGGAGTAACATTAACTTTCTCGGCGCGGAAAGATTTCCTCGGTTAGGAGTAGTGCCGTCGGACGTCGCGTTGCGAGTTTCCCGCGATTGTTAAAACTTTATACGAGCGTCGCTAAAATAATTTTATAATCACACATCACATTCTCTGACACAAGAACAGCATTAGAAGAAAAGTTGACACCACGGTTTTGTAAAATGTAGTGACTATTGGTAAGGTATATTTTTCAAATACAAGGTAAAAATTAGATATCAGTTGTTTATTTCTTGTTACACAAATTTGCTAACTTAAGACTTACGAGTGACTGGTCGGTCTGGTACCATAAACCCAGAGCTCGCAAGCCGAAGCAGGGTCCTATATTCAAAGCAGAAGTAAAATCAGAAAACAAGTAAGTAACAAAAAAAAAAAAGAAAACGGTTGAAATTGGTGCCGAAACCCGGGAACGTTAGTTTTAATCTCACTAAATTTCTAAATTCTAAATTATCCAAAATGTACTTCTAAATTTCCTAAAATCATCGGGGAAGAGCCTTACATTTCCTAGTGAGTTGGATAAACTGTCAGTGTTTGAGAGGAGGTAAATAGTTTTGATTGTTTATATCTGTGTTGACCTTGTTGTGCTCGATCACAGCTGGAGGAAAATTGACGTTGTGCATCGACTAGCCAGGAGAGCGATATGTTTTTTGCCCTGCGTGTTGTGGTGCTGTGTTTCAATTAAAAAGAAATGGCTAGAAGAAAGTATGTTGCCCCTAAATTAAGAGACGACGGCCCTGAAGTTAAGTGGGACATTACTTTAGAGTGTTGTGGCAAGATGCTGAGCGAAGATGGAAGCATAGAATGTAGCGAGTGTAAACTTTGGAAGCATAAATCATGTGAAAGTATGACTGATGTTGAGTTCGAGTCTTTTGTGAATGAGAAGGGAAAGGTGTTTAGATGTGCAAAGTGCAGTGGCGCGGAGAAAAATGAATCCGTGGGGGAGGATGTAGTGTCGGAAGATCAGAAAAGGGATGATATGACTAATGCAAATGTGATGGAAATGCTCCGACGGTTGTTAGTGAACTCCGAGAAAATGGATGCGAAATTTGAAAAACAAAACGAGAAGTTAGAATGTATGGTGAAACAAAGTGAAGAAGATAAGAGTGAAATGATCGAGCGTTTTCAAGTGTTAGAAAGTAAAATAGTTAGTGTGGAATGTGTTAGGGAAGAGTTGCGGTTGCATCGTGAATGGTGTAACGAGGCGCATGAAGAGATGAAGAAAGAAATGGGAATTGCAGTGGCACAGTCAGAAGGAAAATTAGAGATACAAGTGGAAGAATTGAGTAATGTTAAGAATAAGTGTAAAATAAATCGAGGTGACCTTGAATTGAAATGTGATACTCTGCGAAGTGAAAATGAATTGTTGAAAGTGCAACAAAGAGAGATAGAGAAAGAGGTTCAGGTTATTTCAAGAAGAATACTTTTGTTAGAAAGGAATAACGAAGAAAGTGTTGAAGTGTTTGAAAAGAAATTGGAAGAAAGTGAGAGAGAAATACAAAACAGAATCGATGCTCTTAAGGAAGAAGTGAAGCGTTTTAAACGGTTAGTTTTTGAGAGAAATGAAGAAATGACGGGTGAAAGTGTAGAGAAAGTTTTGAAATTTGCCGGTGAAAGTAGTGAAAGTAGGGGTCGTAGAGATAGACGTAGTGTAGAAAAGTCTATCGGAAGTGTTGTTAAACTACCAGTACGAAGGGTGATTAAGAAAGAAAGAGTGAGTGATAGTGACGAAGAAAGTGAGTCGTCTCGTAGTGATGAAAGTGATGAAGAAAGTTTGAAGAAAGGTGCTAGGAGTAAGATACATATTTCCACGAGTGCCAGCTCAGAGGACTCCGATTCCTATAATAAGACGTATCGAAGGAAGGAACAAAGAAATAGAAGAAAGGAAAAGAGAAAGCAAGAGAAAGTAAAGGAAAGCCCTATCAAGTATAGTGATATAACAAAGTTGAAAAAGTTCTCAGGTGAAATGGACGACATGCTACCGTCTGAATTCTTGCAAGATCTTGAAGAAAGTTTAACTTTAATGGGAGTGAAGGAATATCAGTATTTACATGTACTTCCTTTTGTGTTAACTAAGACAGCAAAGTTATGGTTCTTAGAAACTAAGTCTAAGTACAGCGATTATGAGCACTTCAAAAAGAAATTCTTAAGGAAGTTTGAATCTGAAGATGTGAAATCTACAAAATTGACAGAGATATTAACGCAGAAATTTATACCTGGACGCGGAAAAGCGATGGAAGAATTCTACTGGGATAATGTGAGACAGTTGAAATTGCTACAATCTTCACTTTCAGAAGACAAGTGTGTTAGTTTGGTCGCTAATCAGTTACCTTTTAGACTAAGAGAAATGTTGCTGGCAGCAAAATGCAAAACTTTGAATTCGGCCGCAGACGTTATAAGAAGGCATGAAATTTTGTGGGCTGGACAGAAAAACTCAGGACAAAGAATGACAGAAGAAAGAAGAGGTGAAGTGAGAGGAGCCAGGCAGAATGAAGGGAGATATGCTGTGAGGAATGTAGAAGTCAAAAGAAACACTAGAAATTTTTATGGGCAAAATAGAATAACTCCACTGGGAAATAATGGAAGTGTAACTACTAATGTTGGAACAGCGCCATTTCCTTACCAAGGGCGATTTGCACAGCAAGCTCGTTTCTCGCCGACACCTCGAAGAAATGAATACTTTGAGAGAAGACAGGAAGATCAGACTAGAAATAGTTTAGCAAATAGGGAAGGAAATGAAATTTCTAGAAATGTACCGGTTAATGGCCAAGGTTTTAATAACTCTACCGCAAGCCGTACTAGTTCAAAAAACGAGTAATGGAAGAGTCACGTGATTTTTCTCGGATAGTGGCTGATAAAATAAGAACCGAAAATAGAACTGATAACGGACAGGCGATAGTAAATCAAACGTTTCTTTACAGTGATGTAGTGAAAAATAGTAAAAATAACCCCGAGAAAGAAATAAATGACATATTAGTTGTGAAAGCTGAAGTTCATGAGCCTCCATTGAGGGAGAAGTTAGTAACTAAAATAGGCGAGTTGAAAACATTTTTGGAGGAAGTTAACAATAAGGAATTGTCTCCTAGTGATTTGTGTAGTGAATGTGTTCCTAATTTTGAGAAAGTCGGGAATAGTCTTCGTATTTTACTAAATAAACTGGAAAATGGAAGTAAAAGAAAAAGTTGCACCTCACCAACTATAGTTGACTTCGAATCTAAGAAATCAGTGGTAGATGAAACACTGAATAAGTTTAAGAAAGAAGATAATAAAGTGGGTTTTAGTGCTAATCAGTGCAAGAATAGCATACAAAGAACAGCAGTGGAGAAAGTTGAGAACAAATGTGTACTTGAAGATTATGAATTGATGGGAGACAGTCAGTTAGTGCGATTTGCGAACGTTGTGTTAAACAGATCAGTGAAATTTAACGGAGAAGGAAGAAGATATGTCGGTTTGTGTGAGAGTGGGTGTAAAGTTGATGACTTGTTACAAAAATTAAGGAAAATAGAGCATAGCATCAAGTTCGATAAAGTGTTAGTTTTAATAGGTACAAATGATGTCTTAAAATGAGGAAAAAAGGAAGATTTTAAGAAATCCTACGTAGAGTTAGTAGACTTATTGGAGAATAAGAGTCAAGGGATTGTTTTGTGTACGGTTCCTCCTGTGCCTGCAGTGGCGAATGATAGCAGTTATGATCATTGGAAAAAACTTACATTCTTTAACAGAGTGATTAAAGAGTTGGGAAAAAGAGAAAAAGTTCAAGTGCTCAGCCTAGATAGCTTGTTTTTGAAGGATAACGGAGAAATTAACTTAGATAAATATGAGAAGACGATGGGAAATGGTTATAATTATCGACAAGACTTGGTGCATTGGAATGAAGTAGCAATGAGAGAATTTGTAATGCTTTTTGAAAAGAGTTTATTACAAGTGTGTGAAATTGACGTGAGGTGGTATGAAGATTTAGTGGATGAAGATAGTGCATTTAATGAAGAAATTTTGAATAGTTCGGCTAACAGAAGAAAGATTAAACATTCAGTCTGCGTGAAAGCTAAGGTCAATAAACTTCAAGTGACATGCTTAGTAGACACCGGAAGTATGATTTCGATAATGTCCGAGAAGACATGGAAAAAGGTCACATCTGAGGTGACAAGACCTTCATTAACAAAAGTAGATAATTTAATTTTGATTGACTACACAGGAAAAAAGAAATCTAGGGTGCTAGGAAAAACGGTGACTATACTTAACCTGGAAGGAGCTGAATTATTGATGGAGTTTGTAGTGGTTAAAGATCTAAATCTACCAGTGATATTAGGAAGCGATTTTTTGTTTACGATAGAAGGGGTGTTAGACTTTCAAGAAAAGAAGATGTTTTTTAATACAGAAGTTGGAAGAAACGTTATTAAGTTTTTACCCACACAATATGAAGAGGAAGAATGTGAAAAGGAAGCCAATGTGAGTCGCGTACAAGTGGAGAGAGATGATTGTTTGAAATATGCTGAGAGAGCGGAAGTGTTGCCAACTGCGAAAGTTAAAGACCAAAGAGATGCTACAGTGAATGATTTGCGGGAACGAATACAACTTTCTGAAGAATTAACTAGTAAACAAAAGATGGAATTGTTGGATGCATTGTCTCCTCTAATAGATGTTTTTTCTGATAGACCGGGGACTTGTAATAAGTTTACATACAACATCAAGTTAATAGACGATGAACCAGTTGTGGGAAAATTCTATTCTGTACCTTTTGCATTGAAAAATGAAGTGAGAGGACAAATTGAGCAGTGGCAGAAAGATGATATTGTAGAATTAGGTCACTCACCATATTTAAATCCACTTTTGGTAGTGCCTAAGCCTCGAAGTGATGAAAAAAGAGTTGTGGTAGATTTTCGTGCAACCAATCAAAAGATAAGACTAGAACAAAACAGAGTAGTTAAATTAGATGAGATTTTGTTAAATTTCAATGGAAAGACGTATTTTACCTCTCTTGATCTGTCGGCAGGTTATTTTCAGATACCACTTACAGAAAATAGTAAGGCATGTACGGCATTTATTTTTGAGGGGAAAATGTACAAATTTAAGAAATTACCTTTTGGAATTACGACAGGCGTTTCTGCCTTTACTAGTGCTTTGAATCACGTATTGGGAAATGTGTCAGAATTTTGTATAATATATGTTGACGATTTATTAATTTTTGATAGTACTTTTGAAGATCATGTAAAACATTTGCAAATTGTATTGAAAAAATTGCACGAAGCTGGAATGACAGTTAAGTTAAGAAAAACAGAATTTTGTAAGAAGGAAGTTATGTTCTTAGGACACCTTATTTCTGGTTCTGGTGTGAGGGCCAATCCTGAAAAAGTAAAAAGCATTTTAGAATTGCAAGAACCTAGAAACAAAAAGGAGATACAGAAGTTACTGGGAAGTTTCACATGGTTGAAGAGATTTGTACCTAATTTTTCCAATATTATAGCTCCTATAGCTGATTTGTTGCATAAAAATAAGAAATGGCAATGGGGAGCCATAGAACAAGCAAGTTTCGATAAAATGAAAGAGGTAATTGCTAATGAAACCATGTTATGTCACCCTAACTTTAACAAAAAATTCTATATTAGTTGTGATGCATCTTCAGTCGCTATTGGTGGTTATTTGTTTCAAATGGAGGGTGAATGTAAGAAGGTGATACACTATGTAAGTAGAAAATTGACTAAAGCTGAACAAAATTACAGCATTACTGAATTAGAATGTCTAGCAGTGTTATTCTGCATAAAGAAATTTGAAATGTATATATCAGGTCTAGAGTTTGAGGTTTTAACTGATCACAAAGCATTACAATGGCTGAATTCCGCTAAACACTGGAATCTGCGGTTGTGTAGATGGTCGTTAGAATTAGGAAAACACAAATTTAAAGTAACTTATGTTAGAGGAGTGGATAATAATTTATCTGATTTATTGTCAAGAAACCACCCGGAATTTGAAATAGAAAAAGTGTTTGTTGACACAATTGGTAACTTGAAACTTGAAAATTTACCTTTTTCTAAGGAACAATTAAAACAGGCGCAACGAGAAGATGAGAGATTGAAGGAAATCATTAGTATTTTGGAAAATGTAGAGGGAAATGTTATGAGATCAAGAATAATAAATGTAAACAAATTTTATAAACTAGAAGAGGGTGTTCTGTTGACTAGAAATTACCATTTTCTGGAAAATTGGAGATTGTGTTTGCCAAAAATTTTTGTAGCTGATGTGATTAAGGTCTATCATGATGAATGTGGACATTTTGGTGTTGATAAAGTAGTAAATAGGCTGATAAAATCATTTGTTTGGAGAGGGATGAGAAAGGATGTGAGAAATTGGATAAATGACTGTGTTATATGTGCTAAAACTAAACCAGATAAACATCCTGTTAAAGCCAAATTGGGTATGCATGTCATTAATACCGTAAGGGAGCAAGTATTTGTAGATTTGCAAGGCCAGTTGCCTACTGGGCCTCGTAGAGAGAAATTTTTGTTAACAGTTTTGGATGGGTTTTCTAGGTATTTAGTTGCTTACGCTATACCAAACGCTACTACAGAAAAAGTTCTGGATAAGCTGGTTAATTGTTACTTTGTTCATTTGGGTATACCGAAAAGATTGATTTGCGATAGAGGGTCTTGTTTTATTAGTAAACAGTTCAAACAGAAAATGAAAGAGTTTGGTGTTGAGATATATTACTGTAGCAGTTATCATCCTAAAACCAATTTAGTAGAACGTTCTCACCAGGAGATTAACCGACTCATGAGAATATATTGTGAAGACATGCATAAAGATTGGCCGTTGTATGTTAGTACAATTGTTAACTTATTGAATTATTCCATAAATGAAACTTTAGGAGAAGCTCCTGTCTCAGTACATTTAAATGAACAGATTGATGGAAATTTGAAAGCTATATTTGGAATCGAAAATGAAATTAATGTCAACTGGAGTAATAAACTAAAAATGGTGAAAGTCAAAACTTGTGAAAAAAGACAGAAATTTGTAGATAAACATGCTGAAAAAGAAGTAGGTAGAACTGAAATTGTAGAAGGTGATTTAGTATTTTTAAAGACTCATAAGCATAGTTCATTAATTGATAAAAAGATTGCTAAATATTTTGACTTGTTTAGAGGGCCTTATTATTGTATGAAACAAACTAGAAATGGAGTTTTTGATCTATTAGATTGTGATACTGAGGAGTTGGTAAGTGACCAACATGTAGAAAACTTGAAGTTATGGAGATGTTCTAGGGAAAAGAAAATTGAGTACTGTAAAAAATTGAATATTACAATGTAATAGGCTAGGTTTTGAAAACCGAAAAATACTTTTCATTTGAATTTAGAAGGTACTAAGTTTTAGAGCTTTCAATGAGAATTCGAAGAATATTTAGTAATTAGTTGATTAGAAAATAAAAGTGTAGTGTAGTTGCTTGTATAAATGTTAATATGTTTGAAGGTTAATTTTTAGGATAAGAATGTGAAATGGTTTTTTTTAAGTGTAATGAAAGGAAGGGTGTTGTCGAGTTATTGTATGTAAAAAAAAAGATAATTTTATATTTTAGATAAAAATTGGAATATAGGTTCCTATGTATTTGTTATATTATTGGTGTATTTAGAGAAATGTGTTTCATAAGAACTTGATATGTTATTATGTATTAATTATTGTTAGGTAAACAGTGTACTACTTCAAAGTATAAAGGATGGTGGAAAATAAGGGACTTACCTAATATTGTATAATCTCTTGTACTTTTATATTATCTCTTGTACTTTTATATTTTGTGCTGTATAAAATAAATGTCAAATTTAAATATAAATTTTGCCAACACAATGTGGTGATAGGGAATGATGATGCGTGTGTAGTGATTATACGAGGAGTATTCAAAAAGTGAATGACCAACCGAGGAAGTCAAGTGACCAAAGTAAATAGAACTGATCATTTAGGACCAACCTACTGAAATAAAAATTCCTCCTTTGACTCGAAATTTTTATTTTTGCCCAGGGAGGGGCAGATTGTGACCGATTACTTTGGGTCACGTAAAATAACGCACACGTAGGACGAAAGGGTGATTTGAAGGAACAGGAATAGTGCGTAGGAAGAGTGTTGAATTACAGTGAACGTGTTTTGCATAGTGGCGCAATAGAAGCTGTCGCTAGGCAGTTAAAAGCTTGAATGCTATTGGCATTACCATTGCATGGTGTGATTATGCAAAGACCAATCACAGACTTATAGTTGCAATGGGGTGAGTGAAGCTAAATGAACGAGAACAGTGCGGTTGGAAACAGAAAAGGAGTAACATTAACTTTCTCGGCGCGGAAAGATTTCCTCGGTTAGGAGTAGTGCCGTCGGACGTCGCGTTGCGAGTTTCCCGCGATTGTTAAAACTTTATACGAGCGTCGCTAAAATAATTTTATAATCACACATCACATTCTCTGACACAAGAACAGCATTAGAAGAAAAGTTGACACCACGGTTTTGTAAAATGTAGTGACTATTGGTAAGGTATATTTTTCAAATACAAGGTAAAAATTAGATATCAGTTGTTTATTTCTTGTTACACAAATTTGCTAACTTAAGACTTACGAGTGACTGGTCGGTCTGGTACCATAAACCCAGAGCTCGCAAGCCGAAGCAGGGTCCTATATTCAAAGCAGAAGTAAAATCAGAAAACAAGTAAGTAACAAAAAAAAAAAAGAAAACGGTTGAAACCTTACTGTGAATGGTGCGTGACGTATGTGTGCATGGTTCTACAACCCCAAATTTTAACTATGTTTGCCTAACCTAACCTAACCTTCCTGTGATTGGTGCATGGGGCTATTTGCCAATGGTGCGTGACCTATGTGTGCATGGTTCTACAACCCCAAATCTTAACTATGTTTGCCGAATCTAACCTAACCTTCCAGTGAATGGTGCGTGACCTATGCATGCATGGTTTACGACCACAAATTTTAACTATGTCTGCCTAACTTAACCTTCCTGTGTATGGTGTGTGGGGCTATTTGCCAATGGTGCGTGACCTATACGTCCATGGTTCTACACTTTTGTAGCACGTAACTGGTGAAGAGACATTTTTAATCAAAGGAACTGAATCACAGTTTTCAAACTTCACCTCTAATAAAAATCCGCATTCCACATGCTCTTATCAATACACGCGCGGTTTCTGTACAATTTCAAAGCGTGCCTGCGTGGACACATGTAACTACCTTCCGAATACCAAATTCCATCAATTTGTTAACCAAACCACGACCATCCTCTTCTACACTCTACTTATATAGCTAAAGCACATTAACAATCTTTTCATTCCTCTCCATCATTCTTCCACGACCTTCCATGACCAATGCTGTGAACCAGAGAGAATCGCTCTGAACAGCATTGCAATGCTCTAGACAGCGGAACGGACGTTGATCGTCATTTCTTCACATCATCAAACATGGTTGCTATGTGTCTTTATGGGGAATCATCGTGATAATTAACGACGTTATTTTACAAGTTCTACAACTCAATTGTGCAATTTAAACACGTTACCCCCAAATATTATGTGCATATACGTAAGTACGACTGCATATTTAGTGAGTAGAACAACTAGTAAACTAATTACACAATATCTCTATATTGTAAATTCTTACCGCTTTTTTTTAACGAAATTAGTATCTGTTGTCAACATATCGAGTAATTATTGTTCATTCTTTTCTCGCTTCCTGAACACTCAAAATGGCGGGCAAATCTTGACTAGCATTGTGTTTCAACCTTCTTAACAGAAAAATTCCCACATAGCCCCAAAAACCATTCACGATAGCCCCACGCACCATCATGGTAGGGTTAGGTTAGTTTGCTTTAGAAACTGTGTGTTTGGAAACAATTACCGGGGATTACGTCATCAGATGCTCGCAACATCCGGTTCAAGTACATGGATGGAAATACAAGCTACAGCTTTCATGCATCGGACGGACATTATTATAGAAAAATACATGATTTAGCAGCCAAATACATTGAAAAATGTGAGAAAACTCTTCTACTACCTTCAGATATTACACAGAAACTCAATTCCATAAGTACTTTCTCCCGTAAATTTGAAGAAATCCATTTCCCGGCTATGACATTTTTACCAATCTTTGTTTACAGCATGAGGGCTGGTGGCCCATTGAACTTCCTCGGAAATTATTGATTTTTTTTGTGTTAGATTTCAATATTTTATGTGAGGTATTTGGTTCTGAAAAGTTGCTCACATAAGAGAAATCCAAGAATACTTTCCCTGTTTTTTGTTCGAAAATGCTTGTTGTATGCACGCTCAAAAATAAAATAACAATTAAATGATAATGACACTAACGCTAACACTTCTAACCTAACAAAAACGTAAAATTACTACCAAAACCTAACATAACAATGTAAAATTATTAACACCATTGACTAATATTCCTAACGAAATAAAACCTATCATCAGGGTTGTTAAAGGTCCAGGAATTTTAAATAAATTCTGGTCCAGGAGAGAAAATCGGCAAGCGTAAATGGGTTTTGGACCATAAAGAACCTTTTTACCTTTAAAGTATTTCAATTCCGTCCAGGAACCTTTTTTCCTGATCAATTTAAATGCAATCCAGGAACCTTTTTCTGAATTAATTTAAATACGTTCCAGGAACATTTTTTCTGAATGAATTTAAATACGGCCCAGGAACTTTTTTCTGAATGAATTTCAATATGGTCCAGGAACCTTTTTTTCAAGATGAATTTAAGTACGGTCCATTTTTCCAAATGAATTTAAATACAGTCCAGGAACCTTTTTTTCCGAATCAATTTAAATAGAATCCAAGTTCCATATTGAAATGAAACAATATGCAACTTGGATCAAATACGGACCTTACGATAAACAATTATCCACTTGTGAGCATGAAAGACTAATCCAGGTGCTGGCTGTCTCAAGAATCTAAATGGGCAACACTCAAACGCTGCAGTCATGTTGCCCCTCTCCATGTATCCCCATTCTCTCGCGTGTGTTCCTTCACTTGGTTGTAGCAGCACTGTTCCTCCCTGTTGTGATATCTGCTGGGAACACAGCAGCCTCACGATACCTCATCGACGGTTCCTGGATCGGATGCCGGAGCAACACGTGAAGCGTTTGTTTAAACTCGATGTGGTGCCACACTAATATAGTCCATTGTGTTATGTACAGTAACTCTTGGACAAGGGAGTTTTTGAACCTGTCCCACGAGAGAACAACAGCATTTTGATTTATTCCCTGCGCTACGTTTTCTACAATCGCAGTGTGACATTCTAATGTAAAACGTACTCACGGACATTTTTAGAAGGCAACTCGGTCAACTGTGGTCCAGAAATTGTAAATAAATTTAATCCCGGACTGGGAGAGAAAATCAGCAAACATAAATCAGTTCTAGACAGTGCCTTTTCATATTTAAAGCATTTCAATTTGGTCCAGGAACCTTTTTCTGGTTCAATTTAAATACAGTCCGGAAGAATTTAAATTCTGTGCAGGAACCTTTTTCCCCCGCATCAATTTTAATATGGTCCAGGAACTTTTTTTCAATGAAACAATATGCAAGTTGGACCAAATTTAAATTGTGCGAGAAAAAAGGTTCCAGTCCTGCAGCGGAACCCAATAGAACCATTTAGATTTTATGGGTACCTGGACCTTTAACAACCCTGCCTATCATATCCAAAAGAAAAGTATTATCAAAAAATATACTCCTAACATAACATAAATGTACATTTATTATAATAATTGCAATCATGGGTGTGTGCAAGATTCACCTGCACGAATGATAATGGCACCACCATCAGAATTTGTGCCTCAGCAAGGTCCTAATGTCTGAGCAGTACTGCCACCTGTTAGCGCCAGATATTCAAAATAAACACTAGAAGTGACCAGCTGAAAAAAAAATACACTTCTAATTAAATTGCTTTTAATTAATTATCCCATAATTGTCCCATCTTCAACTTCAGTTATGCTCTAGAGTAACCTTGTGTTAACAGTATATTTCAGTTCCAATGAAATCGCACATTTGCATCTTCAAAAGTTCAAGGTCAAAGTGGATGACCTTGAAAAATATATTAAATTATTGTAAATATAGTGATGTGATACACCATTGGAAAGCTTATTTCATGTCTTTTCAAACCAGCGTACAACCTTTATGTCAGTTAGGGTAAGAGCAATTATCCATGGAGATCTCTGGCATGGACTAAGAATCAACAATTTTTTGTATTTTCGAGCCCCCAAAATTTCATAACTACGTCACACAGGAAGCTACAATTTCTCAGGATGTCGTATCTTCATGAAGACTACCAAATATTAGAGTTTCAGAAAAATCTGTGTGGTCGGGTCAGAAATGACACTTTTTTTTTTTTTTGCTGAACCCTAATATGAACTGAAACATAACAGCTTCGTTTCTGATGAATTTCCAATTCCTCCACAAGTCATGAACTACAAAAGTAATAACATTTCATAAACAATCCAAATTACAATGCATAATACACAATACCTCATATGCAGAATGCAGTGCAAGATTTGAAATGTTGTTTTAAGCCCACTTTATGCATAGATAGGTTAACCATTGATTACAAGTTGATGACGTTACCACCACACCATGAGTAATATCCATCTCAGAATTGACTTCATGTTGATGCAGTACATCATACAAGATAACACCATTCATTACTTCACTGCTGTGTATCACGGCGAACTAAATACTATAGGACAATGTTCATATGAAATGTCACTCCTTATAAACCATGCAAAATTATCCACTTTCTTGTCAACGTTAGGGGAGTTTTCTGCACCAAATTATTTAACTTACATGGTGTTTATATCTGAAATATGATCCTTATCTTTGGATTCATTCTCAAACTTAAATAGTACAGTGTACAATAAAAGAAAATTTTATAAGTTTTAAGTTTATGAAGATATTTCCATAGATTTTCATTTATCTATAGAGTAACACCTAGTGCACCTCAGTATGAGCATCATTACAGATGTCCAACCTGTATTCAAGCTCCGCCAGTGACGTGCGCTGAGGAGTAGCTATTCTAGCAGAGATAGATCAATCAATCTCATGTGTCTAATTATTTTCAAATCACAATATCTATTATCTTGAAGCCTCAGTTCATATGCAACACTTCTTTACACGCACACTTCTCGTCCCTCGATGTGATCAGCTGGCAAGGCTGAATACCCTAGTTGGCTCTTCTTCCGCCTTACCAGATCTAGGTATAAACAACCACCTGAAGGGAACGGGAAGATTTCTGCCTATATCTCCCTTGCCGACTCGCCCCCCACTCCCATGGTTGAAAGCCCATGGTTTCAGGTCCTCCAGTCTATCTCCTATAGGACAGATAGGGGTTTGGTTTCACTTCGATTCCTTTGTAAATTCTCTAAAGAACTCGGGGGAAAATTTTCTGCAGTACTTATGTTCTCTGTATTTACACAACCTTTTAAACGTTGTACAATATGTATGTATGATATGGGATGTAGTTTTACTTGTATTATGTGCAGACAAAAATGTTATGGTTTCTTTTCTCTTTTTTTCAAATATCGCATATATAATGATTAAATAACGAATATTTGCTCACGCTTTCTTTCGCTCTCGTTTTAGTAGTGTATTACTTAAATATACTAATAATTTGGTCTCCAATAAAAAAAAAATGGGTAAGCTAAACAGTCATAAATACGGATGTATTAATTTGGGCAAGAAAACGCACATTCTAATTATTGTTGTTGGTTTGGTTTATTTTACTTCACCTATTTGCCACATTTGGTTATCGTGAAAATGAGGATGAGTGATGATATAATGAAATTGATGAAGGGACCTCACATAGAACAGTTCAGGCCGGGATTCAAACCCGTGACGAGCACACATTCTTGTTCCTATGTCAGGGTGGCGACAAACCTGGAAAACCGGGAAATGTCAGGGAATTTAATCTTCATTGACCTTTTTTATTTATTTATTTATTTAAAGATATCGTTATGGAACTGCATGGGAACAGGAAATCTCATTCGTAAATTTCGGCCTCAACTTTTAGGCCCCTTTTATGCGGAACACAACCACGGTGCCAGAAACCAGTGATGGTAGGAGGGGAGAGAGAGAAATTTCTCTCACCCGGGCTTCTCGGCGGTAATTTTAAATTCAAACACTCTTTGGAGGAAAATTGTTATAACTCGGGCACTATGGGAGCAATCTACTTCGGATAACTTTTGTTTTGCAGCTAAAACATCAGCGCATGCAACCGTGTACAATTCAGAACGCCGGACCGAGGAAGGGGCTTGGGGGCACGTCACCAGAATTTCAATGGAAAAAACATAAAAATCTGTAGTTTGCCCCCCTCTTCTCCCGCTATTTTGGGGTATCATCGGGCCAGTACGACCTTACTCTGATGATACCATATGGTATCATCAGGGGAGTAAAGGTTAAGCCTCTAAATATTACGTGGAAAATGCATTGAATTATCATTTTTTCTTGTCCCTATGGGAGTAGTAAGGGGACGTGTCAACAGATGGGGGGGTTAAGAGCGGGTGGCGCCGTAAGGCATTTTGTTGGGCAAACTGAAGGGACGTGGAAACAAATAGGTTCCATTGATACAAACGATTTTTGTCGAATATCGCCCCCCGACAAAGTATGTCACTACAACATGCGACAGAAATTGCATGGACTGCAACATCCAACAAAAATCGCATGCATAAACAAGAAGAGCTTTAGACTGCAAATATGCTGCTAGAATTTTATTACTCTTCTGGCTCAGTTCACCTTATTTAATATAGCAGTGCTTACGAAGGTTTTCTTTCATCATCCTGACGTATTACTTGTTTCACACAAGTTAACATACGTTTACAATGACATTGCACTATTCTTAGATATCAAGAAGAATCCAACCAACGGGATATACATAATTGAATACTATAACGAAAAAGTGAAACATAAATCTGCATTGGTGAATTTTATAAAAATTGGCAAGTGCATGCTCCCAACCTCAAATTACTGCAACACTAGTATTGCAATGAAATTAACGCCACTCTCTGTCCTGTCTGTTTAAACTCGTGAGAGATGATCATTAATCTCTCACTGAGTAAGGTTAATGTCTAATATGAAATAAAATACTAATAAGAAATATGTAAATATTTTAATATCATATTTACTCGAATCATTCAATCATAAAAGCAAATCACTTTCTTCAAGAATTGAGTTTCCTCTGCCAGCCCTGCTAAATTTTTGCTTTCAATCTACTGATTTATACGAGGGGTGGCCAGAAAGTAATTTCCGATTAGTAGGGACATTGATTTTTCGCAAACGCCAAAATCGTGAAAATGGTAATTGCTGCGAAGTTATGTTTAGGAATGTGCAGTGATGTCTGGACACATTTTTCGCCCGTTTGAAATATGAAAATAATACAAATTTGGCATAAAATGCAAATTGTTGTTGTTTTAGCGATTTTTTTTTTAAAAGAAATGTCCTAAAACAACGAAAAATTCCATGAAATCCAACATTCTTGTTTTTTCTAGGCCATGTTTCTATACATAGAACATGCAAGTTTTCCAACATTTTACTCAAGAGTAAACTATAGAGTTATACATAGATTGAATAATTCCGACAGCCAGATTAAATCATGTATTTCCCACGATTTTTCAGCTTCTATCAAAACCATTTGCATCACAGAGCAAAGTGGCAGGGTTCTAACAGGAGATCGAGTGCATATCTACCGTCACACGGTAGCCACATCTTCGTATTTGTCGCACGAGATATGTTTTGAATTACCAAGCTAAGTGCGCACCATCGGCATTTGTCGAGCGAGTAAAATGGAGCTCAGTCGTTAGGGCGTCTGACTACTATGCAAGAGACCCAGGGTTGATCCCCTGCAGGGGAGAACCGGGATGTTTTCCACCTATTCAAACTGCTCCGACACCCACCCATCATCATATGAAGCTGGTACCTGGAGGAAACTTTGAGGGATAAAGGTAGCCAGGAGTGTGGTGCTGATCACATCACCCCCACCTTCAGCCGTGATCAAGAAAGTGTGGGGCCCTAACTCCACACTCCTATACACATTCATGAAAAGTGCAGGGGAGCACTTTACTTTTACTTCCTCAAAAATCTGTTCCAACATGTCAAACTGTCACGAAAATACGTAGACCATGTGACCTACAATTTAAAATAATAGTTTAAAAGCACAATGTAGTATTATGTTTCGGTATATTTGGCAGATAAATGTTCTAAAACAAAAACGCGAATTTTGGGAAACGTAACACTAAGAAGTAAAGAAAAAGATAATGTCAATTTTTGGTCCCTTAATATATTGGTATCTGTCACGTGAGATTGATTGATTTTATTCTTTTGGGTGCGTTGCCACTTATGGTCATTATGCACCCTTCAGTATATATGGGGAAAATTCCATTATCTAAAATCCTTACCTTAAAATTAAAAATGAGGTATGGAAAATAACTTTCCCAAAATAACTTTTAAGATATCAAACTCTCACAAAGAGGCGTAAGCCATGTGACTTACAATTTGAAACAGTAGTTTAAAAACACCATGAAGGTGTAATTTCAGATATTTGCCAGAAAATGCGCTAAAATGAAAATGTGAATTTTGGGAAATATAACACCGTATAGTAAAAAATAAAAAAATAAGAAAATACACGAATTTGAAAAAAAAAATGACAAAATATCAAGATCCTTACCGATTAGGCATAAATAAAACAAGAATATCAGTTGTGATTTATTGCATTAGTAACAGTGAGTCCTAACCTAATTTTCGGCATAATCACCACCATTGTTCTGGCATTTGTCGTAGCATGGCACTAAATTTTGTATGCCCATGGTATGTGTGTCTGATAGCAAAGACTGGAACTATCTCTACCGCAGTGTAGCTGTCAAATCCTTGCCCTACCAGAAGCTTCTTCAGTTAAACATAGATATGAAAGTCGGTACATTTAAGGCCAGGGCTGTACAGGGAGTGGTCCAAGATCTCTCACCTGAAGTGATGCTAGGGGCCCGTGTGTACTCAGCTGTATGGGGTTGTGCACACTCGATTGGCCTTCTGTGTGTGTACCATCGTCTGACCATACTATCACTCACGACGTCCTGTCTGCACTCCTCACATGATTGCTGGTGGCTCTGTGCCAAATTCTGAGCGTGCAATGTAGGCTACATCACAGTCGGTGGGAGACTGTATGAGAGCTGCAATCTTTAACCTAGGACTGTTCTAAAACAACTGCATTGCAACTGTACCAGATTACAGCGCTCTCTGACCACTAGTGCTGCGTATAGGCACCATTGGAGCTTTTTTCAGGATGCCCCTCGTATATGAACTTTCAGAAGCTTTTATTATTAGTGTTTTCCTGTTTTAATGTGTGGTTAGCTAAATCAGGTACCTATACAATGAAATTCTATAAATTCCTTGCGTTAAATTTCTAATACCTACATATACTTTTCGTCAGCATTAATGGTATAACTGCATGTTGTCAGTTTCACAGTACTTCACTTGGATCAGAAAGCACTAGAGCAGTAAGGTCCGTCGGTTCCTTTAGCAGACGTGTTCGCCACTCTCTTCAGAGTAGTCGTTAGATCTTCTCCTGTCAAGCAGACTAAAAAGCATGTGCAAGTGAACGAATTCTTAAAATACCTTGCAGTTACTTAAATACAATTTTAAATTTTGCATTCTTTCATTCCATATTTAGTTTTTTTGTGTATTATATATTTTGTATTTTGTGTGTTATATTCAGGGCTTTAAGACTTGTGTGTATGAGTATAATGTGTGTGTGTGGACCTATGTGAAATGACTTAGTGTACTTTGTGTATAATATAATAATGTATAATTTTAAATGTATGGTTGAGTGGAAGAAAAGGCTTTGTACGGCCTTAACTCCGCCATGTAAAACAAGGCATTAATAAATAAATAAATACTGAAGCAGAAATCCCATTGATAATGTAAGGAAATATGACACTGCATTTTGTTCGATTCAATTGTTTCACTTATATGCAAGAGTTAAGTTGTTTGCTTTACAGAGAAGAGAGAAGTAGCTTTATGCATTGAAAAATGAGTCCGCACTCATGGTTCTTGCAAGCAGAAGGTTCCAAACCTCAGTGGAAATATCAACATATAATACAGAGAATGTATAAGGAGACTGATAAATTACAAATTGTATTTTTTAATCAATCACTCTTCACTCTTATCTCATTTAGTCGTAACTTTAAAAATAATCAAGTATTTTATTTTAAACTTACTGCGTATGACAAAATTCCGTAATTCTTCCCTAGCTTGTGATTTGTAATAATTTTCCAAATTCACTACTTTGCAGTTTGAATTCAAATCATAGAGAATAGGGAAATTAAATCAATTTCATAGAAGATAATATTGATACTTAACAAAACCATACGTGAATCTGTATGAGTTAATTATTTCCATTTGCAAAAAACATCGGTTTAGTTTAGTTTGTAATTGTCAGGGAAAAATATAAATTTCGTCCTGGAAAATCTGGAAAAGTCAGGGAATTTCATTTCTGCTTGTTTGTAGTCACCCTGTATGTGTTGTACTCTGCAGTGAATAATGAAATAATTTGGAATGAAAAATGTATCCCAGAATTAAAAAAGCCAAATGAAATTTTTGAAGAAACTACAAAAAAGTGTGTTTTGTTACCTGTTCATCCCCTCAAATATATTTAATTTTTGCCACCTTCCATCACTTTTTCTAGCTGTATAGATTTACTCGCGATAAGTAGCTAATGAGCTTATGGAAGTCACGAGGGACAATCATAAACAGAGAACTCTGGACTCCTGATTTCACAGTGCCCTGCAGATGCACTGGGAGGAAATTATTTGTATTTTCTTTTTCCTTTCTTTAGCGTTGCTTTTCCATCACTTTACCTAACTTCTGCCATCACGATGAACGTTGATTAAATTAAACGGATGAAAAGTTGTTACAAAGGAACACTCATGCACAAGCCAGGCCTCGAGCGTGGATCCTTCAGTAACGAGATCGTGAGATGGAGAAATTAGGGAAATCAAGCAATGCAAATTTTTTGGAAAAACGTTAATCATATACAAATATGGTGTATCAAAAATACAATTGAAATTTACGTACCACTGAGTAAATACGCAGTTTGCTTTACCGATACCCACGTATCCGAATAGTTAGAGCTTTCCACTCATCTTTGTTGTCAGCCAACCTCCGTGGGGAGTGCAAGTGGCCCAGGATCGGTACCAGGTGGAGGAACATAGTGGTTCGGATCCCACTTGAAACTGTGGGTCCAGTCCCAATTAGATTTTATGTACATAAAGTTGACTTAAACACCAAATCAACCAACCGCGGAGGAGTGGTTATCACTGCACGCTATGACTAGTTCTGGGTTTGAACCCCTACCTCGGCATGGGTGTTTTTTGTGTTTGTCTTCATTAATTATAAATTGTACCATCTTCGCGATTAACCAAATGTGACAGTGACGCTAAGTAGCATAAATCAAATCATTGATTGATTGTTTCATTTGGTTTGTTTTACTTCGCTTTTCCTACACTTTTGGCTAATCGTCAAGATGGTACGATAAAAATGATCAAGGGACAAACACAAATAACACCCATGCCCAGGTCAGGGTTCGAACCCGGGATCTTTGGCTTAATAGTCAAATCAACATGTTTTGGATTTTCGAAAGTGAGTGGGATTAACACGTGCTTCTTTTCAGTAGTCCTTCCTCATTTTGCAATCCTTTCCTTTCTTTGACATTCTATTTTTAGGAATACTGGGCCCTAAAGGAGGAAGGGGGGTTAAGACCCACACCAACCTCCCTTGGGCACACCACTGATTGCTACCCCAAGTGTCGACATCACCGCACGTCACTGGCCCATGTGTTGTTCAGCATTATGTAGATCAGGAAGGTAAAGAATTTGTCTGGTACACTTGTGACCAGTGGCGTGGCGTGACTTTTTCAAAAATGTCACAGGCCATCAGACATTATCATCCCCCCCCCCAAAATAAGCCTTTGATCTAGATTTTTTTTCAATCAACCAATCATGAGAGAGTTACCATGAAAATCCAGTGAATAGTAGTCGAGCCTTGTCAACCATGTCCGTTTCTTTGCAAAGAGGTGAAAAGGAGAAGAAGAACCACACATTTGGATCAGTTTGACGTTTGTGCGGTGAGCAGACGACAGAATTCCCCTCCTCCAGAGGTGAAAGAGAAGTCCAGATGTAGGTACTACTGTTGCCAACTTAGTTTTTTGGAGCAAGGTTTGTCCAAATCATGAATCACATCAAGTACTTACCTTTTCGTCTATTACATCAACAGTCTCAGTTGTAGTTAATCCAGTTTTGGATTCGCAGTCTAGCTATCGTTGATTCAGAGCAGGGATGCTGCTACGGGTGGGTGAGGGTGGACGTGTCCACCCAAAAATCCCTTTGTCCACCCGATTGCCCACCTGAACAGATTCAAGAAGTATTAATGAGGTAAAAAAAAAAAAAGTGAGTAAAGGTAAAGTGCTCCCCTGTGCTTAGCACCACGCCATGAAGGCGTATAGGGGGTGTGGGGGTAACAGCCCACACTTTCTTGATCCGGTCGTGAGTGTGGGTGATGTGATCAGCACCACGCCCCTGACCGCCTTTACCCCCTAGGGTTTCCCCCAGGTACCCATGTTATTCGACGCTGGGTGGGCGCCGGGGCCGCTTCCATCGTTAGAAAAGTTCCCGGATTTGAACCGGCCGGGGATCGAACCCGGGACCTTGAGCATGGTAGTCAGACGCGTTACCGACTGAGCCACCGCGGCCAATTAATGAGTATTTGGGAAAATTCGAATGATTCGTTAAATATATATTCTTGTCTTCACTCCGTGCATATTTTTCTATTGAATACTGTCTGTACTGGAAAGGCTCACAAATTAACATCCTATCAGAAGTTTCGCTGTTTTTGAATTTACATTAGTGTACCGATACAGATAGAGAAATTCGTAACAAAATACAGTGACATAATACCTATTATGTATAATTTTATTCCTTACTTAAAATTTGAAACATAAGGCTTGTGATCGAGTTACCACTTCTGGGCAGGGTTGTCATTTTGCCTGTTTTTTTTTTTTTAAAAAAAAAACAACCAGATAAAACCCAATTAAACGTGGGTTTTATTGGTATCTTTCAGGCTATGTTTAAAAATATATATTTTAATTATCAAATACATTTTTATGCAGATAGAAGTTATATATTTGAAAATTTTCTAATTCACAGCATAAAAATGAAAGTACTCCAAAAGAGCAAAGGGGTAAGAAAAAGAGAGCATCAATTGCAGGTGCTTCTTTGCAGGATGTTTTCAGAAAAGCAGGCAAGGTAAGTAATGCACTTTTGCATGTTACATTTTCCATCATATATTTACTTCAGTACTTATCTGAATACAAGTGCTTGAAATATCTTGCATTGACACTAATATTTTACATCACATTCTTAGCATGCTTGCAAGAAGAATACAAATTAATAATGCTACAAAGACTCTTCTTTTAATGATTAAGTCAAATTATAAACTAACCAATTTTTGACAATTACAGAAACCATATTTATTAGAAATCTGAAATTATATCACTTTTTATGAAGGAATATAAAGCAGGTTTTTTTTTTTTCAATAAGAAAATTTCTTTAGTTTTGATTGATCAATCAGATTGAATACATGATTCCTCAAAATGTTGTACTACTTTGTGAAGTAAATTACTTTATTATTCTGTAAGTTGTTTTGTCTTGTGCATGGTAATTGCAAACATTTCTTGCAAAAAGTATCTACACATAAAAATCAGACCAATAGGTATTATTAAAGTAAGACTTGAAGCTTTCCTGGCGACGAATGATGAATAGATTCTCTCGAGCTATCGACCAGGTGAGTTGTGGTAATGATTCCAAGCTTTCGAGAGCTAATGTCACTCTCATCTTCAGGGTAGAAGTGCAGTTCTGAACGTCAACCAGGTGTATATATGTTCGTGGAGGGGGGATCCCGGGTAAGATGGTGGACCAAGCTGGGTCCAGTTCAAGCCCCGTGTCGTGATTAAGATTATATTTTTCTTCATGAATAGCTATTGCTTTGTTGATGATGCAGTCCCAGTAGTTTGAAGTTTTGGCTATGATTTCTGTGTTGCTGAAATCTGGTCTATGTCCCTCGTTGATTGAATGTTCTGCTAGTCCCGACTTTTCAGGGTGGAAATACTTGATGGAGCTTCGATGTTCTTTACAGCTCTGTTCTATTGTCCTACCCATCTGCCCAATGTATGCATTCCTGCATTTGCAGATAATATGGTAGACTCTCGGTGTTTTGAGTCCTAACTCGTCCTTGGGGTTGTGTAGTAGGCTTCTGATCTTCGGAGGTGGTTTGTGAATGGTTTTTATGTTATGTTTCCTGCCAATTAAAGATAATCTTAATCGCGACACGGGGCTCGAACTGGACCCAGCTTGGTTAACATTAATTAAGAAGCGTGCACGCGGCAGACGCGCCACCCGATTGGTCTGCCATCTTCACCGGGATCACCCCTCCACGAACGTATATACACCTTAGTTGACGTTCAGAACCACTTCTACCCTGAAGATGAGAGACATTAGCTCTCATAAGCTTGGAATATTTTCCACAACTCACCTGGTCGATAGCCCGAGGGAATCTATTCAACAATAGATATTCTTGTTTTAACATGATTTTTTTTAACCTGTAGTAGTTATATTACTCTCATGTAGGATATTTTAATAAACAGAGCTTGTGTGCTAAATGTATGACTCTTTTTTTCTAGCATAAACAGTATGATTATAGACCAATTAGTGTTGAATCATCACCTGCTGATGCATTGTCAAGAGAGAATTCTGAGATAACTGTCTCATTAAAGCCAGATCCTTTGGCCCCATTTAGAGAGACAAAACCTGAAGGTAAGAAGAAAAGAAGGAAGAAAAAAAAGAAGAGTGAAATTTCACCAGGTGGTGTTGATGACAACTGTAATGAAACTCCTAGCAGCACGCAGTGTCTCCAAAAGAACAGAAAATGCTACGTTCTAGCTCCTAGAGTCAAGGCCGCTGAGGAAAATGGTGAAATTCCCAAGAAATCGAAAGCAAAGAAGTTGAGACATTATGTCCTAGCTCCAAGATTTCTGTCCTCTGTTGATGAGGACGAGATTCCGAAAAAGGCACGGCGGAAAAGTGGACAGAGTTCCGTGAGCGAGACGGACGACTCCTTCAACAAGAGCGTGGGAGGTTTGGACGACACAAAAGCTCTAGAAGAAGCGAATCTGCTTCACACAAAGCTCAAACTGAAAGATAAAGTCAAGAAGCCATCTCGAACCTTTAGCTTCCAGGTTCGAAAATCTAATGCTGTCACGCCGAATGAGACTTTAACAAAAGTTTTCCCCTCAAAGTTGAACGGCAGGACTGCTCGCAGAAATGTGATAACAGTTACCTCAGCAATGAACGATGCTACGCCTATCAGTGATTTAAGTTCCAAAATTGAAAGAGAACTGTTCGCAAAGTGTAAGAGACAAAATTTTAAAAGTGTTGCTGGAATTGACACTCCTTCTCCGACGTTGTCAGGAAGGAAGAGAAAAAGGAATTGTGAAAATGATGAAATGAACACAACCACTGTAAACAGCTTGCATCCGGAAATGAACGCAAGCACTGTAAACCGCTTGCATCCGGGATCAGTGAAGAGCCCACAGGGAGAATTCACTAGAGGCTCTGCAGTGAATGGTTCCCGCATGAATTCCTTTAGGAACTCTATAAGGAAAAAGTTTAATGTGGAGAAGTTAAGAGAGGCGTTGGGAAAGCCAGCTCCAGCTTCAACGAAGGAAGAGACACCTCCGTCAACTTCAAAGAGGAAACAGAAGCAAGAGTTGCCGCTACGTGAAAGAATGATGGCTAGAATTCATTCAGGACATTTCAGGTTTGTTATTTGATCATTTCTTTCTTTTTATTTGCAATTGCAGCTTACCCATTTCAATGACAGTTTCAGTTGTAAGTTTAGAGGTTTATAATGCCATTTTTTACAAATATTCTAAATAATTATAAATGGTCTGGCAGCCAAGAGACAGGTATGGGCCATTTATTCTAGTTAGTAATTTGTTTTTGCCTTACGTGTGTATATCCGTGTGCCTACCCAACAGCATAATGGTAGCACCATTGTCTTGTAATGAAAGGGTACTGGGTTTGATCCCCACTGGAGACATAATGCATAGTGGTTTGAATTGCGCTTTAAAACTAGTCCCAGTTCTCATTAGCTGCTTGAGCATAAAATGAACCTAAAATAAAATTTTGTGTTAGTACCTCTTATGTTAAATTTAAAGGTTAATGTCATAAAATATTCACACTACGTATGCAGAAGTACACTTAACATGTGGATGTGCATATACATCCCATTTAATACTTAGATTATTATAATGCATCAAGGGAGATCAAGGTTTAATTTAGCCTGTAGAGTCCAAAGCTATTTGTAATTACACTGCTGTTGTTGGAAAAAAGACCAGATTTGTGATTCAATGATTTATATACAGGGGTCGGCAAATGTCAGTTTACCGAAAATACAAGCTATGTTACTGTTTGTATGTGCATAGAAATATAAATGACCTGTTACAACAACTGCTCAAAATGGCTGCCATTGTTGTTGATGCACTTATTACACCTTTTCAATACTGATTTACAGATGCTATTACACAATTCTGGTGTGAATATTTGTGAAAAATTAAGTTCTATGAGTTCATTGAAGTGTTCCAAATCTTGCGGCTTCATGGGCAAGAGCTTTATCCTTTCAGAATTCCCCACATGTTCATCTTGATGAGACCAAATTTCAAAATGGTAGGTCTGCAAACAATGACAACACACACTCACACGCACAGCCGATGTTTCTAGGGACAATTTCTGACTCCTAACTCAGCAAGAAATGGGATGAAGAGGTGTCATAAAATGGAGGGGATCGTAAAGGTATATTTAAATCTGTCCGTCACGTCGTATGGTGCAACGGTAAACTGACTTATGGTGACCTGTGTGTATGAGTGTCATAATCATACTATTAGATTCTGTTTCTAAAATTATACAAAACTGCTTTCATTGTGTGGAGGTGTATATGCGATGTAGATAGATTTAGTAAGCCTGCTGAAATATGAAGATATAGATCCACCAACCCATCTGAAACTTTGGTGCGGGAGCAGTGTCGCTCGTTAAAGTTACGGGGAAGCCTGTAGTTCACATATTTTCCGAGGTTTCAGAAAGCTTGGTGGATCTATAACATTAAGAAAAAAATGTCCATTCTGGTTATGTCTGGCAATTATTTCTATGCCGCAAGGTGTATTTTAAATTTAAAAGTGGTCTCTCTCTAGCATATTGGTTACGTGCGTTGTTACTCACTAACTATAAACCAAAATACGTTAGAGTATTCAAATTGGTCTACTTACGTAAGTGAGTATGTATTCTTATGTGAACGACGTTTCGGAAGCTTTACTGCTTCCTTCTTCAGGTTGTCGTTTTCGGCTCGGAATATCAAGTCACGTCAGAGAAGTGTCATGTAAGGATACTGGGTGAAAGGTTTCGGTTAAAAACACTTCATAGTACTTGACATATACAGAATTAAAACTACCTTTGTTAAAAACCCTTAAAACTCATGATAAAACATGTTAAAACCACCACTACAGTGAACTGGAATGGCCGTTGAGAGCCCCAGTTCTCAAGTCAAGGTGAAGCGTGCGAGCAGATAGCGCCGTGCTGCGGAGTGGTGGGGTACTTCTCCTCCCACGAGAGATCCCTCCCCTCCCTTTTTATTTTCTCTCGTCACCAATCCAAGGAAAATTCGCGTTCCACTTCGGCTGCTTTCTTTACCTCCGATGTGACATGGAAGCTATCTGTATGTTATATATATATATATATATATATATATATATATATATATATATCTGTGTGTGTGTATATATATATATATAATTACCATGAAGGTTAATTGTTAATAATGCTTAAATGTTTTTACTTTGTATATTTCCTTCAGGTATGTGAACGAGCAAATGTACAATTCCAAGGGTTCTGAATCATTGGCATATTTTAAGAATAACCCAGGAGCCTTTGAGGCATATCATGAAGGATTTAACCATCAAGTTTCACAGTGGCCGATAAACCCTCTGGATATAGTTATCACCTCTCTCTCTAAAAAGTAAGTATCTCAATACTTCTAGTATTCCTCCTGAGTTTCCAATTCATGTATGTTGTAGGCTCTGCTAAAGTTATTGTCAAAATAATTCTAAAGCAATCGAGAATGATTTTCAGTCATATTCAATAGCAAACTGTCACAGTAAAAAAGGTAGCTTCTCCATTTTTTATAAGTGTAAGTTAATAACTTGACAGAATATGTTCTACATTTTAATTCCTGAAACAGAAGCAGCACGTTTTGGAATGATTGCATTGTTTTCCACATATATTACTAAATTGTAGGGATGGACCTACATAGAATTTTATTTGATACCAATAAAGTGCCTATGTACACTTTGTGGGAAAAGGACAAGGAAAAACTTAATTTATTTCCAAAAAAAAATGTTATTTTCTGACCACTTACAACCCTAGAATAAAATTAGGATTACAATCAATTGTATTGTATGATTGTATAATATGCAGTGTGGTTCCACTACATTTGGTCATTGTGCAGCTCAAATGTATGCCCAAGTAGCGGAACCGTACTGCCCACTGGCGAAACCAAACGTACACAATTCCTCAACTCAAGCAAATAGATTTTTTAAATTAATATGTATCAACTTCCATGGCAGAGTAGTTATCACAGTGTGCTACGATGCTAGGGGTCCTGGATTTGAATCTCAACGTGGATGTGGGTGTTCTTTATGAGTGTCCCTTTATCATATCATCACTCATCCTCATTGCTGTGATCAGCCAAAAGTGAATGAAAAGCGACAAATACAAATATAATTGTATTTCAGTTACCAGAAAAGTCATCACTAGGGGACGAAATTTTGCATATTTGCATGTTTTTTCCCTTAAGGAAAATTTATATGCTCTCAACAGATTTATCCATTTCACTTCATGTAGATTACTGTGGTAAACTTTTATGGTGCATATATATGCATATTTTAGGTTGGCGTGCATATATATAATTTGCATATATTGGGAGTAATTTTCAGGTAATTGTTCGTTTCAAGTTTGTCTGCTTAATTTTCCCCGTTCTTTGTGTCAGCATTAAAAAATAGCCTACTTCTGTCTGGTTATGGGCACTAGTTGTGTCAAGGACATTCCAAAACTCATCTCATAGCGTTGCAAGTGGTCTGGTTGCAAAGATTGAGAAAACCCACCCTTTCATTAACCAACGACCTTTCAGAGATGTGAATCACATTTCCAAATTCCAGCCACAACTCTGGGGTCATGTTATTTGAGGATTATCTGTTAATGTGACATCTTGATAAGTCTGTGCGTGTGTGTGTCTGTGTTTGCTGCATAAGTGACAATAAATGCCGAAGAAGAGAAGTAAGAGCATATTGCTCCAACAGTAGGTAGAAGGCAACGATGCATTTACCACTGCCAGCAGAGTTATTTATTGTCAAGTATGTTCTAAACATGTAATACATTTCAGGTGTTTAGAGTAGTTTTTGTCAGCTCAATCAGAGCTTTCATTTTTGGTAACAGAAAACATTTGTTGCCTGCGTAGGCCTGGACACTAACCAACTATCTAACTAACTCTCTAGCCTTCTTAAACCTGAAGGTTCATGGCTGCAGCAACACAGGCCTTCCATCTGTCCCTATCTTGAGCAAGATCTATATACTCCTTTCCATCCGAACCGATTTCCTTTAGGTCCATCTCAACGTTGTCCCTCCATCTTCGTCTTGGCCTTCCTACAGGTCTCTTACCATCAGGTTTCCCACCAAGAATCCTGTAAACTCCTCTCTCCTCTCCCATTCGTGCCACATGGCCTGCCCACCTAAGTCTTCTTGATTTAATTATTCTAATAATATCTGGACATGAATACAAATTATGTAGTTCTAAATTATGTAACCTCCAGTCACCTGTCTCACATCCCTTTTAGGTCCAAATATTTTTTTAGGATCTTATTTTCAAATACTCTCAATTTATGTTCCTCTTTCAATGTATGGGACCAAGTTTCACACCCATATAATACTACAGGCAAAATTACTGTTTTGTATATTTTAACTTTTAGTTTCTTAGATATTAAACGAGAAGACAAAAGTTTATGAAGAGAGAAGTAACATTCATTTCCTGAATTAAGCCTACTTTTTATTTCCTCTTTAAAATAATTTTCATTTGTTAATATTACTCCTAAGTATTTGAATTTGGAAACTGGTTCAAACGAGTTGTTATCAATAATTAGATTTTGATAATTACCTAACACTTGGTTTCGGCCTGTAAGCATATATTTAGTTTTATCTTTGTTAACTTCCAAACCTATCTCTTTAGCAGTTTTGAAAAATATTTTAGCATTATTCTTAATTGTATTTATATCATCCCCTAATAAGTCTACATCATCTGCATATGCTAACAACTGAGTCATACCATTTAATTTTAATCCTTCTTTAGTTTCTTTTACATCCCTAACAGCATATTCTGGGCACTGTGATTTTTATAAACTGAAGTTAATTTTTGGAGACAATGCTGCTGCATAACCTAGTGAAGGATCATTCTGTTATTTGAGTAAATAAGAAGACAGTAGAATCTAGGGCAATGGTGGTCAGATGATGAAGATATGAACTATGAGCATATGTTATTCTTAAATTAGACATAATAAAAATACAATAACTTTTTTGCGATTATGTTTGTCGATGGATTGCAGCTAAATATATAATACGGTCTCAGGTTTTGATAAAATAAAATTATCACAATTATATATCGTATATAATCTGCAACACAATTTATGTTTTATAAAAGTGTGCTTTTATTATTCTTTGGTCTATCGTTGTGCATTGTTTTCCATTAAATCTCACACGACAAATAGCATTTGTTCAACTCTCATGTTATGGTAAGTGCGAACCACAGAATTCATAGTGGAGATGGTTTGCTGCCTGAGTTCAATATCTGTCTATAATACATTTATCTCTGTGCAAACACTATAGCCACCAGAACTGCACGTTAAACGTAGCAATCCAGCATTGCTTCCTTTGAATTGACGGTTAAGGTGATGGATTCACATTCGGAGTGTTTGCAGGTTGACTCTCCACACTAGGCCATCCAGACCATTGAGGTGTCTGTAGTTATACCATGTGAAATTTATGATCGTGTTGTTAATTTGAATCAAAATGCAGTTAATCTGAATCTTAAATGAAGTATTAAAAATATGGTAAAATTTCGTTGGATAGTTTTGAATGAACAAAGATTAGATTTTTTCTTCCTTTGTCCATCCAATCTCTTTTCAATATTGCTAAAAAGAAATAGTACCAGGAGAAGTTGAGAATGCTGAATTGGGGAAGCAATTAGCAATAGCTTACAGAAACCCAGGTTTGCAGTTCCTGCAATGGGTGAATTTGGTGCTGCAGGGGGAACCTGTCCAGGATTTGCCTGGGTATTTCACAACTGAAATTTATTTATTTGAAAATTCTGAATACAGAAAAATCCATTTTACATTAGGATATCAACACAAGAAATTAAATGAACAAATACTGTCCAGCGACTTTTTTTAGTGCATATTTGCATACATATTTTGACTTTTTTTTAGTGCATATAAATCCGCCCCCTAGTCATCACGTACTTTTGTTACAGAAGATGTTTCAAATGACAAAAATAATGAAATGATGCACAGGGGCGGCAACAGTAAGTAAGGAAATTAAAAAAAAATGACCATGATAAGCTAAAGGTTGAAGTAATGTGTAATATTACTAATAAACTGATATGTCTTTACTGGCATTGATTATTCTATCCCTTTAGTGCTAAACTGTAACTTCAAACTCAATGAACAACAATGGAAGTAATATTTTTATGCAATTGTATTTGGATCATTTTGTCTCATTGAAGTGAAATGAATATTTGTTCCCTCTTTTTTCAGATCTAAGGATTTAGTCATTGCAGATTTCGGCTGTGGAGATGCAAAACTAGGAAGGTCACTATCAAACAAAGTCCATTCGTTTGACCTGGTAGCACTGAATGACCATGTTACAGTGTGCGACATGGCTCGCACCCCTCTACCAAATGGAAGTGTGGATGTGGCAGTATTTTGCTTGTCGCTGATGGGAACAGATCTCCGAAATTATGTGGTAGAAGCAAACAGGGTTCTCAAGCTTGGGTGAGTTTTTAGAGGGGGGCAGGTTTTCAAACCAACCAGTTTTTACAATATGTATATGTAGCAAATGAGAAGGAAATAGCAAACACCAGACAATGGAAAACTTTTGGAGTGATTGATCTACAAAGTTGCCAGGTATGGAAAATTGTGCATGGCTTTTCAATTATTTTGTTACGTGGCATGAACATAAAATTAGGAAAATAGGAAAATATTTGGACCTAAAAGGGATGAGGTGACAGGTGAGTGGATGTGGTTACATAATTTAGAACTGAATTTGTATTCATGTCCAGATATTATTAGAATAATTAAATCAAGAAGTCTTAGATGGGCAGGCCATGTGGCAAATTGGGAGGGGAAAGAGGAGTTTAGAGGATTCTTGTTGGGAAACCTGGTGGTAAGAGACCAGTAGGAAGTCCAAGACGAAGATGGATAGATAGCGTTGAGATGGACCTAAAGGAATGGAAAACAATTGGAATGATCTTGCCCAGGATAGGGACGGATGAAATGCTTGTGTTGCTGCAGCCATAAACCTTCAGGTTTAAGAAGGCTAGAGAGTTAGTGTGTGGTGTGGTGGGTGATGCTCCAAATTCTATATGTGTCATTTTCTGTAATCACAGTCATGTAATCAGTTGAGATGAAATATCAAGTTCCTTGAGAAGCACAGGTGTTATTTGGCAACTGCTGAAAGTCTTTGGCATACCCTTAAAGAGCTTCAGACATGAGAATGTTCTTGGCTCACCAGCTATCCATCCACCCTGAAATATGATTTTCAGCGTGAACTTCCAATATTTCACTATTGTTATCCATACCAACAATTACAATATCCCTTTCATTTAGCGGTGATCCACTCTTTCCTGCAACCAACACTTCAGCATGGAAAATATGGGAGAGGTTTACATATTCATGAGTTCAACCACACCCCCTGGCCTGAATAAGGGCACTCAGAAACTTTCACAACCAACCCCATTACCAACCCTCCGTTCTCCTCCCACTGCCCTCAACACACACACACCATTTGTATGCCTGGCGAGAGAACCACATTTTTCTGGGCTAACTATGTTTCCACTCTGGACCTGGCAATTCGTCAGGTCAAACACACACTTCAGTTTCCACCATCTTTTTTTTCCAGAACTTAAGGTGTGGCCAGCAGTCACAAAAATTTAAAGTTTTCCGGTGTCTGGTGAGTTTTTTGTATTTCCTTCTCCTTTGCTATTTAGCCCATTTGGCCCTCCTTCCTTTCATTTGCTTGTTTCTCTCTTTTTCGGTACATGTGTGTGTGTGTGCGCATGTGTAAATATTAGTAATTATATCCATACATACATACACATATAAATATGTACCATTATTAATGTAATACTTTTTTATGATTTGTATGTTTATTAGGTATGCATTTGTGGCAATGATTGATTGTTGTTTTAAGTGTACTTGTTGGACATGTAGGCTAATCGAGACTGGACCTACAGTTTAAAGTGGGATCTGAACCACTGTGTAATGTGCCTCCACCGGGCATCAAACCTGGGACTCCGTGATTGCAAGGTGAGGATGCATTTCTGACAAGCAGCAATTAATTCATCAATTGAAGCTCTTCTGGTTTATTTAATATCATTATCTTACTGTTAGCTAACCATTGACAGTGAAGATGAGATGATAAATAAATCTTTACTTTTACAGGTACTATTATTGTGCCAAAAAAATCATTATGCTGTATTTATATTACAGCATTTGTTGTAAGTTGTAACATAAATCCAATAAAGTTTTCAGTATTAATATCCATGGTATACTTTTAGGCTGAACAAACTTACAGTTGGCAGACTTTTACTCTCAGAGTGGTATTGAGTGCCTCTGCGATGGCATAGTGGTTTCATCGTGACCTTGTAATCAAGGGGTCCTGGGTTCAATACTTGGAGAGACACATGGTGTTTTGAATCCTACTTTAAACTCCAAGTCCAGTCTCTATTACCCTATCTGTGCATAAAGTGTACTAAAACAAGAACTCATCTCAAAGCGAGTATTGTGTCATTAGTATATATAGAGAGTAAATAATGAAACATGTGTCAAATAGTGCACACACTAACACTTGTTTAATTCATCATATATTTCCTTTATTCACTAGTGGAATCCTGAAGATTGTTGAAGTGGAAAGCAGATTCAAGGATGTAGCTGTTTTCATTAAGAATTTGAGGGAGTATGGCTTTACCAATACGTGGAAGGACTTTTCTCATAAATTGTTCTATTTGATGGATTTCAAGAAAGAGTGTGACAGCAGCAAGAAAAAGAAAAAACTTCCACAATTGGAGCTGATGCCGTGCGTGTACAAGAAAAGATGAATTTTTACCAAAGATGCTTCCAATGTATAGTCAGCATGAAATGCATAATGTTCACATGGGAGCATATATTAAGATGTTGTGTGCAAAGGCTGTGCATGTAGGGTTAAGTTGCTGCTAGGATCCATACTAGCATTTATAGCACTATTAGAAAGAAATTGTGTGCTATAGTTAGCTTAAAACCATTTAATTCTACAAATATCAAAGCAGAAGGTCAACTGTTTAACCCATTTAGTGGGATTTCAAGCAAACAAGAATGTGTTTTATTATTTTTTAAACATATTTTTTTCAAGTCATTACAACATTTGATAATTTATGATATTTATAGTTTCTAGTAATTTGAAATGATGAACTGAATTTTTAAATTATTTTTTTGTCCCCATCTTCTGTGTATATACTTAAGTGTTACATGCAAGACTTTTATGTTGTTAGGCACCGTAAGTCGCCAATTCAGTCAGAAGTGCACTTTAGTAATATTTAATTTCATTCCAAGATTCATTGCAATTACTATCCATCAGTTGAATATTGATAAAAGAAGATGAATGTGTGCCCAGTATATTTTACATGAGTTTTTGCATACTTTTTAATTTCTGTATTTCATTTTTTGGGACTAGGTTGAATTTGAAGTGCTAGGTAAAACATAAGCAAGTACATATTTCATTCACTTTCTACAATGGTACAGAAAGTAGAACAAACAGATATTTTTTTAAACACAGTTTTCCTTTAAATTTGCATTTGTCTTACAACAGCAGCTAATAACAAACTTCATGCTGAAATTTGTCGACATTTGTTTGTAAATAATTTAATTTTCATATACTTTATTTGATTTCTTTCAATAACAAGATAATGGTCAGTGAAATTTATATTGCAGAAGAATCCAGTAAATGCTACTGTTAAAGTGGTTTTTATTCTTGTTCATATCATCCATTTTTATTTTAATTCAGCAACTTGGTAGTGTAAGTAAACCATGTACTTTAATAATTAGTACCTTAAACTTAAATACTAAGTACTTACATATTTTATTTTGACTTTATACTCATATCAGTTGCTTCATGAAAGTTGAATTAGAAAAATACAAGTTTCATGAAACTGGGATAAGTATCACCAGAGATATGATAAGTTTTGTGATTTAGCCACTACCATATTTGATGGCGTTACAGCAGGAAAATATACCAGGTGGCAAATGTCCACAAAAAGTAAAATACCTGTTACAACAGCTCGTAAGCATTTATTTTTTTTAAAAAAATCTGGGTTCTGGAGAACCAGGATGAAATATCACAGCATGAATAAAAACCACTTTAATAGTAACAATATTGTGTTATTTTGTAATATCAAAGGGTGGTTATGTGAACTGTTAAGAAGAACCTTGTAATTTATTATTTCATTCTCTTTCTCTCTCTCTTGATGTGAATTCTGTTGAATGAATAAAGAGATATCATCATGTGAACTACAAATGTAAAATACAGGCATGTGTTAAAGTAAGTGTTTGATTTTTAATTGCTTTAGCAATTTCTGTTTAACTGTCAAAAATTTGCTCTTGGACAAATTATCAGTACATATAGCATGCTTCACAGAGGTACTTCGACCGGTCGTCGGGAGATGCAGCGATGACAAAGCAAAATAATAAAAAGATTGCATTTTAAACATTTTAGAGAACAACCAAAAAATCTAGTCAGAATATTTGAATATTTGTGCAGAATTAGTCAAATGACAGCATAAAACAGCAAGAAATACGCAAGGGATTGGCTAAGCTTAGTGCATTGAATTGCGAGTCCAGTACTACTACTCGTGGCCAACCCACTCTCTATGTTTCCTATTGAGTGCAATGCTGTTACCTGGCTGAATTTGGCAAATCTGACTGACTTCAGTAGCCTTCAGCTAATCTTGGGAGTTACACCATGTGAAATGCAGAGCCAGCCATGGTTTATCACCATGGGCATCGCCAAATATTTTTTTCAGGGGGGGTTGGCAAATGATAAAAGTTGAATAGCAGAAAAAATAACAATGAGTATTATTACCACGATTATAAATGTCATTATACAATAATAAATATTATAAACTATTAAAACAAATTTTATTCAAAATAATAATAATAATAATTATTATTATTATTATATAAATGTGGAGACTCGATCCACCAAACAAGTGAATACCAGCACAACTATTTTCCATGAGTTATTTTGCATTTTATGCAGTTATTATCTGAATGCATTTTGATATTAACCTTTGCAGGTCTCGTTCAAGAAAAGGCTTTAAATGTTAGGGGGATTAATTTTATAAAGTGTGTTGTGTGACCTCTCACCTACAACTGTTATTATTAGAATTTTGAAAACTGTAAAACCATTTGTTCTTTGGATGAAATGGTAGAATATAACCTTGTTCCTGTATTTTTCACTCAATGCTTTCGATCCAATGCATTTTTACTTTGATTATTCTGTTCGAATACTAACTGAATGAACTTTATTTCTGTTCTTAACAATAAGAGTAAGAAACTTTCAGCTTTCTTGTATCTTTAAACGAACGTTGTCAATTTCCAGGGGAGTCCACCGACCCCCACTTCCCGATGCCTATGTTTATCACCTGAACAAAGGCAAGAGAGGCCTTATTTTGCCATGATTGAAAATGTGTCATGTAGCTGAGCATTTTTCGTTGTTGCAGAAATTGCTGTATTTGAATCATATTTGGAAATGAACAATTTTCCTCAAAATCTGCTTGCTGCCTTGTAGATAGTTTATCCATATGTTTTTGATTAACAAAGCCTAAGGAATGAACTGATTGTGTTTTATAGAACTGCAACATTCCAAGATAAATCCCCATGTAAATTGGTAACTTTTTAGATAGAAGAAAAGTTAGACAATGCTTTTAAGGAAGTTTTCCGTTTTGTCGAAATAAATATGCACTATACCAGCTACGACAGCATCAGTTGAGAAGAGATTTTATTCTGTCAAGAGAATTTACTTTTGAAAGAATCAACACAAGGAGAAGAGCAGATGTGCACTATAGCTCTAGTATCCATTGAGAAAGATCTCTTCGAGTCTACAAGAGCATGTGAAAAATTCTACAACACAGTCATTCACAAATTTGCCATTTTAAATTGATTAGGCCCATTTTACTTTGTAATTCATAATGACTATTTGTTATATGTATTTAATTACAAGAGGAATACAAATTAATCATATTTCATAATTCTCATCGTTGGAACAATATAATTGGTTTCTTGTAATTAAATCTGTGGTATTTCAGTGAGCTTTTAAATTTTAAAATGCAATGACCTTGACATTCTGCAAATCTTGCGATGGCTACCTAAAAATGTCATGCCTCAGCACTGATGAAATTTGAAGATACTTAAAAAAATTTGTTACTTTTTAATAGTCATTGAAGGCCACATGTTCATTCTTTCCATCCCATCTTCTAAGAATTAACAACCCGTGACCATTGTTACCTTTTCCTCTCCCTCGATGCAATATTGCTTCATCTTACCAGTCTTATTGTCTTTCTATAGGCCTCACGCGACAACTTGAGCTCTGGGGAAAGTGGAATTCTGAGGGAGCCATATGGGTAAGGCAGGTTGGTGCAGCAAAATTCCAATGTTGCCATCTACAGATGTAAACAATTAACTGGTCACTCAGTTTAGATGTAGATTTGCATAACTCGGCGAAAGGGGGGTTCTGCATTGTGAAGCCAGGCAAGAAATGTGGGAGAAGCACAAACATCGTTTCCAAAGATACTCGCCGATGTCCACCGGGTTTGAATTCCAGCCTGTAGATGGTAGTGTTTTCATATCACTCATCGTCATCTTCTCGATTAGCCAAAAGTGCCAGGAAATCAAAGTAAAATCACCGAAATCAATGAATCCAATTTGGATAAAATGGTTATTAATTCATTAATTGATTCTATTTATTTTACTTCGTTTTTCTGCCACTTTTGGCTAATCGCGAAGATGATGATGACTGATATGATGATATTGATGAAGGGACACTCACAAAACACTACCATCTACAGGCAAACCTGAGGCTCCTCGCATTGTAGAGTGCTGTACTAACCACTGCCACAAACCATAAAGAGGGGTTATTAGATGGCGTATAAGAGATTCTTATGTTGTGTACAATACTGTACATACACCTATCAAAGTAGTTGCAAGAAAAAATCAATTTTCAATTTGGGGTTACATTATGGAAATGTTTACGTGATCTTTGTTTTCCTTATTAAAGAACTGAATCCAATAGGAAGGTTTTGGTAGGAAAAACAAATATTATAATTTGCGTCAATTTCTTGAGATATTCATGACTGCCGAAACACTGGAAGAGCCGTGTAACGAAACATACATAAACGAACATCATACGGTGCCAAAACGTGGCAATGTGACAAAGACGCTGCAGGGCCTCAGCCACCAAGTGGAGAATGTAGGAGGCTTATAATGGCAGCTATTGACGTAGCACAGTTTCCTGTGGCCTTCCGCAAGTAATATATTTGGGGCCCTTAGTGAGAAAAAAAATATATCTAGAATTCCATAACATATATACATATTGATGATGTCAGAGGGATGGACACGTGTTTCAACCCAAGAACTTCCATTACGAAAAGGAGAGAGAAGAGCTCGGGGGGGAAGAGGAGCTCGCAGCATTGCTTACAAAGCAAACATGACTGTAATAGGTTACAAGGTCGATATACTTTTTTTTTTTCAATTCAAACAACTTAGTGCATATACAGCTTTCCTAAGAAATGCTCTTCGTTATCAGACATTTTGGTAACATATATTGGGAATAGCAAGAAGTTAGTGAAGTTGCAAACACTGCTTTTGAAGGGTAGAGAACTCAGTATGAGGGTTATCACTGCTTCTGCAGTCAACTCTAATACTTTTTCTCCAGAGCTCAAGTCGTGGTGCGAGATATACCAACAGTCTGGTAGACTTACGTAACAGAGCAGATGGGGGGGGATCTGTGACTGACTACAAATCAAGTGCACTAAACCACTACTCCACAACACACCAGATTTGTAGCGCATCATAGTTTCATTGTATGTTCGATACCCACTACTGGCAAAAATAAATTTGTTGGCCGAAGTTGAGAAAGGAGGTGTTCTGTCATGTTGGAATAGGTACAGCCAACCGCAAATTAAATAGGAGGAAAAAGATTTTCCCGACTAGAAATAAGTTGGCAATGCTGCGAACACAGAGACATTCTTGATCAGATGCTTGAGGAGCGTTGATCAAACTTTCATGAAAAGCACAACTCCAGTATCGAAGGTCATGCTACACGTGGATTGGCAACTTTCGGGAGCATGTTGTCTGTCTACACAATTCTCCCCAAATGCCTGTTTGAAGATGAATCATCTGCTCGCATTTTATTTTTCAAATGTAGTTCTGACATTGTAGTCATTTTACAATTATTTTTATTTGTTCTTATTTTGCTTTGCTTTTATATCACTTTTATAATTAATTGAAACTATGAAGATGGATGATAATTAGATTAAATTGATGAAGAGACACTTAAAAAAGAGATTGTCAGACCAGGACTAGAACCCAGGACCTAAAGCAGATAGGTTGGGGAAGACCGTCAATAACAACCGGCCATGAATTGGCTTATAACATTGTTAATTGCTTAGGAGTATTTTTTGTTCTGTCCATGCCTAATACCTGCTTTCGGACACTTAATTTATAAGTGACGCACTTTGTTCGGTGGGGACAAGCCACATATTGTTTGAGAGGAGGGACACATCTCGTTCATATACTAGATACAATCATGGACTATACTTGAAATGTGACGTGCTAAACACTACTTTCGGAGATCAGTTGGACATGGCAATTTTGATATACAAGTTGCATTTTCTCTACTTAGATTCATTATGTCCAAATATTATCCAAATAGATAATCTCGCAACAACGCAAAATGTTTTAATTGACTTGAATTCACAATGACTAATATATACTAGACCTACATTTTTTAAATGCAAAATCTAGGTAACGAAAATATGCCTCAACACGAAATGAAAATGCAATATTCATTCAATACACTAAAAATGCTAACCAAAGCATTTTTATTATATATTATTAATAACACGTAACGTTTCCATCCTCTATAACAGGGTTTTCTTCATAGTAAGATTCACAAGGCTTAATAGGATTATCATTCACTAGAAAGCAATAGCTATAAATATTAGATAAACCTGAAACGAGGGGTTAGTGTTCATAAGAGAGTTGCAGCAGGTAAAACAAAATACATATACAGTATGCGCCAAAATATACAGTACTGAAATTAAAAGACTAACATTAAATTGTTGTCATCTGTGAGTTTATTTATCCTGAAAGAAACACTAAAATACACACTATTAGCGAGTTATAACTTCCTTTTTACTACTGAGAACACGACCAGCTGCGCTATGCCCCATCGACAAACGCGCATGCGTGTTCGAGGTGCGCTAGTTTCAGTACTGTATATTTTGGCGCATACGTTATAAGGAACAGGTGTGTAAGTTTCTATGTGAAAATTGACTGAGTGGTAGCACTAGATGATTTTACGTCAGGGGTCCTAGGTCTGGGCATTGGTGTTCTTTTTGAATGTTCTATATATCATATCTTCATCGTCGCGATTGCCCAAAAGTGGGAGAAAAGCAATGCTAAATAACAAAAATAAAAATATATGTGAAAATTAAAAGTTGAATTAAGAGCTGGTAGGTAAAATATATTTCATGAGTGATGTTCGATATAAGTTCTGTTAAGAAGTTAAACCTGTAGCAAGCAAATAGCGAAGTTGTGTGAAGGATTGAAGATAAGCTTCTATCACATTTAATTTAAGCTCACACAAAGAGCTAGAGCAAAGCAAAGCACAGAAAGCACTTAATTATTGAGAGAGAGAATGAATTTCAAGGCTGCAAATGTCAGAATTTGAAGTCTAAAATAATAATGTGACGAATAGTATCATGTTGTAAGCAGTTGGGGGGGGGGGAGGGGGGGGGTTAAGGTGCTTTGCGTAATGTTGCTTTTCAAAATTATTTTCGTTGTTACCATTCTTGATATGGGCAGCATTTTGTGACAAGTTCTTAATTAGTTTGGGTTTTTCTTTCAAGTCTATTTTATACAGAGAGAGGCTAATCAGACCTGGACCTACAGTTGAAAGTGGGACCAAAACCTTTATGGAACCCAGGGCCCCTTGATTGCAAGGCTTGATGTTATTACTACGTCACCCTGAAAACCCTCCATAATGGGTTACATCTGCATGGATTAACATAATTTATTTTAAACATATTTTGCACGATAAATAGAGTTCGTTATCACCACAGACTGGAAATTAGTTGTTTTTTTTGCGAAAATACGAGGAATACCTATCGCTCTTCTTTTGTTACTATTCATTAGAAAATAAGAATCATTTAATTTGTATCGTGCTATTAATTGACAAAACAACAATGCTTCAAACTCGGAAGCCAATACCGAAGATTATATTTTTGTTATTTCACGCAATTGTTCTACCACTCTCCGTTAATTGTGATGATAAAGATTAAATATGTAAGGTGGAGGTGGGATGAAGACCATGTTCTAAACCCAACTATTCGACTTTGAAGCATGTTATGCTACCCAATTTGCCACGGGGTTGGCTTTTTCGTGTGTGTCAGTTCATCAAATCACTCTATTCGTCATTCAAAATTCAAAGGTAGCAAAGCAACATAAAATAACGAAAACAATAACATATCCACTTATCATCATCCAGCAAATCCACACACAAACCTCTTCTGGCATTCGTTTTGCAGAATGGCCTTGGGGATTAAAGACCGTCCATTTCCTGGTTCAGCCCGAGACAATTCAGTTGCCTTATGAAAACTGCCCTGAAGCAAGCAGGGTTTCTAACCCACTTTGCCGTGGGGTCTACTATTACCTTTGCTGTTGTTTGTACAGGCTGATCTCAATGTCTTGTTATTCCCTGCAGAACAATTTAGAAAGTTATCCCTCCAGAAGGTCAGTATGATTTCCACCACCATTTTCTTGACACAATAATTTGTCTGCATGTTCTGTGTGCAATTACTATCTGTCTGGGTTGGGCCTTTATGTTAAATCTTACAGTGAAGTAATATTGCACTTCCCTTGTGGTTTCACTGCTGTGTGGATGTTCATGCACATGCTGCTCACCATTCATCCACAATATAGTTACTTGTGTCAGCCATCTGAAGGCAGAGAACAAATTTAGTTATTTCCACTGTGATGGCTAACAGAACATTTGGAATTGCTAGACAATGGATAATTAACATTGCATGCTAATGAGAAATCATTCATTGTGATCGTCATTTAGAAAAGTACCAGCCAATCTGCATAAGCAGTATTAAGACTGAGAGAAGTGATAATTGTAATAATAATAATAAATGCAAGACCCGATATATTGCACTTCTCTTATTTTGTTGTAAAATTTCCATTAATAGCGAAAACATTTAGGAGACAATGGTTCACTTGTCCATTCTTTTTTGGGTTCTCTCGGTGACAAGTGGCTGAGTTTGGCTGTGTATTTTAAGTTTCTAATTCATTATTTGAACTTTGTATTTTCTTTACTTGCCATAAAATAGTATCTCTCTGTGTGAAACTATCAAAGCTTGTTAGAACTTCCACATTTTGGTAATCAAGAGCTATTTACCAAGTACTTTTTATTTGTCATGCATTCCCCTATTCCTTTTCATTTCTATTTAAGTAGAAATATATAAATTTATGAACAGTGGCATGCCCAGGATTTCTGAAAGGAGGGATTTTTTTAAAGGAATACTGGGGACTGTTTACCAATCTTGAATTGTAATTAAACTAACACAAATTACTTTATTTATATTTTGCCTTTTAGATATTAGTTTGGGAGTAATCTTTCCAACATTAATCACGTAGAGCTAATAATTATTCTTATTACATCTGTTTCTGACGTCAATCAATAAACAGTTGAATTATTCCAGACAACAAGTAGAATATAATACAGGATCATATTTCCATACTTTTAAACCTTTATACTAAACTTCTGCAAATTAACTCTCCCTTCTTGATTGAAGTGATCTTTGTGCAAAATTGAGTAAAGAAAATAGAAAACACATCTTATGGTAAGTAATTTATTTTTTTCATTATTAAAATATGAACATAGTTTAACTATGCTATACCATGAAAGGAGTGTGTCCCACATTGTGTTTTGAGACTTTCCTGTGGGTTTCTTTTTGACACATTTCTAATTAGTATATACGTATCTTAAAAACAAGTGGAGTTTGAAACAGTTTTTTTCAACTTCAAATTCAGTAACGTTGCTATAAGATAAGAGCAAGTAGTTACAGCTGCACACTAACACTTGTGTTTATGGCCACTCATTTGTACAAGGAGAATATTGTATGAATATTGCTTGCATATGGTACATAGTGACCAAAAAATTGACAGAGAAGAATTTACTATAACTTTGATTGAAAAATTAATCATGGAACCACCCAATTCATTTGCAGGACACAGGAGGGTTTGCTGTACATACTTAACCCTCAGTTCAGACTCTGCATTTTTATAACGTAAATGAGACTGTGGGGTCAAATTTGTTTGTTTGTTTTTTCGTAAACTTTTGTATATCTTTTTCAGACAATGACACCAATTGATAACTGTTGCATTACAGTATATTTTTCACAACCAATGTACCTACATTAACATATTGAACCTTCTATTTACATAGTTTTATAGGAAATAAGAAAAAATACATAAGGGAAGAAATATGAAAATGAGAACTTTAAGAAATGTCAGTAAACACCAATTTATAACTGTTGCATTACCCTATATTTTTCACAACCTACATTAAACAACGCAATTTTACAAAACATAATTTCTTATATTAATCAGTACAAAAAACTAACATCTCACGAATCGGACACTGGGGTAAAATTCGACCCCACTAACAAAAACAGCCAAGAATTCTCGGGAAACAAAAAAAATCACATTTCACACTTTCACATTTTTTGACAGTCACTTGCTATCGTATATGTTCTTGAAAAAATTTCGAAATGCGGACTTTTTTTCTTAAATGGGTCAGAATTGACCCCACAGTCTCATACCAGGGTTAAGGACAAATTTCTGATTTTTAGTAGAATAGGGTATTTTTTCTCCCACGCATGACACACAGATCCTTTCATTTGTTAAGTCTTGGAAAATATATACTGGTTTTAAAGTACAGTTGAGACTGCTTTATACGTAAATCAGTTCTGAGTAGTTCTGTTTTACACGTAAAGTACTGTAGGTCTCTGCAAAATGTGACCTTAAAAGCATGTTAATTAAACCTTATTTGTACATAATTCTGTGTTGTACATACTAATTTTCATAAAATACAGTTGATTTGTATGTAACCAAGCTACAACAATGTCACAAAAATGACAGTGACTACTGGTCGGCCATGGAAAACAGGAGGAAAAGGTACACACTCTTACCAAAAAGTAAAATTTGTACAAGAAGTGAATGCTAATCTACATAAAACTAAAACTGAAATAGCTGCAGGTTCAGGCATCACTTATTCCACACTTAGCACAGTCATTAATAGAAGAAATGCTATTTTAGATGACTTTTTAAAATTTTGTAGTAAAACTATAATATCTACTGTGGTATTTCAGTATCAAAGTGTTCACCAATAAATTGGTAAATGTAATATGTATTTGAGAATCAAAGTTTCAGATTAGTTAAATTACCACTTTATGACGGGAGAAACCTGTATTACGTGTATCTTGTTCCTCAAAATAGATACAATTAAAGTATTTTAATAATGATGTGACATGGTATTCAAATCTGATTTGTAAGTAATTCTCAGTTATACATATTATTTTCTCTTCACCTTGACATAACGTAACTCAGGTTCAACTGTACATAGTGTCACGTAAGGCCAGACTGGAACTGCCAAGAGGATGGTGGCAATCTTCCTCAACAGGGCAACCGGTTGTGAGCAGGTGGGGGGAAAAAAGTACCAAATGTATGTCTTCGGAAGGCAGGGACGGCGACAGGGGTGGGCATGGGTGGGCAAGCGCCCACCCAAAAATTCCTGTGCCCACCCGATTGCCCACCCAATCAAATTCACTAAGTACATATACTTAGAGATATGTGAATGTTGCAATATATTAGTGTATTCTGGTGTTCGTTACATGTATATTTTACTCATGAATATTATCTATACTAGAAATGTTTACATATCATCATCATCCCATAAAAAGCTGATTTAACTTTGTCATTAGAAAGCAATAAGGAATTACTAGAGATCTTGAAACAAGAAAACTGTGACCAATTGAATACTCCTATGATTAGAAAGAGCTAGTAGGCTTAGGAGGCACAAAATTATGCAGGGTATGGTCAAAATGAGATCAGGATTTAGGGTGAGCTTGAGGGCTGCAGCTTCGGGTCTTCACTGGGGGAAAAACTGCTTTAAAAAGTACCACATAAAGAAAAATATTAGGTACTTCGGATGTGATGAAAAAATGTCGAAATACGTATAATTAACCACCTCATGTAGCTTGACGAGAAGTTATAACTGAAACTGTGAAGGGGATTGGGGTGGGGGTCTTGGTGTTGTAAGCTGTGGGTCTTCACATATAAATCCGGCCTGCGTATGATTAAAATAATCTCTAAATAAACAAATAAAAGCCTCAGCATTGCTTCCTCCAGCAACTTAATAAATTATTTCGACTTTTTAACTAGGTCTACATTGAAATTCCAGAAGTGTCTCTTTCTTTATTTTATTACAATTTTTATATTTCATTTTAAAATTTCTACATGGTATTCAAAATAACAACTTTCGTTCTACTAATAAATACTAATAAGAAGCAATCCCAAAAACACTACAATACCGAGGTATATTAATTTTGATGTAACAGTTATGTGGGTTTAGAAAAAGCAACATAATTATTGAATTGATACTAGATGGCTAATTCTATTTAGAAATCCTAGTTCCACACATAAATTTTGCCTATCAGTTACGTAATCATGCGATTTTTCTTGTGATTAACTTACGTAGAATTAAAAGAAGAAGGGGTGGGTTGGAAGAAAAGCTTTGTTTTGAGGGAGTCAGAGAACTAATCAATCACAATGAGAATGGTTTAAACTTTAGAAGCATCAGAGGTTTAACAGAAAAGTTCAAAAGAATCTGTAGATGCAGATGAAATAAAGAAGAAAAGGTATGTCACGAAGTATCCATTAGAAAATTTTGTTGAATTTTATGCTCAGATAGGCTAATCGGACTAAACCTGCAGTTTAAAGTGGAGTCCGAACCAGTGTGCATTGTGCAGAACCTCTTCATTATAAGGCGACAAAGTTATGCCATTGGAGAACTCACAGGGAACTCACAGAAGAACTCACAGGGAACGTGTTATATCACCACCATAAAAGATGCGTTCATGTAAGAGGGTGTATTACCAGAGACAAATATTTGAGACTTTCGGAGAACAACGTTATTGTTCACGGAGTTAGCTGGCTTGATCCAACAATGAAACACTGTGAACTTGAAACTACCACCTCAACTTTCGAAGTGGTATGAACTAATGAAACTCCACTTTTGGAAATGTAAGTTGTTGCTGATTCGACTGATTTGTTCTATGTGAAGTCACTTTTCTGCTATTTTGGCTAATGGCGGAGATGAGGTCCAATGGTGATTAGATGAAAGTGACGAAGGGGGACGCAGACAATGAAAATACACCCCCCCCCCAAATTATTATTTTGACTGCGGTTCCAGGTGCCACAGACTGGTTTGCCTGCAAGAATAAAGTTTCCAGGGTATACTGCGCGGGATAGAGGTTGACATTTGAGCGCTTTCGAAAAGGTCACGGCATACATACCAAGTCGTCTGTGCAAAAGATATGAATTACTGGGTATACTGATCAATTTCGATGAATTCCTTGTGTCCAAAATCACATTCTACAAAATTTAAACTATTTGTTACCTCAGTGCATGTGTTTACCTAACCATACGTGTATCGTTTCTCCCGCATGAGCAACGAAGACTTACTTCAGAAAACGAATAACAACTTAGCTAACAGATTTTTCAATGTTAGGTGATTATTACTTTTGGGTGATATTTTGTCAATATAACCTTTCATAAGCTTGGGTATACTCTATGTAGAATGAACAAAGAATTGGTTTTTCCGTGTGTGTGTGTGTTTACATTCCCAATAAGACATTAATTTTAATCGAAATATCCAGTGGCGACGATTAGGAGGAGCGAGAGGGGGGAGTCCCCCCACATTTTGCCACTTGTTGCACCCGCACTATGGCCTCTTCATGCTAAGATTTTTCTAGCAAAAAAGTAAACTGCCCTAGCCCCCATGTTTTGGCACCCGATAGCCGTTACTGCAAACATTCAGATACATTTGTCAGTTGTAATAACCTTGTAAGCCAAGAAAAGTGACCCCCAAGTTTCAGTCAAAAACTCATGGAAACATGCATTTAAATTACGAGAAAGTAATTTAATTCTTCACCATTGTCTACCATCACAATTTCTATCACTGTCGCTTAATATATAAAGTTGAGTAGGTATGTGCCTTGCATTTTTGCACTAGAAGGACAAAATGTGATGCTACCAATTAACATTTATTCACTACATTGACATGAAGGAAAGAATGTGATTAGAATGTATGGCTGCGCGCACACATACACTTCCTTGAAATAATTGTGTCCTTCGGAGATAAAGAAGTTGAACAAGATGCGAGAATAGATTAGAAAAGAAAGAGGGAAGACACCAAACATGGCAGTTAAAAGAAACATTTGAAGAATGGAACAAGAGAAAGTGAAAGGGAGAAAGAGGTAACATGTGGAGAAAGAATGATATAAGAAGGCATTAGGGAGTAAAACAGAAGAGATGAAAAGGAAAGGGAAAGAAGTGAAGGGAAATCGGGAGTAAGAGAGAAGAGAGGAGATACATATGTATGTCTTACATCTGTGTCTTTCATGCATATATATATGGCCTTACATTTATGCCTGCCCACCCTAATCTATCAATATACAGCTTCTGCCCACCCGGTCGAAAATTTCTGGCGCCGCCCCTGTCGGAAGGGCACAGAGAGAGGGTTTCATGGGATTTTGCCCAGTAAACTAGTCTGGCCCTGATGTCAAGATTGTGTTTCTTTAATGAAATTACTAATATACCCTAGGGACCCCAGTATAATTGACTAAATATTTTACCAAATATACTGCATGCATGTATGTATTTCTGTACCAGTTCAGGGGAATTGTAAAGCTGGTGCAATAATAATAATAATGAATGTATTTTAGTCAATTTACATTTATTAAGTACATAAATGGGGATTTGCCTGTAATAGCTAAAAGCTTTTTGCTTTTTTAAGAAATGAACACTGACTAGATCTTTCTTTGTAGATGTATCATTGTATAAATAATATACATCAAAATCTCTGGGATAACAATTGTATTCTATCCCCCCTACCCTATTATTTATAATCACTGTATACCGTTGTGTAAAGTTGAGCTTTATTACAATCAACACATTTGGTAATATTAACTTGATTTTCATCTGTTATTTTTACTACTAGGTTATGTTCACCATTATGACTGAGCAGTGGCATGCCCAAGTGGCAGTTGGTGGGGATTATAACCCCCCCCCCCCTTTTGGCCCAGTATTCTAAAACAAAAGAAACAGCGTCAAAGGTAGGAAAATATGACAAAATTAGGGCTGAGCACTCAAACACACTAAACCCCATTGTAACATACTACTAAATGTGGGTGCTCTATATGCCTACAAGGGGAACAGCAGACCAACCAGACAACAGTGGTGGCACCGAGAGTTACGACATTGAGGGGAGGAACTACTATGTGCACCTTGTTCTATTGGCTGCTGTGTTTAATTCCCTTGCCAGCATATGTAGCACTCGCCGTATGATTGGAAAAGTGTTTTAGTAACTATATAATGAAGCACTTGAGACTTTGATGCAACAGTGCTTTTGTTTTTGTTTTCTACAGCTTTACTTTCTACTTCTCCCTCTTTCCACTTAAAGAAAATAGTCAATTTTTCATGAGCCTTCAAAATAATTTTGTGAAGTTTAATTTTTTGGTTTTGCAATAACAAATGTTGTCCCCCAGCCAATGGGAGGAGATAAAGTTTGTCCAGGTGATCAGGGGAGACAGTTCGATCCAGAATGTTGGCAAGCCTATCTACCACCCCAAAGCCCTTCGGAATTGCACAGGGAACCATTGCTCAGGTCCTCAATTTATAATAATTCACACAGTTGGAATATAATAAAGCAAACATTGAGTCATTTTACATCACACATGCAGTGAGAGTGCCTTGGAGCAGGAGCATTGCTTAAATGTTCAGACTAGCTGAATCTCTCTGCCTTCGTTTTTATCCAGTGTCAAGTGTTTCTACCATCATGAAGAATAAAACTATTCAGGGAAAGTACTTTATTTAAAGATCTTGATTTTTTTTAACAAAGCAAGGAAGGCAATTGTTGATGTTATAAATATCATGTAAACAAATTACATCGTATACAGGGTTGGAGTGAAAAAAGTAGATGAAAGTTATTTGTAAAACAACAGAAATGTGTGGTGAATGGTGATAAGCTTTCGACATCCAGTAAACGTAGATCACTGAAAAATTGAAACTGTCCATAGGCACATAAATTGAAATCTTGCTGATGTCCATGTACAGATAGATGAACATAAACGTGTGAACAACATGCGCGCCGACTACGTGGGTGCTCCGGGGCTCGAGCACCCACATAAATAATCTTGTGGGTGCGCCGCACCCACAAGATTTTTAGTTTGATAAAAACAAATTAAAATAAATATTTCTCACTTGCCATTATCAAAAAATAATAAGCAATTAAAACATTGAGGTGGGACAGACTTTGATAAAGACAAGCTAACATTGGACAGGGACATGTTTCTAGATGTGTGCAGAACGAACAAAGAAAAAGTGGCCAACTTGTCAGACATTACAAATATTTCAAGTAGAGAAAACAGTGGTCCCATGCATGAAATGATCACAGAATTTGTGAAGTTTGTACGGGTGATTTTAACTATACCTGTTACTTCTTGCACCTCTGAGCGGTCATTTTCAGCACTTAGACGATTGAAAACGATTTTGCGGTCAACAATGACCCAAATAATATTGAAGGATTTGGCAATTTTGCATGTTCATAAAGAAAAGACTAAACATATTGACATTACCAAAATTGCAAACAAATTCAGAAGTGCAAATGACGTAAGAAGGAATGTGTTTTATATTGAAAGTTAACATGTCATGATTATTATTATTATTATTTGGTACATAAAGTTAGTCATTTTGTAGTTTCTGTTCACAACAAAATCCTTGCATAGTTCATTCCGCAATACAATTAAAATTATTTGCTTTTATGCAGGTTTTTTCATTTTAATTTGTATGAATGTGGTATTTTCTTTTAGTAACGTGTTGATAATATCATTACCTCTTGCAATCATTGTGCATGTAAGTTGTTTAAAGTATACAATACTTGATAATTACAGATCTAACCGCCATTGATATGCACCCACAGAAATTTTGGAAAGTCGGCGCCCTTGGTGAACAATGTAAACAATGTCAAGTGACAGAGAGAGAGTGTGTCAGATTTAGGTAACACTATTCTGTAATATGTGTATAACATTATGTTTAAAAAAGTAATGCATGGTGTTTGTTACATTTTTTAACATGGGGAAATGTCCTGTTCGTCTGCACATTCGAGTGAAAATGTATGTAGCAACGCCGCACAGGCATGAACGAGAGGAGAAAACAAAAGACTGTCCATTTCAGTTTGCTTGGATCTTTCTTTCCTTGGTAGAGCAGTAATTTGTCACCTGCTTGTGGCTGTATCGCCCTTAACTAATTAAAGGGCTCTCACAGGATATTATCCATCTGGGCGGGTGTAAGTGTAAATTTAGAGCCAAAATGGCTATAAATTAGGCCTTTGTGGAAAATTTTGGAGGGGATGTTGAGGAAATTTGGGGGGGGGGGGCTAGCGCTCACAGATAATAACTTAGAACTAGAACGTAGAACTAGAAAGAGACCGAAATCTGTTATTTTAATGTGCATTTGCTACAGAAATGATTGTTATGGATAATTTTTTAGTCACGTGTGGGCAACATTGTGAGTGTTATCCTGGCACTACGCATCGTCATTCACAAATACGCGCTAGACTGTAGCGAAATTACCGCTCGTGCTGCCAGGGTTCTTGGCGTAATCTATCGATTATAATAGTCTTGAAAAGCAAGGTTTGTAGGGTGTTGTCGATGTTGCTTAGAACGCAGGAAGAAGAATTTTTCAATATTTGATATTTTGAGACTTTCACTTGTGCCTCAATTACTCGCAAAAAATTGTTGTTGTTTCCAGCATATCTATATTCTATGAGCTCAAAAGACAAGGAATACGGATCAGGCGGAGACGAAGCCTCAAGGTAAACAACACAAATGCAATGCTTGAAATACAGGGAGAATGAAATTATATTTTTGTGAATTAATGAATATTGTGTTTTAATATCATTTCTGCAATAGGGTTGCTACAAAATAGAAAATGTGTGCAATTGATAAAGTGGTGGAAGAAAAATCATGGCATTCTTAGTGTTTTAGTTTATGCTGTGAATGCACGGAGATTGGCTAATGCCGAGCGTCGTAATTTTGCTTGCGTAAATTCTATTTCTGTTGAGGATACTGACCGTTTGTTGTGTATGGGATAGGAGAATGACACTCTGATCATTTCTGTTTTTTTTATTTTAATTTGCTGGGCGGCTGTAAGTATGGTTAATCGGATCTTTTACTTCTGATCTATACAGTGTGTGGTACATATGGTAAAACAGTAACCCCCTATTTTTCCTTTGAAGCTATAGTTCTAGTCTAAAGACAAGGTTCCGAGAATGAAAATCATTCTTGTAATCTGCGCGTTCATATTCGTCTTTGCATATATGGGACGAAAATTCATAAATTCGTTTGCTCATGGGTGTCTTATTTTGTTGGTGATGCAAACGTCTATTTCACGCATAAATAACATTTTTTCGAAGTCCAAACAGTGCTCATTACTTTAAGTAAGGTTCAAATTTTGTGTGACAATGATTGCCAAAATTCTACGATAATTAGCCTTCCTGCTAGGAGAATTTGAAAAAAAATTATAAAACAATCTGAACCGGTACCACAATGCATGCAAACTATATGGAAGATGTTTACTGCTGTCATGTCAACCGTAAGTGCAAATGATGTCAGTACCATATTTTTAACATACCATTTAAAGTGTCTTGTACTGAAAGGAGTGAAGTTAGTACAACCTTCGGTAAAATTTTAGTATCCGCAAAACGTATTTCTTCAATTTTACAGGAGAAATTACTTACTGAACTGGGTAAATTTCTCGTAAGGGACAAACGGATTTCATCAAATTTACAGGAGAAATTACTTACCGAATGCAGTTTCTTTATACTTCTGGAAGTTCGGGGAAGTGTTTTCTCGCATCGTTCATTGAATTTTGACGGTAAATCATCTATTTTTCGATATAAATGTGTGACCGTTGCACGAGAGTTCTTGCATCCATTTACTTCCAGGTGGATGTAGCCTGTGCGTGATGACGTAATCCGGGCCAGTGTTTCCAAACATGCGTTTATGTAACTGGTCACACGTTTAAATTTGAACGTGATCAACGTGTTGAAAATTGCTCTTTATTTACCGGTGAGGAGGAAAGTCGGAAACGTGTTCGGGAATGTAGTTTTCATCCATTTTAATGTGAATGCATGTTGTTTTCTACTAAAATCTATTTCCGACGAGCTATTGCTGCTGCTGCCATTTGCTTTCTGCAGTAGAGCACAATACACTCTATTGCTGCTGCTAGAAGCCGATGTTGTCCGAATGTCGGAAACGTGTTCGGGAATGAAGTTTTGATCCATGTTAATGCGAATGCATGTTGTTTTCTACGAAAATCTATTTCCAAGGAGCTATTGCAGCTGCCGCTATTTGCTTTCTGCACGGGAGCACAATACACGCTATTGCTACTGCTAGAAGCCAATCTTGTCCGTATATGCTAAATTGAACGAAAGAAGTGCTAATGGAACCTAACCTAACCTAGTAGGCATAATTTTTGGGCCAAAAGTTCACGATAGCCCCACGGACCATCACGGGGACGAGGTATGCCTACTAGGTTAGGTTAGGCCTGTTAGGTTAGGTTCCATTAGCACTTCTTTCGTTCCATTTAGCATATACGGACAAGATTGGCTTCTAGCAGTAGCAATAGCGTGTATTGTGCTCCCGTGCAGAAAGCAAATAGCGGCAGCTGCAATAGCTCCTCGAAAATAGATTTTCGTAGAAAACAACATGCATTCGCATTAAAATGGATCAAAACTTCATTCCGGAACACGTTTCCGACATTCGGACAACATCGGCTTCTAGCAGCATCAATAGAGTGTATTGTGCTCTCCTGCAGAAAGCAAATGGCGGCAGCAGCAATAGCTCGTCGGAAATAGATTTTAGTAGAAAACAACATGCATTCGCATTAAAATGGATCAAAACTACATTCCCGAACACGTTTCCGACTTTCCTCCTCACCGGTAAATAATGAGCAATTGTGCCGATCTTGCACTTTCTACGCTAGGTGGGGTGGAAACATTGCATATTGACTACAGTGGTGAAACTGTGACGGCCATTTCCCGTGTTACGGAAGGGAAGAAGCAAGCAAGAAAAATTACTCGATATGTCGCAAATATAGCTATTTTCGGTGAAATAAGCGAAATGTTACCTTCAGCAATGTTCGTCAATGCAGAATACGTAAGTACGAATATCGAAATAAAGAAAATTAGGAAATTTAAGCTGTTTGTCCGATACGAGAAATTTACCGACTTTCCGTACACTTTTGAAAGGTCGTGGAAGTGTTTTTTCCCCATTGCTTAATTTATATCGCCGGTACATCATGTATTTTTGAAGATTAATGTCTCTCCGATGGACAAAAGCTGTTGCTTCTATGTCCTTCTACTATGTGAACCAAATGTTGCGTGCGTTCGATGTGTAACCCTTGGTCAGTGTTTCCAACAATGCCGTTTTTTTTTTTGCAAGAACATGACAATTTTAACTGTTTGCCTAACCTAACCTAACCTAACATTGCCGTGCATGGTTCGTGGGGCTATCCGTGAATGGTTTTGTGGGGCTACGTGCATTGTTCGTAGGTATTTTTCGGTGAAGAAGGTTGGAAACACTGCACACCCAATGATCTTCGACAACGCTAGTCAAGATTTGCCTGCCATATTGTGTGTAACGCAACCGGAAAATGAATGAACAATAAGTACTCGATATGTGGAAAATTGAAGTTCTTGTCATGAAAAAAACGAAATCCCACCTTCCAGAATCCTTAGCAATGCAGAATACATAAGTACCAATGCGAAAAACAAGAAAATAAAGGAATTTCAGACGTTTGGTGGATACTAAAGTTTTATCCAACTTTCTATTACTAGTTACCAAGATGACTATAATCAACAGTACCAACTAGATGTTGGGTATATGCATATTAGATACTGGATATAGAAATTGTTGGGTACTTCAGAAAAAAAATGTAAGATGGTGCATGTTTAAAACCAATTTTTAGGATGATGAAGCATAAGTTAAATATTATTGTACGTGGTTAGTTTCATTGCATCTGTGAGAAATTTGATTCATAAATCTTATATTCTAAATATTTGGTGGGTAAGTAAAAACTGTCTAAGCCTGTGATGGTAAGAAACTTTGAACATGGAAACATGATGGAAGCATATGTTTGTTCGCCAGTAGTCATATCTGATGATAATTTGAGGTGCATAGAAGCTGATACAATAGACTACACGTTAAATTAACATTCTTATTCTTTCATAATTTCACCCTCTAAAATCTGACCATATTTGTTACTTGTAGCAAATATCAGGGCCAAATCTGCACTAATCATTGTGCAGAGGCATTTTTTTTACATGGTTTGATTTCTGTCTGTTAATGCATACTTGAGATGATCATTGAGTTCTTGCTGCATGTTTTCTGGAGAATGGCATTAACATAAGATCTCTAAAAAGAAGGACTGAAAAAGTTTAATTTTTTTTATCTGTCTGGTCCAGAATCTATGTTAAATGATAAACTTTGTTGTATACATGCATCACTATGAATTTGCTACATGTGTAATATATATGCACATAGTGAAAAAGTGCTACCTGTGTATATAATGGTTATACCTTCCAAATACATTCCTACACATGTGTTGAAGAGTACCATCCATTTGGTCATGTGGAAGGGGAATGTTAGTAATGACATCTGATTGTTATGGAAAATTTATGCTGATAAATGCATTGATCCGAATGCTACTTTTCAAAAGTAGCTGCACTGCAGCTACAACTATATTTACCAAAAAGTAGCTTGCTACTTTTGCATATAAAACTTAAAACCAGCATGTGAATATTCAAAAGAACCCCCTAGTATGATAGTTGTACTTAGTGGAAAATAGTTTGTTATTTATTATCATGATTCCCATCATTCGATAATTTCAATAGCAATGTTACTTCAGTTACTTGTTTTTACTATAGCATTTGAGAATAACGTACCTATGTTAAGTGGCACATCAATTCAAATTTGATGTATTAGTATTGCAATTAGGGTGTTACCCAAATTAATGATCACAACTATACGAAAATAATATTTGGTTGGATTACCTATATATGTTTATATATCAACATACATATGTTCAATAAACATTTCATTTTTAATAGACCGATATTAAGTATTTTGAAGGAAAAATAATCTCACTGCCTATTTCAAGGATGAAAATTGTCGTGAACATGACGGATAAGGTTCACACTATTGCTTTGTCATTGTAGTGGAAAATGAATCGCTAGTTTTTGCTCTGCAAATTGTGTTTTACACAGTAATTAATGACATTTTGCCTTGTCTTACACCATGGATATCCACAGGATTTGTTCCACGGGTGCCACAAAGGAGGCATTTTTTCCCAGGGATATGGCAAACAAGGCAAGTTTTCCCCAAAATAGCTAATAGTTGTCTGGATATTAGAATTATTCAGATACTGATGAAATAAATTATGCAGATATCTATAATCTAGATTATCTGTATTTCCATGTAATAGACTTTGTCTTTATGAACCTTCACACTGTTGTCACATTCAAAATTTACCTCAAGATGCTGAAAAGAAATGTAGCTGTAGCCAAATTTTCGCTACACTACCGGAATTTTGTACTTTTGCTACAGCTACAATTTTCAAAGTGTAGTACCACTACAACTAGACCTACAAGTTTTGTAGTTAGCTGCAGTAGCAACGCTAAAAGTAGCGTGCCACTTCTGACCACTGTAGTAGAATGTTTGACATTTATCTATTTAGAGTTGTCAGGAAGATTAGGTTTGGTACTTTATAATTTGCACCACATGAAGTTATTCCTTTTCTTCATATGATTTACAATAATGATGGTAGTCAGACAAGAGTTAACCATAGTTTTAGTGTACCAAAGTTTTACTTATAAAATTTTTCCTAGGTTCATTTATGAGAGAGAGGAATAAAATTACCGACACTTAACTACAGAATAAATAACCTTCTGCAACCTAGTTACAGCATAAAATTAATGACAATTCTGCATTTTGCCTGACTTCCAGGATAGTTTGACTATAAAGGTCTGTCTCAGTCCGTATGGATATTCTATGGACATTGTGAATGGGGTAGTTGGTACAACACAGTATTTTATAAAGGTGTGATGATTTGTCATTTCATCAGCCAAATTCATTGTGTAACATGTTCCCCACTATTTTTGAAAGTGGTGTGTGCATTCCGTGCTTTTTTTTTTACTCATCACACAAAGACATATTTGGTAAATGGTGTTTTTGCTCCAGTTTTGCTGAAATTTACCACTGTTCTATAAATGAAACTTGGCGACATTGTTTTGTGCACAATATGTTTACGCAACATTGTTTTGTGCACAATATGTTAACAATTAGTGTGTGGAAATACACAAGAATTGGTACAAATGCTCATATATTTTCTCATGTATTTATTGAATCCTTGATTTGTAAACAGTTATTTACATATCTGTGTGTGTGTAATTTCTTAATTTTTATTTTTACAGTCTTGCTTTTGTGATTATCCCAATATTTTTTTGCTTTTTATTTTCATCTTTATTTTCCATTGTATTTTTGTTTTATTCTTGTATTTATACTCTACTGAACCTTGCCTGTCGAAGAGAAGTAATTTTGTAATTTACTAAGATCATTATCAGCTCTCGGTGTAGTGAATTGTACAGAGGACAGTGTGTAATGCATTTTAGAGCTTGAGCATAATTATTAGAACTGTTTCTCTTCAGTTAAGGACATTATGGTAAGTAGCTTTTTATTTCTTTTCCAGTGCTACTAACACTTCGGTAGCATCGTCAGCTGGAACCTTACCATCGCCAACCAACTTACTGCCAGCAGATACAGACGCCATGAAGAGGGCAGCTGCAAAGAAGTTAATTGAGCGCTACTTTTACCAACTTGTCGATGGTTGTGGCAATCCAAACTGTGATAATGACAATTGTGCTTCAAGTGGAAAGGTAGGAAATGTTATTTTTTTTAAAGAAAATATATATAGGGTAACTATGAAAGAAATGAACATTTTTGGTACATTGTGACTGTTGCATTTATTATCCTATTATGAAGGAAGATATATCACGTTGAAGAACAATACTGAAAGTTTGTTTACTGTGCACGGTATGCACCCTGTGACTTAATATATGTCCATAGGCACATAATACACTCATAGGTAAGGGCTAGAGGGGGCTAAGCCCCCTCCAGAACCAGCCATTAGCCCCCCCCCCCCAACGGATGTGACATAGTATGTATCAAATAATTAAGGAAAGAGAAACTGCACACAAAAAATAGAAAATTTCATGTGTTTCTCTTGTGGTGTGTCAGTCACACATGAAAGAATTTCAAATTATGTCCTTATGTAGAATACAATTAAAGTTGAAGTGCATGTGTCTTTACGGGGACCATATGTTCCGAACAAGATTTCAAAGAAAGTATATCACCGTTATTTCTTTTGATCTTCCACCTTGGAGGGCAAGGTAAACAACATTTTTACATTCAAACAATAGCGGCGTTGCATCCAGTGTAGCCTTTCAACAACAATGAGTTCCTATAATTGTGTTTTTTTTTTTTCGAACATGAAAAAGAGAAGCAGTCATTGTAGATACTTAAACAGAATGGCAGTTTTGATAAGGAAAAGGCGTCAGTTCAAAGAAGTGAATTTAGTTTCTGTGGATTTGTATTGCGTGAGGGACATTTAAAGATGTACGCCTAAATGTTGCGATCCTGAAGAAGTGATTCAATCGTGTGTAATTGTTTTATTAAATGGTGATCACTACAGTTCATTGGTGAAATCAATTTTTTTCCAAGTCTTTTGTGTGCATTGTACCACGTCACCAATTTGTATTCAGATGTACCGGGCTTATTTGGATTTTTCATTGTATGTAGTGAGGGGTGAATCTTGTGGATCGCTTCTACTAGGGATGCTGCTCTTGGAGTCTCTAGATAGATTCATTCTTCTGGAGGTAAGAAGAAGCTTATTTGTTGTTTCAAGTAACCCACAGGAAGATTACCATGAAAGGATATGTGCATATGCTGGTTGCATCTTTTCAAGATTGAAAATTATCGGAAAATTATTATTTGACGTTGTTCTCATATGTTTGTGAAATTAAAGCACAGATGACAGAATGATCATTCCTTTTAATAGAGAGTTTAGTAATAGTAAAAGCCAGACATCGAGCAAACAAGCTTAGACTGTTGAATTAAAGAATGCATAGACAAAGTGATTTCTTTCTTTAAAGGCCAGGGTTATATAAAAGTTATTTGGTCAACGATCCTCATTTAAGAGTCTAGTTTTCAGGATAATTAGATAATATTTTGCCTATATATAGCAACTTTCTACATCCTTCATGCCATCAATTATGTCTCTTTACGGCGACCATATGTTCCGAACAAGATTTCAAAGTAAAAACATATCACTGTTATGTTCTTTTGTTAAATATTTTGTTTCATTCAGACCTTGTTTTCAGGCACAAATGGTAATTTTTTTAATAAAAAAATGAATTTATCATTAAGCCTATATAGAGACCAAGAATAGAGACCTTTCGTGAAAATTCAGTAACTTGCAAGGTTCCCAATTTTGTGATAGTCCGTAATTCTTCGTCTCCTTAATTCACTTCTTCAATTGACATTTCTTAAGATCTGAAAGCGTCATAATACTTATAGTGTTCCAGTTTAGTGCACTTAATGTCAGAGTCTCATATGTATCTACATATAAAAATACACATTATTTCGTTAACTTTTTTTTTTTTTTACTTTTTTTGATACGTCGCTGCTCTTTAAATGTTGGCAAAACTCATATGTTGCTGTTCATTCTGATTTGCCAATAGGCGGTACTTTACTATAATTTGAATCACCGAAACTTAGAATGGCATTGGTTTCTGTTCGATTAGATATTAAGCACAAGGGAACCCACAGAGGGGCTGGAGATATCTGTAGAGACTTCACACAATTAAAATTTTGAGATTGTAAGGTGAAAACATGGACGAGGGGTGCGGTGAAAGACAGCATATTAAGTGCCTTTGCAAATTATCCTAGAGGTGGGGATGCTATATGAGAATTCTCTTAACTGGGGAAAAGCAACACATCACCTTTCCTCCACTTTAAGTACTGCTACTCCCCTCTCCTGCGGGCAGCCTTGGTTAAGTAATTAACGTCCAATTATAAGCATGCATAATATATTGGTAAGAAAAAAGATCTGCATGTGAGGTTTAAATGAATTGAAACTAATTACAACCTACTAAATAGTATTCTGGGGAGCTCTTTATAAACATTTATAAGATTATTAAGACAGCAAACCAACTAAGCTCATCTTAAAATTTTCTTCACGAATCTAGTCGTTAGTGGTTGTAATAAAATTAGGAAAATGCGAAGTTTCGTTAAATAGAAATTAAGGAAATTTAATTTTTTACTATTCCATTACCTATGTAGATTGTGCTTTTAAATGCCTTACAGCATTATAATTTCCTAGTAACATGAACAAAGGATTACCCATTAATATTATCACACATTAAAATTATACCTTCTTTATTCTAAAGAAGAAATGTGTTCTTTAATAACTTTGTAACCATCTATAATAGTGTATATGTTCCTTTTAATTCAATTTTTTGTGGTTAACATGATGTGAGGATCACCTGTCTCCCAAGGAGAATGTCCGTGATGATTTTTTGTAATGGATAAAAGCATGAATAAATTTAGCCCCAGCTAGCCCTCCCAAGCAGACGGGCAAAACTACGCCTATGAATACACTGGTAACTATACTGTGTGCATACTTTCTTTGTCTTTGTTCTAAGCTCAGCTTCGTAGTGTGTGCTTCTAAGCAATTTGCAGTTGCAAGTTTCAAGTTGCAGTTGTTTACCATACATCTAAATGTGTAACGAAAAAAGCAGTTTCATGCTCACTGTCGGTCACATGGTCATTTTCATGTTTCCTTTTGTCACCTCAGTGTTTTCTTCTTCTTCATTAACCCACTTCTTTGTAACATCTGAATCTGCTGTGTGCTCTTGTCTTTCAATGCTTCAACATTTTTCTTATGTATTTAGGTGCATGGTAGGAAACTGTCATCTAAGTATATGAATAGCATTAAGTTTATAAAATGTCGTCACTTAGAAGCACAGTAAGCTTAGAACATAGACGAAGATCATTCAGCTACACAATAGTATGCATGCACAGTATAGTTCAGAATATCAATGGGTGACAGGTCACCCACATACCTAATGTATCCATTATATTTATGCCTTGTTCTTGGCTTTTATGAAATGGTTAGTACTATTGTTGTTTTCTTTCAGGTGAAAAAATTAACACCAGACCAGGCTGCTGCACAAGCAATTCAGATGTGGCACAGGGAAGCCAAACTGTGTGATGCTAAGCCATCAAAAGTTGCCAAAACACAATCATCAACAAAGGGTGAGAATTGCCGATCACCTGATGAATTTACATCATCTTCCTTTACACCTGGTGAATTTACGTCATCTTCATTAACACCTGGTGACAAATGCCGATCCAGTAGCAAAAAGGGCTGTAGAACAGAACCATCTAAAGCAGGAACTGGCCCAGGCTGCACTAAATCAGAGACTATATTACCCGTTACTCCTAAGGAGTCAAGCCAATCAACAGCAGCTGCGAGTCAAGGTAACCATGTTGAGAGAGAGTAACGTGTCAAAAACGAGGAATGCACGTAGATATTGCTATTGGGGGGGGAGGGGGTGCACTGAACTTAGATCCCCACTTTCCTACGAGAGCTGAGATTCAGATGGCTTTGATAAGGTTGTAAGATTGCAGAGATGCTAGTGTTCCGTACCTTACTGAATAAAATTCAGTCAGTGAGAGAGTGAAATATCTTTGGCATTCTAAATCCCTTATCAATGATCTACAAAGTCAACCTCTGGATGTACCACAATTTTGTATGCCAATTTTTTTATGTACTGCAATTTATTGTTAATATGAATCCACCCAGTTGAGAATACTACTGTTCTGTTAGGTTTGAAACTTTCAGAGTATTAATACAAAACTTTGTTTCGTGTTTATCCTGGTGTATAAACCTGATTAGTTGACTAATGCTAAATTAAATTCACAATTCTGAAATATATATCAGCGAAAAATCTCCCAAGTTTCGGATTTCATTGAAAAAATACCAGTGTGGCAACTGTGATATGAGGTGAAAGTATGCAAAAAGGTTGCAAATGTGTACAGTGAAATGTTACTTGTATATATTTTTTACTTCTGCAAATGACAGAAAAGGCAACTAGGCTCACTCTTCTCGTTGTTGAATTAGGTTCTTCGGTTTTTCCTATTGGTTCCAGTTAATCACAATTTTCCTGACACCACACCAATATACTCAAAACCTTATTTGGAAGAAAATTCAATTTATTTTCAATTTCTTGGATATATTAATAACTTCATTACATCCTAGATTGGCACCCGAAAAATATCTATGTGGGCTGTTCTGGAAATCTGGACATGTGCTAATGGGTTGCTTGTAACTCATAGATCATTAATTACTCATCTGACATTGGAAACACAACTCCTACTGTGGAAACACTCTTGATGACTGTCCATTTTGAAAAATGTGTGATATCAAATGTTCAAATACCTCGGGATTGTGACTCGGTAACCTCATCAAATAATTCTGAGCATAATTCCTTTTTTCTCATTTCTTTTTGCAATTTACGTGAACAACCAATTTCCTTTGTCATACTAGAGTCCGAACTAGCCATCTGGATCTTTCCCTTCGTAGGTGTAGGGGATTTGAAGGTTAGTGTTAAAAAAAAAAAAGGATTGAAAATGAAATCATTGTCCTCATTATGTCTTCTTCTCTTCGGGTGAAGGGAGTGTAGCACACTTTTTTATTCTTGTTATTTCTATCTATAAAACTGCTTGCTTCTGTTCTACAGTATCCGAGCTCTAATTCTTTGTTATGTGCTTGATTTTGTATTCTTCACACTTTCTGTAGTATTATGAACGTCAAGTATTTGTTGAGTTGTAGCCTTTAGATTGTATATAAGATTTCCTCTGTGTTATTTGCACTGAATGCACAATGTGTGTATGGAAGAGTGTAATTAATTAATTAATACTAAACACCCAATTTTCATTGTAGAATATTCTGACTAATAATTTTTGCACTATGTATTGAAACTTGTGTAATGTTGGAAAAGGTATTTGGCAAGTTATCACCATTCTGAGTTTAATCTCATTGTGTGAAAATGGAATTATATGAATTCCTCCATTCTATTTCATATATGAAAATAGAGTGACTCAATTGCCTCCTGATAAGTTGGGGTGGATTTTTGCATGTTTGCGTGTGTTTTTTTCGTTAAGGAATCATGTGCTCTCAATGAATTTATCCATTTCACTTGATGTGGATTACTCTGGTAAAGTTTTATAGTGCATATATAAATGCATATTTGGGACGTTAGTGTATATTTTAGCTTAACGTGAATGTTTGCTTAATTTTCCCCATACTTTGTGTTAGCATTAAAAAATAGCCTACTTCGTCTAGTCTTGCATTAGTTGGGTCAAGGACATTCCAAAACTCATCTCATAGTGTTGCAGGTGGTCTGGTTGCGAAGATAGAAAAACACCCTCTCTTCCACCAAAAACCTTTCAGAGATGTGTCACATTTCCAAATTCCAACACTGGGTTTGTTAAAAACACTAAAAAAACACACAAACAGCACAATAAAAAACACTTTAGGAGTTCTTCCAAGCTTTCGATTCCATCATGTCTGTTTGAGGGGGAGCAGAAAGGACTGTTGAAGTTCCACACATACTGGGCTCGCATTTTTTGAGAATTATCTCTGTGTGTGTGTGTGTGTGTGTGTGTGTATGCTGCAGAAGTGACTATGAATACCGAAGGAGAGAAGTAACAGCATATTGCTCCAACAGTGGGTAGAAGGTAACGATGCGTTTACCACTGCCAGCAGAGTTGTTTATTGCCTAGTATGCTCTAAATATGTACGTAGAGTAGCGTTTTTGCAGGTTGAATAGAAATTTGCCAAAATGCAAATTTACCATGCTCAAACAGAGCTTTTGTTTTTAGTAGGGATGGGACCGATTAATCGGTACTGTATCGGTATCGGTCGATATAGGCATATCGGTGTATCGGTTTGTCGGTAAAATTACCGACTATATTACCGATCCGATATATTGATAAATATTTGATAATTTAGTGCAAAATTTTGCCATTTTGTTGTAATTTTTATGGATAATCTCCATGCCCTTATTTCTAAAAAAGTAAATGTCTAAATATGCAATTTCTTTTTCACTGCAGCCACCTTGAAACACACATTTATTAAGAAGATCAATGAACCTTTCAGGTTCTTGGAGGACCATTTCTAATTTTATATCTGATCAGTAAAATATCGGTTATCGGTATCCGTCAATTTTATATCGTTTCTTTGTCGGTATTGGCCAAAATTTCATATCGCCCCATTCCTAGTTTTTAGGAACAGAAAACATTTGTTGCCTGCGTAGGCGTGGACACTGTGATTTTTATAAACTTTTCTTAAATTTTGCGGACAATGCTGCTGTATAACCTTGTGAAGGATCATTCTGTTATTTGAGAACAATAAGAAGAAAGTTAAACTAAGGGGATGATGGTCACATGATGAAGATATGCAATATGAGCGTATTTTATTCTTAAATTAGACATAATAAAAATACGGTAACTTTTTGCGATTATGTCTGTCGATGGATTGCAGCTAAATATTGAAACAACATACTGGTGAGAATATAACATGATTTTTGGGTGATTTTCTTCATGAAAGTAGAAGTGATTTGAAGTGTGAATTTTACTATTAAAGTAATTGGATGGAGAAAGATGGCAGTACTATAATAAGAACTCCATTCACTTGTTGACTATGGCACAATGGAGTAGTTGGTTGGAGCACCGGATTTGCAGTATCATCACAGATCTGTCATAGTTTCGATCCCCACCACCAGCAAAAAGAAATTTGTCCACCGGAACACTAGAGAAGAGGTGCTCTCTTGAAGTGTTAGAATAAGTATAGGTAAAAGCACTACATAATAATATTGACTTAACATTGCATTTTAGTGCATCAATATTGTGGACCTCTTTCTATCCAGATTGCATTTCTTTCAAAACTTGATACTGGATAATGTGAAACTGTTGACTTCCCTTGTGTATGTAGAATTGGTTAAATATTGTGCTGGAAATTAAAAGAAAGTACATGGAGAATTCAGAATAGTTATTTTATGGTGGGGAACAAGTAAATTAATACTTTATATTGGCACATATAAACATCAGTGTATTTGTTTATCAGTAAAATTTTTATACTTACATAAATAACTTGTAGTTTAGTCTACAATTCGGTACTTTAGTGGACTACCTCATTTCATTTTAATACTAAGAGAACCAAACCTGGGCTGCCTAACCTAACTATGAAAGCATAAATTGAACAAAATCTTATGGAATCGCTAAAACGCAATTTATGCTTTCATAGTTAGGTTAGGCAGGCCAGGTTTGGTTCTCTTAGTATTAAAATGAAATGAGGTAGTCCGTATAATACTAAAGTACCTACAATTCTGCCATCTTGCTATTAAGCTTACATGGATCTAAAAGTGTAAACCATATACCATTGTTTTAAGTAAGAAATTTTAAGTGTGTAGTTTAATACTTTTCTCAGTCATCTCCATTGAATGACTGGCTTGCATGCATACATTAAGGATATAAGTGGACTAATCTGGTTCTTCATGGAGTGTATTTCATTTTACATCAGATCTGTAGAACGTTAGTAGAATTATTTATTTTTGTCCATTCCTAGGTTAGAGATTACTTCTACTTTTTCCTTGCCAAATCTAATTATTTTATTACTGTAGTAGATCATCATTTGAGTATGTCATCAAGCGAAATAAGTAATTACATGACGACAAATGTTAAAATTATTATAGTTGTATATCAGTTTCATTTATTATTGATTCTAGAAATAATAAACGAGATCAAATATGTCATCTACAAGGGTCGTTCAAGGTTGACCGGGATTTTCGTATGTAAAAAATCGATGAATAGCCGGATCATGATGAAACGTGCGGGTGACGTAATGTATTCCTTCGCGAGTAACTAGCGCCCGGCATGACATATTTCGCGCATGCGCAGCAGTTGCAGCGAACATGGCGACAAGCAGTGTGTCTGTGGCTGTGGAGCAGCGGTGTGTAATCAAATTTCTCGTGAAGGAGAAAGGGAAACCAGCTGAGATTTTCAGACGATTGTAAGCACAGTATGGTGAACAAACGATGTAGCGGACGAGAGTGTACGAATGGTGTGAGCAGTTTCGCGAAGGACGGGAGCTGGTGACAAATGAAGCGCATGGACACATTCGCCTGACTGCAGTCACACCAGTGAATATCGCACGAATTGAGCAAATTATTCTTGAGAACCGGCGAGTAACAGTGCGGGATATTGCTGCCAAGGTGAATATCAGTGTCGGGAGTGTTGAGACAATCATTCACGACTACTTACGCTTCCGCAAAATCTGTGTAAGGTGGGTTCCCCGCCAGCTGACATTCGATCAGAAGTGGACACGCAGGACGGTCTGTGAACAGCTTCTGAATCGGTTTCGAGCAGAAGGTGATGAATTGTTGCAATCCATCATCACGTGTGATAAAACATGGTTGCACAATTCAACCCCAGAGACCAAAAGACGCAGCATGGTGTGGGAAGAAATTCACGACAGACGAAGCACTGCGGAGCGATGTCCTCCAGTGGCTACGACACCAACCAAGTTCTTTCTACGCCAAAGGAATTCGGGAGCTGCCAAAACGATGGCAACAGTGCCTCAGCACGCACGGAGAATACTTTGAAAAACTGACATAGTTTGGTGTTTCTTCTGCTACCTATTTCCTTTGCAGAAATAAAAGTCCCGGTCAACCTTGAACGACCCTTGTATATTACTGACCGATTATATAGCATCGGTGTGTGTTTTAAATCCCTTATAGTAATTATATAATACAGTAATATAATACATTATATAGTAATTATAGTAATACAGTGTAAGTCGAATTTTTTGTAATCCCCTTGAATTGTCCATAACACTCAATACTAATTTTACCTCAACAACTCGAATAAAACCTTGATAAGACGAATTTGTGTACAATTTATGGGATGCCGTTCGAGCTCAATAATTCGAAGGTAGACTATCAAAAACCTGAGTCGAAGTTAAATTCTAATCACCTTTATAACTTGAAGTTTTAGTTGCACGGACCTCAATAAGTGGAAGTGTAGGGTGTGTACATACAATGTCAGGTGATCAACAAATGTGTCGGGACTTGAACTCCCCCCACCCTGTCGTGTATGTAACCATCATTGTTAATGTTCTTAGTCCTCCATAACTCGAAGTCTGCGATTTTGGCTCTCAATAACTCGAACCTTAGTAAGTCTAAATCCTCGATACCTCGATTTTTTTCTTTTTCCCTGAAGTTCGAGTTATCAAGGTTCCACTGTATAGGCCGAATAGTTTCAAGATTAAAGTTGGGATCTACCCCATGTTGTAGTGGTAATGTGGCCTTCTAATCAAGGAGTCTCAGGTTCAGTACCCAGTGGAGGCACATTGCTCAGAGGTTTGGATTCCACTTTAAACTGTAGGTCCATTCTCGATTAGCCTTTCTGTGCATAACGTGTACTTAAAGCAACAATTCGTTCAATTCAAGATTAAAGTTAAAATATCAATTGAAGTAATAATTTTCTTCTTTAGTAGGGATGGGACAGATTAATCGGTACTCGATCGGTATCGGCCGATATAGGCATATCGATGTATCTGTAAAATTCCCAATTATTTTACCGATCCGATATATCTATAAATATCGTATAATTTAGGGCAAAATTATACCATCTTGTTATAATTTTTATGAATAATCCCCATGTCATACTTTTTAAAAAAATAAATTTCAAAATATGCAATTTCTTTTGCACTGCAGTAACCTCGAAACACACATGTATTAAGGAGGTCAATGAACCATTCAGGTCTTCAAGGAACATTTGAAAGTTTATATTGGATCGGTAGAATATCGCTATTGGAAAATTTTGTATCGGTACTTTATCGGTATCAGCCAAAATTTCATATCGTCCCATCCCTATTGTTTAGTCCGTAATTTTCGTTATTAATTTTCTCATTTTGAACCATATTAAGGTTGAAGAGGATTGATGACGATAATAATAATAATAATAATCTAAATGCATTAAAAAATTACCAAGAGCCAGCCTGTATTAATTCATCATTCTCGGTGTACTTTTCATGACTATTCATGACTAATGCAATTTCTAAATTTTAAGTGTAGGTATTATTCTATAATTAATGTTTCACTCATTTAATTTGTTACATTGAAAATTGTTTTGGGTATTTGCATCCACAAAGATACAGTACTGCTTTAAAATTAGCATAGTGAATTTTTCTTAAGTCATTGATTATTTACGCATTTGTAATTTTCCAGGTAAATCATTGCCATTTCTAACTGAAGAAAAACTACTTAGTATCCTGGACAAGTGCAAAAATGAAGGATCCTATTCATTATTAATACGAACATTGGGCCAAGTGTTTTCCAGTGCGGAATCATTAAGTAAAAGCTTCATCAAGAAATACCCTGATTCGCCAGTTGAGGCAATGTTAGATAGAGCTCCCTTAAATTTTAATAACCTTAAGAAGGAAGATGTCCGTGCTTTGGAAGGTGATTTGGATAAGGATGAAGATAGTCAAGAATTATTGGAGGATAGTGATAATGATAAGAAGAATCACAAGGTGACGCCACTGGATGATGTGAGTGTTGATATACCATCTCTTCGCCGATCGTACGAAGCTCTGTTTAACGTACCTGGAAACAAGTTTCAAAGTGCACTTATCAATGCCTTAATGCTGTTGTCTGAGGATGTAGAGTTAGAAGTGAAGCATTTTGGTGGGGGAACGAAAGATCCGGACTTCCTAAACATTTTCGTAATAGTCGTCGAGATCCCTGTTCTCAACACGTCAGATTACCTTGAGATGGTGCTGCCGCAGTTCTGCAAAGCAACATCGCACCTTGCGGTGGAAGCGCAGGCCCGGTTAGCACGAGTTTGGGCAAAGCACTGTCGGAGTCGCATGAAAAACCTCCTCGAAGCCTTGCAGCAGTTGATCACGCTGAAGGTCATCTCGGGACAGTTCAACAGGGACTACTGTGTTAACGACGAAGAGACCATAACAGCCCCGACCAAAGTGATGAAAATCTTATATTACGCAAACATCCTGGCTGGCGAATTGGACTCTCCCGATCTCCGGCAAGAGGATAGTGATTGTGACAGTGTCGAAGATTCTCTCTTGGGTGCCGTGGGCAGGGAATCCAAAGAGCCGAGGGCAAAGTATGAAGATCCGCTGGGGGCCGAACTTCAGGTGAATGTCCTCGACTCTAGAGAACCGTTCCTACCGTTTAGTGAATTTTACAATGAACCTCTGAGTGATGCCATAGAAATGGACAAAGACTTTGCATATTATAAAAGTGAAGTGGAGCAACGTAAGTTTTCTTTCATGAACTATGCTTTTATATTGACTCCAGCCACAAAAACTATGGGACTGTATTATGATAACAGAATACGAATGTTTAGTGAAAGACGGATGAGCATTTTGCAAAGTGTAGTCCGTGGCCAACCAACTAATCCATATCTTAAGCTGAAAGTCAGAAGAGACCGTATTATTGATGATGCCTTAGTAGAGGTAAGTTGCCTTTAACATTACATTATGTAAATAATACACACACACGCACGCACACACACACACATATATATTTATATACATACATATATACGTACATACATACATATATATGGGTATTGGCATTAAATGATGCCAAGGGTTTCAAGTTTGAATCCCAGGCTTCACTTGGATGTTCTTTGTGACTGTCCCTTCATCAATTTAATCGTATCTTGACTCAATTTCAGTTCAGTTATTAACTTTCAACTATAATTGCCAGTCCCTATATTTTGAAGAGAGTGAAAATCCTAGGGCTGAGCCAATACGACTTTGAACCGATATTCTTAACCAATTCACACCGATACCGATAATTGAAAATTGCAATAATTATAAACTGCTGGCGATAGTTTAAACCTTGTTTCGATATTACCAACCCTTGGGAAAAAAACCTGTGTATGTTGCCATACCACTGGCCTTTTTTTCGTGTCAGAGGACATACTAAGCAAGTTAGTACTCCATGCAAATGGTAGGGTGGGTCGGAGTAATTTGGGGCAATTTTCACCACTTTTTGTTTAAAAAAAACTGAAATAACTTTCAGACCGATAGCTAATAGTAACATTTCTCAGTTCTATTTATACACTGTTTATACAAAAATAAACTGGACACTTGCATTTTTTGTGATAAAGCATAAATTCTGATTCGAAGGCTAACTAAATGTTGCAGAAATTATTGGAAATAAGAAAACCTGAATATATTCAACAGAAAGCAAATTAAAATTTATTGTTAATAAGTTAAATTAGAACATAAACGAAAGTTACAGAAAACTACCAAAAAAAATTAGAAAGAAAAATCTTAGCAATATTTTTTTTAATATTGTTAACTCGTGGGGTATATAAGATGTCTAGTAGGAGGTATTACCTCCCCTGCCATGAATTACAGCTTGTAACCGCCTTGGCATACTTCGAATAAGGTTGCCAATCACTTCTTGGTCCAATTGCTCCCATTCTTCTTGAATAGCACGTCTTAATTCTTCAATTGTTTCTGGAACTATTGCGAGTTTTCTGATATGTCGCTTCAGTTGATCCCAGACGTGCTCTATCGGATTTAGGTCCGGACTTTGTGGTGGCCATTCTAATCGCGTAATCCCAACTTCGTCCAGGTACTCCTTGACAATATTCGCAATGTGAGGATGTGTATTGTCATGCATAAAAACAAAATCTGGGCCTATGAATGGCGCATATGGTACTACATGATCTGCCAAACATTCTGTAATATACCTGCGAGCTGTCATTGCCCCATTCTCTACAAGAACCAACTCTGTACGTCCTTGTAAAGAAATTCCTCCCCAGACACATGACACCACTGTCTCCAAAGGGTGTTATTTCAATGAAACAACATTGTGCATAACGCTCATTAGGTCTTCTATACACATGTTCACGCCCGTCTGATGAACGTAGGTTGAATTTTGACTCGTCGGAGAATAAAACCTTTTCCCACTGCTCCACATTCCAATGTAAGTGTTGTGTAGCAAATTCCAGTCTTTGCTTCCGGTAACATGCTAACAACCTGTAGCTGGCCTCCGAGATGATAAACAACTTTCATTCAGTCTTCTAAGAACTATTTGTGAAGAAACCACAGCTCTATGAACATTTCTCAAACGCCGTGCCACAATATTTGAAGTTGTACGACGGTCTCTTTAAGACTATGATACACATGAAACGATCTTCCCGTGCTGTTGTGCATCGTTTCCGACCAGAACCTGGTCATCTATCATAGGAACCAGTTGCATCATACCATCTGAGAGCTTCATGGATAATACTTCATGCTATTTTTAGCACCCTAGCAATATAGCGCACACTACGACCATCATCACGAAGAGCTACTGCTCTTACTACCTCTTCACATCTCATTTTCAAGCTAGCACACTTGCAAAAAAAGCACCAGCAATGACAATGTCAATAATATCTGTTACTATGGTTACTATGAACCAAAATTCATGCCCCTCTAGACATTAAACAAAATAACATCAACAGGAATTGAAAATCAATAAATTAAAACAAAATTGCAGGAAATTAATGTTGAGCCTACTAGGTGTTCCAAATAAGTAAATACGAGTAAATAAATAGATAAATAATAAACGGAAAAACTATGGAAAATGTTGAATTGTTCAATACTTAACTGAGAGTGTAATTCATAAGTAATTGCAATTCAGATGTCAAATGTTAAGGTGTCCGTTTTTTTTTGTCCAGTAGTATACATTGGAATGTCAGAGAGTACATTCTGTTTGTTTTTTTAAAGGGCCATAGTAAATGTTCTGTACACTGTTTTATACCGTGCCCCAAATTACCCCAGGGTTGGGGGAATGTGAGGCACTTCTCATTTTTTGTACTTTTCACCTCTGTAGTTCAGTCCCTGCAAAAAATTACCGTATCTTGAGGGGTATTGTGGGCAAAAAAACAGTAAAAGACATCAATTCATATTATTCAATGTCATTTTATGTGCTTACAGTGAGACAATAAAAAATATTTAAGTAACAAGGGTTTTCTTCCATGAGTTTTTGGTGACAACCAAAGGAAATTATCGAGAAGTGTCTAATAACCTAACCTATGAAATAATAATTTCAGACTTTTAAGAACATTGTGGTGTAAACAGCTTACAAACTAGACATCAAACATATTATTAAATGCTAGAAAAAGATGTTAGGGCAGGTTCGATACCCTGTGGAGACACAGTAATTCGGATCCCACTTTAAACTATATTTCCAGTCATGATTAGCCTTCCTGTGCATAAAGTGGACTTAAAACAACAAATCAATCTATCAATCAAGTAAATTAGGCCTACTATCAATTCATGAACTGATAAACGTCTATATGAAAAAGAAATGTGGCACATTTTACAGCTCTATTTTGTTAACAAAACTTCAAATTTAAGTACAAGAAGACTATCATATTTACACTTCTAACTTTAGAAAACCAAGTTAAGCACAAGAGTTCATGTTTTCTCCCAGCAGTTCCACTTTACACTGCCCCAAATTACCCCACTTTTTAACTTTACTTCACTGCACAAAATGTAATGGGCCTAGCACAGGGAAACAAACACTATCTTGAAGGCTAACCCTCAAATGTAAAAAGTGTGTAAGTTAAACTGTTCTGGGTGTTGTCTGTATGGTTGTAAGCACAGTTAAACACTGACCCTCGAAACTGCACTGTCCAGTTTTACCTGAAAAACATTTTTTTAGGTTCGATGGGTTAGCCTAGAAAATAGTTTACAAATGAGGGTCTTCAAAATATTAGAACCAGCAAACTAAAAATGTCATTACATTCTGCAAGTAGGTTTTGTAAAATTCAAACTAATGCCCCATATTACCCCCACCACCCCAAATTACCCCGACCTACCCTATCAAGGAAACAGAATGAAACTATGAATTAAAAAAAATTCTTGAAGCTTTCCTGGTGGCGAATGATGAAGAAGTTGTCTCGGGATATGAACCAGGTGATTTCCCATCTTCAGTTGATTGAATAATAAGAGTGACGTTAGTTCTCCAAAGCTCCTAAGGGTAATTCCATACAGAAAGGGACAAAATAAACAATTTTTGAAAATGCATCTAGTGAAATGTTATCTGTATGGGTAAATAGTATACTTTCTATAGTTGTTTGGCAACAGTGTAAAATTACCCAGCCTTCCCTACTTTCGAGATGGCAGCTATGAAAAGTTCCCTGTAAAGTGACTGCTGGTTTCCAAGAGAATTTCTTTATCATTAATGTTTTTTTCATTTGAATACATAATGATGTTTAGTATTTAGGCTTTACCAAGTTAATTGATAGCTAATTTTCTTCAAAATTTAGTGATGTGCTAAATATAATATTTATTGGAAGTTATCTAATTTAGCAGGTTTTTGTAGGTAGACTAGCTTGTAACGTAAGTGACCAAAAGAATAAATAGTTTTTGTCCTGATAATAACAATGAAAATATTTATTCATAATTGGGAAAAGAGAGATGCGGTAGTATATAAATACGGAGAAACTAGTACTCACTAAGAAAGTATACTATTTACCCATACAGATAACATTTCACTAGATGTATTTTCAAAACTTGTTTATTTTGTCCCTTTTTGTATGGAATTACTCAACTTTTGTTTTGAGTTTTTTTATTACTCACACACTAAGCCCCGCGACAGTTTAAGTTTGCAGCAGATTTTATGTATTAATCCGCGTGAAAACGGCGCTCAGCATCTCCCGTGACAGTCTTGCCTCAACCGCCGAGCTGTTCATATCCCAGACTGTGAGAAAATTGGCAGTATTGCAGCTCAACTACATTCTGTGTGCACATTTGAGTCTATATATGTGAAAAGTTGCTGCAATGTTAACCTGTCGCAGGGCTTAGTACCCTGTTCCTAATTCGGACTGGTAACGTAAGTGACCATTTACTGTAACGTAAGTGACTATTATTTTATTTTCTTCTCTCTTTACACATGAGTATTTTTAATACCTCAAAATAGTTTTGACTTCCAAGTTGACACAAAGTTATATTTTTCAAATCGTAAAACGGAACAGGAATAAAATTGCAAGTTTACTTTTCACATATTACTGTCACATTTTTGACCTGTACCCAGGGGAGGGATCTATGCCAACCCCCTCCTTGAGCTTCGGAATATTTTAATGTGAACCTATAAAAAGCCACAAAAATAACAGAATATTTTTCAATTTTTAAAAATAATAGATTTTGTCCTTGCATAAGTTAATATGTTTTTTGTGTAGAGAGGCACATTCAACAAGTCTGCAATATTGATAGTTTTAGTTTGTACAACCATTGATGCAAGGCTACCAGGCAGTCCATTCATTTTAATCCCTCTCCCGGCTTTTTTGAAGCAGTCATGAAATAATATCTTTTTTTTTGTTAACTCATATTTAGACATGTTCTTTATTATAACAATAATTGCTAATACAAATCAATCAATTTTTATATACGTGGGTGTACCCAAAAGAAACCGAACTATTTTTTTTTGTGAACTTATTTATTCACAATTTAAGTACAAACCTTCAATCCCTTTCAAAGTACTCTTCACTTTCATTAAGACATTTGTCCAATCTTTGATTCCATTTTTCAAAACATTTTTTAAAATCATCTTTTGTGATGTGTGACAGCATTTTTTTCTTCACCTCAGCAACATCAGCAAAACGCTTTCCTTTCATGTCTCCTTTCATTCTAGGAAACAAAGAAAGTTGCATGTGGCAAGGTCGGGTGCATATGGGGGGGGGGGGGGGGGTGAGGAACAGGGGTCATACCATTTTTGGTATTTGTCGTACAGACAGGGCTGTGTGAGCTGGGGCATTGTTATGATGGAAAAACCAGTCACCCGACTGCTTCCGCCGCACGCTGTTGCGCATTCGTTTCAAAACTTCGCTGCACTGAACTCCAAGTCACTTCCGACAGCTCCACAATTTGTTGAATGGTCCGTCGTCGATCTTCGTTGATGATTTCACGAATTTTTTCAACATTGTCATGTGTTCGGGCCGTGGAAGGATGACCAGAACGAGGTTTGTCATCAATTGACATTTCACCATTTTTGAAACGGGAAAACCACTCAAACACTTAGAGTTTTCCCCATAGCATCGTCCTCGTACGCCGTTTTTAACATTTTTTTCTGTTTCACTCTTTCTGAGTAAAAAGCAGAATTTCACCGCTGCACGCTGTTCCCGAAAATCAGCCATTGCAAAAACGACGATCACACAAAACAACTCCGCCGAAACGTGTCCTGACTTGCTTCAGCGACGGCACTCGGCTTACGGACTCAGGAAGGTTCACTGTATGCGCTCCTAGCGGCAAAATGCGGTACTACAAGAGCTCTGCCCACCACTAAATTAGTTCGGTTTCTTTTGGGTACGCCCACGTATATATTATTTTCTAAACATAATTATCAAGGCTGTTCAATGGTAGCGGTATAAAAAAAATTAAAGCAAATTTGAAACCATTGTTAATTTGCTGAACACAGTACTATTTGAAAACTTCTGAGAATTGAGTGTAAACAATAAGTACCAAGCGGTATGCCGTGTGACGGCCTTTGTCAGTAAGTGACTATGTGTTTCTGATTGTTGGGTCGGTTTCCCATTACTTTGGACTAACTCTACAAATGCATGTTTAGCACTAGTACTTACGCCAACAGCATTTTGCCGAGTTAGCAAAGAATGCCAGTGGTCCCGGGTTTGAATCCTGGCCTGGGTATGGGTGTTGTTTGTGTGTGTTCCTTCATCAACTTCTTCAAATCGTCACGATTAGACTTGGCAGAAAAGTGATGAAAAATAACCTAATTCAATCAGCCCTACAGAATTTTGGATCTTCTCTTTGTTCCACATTTTCGGATCTCCCCCCTCCCCCAAGGATGTATTTTGGTCCTCTGGACTCCCCTCCCTCAATCCCGAAAGATTTACCAAGTTGAAAAATGAAATAATGAAGACATACTTGTTTAGCATTTGTTGTATAATCGAGGATTTACTTCCATCGAACATAATGGAAGGCAAGGATTATATTGAGGTCATATGGGTTTGAAGGACAGTGTCCAAGAAGATTTAAGCACACTACTACCTATGCATAAAGTATTAATCAAAAACTTTGCTCTTCATCACCTGGATCTAACATCCTTTTTTGTTATTAAAAAAATATTCCATTCTATGCCTTTTTGACATTAAATTTCATAAATGTACTGTTGTTTTATAAAAATTTTGATTGTCTTAACTACACATAAGCTAAGCCCTGTGACAGATTAAGTTTGCAGCAACGTTTCTCATATATAGACCCAAACATGCACGGAGAATATAGTTCTGCTGCAATACAGCCGATTTCCTCACTGTCTGCGATATGAACAGCTCAACGATCGAGGCAAGACTGGTACAGGAGATGCTGAGCGCAGTTCTCACGCAGATTAATACATACAACCGGCTGCAAACTTAACCTGTCTCAGGGCTTAGATAACGAATATGCACAGTTATATCTATATTCTTATACCTTCTTTTTACCTATTCATGTAATAATAACAATATAGTATTAATAAATTTATGCATTATGAATAAAAAAAGGTAAAGTGCTCCCCTGTGCTTAGCACCATGCCAGGAAGGCGTATAAGTGTGTGTGGGAGTAATGACCTACACTTTCTTGATACGGTCGTGAGGGGGGGTGATGTGATCAGCATCATGCTCCTGACTGCCTATACCTTCCAGGGTTTCCCCCAGGTACCCATGTCATTCCACGCTGGGTGGGTGCCGGGGCCACTTCCAACATTAAGAAAAGTTCCTGGATTTGAACTGGCCGGGGATCGAACCCGGGACCTTTAGCATGGTAGTCAGATGCATTACAGACTGAGCCACCATGGCCTCGTATGCATTATGAATAGACCTTTGAATTATAATAAATTTTATTTGTATAAAACATTCAATCAAAAATGTGGCCATTTTCCAACAACAGTACTTGCATCTATAAGTAACTTTGGGCTCTAAATCTCCCTTGTAGTAGCATACTGATCTTGTATAAATGCATGTAGTTCTGCATACGTATTGTGAATAGTAAAGTTTTTAATTATCGTGAAACATCTAATAGTTTGATATTAGCATTTGCTTCATATTTTGTGACTCACAGGAATGCAACTTTAGCATAACCAAATCATTTTGTTTCTAAAACTTCCTCACACACAGTGGAGAGACCTGCCTTTTCTCAAACAGTTAAAAAACATTAATTAAAACACTGTTGTCTGAGAAGACTAAATTCTATCAGAGGAAAGTAAAATTGGCATGAAACATGATGAGCAATAGTGTTTAACTTGTTTCATCCTGATGAAGAGGTTTTCTCGGGATATCAACCAAGTGATTTCTGGATAGGCTTAGAGGTAATTCCACGGTCACTTACGTTACATTCAGAGAAGATAAAATTATTTGAAATGTGATTTGACAATAATTTTCTACTTTTACTACAATTTAAAAATTTCCTTAGCTTAATTAAACTTATAATTTAACTTCCTCACTCAAATTTGTTCAATGTTATTCATTGTATAATGAAAGAAAATGAAATAAAATGGTCACAGTTGTCAACAACCCTAGACATATATCATATTACATTATTTATTAATACTTAATTTCAAGGGTTCATATTAATGTATAAAGTTAAAAAGATTAAAATGTTTTGAACAGGGCATTGACTTTTGTAAAATGAATTTACCATGCTGCGATTTCACAACAGTTTAGAATCACATCACTAGGTGGCCAAAATACACCACATCTTGTTCCGTGACCATGTTTAGTGGCCATTAAGTCAAATTGTACGTGATACACTTTAAATCCAAAATCCAAATATTTTATGCCAAATACAAGGGTAATGGAGTTTGATAATAGATTTTCATTTATAAGACATAGTTCAAGAAGAAACTGTATCATCAAGGATACATTTTCTTAAGTGTGTTAAAAGATGTAGCAAGATTTCTTCTTTTTCTCTTGCTTTGAAAGAGAAAGAGAGACACTTTGTTGAAATCCAAATATTGAAAAGTGCCTCCCCCGTGGCGTAGTGGTAAAATTGTAGCCTTGTAATCAAGGAATCCCAGGTTCGATACTCAGTGAAGGCACATTGCACAATGGTTTGGATCCCACTTTAAACTATAGGTCCAGTCCCGATGATCTTATCTGAGCATAAAGTAGACTTAACAAACAAGTCAAATATTGAAAATTATATTATTACATTCTATTTAATATGTGTGCAAAACTACTCAAGTCATGTAAGTGTGTGTGTATACTATGTAGATGTATTTAAAAACCTACTGAAATTTGAAGATAACTTTTGGGAAAAATTATTCATTCAAAAAAGCAGTCATTTTTGCAAACTGCTTATGTCTAGCTATGAATTTCATGTTGAAAGTGGTACTTTAAATTTAGATATGGTCATCTTTTTACAGTAGAGAGATAAATGAAAGATGTGAAATATGATAAATGGAACCAAGTAATGTATTTTTATTGATTTGAAACACTTTGGTGAAAAAAGCCACGGATTTTTTTTTTCTTCCAAAAAAGCAAATTTTTTTTCCAACGCTTACAACTCTATATATTCATGTCTTTATGGTTTTGATTCTTTAATGCCTGGCATAGCACACTAATGATTTTTTTATATATTTCTGGCATGTGTTGCATGGCTGCAAGAAAACAGATTTTTTAAGTTCTTCTCATGTCAAAATGAGACAACAACGAATAAGATGTTATCGAGAAAAGTAATTCACATTCGGTAAACGTTTGTTGGTGTTACACACAGGGATACTCTGTGTATTTGTGTATCTGTGTACATGTGCATAAATGTTACTGAAAATCTTTAGATGTAGGTATTGTTGAAGTATGAGCATTTCATATGATTTTTGGGAAGTATGTCAGAGGGAACTTCCTCTACAAAATTTCTCTTACTTTTTGTGTAGTAATTCAGGCACATCATGAAAGTAGAATTTTGATGCCCCTCTCTATCTTTTTCCCCAGTCAAGAGAAGCTCACAATTTATCGGGGCTGTTATCTTTTTTTTCTTTTGTAAACTGCAAATGTAATACATGCATAGAAGCTACACACTGTCATTTGAAATGATAATAACTGGTCTTGACGCTCGTTGGTTCATTGGTATAGTGGTAAAATTGACAAATGTCCATGTGTGTGCACATGTCAGTGGTTTTGATTGCTCTTTAAAAACTATAGGTCCAGTTAAGATTAGTAATTTTTTGTTTTGACTTTACTTTTGTGCAGGGCCATGATTAAAGACATTAGGTCGTTTGCTAACTATATCGGCAAGGCTATTATGTTTTGAAAGATGAAAATATAGACACGTTCCATATTGTAAAGTTCTGCTCTAAATTGAACATGGCATAGTGGTTATTCCTGTTGTATTATATAATAATTCATGCACGTGAGGTCAAATATTTCCTTTTTAAATGGTATGTGCCTGTAGATTTAAATACTGTATATTTTTGAATCCATTACGAGTTTTTTTGCTGCAATTTCGTGCCAAGAAGTATGGGGTCGTCTTGCTTTCGCGGCGTATGATGTGGAGTTTTTCTTTTCTTTACTGAACAGAACCACGAGCTTCTATTAAGCTCTAACTCTACCCTCTGCCATGCCTACCCCTTTAGCCTTGATCTGTATCTGATTTTATTTTTTGTGTATCAGTACTTTTATTGTCTCCTTCAGTTACTTGTAATAAAGTAACCATTTGCAAGTTTCGAAAATAGTTTTTCTGTAATCCCTTGTTGAAAAAGGGGAGGTCATCTTGGATTCGGAGCCATCTTACATTCAGAGATTGTGGTGGGGGGTGCCATTCCCTTAGCTGGGATAATTTATGTAAACCATCCCCTTCCCATGGCTTGAAGAAACATCTCCCACCTATTAATTTCCACTTTGAGCATTAAAACTATCCTGCATTACACTGCCGAAATACGTAAATGCCTTGACAGGTTGGTCCGTTGTTCTATCACTTCTGAAGAATCTATTTTATTTCTTCGCTAGTTTGCATGGAAAATTTAATTTGTCTTCAAGTTCACAAATTTTGTTATGCACTTAAAGAAAAGTAAGATTTTACTGAATGAACATCAATGTTTTTTGCAGTTGGAGATGGTTGCCATGGAGAATCCAAAGGACTTGAAAAAACAATTAGTTGTAGAGTTTGAAGGAGAGCAGGGGATCGATGAGGGAGGAGTGTCCAAGGAATTCTTCCAGCTAATCGTTGAAGAAATTTTTAATCCTGATTACGGTATGTACATTTAAATTAATCATCAACCCCTCAGTGCAACGGACCTTTTACAGCCCGGTGGTTGAAAAACACTTGCACTAAAACTGAAGCAGAGGCAACAGCATTACTTTATTAAACTCCAGAGGACCATTCATGATTATAAAAGGAACCTTCTATCAAAACAATTTCATGAGAATCTACTAAAGTAAAAGTGTGACCATATTTTTTATATTAATTAAATTAATGTAGATGGCTCATTATATTATTTTAAACAGCAATTATTTTGTAAAACAAGTCACTTAAGTTGCAAAAGTACTGGTCACTTACGTTACACAAGTTCAGCTTACCGTTAATAGATATTAGTTGCTTGCACTAATCTGCTAAACTCACTCACAGTCTACTAAGAGGTAATAAATTTTTAGCTAAATATTTTCATTGCTATTATCAGGACAAAAACTATTTATTTTTTTGGTCACCTACGTTACAAGTCAGTATACCTACAAAAACCTGCTAAATTAGATAACTTCCAATAAATATTATATTTAGCACATCACTAAATTTTGAAGCAAATTAGCTATCAATTAACTTGGTAAAGCCTAAATACTAAATATCATTATGTATTCAAATGTAAGAAACATTACCTGGTAAGGAAATTCTTTTGGAAACCAGCAGTCTCTTTACCGGGAACTTTTCATAGCTGCCATCTGGAAAGTATGGAATGCTGGGTAATTTTATGCTGTTTCCAAACAACTATAAAAAGTATACTATTTTCCCATACAGATAACATTTCACTAGATGTATTTTCAAAAATTGTTTATTTTGTCCCTTTCTGTATGGAATTACCCTTTATCAAAGTTTTGTTGTGATAATCTGCATATTAAAACAACTGTCATCATTTTATGAAACTCACTTTTGCCACACAATGTCAGTGTAAAACAAAAATTCCCTTGAATTTTGAACTTGCATTTATTTGAATCCTTCTTTCCAGGTATGTTTACCGTTGAACCAGAAACTCAAACTGTGTGGTTTAATCCGACATCGTTTGAAAGTGATGCACAGTTTACACTTATTGGAATTGTATTAGGCTTGGCGATATACAATAATATTATACTAGATGTTCACTTTCCCATGGTAGTGTACAGGAAGCTTATGGGCAAAAAGGGAACCTACCATGATTTACAAGACTGGAATCCTGTAAGTAAGCCCAAATCTTATGTATTTAAGACCATAGTTTTTAAATACACAATTAGCTTTCATCTGAGTTGAAGTACATACTTATTTCTACCTTGCAATAGTAACAGAGTGCACATTTGTAGTATGTTTTAACCTTTTCATCATTTTAAAAAGCTAAATAATAATTTTGACCCAAAGGGAAAAATTTGCAAAAAATCAAACTATTATTGTTTGGTGGTAGAATTGTTTTTATTTAAATAATATATCTATAATAACACAACTTTGTTTTAGTGAAGGTTTTTGGCATGTAATTTAGCTATGTTTCTGCACAGTATTTCAAGTGTTTTCAGCAGTGTAATATTGTTCAGTTTTTATTACTATTGAAAGGGACCTTTCAGTACTTGTAACAAATTGTATAAATAAGTTTATTATGTCTATTTATAACATTTTATTATTATATTTGAAATCATATGGGGTTATTTTTTAAGTAAGGTCCGTTTTGCAATAAAAACGAAGTAAGTGTTTTTCAAAAGACCATTTATTTTCTGAACTTACATACACTGTTCTATTTTTCTACATAATTTCCTTGCTGGTTTTACCATTTATCGTAACGAACTAAGAGTTTTTGGATACCCTCCTCATAGAACTCTGCCGCCTGGGATGATAGCCAGTTACTCACGATCGTTTTCACTTTTTTCACTTCTTCATCAGTGTCTAAAGGCTTACCGCCCAGATAGCAAAAGAGGTGGTAGTCGCTATGCTCAAGGTCGGGACTGTATGGTGTCAACACATCATCGCCGGTCAAAGTGAAAGCAAAACGGACACTTTCAAAGAGCAAGATCATGCAACTGTGTTTTGGACTTAGTGGACTTTTTGCCGCAAGAAACAACAATTAACTTAGCTTCCTACTGTGAGACCCTACGAAAACTTCGTCGAGCAATCCAGAACAAACAGCATGGAATGCTGCCAGCCGGTGTTGTACTGATTCACGACAATGCAAGGCCACATGCTGATCGAATCTTTTGGCTGGTAGGTATTCGATCATTTGCCATACAGTCCCGACCTTGCACCTAGAGACTACCACCTCTTCCGCCATCTGAAGACCGTCCTGGATGGTGAGCGTTTAGACACTGATGAGGAAGTTAAAAAGTGAAAATGACCTTGAGCAACTGGCTATCATCACAGGCTGCAGAGTTCTATGAGGAGGGTATCCAAAGACTCGTAGTTCGATATGATAAATGTTTAAACCGGCAAGGAAATTATCTAGAGAAATAGAGCAGTGTATGTAAATTCAGAAAAGAAATGTTTTTTTTTTAAAAACATTTACTTACTTCGTTTTTATTGCAAAATGGACCTTACTTAAAAAATAACCCTCGTACAAAAATATATTATAATATGAGGAGAAAGGTACTATGGAATAAAGGGGCTCCCGAATAGCCAACTGGTTATAGTGCTCTTGCCTTCAATGCGAGAGGTCGTGGTTTCGATTCCTGGTGGGAGAGTACAAAATTTCAGAGTTGACCCAGCATGAGAACAATTCGTGAGCTACTTGAAAAGAAGTAGTAGTGGGCTTCAGTCTCCAAAGCCAGAAAACCATAGCAATGGGACTTATATGCTGACCACGTACCACCCAATGAATGAATGAATGAAGAAAAAAAACTGGCAGTCCTTGGCTCTTAAGAGAGTTGTTATACCATAGAGTTTATTTTTTTAATATACAATAAAGAATAAAGAGAAGAAATATCATAAATAGCCTGTAGCCATGTTAACATTTTGTTATTACTCGCCTGATGAATGATTGAAACATTTGAAATATTGTGTAAGAACAAGTGTTATGTATCTGAACATAAATAGGACAAAATAATAGTTCTGATGTACATATTATTCAAAATAAATGGCTTGTGATCATTTTAATAGTGCACATACTTCAGTGGTCTAAGAGGAGGACTTTTAAATCACAGTTTTTAACATGTTTTTAACTCTTTCGCTGCGGAATTCTCTGGCACACAGTATCCCTTGGCTGCGTAATTAAATTTGAAAATATATTTTTTTATAAAAAAATAGTTTTCACAATTACATTGCATTATATATGAGAGAGAACTTACAAAAGTCATTTCTTGCACTGGAAAACTATTCTGTAGCCCCTGGTGGTATGATATTTTGAAAAATTTTGAAATTTTGAAAAACAACAACATTTTTTTAGAACGAATAATTTTACAAAATTACATTGCAAAATATGTTATAGAGAACTTACAAAAGTCATTCCTTGCACTGACAAACCATTCTGTAGTCCCTGGTGGTATGATATTTTGAAAAATTTTGAAATTCCCACACCTAGATCAATGCTGTTTTGCACTCTGCTCCATGATGTTACGGACGGCGGTACAAATTCTTCATCAGACACTACACAATCACTGTCACCACTTGAAGTCTCCTAAAAACTGTCGCTATTATCGTCACAACTTAATTCACCTTCTGATTCTGAGTCTGCAAATAACAGTTGGGTAACATCATTATCAGACAAGTGTTGACGACTTTACGAAGCCGTGTTGTTTAGATTCGAACATGCATTTGAAACTGACATGTCAGAAAACTCAACGCTCGTATGTCAAAGAATTCTAAACGGAGGCGAAATTAGCGACATCATACGGATAAAAACAAACCTACAAGTTCAAATAGTTCAAAATATTATCAACAGATGTCAGAAGGCTACTAAAAGTGACGTACTTCGAAACTGTGACATCCGCAGCAAGTGGAAGTATGAACTCGCAATAATGCGACTTCCGCAGAGCAAGGCACCTGGCGTGCTGTGCATAAAAGCGACGACCGCAGCGAAAGAGTTAACTAATCAGAATCGAAGATCTACTAATGACAGTTTTTAACATGTGACCAGTCAACCCATTAGTAGTCCCTTGACAAAGAAAAATGTGCCCACTGAACATCGCAGATTAAGTACTGTTATATATGTATGTTTCAGTGCATCTAAATAATGGATTGCATTTATCAAATTCTATTGCACCCACTCTGTCAGTGGAACGATTAATTTTATTATATATTAGGGATGGGTTGATATGAAATTTTGGCCGATACCGATAAAGTACTGATAGAAAATTTACCGATACCGATAACCGATATTCTACCGATCCGATGTAAAATTAGAAATTGTCCTTGGAAGAACCTGAAAGTTTCATTGACCTCCTTAATAAATTGTTTCAAGGTGACTGCAGTGCAAGAGAAGTTGTATATTTAGACATTTACTTTTTTCGAAAGTAGAGCATGGAGATTATCCATAAAAAATACAACAGAATTTTGCACTAATATATCAGATATTTATTGCTATATCGGATCGGTAAAATAAACGGTAATTTTACCGATAAACCAATGCACCGATATGCCTATATCGGCCGATACCGATAGAGTACATTAATCGGTCCCATCCCTATTATATATGCACAAGCACTAATGCACTATGCTACTACATCTTTTACTTCTTCATTTCTATTTTTATATTCCAGACTCTGTACAATGGACTGAAAGAGCTTCTAACGTATGAGGGTGAAGATATGGAAGAAACATTTATGCAAACATTTAAAATTTGTTACCAGGATGTTTTTGGTTCCATATTGTTTCATGAATTAAAGGAAGGAGGGGATGAGATATATGTAAATCCGGACAATAAAGCGGTAAGAATAGTGCATGGCATCTAATGGTAATTAAAAGAATTTGTTATTAGAGGTGAGCTGATTGTTACCGATGCTTGAAAAGTTGTTCAAAATACTGAATAGCGTTACTATATAAGTATTTCACTTTAATTGTATGCATCAACTTGCTTTAAAATATTCAAGAATATTAAAATAACATGCATGTATATGCAAAAACCCAGTTACGTTTGAAAATTTGGATCATTTCTGAGGTACACTCCTGTTCTTATAATGTGGCACATACTTCAAACTATCCAAACTATATAAAGTGTGCCACTTAATGTGAACAGAAGTGTACATGTCTGGGTAATAGTCTTTTATTGTGGTTATGATTTGATTTATTTTATTGTACTTCACTTTCCTGCCACTTTTGGCTAATTGCAAAGATGATGATGGATGATGCAAGGATGAGATCGATGAAGAGGACAATCACAAAACATGTAGGGTCGACGTGACATGAGCCCCACAGAGGATTATACTGGTTAAGAGTCCGGATGCCAGAGCCTCGTTAGTCTGCAAAATGCAGTCCATGGGTGTACACTTCTGTCTTGCAACAAACCAATTTGCATTCAATATGTTCGTTACATCATAGAAATGTCTGTGACTGTACTACGTGGGAAGGTAAGCTGACATTTGGTTGTCTTCCAAAAGGGCCACCTTTAGATCTCTCATTGTGCTTATGATTCTAACGACATGTGGAATGAGGTTCAATATATACAGGGTGGGGCAGTCAAACCCTCTTTTTAAATTGTTATAAAAACAAACTGGAATGTTTTTTCTTCATTTATTGCAACAAATGGACAGAGCACAAGTGGAAATTCGTGTACCACAAGCCAAAATACAGTTACTTTTTCAGTTCACTTTTTGAATATGACCATCATTGTCAGCAGATTCTCTGAGTCTCTTAAGGAAATTCTCACTGACACGCCGTAGTACCGCTGGTGTTATTGCACTAATTTCTGCTTGAATCCGCACTTTGAAGTCTTGTATTGTTGCTGGCAGTCAAACCCTCAACAATGTCACGAACGGCCTCTCCACTCAGCAATAGTTACAGTCTGGTGTGCGATCTCTTCGAATGGAATCATTGGCTCGTATTTCTTCGAGGATGATGATGGACATGCAGTTACAGTAACATTAGCACGGTATGTTCAAATGTTGCAAACATTACTTATTCCACAACTTCAACGATTTCCCACGGGTGATAACACTTACTTCCAATAAGATGGTGCAACGAGCCATACAGCAAAGGTGTCAATGAACCTTCTGAAAACGCTTTTTCCAAACCGCATCATCAGAAGGAATGGTGTTGTCCCATGGCCTCCAAGATTGCCATATCTCAGCTCTTGTGATTACTTTTTATGGGGATATCTCAAGTCCAAGGTGTTTGAGACTCGCCCAGCAACAATAACAGACTTGAAAGTGCGGATTCAAGCAGAAATTAGTGCAATAACACCAGTGGTACTATGGCATGTCAGTGATAATTTCCTTAAGAGACTCTGAGAATCTGCTGACAATGATGGTCATATTCAAAAAGTGAACTGAAAAAGTAACTGTTTTTTGGCCTGTACACTAATTTTCACTTGTGCTCTGTCCGTTTGTTGCAATAAATGAAGAGAAAGATATTCCAGTTTGTTTTTATAACAATTTAAAAAAGGGGGGTTTGACAGCCCCACCCTGTACATCATCAACCATAATTTTACATTTCCCTGGTTTTACATGTTCCTGTACAGGGTGTACCAAAAGTCCCATTACCCCTTCTTTCAATTGTAGACAAACCTGCAAAATGTTATTTTAACAGCATGCGTATGATGACAGGATGGTATACCATTAAATCAGACCAATGGCCACCATTTACTCTTTGTGCACACTGCCATTTTCATGGCACAGTATTATTCGCCTCCAGGTGCGATGTGAAATCCTCCGTAACTTGGCTGGCATGAAGGAAGCAAACGCACTGTGAACAGCTTCTTGAAGTTCCTCAGTAGTCTGATAACGGTTATGGGCGACTTTCTGTTTGATGTGTTCCCATAGCGCATTATCACAAGATGTCAGATTTGGACTTTGGGGTGGCCATTTTAAAGGTGCTGGTAAATTTGGCGATCCTCGTCCAATCCATTTGTCTCTGAACACATCATTGAGGAATTATCTTAAAATGGCCGCCCCGAAATCCAGATCGTGACATCTTATGTTACGGAGGATTTCACATCGCACCTGGAGGCAAATAATACTGTGCCATGAAAATGGCAGTGTGCACACAGATCCTCTGGAGTAAATAGTGGTCATTGGTCTGATTTAATGGCATACCGTCCTCTCATCATATGCATGCTGTTAAAATAACATTTTTCAGGTTTGTCTACAATTCAAAGGGGGTGTAATGGGACTTTTGGTACACCCTGTATAATACATTTCTCTTGGTTCTAGTGAAATAAAATTCTACAAATTTTATCGACAATATTACATTTTCCTGCAAGTTTATATTCAGGCTATTGAAATATTATGTAATTAAGGTTCCACTGTTTGCGGTATGTGCGTGGTGTGATGGGACAGTGTATCTTACAGCTAGTTCAGATGACAACCCTTTTAATTTTTACATCTTTACCCTCATTCTAGGTGTTTGTTGATTTGTATGCAGACTTCCTGCTGAATAAGATGGTGGAGAAGCAGTTTAAAGCATTTCGTCGAGGCTTCCAGATGGTAACTGATGAATCACCACTTCATTTATTGTTTAGGCCAGAAGAGATTGAGCAGCTTGTTTGTGGAAGCAAGGTAAGGATACTATCGGTGGCATGCAATGACTTTTATCCATGGGGAAGCAACCCAAGAAAAATTAAGGAACTCAAAAATCCTCAAGGTCTTCCTTCCTTCAAAATGATCTATAATTAGTGTCTATTTGAAGGTGAAAGGTAGTCTTTCTCTGCCTTTGCAAACTCATAATCTATTGATAGAGGCATGCATATTTGGTTTTTACAAAAGCACGAAATCTGAAATAGCACATTGTAATGTTAATTTTTCATGGTTCTGAAAGGTGTGAGGTGCATTTTTCTACCCTGTTTTGTCATGAAATGATGCGAAATGAAATGCAAAATAGACTCTTAAACACGAAATTTAGAGTTTATTTACCGATGCGACAGTTTCTGAATTATCCTGTGAGTTATGGAATTCACGGAAAATTGATTAATTCTGCTGTAAATATTTGAGAAGCAAAAATTGACCCCTTTATACAGGAATAAACTTAATACTTGGTAACTACATAAATGTGCTATTAGAAGAGATATGTTTATTTTCTCTATTAAGTGCAGTTTTTAAATCAAATTCAGGATTATATTCACAATTTTAAAACCAAAATGTCATTTTATATACAGCTTTTGATCCTATTTTTCACCGCTATAACACTGAAATTTTATTTTATTTACCGCTTTTGAACCCGAAATGGACTTCGTTTTTGTACTGAGATCAGGCCCGCCGTTAGGAGTGTGCGACGCGTGCCTCGCACTTTGAGGGGCCTCGCGCTTCCAAATCAGTTATTTGCTCATTTTTTGTGCAAGCGCGATTGCACTCTAATATAAGGAAGAAATACATAATTGTTGTGAAAGGAAAAATTTTGTCATAACAAAGTTGTATTTCTGGGAACGGACAACTCTGTCCCCTCATTTCAAGCCACCAGTAAAAATTTGCCGACAAGGAACAATGATCAATTTGTGAATCCAACTTTCCCTGATTTCCTGCCTAATGTTCGACCGATGACAGGCATCGTAAAATGGTTATTTGTCTGGAAACAGGCCAAACAAATTTGAGGGTGTGAAAACAAGAGTCGGCATCAAAGTCTTGAAGGTCCGCTGGGCTTTTCACTACAACCCCTCGTGTTTACAACCACAGCTGGGTGTGTTTAACTGCAAGATGAAACCGTCTACCGAGTGTCTGATACTACATTAGTACAAAGTACGTAACACTCTTGTTTTCGAGAATAATGGGATGGGGTGCAGATTTGTAGTCAGTAAGAACCTCTGAATCAAGTAGGCAAATAGGCACCCAAAGAATAAAACATTTGTCTGTTTTTTTTGGTTTGATCGTGGCGACGATGATGAATGGTGGTTAAATGAAATTAGGGGAAAGTTATTTTATATTAAAGAAATAAATTTAAGCGTACCTATTCTGTGAATAGGGCTGCAGCGAAGTCTACTGGTTAGCACTCTAGGTTTTGGTGTGAGTGGTCCCGGGTTCAATTCCCAGTACAAACTCTCAAAATTTCGGTGTCAACCCAGCATGGTGAGAACAATTAAGGAGCTACTTGAAAAGAAGCAGTAGGGGCCTCCAGTCTCAAAAGCCAGAAAATAGCGGCAATGGGATTCGATGCGCTCACCACGGTTCACCCAAAGAAAAGCTGATTGGCAGTCTGTGCCCCTAAGATGGCTCTTGCGCCACGGAGTTGTTTCTAGCAGCATTACTGTGAAGAATTTCGAAATTATAGATAAGTTCAGTTCTTTTGCTTCACTCCTAGCACCTCATTTTTTAATTCCTACTATTCAAATATAAAATTATTAGGGATGGGCCGATATGAAATTTTGGTCGATACCGATAAAGTAACAATATAAAATTTACCGATACCGATCCGATATAAAATTAGAAATGGTCTTTGAAGAACCTGAAAGTTTCATTGAACTCCTTAATAAATGTGTGTTTCGAGGTGACTGCAGTGAAAAAGAAATTGCATATTTAGACATTTACGTTTTTAGAAAGTAGAGCATGGAGATTATTCATAAAAATTACAACAAAATGGCAGAAGTTTTCACTAAATTATCAGATATTTATCGATATATCGGGGGCCTCCTCGATGGCGCAGTGGTAGCGTCGTCGCCTTGTAATCAAGGGGTCCCGAGTTCGATACCCGATGGAGTCCCATAGTGGTTCGGATTCCACTTTAAACTGTAGGTCCAGTCCCGATTAGCCTTACAGTGCATAAAGTGGACTTAAAACACCAAATTAACCAATTAACCAATTATCGATATATCGGATTGGTAAAATTATCTGTAATTTTACCGATACACCGATATGCCTATATCGGCCGATACCGATGGAGTACCGATTAATCGGTCCCATCCCTACTAATTATGGCCACGGTGGCTCAGTCGGTAACGCGTCTGACTACCATGCTGAAGGTCCCGGGTTCGATCCCCAGCCGGTTCAAATCCGGGAACTTTTCTAACGTTGGAAGCGGCCCCGGCGCCCACCCAGCGTCGAATAACATGGGTACCTGGGGGAAATCCTGGGGGGTAAAGGTGGTCAGGGGCATGGTGCTGATCACATCACCCCCACTCATGACCGGATCAAGAAAGTGTGGGGCGTTACCCCCACACCCCCTATACGCCTTCATGGCATGGTGCTAAGCACAGGGGAACACTGTACCTTTTTTTTTTTATCCCTACTAATTATCAAAAAATTCACTCTTAAATCCTGTCATTGGCTTGGATGTTCCTCTGTGACTGTCCCTTCTTCAATTCTATATAAGCGGCATTCATGCTCATTGTTACGATATAACTAAGGAGGCAGAAAAGGGATGTAAAATAAGAAAAATAGGCATAAATATAGTTTGAGAACAGTCCTATTGCTGGCACAATCAATAATTCGCCTGTCACTTTTATGCCCTGAAGTGTGACTGCAGTATTTAAGCAAACCTCAGTTTACAAGAATTTATTTTCATTGTGTTTTCATTTTAACATTTCTGTATGTATAGTAATTTCCCGATTTTTTAAGCAAACAATTCGCAACACAGGATTGGCGTCAATCTTTAGTCCCTTATTTGGTGATATTCCAAGCACATCAGATTGTAAATAGCGCTTGTAAAAAAAATGAACGGCAAATTGCCACGTCAAATTTGTCAAATCAATAGTTTTTCGAAACTTGTCGTTCTGAAGGAAACATGGAAAGCAATATCAGTTTTTTTTTTTTTTAATATTGCGTTTTACTGTACTTGACGACAGTATTTGTGTCTCAAACTTAGATGTGAAATGAGAATCCTACAAAAATCAATCATAAGGAACACATGAATACAACAAAAGATACACAAGATTATTTCACTTTTTAATCAGGGGTCTACTGTATTTTCTTCCGTGGCCCTTCCTCCCTCTGACGTCGAACTTTACAATTCCATTCATTTCCAAAAAGGGGCTTCAGAAACGATTCTCTCAAGGCAGGTGGTGTGTAGGTCATAGGACCTTGTGTCTGCATATTGCCCCACAGACGAAATAGAAGTAAAGATCTGGAGATATGAGAACTTTATTTTTATTCAAACCTACCCAGAGAGGGAACATTTCCAGATTTTCCCAGATTCAAATTTCAAGTCATTCGTGTTTGACACAATAGTGCGTGCGGGTGTGTAGAATCGCGATTATAGGAATTTCTAGGGAATGGGAGAAATTTCATAAATTTGAATCTGGCTGGATTCTAAAAGGCTAAAAAAAGGGGGGGGGGGGAAATTGATGCTTTTTTAAAAAGTCAGAAGGGTACCTTCGAAAAATTCTTGCTGCCTGCAAATACAGTATCTATTTTAAATTCTGCCATGATAAATGGAAATAATGTAGAAACACTGCCAAATGTGGGAACTATTTGCGAGGAGGAGTATGTTTCATGTTCATCCTCTGAGCCAGATGACAGATTGCCTCTGCTTTTAGATCCAGGTGAGTGGCAGTTCCGAATTTGATTCAATCATTCAAAGGGCCCTAATCACATCATAAATTATGATTACCCAATTAATGGTGATAATCGACACTTTTCACCTGGACATTATAAGCGTGTTATGCAAAATGGGAAAACTGTCAACAGAAGGTGGTTGGTGTACTCGAAGAGGAAACATAAAGATTTTATGTTTTTGTTGTAAGCTATTTGGGAATGTAGTGAATTTGCATTGTTCCCATAAAAATAATATTTTCATCTATTTCATTCTATAAGTAAACAGACAATAATTATATGTTAAGTATTTTTGATACAAATATTTGAAACACTGTCTTTATATATTAGCTACTTAGTTAAAGATTTCAGTAATTTTGGATATGTTTAAGTATGTAAAATAAAACCTGAATGCAGGCTACATCAGATAAGTTACTTAATTTGGAGCACCAGCATCCTATAAACTCGTAAAAAAAATGAACACAAATTACACTGAGGAACAAATTGAAACTTTTTGTTTTGCCGCTGGATGAAAATAGGTGATCTTTAATAAATCGGGTGCGCTGATTTCAAAAATCATAACTAAAATTCTCTATCATGTACCATTTCTGGCGGAAACCATTTTGAAAAATTTTCACTACACATTAAAGAAGGGTAAAATATAACATTTTGCTCCAAACTTTAATGTGATAATGTGAATTTTAGTAATACATTGGGTTCATAGAATACCAAATATGATTGTAAATGATGTAGTTACGACATGAACTAAAATTTGCAGTTGCAATCAAATAGTAAACATTAAAGTAAACAGTAAAAGTAACACACGTTCAAAACATATTTCTGTATGATTTCCGCTTGTAGGAAGCATGTTGAACATCTGAGACTGTGTTCCAGCAGTAATCCGCTAGTAATCTGGGAGACCACCTGCCTTTATAACGTTTTTCCATTTCTGGGATTTGTTGGTAAAAGAGTTCGCCCTGCTCGTCACTCACTGCACACAGATTAGAGGCAAAAAAGTCTAAATAGGAACAGAGAAAATGTATCTTTGAGAGACATATTGCATCTACAAGTTCAGAGTAATTGTGAGCCCTATGGTTGCCAAGGAAATTGCGACACACACTTTTGAACGCACCCCATGCTGCTCTCTCACATTCACTTAACAGTTCTATAAAATTGGGATAGTTCATTACCTCCCGGATTTGAGGGCCAACAAAATCCCTTCTTTTATTTTAGCATCGCTTACACTAGGAAATTTGCTTCGTAAGTACTCAAACCCTTTTCCTTCTTTGTTCATGGCCTTCACAAAGTTCTTCATTAACCCCAACTTGATGTGCAGTGGGGGGAGTAACACATTGTTAGCGTCAAGAAGAGGTTTGTGTGAGACACTTTTTTCTCCAGGTGTGTAACACACACTGTGAGGCCAGTGTTTAGTTTTGTAATGCATGTCCTTTGCTCTGCTGTCCCATAGACAGAGGAAACAACAGAATTTCATGAAACCTGATTGCATCCCCAAAATAATTCCCAGTACCTTCAGATCAGCACAGATTTTCCACTGGTGTTTGTCGTAGCTAACGCTTGTGACAATCAAAGGAATGTTTTCATATGTTTCCTTCATTTGACTCGCATGAGCAACTGGCACTGAAGGTTTCTCATTTCCATTATGCAGGAGGACCGCCTTCAAGCTAGTTTTTGACGCATCGATGAACAACCTCCATTCGTCTGATGTATACTTTTCTCCCAACTCCTGCATTAATCCAGTGACACTGTTGCAGTATACCAGGGACCCCATTCATAGAAAAGAAAGGAAGAAAATTTTAGTTGACGTTTTCTGAATGTAATACTTGTCCCTGGTTCCAGCAGGCTCCACCCTTGCAGTCTTGAACCCAGCAGTTCAGCTTCTTTCTTTGTAAGGTTCAAATCACGTACTAAATCATTTAATTCTGGCTGGGTGATAAGATGCGGTGTCTTCCGTGACTCTTGAAAGTCAGGATCATGTCAGAGACAAGATATCAGTTCATTTGAGGAAGTTTCTGTTTCATCTTCCAAAGATCATTCCAATGGTGTCTGTGGAACAGGTAATGTCTCATCATGTTGCACTGGTCATATCGCAGAATTTGGATAATGTAGGATATTTTTGGATTTTCTTCAGAATCCCATATTGTAACATAATTAAGCCTTGTTTCCATATTAAAAACACTAAGTTGCTGATCAAGGCAGTTTATTAAGATAAAAACACTTAACACGTAACGTTTCAACCCTGTATCAGGGTCTTCCTCAGACGAAGAACTAAACTAAAATGATGAAATATACTTCACACAGAAAGATTACATACACATAGCAGGGTCACTAGCCATACAACAACAAATCAAGTTGACAGTCCTTATCTATCAAGATTTCTCCAAAGGAATTAAACATATCACCTCCTAACAGTTGTTGACTAATGGGTCTACTACTGACAGGTGATTGACAGGTCAAAATTAGCAAGAGTCTAGAACCACCTGCATACCACTCCCCCACCCCTCCTGCCTTCTTAGTTATGGATGAATACCTCCTCCTCTGGTCTTCTTCTTTTCTCTTCTTTCTTCCTTGTTCATACTTCTTTTTTCTTCATTCCTTTTCTTCATCCTTTCAACTTTCTCTAACACACTCTTCCATTCCTTGTTTATCTTGAGTCCTCCATTCCAATTCATGATGTCTTCTCCTTTCTTTTCTATTTCTTTGGCCTCCTTCCATTTTCTCACTAGTTCTCTCTTCTCTTTTCCTATTCGCCTAGCCGAATCCCATTCAACTTCATGTCCTGTTTCTCTAGTGTGTTTGAATATGGCATTCCTGTCTCTCTTCAATCTCACATCATCCATGTGTTGCTTTAACCTGTCTTTAAGTCTCTTCTTCGTTTCCCCTATATATACACTTTCACATCCTCTGCACTTCACCTCGTAGATAACCCCTTCCTCTTCTTCCTCTCTCTTTTCTTCCTTCTTCTTGCTGGCTATACTTAAAATAGTGCGTCCTCCCTTCCTGTAAGTTCTTATACCCACTTTCCTCAGCACTTTGCATATCTTTCTCTGTCGCATCGCCCATACTTCTTATACCAAACCATCTCTCTTTTTCTTTTTCTTCCTTCTCTTCCAGTCCTCTCTCTTTTATCTCTTTCCTTCTTCTGTTGATGTTGTGTCTGTCTTTCTTTTCATAGCCATTCTCTTCTAGTTGTTCCCACAGGCTATTAATCTTGGTTTCTTCTTCCCCTTTCTCTGTGCATATCTTCTTTATTCGGTCTTCCATGTTCCTTATAAAATTACGTTTAGTTCCATCACCCACATCACTTCTTTTGTGGCAGAACACTCCTGCCGAACACTTCTTTTGATACCATGTAGCCATAACATTACATTAGTTAAAAAAAAGTAACAATCAGTAAAGTGATCTCGAGATTCACGCCACACCATGGGAACAGCGAAGGGCATAGATAGATGGGTACCATGTAACCACCCTCCTAAATATCGTGAACATCTACTGCAACAGACATGAGGAGCCCACCCTTTATCTTGGTCTCCGATTTTGCATCCGAAATATAGCTCGTAAGCTTTCTTCACTATTGGTGTATTTGAGTTTCGTTGGGATTTTGTCGTGAACTCACTACACACATAGCAAAACAGATTGGGTGAATTTACACAGTTATGAGGCATCACTGCACTATTTTCAAATACCACACACAAAAAAAGCAATGAAGCACACAACCTAACACACAACCTACACTTCCAGTGAACAGAACGCAACTCATAAAGACACAGTACAATAAGTCACCTTGCCTCTTTAACAGACTTTTCTCTACTCTTATCTTATCTGGCAAAAAATAAACAACAATGTTTACCCTTTTTGTCGTCGTTACAATGCTTTCTTCATATTATGCAGGAAAAATAGCCACACGTGTTCTCTTGAAGAATCCTGTATATCATATGGCAAAACAAAAGCTTTGTCACATTTACTTGAATTTTGTGTTATTTCAAAAACTAGACGTGATGGAGAAAAAATAACATAATTTTCGTGTTCAGCAAGTCAAAAAACATAGAAATAGGTTGTTTTCCGGTCGCGGCAAATTTCATTGTTCCTCAGTGTTATTATTTTTATCTAGTGTGGTGTCCTCTGGAGCGTGAGCACTCGGGCGAGTGCCTGAGTTGACACCCCCTAAGGCCGGCTCAGGCTGGCTCAGGCTGTCATGATCCCCTTTCCGCATTTAGTGCATTTTCTGGCAGAAAAAATAAATATCAACAAGGAGGTAAATTTACAGTACATGGCTGGGAACACACAGGATAAAATATTATTTTCTAGGCATTGTATCGCTAAAACAAGGTCTCAATCAGCAAAAGTCATGAAGTAAAGCTGGTTGCCAAATTTTAAATTTTATTGGTGCCAAACGGCGATACTGTGAACGTGCACTCGTGCTGAGCAATAGGTAATAATTACACAATCTAATAACAAGTTTGTCATTAAGAGAAGAATTTTACGAGGAACTGATATTATCGATATTTTAACATTACATAATACAAGGGCCTCGCGGATGTAGTTCAAACAGGGCCTCGCATTCCGTAACGGCGGCCCTGACTAGGATTTTGCTTTTTTTTTTTTATTTAACAAAAAATATGTGCCTCTATCTATTGATAAAAAAATGTTCTTTGCTTTCGATGTTTGGAAAGTTCTTTTTCAATCGATCACCCTCATACATAATATGTTGTTATTCTTTAAAATTATAATTTTGTATGTACTGTGCTCCAAGCTTATAATTACAGGTAAAGCTTCTTCATAAATCTGTATAATATTGCTACAAAGAAGTTTTAACAGATGAGAAGTAGATATTCATAAATATTCAGAAGTACAGTGCGATCGAAAAGTCCCCGTACTCACTTGTTAAGAATTTATTGTGTAGAAAGTAATACACATGGGAACGAAAGGAATACATAGTCCTTGTACTACACAGAAAAATAAATGTAAACCAAAAGTGAGGTATACTGTAATGGCAACGGTCGGTAAAACACAAACAAGATGACATATAACTTTAAGCGGATGAGGAAAAAGTTTCCAAAACACAAACATAACGCAACACAAACAGAACATATTCACATAAACACACAATGGAGGTTATGCTGCACTCTCTATGGACATTGCAAAGTAGTGTTTGGTTTCCAGTTCATAGGAAGTGTTGAAAATGGCCGCCATGTTCCTGTAAACACATGTCTACGTGCTTACACATGTTCCGCGACACCTTCCTCAATGTTTCCGCTGGAATTGCAGCAATAGTGTCAGAAATTGCTTGTCGGAGTTCATCCAATGTGCGAGGGTTGTGTGTATATACTCTTTCTTTCAGGAACCCCCAAAGAAAGAAATCGGGGGACGTGAGATCGGGGGAACGAGGGGGCCACAAATTTTTGGAGATGATGCGGTTCCCGAAAAACTCGCGCAACATAGCCATTGTGTCGTTTGCAGTATGGCACGTTGCCCCATCTTGTTGGAACCAACATTCACGCTCATCTTCCAACATAGCCACGAATTGTTGCACCAAATCCCTGTGCACATTGCCATCCACTGTGTCCTCAAAGAACAGGGGTCCAACAATCCTTCGTCGCGAAATGGCACACCAGACACCGACCTTTGCAGAATGTAGCGGTACTTCATGCAGGGCATGTGGGTTTACAGTTGCCCACATTCGGGTGTTTTGTGAGTTGATGTATCCACTGAGATGAAACCATGCTTCGTCGGTAAAAAAAAGTTTTATCGAGAATGGCCACATTGTTGCGTGTGAAAGCACGGAACCACCGGCAGTACTTGATACGCTTATCTTTATCTAACGCTTTCAGCTCCTGGACGACTTTCACACGATATGGGTGAAACTTGGCTACTTTCAGTGCCTTCTGTGTGGATCCAAATGATACTCCAAATTCTTGTGACAAACGTCGTATAGATTTTCTTGGAGATTGCACCATTCGCTGACTCACGTTCTCTAGGAATTTGTGTGTGACGACCTTGGGTCTTCCACTTCGTTGTCGATCATGCACTGAGCCTGTTTCACGAAATCGGCGAACAAGATCATACACTGCACTTTTTCCTGGCACCGGATCATCAGGGAATAGACGTCTTCATTTCTCCACACAACCTCTGTATGTCTTACACTCAAAATATGATTCTAACAAAGTGATTCGCTGCGCTCGCTTAAAAGGCATTGTCGACCGACTGCACAATAATGACTCACACCACTGACTGTAATAGAAGTGCACCTCTCCCGGGACGTTATCGCATTCTTCAAGGTCATACCAGTCACTACTAACAACGTTACCAACTCATGTTGCCTACTGACCTCGTAGCATATTTTCAAAGTATGAGTGCGGGGACTTTTCGATCGCACTGTAGAATATCATAGTTGTGCAAATGAGTAGGGAATTTACTGATTGTATATACTTCTCTTGTCCATGGAATGTCTTAATATGCTGAAATAGGTTGTAACATTGTGTAGCCATATTCTTGTTTCTATTGCAGAATTTTGATTTCAATGAATTGGAGGAGGCTACAGAGTACGATGGCGGCTACACCTCAGACAGTCTCATAATAAGAAATTTCTGGGAAATAGTACACGAAATGCCTCTGGAGAGCAAACGCAAGCTGTTGCAGTTTGCTACAGGCAGCGACCGAGTTCCTGTAGGTGGTCTTAGCAAGTTGAAACTCATAATTGCTAGGAATGGACCTGACTCTGACAGGTAGGTTTAAATTGTGTGTATATTTGTTCATTTCCACCATACTTGCTTATATTTAAAGTGACAATATTCAGTTTGTCATATTCTGAGTTTCTGAACCAGTCGTCATTTTAGAAGTTGTAGTGAATTTCAGTAACATGGACCATGCATAAAGAAACAAACATTTTTAGTTTGTTCTAACAAAGAGATTGGATGGGTCAACTTTATGTTTTTCTCGGATAATATGTTCAACAATGAGAACATTCCAGAGAGGCGAAGATTTGGGCAAAACACAAACAAATTGGTAACTATAAGGTAGGGTTATAACAGATGACGAAACAACAAAATTGCATAAACTATGAAGTTGCTTCTTGTAAAGACATGGGACAAATTGAGAGATGATCCATATTGATTCTTATGATTCCCCACTAACTAGGAACATTGCGGAAAAGGCAGAAAAATTAGTCAAGCGGCCATAAAAGTCAGCCAGTGTTGGTTGTAACATCATTCCTTGGTCAGCGAAGGTGTAAATGCTGGAAGCCCCAAAATGAACCAACCTCAGAGAATAAGAATATAATCGCGACCAAGAAACCACATATACAAATTGTTCTTGTAACGGTGTTATTGCTAATTATTCCAATACAAGCCCCCCCGTTAACAACATTGAGAAGTATACCCACAAATATTACACAATGCTACAATTACCATTTTCCTCATTCACGCCCTGAAGTAGTCAAAAATTCTAATTAAAAGAGATGTGTTGATTTAATTGATTTATTTTATCTTTTTTTGGGCAGATAAACATGATTCATATTATTATAGAATACAATAAAGTTGTGGGTTATTCAAAGGCATCAAATAATTTGGATGTCAAAATACATGAAATAAAAAAAATGGACTTCTACTATTCTGCATCAATTGATTACGAGTTAAAGGAATCTTGCAAAATAGTTAGACTATTAACACCATAACTCAACACATTAAAAATATACATAATTTAACCTCTGTCAATTACGTACGATTCTTTAAGATGCTCTTTGTGTAGGTAATAGAAACTTATCATAACGAAAAATCAAAGTAATTTAGGACAAGAGGGTACGTCTCGTTAATTACACTGTGCGACAGTGAAAATTGCCGCAGAACAAAATGATGTGATTCCTATGGAGTTCAGTGCCCTGATGACGATAGTGAAAACAGTTTTCCGCTATCACCTAAACTTTTCTCTGGAAATGCAATTTTATCAGTGCACGACTGCATGTTATTGTTGTCGCAGCACTTATCAGCACAGCCTGTTACTAGGGCTCGACCGTGCATAGGGGAGGGGGTGGAGAGGGAAGGGATAGATAGCCACTTGGTTGAGGTATAGTAAGGTATAAAGGAGTTGCAGTTATTTGCATTAGTCAGTTGCTAGTGGGATCACGCAGTGTCTGTTCCTGCAGTGTGTGTCATGCAAAAACCCTAACGTGAAGAACAGTTTGTGCAAGTTTGCGTGTTTCTTGTGTTCAGCGATGGCTAGGAAGTGTGTTAATTTACCAAACCTTTTCTGATATATGTGTGTGGTGAGTTTATGATGAAGTCCCAAAGACATCCCATTTCCCCGCTTGTCAAAAAGGCGTACGAGTTGTACTTTGAATCAAAGGTAGATGAGGGTAAGTATTGGGCACCACAGAACTGTTGCTCACGTTGCTCTTGCTGATTGCATGGAACCCACCCATCTATGTCATTTGCCGTATCACAGTAGTAGAGGGAACCTAGAGATCACATAACAGATTACTTTTGTTTAACAAAGGTAACTGGAATCTCAAGTAAATCAAAACACACAGTTTCATATCAATATGGAATCTGCAGTTCGCCCAGTTCCGTATTCTGATTCTCTCCCAGTTCCAAAACCACCAACGGAATGGACACTATGGACACTGGAAGATGAAACAGACGATGGTAGTGACCAACCAATAGATCATGAAGATCTTGATTACACGCCATCTACATCACAGGCAGAATTTACATGAACCCCTTGTTGACAAAGACAGTGTGCTGTTACCACCGCTCCATCTGAAATTGGGCTCCATGAAGAATTTTGTGAAAGCAATGGACAAAGATGGCAGGGGTTTCACATTTTTACTGTCTAAATTTCCTGCGATTAGTACTGCAATTAAAGAAGGTATTTTCATTGTGCCTCAGATTCGTGACTTAACGAATGACATAACCTTTGAAGAGTTGCTGACAGAGACTGAGAAGGCAGCTTGGCTTGCCTTCAAAGATGTATGCAACAATTTCTTTGGTAACGTCAGGTCTGACAATTACAGGGAACTGACTGAACACATGTTGGACTGTTACAAGGCTATGGCGTGCAACATGTCTTTGAAAATACATTTCCTGCATTCTCATTTGGATTTTTCCCCACCTAATCTCGGAGATGTGAGTGACGAACATGGTGAGCGATTTCACCAAGATATCGCTGCCATGGAAAGACGATATGAGGGAAGATGGTCACCAAATCTTTTGGCAGATTACTGATGGACACTCCTACAAGAAGTTTCACCATCCACCCACAAACGGAAAGTTTCCAGGACATGTTACTAACTTATAAATACATTTCAAGTTTTTTGCAGATTTCTCGTACCTTTTTTTTATGTTTTGTAATACAAACAATTAATTTTGTTCAGTGATCTCTATTTTATCCAGCTACAGGTTCCTCCTGTGCTGTAATGTAGTCATTTCCAAGTGTCGCGAAAGTTGCTACTTTGTTTCTCATGAATTACAATAAATTGCGTACTATATGAAATATAGGCTAAGTGGTACATGTAGCATATCTTTTCCAAAAAAATTGGTACGTGATAGAACATTTCTGATTTCATTTTCGTAATCAGCGTATTTGATTTAGTAAAGAACACCTTCTTTCATCTCGCGGCAAGACACAAAGTTCAAATTTGTTGCACTGTGTTATCATTGTGTATACTAATAGAGTTCATATCCAATTTCTCTCATAATTGTAGGTTGGTGGAAAGACTTGTGGGAGTCAGATTTATTAATCTGTTCACTTAACAATGAAGCAACACTTGCATCACATACTTTTTTTTTTTGCAACAAAGGTTCACCATCAATGCATTCTACATACTGTTCATGTACATTCATGTAAAAATCAGATCGGAAGGTACTTTAGTTCGACGGCACAAATAGTTATAACTTGTTTGTAAGGTATCGCTTGTTTTCGAAGCATTCGTAAGTTCAAAATAATAGTTTCACAAACTTCGTTTTATTATCGGTGCACTTATAGAATTCCACAATGTACATACCTTTGAATAACAGTTCCTTCCTTTCAAAACTTGTAGTGGAAACATTGACAACTTGGAGTTGAATTGGAACAATCAAAAACATCGGCAAGCAGCATGTTGTAGTTCTGCATACTTCCGCTTGCTCTTCCTTCTTAGGACGTACTCGCCATCCTTGACACAAACTGCATGCAGGTAAATTGCAGCCAAAAATCCTTCAAAAAGCTAATTGAGAACTTGAATGTACATTGCAGGTTCTAGGTCTCGTGCAGGATTCACGCTGTCAATTCTATGCACCAACATGTCATTCTGTCTAAAGACCATGTCAAGTTATGAAAAAACACTTAAAGAACGTTTTCGAGGATACGCAACTAGATCTCCCATGCCAAGAGAGAGAGGCATGTATTTCCTGTGTGAATTTGTGATGATAAGAGTGAGTGGACTGTTCGTACCGAATGAGGAGGAGGAGCTGATTACAGTGACCTCTATCGGTACTTTTGTGAAATAGCGAAATAACCTCAAGGGATTATTCGGCAAGAGGGAAATTTCCAGAAGGGAATTTTTTATGTAATGTATAAATGACAGGAATAGACTTTTACAGGGAAAGGTTTATAATTTAGTCATCACCGTTACACGGTAAATATAATTCTTTGAGAGTGTCCCTTCATCAGTTTCATCTACTAAATGTGAAGTAACACAATGTAATATTAATTTTTCACGTTTTTAAAATTTGTGATCATTTTGCTTGTTTTGTCACGAAATGATCTGAAAATTCAAAATAAACTCTTAACATGAAATTTGGAGTTTATTTACCCGACATGACACCTTCTGAGGTCTAAAATATCCTGTGAGTTACGCAAATCACAAAAAATTGATTAATTCTGCTGTAAATCAAATTTAGGTTTTATTCACCATTTTAACACCGAAATGCCACTTCATGTATCACTTTTGATTCAGAAATATGCTCAATTTTTGTCCCAAAATCTGGATCTTTTATTCACCATATATATATATGGCTCTATTCATCTCAATTAGCCAATAGTGGCAAGAAAAATTATACCAAATAACAAAAATACACATAAATCAAGGCTGATTGTATGACAGATCATAAGTTCTCAAATCAAAAATGTTGTATATAAAAAAATAATCATGCTGTACAAATTACAACTTTGCCAGCAATGTGTAAAAAGCTACAATGGCAATCACGCTGTATGAATTATAACTTTTAGAGCAATGTAAAGAAAAGCCACATTGGCAATCGCATTGTATAAAATAGAGGAATAGGAGTGGGGAGTTATTCTGTGGGTTAGCTTAATGGAAGCCGTGGTTGTAAGTTTTTGAGATGCGTGTGAATCGGATTGTTTTCTAATAAATTTCAAGCATGTTTGCATGTGAAAATTAATAAAAACCTGAAATTACTAACCCCAGACTTGTTTTTGACATTTTGCATGAGTAAGCGTATGTGGTTTAAGCCTGAAAGGTAAAAATCCCAGTAAGGAAGTTGGTTTCCTGCGATTCTCCAGTTGCCAGAAGTGCTATGAGAATAGGTAGGCGGTCACAATTGATTGATACGTTATCTGTCCAATGAAAACTTTTGAAAATGTTACCACCACAGAATGATCTGGAAATTTATTATTTATTATATTTATAATACTTAGTCATTTCCTTCTTTGTAGGTTGCCCACAGCGCACACATGCTTCAATGTCCTTCTCCTGCCAGAATACAAGAGCAAAGAGAAGCTGAACGACAGACTGATGAAAGCGATCAACTACTCGAAGGGCTTTGGCATGTTGTAGACTCCTTTGCATAATACATAGGCAGATGCAGGTTTTGTCCTTTTATTTATGAAATTTGAAATTCTCGTCGTTTAACTCTGTTGAAACCGGCAATGACTTCATGGGTGGTAAAAAAGTAGGGTTGGGGGGTTCCAATGCCTTGATTGTAGAATGACTTTTTTTTTTATTCTTAATCTGCCAGCATCGACAGATGAAAGGACAATGTGATATTTCTTGGGAGTATTTGTGTACTAGGAATGTTCTTTTTTTTATTAATTCCCAGTAATAGAACATGCTATGGAAATGCTTCAGAAACAGCAGCAGATGTTGAGGAAGTTATTAACTAACATCATTATTCCCAACTATCTCTGTAAGTCATTTTATATAACTGTAAGGAATTACTGTATATACATATTTGATATTGTATAGTGACAAAAAAAATAATGATGTGTGTACCTGGGAGAGTGTGTGCATGTGTGCATATGTGATAGAGAGAGAGAGAGAGAGGAAAATAAACCAGTGAGTGATTGGTCGTTCATTGCAACTTGTTAACTTTGGAAATAATGGAGAGGGCTAGAAACTCTCTTTCTTTCCGAAATAAAGATTGTCGATTGAGGATATTGAACCAAATTTGATGCTTGATTTTGTTTTCTTTACTAGCCTGAATTGTTCAGTTTTTGTCCTTTTCTGTTAATTGAAATTGACATCGCCAGAATGGTCATGACAGCGTACATTTTGTTTTTTTTCACCCATATTGTCCATATAAAGTGATACAAGAAGCTAAGGTATCATGTGATTGTCATGGGGACATTTTATGCTGTTTGGTACTTGTGTTATATATATAAGATAAAACTTAAGTGTACAAATTTTGTATAAATATCAAGACTATCAGAAAAAGTGGTTTTTAAAAACATTGTTTTCTATTGTACTAATAGCTCTGCTGGTACTTTCGAGTTGTCAGTGTTGCACTTGCGCAAGCAAAAGTGTGTGGTGAGTTAAAATTTTAGTGGAAGAAAAATTAATAATCATTCTTCATTTGATTATCTTTAGTTGGTCAGTCACATAATTGATACCTGTTCAAACTCTGATAAAAAATGTAGGCAAGTGTTGATTTTTTTGCTTCTGAGCTTTTCTTTTCTTTCTTGTTCTTTGACATTTTACATTTCTTTTTGATTGCTGAAGCAAAAGTGTGTTTTGCTATTGAAACGAAAAATAAAATGAAGTGAAGCCAATTGAAGGAGTCTTAGTTGTACTAAACAGATATGTAGTAGAAGAATTATTTATTCAGAGAACCAATGTTAAATAAAAAGACTCAGTTGTGTAAAATGAGTTGCTTGTTAATTTGCTGTAGTTGGATGGTAATTTTTTTTTTTTATGTATACATATAGTTCTGAAGGAGAGCTTTCTGTCGTTGGAAACTAAGATAAATACATACAAGGACTGAGGCAACCAGTGCTGCAGTATTGGTGGGAATTTAAGAACTAACGCTGCCTGATACAGGGTCTGCAAAAATGCTTCGAGCCACTTTTGCAGAGTTTAAATATCCTGAAAATCAAAGAAAAAGTGCATAATTTTCATTATTTTGGCAACAGCATTCAGCACATTCATAATTTCATTGCGTTTCTGTGACTAAAGCATCACTTAGACTCATCACCTGTTGCTTCACAGTCGTTCTTTTTTTTTTCATCAATTATTAAAAATAAAAAACAACGAGGGACTCACGATGGCATAGTGTTGATGCCGTCGCCTTGTGATCAAGGGGTCCTGGGTTCGATACCTGGTGGAGACATGGCACGGTGGTTCGGATCCTCTTTAAAACTGTAGGTCCAGTCCCAGCCTTTATCAGTGCATGAAGTTTACCTACAACAATTGAATCAATAAAAAAACAATGAAAGAGAAGTTGCAACTTGAACCACCAACTGTAAAGAACTACTAAACCTGAATGGAATCAAAAAATGAAATTTAAAATTCACATTAACATTTTAGTAATGCAAATGAATTAAAATAATCAACCATGATCGTTACGAACGTTTTGCTCCAAAATGGCAGTGAAAGCCAGAAGGTGCTTGTCTTGTTTCCTCCACCACAGGAAGGACTCCTCATGACTCGAGCTGCAGGTCATGTAAAACAAAGGAGCTCATGCCCCACAGAGGCAATTTTTACTCTTCGGAAATAATATTTACAGTATGTATGTCTTTTGCATTGTTTTTCTACCACCTCCTCAAGTTAACTTTGGTGACAGAAATGGATCGAAAGTGAAGAAATTAATGATTGATTGAACACAAAAAACCTTAGTGTTGTATTTAGTTATTAAAGGACACTTTTCTACAACTTTTTTAAAAGCTCACTGCAATGCATGATTATATGAAACAAGACAATAGAATGTATGCATCCTGCATGCAAGAATCTTAGAATTGGCAAGTGCTCCATTGTGTGCTTTCCTGTTGATTTCCTGTGCCATCTAAGTTCTTCAAATCTACATGCCACCCACCTTGCAGTACATTTGACACTTTTTCTACCGGTGTCATTTCGAATGTCCCCACCGCTCACTGGCCAACCAAACATCGCAATGATTTTAACATATTTACTACTCACATTAAAAATGTGGCATGTGATTTCTTCTTTTACAATTTATCTACATACTGTTATCGATAAAATGTCCAAGAAACACTGAGTTTTGTATTGTCTATTCAGTTAACATTATCTCTGCAAAGTAAAAGTTGCAACATGGCTGACAAGCTCAGTGCTACAGCGAGTTATCCAGCCTTCCACCGCACGCTTCAAATTCTGCCTATGCTACAGATTTGGATGATAAGGGTAGGTAGAGTTCTCCAGGCAACATCAGCTGCTGATTCGGATGCACCCCTAGAGCATTCTCAAATCGGACACCATTATGCAGACTACAATTATCCAGAATTCCTAAAATCCATCACGTTCATCACTACTTTTATTCGATAGTGGTGAACAAAGATGCGTCCATTGCTGAATCCATCGATGAAATAACGAAAGTGCGAATTGTGGTAACAAGTGGATTGTGAAAATACGAATATTTTAAAACAAACCTTGAATAGATTGATATAGCTTGGTTCCAGTTAAGAAAATATCTGACATTGATAACTGGGGGTAAGAGACCTTTAGGAAGGCCAGGACAAAGATGGAGGGATAATGTTCGGATGGACCTTAACCTGCGAGCGGTTGCGGGTGAGTGCTGCGCTCACTTTAAATTTGAATGAAGTGCCATTTTAACAGTGTTTCAAATATTTACCTGTGGTGGTCTCGAGTTTAAGAAGCGACCTGATCACATTTTATTGAGATGACTTAAACAACATTATTAGAGAGACCATTGTTGTGGAAATAGTGTTGTCAGATTGAGCACAGAGCTCACACGCAACCGATTAAGTTATGTATATTTTTTATTTACATTTGTGCATTATTTAGTCAGTAGGTCCATCCTGTTTCTAGTGAATTTTCGTACCTGTGTTCTTGTAGTGTTAATAGAAAATTCAAAAAGTAATTTTATATCATACCAGATTTCTGAAGATCAGATGGAACTAACTACCACAGAGGAACATGCGCTTTTTGTTAATGCTGAGACTTAGGTATACTACGCTGTTTGAAAACAAACATTTTGAAACAAAAGTAATGAACAAGTACAAAAAATAAATTTAAAGAAATTCAAATATGGTGAACTATGCCTGGAAAGGAAGGGTGAGCGGCTCGCTCACCCACGACGAGTGAGCGTGACTGATCCTGGGTAAGTATGGAAAAGATTGGATTCATCTTGCCCAGGATAGGGACAGATCGAAGGTTAGTGTTTTTTTAGCCATAAACCTTAGAGTTTTATAAACCTTAGAGTTTTAACACGTTCACTGCCTGTCCATTTTGCATTGCATACGCCACGTCAAAATCAGTTACCTTGTTTTTGTTTATATCACAAGTATTTGTTATATTTTGCCAATGTACAATTCATTTTTGTTATTTTGGAGATTTTGGAGGTCGTCACACAGTGTGTGTCACCGGCCTTTCGCATATTTTTTTTATGAGCCCAGTGTCACACGGTGTGTGCCATGGTATTATATCACTTCTAACTGCAAAATGTCTGAAAAAGGTATTGCTAAAGATAAACAAGAAACTTTATTATTGTTACATCAAATACCATACATTCAAAACTGAAAAATAATGTATCTTCTAAGAAATAAACTTGCTTTTGGAGTCACAAATTCAGACAAAACTATTCTTGCACACATGAAGAATACTTCCAGAACAATGCATGTGAAAAATCACTTCAATAAAAATAGTAAAGGTATGCACCTACTCTCAACACTGCACAGGCAATAACACAACTCTTCAATTGTTGTGGAATTGTGCAAAATGGATTTCCAAACACAGTCCATGTTGATCTTCAGTGTCTTATTCAGTAATATTATGTTGTCTTCCGAATGTTGTTTTGGTTGCAAACTCTGCATCTTGTTCTGTGTGTTCTGTCAAGCTTAGATGGAAGAGGTTCCATAAGCCTCGGCATTGTTGTAGGAGGTAAGGCTCTTTCTGTTAATACCTCCATCACTAGAGTCGTTTCCAGTATCACCGACACCATCATCATCTTCACCATCTGAGTCATTCGTCATATCAGTGCATCAGTACATTCTATGCCAAGAGTCTTCATAATCATAGCCAGGTGAGGTTTGGGGGGGAGGGGTGGCCTGAAGCCCTTCCCCGCCGAAATCATAAAATATCAAGTTTAAATAGTGTATTGTGATAGTTAATTTTACATCATTAGCAGAATCTTGAAGAATAAGTTGTAATATACTGAGAAATTCTCATGTTCAATGCTTCTATACCTCTAGTGCTTCACCTGTAGATGGCAGCTACTGATAAGGAATGAGCCCCCCCCGACACAAAACAAAATCCTGGCTAGGGGCCTGGAATCAACACATTTTTCACTGGAGATTTCGAATGATGCCTGGGCAATTTTGTGTAACTTTGCTTCTTTCAATGTCATCCTGTTTTCCTGGTTAGTACATTGTCCTTTTGCCTTCGGTGGCCCTGCAACATATGGTTTCATAGAAACAACACAAAATGCGTAACCACGAAACCAGTGGCGTAAATCAATGCAGTAGTATGTCCCTCAGAGGCCGGAACGAATACAACCTCCCAACCCAATAACAGACTCGCAACTGGTGAATGCTAACTAATAGTGACATCTGCTTCTCTCGGTAAAAGCGTGCTTCATCAACGAGACACGGTGTGTGTCACCTGCACTGAACGTGTTAAGAATGCTAGAGAGAAAGTAAGAAACTCTGAAATTGATAAATATTCTGAATTGTTTCCAATTGTTTGAATTCTAAGTATTTGCATCATTTTCTCCAGAAATCAGAGTATTAACATTATCAAATTCATATTTGAGGTGTGTTCGACTTACTCACGTCATATATGTTAGATAGGGCTACCATACGTCCTGGTTTTCCCGGACATGTCCTCTTTTCGGACCCTGAAATTTGTGTCCGGGCGGATTTTTACTTTCTGTTAAAATGTCCGGGTTTTTACTTTTATCCAATCACCATAGGTCTGAGATCACGAAGTTACAACTTTTCGAATAATTAAACGTCTGATGTTGGCAGTACTGGACGATGATCTAAGCGTTAGTCGTTTGTTGTTACAGTTTCAAGTTCCGCGTTATTCATTTGTTCGTGTTTCGAAGTGGAAGTTAGAGTTTGCGAACATGGTGTAAGCTACTAATATGCCTAAAAGAAAGTGCAAGTTTACTAATGAGTTACAAGAAAAGTATTCATGTTTTAGACGGGGTAGAGACTATTTTGAAGGCGAGTGTATGGTTTGTAAACCCGGTACATATGTCTCTGTGGCTTTCGAAGAAAATGTCCTCTTTTTAGCATTTCAAAATATGGTAGCCCTATGTTAGAAGTACAATATAAATATATATATACCATGGAATACTTATGTTTCGTCTATTTTACAAAAAAACAACGTTTCGGGATCCTACTGTTCCCTTCTTCAGGATCTCGTACTATGCCAGTATGATCAGTACGTATCACGGACATAAGCTCACCTATATTAATGCAAAAGCGGACAAAAGCTCACCACAAATAATGCAATTGTATTATAAAATAATAATTAATGCAATAAATACTACAATAATTTTTTAATACTCTTTTTTAAATACACTATTGCAGCATAGCTTTGTCGAAATATTACATAATATACAATTTGCAATACACACAATGGTCATACACAAATCGCAATAACAATAATTTGAATTACACAAATTGTACTTAGGAAATTAAAACCTGATAGTATGACCAATAAGACAATCCTTCCTCTATTGAATCTGGTGGCAGAAAAGCAAGCGCATCCAACATGCCACTATATTGTTTGATCTCTTCACTTTCTTTGTACAACCCCAAAAGTCCAAGTGCTTGAAACTTCTCCACGTGCACTGAGTTAAATGAAAGTAGCATCCACGCACAATAACCTGTCAGAAAACACTATTTTCACTGCCTGCAGAAATGCAATTTCAAAGTCTACAGTATTTCCTGAGGATTCAAAAAAAATGGACATCTCTCGCTTTAGTTACCAATCCCTCTAGCATCTCTTCATATATGACCCTACTTTACCCAGGAAGAAAGGCATATACACAGGTAACAGCAGTCTCCAATAGGAGCTCTAATTACGTATATCTGTTTGAAAAGTTCCAGGCGTAATGACAAATTACCGTCTGCGTACCAAACCGGGGCCACCTCTAAATGCTTCAGATGCTCAACTGTACTGAAGATTAAGATCCTATCCTTTGCTTGCGAGCCATTATCATAAAGCAGAAACTCGTAGGGTTGAGATCCTCCTGTTGCAGTCCATTCGCCATCTGAAAAAATGAAAGCTAAGATAAGTTCCAGTAAAACATAGGGAGATAAGTACGCAACTTGAATAAACCGCACCTATATAAAACTTGAAAATTCAAAATAAAAGTCTAATACATGTATGTCCATTCGCCATTTGAACCAATGTAAGTTAAGATGATATCAGGAATATTGAATGCAACAACGGAACTGAAAAATTAAGTATTGGAAGGTAACATGCAAGGAATAAGAGATAAATTTGAAACTGTACCTAGCAATAATTCAGCAGTTGTTTGGGGTTCTTTTGGAGTAAGTTTTCGTTGTTGCCTTCTGATGCCTTGCTTCACTGTCTCCAAATTTGGAAATACCGATCTTTCAGTATCTGCGTGTAGGGCCTCTGCAATCAACTGCTGGGGCTTCTCAAATGATGATGTTGCTTTTCAATTTATATCTTCACGTATTTGTTTTATTACAGGACCTACACAGTTTACAGGATGATTATGTTCCACTAATGTTGAACCTTCTTTCACTGATGTAATCTAAAAGAAACAACGAATTTTGATTAAATTCCTCATACACATTATTAATACACGATTACTTTATGCACAAAACAAGAGAAGTAGTACAAATAAATACTTAACTTGTAGAAAACTTAACATAAGAAAGTGATATAAATTACTTTTCCAAATTGTGAAGTATTCGTTATTGTAGGCATAATGTGTTAGAGATGTAAGAAATAGGAAAAATATATAAAATGCTTCCTGGTCTCCGTATTTGTTGAAAGAGCTCCCTTGCAGCTTCCTGTTCTTTGCTGATTACATGCCCAACGAATCCAGTCTTTCCCTTCTTTTTTTCAGTATATATTCCTAACCATCAAAGACCTTTTTCTTACTTGTTACTTCCATTCTTTTGTCCTCCACTTCCTAACGCTTCATAATGTTGGTCTAAAGTTAAAGGAACAAAGAGCCAATGACGATAGCGAGGGCGGGTATTATAATGTTGGTCTAGAGTGAAAGGAACAAATAGCCAATGGCGATAGAAAAAATATAAATAAAATTATGTGTTTTATATCTAAGTGAACTTATGTTCGCTATCGGTGAGCTCTTGTCCGCACTTTGCCACGTGCCTGCACAGGTAAAGCATATGGTGGATGTGTGAAACGACGACTCATAGATGGCAGCACTCAATATGGAGTTGATCTCGCTCTGCTTAAATATTGTATATAGGATAAATGAAAGATGAAAATATATACATGTATTGTTAGTATATAATCGAAGATTGATTTATGGTGGTATAACAATAATGAACCATGAAAAAGGATACAAGAAGAGAGGATAGCAGTATTAATCATATACGTTATAACCCGAAGAGTTAAGAAGTCTGGAAACCAGGGACGGCGACAGGGGTGGGCACGGGTGGGCAAGCGCCCACCCAAAAATTCCTGTGCCCACCCGATTGCCCACCCAATCAAATTCAATAAGTACATATACTTGGGGATATATGAATGATTCAATACATAAGTGTATTCTGGTGTTCATAACTTGTATATTTAACTTGTGAATATTATCTATGCTACAAATATTCACATATTATCAACACATAAAAAAGCCAATTTTGTTATTAGAAGGTGAAAGTAATTACTAGAGCTATTGAAACAAAAACTGTGATCAAATGAATATTTCCATGATTAAAAGCAGCTAGTAGGCTTACGAGGCTCAAAATTATGCAGGGTATGATCAAGATTAGATCAGAATTTAGGGTGAACTTGAGGACTGTAGCTCCGGGTCTCCACATACGTATATATATCCCTGTTATGGTTAAAATAATCTCCAAATAAACAGATGAAAATATCATCTTAGCGCTACTTCCTCCAGCAACACAATAAATTATTTCGACCTTTTAATTATTATTATTAGAATAATTTAATCAAGAAGACTTAGATGGGCAGGCCATGTGACACGAGTGGCAGAGGAAATAATAGTTTACAGGATTCTTGTTGGGAAACCTGATGGTAAGAGACCAGTAGAAAGAATAAGACGAGGATGGAGGGATAACGTTGAGATGGACCTAAAAGAAATCGGTAAGGATGGGAAAGATTGGATTAATCTTGCCCCGGATAGGGACAGATGGAAGGCCTGTGTTGGTGCAGCCATAAACCTTCGAGTTTAAGTATGCTAGAGAGTATAATATAATTTTAATTAGCTCTGCATTGAAATTCCTGAAGTGTCCCTTTTTTATTTCATTACAATTTTTATATATCTGTCATCTTCAAATATCAATATGGTATGCGAAATATCAATTTTATATTCGTTCTACTAATAAGAAGGAATCACAATAATCACTACAATACCGAAGTGAATAAACCAGTTATGTATGGAAAAAGCTACAGAATTATTCAATTGCTAATGAGTGGCTTATCCTATTTAGAAATCCTCGTGCCACACATAAATTTTGCCACATGAATCAGCCAAAGATGTCAACAGAATCTTTAGATACAGCTGAAGTAAAGAAAAAGAAGTAATGTCACGAAGTACCCAGAAGATGAGTTTCTTAGTTTGTTTTTAAGCTCACTTTTACGCTCAGATAGGCTAATCGGGACTCAGGGGCGGCGCCAGAAATTTTCGACCGGGTGGGCAGAAGCTCCTTATTGATATATTAGGGTGGGCAGTATAAATGTAAGACCATGTATGTGTACGTAAGATGTATGTATCCCCCTCTCTCTTACACTCCCGATTTTCCTCTTACTTCTTTTCCCTTTCCTTGTTTTCCTCTTTATTCTTTTCTAATCTATTCTCGCATCTTGTTCCATTTCCTTTCGTTTTGTCCCTGATGGACACAATTATTTCAAGGAAGTGTTTACACATGCGCATCCATACACCAGCCATACATTCTAATCACATTCTTTCATGCATGTTACAGTGAAATAAATGTGAATTAGGTTTAAGCTTGTGTTGCAAATACAAGGCACATACTTGATTTGATGTATTTGGCGACAATGATAGAAAGTGCGGTGGTAGACAATCGTGAAGTTTCTCGTAATTTAAATGCATGTTCCTGAGCATAGTATTTTCATCGTATGAGTTTTTGACTGAAAGAGTTTTCTTACTCCTTGGGGGTCACTTTTCTTAACTTACAAGGTTTGTACAACTGACAAATCTATCTGAATGTTTGTAGTAGCGGCGATTAGGTGCCAACATTTGAGGGGCAAGGACAATATACTTTTCTTGGTAGAAAAGGCTTAGCATAAAGAGACCATAGTGCGGGGGCAAAAAGTGGCAAAATGTGGTGGGGGAACTGCATCCCCCACTTCCCACTCCTCCTAATCGCCGCCACTGAATGTTTGGATTAAAATGAACGTCTTATTAGGAATGATTTAAAACACACACGGAAAACGAACTCTTTGTTCATTGTCCATGAAGTATTCCTAGGCTAATGAAAGGCTATTTTGACAGAATATCACTCACAAACAAGTAAGATCAAAAAAAAAGTTCAGAATTGAAGAGATTATTAGCTAAGTTGCTATTCGTTTTCTGAACTTTCATGTTACTAATGTGGGAGAAGGAATACACGTATGGTTACATGAACATATTTTTTGAGGTAACAAAATGATTTAGGACACAAGGAATTCATCGAAGTTGATCACCGTGCCAGTAATAATTCATATATTTTTCATAATGACTTGGTTGCATGGCGTGACCATTTCGAACACACTAGAATGTCAACCTCTATCCTGTGCAGCATACCCTGGAAACTTTATTCTTTCAGGGCAACAAGTCCCTGGTGCTTGGAACCACTGTCAAAGTAATAATTTATGAGGGTTTGTATTTTGAGTGTCATCTTGTGTTTGTTTTCGCCCCTTCCTAACTTTAATCTAATCACCATTGAACCTTACCGTCATCATTATCAAAATTAGCAGAAAAATGACTTTAACCTTTAAACAGCCAATGGGTCATATATGACCCATGGTGCCGATTACAACATTCATGTGCTTTTAGGACCTTCATACTTGTATGTGAGGTTGTAAACGCTGACAGATGTTGAGATAAGACTTTGAAATGTCATGTTGAAGAACCCCGCTCCCCCTCCCCCTTTCTCTAATATGCAAATTAGCTAATTTTAACCAAAATGCAAATTGTACATATTGCGTCATATTTCAGCTTGTATGAGAACTAGAACTTGAAACAAGTTTCACTGTGTTGCAAAAGGTCTACTCTTTGAAAACAATGCAAAAGTTTGCGCCCTTTTTCCAAAATAACGGGAGAAGAGGGGGCGAACGCCAGATTTGTTTTTCATTGAAATTTGGTGACTTGGCACCTCCCAACCGCGTTTTTCTCATTTGAGCTTTCTGAATTGTACACGGCCGCGTGCTCCGATGTTTTTGTTTTCAAACAAAATTTATCCGAAGTAGATTGCTCAAATAGTCTCAGAGATATAACGTTTTTCTGAAATAAGTGCAAAAATTTAAAAATCGCGCGCCAAGACCGCCCCGAGAGAGGGGTTACTTTCGAAAACCGGCTCGGCTGTTTAAAGGTTAAATATAACAAATCTACCACAATTTACTCTTCCAAAAATGGAGTTGCATTAGTCCATACCTCTTAGAAAGTTGAGATGATAGTTTCAATTGCACAGCGTTTCATTAATGGATCAAGTCAATGCAGCTAATTCCGTGAACAATGATGTTGTTTTCCGAAAGTCTCAAATATTTGTCTCAGGCAATCACCTTCCTAAAATGGACGCATCTTCTGTGGTGATAAAATGCCACGTTTGGTGCGAGTTTTTTCTGTATATTTTTCCTCAAAGGCATAACGCTGTCACATTATAATGAAGACGTCCTGTGTTCGACTCCCCCCTCCTCTGGTGGAAGCACAATGCACACTGGTTCCACGTTAAACTGTAGGTTTAGTCCCGATTAGCCTATCTGAGCATAAAAGTGGATTTAAAAACAAACTAATAAAATCGTCTTCTGGATACTTCGTGACATAACTTTTTTCTTTACTTCAGCTGCATCTACAGATTCTGTTGACATTTTCGGCTGATTCATGTGGCAAAATTTATGTATGGAACGAGGATTTCTAAATAGGATAAGCCACTCATTAGCAATTGAATAATTCTGTAGCTTTTTCCATACATAACTGGTTTATTAAAATTTATTCACTGCAGTATTGTAGTGATTATTGTGATTTCTTCTTATTAGTAGAATGAATATAAAGTTGATATTTCGCATACCATATTGATATTTGAAGATAACAAGTATATAAAAATTGTAATGAAATAAAAAAGGGACACTTCTGGAATTTTAATGCAGAGCTAATTAAAATTATATTATACTCTCTAGCATAATTAAACCCAAAGGTTTATGGCTTCAGCAACAGAAGCCTTCCGTCTGTCCCTATTCGGGGCAAGATCAATCCAATCATTTCGATCCTTAACCATTTCTTTTAGGTCCATCTCAACGTTATCCCTCCATCCTCGTCTTGGCTTTCCTACTGGTCTCTTACATCAGGTTTCCCAACAAGAATCCTGTAAAATATTTTTTTTCCTCTGCCATTCGTGTCACATGGCCTGCCCATCTAAGTCTTCTTGATTAAATTATTCTAATAATAATAATTAAAAAATCAAAATAATGTATTGTGTTGCCGGAGGAAGTAACGCTAAGATGATGTTTTTATTTGTTTATTTGGAGATTATTTTAACCATACCTAGGCCGGAATTTATATACGTAATGTGGAGGCTCGGAGCTGCAGTCCACAAGTTCAACCTAAATTCTGATCTAATCTTAATCGTACCCTGCATAATTTTGAACCTCCTAAGCCTACTGCTTTTAATCATGGAAGTATTCATTTGATCACAGTTTTTGTTTCAATAGCTCTAGTAATTACTTTCACTTTCTAATGACAAAAATTGGCTTTTTATGTGTTGATAATATGTGAATATTTCTAGCATAGATAATATTCACAAGTAAAATATACATGTTATGAACACCAGAATACACTTATTTATCGAATTATTCATATATCTCCAAGTATATGTACTTATTGAATTTGATTGGGTGGGCAATCGGGTGGGCACAGGAATTTTTGGGTGGGCGCTTGCCCACCCGTGCCCACCCCTGGCGCCGTCCCTGTCGGGACTAAACCTACAGTTTAAAGTGGAGTCCGAACCAGTGTGCATTTTGCTTTCACTAAAGGAGGGGGAGTCGAACACAGGACCTCTTCATTATAATGCGACAGCGTTATGCCATTGGGGGAAGAATATACAGAAAGAACTCGCACCAAACGTGTCATTTTATCACCACAGAAGATGCGTCCATTTTAAGATGGTGATTGCCTGAGATAAATATTTGATCTTTTCGGAAAACAACGTCATTTTTCACGTAATTAGCTGCCTTGATCCACTAATGAAACGCTGTGCAATTGAAACTACAACCTCAACTTTCTAAGAGCTATGAACTAATGAAACTCCATTTTTGGAAGAGTAAGTTGTGGTTGATTTCTTTTATTTTAAGTCATTCTTCTGCTAATTTTGATAATGATGACAATAAGGTTCAATGGTGATTAGATGAAAATAACGAAGGGGCGAAAACAAACACATTCTGGCACTCAAAATACAAATCCTCATAAATTATTACATTGACAGTGGTTCCAGGCACCAGGGAATCGTTGCCCTGAAAGAATAAAGTTTCCAGGGTATGCTGCACAGGATAGAGGTTGACATTCTAGTGTGTTCGAAATGGTCACGCCATACAACCTAAGTCATCTACGAAAAATAGATGAATTATTACTGGTACGGTGATCAACTTCGATGAATTCCTTGTGTCCTAAATAATTTTGTTACCTCAAAAAATATGTTCATACAACCATACGTGTATTGCTTGCTTCTTCCGCATTAGTAACATGACAGTTCAGGAAACGAATAGCAACTTAGCTAATAATCTATTCAATTCTGAACAGAATTTTCAATCTTACTTGTTTATTACTCATGAGTGATATTTTGTCAAAATAACCTTTCATTAGCCTAGGAATACTTCATGGACAATGATCCAAGAATTTTGTTTTCCGTGTGTTTTAAATCGTTCCTAATAAGACGTTCATTTTAATTCAAACATTCAGTGGCGGCGATTAGGAGGAGCGGGAAGTGGCGGATGCAGTTCCCCCGCCACATTTTGCCACTTTTTGCCCCCGCACTATGACCTCTTTATGCTACCAAGAAAACGTATATTGTCCTTGCCCCTCAAATGTTGGTACCCAATCGGCGCTACTACAAACATTCAGATAGATTTGTCAGTTGTACAAACCTTGTAAGCTAAGAAAAGTGACCCCCAAGGAGTAAGAAAACTCTTTCAGTCAAAAACGCATACGATGAAAATACTATGCTCAGGAACATGCATTTAAATTACGAGAGACTTCACGATTGTCTACCATCGCACTTTATATTATTGTCCCCGAATACATAAAATCAAGTATGTGTCTCGTAATTACAACACAAGCTTAAATCTAATTCACATTTATTTCACTGTATTAACATGCATGAAAGAATGTGATTAGAATGTAGGGCTGCGCATGATTAAACACTTCCTTGAAATAATTGTGTCCATCAGAGAAAGCGAAAGGAAATGGAACAAGATGTGAGAATAGATTAAAAAATAATAAAGAGGAAAACAAGAAATGGAAAGGGAAAAGATGTAAGAGGAAAATCGGGAGTGCACACATATATACTATATATGGTCTTACATTTATACTGCCCACCCTAATCTATCAATATGGAGCTTCTGCCCACCCGGTCGAAAATTTCTGGCGCCGCCCCTGCTGGAAACTTTTCCAATTTTGGATCTATCTGTACTCTCTGGCTGGGAACGAGATTTCTCAACAGTTTTTTTTTTTTAGGATGTTTTCCCCTGTCTGCGCTAAGTCCTAGGCTGCACCAAAGTGCATGAGTTGTGCATCATATGCGGCACTGGGTCAAGGAGCGCAGATAAAATTGCGAGCCTCTGACTGTCCCTTTGGGTTGTTTTACCCTGGTTGTACCAAGTTATAGGCTGCACCGAAGCATGACGTAGTTGCGCATGTCATATGCAGCACCAGGTTAAAGAGCGTGGATAAGATCATGAACCTTAACTGTCCTTTCTGGGTCGTCAAGTAGAGTGTGTCTGCACATTGATATATGTACAGATGCCAAAGAAACGTTCTTCTTATGAAAGACGTCGATCCTAAAGATCCCAGATGTAGACCCTGATAAATAGAAGGATGTCCCTGTAAATGTTTGTCCATTATTAATTACTGTATTACGATAAGAAGAAGTCCTTCTTATATTGAAGATTGAATTGAAAGAAGAAACCTTCTGGTAAAAATTATTATTGAATCATAATGAGAAGAAGTCTTCCCCATATGGAAGATTGAAGAGAAGAAAAAGCCTTCCAGTAAAGACGATTGAATTATAATAAGAAGTAGTGTTCCCCCATATCGAAGATTCAGTTGGAAGAAGAAGCCTTCCCATACATTTTGTTAGATAAGAAGAAGAAGCCTCCCCATACAGATTATTAGATAAGAAGAAGAAGTCCTTCCCATACCTTGGAAGAAGAAGAAGTCTCCCGTAGATATATTTTAATATACCCACAAGAATATATATGTAAATAAACAAATAGACAGCTCAAAAGATGATTGTGTATATCAAATGAATGTAATCTGAAGATATAAGAATATACGGTGCATTGTACCTTCTGTGGTGGGTTAAATAAGTTGTTTCCTTAAGGTTATCATTCAGTTTTAGTTGCCCTGAGTGTGTCATGTTTTACCCTGGCCTAAGCCGGACTGGTGCTACCCTCTTCGGGACGTGGCATTAATATATGCTGCCCAATGTGTGGGGCTCGACGAAAGCTAAAATCTGAGATTACATCGAGAATTTGAAGGTCGAAAGGAAACTAAGTTGGAGGATGAGAAATATACTTGCTGTCAGGAAGAAGGGAATAAAGAGGAGATCATACAATGCACAGTATGGAAAGAAACAAAACATTGGTTATGTGAAGGAATCCGAAAGGAAAAATATGCAAGCATATGTGAAAGAGGAGAAGGATATGAATGCAAGGAATGCAGGAAAAGCAAAGTCGGAGGAAAAGGAAGTAAAGAAAGAAGAAAACAGCATGATGGAAAGTTGCAGAAAATGATGATGAAGATGGAAGATAACAACAGAGAAATGAAAGAAAGGTTGGAAGATAACAGAAAAATGAAAGAAAAGTTGGAAGGTAATAACAGGAAATGAAGGAAAACAACAAAGAAGTAAAAGAGAAACTGGAAGAAAATGACAGAGAAATGAAAGAGAAGCAGGAAGAAAATAACCAAAAGATAGAAGCGATGGAAGAAGTTTGTGAAGAAAATAGGAAAGCATTTGAGCGGAAGATAGAAGATGTAATAATGTTGATGGAAGAGAGACATGAAGAAACAAATAGGAAGATTGAAAGAGAAGTATTAAGAGTGAGCGAAGAATGCCAGCAGAAATGCATAAGTATGGAAAATAAAGTTTTGGGAAGTAAATTGCAGATAGAAATTAACATCTCCAAAATAGATGAGGTAGAAAATAAGATAGAAGAAATGAAGGTCGTGACAGATGACATGATAGTAAAGGAAACCCCGAGATTCAGTGAAATGAAGATCCAAGAAGTCAGGGAAGAGTTAGAGAGGAGTAATAAGAAGATGGAAATCATCGAAAATAAGATAGACAAAGGAAAGGAAGAGAATAAACTACAGTGGAAAAGAATAATTCCTAGATTAGAAGAAATGAAGAAGTTAGGGGATCTGAGAATCCAAAATAAGCCAATAAGTTATAATCAAGAAGGAAACGAGAGAAATGAAGAACATGAGAAGAGGAAAACCAAAAAGGAAAGCAGTAGCGACGAGTCAACAACAGAAGAAGAGGAGAAACATAGAAGATCTTATCAAAGAAAGAAATGGAAATGGAAGAGTAATGAAGAGAGAAGTAACAGTGGAAGATTGTTAGACACAGCGGATAGAAGCTATCCAGAAATGGGAAAGTACAGAACAAGGATACCACGACCTGCAACACTTACCTAAGTCCACAAATGTCCACGGAAGTTTCTGAAGGAACTAACGACGAATGTAAAGTTAATGATTATACCAGAACACATGATACTTGACCTTATTGAACGATGCTTTGAGCAGTCCGCTGCAGGCTGGTATCAGCTTAACCAACACAAGTTTGGGACATTTAAAGATTTTAGCAGGAAGTTTTTGGATTACTATTGCAGCAAGGAGATAAAAGAAAGGCAGCTGGAAACACTAAAGAGGAAGTATGTGGATTGGTCGAAGGTAGAAAGTTTAGAAACACATACATGGGAGACAATGAGGAGTTTTAGGAATCTGAATGAGAAATGGAATGAGGAAGAGCTGTTGCGGTAGTGAAGACGAAAAAGGTGGATGATCTGATAGACTACCTCAGAACAGATGATATGTTAAAGAAGACTGAAATGTCATGGGACAGAGAAAGAGAAGGAAGGTCCTATCCGAAGAGGAACACCGAAGTTTCAAAAGCAAGAATTTGGAATTAGAAATGTAGGAGTCAGAAATACATATCAAGGAAGAGGAAGAAGATTCGCAGAATATAATGAAAATGATAGAAGAATAAATTATGGGCAAGAAGACAATAGGAATTATGGTAGAAGAAACATAGGATCTTGGAGAGGTAACTACCGACAGAATATACAAGAAGGAAATCCAGAACAGGGGATGGAACAAGAAGAAAGGCAATATAGAGGAAATAGTTACAACGAGGTTAATGAAAGAAGAAATGAATGAAGAGCAAAAAGAAGCAGTGGAATTATTGAGAAACCAAATGCAGAAATGCAAATGGCAGCAGGCCAACGAAGAGTTAAGAAACGTTGAACCTGCAGGGAGGTTAAACTTGTAGAGCTCTTGCAGTGGCTCCTTCAACATTTGGTTTCTCAGTTTAATAATGTTAACAACATACAGAATTCCTCTCCATAGACCTAATATGAAAATGAATATGACACACTAATGACACTGTAGTAGAAATTATTAATTATTAAAGGGGTTAAATAATAATAATACAATGCCAAAAATGTACACAATATTTAGCAAAATCATCTCCACAACAAGTACAATATTGATTGAATTGATGTTTTAAGTCCACTTTATGCACAGTAAGGCTAATCGGGACTGGGCCTAAAGTTTAAAGTGAGATCCGAACCACTATGAGCCTCCACCGGGTATTGAACCCGGGACACCTTGATTACAAGGCGACGACGCTCCCACTGAAATGAAACTGTAGTATTGTCATTTTGCAGCAATGCAAACACATCCAGTAAATGCTCTTGAAGCAATTGATATGTGCAGTGAAGTAATATTTCCCTGGGTAAACACACGTTTGTGCATATTATGTACAATCCCGGTAACAACAACATCAAATGAGAAATCATTCTGAACTTTGAAGCGGTACAAGACCTATCTTCGAAATACCATTTGTGAAGAAAGATAACCCATTTGGGTTAGTTAGCTGCTCTGAACATTCACCGGGATATAAAAGTTACTTGTGATGACATATTGTCAGAACTCGCACATAAACCTCGGTGCCTAAATTTCAGAATTGAAATTGTTGAACTGTGGTACCTTATTTTTTACTGTCTTAAAGACATCAAGTAGTCTTAATCTCTTTAATGTTGTTACAATGTTGAGTGTACATATTTTTTGTTTGAAAATTATATTTGAGCAATTAAATATAAAATATTAATAATTGAAAATATTCAAGCAGGTGCTTTTATATGATGCTTTTCTTCTTATCACAAGTTTGACTTAAAAAATAAAAACATGAAGCATCCATAGCAAATATATTCATTGCATTCATTGCGGCAAAACCAAAGTATATAAATTATCAAATTTATTACAATAAATTTGACCTGTGAACTGGAAAATGTGTTGGATTCATATTCATAACCCCCCTTACGGAAATCCTGGGCACGCGCCTGAACAATGCTCACATGTTTCGAATCAATGTAATTTCTTCCACAACAATCTAGCTTGTTAGAAGAACTTGTTTTGTACTTTTTGATATTTTAACATTCACATCTCATTTGATTTTAATTATTTCCCGTGATTTAATGACATCTGGTTCCATCCACGTGTCGATGTGTGGATTCTCAACCAAGCCTCTTTTCGCCATAGAGGAAATGCTATGGTTTTTCCTGAAACCATATGTTGTTAGAACTTGAAAATTACCCCCCCCCCAGTGAATTTTGGCTTTCGAAGTTTTCTGATATTAAACGTTCTTCCTTCTTTTCCAAAAATATCTCTTCGTCAACGACGACGACCTGCGGTACTGTGACCCTCTCACTGCCTTCCGTCTTGAACTCATCGATACTACTTCCTCTATTTTTCGATGTGTAGTGAACATCAATCTTCAGGACTGTTCTTATGTTTTCATAGTGCAAATTGTGCTTGTGTTTTATATCATCGACCGGACTTTAGGTTGGTCATGTCAGGAGATCTTGAACATTAATTTAAAATTGTTACAACATAGTGTAATAATGGACATTTGATTATTATATTGGATGTGATAGTGCATTAATGAACATTTGTTCCTAGCATACAGGGTGATAGTTTAATAATGGACAGTATACAGGATGATAGTTAATTAGTGGATATGCATACAGGGTGATGGACAGAACAATGGACTTTCTGAGAGAATAGTTCACCCTCATGTTCTTATTTGTATTTGTATATTTATGTAAATGTGCAGCTGTAACGAGTGCACTCACGGTCCCCGAAATGACGTGTCATTCATACCCCGGCACGGGGCCAAACGTCGTTATGCGTACGGGAAACCGGTCGTGACTCTTTACGGTCCAGGTTTCCAAGTTCGGTACTGAGACGGTCGTTTTTTGTCGTACTAATGCGAGGCGGAGATAAATACCTTGAAATAGTACACTGTTTTGTTTACCTTGGATATGTAGATTCGAACAATAATAACTCACTAATAGCATAATATCAGATACCTGAAAAACATCAAATAACAACACTGACGAACGGTAGAATGTGAATATATATTGTAACAACAACAACAAAAAAATATTGCAATCAACAACTGTTTACATTGTCTCCTCAATCGCTCTATCATTCTCTCTCTCTCTCTCATTCACACATCTGAGGTATTTTTACATGTGAAGTATAGATACAAATGGATCTCATTAACATATCATTCCTTTTTAGTTTTAAACCTTTATGTGAATTTAGGTTGTTTGTCTGCCAGCTCCTGTGCCCTTTTAAATTAAATTATGTGCCAGCCCTCGGAAAGCGGTTATCTAAAACAATTGGGTGGGTTAAATCTTTCGTTCGAATGAACTTATGCATCCAGTCGTAAGCACGACATTTAACAAGTTTCTCGGACGGGGGTAATACACATAAGCCTCTCTCGTCCAATGAGAACAACTACATTACATAGTGATGCAAAACTTAATCGGCTCCAGCTGCCGGAATACACAAATCAATCGTCGGCGCGAGCAAAAATTACATCAAAAACCACTATGCAATAAAATAATACTACTTCACGTGCATTATAAATTACGCTTTCCACAATTAAAAAGGACTCATCAGTCAACTATTGACAAATTAAATGGCGCGACGGGGCGGTCAGTTACACAAAAAATGGAGCACACTTTGACAATTTACACTAAAAATTAAAGAAATGGAATGGAGCTTTTAACTCTGAATGCAGACAATTAAATTAGAACATCTGAACATGAAATGACCCTTTTTTTTTATAACAATACCAAAAATTATCAGACACGGAAGTTAGGTTCGGGGTTCCTGAGTCACTTTGCAAATAAGTGAGACTTCGGCGTTAACAGTACGGTGTTGATACTAACAATGCACGTTTACATGGACATAGACCATCTGAAGAATACTCTACCGGACTCTCCTACATCGTGTGGTCATTCATCTCTCCTGGACGCGAGACTTGCACGCGGTTCCTTTGCGGCGAAATTTTTCTCCGAGGTCGATCGCGACGAAGGATGATTGCGACGATATGGTGTACTTGCACCTCCTTAGAACTACGGGTGTTCCTCTCGTCACTAGCGTCGGGTGTACGTGGTCACGCGCCGGTCCGGAATTTCTCTAGTGTCGGGCATCAATTGGACGTCGATCTGGAATCATCTCTCTCTGGTAACGGGCTTCGATTGGACGTCGATCTGGAGTCGTCCTTCTCTCTCTGGTAACGGGCTTCGATTGGAACGTCCTTCGGGCTTTGGGCAGTGACTGGCTTTGGCGTCGTCTTTGGCGCTGGCTGGCTGGCTTCGCCGGATGATGATGATGCATCGTTGCAGGCGTCAGGGAAGTCGACGGACTCCCTTCTCTATCTCCTTTAGCCGCCCATTATTATGTAGTCCACGCTTGGAAGAAACAAATCACCGCGTAATACTTCACCAAAAATAAGGCGCACACTGGTAACTCTCTATCTGCAATTCGCTCACGGTACTTAGGAAAACAAAGTCCACGGAGACAAACAATAGTCACGCGAGAGTGTAGCGCGGAGATGCTCTCTCTATGAAATCCTGGTAGAAACTGTGTCTGGACTCGTAGTACTCTTGATTTTATATCACTTTCGAATTTGTCCGTTGAGAAGCACGCTAAAGTGGCTTGGCGTCGGTTTCCGAGGAGATGGAAATGACCTCTGTCCATTTTCTTGAAACGCGGTCACCAGGCGCGTCTTCGATCCTTGCAGGCTTGGGCTCCAGCTGATTTTCCTGGTCATCCGTGAAAAATGGGTTCGCCCACCCGCTGCGACTCCTAGCCCGGTCCCGACGAAAATAATCCTTCCTTTTCTCCGTGACGCCCCGTGTTGGTGCAAATATGTCATGTTCTAAGCCGCAATGACAGTTCGGCTGTCACTTAGGAAAAACCCGTCTCCTAACTCCCGACGTCTGCTCGGATACAAGTTTACCCACAAAATAAATCAAACCTCACACTTTTATATTTGAACATTAAATGAATCAATAAACAAAAATAATTTATATCGAACTGCGTTTCACATGTCACTGGATACCGTGACACAGCCACAAAGTGGATGCCTAGGACCGGCAGAATGTGGACAGAGAAGGGGATCTTGAAATAGGAATTGTCACGTGCCATTTACGACGACACAATGAATAATGCAAGGAAGAACTGTTTCCCGAGAGCGACGATAGATGGCAGCACGCCATATAAAGAAGAACGGAGTTCAGTGTAGAAACTAGGAGCGGAGAAGAGCGATATATACACCGTGTCCCAAAAGTCGGGTAACACTTTTATTAATTCATTATACAAAAACTACTAGTGATATAGCTTTTGTGTATATGTCATATGAAAGAGTATCTCAAATGTTTTTTTTTTAATATATGAGTTCACAATGCATTGATAAGGGAACCATATGTAACACGACATATGTCTACACGGTAATCAAATTCTTGCCATACTCTTTCGACACGTGGCCTCCAAGATCCCCGGATCTAACTCCCTGTGACTTCTTCTTATGGGGATAAATAAAAGATAGTGTGTATGTGCCACCTTTACCACAAAATGTAGAAGAACTCAAGCGCAGGATTGAAGAAGTTGCTACCACTGTCTCTGAGGATATGCTCCAAAGAGTATGGCAAGAATTTGATTACCGTGTAGACATATGTCGTGTTACACATGGTTCCCATATCGAGGCATTGTGAACTCGTACATTAAAAAAAAACATTTGAGATACTTTTTCATATGACACATACACGAAAGCTATATCACTTGTAGATTTTGTATAATGAATTAATAAAAGTGTTACCTGACTTTTGGGACACGGTGTATATTATAGTAAATGCAAAATATATAAAGGAAGAGTATAAAAATTATAGAAGGAGTGAATATAATGTATATAGCCAATTAAGATAATTAAGAACATGCTCATATATGAAACATTTAGGAAAGTTAATAAGTGAGCAAATGAATTCAGAAATTGTATCTCTCTCCTATTTGATCTTCTGACGAGGAGAACATCGTCAGTTTTTGTATTTGTCCGACCCTCGGTGGCGCTGTGTCCAAATTAGACGTCCCGAAGCACTTACGGTTGCGCTTATTAGACGCACTGGGCCATAGGCAGCGCTTGCTGTTAGCGATCCTGGGCTATTCCCCTTTTGGTCGTTACATAGGACGTGGCGCTATGGTCAGTTTAGTCGACCCTACTCTTTATATAAGTATAGCTTGTATCGTATGCCAAAGAAGCGGGGAAAGCGAGCGCATATATGTAATAAATAAGGTTACACTTTAAAAGGAAAGAAAATAAATAAGAATAAAGAAAAGAAGAATAAGCCTTCTCCAAAAATTTAGAAGAAAGAAAAGAAGAATAAGCCTTTTCCAAAATTAGAAAGAAGAAAAGGAGAAGCCTTTTCCAAAAATAGAAGAAAGAAAAGAAGAATAAGCCTTCTCCAAAATTAGAAAGAAGAGGCATTTTCCTAAATAGAAAGAAGAAGAAGAAGTCTTCTCCAAAAATAGAAAGAAGAAAAGAAGAAGAATTATTTTTCAAAAATAGAAGAATAAGCCTTCTCCAAAATTAGAAAGAAGAAGAAGCCTTTTCCTAAATAGAAAGAAGAAGAAGAAGAAGTCTTCTCCAAAAATAGAAGACGAGAAGAAGAAGTATTTTCCAAAAATAGAAAGAAGAAAAGAAGAAGAAGCCTTTTCCCAAATCAAAGATAGGAAGAAAGAAGAAGCCTTTTCCTAGAAAGAAGAAGAAGATTTCCTTTCAATTATTCATATATGTATAAGAAGAATATAACTGACGTAAATGTGGAATCAGAATATATATATTTTTTCAATGTAAGTTATATACAAGCTTCGCTATATGTTTTCTCTGTATTGTATATAGTTTTCAGAATATAGATCCGCATTTAACTATATCCTCTTGGCTATAAAAACGCTTTCTTATTTGGAATTTTTGAATAAAGAACCTATCCCCTGAGATTAAGATATCTGTAGCCGTGGTATAAGTTTATTTTAAGAAGTGCACTAGAGGGACGTTGCACAAGTGGCGCCCATAACGTGGGGCTTTACCTTAACTTACCCACGAAAGAGATGTTGCAGAATGCAGGTGCGACTTCTGATAGGGCAATGTCATTGCTGAGTAATGGAAACTGGGAGACATTGGCCGGGAGGAAGTCGTGGCTGATCCGGGGGAGTAGCGTTTGGGGAAGCGTTGGGAGAAGGTGGTGTCGAGGAATAAGTGGCGTGCTAGAAGTGAGGAGGTACGAGGACCGGAAAGAGAAAGTATTAGGTAAGTGAGAGGGGTCAAGTTCTAGTCCACATTCGGCTCCGCAAGGTCAAGGTGTCTTAATAAACGGACTGGTTAAAGTTACAGTGGTGTAAGTAACTTTAAAAAAATAAACTTAGACACAGAAACCAGATCGAGATAAGTCAATTTGTTAACACTTGAAGTAAGTAAGAGATTCATTCAACTGCCAACAGATGACAGTGGAAGTTCTAGTGATAAAGGAAACAGCTGTTGTGATGATCAGCAAAGTGCTGTGAGTCAGACTCTTTTTTTATAAAAACAAAAAGTGGCTTACACCACTTAACTTTAACCCATCCAAATGTTGAAAGGGAGTAAAAGCGAGTGTCTTTACTGTTACGTCCCCGGGGTGCCAATAGGCAGTTCAACAATATATAAATTATGCACAGACTAATAAGGCTGATGCCTTTGTTTTTAAGTAAGGTATGAAGAGTTAAAATTCTTTGGGATTCTGTTTCCACAGTGTTCATTTTTCGAACTTTGATCCTTACATAAATAATGTTTCTTCTGTGGTACAACGTTCTTTATTTTAGCCAGGGATAAGGCACAGTCGGGCTCCTGCGTAGGCAAGTGGTTAGAGCTCTCGTCTTTGGTGCCCACAAAATTGCAGCGTTGACCCAGCATCGTGTGGTCAATTGGGAAGCTACTTGAAGAGAAGTAGCGGGTTCCAGTCACGAAAGCCAGAAAACAGCAGCGATGTGCTGACCACGCGTCACCCAATGAAAAGCCGCTCTGGCAGCCCCTGGCCCTTCAAGCAGTGGCGACTCCTGGCTTTTTTGGAGTGTGGGAAGAAGTTATGGTAAACTGAGGAAGGTTTGAAAAATGCGTTCAATTACAGTCACACAAATTATTCGTACTATCCATTGCATTTAAAATGTTACCTGCAGGCCCACGCACAATGTAGGGCAAGTTTAATGTGAACCTTTAAAAACCAACGAAAATAGTATTGACGATATTTCATATTTTGCAAGAATTTCAATTTTGTCCCCTCTCTCTGTTGTGTGGATTGAGGATAATAAAAAGTGCTGCTGAAATTATGATAAATGCTTCTAAATTGTGCTAGGATTTATTATTAATTCCTTTTTCGGATAATTGCAGTTTTATGTTCAATTGTGCATATATTTTTGAGTTTTGAACTTTCCTTAGTTATTATTCACTACACAAAATTGTGTAGAATGGCTCAACGAACGAAATGGGTTCAGCATAGAACTTGAAACTGTTTGAGAAAATGGTTTGTTTACCCCCAATCGCAGGAACAAAATCGACAGGAAAAAGAAAAGATAGAACATGGATCGTGGCATGGTTGTTAAAAAAATGCGTGTCCCTGTGTATGCATACTCCCTTTTATTTGAGTCCGCTTGTGGAGTATAAATAAGATTTGGACGTAATTGTATTTCTATTTTCTGAAAACCTATTCCTTTGAATTCGATTTCCCTCTCCCAGTGCGTTTGCAGATTATGCTAGATTTGACCATTATGCCAAAAGCAGGATGCTAGGAGCCAGCGAAGATCAAACTATGCTACGTTTAGTACCATTTTGATGGGGTTGCTTGCCATCATTGATTGAGGAACACCTCGATGCTTCCTCCGTGTGAGACTGGCTTAACGAGATAAAATTAACGAACGCACTGATAGTCTCCGGCAACTGGCAACACTGTTTCTGGTTTTTCTCCTTTCTTTTCTTTATTTCATGATTCACGTCATGATCTGCCATACTGATTTTACACGTCGATCGACTAGGAGGTGACTCAGGCTGTGAAGTTATGGTAAGACTCTAGTTTACGTCCTTTTCCTAAGGAATACGTGTCATATATCGTTCGAAAGCTTATTTTATAAGGAATTCAATAACGTAAATACCAAAGCGAGGAAAAATTTCATGGAGGAGTAAATCGAGAAAAACCGATGTTGTCCGGATATGTGTAATTGAACGTACTGAGGCATTTTTTAGATGATGAAGCACATATTTAGGGGTGAAATGAGTGCTAATGGAACCTAACCTAAGCTCGTAGGCATACCTCGTCCCCGTGAATGGTTAGTGGGGCTATCGTCAACAGAAAGTGTAAAATGAAAAAGGTACTTACCCGAAGAGATGCCGGCTGCCGCACCACGAACGCGCACCGCGAACACAAAGAAGCAATCACCATGCAGGTAAGGACGTAAAGTAGAGTCTAGCCGAAATTATTCCTGAAAAATGAGGTGAGTATAATCAGGGTGGCGACAGACCTGGAAAACCGGGAAAAGTCAGGGAATTTGAGGTGTCAAAAAAAGTCAGGGAATTTCGTCTTCATTGACTTTTTTTTTTATTTATTTATTTAAAGATATCGTTATGGAACTCTGCACGGGAACATGAAATCTCGTTCGTAAATTTCGGCATTAACTTTTAGGCCCCTTTTATGCGCAACACAACCACGGCGCCAGAAACCAGTGATGGCAGGAGGAGAGAGAGAGAGAGAGAAATTTCTCTCGCCCGGGCTTCTCGGCGGTAATTTTAAATTCGAACACTCTTTGGAGGTAAATTGTTATAACTCGGGCACTATGGGAGCAATCTACTTCCGATAACTTTTGTTTTGCAGCTAAAACTTCAGAAGATGCAGATGTGTACAATTCAAAACGCCGGACCGAGGAAGGGATCTTGGGGGGGGGGGGGGGGCACGTCCCCCGAATTTCAATGGAAAAAACATAAAAATCTGGAGTTTGCCCCCCTCTTCTCCCGCTATTTTGGGGAGAAGCCGCAAACTTTAGTATTCTTTTCAAAGAATGGACAATTCTCAAGAGAATGAAACATGTTTCATGTTCTTGGGTGCCATACAAGTTGAATAATAAGCCAAAATGTGATTTTTTTTACGAAAAATAGGTAATTTGCATTTTTGGAGGTAAAGTGTTATAACTCGGGCACTATGGGAGTAATCTACTTCCGATAAGTTTTGTTTTTCAGCTAAAACATCAGAGCACGCAACCGTGTACAATTCAGAACGCCGAACCGAGGAAGTGCGGTTTGGGGGGCGCGACCCCCGAATTTCAATGAAAAGAACATAAACATCTGGAGTTTGCCCCCTCTTCTCCCGCTATTTGGGAAGGAGGCGTAGACTTTAGTATTCTTTTCAAACAATGGACATTTCTCAAGAGAATGAAACATGTTTCATGTTCTTGGGTGCCATACAAGTTGAATAATAAGCAAAAATGTGAATATTTTTCTTTAAGAAAAATAGGAAATTTGCATTTTTGGAGGAAAATTGTTATAACTCGGGCACTATGGGACCAATCTACTTCGGATAAGTTTTGTTTTTCAGCTAACACATCATAGCATGCAACCGTGTACAATTCAGAACGTTGAACCAAGGAAGGTGGGTTTGGGGGTGCAACCACCGAATTTCAATAAAAAAAAAACACCATAAAAATCTGGAGTTTGGCCCCTCTTCTCCCGCTATTTTGGAAAGAAGGCGCGAACCTTAGTATTCTCTTCCAAGAATGAACGTTTCCAAAGAGATTGAAATATGTTTCATGTTCCTGGGTGCCATACAAGTTGAATAATGAGCCAAAATGTGAAACACTGTTCAGAAATGTGTCACGGATATGTTGCGGAGTGGGGGGAGGTTGGTCATCAATATTAATTTCCCATGCTTGCTCCAGACCTGTGTCAGAGTTTCCACCCAAACATAAGAGTATGAAGGTCCAAAAAGCACATTCATTTTGTAATCAGCACCATGCTACCATATGGTATCATCGGCCCAGTACGACCTTACTCTGATGATACCTACCATATGGTATCATCGGGGGAGTAAAGGTTAAGCCTCTAAATATTACGTGGAAAATGCATTGAATTATCATTTTTTCTTGTCCGTAAGGGGAGTAGTAAGGGGACTTGTCAACAGATGGAGGGGATAAGAGCGGGTGGCGCCGTAAGGCATTTTGTTGGGCAAACTGAAGGAACATGGAAACAAATAGGTTCCATTGATACATAGGATTTTTGTCGAATATCGCCACCCGACAAAGTATCTCACTACAACATGCGACAGAAATTGCATGGACTGCAACATCCAACAAAAATCGCATGCATAAACAAGAAGAGCTTTAGACTGCAAATATGGTGCTGGAATTTTATTACTCTTCTGGCTCACTTCACCTTATTTAATGCAGTAGTGCTTACGAAGGTTTTCTTTCATCATCCTGACGTATTACTGGTTTCGCACAAGTTAGCATACGTTTACAATGACATTGCACTATTCTTAGATATCAAGAAGAATCCAACCAAACGGAATATACATAATTGAATGCTATCACGAAAAAGTGAAACATAAATCTGCATTGGTGAATGTTATAAAAATTGGCACTCATCCCCATCTTCGCAATTAGCCAAAATTGGCACAAAAGCGGAGTACAATAAAGCAAATCAATCAATCAATCAAATCGTATTTTGGTTTCTTCACGTTCAAATTATACTTCTCTAGAATAGCAACGATAAAGATACATGAATAAGGAATAGGCGAGGGAACACAAAGAAAAACCCATATCTGGGCACATGAAACTTTTCATTTCATTTTCTTTCCCCAAAAAACTATTGCACCTCATTTTTTTTCGGAAGAAATCCGTCATAATACACGATTGATTGATTGATTGAGTTGGTGTTTTAAGTCCACTTTATGCACAGTAAGGCTAATCGGGACTGGACCTACAGTTTAAAGTGGAATCCGAACCACTTTGTGCCTCCACCCGTCATAATACACGGTCAGTGTTTCGATTAATAAATAATCACATGGTTCCTTCCTGCGTTTAACAGAGTGGCTTATGGCAAAGATACTACGAATATCATATGCTACTGCTGCCTACACCACATGTAATTCGTCTCGATTTTAAGAGAACACAACGTTGCAATTATCAAACATTTAGTTTAGTTTATTTTCTGTCAAGAAAATTTGTTGATTTAACCTCTAGCAGGTAAATGGAAATCTGATCGTGATGATATGAATGCTGTTCTTTTAACGAATGTGGTTACAGTAACGTCATTGTCAATAGGGGAAACAGTCGAGTACTCGCTTGCTCCTACCTGTTTGCATATGGGGCATCGATACTGAATGGGAATTATTAAATTATTTCTTTCCCATTCTCAATTCATTTGCCTCTGTCTACATATATATACATAATGTGAACACGAGAAATATTTGACGGCATATATTTCACAAGACCTGGGTAGTATCAGGGGATAGCAACAACAAGTAAATTAAAAAACGAGGAACATAGATAAGAAGAGGAATAAAAAGGACTGATGTGGGGTGAGAGGGCAATATGTTAAGAGAAACAAGTATGTTGTAAAAGAATGCATGCAAATACACACACACACACACATACATACATATATATATATATAAGAAATGTAAGTGATACTCTAATTGAGGAAATATTTAATAAATTAATTGTCAAGTGCCAAAAAACAATAGGAAAGTTACAGAAATATACGATTGGCATGCAGACACTGCGATGTTTTGTTTCACAATGTCGAAAACATTGGCAGACTACTTTTAGAGTTCTATCTTTATTAATCACATCAATCAACAACTTCTAATATTTTTTACGCTTGCCAGATCTTACACACGACATCTGACAAAAACCGAATTTTTCGTACTCTTGGTTTACGACATAGTGGATACATATGTTCTTTAAAACTAAACTTGGTACTGTAAGACACACCAGGATCCACTGGAATATTGCTAAATTCTCATTTTTATTTAAAACACAATCGATTTATGATAAAATTACATTACTTGATTATTAAGGGATAAATGTTGAGAAATATGCATGTGTGAAGACAATACAATAAAATTGGTAGTTATCATTCCATGGACATAATTGAAGGGAAATTGGAAAATCAAACTCCACTTTTCAGTTTTTAAACCGAGCCCGGAAAACAGTAGATATTAATGTGTACGTGTATAATATCTAACAATGAGGGTGTGGATTTAAAAGCACTAAAAAGCCCTCAAATAGGCAGATATATGGGCACAAAAATAAATAAAAATAAGCACTTCAAAAAACACCCTAAAATCAAAAGACAGATTAATATTTATTTCCCACATGGGAAAAATATGTAATTTTATGTAATGGCCTTGTTTAAAACTATCAGCTGGTTACGTGATTTTCGGCTACTCCGAAAACGTATCCGGGACAGGGTTTGTTCTTTTACCTATCACTTAAAAAAAAGAAGATCGCTGCCACACTGTTATCATGTCACCACGTTAAAGTTAAACTAGGTCGGTATTGCTGCTACAACCGTTTTTCATCTTCTTCTTCTAAGAGAACTACTCCGCGGCGGAGTAGTTAGAACTGCGCGCTACGATGGCACAGGTCTCGGGTTGGAATCCTGGCCTGGATAGGTGTTCTTTGTGAGTGTCCCTTCTTCAATTTTAAAGTATGATCACTAGGGGCGGATTTTTGCTTATTTGCCTTCTTTATTCCTTTGCAGAAAAACATAGGCTTTAATGCTTAAAGTTCGTTTCATGGTGTTTATAGTCCGAAAACGCATTTAGTGCGTATAAATGCCTATTTTGAGGGTTAGTGTCTATTTTGCTTAATCGTGCCTAAACATGCCTATTCTGCCTTTTTTGATAACTTCAGCTTGAAGAAGGTAAGCCATTGGTTACATTGAACTGACTGAAATATGACACTATTCGCCAAATTTGAACCCACTACTTCCTTTTTTCCACCTGAAAGCCTCTAGTGTCAACCAGTACTCATCTGTTTTGTTGAGCGTGTGATAGGAGATAGGCAGTTATGTGTGGAGATATCGTGTTCATATGTTTAAAAATGCCTACGCACAAGGCAGCCAGAAGTGTATTAATCAAAAATGGATTGATGCAGAAGGTTGTTTTACGGCTGAAAACTTGATTTTTGTTATTTAGAGCCGCTTTTCTCCACGTTTGGCTAATCGCATCGATGAGGATGAGTGATATGATGAAACTGATGAAGAGACACTCAGAAGCAGTGGCGTGCACAAGGGGGACTTGATGGGGGTTATAACCCCCCTTTCGCCCAGTATTTCTAAAAAAAAAAGAACGTCAAAGGTAGGAAAATATGACAAAATGAGGGCTGACTACCAAGAAAAAATATACATAACCCCTCCCTTTCGAAAATCCTGGGCACGACACTGCTCACAAGGAACACCCATGCACAGGCCGGAGTAGTTGTATTTGTACTATTATAAACTCAAGAAAGGAAGAGCCCCCCTCAAGCAGAATTGCCTACACTTAAAACAAGCTCAACATGCCCATATGAGTTTTTTGCTCAAGTGTGGAACCCTGTCTAATCCAAGATTTTTGTAAAAAAGCCCTCATGGATTCTATGAGAAAGGAAGAGCCCCCTCGGATTGATGAGGCTACACTTATAAAAGGCACTTCTGTGAGATTGTTGTCCATAATCCTGTCAAAAATATGCTCCTCTTGATATTTTTTTGGCCACACTTAAAACTAAGCCAAGATGCTTATAAGAGCCACATACCCATACCCACCCATATTTACTTCCGGTCTATTTTTGGCCATTTCTACCCATTTTTGCCCACTTCCGGTCCATTTCCGGTCTATTTTTGGCCATTTCTACCCATTTCTGCCCACTTCCGGTCCACTTCCGGTCCACTTCCGGTCCACTTGTGGCCAAGTTGTGGCCTATTTCTGGTTTATTTATATTGCATCATGCTGTGCAACAAATTATTATCCAATAAATTATTAGATACGTGTTGTTTTCTGATTTGTTGCTTATGACATAATGTGATTATGTGTTATATTCTGATTGGCATATTGTTTCAGATGTGTTGTTTTCTGATTGGTTGCTTATGACATAATTTGATGATGTGTTATATTCTGATTGGCTTATTGTTTCAGATATTTTCAATGCGGTCCGTGCTTAGGGTATATAAAGAGATTTTGCATTGCATATCAGCCAGTATTGTAAGAGCTGTTGAAGAGTAAGGTTGTATTGTTCCAGTGCTGCTTATATTTTTTAAACACAAAAATATTGCAGATTTGTATAAATTGAATTACAAATCATACTGCTGAACCCAACTGATATTTTTTATCCAGTATAGAGTTTTGATTTGAACCCCAAGAAATTGTATATAAATACCAAAGCCAAAAATATTAGCACACATATATACATACACACATACACACACACACAAATCACACTGCTGAACCCAACTTATATTTTTTATTCAGTATAAAGTTTTGAATTGAAGCCCAGAAAATCTTATATAATAAACAACAAGAAAAATGCCAAAACAAAAATATTGTGACCAATGCAATAAAAATATATTTAGCTCTAATTGGGCCAGACACCAAAAGATTTGTAATCCAGACAAATGCAAAACCCCCACAAAAATATGCCCCAAATGCAATAGAAAATACAGCATGCAATACTTCACATATACACATAAAGGCACTTGTTCTGCACAGTCATCAACATTGCCCCCACAAGCATCTACATCTGGTCTGAAAAGGAAGCATGAAGCACCTGTTAATGCTGGACCTGCAAAGCAGCCACGCTATGAACCCATCCATAGCAGTTTTAATGCCCAACTTAGGGATTATCGGTTTGTATCAGAGCCAAGATGTGGTATTAAGAATTTTTTGAGCAGTGTAAATCCTGATCTGCAGGCAATTCTAAATGCACAAAATGGCTCTTATAAGCTGTCCCTCAAATTGTTTACACAATATAAGAAACCAAATGGCACAAAATTTACACAGCCCCACATAACAGAAACTGTACCGGTATATTCAAATACAAATTCAGACAAAATAATAAGCAGTTTAATAGATCAATTGAATATTAAACACTCTGAATTTGCGGCAAAAGAGTCTGGATGGAGCCTATGCGGTTCTCCACACAAGTTATATATTAATATTTCTGAATTCAGCCCATTACAAGGATCTACATATCTGCCATTACCTGATAATATTAAAAACAGAAGAGCCGTAGTTAATATAGAAAATACCGACCAGAAATGCTTTTTGTGGTGTATATTAGCTGCTTTGTTTCCAGTTTCAAGAAATCCTCAGAGAATAAATTATTACAAACAACATGAACATGATTTTGACGATGCAGTGGAGGGTTTAGAATATCCAATGTCTGTTCAGAATATTGATAAATTTGAAAAAAAGGCCCGGGATATTAATGGCAAACAATTATCTATTAATGTATTTATTTGTTCCACTGGCCGTGGCAATTGCTTGATAGAACCTCTCAGAATCAGTACATTTGATGATGATTCTGCTGTTCCGATTGATTTGCTCTTAATTGAAGGGGATGGCATATATCATTACACTCTGATACATAATCTTGAAGCTTTAGTGAGAACACAACTAGACAAATACAATACAATATTCAAGTTGTGCAGAAGATGTTTAAGTGTGTTTGATGGTAGAAAAATGGTGAATGGTGTTTGTGAAAAAAATGCAGAAATTGCTAAAAACAAGTTAATTGAGCATCTGAAATACTGTAAAAATCATAAACCTGTTCATATGGTGATGCCAATGCTTCAGCCACAGGCACACCACTACCCCACCTTATCAATAACAAATGCTGATAACAAAGTGAAAATCACCAGTGTAGAATTGGAGGATTTTACAGATCCCAATACATTAGAAACAGCCTATGTTGAAGATGATGGCTCTTTGGAATTTAAAATACATATTGGAGACAAATTATATTTAGAAAATCCTGCAGTCTCAGCTGCTGAACACCCCATAGTTGCAATATTCTTGTTTACATATTATGTCTAGAAAAATTATTGTTGATGAATTACACAGACAGGCCCGACATAATTTTAAGAGACTCCCAGTAGTCACAAAAAGCATAGATGATTTATGGCAAAGCGACTTGATTGAAATGGCAAGTGGACAGTTGAAAAACTTAGACAAAATCAACAAGGGCTACAAGTATCTTCTCACTGTAATAGACACATTTTCAAAATTTGCTTGGGCTATGCCACTCAAATCCAAGACTGGAAAATGTGTTACAGAAGCTTTTAGGACAATCATTAATCAGAGTGGAAGATCCCCGCGCTATTTGCAAACAGATAATGGCAAAGAATTTTATAATTCAGTGTTTCAACAATTTATTAAAAGCAAGGCAATACAACATTACTAGAGTTACAGTGATCTCAAAGCCTCAATTGTAGAGAGATTCAACAGAACCTTAAAAAATCTTATGTATAAACAATTTACACTGCAGGGTAATTATAAATGGATTAATATTCTTCCAGAACTTCTACATAAATATAACAATTCTGTCCATTCCACAATCAACATGAAACCCTCTGAAGTAACTTCATCTGATGAGCAAAAATTGATCAGCACTGTTTATTATCCTAGATACCAGCCAACAACAAGAAAAGCCAAATACAGGGTGGGTGATCAAGTAAGAATCAGCAAATATAAGCACTTATTCAAGAGAGGCTTTACAAGAAACTGGAGCACTGAATTATTTACAGTGGTTCAAGTTAAACCCGGGACTCTTAACACATATATAATACAGGATCATCGAGGAGAAATTCTCAAAGGCAGGTGCTATGAACAAGAGCTCAGCAAAACTAAACAGCCTGACACATATCTCATAGAAAAAATTATCCGCAGAAAAGGCAACAAGTTACTTGTCAAATGGCTAGGACTCCCAGAACACAGCTGGATCGGTGCAAACAAAATAATAATATGAGCACCTGGGATGTTATAAAAAGGCTGCCAGAACCTGAATAACAGAATAAGAGAAATGGCAACTTGCTGCCTGATAATATTAGGTGTCTTATTGTTGGGCCATCTGCTTGTGGTAAAACTACACTAATAGTTGATAATTTTTTATTGGCACCCAACTGGTTAGACTGGAAAAACAGGAACTTGTATATTTTTTCTAAGAGCTTGGAACAATTAAAATATCAGCAGCTGATGAAGCTTTATGATGGATTGGATATTGCCACTTTTGAACCAGATGTTAAGCCACTTCATGAATGTCTCGATAATTCTGTTGTTGTGTTTGATGACATTATATTGGATAATCAAAACAAGGTTAGAAATTTCTTTACACAGGGCCGGCACAAAAACATTGATTGCTTCTACCTGGCACAGACTTTTTCAAAAATACCCAAGCAGCTGATCCGGGACAACAGCAATTTTATATGTGTGTTTCATCAAGACCATACCAACCTCAAACACATACATGATGAATATGTAGGTGGGGACTTGAGCTACAATGATTTTTCCAAGATTTGCAGCAAGTGCTGGAACCAGGACAGTTATGCGTTTGTCACAATTGATATGACAAGAACACCCAACAGTGGCAAATACAGAAATAAAATCAACAATTTTCTAGACATTGAATCATATATAAATAAACATGAAAAGGCCAATAATTGATGATCTTAAATTAAGAGATTATCTTGTAAAAAGATTTAAGGGATGGAAATCAGAGAACCGAGGAATTTATGAAAAAAACAAACAAACAGAACAGCCTGTAATTGATGCTATTAATAATTTAGGTAAGAATATCAAAACTGTTACAGAGCAAAATCAAAATTTGATCACAGAACTTGTACCTGTAGCTGCAAGGAACATATTAGATTATCCATTTACCCCACTTTCCAGTATTCATACACCTAGTCCTATTGCTCCTAGAAGAATTGCGGCTAGTCAGGATCCTATTGAATTGGGGCTTCTTGCTCAAAAATATTTAACCACACCTAAAGACAATAGAGATGAGGTTTTTGGCTTATATGCTGACACAGAGCTTGATGGCAGCATCATACATAGAATTGGCAATTTCAGAGTAACATTTATGGGAGATGATATAATTGTATATTCAGAATCTCGACTTGGAGAAAAAAGTGCTTTTGTTAAGTACTCTGGAACACCTGGATTGTGGGAACTCATGACCAGGAAGAGACCTGGCAGCTATACAGATCAAGATTATGAGGATTACAAAGAAATATTAATAAAATCAGATGCTCTATACCAGAACAATGATCCCACACAAAAAAGAGTCAAGTCTAGCAGTGGGGCAAAATACAACAATTTAATCAAGCCCATATGGTCTCAGATCAAGACTGGCAGTGGAATCAAACAATACAACACCCTGCCTAAAGAATTTGTCTGGGTTGATGATGTCAGGAAACTTGTAGATAGGTTATTGGTGATAGCTGGGGAGGAAAATGCTGGGAACCACAATTTTTACAATGAAAAGGTTGGAATTATGGACATGATAAGCATAAAATTGTCTAATTTTATAGTGAATGACACTAAGGGGATTGGATATCTTATAAAAATAATTAATACTCTACCACCTAAATTTTGGAATATTTCTGAGGGTCGGGGCCTTGTTAATGACATTATAAACAAGCTGCCATTTGAATTACATATTCCAGGCTATCAGTATTGTGGTCCAGGCACAAAACTAGACCATAGATTAAACAGAGGGGATCCTGGTGTTAATCCCTTAGATGCTGCTTGTAGAGACCATGATATTGCATACAACACACATTCTGATCTTGACAAGAGACATGTTGCAGACAAGAAATTAGAAGAGGCTGCATTTGGCAGATTTGTAAGCAAAGATGCTTCTTTGAGTGAAAAAATAGCAGCATTGGGAACCACCATAGCTATGAGCACCAAACAAAAATTGGGGTGGGGGTTGTGAATATGTATATAATAAACCTACAATGAGGGCCAAGGGTGTTATGTATCAAATACCTTATGCAGGTCTTAAATCTCTTAAAACTATTGACAGTCTTTTGACCAAAAAACAGCGCAAGAAAAAAAATTCTTGTATTGCAAAGGGCCATGGTATGAAATTATTACTTAGTACCCCCCAATTAAAAAAATTACAGCAATCAAGAAAAAAATCACATGTGGGGGGATTTATATTTACCATCCCTGCTATCTTAGCTGCTCTCGGGGCTGTGGGGAGCTTGGCTGGGGGATCAGCTGCCATAGCAAAAACAGTAATAGATGCCAAGAAAAATAGGGCAGAATTAGATGAGCAGAGGCGCCATAACCTGGCAATGGAGAAACAAGGCAAAGGTATTAAGAGAGCCATGAATAAGTTTAAAAAAAACAAGAGCCGCTTACAAACCAAGATATTGAAGCTTTAATCAAGCCACTGGGCATCAAACATTTTAGAGGTGTGTACATGTCTGATTCTTTGCCAGAACAACCACTCAACAAAGAGTGTGGCATTGTTAATTTGGATGAGTACAAAAATCAGGGCACTCACTGGATTTGTTATCTTAAATATTTAAAAAATGAGGCATTTGTATTTGATTCATTTGGAGGTGTTCCACCTGAAAATTTAATAAAATATCTAAATTCATCTAATCTTTATTACAATAATGCCCGTGTTCAAAACTTCAAAGATGTTAATTGCGGACATTTGTGTTTATCTGTTCTTAGATATATGTCTCAAATAAATAAACCATCAATTGAAGATTTTCAAAAAGCCTTGTGGTATTTAAAACATCATGGGGGTATTTCATCTCACCAGCCAAAATTCAATATTGAAACTCAAATTACATGATGACATTGTGTATCCCAAAACAATAGCTCTCAGAGCATTTTATGGCATGTACTTGATCCCAAATATTACACACCACAACAACAAAATTGCAGTAGGGGATGAAAAAATTGTCATCACTCCAGGGCAGTATAATCTGTCCACTCTAAATGCTCAATTACCCAGAGGTGTAGTGTTAAGTCAAAATTATGTCACTCACAGAGTAGAGATTGTATCTGCTACAGAAACAGTGGATCTGAGTACTATAGGAGAGCTGTTAGGCTTTGAGAACAACACAAAACTTGAAGCAGGCATCAAACACACTGCTATGAATATACCCAAATTCTTAGCCATAGAGACTCTGAATATTCACTGTAATGTAGCTGAGGGTATGATCACCAAATCAAATGGTATAGGCACTCACAAACAAACAGGCATTATTGCAACATTCAAGCCTAATTCTGAATTTATGGAGCCCATTATCTACAATCCATCCCCAACATTATATTTTCCTGTGTGTCATAACAGAATAGATTATATTGAATTGATGGTCACTAATGAAAAAGAAGAATTAGTTGATTTTGCTGGAGCCACAACAACTGCAATCATAGAGATTAATATTTAAATAAAAATACATACAAGAAAAAAATGGAAAATATTGAGAGTTATGAGCTACAATCATTCCCCCCAAACAGGAGGACATTTGCAAATTTAAATCAACCCAACACAGAGATTGAGGTTGATCTTGATGTAGGGGATGGATTTATACACCCTCACAGAGCAGATCTATACATCAAATTTGATGTTGTAAAGCTCGATGGAACAGATTATCCGGCAAATTCAAATATAAGATTGGTAGATAATTTTGTGCCTCATCTATTCTCTGAAATTGAGATCAGAAAGCATGGCGTTGTTATAAACAGAGTGGATTATCCCGGCATTACCTCCACAGCTTTGGCCACATTAAAATTATCCAAAACCGAGGCTTCTTACTACAAAATAGGTGGATTTGAGGCTGGTGATAAGATATTATCTAAAAACCACACAGTGCTGTTACCTATGCGCTTATTGCCAGGATTCTTCTCAGATTTCAAAGATATTATGTGGAAGGGTGGTTTAAGAATTACATTTAGAAGAGCTGCAAATGATAATAATGCCTTGATGAGGTATAGTGCAATAAACCCCACAGGAGAAGCTCTGCCTAATACCCTGCCAGATGCAGGCAAATGCATTATTCAGACTATGGAGTTAAGAATCCCTGTTGTTGAATATGAGGCCAGTTATGCTCTTAAATACAAAGCTGATATAATAAAAAATCCACAGATTCCTTTGCAATTTTATACATATCAATGTGTACAGAAGCCCGCAACTGGTTCTTATTATGAATTTGATGCCACAAATTCATTCTCCAGTATTCAATATGACATGCCTGATTTTGTAGTGGTATTGTTTCAGACTGGAAGACACAATAATCAGGAAAAAAATTCAAGCAAATTTGATAGCTGCAACATCAAGAACATATATCTTAAAAATGGCAGAAATGAGGTCTTTCCTAGAGAAAATTATAATTTAGACATGTCCAAGGATGATTTCCTTAAATTATATGAGGCATTTACATCCTTCAAAAGGGTCACTACAGGCAATACTGACATGTATTACACACCAGATGAATTCAAAACACAGAGACCCATGTTTGTAATTAACACTTCAAGAAGAAAACAGGTTGTGGTGAATGACAGAACAAATATTAAAATTTATCTGTGAATTCCATGAAGCATTACCTGATGACACCATATGTAGTGTTATTCTCATAGGGGAAAACTCATATGTTTATGATGTAAGAAATGAGAGAGTCAGAGAGCAATTCTAGAAGAATTATATTATTTTAATACTAGATATACAAGTTGAGCCTGGTGCCCAATTGAACTTAGACCGGAAGTAAATATGTGTGTGTATGGGTGTGGGTGTGTATGTATGTGTGTCTTGGCCTAGTTTTAAGTGTGGCCAAAAAAATATCAAGAGGAGCATATTTTTGACAGGATTATGGACAACAATCTCACAGAAGTGCCTTTTATAAGTGTAGCCTCATCAATCCGAGGGGGCTCTTCCTTTCTCATGGAATCCATGAGGGCTTTTTTACAAAAATCTTGGATTAGACAGGGTTCCACACTTGAGCAAAAAGCTCATATGGGCATGTTGAGCTTGTTTTAAGTGTAGGCAATTCTGCTTGAGGGGGGCTCTTCCTTTCTTGAGTTTATAATAGTACAAATACAACTACTGGCCGGGATTCCAACCCGGGACCCCTTGAGTTGTGGCCTTGTTGTACTAACAACTCCGCCACGGAGGTCGTCCCCACACGGAAAAGTAATTTTCTGTCAAGCTTGTATGAAACAGACATCTTTAACTGTTAAATTACTTCCAAATAAACATTTTCTTTCACATGGGAAATATCACATGTTCCTAGGTACTACATATGTATAGTTTTATGTATTGCACTTGTTCAAAACTCTGAGCTGCTCACGTATAAATTTCCACTCCTCAGAAAATGTTTTTCTACCTCTCGTGTTGTTTGGGAACAAGGATAAATGGTGAACAATGCACACTGTGACGAACCTTCAGCTTACATTACCTCAGTTCTAAATGTAACAATGCTATGTTATGTGACAAACTTCGTTTAGTGGCTTTGTGTTGAATATGGAGAATTACACTAATAGCGTGTCTTGGCGCTAGTCGCGAGGATGCCATCCGCTCGCATGCCGACTCACTTCGAGCACTGACACTAAGTCAAACGATATTATTTATTCTAAAATGTTATGCGCATACAGAGATGAACAGCTCATCTACTCGTGCAAAAAGTGCAAGTCAAATACATTCAAATAAATAAATTAACCTGGTTGTGTTATCCTAGCTTCCCTGCAAATGATGATTTGATTCAAACTATTGTCAATAGTTTGTTAAACATATGTGCGTAATTAGTACAGTGGGTAACAGAAATTCATTACTCCGGAGAAATTTTAATCGGAACATCCTTTAAAATATTTTTTTTTTGTTAAAATGGTGCAAATCGTTTTTTCATCACTTCAGAACAATTATTCACGTAACAATCGTTAGCTCAAGTTATTTCTGCGAGAATTACTTTAACTGACGATTCTCTGAAATTTGTGAATTGTTCGCGCACTTTTACATGTAAACTGGAATGCTAATACAATATGCATGTGCATTGGAAGTAAAACATGCCTATTTTAATGTATTTTTTATTTTGGTTGCCTATTTTAGAATCCTATTTGCATCATTTTGGTGCATATTGCCTGCCTATTTCAGAGGTTTTTAGTGCCTATAAATCCGTACCCTAATCATCACACATCCTCATCTTCGCGATCATCCAAGAAAATTTAAGAAAATAAACAAAATCAATCAATGGAAATTCGTACATTAGGCTAAAACTTAATGAAGAAGATTTCAGGCTTAGTTCTGCTCCGTCCAGTGTGTCCGATATTGAGCTACATGTGCAAGTTATACTTCTTGTAAATATATCTGCAAAAAGATACCATTATATTAAATTTTAATTTCAAACTGTGAAATGCGAGAAATTTCTCAATTTTCAAGTAAAATCATAATAATTATATTTGCCACTTTTATTCTCACCATTTTTATCGTTGCCATTTTATCCGCTTACCATTTTCAATTTGCCACTTTTTCCGTTGCCACTATTGCCTTTGTCATTTTTACGTAAATTCCACCAGTTTCATGCCCAATTGTTTGCAAGTTATGAAAAAAAATTGCACCCTTAAAATAAATTGTGGATGTTCCCAATAAAATGTATCTGAAGAAATGAACTTGCGTTACTCATTGCGCTGATTACGCACATTACACCAATACGTGAGCTGTTAATTTGTATGGCATTACATTTTAGAATAAATAGCATCGTTTGACTTATGCAACACAAAGGCACTACACTAAGTTTTTCACATAACTTATAACTTAGCATTGTTTCATTCAGAACTGAGGCAATGTAAGAGGGTTCATCTCGGTGTGCATTGTTCACCATTAATTCTTGTTTCTTAATAACGCGATAGGTAGAAAAACATTTTCAGAGGAGCCTAAAATCACGTACAGAGAACTTGAGTTTTGAACAAGGATATTTTGTAAACCTATATAGGTATGTGTATGTGGGATAGAATATTTATTTGTATAGTAATTTAACACAAGCTGTCAGTGGGGCCGATCTCCGTGGGGAAGTGGATAGCACAGCAGGGGTTCCAGGTTCGAATCCTGGCCTGGGCATGGATGTTCTTTGCGAGTGTTCCTTCATAAATGGCATCATGTCATCCCTCATCCCAATCCTCGCGATAAGCCAAAAGTGGAAGAAAAGCGATGCTGAATAACAAAAATCAAATTTTCCGTCGGTGGTTAAACAAACTTTTGCAGAAATCCATTTTTAAATCAATACACATCTGGCAGTCTTGTGCTTTTGGCATTTTTAAACATATGAACATGATATCTCCACAGATAACTGTCTACTTCCTTTCACACACACACACACAGCAAAGCAAATGAGTATGGATTGACTGCTACAAGATTTCAGGTGGGAAAAAGAAAGGGTAGTTAGGCGGTAGGTGTCGTTATGTCCACGGTGATGACTGATGAGTCACCAACAGGTTGTCCAGTTTGCTTACCCCGATTGAGGCTTTCAGTCAGTTCAACGTCAACGAAGGCTTACATTCAACATAGCGTTTTTGGACTAGAAACACCATGAAACGAATTAAAAATATTAAAGCCTATGTTTTACTACGAAAGAATGAAAAAGGCAAATACGCAAAAAAATCCGCAAGCTATTGATAATATGTAAACATCTAAGTTATGGGATCACTTCATCCTCTGCACAAATATGTTGAACTTGATCTCACTACGTGGCAATTACTGGAATTCCATGGAAAAGGAAGACTTGCCTCGCAGATGTTCAAAGCCCCTACCTCCACCCCATCCTTTGTTGTAAGAGGGACAGTTTCGATTTGAAGAAAGACATTCATTCTTGGAAACCATAATGGTAATCTCACAGAAGGAACAGGAGCATTTACTATAGCTTGGTGAATGAAGAGTTTTGAAGACAGAGTGGAAATGGAAATATAATGTACAGGGTGGAAGTTTTTGAAAAGAGAAAATGAATGAGACAGAACAACAATCAAAGTAAAAGTACAATAGTACTGTGTTATAATTTTAAATATGTCAGTCAATTTCTACAACTATTTTCCATTTTCCTTTGGTAACTCCCAGATAATGTAATGCCCACGCTGTTGCTTTGAAATCCAAGGATCTCGGGAATCCACTACTAGCAGAGACACAATTTGCTTACCCCACTGGCGTACGAGGAGGAGGGGGGAATAAGGGGCTACAACCCCTCCCCGAAATTTCTTGACAATAAGAAAATCTAAAGAACTTGGGAAAACTTCCCTTTAAATTACCCTCCAGCAACCATTTTCTTCTTTGAGTTACTTCTGAAACGAAAGTTCAAAATAATTATTGGAGCTCCTATGTCATGAAAAAGGAAATACAACAGCGAGGCTGTGGCGGCGATTAGAGGGCGAGGGGGCAATTGTCCCCCAACTTTTCGCCACTTTTGCCCTCGTACTTTGCTAAACCTTATCTACAAAGGAAAATATACTGCCTTTGCCCCCCCCCTCAGTTTTGGCACCTTGCCCCTGCCGGTTTTAGAATCCAATCGCCGCCACTGCACCGAAATTGATTTACGGTGATGCATTCTATGATCCGAGCAAATTTAATCTCACTCTGATCACTAAAAGTTAGATTCATGGCACTGAACCGACTACATTCAGGTGTAATTGGTACAACTTCGATTGAAATCTCATAATATTTGAGTGAGGTAGAACCTCCTTTCCGGATCAATTAAAATACGGAGTGACATGCACTGAGGAGTAACTAGTCCAGCAGAGATAGATTAATCAATCCCACATATCTAATTTTCAAATCACAATATTTATTGTCCTGTTGAAGCCACATTTCACATACAACACTTTTCTTTCACATGCTTCTCGCCCCTCGGTGAGATCAGCGGGCAATGAATAGTGTGCTTCCGTATGCCTGAAAGATAGTACAGTTTTGTTGCTGAAAAATATTTTTTTTTATTTGTGGCGATTTTATCTTGATATCAAGCCAGAATTGCCAATAATGTCATTAATATCTTGATTACTATTTGTATTCTAATTTAAATAAATAGTGTGCTTTCATGTGCTAGCGAATGCCTAAAAGATAGTACAATTTTGTTGCTGAAAAATATTTTTTTGATTTGTGGCGATTTCATCATGATATCAAGCCAGAATCGCCACAATAAACTCATTAATATCTTGATTAATATTCGCGTGAGTAGTGTAATTGATGCTATTATAAACTCGAGAAATGATGAGCCCCCCTCAGGCAGATTTGGCTACACTTAACACTAGCTCAACATGCCCATATGAGCTTTTTGCTCAAGTGTGGCACCCTGTCTAACCCAAGATTTTTGTAAAAATGCCCTCGGGAATTTCCCGTGAAATGATGAGCCCCATCAGATTGATTTGCCTACACTTACAAAAGCCACATCTGTGAGATTGTTGTCCATAAGCTTGTCAAAAAATGCCCTTCTTGATATTGTATGATATCTTAAGTATAGTGACTGCTATAGTGCCCTAGCATGTATAGATTTCAAAATATTAACAATTCTGTTAATATTGCACTTCTCAAAAAATTCTATTTATAAAAATTAGGTATTTACAGCTTAAATATTGCATCTATCAGGAAATTTATACAGACAAAAAATGTAGAGAATCATGCCTAGAATATGTCTACAAAATTTTAAGTCTCCAGCACTGATAGTTTTTGAAAAAATCACAAATTCAAAAAAATATCGATTTTTTAACAAAACTTCTAAACAGCCTCTAGATTTCAAATATGCAACCCCCATGCTCCTATCTTGAAAAATAGGCAAGTTATTCAAGATCTAGAGAACGGCAAGAGATTTTTGAAAAATTATAGAGATCAAAAAGTTGCATCTCGGTATGCCCATGTTAAAGCAACAAGCCCCATGTCTCTAGCATTCATGGTTCCAGAGATAATCAAAATTATTGGTTTTTTCCAAAATTTCAGTATGTTGCTCAGTGGGACCTAACAAGCCTATACCTGACTGCTAGAGTGTCTGAGCATGCATAGATTTCAAAATATTAACAATTTTGTTAATATTGCACTTTTCAGAAAATTCTATTTATAGAACAGACATAAATCAGAGATTTACAGCTTAAATATTGCATATATCAGGAAATTTATAGAGACAAAAAATGTAGAGAATCATGCCTAGAATATGTCTACAAAATTTTAAGTCTCCAGCACTGATAGGTTTTGAAAAAATCACAAATTCAAAAAATTATCGATTTTTTAACAAAACTTCTAAACAGCCTCTAGATTTCAAATATGCAACTCCCATGCCTCTATCTTGAAAAATAGGCAAGTTATTCAGGATCTAGAGAACAACAAGATATTTTGAAAAATTTATAGAGACCGAAAAGTTGCATCTTGAGATGCACATGAGAAATCACCAAGTCCCATGTCTCTAGCATCAGATATATCAGAGATATCAGAGAAACAAAATTATTGATTTTTTCAAAATTTGAGTATGTTGTTCTGTGAGCCATGCCGGGTCATCCCATCGGCCCAGAATGAAATTATTTGTATATGGGCACCTGTGTTAATTCTGAAATTAAAACTGTAGGCCCTAACTGAGTCTCTGGATTGAACATGTGTCAAATTACACAGCAGGCAGGTTATAATATTTTAAGACAGAACTGAGAGTAGAGTATCATGTTTCTGGATTGAACATGTCTCAATATTATTACACAGCAGGCAGGTTATAATAGTTTAAGACAGAACTGAGAGTATCATGTCTCTGGATTGAACATGGATAAACATTATTACACAGCAGGCAGGTTATAATATTTTAAGACAGAACTGTTCTGGATTGAACATGCATCAACATTATTACTCAGCAGGCAGGTTATAATATTTTAAAACAAAGCTGAGAGTATCATGTCTCTGGATTGAACATGTCTCTGGACTGAACATGCATCAATATTATTACTCAGCAGGCAGGTTATAATATTTTAAGACAGAGCTGAGAGTATCATGTCTCTGGATTGAACAGGGGTAAACATTATTACACATCAGGCAGGTTATAATATTTTAAGACAGAGCTGAGACATGTCTCTGGATTGAACATGTCTCAACATTATTACTCAGCAGGCAGGTTATAATATTTTAAGACAGAGCTGAGAGTATCATGTCTCTGGATTGAACATGGGTAAACATTATTACACAGCAGGCAGGTTATAATATTTTAAGACAGAGCTGAGACATGTCTCTGGATTGAACATGTCTCAACATTATTACTCAGCAGGCAGGTTATAATATTTTAAGACAGAGCTGAGAGTATCATGTCTCTGGATTAAACATGTCTCAGCATTATTACTCAGCAGGCATGTTGTTATAATATTTTAAGACAGAGCGGAGAGTATCATGTCTCTGGATTGAACATGGGTAAACATTATTACACAGCAGGCAGGTTATAATATTTTAGGCCCGAGTATTAGGGATTTACACAGCAGGCAGGTTATAATATTTTAGAACAGAACTGAGAATATTATGTTAGGATTTAACAGGTATATATATTATTACACAGCAGGCAGGTTATAATATTTTCGAGTATTAGGGATTTACACATCAGGCTGGTTATAATATTTTAGAACAGAACTGAGAATATCATGTTGGGGGATTGAACATGTTACACAGCAGGTAGGTTATAGTACAACAGGCAGGTTAAGAACTGTAGGGCAGCATTGTTTTAGGATGGCCATACAACACTGCCCAACACTGCAACTATAGGGAAGATAGGGTGGAGGAGCAGATGGAACTAACTCATCCTTGTATTCCATGCTTGGGTGTATATAGAATATTTACCTGCTCTAGGAAGGCACAACCACTCGGTAGGTAAAATTGTGATGAAGTGAATTCAAACAGAGCCACGGCCTTATATTAAAGTACCCTGCAAAGCTCTGAAAATCAATTTATGTTGCATGTTCTGAATAGAAAAGGCATTTCTGTGGACACTCTTATCAGCCACATCTTGAGGCTTGAAACAATACCTTCCGTGTTGGTGCCTCCATGATTCATACATTTCTGTGGACACTCTTATCAGCCACATCTTGATGTGAATCAATACCTTCCATGTTGGTGCCTCCATGATTCATACATTTCTGTGGAAGCTCTTATCAGCCACATCTTGAGCTGTGCTGGTGCCTGAATACAATTGTTCTGTAGAAATTTTTATCAGTTACATCTTGAAGTTTTCAATACATATGATTCATACACGCACAGAAATGCCCACACCTGCCTGATGTGTAAATCCCTAATACTCGAAAATATTATAACCTGCCTGCTGTGTAATAATATTTATACCTGTTAAATCCTAACATAATATTCTCAGTTCTGTTCTAAAATATTATAACCTGCCTGCTGTGTAAATCCCTAATACTCGGGCCTAAAATATTATAACCTGCCTGCTGTGTAATAATGTTTACCCATGTTCAATCCAGAGACATGATACTCTCCGCTCTGTCTTAAAATATTATAACAACATGCCTGCTGAGTAATAATGCTGAGACATGTTTAATCCAGAGACATGATACTCTCAGCTCTGTCTTAAAATATTATAACCTGCCTGCTGAGTAATAATGTTGAGACATGTTCAATCCAGAGACATGTCTCAGCTCTGTCTTAAAATATTATAACCTGCCTGCTGTGTAATAATGTTTACCCATGTTCAATCCAGAGACATGATACTCTCAGCTCTGTCTTAAAATATTATAACCTGCCTGCTGAGTAATAATGTTGAGACATGTTCAATCCGGAGACATGATACTCTCAGCTTTGTTTTTATAACCTGCCTGCTGAGTAATAATGTCAATCCAGAGACGTGATACTCTCAGCTTTGTTTTTATAACCTGCCTGCTGAGTAATAATATTGATGCATGTTCAATGTCTTAAAATATTATAACCTGCCTGCTGTGTAATAATGTTGATGCATGTTCAATCCAGAAACATGATACTCTCAGCTCTGTTTAAAATATTATAACCTGCCTGATGTGTAATAATGTTTACCCCTGTTCAATCCAGAGACATGATACTCTCAGCTCTGTCTTAAAATATTATAACCTGCCTGCTGAGTAATAATATTGATGCATGTTCAGTCCAGAGACATGTTCAATCCAGAGACATGATACTCTCAGCTTTGTTTTAAAATATTATAACCTGCCTGCTGAGTAATAATGTTGATGCATGTTCAATCCAGAACAGTTCTGTCTTAAAATATTATAACCTGCCTGCTGTGTAATAATATTGAGACATGTTCAATCCAGAAACATGATACTCTCGGTTAGGGCCTATAGTTTTAATATTATAACCTGCCTGCTGTGTAATAATGTTGAGACATGTTCAATCCAGAAACAGTTTTGTTCTAAAATATTATAACCTGCCTGCTGTGTAATAATGTTTACACATGTTCAATCCAGAAACATGATACTCTCGGTCCGGGCCTATAGTTTTAATATTATAACCTGCCTGCTGTGTAATAATGTTGAGACATGTTCAATCCAGAGACATGATACTCTCAGTTCTGTCTTAAAATATTATAACCTGCCTGCTGTGTAATAATGTTTATCCATGTTCAATCCAGAGACATGATACTCTCAGTTCTGTCTTAAACTATTATAACCTGCCTGCTGTGTAATAATATTGAGACATGTTCAATCCAGAAACATGATACTCTACTCTCAGTTCTGTCTTAAAATATTATAACCTGCCTGCTGTGTAATTTGACACATGTTCAATCCAGAGACTCAGTTAGGGCCTACAGTTTTAATTTCAGAATTAACACAGGTGCCCATATACAAATAATTTCATTCTGGGCCGATGGGATGACCCGGCATGGCTCACAGAACAACATACTCAAATTTTGAAAAAATCAATAATTTTGTTTCTCTGATATCTCTGATATATCTGATGCTAGAGACATGGGACTTGGTGATTTCTCATGTGCATCTCAAGATGCAACTTTTCGGTCTCTATAAATTTTTCAAAATATCTTGTTGTTCTCTAGATCCTGAATAACTTGCCTATTTTTCAAGATAGAGGCATGGGAGTTGCATATTTGAAATCTAGAGGCTGTTTAGAAGTTTTGTTAAAAAATCGATAATTTTTTGAATTTGTGATTTTTTCAAAACCTATCAGTGCTGGAGACTTAAAATTTTGTAGACATATTCTAGGCATGATTCTCTACATTTTTTGTCTCTATAAATTTCCTGATATATGCAATATTTAAGCTGTAAATCTCTGATTTATGTCTGTTCTATAAATAGAATTTTCTGAAAAGTGCAATATTAACAAAATTGTTAATATTTTGAAATCTATGCATGCTCAGACACTCTAGCAGTCAGGTATAGGCTTGTTAGGTCCCACTGAGCAACATACTGAAATTTTGGAAAAAACCAATAATTTTGATTATCTCTGGAACCATGAATGCTAGAGACATGGGGCTTGTTGCTTTAACATGGGCATACCGAGATGCAACTTTTTGATCTCTATAATTTTTCAAAAATCTCTTGCCGTTCTCTAGATCTTGAATAACTTGCCTATTTTTCAAGATAGGAGCATGGGGGTTGCATATTTGAAATCTAGAGGCTGTTTAGAAGTTTTGTTAAAAAATCGATATTTTTTTGAATTTGTGATTTTTTCAAAAACTATCAGTGCTGGAGACTTAAAATTTTGTAGACATATTCTAGGCATGATTCTCTACATTTTTTGTCTGTATAAATTTCCTGATAGATGCAATATTTAAGCTGTAAATACCTAATTTTTATAAATAGAATTTTTTGAGAAGTGCAATATTAACAGAATTGTTAATATTTTGAAATCTATACATGCTAGGGCACTATAGCAGTCACTATACTTAAGATATCATACAATATCAAGAAGGGCATTTTTTGACAAGCTTATGGACAACAATCTCACAGATGTGGCTTTTGTAAGTGTAGGCAAATCAATCTGATGGGGCTCATCATTTCACGGGAAATTCCCGAGGGCATTTTTACAAAAATCTTGGGTTAGACAGGGTGCCACACTTGAGCAAAAAGCTCATATGGGCATGTTGAGCTAGTGTTAAGTGTAGCCAAATCTGCCTGAGGGGGGCTCATCATTTCTCGAGTTTATAATAGCATCAATTACACTACTCGCGTGCTTTTAAAAGTAAATAGTGTGCATTCATGTGCTAACTATGTGCAAACGTTTGAGATATAATTTCATAATTTATTAATATGTGGCGATTTCCACTTGACATACGTTTTTCCACCGCCTCACCACTCACCATCACCATCACCAGTTTCAGGTAGAAACGAAACGGCCTTGCCACTGTGAAGGACTTTTAATTCAATGGAAGCGTCACCCTGTAAATTATTCGCGACGACCATTCATAATGCGCAGCTCTTCGTGGATGTATCCGATTGAAATCGTGTCCAATGGCATGCGAACTTCCCTCCCTAGACATCACTTTGATCTCGATGCGTTACCGATGCGCTAAACAAATTTTAAGGCATTTTTCTAACACCTCAAAAAAGAACCATACTGGTACAAGAATTCAGTCATAACTTTTTACTGGTTAAAGATACGTCGAAAAATCCTTCACCATTGCATTTCTCGTGAAATTCTAGCCTGATTTGATATTTCATATCACCCCCTTCCTATTTAAAATTCTGAAGTTGAATTCAAGATGGCTGACATCAAGATGGCCGTCGACCACGCGGGTGGCGTCAATGTGGTTCCCCCTTGGCCTGATAACGATTGGACATCACCATTTCCACGTTGCGCGCTGCAGTGGCCTTGTACCGGAGGTGTTAAGTGACTTTTTGAGCCACCCTGTACAATTAAATTCAACACATTTTTGTACTTAATACGTCATTTTTATTTATTCTTTTACAAACAAAATACAGTTCCACCAGAAGGGAATTTTGCAGCACATTTTACTTGCCCTATTTGAGAAATGTTACACCTTTATGCCCATTCGGTTAACCTGCTCATTGTCTCTCCTACTAAATAATATAATTCTAATAATTTGGATAATGGCCTCTCTTGGCTCACCAGAACATGTGCACTTAGAAGATCAAAATCAAATCTTTCTTATTCTATAATTTGATGCACATACACAGATAAACAGGCCATATAATCGTACAAAAATAAAATAATGCAAATGCTTTCAATTAATCAGGTTATGTTATCTTAGCTTTCATGCAAATGAGAATATGATTAAAATTATAATCCATTGTCAATGAAACATTTGTGCGCAATTAGCGCAATAGGTAACGCTAGTTCATTTCTTCCCAGAAATTTTAATTGGAACACCATTTAAAATATTTTTTTGGTTAAAATGATGCAAATTGCTTTTCATCCCTTTTTGTGCGTACGATTGAACACAAAATTGCACGTAGTCCAGTTTCGTCTAATCCCCTTTGCCTAACTGCTTATGGGCACAGTACGCATATAATGTGATTTATGAAATTTAACGGTCTCTCCACAGGTCGAAATGCCTGTTTTTTCATGCTGCATTTATTGAAAAAAATTGTCTTAATATATGTACATTTAGAAACTTTTTTGTTTTACCTACTTTATACCCTACTGCCTATATCTTTACTTTTTACGCCTATTTTTTTAATTTTCAATGACATTTTTAGAATGTGTTTTTAAAAAATTGTACATAACTTACTTTTCTTTCAAAAACATTATTTATTAGCACATTACGATGTTGCGAGTTGCCAGAAACAATTACAAAGCTGGGAAAAAGAGGTGAAACTCTTATCCATTAAAGTCTTGGAGGGATCGGTGCAGCTACTAATTGAAGTGTCAGGCGAAAAAGTTTGCTGTTGCAGAAAAGTGCAAAGGTGTAATGAGTAAAAATGTAGAACTGGAAAACTTGAAAACGATTTGTGATATTCTTAAACCAGAAAAAATATTTTATTCACGATATGAATCCAGTTCTTACAATAGCCTATTTCATGGGTGGTCAAATGAGATCATTCTCGTTATGAAAATCATTCTTTCTGACAGACGGCTATCAATGAATGTTCAAGAAAGCAAAAAACAAAAAAAAAACTAGTGGTTGTGTGTAATCAAGGCAACAAATGAAAGTAAATATGTTGTTTACATGTTGATTTTAAAATTAAATTATAGAGATAAATTATTTGGAACTTTCCCACTTTATTTTTGTTTAGGTAACAGTAGGGTAAGCCGGAGACACTTAATACTCGGTTGTTTTCAAATAAAAATCATTGCTACTTACCTCATATGCAGTGCGGAAGATTTTTTAAGCTGGCGATAACTTTTTTTTCCATGAAAAACACGTTACTTTTAACATTATAATCATTTATTGGTCGTTGCTAATTCGGCGGGCAAATCTTGACTCACGTTGTTGATCGTCAGCTGATATGCAGTATCGTCAGCTGATGTGCAGTGTTTCCAAACTTATGAACCGATAAATGCCGCACAAACTATTCACAAAAGGTTTTTAAGCGAAAATTGAGGCTAAACTGTACTTTACGTCCTTATCTGCATGGTGATTGCTTCTTTGCGTTCGCGGTGCGCCGATAAATGCCGCACAAACTATTCGCAAAAGGTTTTTAAGCGAAAATTGAGGCTAAACTCTACTTTACGTCCTTATCTGCATGGTGATTGCTTCTTTGCGTTCGCGGTGCGCCGATAAATGCCGCACAAACTATTCGCAAAAGGTTTTTAAGAGAAAATCGAGGCTAAACTCTACTTTACGTCCTTATCTGCATGGTGATTGCTTCTTTGCGCTCGCGGTGCGCGATGGTGGTGCGGCACCCGGCATCTCTTCGGGTAAGTACCTTTTTCTTTTTACACTTTCTTTTCACGATAACCCCACTATCCATTCACGGGGTCGAGGTATGCCTACGAGGTTAGGTTAGGCCTGTTAGGTTAGGTTCCATTAGCACTCATTTCACCCCTAAATATGTGCTTCATTATCTAAAAAATTCCTTAATATGTTCAATTACGCATATCCGGACAACATCTGTTTTTCTCGATTTACTCTTTCAGGAAATTTTTCCTACCTTTGGGATTTATGTTGTTCAATTCCTTATAAAATAAGCTTTCCAACGATATATGACACGTATTCCTTAGGGAAAGGACGTAAACTAGAGTGTTACCTTAAATTGGAACAAAAAACCCGCTCGCACGTCATCTTGTAAAACTACCGCGTGGTTGCTACACTGTGAGGGGGTTACATAACCGAACGCACGGAACATTTGATTCACGTAGTCGACGGTAATGGCGGCACGAGCTATCGCACAACGGAGATACATGATTCACGAAAAATACCTTCTTTACGGGCAAGAAACGTAGCACGATTCTAAAAAACAATACCTCCGGCTTCGGAAAGTCCTCAAGAACACAATTCCGTAAGTACTTTCTCGTCTTTTCTCCTGTAAATTTTAAGAAATCCGTCTCCGGCTTACCCTACCGTTACCTTTGTTTATTGTGCCTATTTTTTAATTTGGTGCCTATTTTCCACATTATAAATGCCTTTTTGTCTGCCTATTCTAACCAAAATAAATGCCCGAACTCCGGTGCAAGTTATGAAAGTCATTCTTAGTTATCCTTGATATCACACACCTGGTTAGGTTAGATAAAACAAGAACAAGCAGAACATTAAACGTCAATGAAGCAGGTTAGAGTTTCTAATGAGACTAAAGTCAGAGATTGAAGGGGGACGAGTGGAGGATTGTTTCTGCCTACTAAAAGATAGACCAAGAAATCGAGTCATATTTTCCTTTATCTTATAGAAAATATAACAAACACCCCCGGCTGCTGGATTGTGTGACAATGCTCCTTTTTCGGAGCAACACCTGACTATTTGGCATGGGCACATGTTGGGAATTGTTTGGTGTTTACTTGGATCAAAATTTCCCTCATTCCCCCTTCCGACCGGTTTAGGCGGTTAGGCGAAATGGGATGCCATCCGAAATTGAGGTATTTGTTCAAATTGGCCAAATGGTTAGTGCAAGTTCTTTATATCAGAATTACTTTATTTCACAATTCCCTGCGAAGATGAATTATTAATTAATACCAGTGGCGTGTCCAGGATTTTCGCAGTAATTTCTATCATTTACTGCCTTTCACTTTTTTAAAATAATACTGGAGCAAAGGGGAGGGGTTAAGAACACCACCGATCCCCTCTTGGCACGCCACTGATTAATACATTTCTGGCTGTCATATCCCTTGTCATTTTGAAACACATGATACCTCCTCATACAACCACATTTTTTCACAGGCACAACAAAGCAAATGAGTACTGATTGATTCCCACAAATCTTTCAGGGAAAAAAAAAGAAGGGGAGAGCTGGCGTCGTTACGTCCACATATACGCGTATGATGAGTCACTAACAGGTTGTCCAGTTTGCTTACCCCGATTGAGGCTTTCAGTCAGTTCAACGTCAACGAAGGCTTACATTCAACATGGTGAAAGCCAAAGGCACATAACAAAGATAAAGTAAGCAAAAATTGCAAAATAGGCATTTTAGGGACGATTAAGCAAAATAGGCACTCATCTAATACTAATAGGCATACATAGGCAATATAAAAATTCGTTTTTAGACTAGAAACACCATGAAACGAATTAAAAATATTAAAGCCTATTTCTTACTAGACCCGGTGGAGGAGGCACATTGTAGTTCGGATCCAACTTTAAACAAGAGGTGGTCATTTTCGTTCAATCTCCCTCACCTTCATGCCTCGCCCTCACACGCCTTCACCCTCACGGCTCGCCCTCACCCTCACATGGCCTCATGACTCGCCTTTCACCCTCACGGATTTTCCTTGCCCTCGCCCTCACCCTCACACGCCCTCACCCTCACGACTCGCCTTTCGCCCTCACACACCCTCACCCTCACGACTCGCCTTTCGCCCTCACACACCCTCACGACTCGACTTCATCCTCACCCTCACGGATTGACATGGCCCTCACCCTCACACGCCCTCACCCTCATGACTCGCCTTTCGCCCTCACCCTCACGACTCGACTTCGCCCTCACCCTCACACGCCCTCACCCTCACGACTAGCCCTTCGCCCTCACCCTCACGCACCCTCACCCTCACGCACCCTCACCCTCACGGATTGACATGGCCCTCACCCTCACACGCCCTCACCCTCACGACTGACAGGTCGCCCTCACCCTCACGATTTGCCTTTCGCCCTCACCCTCACACGCCCTCACCCTCACGAATCACCAGTCGCCCTCACCCTCACACGCCCTCACCCTCACGGCTCGGCTTCGCCCTCACCCTCACGGGTCGATCTCGCCTTCACCCTCACACACCCTGACCCTCACAAGTCTTCGGAGGGTGAGGGTGAGGGTGAGGTCTGCCCTCATGAGGGTCGCCCTCCGGAGGGTGACCACCTCTGATAATACTAGACCGGCAAAGCGACCACGCAATGCACCTATTCATAGTAGTTTTGACGGTCAACTAAGGGATTACCGTTTCGTATCAGAGCCAAGATGTGATATTAAGATTTTTTTTGAACAGTAAAAATCCTGATATGCTAGCTATTCTAAGTGCACAAAATGACTCTTATAAGCTATCTCTTAAATTGTATACTGAATATAAGAAACCCAACGGCACAAAATTTACACACCCCCACATAACAGAAACTGTACCTGTATACTCAAATACAAACTTAGACGAAATACTAAGCAAGTAGTGGGAAAGTACCTATTATAAACTCAAGAAATGAAGAGCCCCCCCAAGCAGGTTTGGCTATACTTAAAACTAGCTCAACATGCCCATATGAGCTTTTTGCTCAAGTGTAGCACCCCCTGTAATCCAAGATTTTTGTAAAAAAGCCCTCATGGATTCCATGAGAAGGGAAGAGCCCCCTCAGATTGATTTGCCTATACTTACAAAAGGCACTTCTGTGAGATTGTTGTCCATAAACTTGTCAAAAATATGCTTTTTTGATATTGTATAATATCTTAAGTATAGTAACTGCTATAGTGCCCTAGCATGTATAGATTTCAAAATATTAACAAAATTGTTAATATTGCATTTTTCAGAAAATTCTATTTATAAAAATCAGAGATTTACAGCTTAAATATTGCATATATCAGAAAAATTATAGAGACATAAAATGTAGAGAATCATGCCTAGAATATGCCTACAAAATTTAAAGTCTCCAGCACTGATAGTTTTTGAAAAAATCTCAAATTCAAAAAATTATCGATTTTTTAACAAAACTTCTAAACAGCTTCTAGATTTCAAATATGCAACCCCCATGCACCTATCTTGAAAAATAGGCAAGTTATTAAAGATCTAGAGAACAACAAGATATTTTGAAAAATTTATAGAGATCAAAAAGTTGCATCTTGAAATGCCCAGGCCAAAGCAACAAACCCCATGTCTCTAGGATTCATGGTTCCAGAGATAATCAAAATTATTGTTAATATTGCATTTTTCAGAAAATTCTATTTATAGAACAGACATAAATCAGAGATTTACAGCTTAAATATTGCATATATCAGGAAAATTATAGAGACAAAAAATGTAGAGAATCATGCCTAGAATATGCCTACAAAATTTCAAGTCTCCAGCACTGATAGTTTTTGAAAAAATCTCAAATTCAAAAAATTATCGATTTTTTAACAAAACTTCTAAACAGCCTCTAGATTTCAAATATGCAACCCCCATGCACCTATCTTGAAAAATAGGCAAGTTATTAAAGATCTAGAGAACAACAAGATATTTTGAAAAATTTATAGAGATCAAAAAGTTGCATCTTGAAATGCCCATGAGAAATCACCAAACCCCATGTCTCTAGGATTCATGGTTCCAGAGATAATCAAAATTCAAAAAATTATCGATTTTTTCAAAATTTGAGTATGTTGCTCTGGGGGCCATGCAGAATCACCCCCAGGAATATAACTGGCCTAGGATCAAAACTAGTGAAAATTGCAAAAATAAAATAATCGATTTTTTCAAAATTTCAGTATGTTGCTCTGGGGGCCATGCAGAGTCACCCCCATAAATATAATTATCCTAGGATCAAAATTAGTGACATAATAGAGAAACAAAAATTATAATAGGGCTTGGATATAGCTACCAGCCACTATATTTTTATTTTGAACACAGCACTTAAAACTAAGCCAAGATGCACCCCCACCCCCACCCACCCCCACCCCCACCTACCCCTATCCACCCCCACCCACCCCCACCCACCCACATCCATACATATTTACTTCCCGGCACACTTCTATTGCATCATGTTGTGCAATATTAATTGATTAAATGGTTATGACATATTGTGCTGATGTGGTGTTTTCTGATTGGTTTAAATAAGCAGGGTTCCTATTGGCTCTGTAAATCTATATAAGCCAGGGCACAGTGCAGATTCTTCACCATTGCTGGAACGGCAGTGGAACCCACAAGTGGGGGGCAGAACCTGAACAGGCTCCACCAAAGTATAGGAGAATTGAAGCATATAATTTGGCGGAATAACCCAAGTAAGGTCATAGAGACAATATACACTGATGCAATAAAGGCCAATTTTTGGCAAAAAGGGGGAAAGGGGGGGGGGGAAAGGGCCTGTGGCACGGCCAGTTCCTCTGCACGGATCAATACTCGGGGCAGTTTCTCAGATTCCCGCACCGAGGAGCTGCGGTACGGCCAGTTCCTCTGCCCGGATCAATACTCGGGGCAGTTCCTCAAATTCCGCACCGAGGAGCTGCGGCACGGCCAGTTCCTCTGCACGGATCAATACTCGGGGCAGTTCCTCAAATTCCTGCGCCGTGGAGTTGTGGGATCAATATTCCCCGCCCGGGCAGTTCTATTCTCGCCACGGAGTTGTGGGATCAATATTCGGGGCAGTTTCTCAGATTCTCGCCCCGCGGAGCTGTGGGATTAATATTCCCCGCCCGGGCAGTTTTATTCCCGGGTTCCTAAATACAATATCTCAAGAACTAATTGACATAGAGCTATGCAGTTTTTTTGTCTGCACTGAACCCAACTGATTAAGCATAAAGTTTTGATTTAAAACCCAGGAAATTTTATATAAATACCAAAGCCAAAAAATATTAACACACACACACAAAGCACAGTGCTGAACCCAACTGATCCAGCATAGAATTTTGAATTGAAGCCCAGGAAATTGTATATAATAAACAAACAACAAAAATGCCAAATCAAAAACATTGTAATCAATGCAATAAAAATATATTTAGCTCTAATTGGGCTAGACACCAAAAAAATTGTGACCCAGGCAAATACAGAACTCCCACAAAAATTTGCCCCAAATGCCATAGAAAATATAACATGCAATACTTCACATATACACATAAAGATACTTGTTCTGCACAGTCATCGACATTGCCCTCACAACCATCCACATCTGGTCTGAAAAGAAAGCATGAAGGACCTGTTAATGCTGGACCTGCAAAACAGCCACGCTATGCACCTATCCATAGCAGTTTTAATGCCCAACTTAGGGATTATCGGTTTGTATCAGAGCCAAGATGTGGTATTCAGAATTTTCTGAACAATATAAATCCTGATCTGCAGGCAATTCTAAATGCACAAAATGGCTCTTATAAGCTGTCCCTCAAATTGTTTACACAATATAAGAAGCCAAATGGCACAAAATTTACACAGCCCCACATAACAGAAACTGTACCTGTATATTCAAATGCAAATTCAGACAGAATAATAAGCAGTTTGATAGATCAATTGAATATTAAACACTCTGAATTTGCAGCAAAAGAGTCTGGATGGAGCCTATGCGGTTCTCCGCACAAGTTATATGTTAATATTTCTGAATTCAGCCCATTACAAGGATCTACATATCTGCCATTACCTGATAATATTAAAAACAGAAGAGCTGTGGTTAATATTGAAAATACCGACCAGAAATGCTTTTTGTGGTGTATATTAGCTGTTTTGTATCCAGTTTCAAGGAATCCTCAGAGAATAACTTATTACAAACAACATGAACATCTTTTTGACGATGCAATGGAGGGTTTAGAATATCCAATGTCTGTTCAGAATATTGATAAATTTGAAAAAAGGGCCAGGGACATGAATGGCAAACAATTATCTATTAATGTATTTATTTGCTCCACTGGCCGTGGCAATTGCTTGATAGAACCTCTCAGAATCAGTACAATTGATGATAATTCTGCTATTCCAATTGATTTGCTCTTAATTGAAGGGGATGGCACATATCATTACACTCTGATACATAATCTTGAAGCTTTAGTGAGAACACAACTAGACAAATCCAATACAATATTCAAGTTGTGCAGAAGATGTTTAAGTGTATTTGATGGTAAAAAAATAATAAATGGTGTTTGTAAAAAGAATGCAGAAATTGCCAAAAACAAGTTAATTGAGCATCTGAAATACTGTGGCAACTATAAACCTGTTCATATGGTGATGCCTAATCCAAGTGAAAATGCAAAATTCAAAAAGTTTGAAGCCTTGTTGGAACACCCAGCATATATTGTCTGTGATTTTGAATCAAATCTCAAATCTCTTGCATTCTGCAATCCAGATCCTGAAGAATCTTCAATTACACCATACCAGCTACATGAACCTTCCAGCTTTTATTATGTGGTTGTACAGGATGGTGTTGCTACTAAAAAAGATTCATACATGGGGCCAGATGCCATCAAAATATTTGCACATAGAATAGAAAATGAGTGCCGTGACATAGCATCTAATATTTTATTAAAATCAAAACCCATGTTGCCTTTAACAGAGAAACAGATTGAAGATTTCAACAATGCAGAAAAATGCCCGGTATGTGATTCTGAATTTTCAGATACAAATATCAAGGTGAAACACCATTCTCATACAGATGGTAAATTCAAAATGGCCCTGTGTAATAGCTGTAATATTAAGATCAAGAGACCAAAATTTGTCCCCATATTTTGCCATGGAGCATCCAATTATGATTTCCATCATTTGATCAGGTACGAGGGGTTTGACAAACAGAATTTAAATATTTTAGCTGAAAATGATGAAAAATATATATCTATTAGCAAAATAATTAAAGTTAATGGTGTTCCTATTCACATAAGATTTCTTGATTCTTACAGAATTTTATCTGCTAGCCTGGCTACACTGGCCACTCAATTATCTGATGATCAATTCAAAATCACACGTGCATTGTTTCCAAATCAGGACCTGAAATTAATTAGGCGGAAGGGTGTATATCCATATGACTATGTTACAGATTTTTCTAAATTTGATGAGTGTTCCCTGCCTCCACAAGAAGAGTTTTACAGCAAAATCAGAGGATCTGGAATCACTGATGAAGATTATCACCATGCCCAATTGATGTGGAACAATTTAAAATGCCAGACATTTGGTGATTATCACATGGCATATTTGAAACTTGATGTGACCCTCTTAGCTGATATATTGCAGGCAATCAGAAAATCTTCCATGCAAAATTATAAACTGGACCCAATATATTTTTACAGTGCCCCGGGCCTAGCATGGGCTGCAATGTTTTTAAACACTAAAATGCCATTGGATCTGATCCAAGATCAAGATATGTATCTGTTTATGGAGAAATGTATAAGAGGAGGGAAGGTGCAATGTTCTCAGAGATATGCCAGAGCAAATAACAAATATATGCCTGATTATGATCCAGCACGGCCATCAAATTATATAGTGTATGTAGATGCAAATAGCCTCTATGGTCATGCCATGATGCAAAAACTGCCATATGCAGGGCTTGAATGGCTCGAAGATTTCAATATTGAGGATTTTCAGAACTTTGATGACAGTGACTATGGCCTCTTCTTAGAGGTTGATCTGATAATTCCAGATCATTTACATAAGAAATTTTCTGATCTGCCCCCAATTCCTGAGGTTCAGTGCTCACCTGGCTCTAAACAGAAGAAGCTCATGATGACACTGGAGCCAAAACAAGGCTATGTCATATATTACAAAAACCTCCAGTTCCTGATAAAACATGGTGTTCAAGTGACCAAACTTAGAAAAGTTTTGAGGTTCAGGCACTCAGAATGGTTGAAACCATATATTAATACAAACACGGAGCTTCGAACATCTGCAAAGAGCCAATTTGATAAATCTTTGTTTAAATTGATGGTTAATTCAGTATATGGCAAAACAATTGAAAATGTCAGAAAACATACCGATGTTAAAATAATTACTGACCCCAGCCTGAGCAAAAAATTGGTTGCAAAGCCTAATTTCAATTACAGAAGAATTTATGATGAAAATATGGCACTTTTCAACATGAAAAAAACAAAGATTAAGTTTGATAAACCTATTTATGTAGGGGCTGCAATATTGGAATTGTCCAAATTACATATGTTAATATTGTATTATGATGTGTTGAAACCTTTTTATGGTGATAATGTAAAATTGATGTACATGGACACGGATAGTTTTATTCTTGATATTAAAACAGAAGATGTTTATAAAGATATGACCCAGCCTGAATTGTTTAAATATTTTGATACCAGTGAATTGCCAGGCCATTTGAATATTCAACCCCACAACAAAAAGGTGCCCGGCAAGTTAAAAGATGAGACACTTGGTGATGTTATTGTGGAATTTGCTGGGTTAAGTGCCAAGATGTACAGTTTTAAAACATGTAGTGGTGTTGCTGCTAAAAAGGCCAAGGGTATTGGCAAAGTAGCTGTGGAAAAAGAGCTTGAATTTGAAGATTACAAAAATTGCCTCAAATCCCAGAGTTTAATCAGAACATCAGAATCCAGAATTGAGAGTGTGGATCACTTATTGACTAGCAATATTGTCAGAAAAGTGGCTCTGGACCCACATGATGATAAGAGATGCATTTTATCATGTGGCATACATACTTTACCATGGGGGCATTGTGATTTGAAAAATGGTAATCAATGCACAAGCACAGAGCATGATTTGAAATAAATAAACATGCCTATGAACTTATTTGGGTTCAAAAAACAAGGTATTATGGACCTGCCAACACCACAACCCTCTTCTGATATGCTGTCTAAACTGAGTGCCTTGTTAATTATTCATCTGAACAGCATACTTACAGATGTTGATGAAGAAACAGGCAAAATATTGTACATATTTAACAATAATTTAAATCATTACCAATTACCTGTAGGTGGGCAATTGCAATTTATTACAACCCCTGAGGGTGATGTTAAAATTTCAGTAGGGAAAAATATTTATAGAATTAAGCACTCAAACATGGTTTCTGGCACTGTTTATACTGTTTCTGCTGGTGACTGCTTATATATTGAGGTCCCTGGATCCTATGATAAGCTTATACCCTTTTTTATAGAATTAAGAATCAGATACTCTATAATAAATAACTACTAAACAAAATGCCTAATGATATTTTTGGCCATACAAGACATGAAGATCACAGTGATGAGATTCTGATGCTTGATGTCAGGGTCAAGAAATTAAGAAGTGATTTACAAGCTTTACAAACTACACTCAATGCCAGTCTTCAATTAGAAATTACAAATTTGCAATCACAATGCATGGACCCTCTTCTTAAAATTGATTCTGAACTCAAATTGCTGCTTCAGAAATATACTGACCTGGCCACATTGGATAATTTTCAAAGTTTAGAAGAAGCTGTTGCAGCTCTTCAAGCCAAATTTAAGACCCAGGCCACCAATTCTGAGCAATTGAAACAGCAATTAGAAGAGCAGATAAATAATGTCCAGACACAACTCCAAACAATTGTCAAAAGCATAAAATCACAAGAAGATTTTGATCTAGTGATTTCCACTCTAAAAGAACAGATTCAGTCACTCCAAATACCTAATCTGGACCCTCTGAACAATGCCATAGCCGAGGTTAAAGAAAAAATTGAGACACTTGAAAATTTTATGAACAATTTGCCATCTTCTGATGCTTTGAATGCAATAACTCGGAGTGTAGCAAATATTAAGCTGCAACTTGAAACATATGAAGATTTTGGAAAAATTCAAAGTTCCATAACCCATCTTGAAGGTACAATAGCAGCAGTGCAAAGTGATTTGGCAAATGTACTAGAATCCAGATTGCCTGGGATTGTAGATACCCTTGTCAGTGTCCAGCAACAAATCACAAAGCTTGAAAACCTCAACACTGAATCTGAACTGTCTCATTTTCATCACTTGATAGATGATATCCAAACAAAACTTGAAATTTTACAACAATCCACACCCTCTCAGGCAGATATAACCCTGCTCCAAAATGCTATGCAAAATGTGGCTGATGCTTCTGAATTACACAATGTGAAATTGGCACTTGAATCTTTGCAAAATACAGTATCAAATCTGCCCACATCACAGGAACTTAAAAATATTAAGAGAGCAGTGAATAGGATATTGAAATCAGAAGATATCAAGAATATCCAAGCAGAGATCAAATATCTCACTCAGACAGTGGCCACTCTACCAACCAATCAACATATTAATGAACTGCATGCCCTATTTGAGGATATCAGAAGGCAGGTCCATGATCTTACAGCTCAAAATTCAAAATTGGCAGTTGTTGAAAATTTGCAACAAATTGTAGCTAATATCAAGCAACAGCTAGGGACCATGGAATCCAATCAAGCAAATGCTCTGTCTGTTTTTGCCACCCAGCTACAAGAAATTGTGCAGCAATACAAAAAACTTGCTGTTGACATAAGAATCAAGCCTGGGCACGATGAGATTGTTAGAACTATCAATGAGCACCTTGAATCTGTAACAAGCAGATTGCTCACAGCAGAAAAGGAAATAACAGGCATAATCGAGAATCCAAAACATACAGTAATTCTTGAATTGTACAGCATCCCCAACAAAGAATATGATTCTCCATTTACACCAGGTGGCAAAATATATATGCTGTCCCCTGCACAATTTTATTACCAATTTTTTGTTGGGGGCACATTGAGACCAATCAAGATCAAATATTGGCTTCAACCACAGGCACACCACTACCCTACCTTATCAATAACAAATGCTGATAACAAAGTGAAAATCACCCGTGTAGAATTAGAGGAATTTACAGATCCCAATACATTAGAAACAGCCTATGTTGAAGATGATGGCTCTTTGGAATTTAAAATACATATTGGAGACAAATTATATTTAGAAAATCCTGCAGTATCAGCTGCTGAACACCCCATAGTTGCAATATTCTTGTTTACATATTATGTCTAGACAAATTATTGTTGATGAATTACACAGACAGGCCAGACATAATTTTAAGAGACTCCCAGTAGTCACAAAAAGCATAGATGATTTATGGCAAAGCGACTTGATTGAAATGGCAAGTGGACAGTTGAAAAACTTAGACAAAATCAACAAGGGCTACAAGTATCTACTCACTGTAATAGACACATTTTCAAAATTTGCCTGGGCTGTGCCACTCAAATCCAAGACTGGTGCATGTGTTACAGAAGCCATCAGAACAATCATCAATCAGAGTGGAAGATCCCCGCGCTATTTGCAAACAGATAATGGCAAAGAATTTTATAATTCAGTGTTTCAACAATTTATTAAAAGCCAGGCAATAAAACATTATTCGAGTTACAGTGACCTCAAGGCCTCAATTGTAGAGAGATTCAACAGAACCTTAAAAAATCTTATGTATAAACAATTTACACTGCAGGGTAATTATAAATGGATTAATATTCTTCCAGAACTACTACATAAATATAACAACTCGGTCCATTCCACAATCAACATGAAACCCTCTGAAGTAACTTCATCTGATGAGCAAAAATTGATCAGCACTGTTTATTATCCTAAATATCAGCCAACAACAAGAAAGGCCAAATACAAGATTGGTGATCAAGTAAGAATCAGCAAATATAGGCACTTATTCAAGAGAGGCTTTACAAGAAACTGGAGCACTGAATTATTTACAGTGGTTCAGGTTAAACCTGGGACTCTTAACACATATATAATAAAGGATCACCGAGGAGAAATTCTCAAAGGCAGGTTCTATGAACAAGAGCTCAGCAAAACTAAACAGCCTGACACATATCTCATAGAAAAAATTATCCGCAGAAAAGGCAACAAGTTATTTGTCAAATGGCTGGGACTTCCAGAACACAGCTGGATCGATGCAAACAAAATAATAATATGAGCACCTGGGATGTTATAAAGAGGCTGCCAGAACCTGAACAACAGAATAAGAGAAATGGAAAATTGCTACCTGATAATATTAGGTGTCTTATTGTTGGGCCATCTGCTTGTGGTAAAACTACACTAATAGTTGATAATTTTTTATTGGCACCCAACTGGTTAGACTGGAAAAACAGGCACTTGTATATTTTTTCTAAGAGCTTGGAACAATTAAAATATCAGCAGCTGATGAAGCTATATGATGGATTGGATATTGCCACTTTTGAACCAGATGTTAAGCCACTTCATGAATGTCTCGATAATTCTGTTGTTGTGTTTGATGACATTATATTGGATAATCAAAACAAGGTTAGAAACTTTTTTACACAGGGCCGGCACAAAAATATTGATTGTTTCTACCTGGCACAGACTTTTTCAAAAATACCCAAGCAGCTGATCCGGGACAACAGCAATTTTATATGTGTATTTCATCAAGACCATACCAACCTCAAACACATACATGATGAATATGTAGGTGGGGACCTGAGTTACAATGATTTTTCCAAGTTTTGCAGCAGGTGCTGGAACCAGGACAGTTATGGGTTTGTCACAATTGATACGACAAGAACACCCAACAGTGGCAAATACAGAAATAAAATCAACAATTTTCTAGACATTGAAACATATATAAATAAACATGAAAAGGCCAATCATTGATGATCTTAAATTAAGAGATTATCTTGTAAAAAGATTTAAGGGATGGAAATCAGAGAACCGAGGAATTTATGAAAAACAAAACAAACAGAACAGCCCATAATTGATGCTATTAATAATTTAGGTAAGAATATCAAAACTGTTACAGAGCAAAATCAAAATTTAATCACAGAGCTTGTACCTGTAGCTGCAAGAAACATATTAGATTATCCATTCACCCCACTTTCCAGTATTCATACACCTAGTCCTATTGCTCCTAGAAGAATTGAAGCTACTCAGGATCCTATTGAATTGGGGCTTCTTGCTCAAAAATATTTAACCACACCTAAAGACAATAAAGATGAGGTGTTTGGCTTATATGCTGACACAGAGCTTGATGGTAGCATCATACATAGAATTGGCAATTTCAGAGTAACATTTATGGGAGATGATATAATTGTATATTCAGAATCTCGACTTGGAGAAAAAGGTGCTTTTGTTAAGTACTCCGGAACACCTGGATTGTGGGAACTGATGACTAGGAAAAGGCCTGGCAGTTATACAGATCAGGATTATGAGGATTACAAAGAAATATTAATAAAATCAGATGCTCTATACCAGAACAATGATCCCACACAAAAAAGAGTCAAGTCGAGCAGTGGGGCAAAATACAACAATTTAATCAAGCCCATATGGTCACAGATCAAGACTGGCAGTGGAATCAAACAATACAACACCCTGCCCAAAGAATTTGTCTGGGTTGATGATGTCAGGAAACTTGTAGATAGGTTATTGGTGATAGCTGGGGAGGAAAATGCTGGGAACCACAATTTTTACAATGAAAAGGTTGGAATTATGGACATGATAAGCACAAAATTGTCTAATTTTATAGTGAATGACACTAAGGGGATTGGATATCTCATAAAAATTATTAATACTCTACCACCTAAATTTTGGAATATTTCTGAGGGTCGGGGCCTTGTTAATGACATTATAAACAAGCTGCCATTTGAACTACACATTCCAGGCTATCAGTATTGTGGTCCAGGCACAAAATTGGATCATAGATTAAACAGAGGTGATCCTGGTGTTAATCCCCTAGATGCTGCTTGTAGAGACCATGATATTGCATACAACACACATTCTGATCTTGACAAGAGACATGTTGCAGACAAGAAATTAGAAGAGGCTGCATTTGGTAGATTTGTAAGCAAAAATGCTTCTTTGAGTGAAAAAATAGCAGCATTGGGAACCACCATAGCTATGAGCACCAAACAAAAATTGGGGTGGGGGTTGTGAATATGTATATAATAAACCTACAATGAAGGCCAAGGGTGTTATGTATCAAATACCTTATGCAGGTCTCAAATCTCTTAAAACTATTGACAGTCTCTTGACCAAAAAGCAGCGCAAGAAAAAAAATTCTTGTATTGCCAAGGGCCATGGTATGAAATTGTTGCTTAGTACCCCCCAATTAAAAAAATTACAGCAATCAAGAAAAAAATCACATGTGGGGGGATTTATATTTACCATCCCTGCCATCTTAGCTGCTCTCGGGGCTGTTGGGAGCTTGGCTGGGGGATCAGCCGCAATAGCAAAAACAGTAATAGATGCCAAGAAAAATAGGGCAGAATTAGATGAGCAGAGGCGCCATAACCTGGCAATGGAGAAACAAGGCAAAGGTGTTAAAAGAGCCATGAATAAGTTTAAAAAAAACAAGAAGCACTTACAAACCAAGATATTGAAGCTTTAATCAAGCCACTGGGCATCAAACATTTTAGAGGTGTGTACATGTCTGATTCTTTGCCAGAACAACCACTCAACAAAGAGTGTGGCATTGTTAATTTGGATGAGTACAAAAATCAGGGCACTCACTGGATTTGTTATCTTAAATATTTAAAAAATGAGGCATTTGTGTTTGATTCATTTGGAGGTGTTCCACCTGAAAATTTAATAAAATATCTAAATTCAACTAATCTTTATTACAATAATGCCCGTGTTCAAAATTTCAAAGATGTTAATTGCGGACATTTGTGTTTATCTGTTCTTAGATATATGTCTCAAATAAATAAACCATCAATTGAAGATTTTCAAAAAGCCTTGTGGTATTTAAAACATCATGGGGGTATTCCATCTCACCAGCCAAAATTCAATATTGAAACTCAAATTGCATGATGACATAGTGTATCCCAAAACAATAGCTCTCAGAGCATTTTATGGCATGTACCTGATCCCCAATATTACACACCACAACAACAAAATTGCAGTTGGGGATGAAAAAATTGTCATCACTCCAGGGCAATATAATCTGTCCACTCTAAATGCTCAATTACCCAGAGGTATAGTATTAACTCAAAATTCTGTCACTCACAGAGTAGAAATTGTATCTGCTACAGAAACAGTGGATCTGGGTACTATAGGAGAGCTGTTGGGATTTGAGAACAACACAAAACTTGAACCAGGCATCAAACACACTGCCATGAATATACCTAAATTCTTAGCCATAGAGACTCTGAATATTCACTGTAATGTGGCTGAGGGTATGATCACCAAATCAAATGGCATAGGCACTCACAAACAAACAGGCATTATTGCAACATTCAAACCTAATTCAGAATTTATGGAGCCCATCATCTACAATCCATCCCCAACATTATATTTTCCTGTGTGCCATAATAGAATAGATTATATTGAATTGATGGTCACTAATGAAAAAGAAGAATTAGTTGATTTTGCTGGAGTCACAACAACTGCAATCATAGAGATTAATATTTAAATAAAAATACATACAAGAAAAAAATGGAAAATATTGAGAGTTATGAGCTACAATCATTCCCCCCAAACAGGAGGACATTTGCAAATTTAAATCAACCCAACACAGAGATTGAGGTTGATCTTGATGTAGGGGATGGCTTTATACACCCCCACAGAGCAGATCTATACATCAAATTTGATGTTGTAAAGCTCGATGGTACAGATTATCCGGCAAATTCAAATATAAGATTGGTTGATAATTTTGTGCCACATCTATTCTCTGAAATTGAGATCAGAAAGCATGGCGTTGTTATAAACCGAGTGGATTATCCCGGCATTACCTCCACAGCTTTGGCCACATTAAAATTATCCAAAACCGAGGCTTCATACTACAAAATAGGTGGATTTGAGGCTGGTGATAAGATATTATCTAAAAACCACACAGTGCTGTTCCCCATGCGCCTGTTGCCAGGATTCTTCTCAGATTACAAAGAAATTATGTGGAAGGGTGGTTTAAGAATCACATTTAGAAGAGCTGCAAATGATAATAATGCCTTGATGAGGTACAGTGCAATAAACCCTACAGGGGAAGCTCTGCCTAATACCCTGCCTGATGAGGGCAAATGTATTATTCAGACTATGGAGTTAAGAATCCCTGTTGTTGAGTATGAGGCCAGTTATGCTCTTAAATACAAAGCTGATATAATAAAAAATCCACAGATTTTTCTACAATTTTATACATATCAATGTGTACAGAAGCCCGCATCTGGTGCTTATTATGAGTTTGATGCTACAAATTCATTCTCGAGTATTCAATATGACATGCCTGATTTTGTAGTGGTACTGTTTCAGACTGGAAGACACAACAATCAGGAAAAAAATTCAAGTAAATTTGATAGCTGCAACATCAAGAACATATATCTTAAAAATGGCAGAAATGAGGTATTTCCTAGAGAAAATTACAATTTAGACATGTCCAAGGATGATTTCCTCAAATTATATGAGGCATTTTCTTCCTTCAAACGTGTCACTACAGGCAATACGGATATGTATTACACACCAGATGAATTCAAAACACAGAGACCCATGTTTGTAATCAACACTTCAAAAAGAAAACAAGTTGTGGTGAATGACAGAACAAATATTAAAATTATCTGTGAATTCCATGAGGCATTACCTGATGACACCATATGTAGTGTTATTCTCATAGGTGAAAAATCATAATTTTATGATGTAAGAAATGAGAGAGTCATGGAGCAATTCTAGAAGAATTATATTATCTTAATACTAGATATGCAAGTTGAGCCTGGTGCCCAATTAAACTTAAACTGGAAGTAAATATGTGTGTGTGTGTGTGTGTATGTGTGTGTGTGTCTTGGCCTAGTTTTAAGTGTGGCCAAAAAAAATATCAAGAGGGGCATATTTTTGACAAGTTTATGGACAACAATCTCACAGAAGTGCCTTTTATAAGTGTAGGCAAATCAATCTGAGGGGGCTCTTCCTTTCTCATGGAATCCATGAGGGCTTTTTTACAAAAATCTTGGATTACAGGGGGTGCTACACTTGAGCAAAAAGCTCATATGGGCATGTTGAGCTAGTTTTAAGTATAGCCAAACCTGCTTGAAGGGGGCTCTTCATTTCTTGAGTTTATAATAGGTACTTTCCCACTACTTAAGCAGGTTGATAGACCAATTGCTAATCAAACATTCTGAGTTTGCTGCTAAAGAATCAGGATGGAGTCTTGGCGGATCCCCACACAGGCTCTATGTTAATATTTCTGAATTCAGGCCTCTACAAGGTTCGACATATCTGCCTTTACCTGACAATATCAAAAACAAAAAAGCTGTGGTCAACGTAGATAATACCGACCAGAAATGCTTTTTGTGGTGTATTTTGGCTGCTTTGTTTCCAGTTTTAGATCATCCAGAGCGAATAAGTTATTATAAACAGCATGAACATGATTTTGATGATGCTATGGATGGCTTAGAATATCCAATGTCTATCAAGAATATTAATAAATTCGAAAAAAGGGCCAAAGATAGCAATGGTATGCTATTATCTATTAATGTGTTTTCTGCTGCTCGTGGCGATTGCTTGATAGAACCTCTTAGAATCAGCAACCTTGATGATGACTCTGCTATCCCGATTGATCTGCTCTTAATTGATAGAGACGGTACATACCATTACACTCTGATACGCAATCTTCAGGCTTTAGTCAGAAAACAACAAGGCAAATCCAACGCAATATACAAGTTGTGTCGAAGATGTTTGACTGTATTTGATGGTCGAAAAATGATAAATGGCGTTCGTAAAAAGAATATCGAAATTGCTCAAAATAAGTTGGTTGAACATTTAAAGTACTGTGGCAACCATAAACCTGTTCATATGGCTATGCCTAAACCAAACGAAAATGCCGAATTCAAAAAATTCGAAGCCTTGTTGCGGCACCCAGCGTATATAGTTTGTGATTTTGAATCAAATCTTAAACCGTTTGCTTTCTGCAGCCCAGATCCTGAAGAATCATCAAGTACAGCGTATCAGCTACATGAACCTTCTAGTTTTTGTTATGTAGTTGTACAGGATGGTGTTGTTAGTAAAGGACACTTATACATGGGCCAAGATGCTATCAAAAAATTTGCACGTAAAATAGGAAATGAGTGCCGCCACATAGCCATCAATATTTTGTTAAAATCAGAACCTATGCTACCTTTAACAAAAGATCAAATCGAAGATTTCAACAGTACAGAAAAATGCTCGGTATGCAATTCTGAATTTTCGGATACAAATATCAAGGTGCATCATCATCGCCATACGGATGGTCAATATAAACAGGCTTTGTGTAGTAGCTGTAATATTAAGATCCAGAGACCAAAATTTGTTTCGATATTTTGCCACGGTGCATCTAATTATGATTTTCATCATCTGATCAGATACGAACGGTTTGACAAGCAGGATTTAAATATTTTAGCAGAAAATGACGAAAAATATATATCTATTAGCAAAATAATCAGTGTTGATGGCAGGCCCATATACCTAAGATTTCTAGATTCATATAGATTTCTGTCGGCTAGCCTTGCCACTCTGGCCAGTCAATTATCTCATGCCCAATTCAAAATTACGTCTGACACGTTTCCAAATTTGTACCTGAAATTGCTCAGGCGTAAGGGTGTATATCCATACGATTATGTTACTGATTCTTCTAAATTTGACGAGTGTGCTCTGCCAACACAAGAAGCGTTCTACAGCAAGCTCAGAGCATCAGGAATTAGTGATGATGATTATCGCCATGCCCAGTTGATGTGGACAAACTTAAATTGTCAGAATCTTCGTGATTATCATAAATGCTTCTTGACACTCGATGTGACGCTCTTACCCGATGTCATTGAGGCATTTAGAACATCCTCAATACAAAATTATTACCTTGACCCGGTCTATTTTTACAGTGCTCCAGGCCTAGCATGGTCTGCGATGTTTCTGAATACTAAAATAAAATTGGATCTGATCCAGGACCAGGACATGTATCTGTTTATCGAACAATCTATACGAGGGGGCATGGTACAATGTTCTCAAAGATATACCAAAGCCAACAACAAGTATGTCCCCGATTATGATCCTGCACGACCATCAAACTATATATTTTATGTGGATGCCAACAGCCTATATGGTTATGCCATGATGAAAAAACTGCCTTATGCAGGGCTTGAGTGGGTCGAAGATTTCAACATTGAGGATCTTCAAGATTTTGATGACAGTGACTATGGCCTGTTCTTAGAGGTCGATCTGGCAATTCCTGATAATTTGCACAGCCAGTTTTCTGATCTGCCGCCAATTGCTGAGTTCCAGTGTCCACCTGGCTCTAAACAGAAGAAGCTGATGATGACTCTAGAGCCAAAACAGGGTTATGACATATACTACAAGAACCTCCAGTTCCTGATGCGTCAAGGTGTTAAAGTAACCAAGGTTGGCAAAGTCTTAAGGTTTAGGCACTCAAGATGGTTGAAGCCATATATTGATACAAAGACCGAGCTTCGAACACGTGCGGTAACACAATTTTATAATACCTTGTTCAAATTGATGGTCAATTCGGTGTATGGTAAGACCATAGAAAATGTCAGAAAACATACTGATGTCAAATTGGTTACAGGCCCCAGACAGAGCAAAAATTGGTAGCAAAGCCCAACTTCAATTACAGAAGAATTTATGACGATAATCTGGCGCTTTTTAACATGAATAAAACAAAGATTAAGTTACATAAGCGTATTTATGTAGGGGCTGTAATATTAGAATTGGCCAAATTACACATGCTGGAGTTATATTACGATGTGCTGAAGCCTTTTTATGGTTATCGTATAAGACTGATGTATATGGACACGGATAGCTTTATCCTTGATATTCAGACAGAAGATGTCTATCAAGATATAGCACAGCCTGCATTGCTTGAATATTTCGATACTAGCGAATTGCCTGGCCATCTGAATATTCAACTACACAACAAAAAGTTTCCTGGCAAGTTAAAAGACGAGACACTTGGCGATGTTATTGTAGCATTTGCTGGGCTAAGGGCCAAGATGTACAGCTTTGAAACATCCAGTGGTGCTGTTACTAAGAAGCCAAGGGTGTTGGTAGAGTAACTGTAGACAAAGAGCTCAGATTTGAAGGTTACGAAGATTGTCTCAAATCATGTAGCACAATCAGAACATCAGAATGCAGAATCCAGAGTATGGATCACTTGTTGACCACAAATATTGTAAGAAAGGTTGCTCTGGACTATTTCCCGTTGTGCTTATTTTTGGGCTGACATGGTTAGTGATTTATCCACACACATCGACCCCCGCCTCCCGCCCCCCCTCCCAATTTTTTCAGATTACTTCCCTGGAATTTTTCACCAAATTAAAAATTCTGGATATCTGATAATTAAGTCAGTGTTATTCCTATCACAATGAGTAACGTAACGATAAAAAATATGCAAAGTTAGATAAAATGAATAATAATAATAATAAACAAACGAAAACAGAAGGAAACAGAAAAGTGCTGAATACTTTTTACAACCGCATAACCAAGTATCAGCTCCGTATCATGAATCGCAAAATCGGCGCACTTTATTTTTCGTTTCTGTTACTATGTCTGCTAGAGAAGGAAGGGGTGGACCTACCTATATCCACAAGTTTCTTCTTGGCAGCAAAATCCTTGCTGGACAACGGCGTCTTCAACAAGTTCTCCACCCCACCGCACAATCACACTCATTTTATTCCATAATGGACTTCACTACTGTATTACACCACAGCACAGGGACGACAGTCCGCTTTTCAATAGATGGAATTCGCAAAAGCAATACCTCGAGACTTTAACAAACACACAGCAAGAAGTTTTCCCCTTCCAAATCGGTCACTGCTCAAAGCAGTGATCTTTCGGACTGAGGGGAATATCCCTTTCGGATATAAATAAATTCCCTCTCTTGCCTTAAAATTCCATATATTTAGTAAAAAAAAAATACAATATAAAATATAAAAGAAATGCTCACAAATTGTAGGGATATATCCAGAAATTTCTATCAAAGGACATGTAAGTGTTTTCTTAGGATAGTGTAAAAGCAAATCTAGCACCTAAAAGATCATAAACAGGCTTTTCGTACGTTGTTCGAAGAGTGTTTGAATCACGGACTATGTAATTAATAATATTTGGTTCACATTTGACATGAAATTTGTAAAATTGGTTCAATCTTCAATTTTCATTAACATTTATTTATTTATTTACTTATTTATTTCACTTTTTAGCTCAATTATTACCAGCTGAGTTCATACATAAACGGAAAACAGAGTCTTAATATGTCTAATGTTTATGCTCTCCTACAAGCGAAAAACAGAAACAACAAGAATTTATCACATCAATGTGTATCTAGTTTTCCCGTATCCCTCTCATTTCTAGGTTTCTCCTTTTCCCCCCTTCCTGTTAGTTTTTTGCTTCAGAATTCCCTGTTCCTGGGAAAAAAAAACTCCTTGAAGCACCACCGGCTCAAATTTCCTTTACAGTCAACCATTCATACCCGACAACGCTGGAGCCCCTCCTCTTACAGGACCTGTGTCTCGCTGGCGCGTATTCAGTGAAGCCAACCCAAGCATAATGGTGCTAAATCTCGCACAAGTTTAAAAAGTCGTTTGTAAGTTGGAGATATAAATAAAACAACAGGGCCGCTTTTCGGTGTGGTTGAATTTTCTCAAACTTTTCACATAACGTGGAACCCATGTCGTTGGTTGAACCATTCAAATTTATATTTGTTTTTGTTATAAATTAATATTTATAATATGAAAATCCCAGAACAATTTAGTAGTATGTAGCATAATTTCGGAGTTTAAACGACACCATGGATGTCCAGAAGGGGGAAGTGGAGGAGGCACTTCCTGAAAAATGAATGTCAACCATTTTCACACATATAATTTCATTTCAGTCACATCAAATTGTTAATTATTGTAAGGGCGTTGCAGAAAAATGTTAACTTCAAATTGAATTAGTATATTTTGAGAAGGGAAATATACCTAGTTTACCCCAACCCCTGAAAAAATACTTTGCTTAATCCTCCCTGGTGGAAAGAAATACTGCGGACGTCCATGAACAACACTTTTTCTAAACATGAGGTTTGCAACGCTGCTGTAAGCCTCTGCCCGTAGGTTTACACACCTAGGGTTTCGACGCGCTCTTCTCCCTATATTCCTTGTTCTTCTCCTTCCAGATACGGTGGGCGACTGTAGGCACTGCTCCTTCGCGGTCAGAAATTTGTAAGGCAACATTCAGACGGCTTACAACTTTCCCCAAGCAAAAGGCGGGAGTTCTCATGTGCCATCTGGTGCTGAAGTGTTGCAATCTAACAAACAGGATCTCGAAGACTGGTATCAGGCCGAGATGAACTTTGAAGTTTTTACGAATTTTGCCATATAATTACATACATTTTACTAGAATTAATAAAGTGTAAGCCCGGCTTACACGGCTTACATGGACGCTCCGCGCCTGCTCTGGACCCACATGACGGTAAGAGATGTGTTTTATCAAGTGGCATACATACTTTACCATGGGGTCATTGCGATTTGATAAGTGGCAATCAATGCCCAATCACAGAGCATGCCTTGCAATAAATAAACATGCCAATGATCTTATTTGGATTCAAAAAACAGGCTATTATGGACCTGCCAACACCAGCACCCTCTACTGATATACAATCTATGCTATCTAAACTAAGTGGTTTGTTAATTATTCATCTGAATAGCATTCTTACAGATGTTGATGTTAATACAGGTAAAATATTGTACATATTTAACAATAACTTAAACCACTACCAGTTACCTGTAGGTGGTCAATTACAATTTATTACAACCCCCGAGGGCAATGTCAAGGTTTCAGTAGGCAGAAATATTTACAGAATTAAGCACTCAAACATGGTTTCTGGCACTGTATGTACTGTCTCTGCCGGTGACTGTTTATACAGGGTGACTGTTTATACAGGGTGACTGGTAATTAGATGTATTCCCTGAAAGAGGTTAAAGTGGATACAATTTGCAATAAATTTGACCATATGACACCCCGTCCGAAAATTAGTAGTTTTCGAGATAATCGAATTTCAATTGTTTTTGAAAAAAATGACAATTTTCCACATAAAAAGATGAATTGAGAAAACACTGCTCATTGTATAGAACTTATTTCAGCGTTTGCTGATAGCTAACAAATAAGTGGTTCGTTTTAAAAAAAAGTTTTCCCAAATAACAATCACATGTAAGTAACGGGTGGGTCTAAACTTACAAGTGATGATAAAAAAAATGCACTCTTAGTTTACTTGGCAACGTATTAATAACAAAAATGGTATGACACGAAGCTTACAAATTTCTTAAATTACTTCCTTGTGACATCTGCTATCCAACAAGGTACAAATGTTGCTAACATTTACATTTGTGTACAAGAAATAATACTTCATTCATCTTCATGTGAATGGAATCAATGAACAATACAATTAAAGAACATTACACGTCTTGCTCAAAGTGGGCACCTCCGTTACGAATGCAGGCACGCAGGTTTTTACGGGTCAATTGGTCTCTTAACTCGTGATGTGATGGTGGCCTTGACGTGTTGACCAGCTGTTAAGATCCTCTCCCTGAGCTCTTCTTGCGAGTTTACCGGTGCCTTGTCATGTGGCTCCAAATGTAAAAGTCGCAAGGCGTCAAATCGATCGGGGGATCGAGCTGGGCAGCCATCGTGCTGATAAATCATGTCACGTCTTGTAGGTAGAGGCACATCCTCCAACAACATTGCCATCCCGTTCCTCAAGAAATGTTCATAAGTGCTGCCTTTTAATATTTGGGGCAGGAAAAATGGCTCGATCAAATGATTGTTGATTACGCCCATCCATACTTCTGCCTGGGCGTGCGACTGTGGCTGGATGAAAATTACCTAAAGAAATGGATTGGCCGAGGCGGCCCGATTCCTTGGCCGGCTCGATCCCCCGATTTGACGCCTCGCGACTTTTACATTTGGAGCCACATGACAAGACACCGGTAAACTCGCAAGAAGAGCTCAGGGAGAGGACCTTAACAGCTGGTCAACACATCAAGGACACCATCACATCACGAGTTAAGAGACCAAATGTCCGTAAAAACCTGCGTGCCTGCATTCGTAACGGAGGTGCCCACTTTGAGCAAGACGTGTAATGTTCTTTAATTGTATTGTTCATTGATTCCATTCACATGAAGATGAATGAAGTATTATTTCTTGTACACAAATGTGAATGTTAGCAACATTTGTACCTTGTTGGATAGCAGATGTCACAAGGAAGTAATTTAAGTAATTTGTACGCTTCGTGTCATACCATTTTTGTTATTAATACGTTGCCAAGTAAACTAAGAGTGCATTTTTTTATCATCACTTGTAAGTTTAGACCCACCCGTTACTTACATGTGATTGTTATTTGGGGAAACCTTTTTTTTTCAACGAACCACTTATTTGTTAGCTATCAGAAAACGCAGAAATAAGTTACATGCAATGAGCAGTGTTTTCTCAATTCATCTTTTTATGTGGAAAATTGTCATTTTTTTCAAAAACAATTGAAATTCGATTATCTCGAAAACTACTAATTTTCGGACGGGGTATCATATGGTCAAATTTATTGCAAATTGTCTCTACTTTAACCCCTTTCAGGGAACACATCTAATTACCAGTCACCCTGTATATTGAGGTTCTAGGACACTATGACAAGCTTATACCTCTTTTATAGAATTAAGAATCAGATACTCTATAATAAATAACCGCTAAAAAACACAATGCCTAATGATATATTTGGCCATACAAGGCGCGAAGATCACAGCGACGAGATTCTGATGCTTGACGTCAGAGTCAAAAAATTAAGAAGCTATTATTTACAAGCTCTACAAACCACACTTAATGCCAGTCTTCAACTTGAGATTAGTAATTTACAATCACAATGCATGGACCCTCTTCTTAAAATCGACTCAGAACTTAAATTGCTGCTTCAGAAATACACTGACTTGGCTACACTAGATAATTTTCAAAGTTTAGAGGAGGCCATAGCAACTCTTCAAGCCAAATTTAAGACTCAGTCCACCAATTCTGAGCAACTAAAACAGCAACTAGAAGAGCAGATTGGTAGTGTACAGACACAGATCCAAACAATTGTCAAAAACATAAAGTCTCAAGATGATTTTGATCTAGTGATTTCTGCTTTAAAAGAACAGATTCAATCACTACAGATACCTAATCTGGACCCCTTAAACAATGCCATAGCCGAGGTTAAAGAAAAAATTGAGACACTAGAAAATTTTATGAACAACCTACCATCTTCGGATGCTCTGAGTGCTATTACTCGTAGTGTTGCCAACATCAAGCTACAACTAGAGGATTTTGGCAAAATTCAGAGTACCATAAGCCATCTTGAGGGTACCATAGCAGCAGTACGCAACGATCTGACAAATGTACAAGAACTCTGGAGTCCCATTTACCTGGTATCGTAGACACCCTTGCCAGTGTCCAGCAACAGATCACCAAACTTGAAAATCTTAATACCGAATCTGAGCTATCACATTTTCATCACTTGATCGATGATATTCAAACAAAGCTTGAAATTTTACAACAATCGACACCTACTCAGGCAGACATAGCCCTGCTCCAAGATGCTATGCGTAGTGTGGCTGACGCTAGTGAATTAAATGATGTAAAATTGGCCCTTGAGTCTCTGCAGAATACGGTGGCCAATCTGCCTACATCACAGGAACTTAAAAAATATTAAAAGAGCCGTACATCGTATATTGAAATCTGAAGACATAAAGAATATTCAGACAGAGATCAAACAGCTTACTCAGACAGTGGCTACTCTTCCAACCAATCAGCATATTAACGAACTGCATGCTCTGTTTGAGGATATCAGAACCCAAGTCCATGATCTTACAGCCCAAAGTTCAAAATTGGCTGTTGTTGAAAATCTACAGCAAATTGTAGCCAACATCAAGCAACAGATAGGGACCATAGAATCCAACCAAGCAAATGCTCTGTCTGTTTTTGTCACGCAGCTTCAAGAGATTGTGCAACAATACAAAAAGCTTGCTGTGGGCATAAGAATCAAACCAGACCACGACGAGATTGTTAGAACTATCAACGAGCATCTTGAATCTGTAATAAGTAGATTGCTTACAGCAGAAAAAGAAATAACTGCCCTAATCGAGAATCCTAAGCACACAGTAATCCTCGAATTGTACAGTGTCCCCAACAAAGAATAAGAATTACCGTTTACACCAGGTGGCAAACTGTATATGTTGTCCCCTGCACAATTTTATTACCAGTTCTTCGTAAGGGGCGCACTCAGACCGGTCAAGATCAAATACTGGTTACAACCACAGGCACACCACTACCCTATCTTATCATAGCCAATGCTGACAAAATACCTAAAATCACCAGTGTGGAGTTGGAGGATTTTACAGACCCCGATACACTAGAAACAGCCTATGCTGAAGATGATGGTTCTTTGGAGTTTGACATACAAATAGGGGATAAGCTGTATTTAGAAAATCCTGCAGTATCAGCTGCTGAACACCCCATAATTGCAATATTCTTGTTTACGTACTATGTCTAGACAAACCATAGTTGACGAGCTACACAAACCAGCCAGACGTAACTATAAACGACTGCCAGTGGTTACAAAAGGCATAGACGATTTGTGGCAGGCTGACTCGGTTGAGATGGCACGTGGACAGCTGAAAAACATAGACAAGATCAACAAGGGCTACAAGTATCTACTTACTGTCATAGATACATTTTCGAAATATACCTGGGCTGTGCCACTCAAATCCAAGACTGGAACATGTGTTACAGAAGCTTTTAGGACAATCATCAATCAGAGTGGCAGATTACCGCGCTATCTACAAACAGATAATGGTAAAGAATTAGATTAAGATGTGTTAAAGTGGAGTCGAATAGTGTGACGTTACAGCAGACGACACGCTGGGACTGAGTCTAAACAAATAAACAAGTGCTTTTCTTCCCATCAAATTCAATGCAATTTTCCTTAGGAAGGGGTAGCTTTAATTACTGCGACAGCAGTTATGAAACAAAATTATGATGCGTATCGTACATCAATGTAAAGATCATGAAACAGTTTGTACCGTGTAAAAAATTAGACACGCCAGTGCAGAGAGTGTAAAAAAAGTGCAGCGGAATAGACAGGGCTATTAAAGTTTATATTTTACTACAAAGGAATAAAAAAAGGCAAACAGGAAGGAATTCGCAACTTATAAGTGTTCAGCTTTGCAAAGATCAAAGCCATTATTCCAATTACAACATAACATTTATACTTCTACTTGGCGAATTGTGAATATCAGATATGGTCATTTTCGTTCAACTTCCTTCACCCTCACGACTCGACTTCGCCCTCACCCTGACCCTCACAAGTCTTCGGAAGGTGAGGATGAGGTCTGCCCTCAAGAGGGTGACCACCTCTGGTGCTGCCACCTACAATAGTTTGCCACTAGGCCAATTGGGAGATTGTAAAGAGAGTGGCATTCTTGTCTACTTTTGTAACTGTAATTCCAGGTGATATATTTGACCCTCAATGGCAAAGCGGTTAGCGCATAGAGGTAGAACAAGACACCAGCTACACAAAATTGCAGCACAGACTTAGTTGTCATAGGAGTTATTTGTTGTTTTGAAATACAATGTTTGTATCTGTAAGAAACACTGATTTGTCATAGGAGTTATTGTTGTTGTAATCCAATGTTTACATATGTTAATCTGACATAAGAATTCCACATTTGTTTGGCTGCTTTTTGTACTTAGAAACCATACCATCGAAACAACAACAAATAAACAACCTTACAGGGTATTTATAAGCAGCACCCCATAAATAAATCATTCATATGGTCACGGCACTTCGACCCTTCAATGTAGCTCTTCCTTATATTTTTCATGTTTGGAACAATTTTACACCAGTTCAATGGTACATATTGTTAGTGGATGATCATTCTCTTCACAGAACATTCAAGGTAATAATTTTCTAGTACTTTTCTGAATGTTAGTGGCCACGGTTCTACATTAGCTTACATGGACAATATCCAATGTCCCAGTGTAGAATTCAATTAAATATGGACTCCCCTCCTCACAAATTAGTAGCAGTAGCATAAATGGAGCAAAAATTAGAACAGAATTCTGGGGGGCGCCGATGAGTAGTTGGTTAGAGCAGTGGATTTTTAAGAATGTCTGGTCTACAGGTCTGCCGTAGGTACGATTTCCACCATTGAAAATGAAATTTGTTCACTTGAAGACTAAGGGTTAATTGCGCTCGCGAAAAGTAGTTTTAGGATAACAAAGTTTAAACCACCAGACAATGGACAATATCCAATTAACATTGCGTGCTAACACTTTTCTACAATAACTTCATTCTTCCGTTCCGTTCATACGGTTTATGCTACTTTGCATTTTTAAAAATACTACTTGATTGAAAGAAATTGCATATTGTTTTTTTTTTCCTATTTCTATTTCTCTTGTTAGTGAAGCATATCTAAAGCAGTAATGGATTACAATTTAATTTGCATGGATTTTAATTACATTTCCTTCATCTGTAGAGCACATGACCATGTGCGATACAGGATTCTACTCATTCGATAGCGATTAGAATTAAGATGGGATACCACAGTTGGTGGTGAACGGGTCGTTCAATTCCACAAGGAACTACATGGCAATTTAACATTGGTTTCAATTTTAATTTTGAGCTTTAGCAGTATTATTGCTGAATCCTTTCGATGGTGTGGGCGAAGGGATGAACGAAATATTAAGTTATGTATGCTTCGGTGGTTATGTCTGCTTTACAGCTAACTACAGCAAGCTCTTGAAATGCTTGACATTTAATATTAACAAGAAATATTTGGGTGGGTATGCGGGTTCAATCAATATCATAATGGTCTAATGATCACCATCACCCCATTGAGTCGACACTACTGATTTAACTGCATTCTTCGTTAACGGCTATGATATAAATGGAAGCTAGCAGACCAATTGACTTGCATGGCGAAATATTAGAAATCCTAAACCTTCCTTGGTAAATTTCTTATATCCGGAAATCAGATTTCTTCAAATTTAGAGGAGAAATTACTTACCGAATGGAGTTTCTTTATAGCTGTGGAAGTTCGGGGAAGTGTTTTCTCGCATCGTTCATTGAATTTTGCCGGTAAATCATCTATTCTTCGATATAAATGTGTGACCGAACCACGAAAGCTGTTGCATCCTTTTCCTTCCAGCCGGATGTTGCCTGTGTGTCAATGACGGTCAGTGTTTCCAAACACGTGTTTTTGTGGGGCTACGTAGGTATTTTTGGGTGGAGTGGGGTGGATACACTGCATGCCGAGTACAGTAGTGAAACTGTGACCGCCTTCAACAATGTTTCTAAAAGCAGAATACGTAAGTACGAATATTGAAGATAAATGAACTAGCAAATTTCAACCGTTTTCCGGAGATAAGAATTTTACTCCTTCCTTCGACCAACGTTAGAAACCTTAGAGAAACTCATATCCGTAAGTAGTTTCTTTTGTAAAAATAAAGAAATGTTTCTCCGATATACGGAACTGTACCATATTTTTTTTATTTATTTCAATGATACACGGGTGTGCTAGCTATACGTAAACACAGGAAAGCCAAGCCATGAAAACAAGGTTATATTGTATTAACTTTAGGTAATAACGAATGATCGACCAAGACGCGAAAATGGATATCTGACATAGCGTGTCATTGTTCTACTGCCGACCTACGTGGCAGAGTGGTATACACTGTGCCCTACGACTCAATGGGTCCAGTGTTCGAATCCAAGAATGTTCTGCCTTCTATGAGTGTGTCCCTTATTCAATTTAATCATATGGGTCCCGTGTGAGCATTATTACGGGTGGGTGGATATCGGTGGGTTGCTGGTATGGTGGATGGGAGGATAGTATGCTCTTTGGTAGATGAGAGTATAGGGATCCTTGAAAAGGGTCCCTTAAATAGGACTATCCTATTGCCATAGAACAACTCGAGTGGAGTGGGTTGGGTTGGGGTGGAAACGGGTGGGCCCTGATGCTAGTGGTACGGACAAGTAAACCGTCATACAAGTTTTTGAACTTCATGTGGAGGGGGGAGTGGAAAGTGGAGGGCTAGGTGGGACATAATAATCATCCTGTGTTGTTGGCGTTACGAACATCAACAGGTGAACAGGGTAATATATTTGGGAGGGTGGGAGGTAGGAAAGGGGTGGGAAAGTTGGGACACCACAGCTGGTGGTGAACGGGTTGTTCAATTCTACAAGGAACTACATGGCAATTTAACATTTGATTAAATTTTAATTTTGATCCTTAGCAGTATCATTGCCGAAGCCTTTCGATGGTGTGAGCGAAAGGATGAACGAAATATTAAGTTATGTATGCTTCGGTGGTTATGTCTGCTTTACAGCTAACTACAGCAAGCTCTTGAAATGCTTGACATTTAAATATTAACAAAGAATATTTGGGTAGGTAGGCGGGTTCAATCAATATCATAATGGTCTAATGAATACCATCGCCCCATTGTGGCGACAATCCTGATTTAACTGCAATGACTAAAGGGAAGATATAGAATGTCTACCTTACAAGTTTTGGTAACATTATAGTATAAGGGAAAAGGATTTCTTCAAATTTACAGGAAAAAGTACTTACGGAAATCATTTTCTGTAGCGTTGTGGAAGTTCGTGAATCTAGTTTTGATCCATTTTAATGCGAAAACATGTCGTTTTCTGCGAAAATCTCTGTCCGACACGCTGTTTCTGCTGCCGCCATTTGTTTTCTGCACGAGAGTACAATGTTCCGTGTGTTAAGATGACGCAATCCCATAGTCAGTGTTTCAGCCTCGCCGTGTTTTGACCAGAACATGACGTGTCGAGTATTTTTAATTTTTTATTTTTTTTAACTATGCTTGCCTAACCTAAATTCACCTAACCTAACCTTACGAAAAATGGTCTTTGGGGCTAATCGAATGGTTTTTTGGGCTAACGTGAATGGTTTTTGGGTCTAACGTCAATGGTTTTTGGGGCTAACGTCAATGTTTTGTGAGGCTAACGTCAATGGTTTGCGACGTATTAGCATAATTTCAAATCCAGGCACGAAAGTAGGTATTTTCCGGTGAACGAGGTTGCAACACTGCATAAATCAACAAAACACTCTGAACCAATAAGCTTTCGCCGGCCATATTGTGTTACAGAATCGAAATAACAAGTAGCCTAACAGTAAGTACTCGTAAATGTAAGAAATAGACATTATCTAGTGTTGCCCACGAGACGAGACTTTGGCCTGTCTCGTCTCGTGGAAGTCTCGTGGAAATGCTGTCTCGTCTCGAAAATATTCGTTTGTCTCATGACACATGGTCAATCTCGTGTCGTCTCGAATTTTTAAAAGCATGTCTCGTCTTGTCCCGTGGACAATACTAACATCATCTTAGTTAGAAATGCATTATTTCACCTTAGGAAATGTTCCGCATTCCAAAATAGTACGTTAGCAATGTAAAAAATATGTTTTATAGGTGTTTCCTTTATACTATAATAGTACGCAAGTTTTGTTTACTTGAGGTGTTTTTACGTGCCATCGGATGTTGAATTGACCGAAATCTGGTATTCCAGTGGAGTCCAATAGTGTGACGTTACAGCAGACGACACGCTGGGACTGAGTCTAAACAAATAAACACATCCATTTCTTCCCATCCAATTCAATGCAATTTTCCTTCGGAAGGGGTAGCTTTAATTATTGCGACAGCAGTTATGAAACAAAATTATGATGCGTATCGTACATCAATGTAAAGATCATGAAACAGTGTTGCACCGTGTAAAAAATTAGACGCGCCAGTGCAGAGAGAGTAAAAAAGTGCAGCGGAATAGACAGGGCTATTAAAACTTATATTTTACTACAAAGGAATAAAAAAAAGGCAAACAGGCAGGAATTCGCAACTTATAAGTGTTCAGATTTGCAAAGATCAAAGCCATTATTCCAATTACAACATAACATTTATACTTCTACTTGGCGAATTGTGAATATCAGATATGGTCATTTTCGTTCAACTTCCTTCACCCTCACGACTCGACTCCGCCCCCACCCTCAACCTCACAAGTCTTCGGAAGGTGAGGATGAGGTCTGCCCTCAAGAGGGTGACCACCTCTGGTGCTGCCACCAACAATAGTTTGCACTAGGCCCATTGGAAGATTGTAAAGAGAGTGGCATTCTTGTCTACTTTTGTAACTGTAATTCCAGGTGATATATTTGACCCTCAATGGCAAGGCGGTTAGCACATAGAGGTAGAACAAGACACCAGCTACACAAAATTGCAGCACAGATTTAGTTGTCATAGGAGTTATTTGTTGAATTGAAATACAATGTTTGTATCTGTAAGAAACACTGATTTGTCATAGAAATTATTGTTGTTGTAATCCAATGTTTACATATGTTAATCTGACATAACAATTCCACATTTGTTTGGCTGCTTTTGTACTTAGAAACCATATCATGGAAACAACAACAAATACACAACCTTACAGGGTATTTATAAGCAGCACCCCATAAATAAATCATTCATATGGTCACGGCACTTCGACCCTTCAATGTAGCTCTTCCTTATATTTTTCATGTTTGGAACAATTTTACACCAGTTCTTCATGTTTGGAACAATTTTACACCAGTTCAATGGTACATATTGTTAGTGGATGATCATTCTCTTCACAGAACATTCAAGGTAATAATTTTCTAGTAATTTTCTGAATGTTAGTGGCAATGATTCTACATTAGCTTACATGGACAATATCCAATGTCCCAGTGTAGAATTCAATTAAATATGTACTCCCCTCCTCACAAATTAGTAGCAGTAGCATAAATGGAGCAAAAATTAGAACAGAAATCTGGGGGGCGCCGATGAGTAGTTGGTTAGAGCAGTGGATTTTTAATAATGTCTGGTCTATAGGTCTGCCGTAGGTTCGATTCCCACCATTGAAAATGAAATTTGTTCACTTGAAGACTAAGGGTTAATTGCGCTCGCGAAAAGTAGTTTTAGGATATTAGTTTAAAGCAGCAGACAATGGACAATATGCAATTAACATTCCGTGCTAACAATTTTCTACAATAACTTCATTCTTCCGTTCCGTTCATACGGTTTATGCTACTTTGCATTTTTAAAAATACTACTTGATTGAAAGAAATTGCATATTGTTTTTTTTTCCTATTTCTATTTCTCTTGTTAGTGAAGCATATCTAAAGCAGTAATGGATTACAATTTAATTTGCATGGATTTTAATTACATTTCCTTCATCTGTAGAGCACATGACCATGTGCGATACAGGATTCTACTCTTTCCATAGGAATTAGAATTAAGATGGGATACCACAGTTGTTGGTGAACGGGTTGTTCAATTCCACAAGGAACTACATGGCAATTTAACATTGGTTTAAATTTTAATTTTGATCTTTAGCAGTATCATTGCTGATGCCTTTCGATGGTGTGGGCGAAAGGATGAGCGAAATATTAAGTTATGTATGCTTCGGTGGTTATGTCTGCTTTACAGTTAACTACAGCAAGCTCTTGAAATGCTTGACATTTAAATATTAACAAAAAATATTTGGGTGGGTATGCGGGTTCAATCAATATCATAATGGTGTAATGAACACCATCGCCCCATTGAGTCGACACTACTGATTTAACTGCATTCTTTGTTAACTGGTGTGATATAAATGGAAGCTAGCAGACCAATTGACTTGCATGGCGAAATATTAGAAATCCTAAACCTCCCTTGGTAAATTTCTTATTATATCCGGAAAACGGATTTCTTCAAATTTACAGGAGAAAATACTTACCGAATGCAGTTTCTTTATAGTTGTGGAAGTTGAATTTTGCCTGTAAATCATCTATTTTTCGATATAAATGTGTGACCGATGCACGAAAGCTGTTGCATCCATTTCCTTCAAACCGGATGTTGCCTGTGTGTCAATGACGGTCAGTGTTTCCAAACACGTGTTTTTGTAACTGAAGAAGGTACGTTTCCGCAAATGGTTCGTGGGGCTATGTGTCAATGGTTCGTGGGGCTATGTGAGAATGGTGTGTGGGGCTACGCATTTTTTTCTAAACCAATTTTAAA